>NC_133025.1:53077500-54327500 GCF_048771995.1 Taeniopygia guttata | reverse complement strand
TAAAATTATTCTTCTTAGTGAGAAAAAAGCAGATGCAAAGGGAGGTTTCCTGTCTCTCAAAGTAGGAAATACAAATAATTGTTAATCTTGCCTTTGTGTGTGCATGTGTGCACGCATATGTGTTTGTGTTAGTGTACGTCGTGGTGTGGGACTCTGATGCTTATTTCTGAATTGCCTTGTGATAGAATACTTTAGTCAATACTGTGTGGATGGGTGCTTTATTATAATCTATGCTCTTTTTGGTCTTGTTTTTAAATTAGATCTTTGTTGGAAAATACTGTATATAAATTGCCCTTTCCATGTTCCAGAAATGGCTGTTCTTACAGAAAAGAACAGTGCATTTCTGTGTATGGTGTTGAAGGGAGAACAGGATGTGGGTGGGTGTACACATGTGTATATAGCTATACTTATCTATACACATCATATAGCTAGAGCTGATATCTGTATTAACATAGAAACCAATGCAGTTGGTTGTGCAACATTATAGCATATGTGGAAGTATACAAATATATAGCTGCTTCTATCAACATAACTTCTTTTCTTCAGTACAAGCATCTTTAGTTTGATGCCTTTAAATTATATTTTTATTTTGTTTCTTGTCTGATACACAAATTTTAAAACAGTCTGTTAGTCAAATTAGTCAAGTCTTCCATCAGGAAATGTGCTCTGTGGCTTTTTCTGTCGCCACTGTTTGAAAGGGGACTGATTTCTTTTCTCTCCTATGCAGAGATAGACTTACAATTTACCTAAGCTGAAGAAATTATATCAATCCATTTACCATGTTTTTTTCAGACATTGCCCTGAAGTTTGTAGCTTTATTTCTTCTTTAAAAAGAAACAATCTCTTTTTGAGGAATGGCAGACAAGGCATGGGCACATATTCCAATGCTGATCCATGAGAACAGGCAGACACTGGTGGAGCAATACCCCTTGGCAATAGTGCAGGCTCCTACTTATTTGTGTACTGTGTGTTCCATATTCCTATCTGGATGTGACATTGTTTGCTGCTTTCAGTGCCCTCACATTTACAACGGATAGATGTACTGTATGGTTCTTCCACCAGCATTCATAACCAGCTTTAGTTATTGTATATCTGCATTGAGATGTGCCATAGCATAGATACAGTTCCCTGGCAAAAGTGTCCTGGTAATATTGTTTATTCTCCTCACTCTTTTGGGATAAGTGGGTCCAGGGAAAGGATTCTGTTGCAGGCACATTCTTTCTTTCATGATTTTTCATAAAAGAACACAAAAGAAAGAAAGAGAAAACAATTTCTATTTCTACTCCTTGTCTTCACATGTAGAATGTGTTTGAATAATGGTTTACCTAGGGTGATTACATGATTTAGATTCTGGTGAGGATTGTTTGAACCTGATGGCCAATCCAATCCACCTGTGTCTAGACTCTTGACAGAAAGTCAGAAGTTGTGAGTTAGCTGTGGTAGTCAAAAACAGTAAGTTTGTAGTTTTAGTATCTCCTTTAAATAGTATATTAATGTATTATAGTAGAGTTATAATAAAAAATCATTCAGCTTTCTGAACTAGAATCAAACGTCATCATTTCTTCCCACCAGGTTCACCTACATTTACAATAGGGGTCAGTAGAAGTGTGCTTATACTGACATGGAGTTTTCCTAATTCATTGTGCTATCCAGTGGTTTTTAGGGGACTGTGCCTGAATTTGCCTCCAACTCTGAATGTGAGGTATAGCCCCAGCCCCATTGTACCAATCAGTCCATATTGCTCTAATAGATCACACTGCATGCTGTACAGATATCACAGGGTAGAGGTGCGTAGGTGCAGGGCCCCTGTCTCGTCTTGAGCACATGGAATGAGGAGTAGGAGACAGCAGATAAGATCCCCAGTATGTTTTGGGTGTGATGACCATAGATTGGCATCTCTCATTTCCATGAGACCACAACAATACATTGGAATGGCTTAATTGTGCTGCTCTTTTCTTCAGGACTCCACAGCCTCTGAGCTTCTGTTTGTGGGCTGACTGGGCTCACTGAAATGACTTTCCTACAACCCACAAGAACCACTACTTACATTGATAAACCCTGGCTGACCTGAGTATCAGAAGCTGGTTGGCATGCTGGTGCAGTGTGTACTGACCTTTGTAAACAACTCGTCCATGATTTTGGCATCTTTGAGTGCTCCTGGAAAAACTTCTCTTGGAACAGATAACAGAACTCGCTTCTGTACTTTGAATTGCCAGATTATCTGGCAAGAGAGCTGCTAAAAAGAGGTTCTGAGAACAGCTGAAAAAGAGCAAGTACCTGCCTGCTGCAAGAAATAGAGCGACTGGTACCCACTGAGCAATAGTAGTGGTGATCTGAAAACACAGGAGAGGAATATGGACATGGACCTCCTGTGGGTGTTGTGTTGCTGTGAGAGCCAAAAAGAGTTCTTAATTGCTAAGAGAAATATAGAGGGGCTAGTCAAAATGGACAAGACCTAATGTAGGCTTTGGAGGTGAGATCAGCTTACAAAAGCTAAGCCCAAGAACGCTCTTGGAAAGTTTAGCAGCAGCTAAGCTTACAGCTCTTTCAGAAAAGGGAAAAGAAGCATTTTGAACTCACAATCCACTTTATAGCTCAGCCCAAGGCTATAGGTAATCCATTTCTAGCAATGCTAGGATGTCCTCTGTAAACACATGTTGAAAAATAGCATTTCAACAATTCTTGTGTCCTCCTTGAAAAGATAATTGTTGTTTCTGTTGAAACCCAGAGAACCTATGAAAAGGTAGGGAAGGTCAAATGTATAGCACCAACATGAGAAATCCCTGGTTGCTCTTCCACTCCTGACTATACTCTTCTGGAGGGCAGTTTGCCTAAATCTAATCTGGTTGGGTTTGCAATTATGCCTGGTGTTCCTGGGATATGACTACCCAATGCAGTTTTCAGAGGTCCCAGGCAAGTAACAGGAGAGGTTTTATTTCTGCTTCCCAGGTGGGAAGGGGAGCCATGACAGGATTAAATGGCCTACTCAGTGGCAGCACTCACATCTCCCAAATTCTCATCTGATGCCCTACTCTCCTAATGAGCAAATGTTTAAACTCTTTCTTTACTTTAAGCTGCTGAGCCATTACACAGAGGAGATAAGGCAGTCTCTGCTTGCTGGCAGTGATGATGTTTGCTCCTGCCTCCCCTCGTAGTGGTGTGCTGAGTCTGCATTTGGGGATACGAGCTGGGAGGAGAAGACAATGGGGACTTTTACTTGGGCCAGGCAGAGGGAGGACTGATCTTTCCTCTACTAAGAGTGTCAGATAATATACCAATGGTTTTTACTCTTGTGCTGCTCTGCTGCAGACATTTTGCAAGTGGAGAAGGAAAGCAATGCGTTTTTTTGTTGGCATCTTGACAAAGCATTTTCATGAGCATGACTGCCCGTTGAAGACATCTGTTTGAGTTCCCAGCCCTGGGAAGCAAGCAGATCTGGGCAAAGGTTTGGGGCTGCATTAGGTTCACTAATGTTTCACACACGTGAATCCAGGGACAAGCAGCAGATGCCCTGAGCAGGCCTAGCCTGTGCTTTCAGCTGAAATGTGTGTTTTGTGTCCGGCACATTCTCAAGGAGCTCTTTTGAGGAGTTCTAAGTAAACAATAAATCTCTCCACAATGGAATTCATACTGAGCAAATTATCAGGGTTAAAAAAATATTCTGTTGCTTTCAGCTCTTATCTTTGTTTACCGTATCACCAAGGACAGTGACCCGCCTTTGTGCCCTAATACTGAACTGTCAGCAAGAGAGACAGGAAGTGCTGCCTCCTCTATAGGCTCAGCATATAGGCTTAATGAGAAGAATAACATTTCAGCAGCAGCAGCTGTTGGTTTTGCTCAGTTTGGTTTATTCTCTTTTGTTGTCTTACTTCAGCAAACCTAGATAATCTTAGAGAAAGGCCTTTGTGCCAAGTTTCTGAACTCTAATTTGGTGACCTTCAGATATTTAAACATTATTAAGACCAAGTCAAGCTGACAAAAGAGTCTATGTCCTTTTCATTTCCCACCAAGCTGAGCCTGTTGCATCCTGTGTGGAGCCTGGTTGTGCACAGCACTCTGAACACGAGCCAT
Source organism: Taeniopygia guttata (assembly GCF_048771995.1). NCBI lineage: Eukaryota > Metazoa > Chordata > Aves > Passeriformes > Estrildidae > Taeniopygia > Taeniopygia guttata. The sequence continues at coordinate 54,323,429 of NC_133025.1, read as the reverse complement.
CTTTCAGCTTGAGAGAGCAGGGAGTGCTCCAACCCCAAGGAAAACACTGGCTCCATCCCTCACAGTGGTAATGTTGGGTTAAATGGAAGCCCCACCACTCCTGGGACACATGATTAATAACTCCCCTTACTGAAGTAAGAAATGCATAATGGAAAAAATATTAAAATAGGAAACCACCATCCAGGACAGAGCATTTTGGGCTGACTCCACACATGGAGGAGTGGCACTGCCTTGTCCCAAGAGCCAACCCTCTGGGTACTGGGGAGCAGGGGACATGAGAGCAGAACAAGCCTGCCTTCTACATCCTGACACTGACTGCAGGAACCCATCCTGGTGTCTGCTCTAGGAGCAGTTTTGGTGCAGTTTCTCTTCCACAAGTCTAATAGCAGCAGTAGTTTCCCTGCATGGTTCCCAATTCATCATTTGAGAGGGCAGAGGTGCAGGGAGAATTCCCATGGATCCTAGCCTCTGTTTGGACCCCAAGGACATCACAGCTAGATAAATCATGAATTCAGATCCCTTAAAGTTTAAATTGCAGCTATTTTTTCCATGCAAAGGTAGGCAGAGTGTGCTCCTTAGCTGATTGTTGCTGGTGTGTGGGTTAGTGTACAACACGTATTACAACCATTTTCCCCCAGCAACTGCACATCATAAAGTAAAGCTTTAATGGTGGGTTAAGTTCACTTCTTTATTTACACAGAAGGAATGTGTAAAATTTCTGTTCTAGTAGTCTGTCCACAATTTTGTTTTCCTTTCAGAATTTACCTTTATCTTTTATAATATCAGTATTACTTTCTGGGGCTTACCTTACTCATGACATTGTTTTTTTTAAAGAGCGGGGGATTTGTTGTTAGTACCATATAATGATCAGGCTTTAAACATGATCATCATATGCTGCTATCCTCTGAGCATGCCAGCAGAATCCACATGATTAGGCTTTATCAGTCTTATTTATGAAGAGTGGTGGAGGAGAGGAAAAGACTTCCCCAAATTTGCTTGGAAAGCTGCGTCAGGACTTGACCTTCTGCTAGCAGGCCCTGCGGTTTTGCCACACAAGGGCTACTCCCCACACTCCTCCTGCCCTCGCAATAATGTGCCTGGAATCTGACCCCATATTTCCCACTGTCATGTTGGTATCAGCTGGAAATAAATGAAACCTTTTGTTAACTTGTTCCTTGCTTTGTGGGGTGCTCTTCTCTTCTGCTTTAAAGAAGAGCCTGTGGTGATGTGGCACTGAGGCAGAGCTACATATAGGCACTGTCAGCATGGTGTTTGTAACATACTGGCCAAAGCATCTCTAGTGGCAAAAATGAGACAAGGCTCCACCTCAAAGAGCACAAAAAGAAATTTTCTATCAAGTCCACTGGAAGCAGGGAGCAAGCTGTCACCTTCCCTGGTTCTTCAGCTCCCAGCCTGTGTAGTACCAAAGAGCAAAAGTGGTAACGTGCATATGCAGAACACAAAAAAAGTCTTCCCACATCCTGACCTAGATAAATAGGAATTGGAATGAATTTTCTGACTTCACAGCAGTGATACTTTGAGTTGTCTGAGACTTGAAGAATATAGATATATATTTTAGTCATTTTTATATTGCTTCAAATAGGTGGATGTGTTACAGAAAGTGCACGTGCACATGTGTCCATGCATGTGAAGAGAGGCCAAAAGTACTAATACCAATCTCTCTTACTGTGCCATAATGTGAAGTAGGAAGCCAATGTATTAGCAAAAACAGTGGGTATGGACAGAAGTGCAAGATGCTCTGGCTCTTCCGAGCCATGTTGCAAATACCTTGGGAGCTGAGGCAGGAAAAGCTATGAGGCTGCTCTGAGTTGTGCTGGCAGAAGGCAGGTTGAAGTATGCAAGGGGTGCAAAAGGGAATCACATCCACTCACAGTGTTTATCAGCACGTTTCTTATGAGAGGTGTAGCTCTGGCAGAATATGATCCCAAGTAACCTCCTTTCCAAAATATTTTCTTTCATATTTGAGCCAACTTTCCCCCAGGATTTTTTGGTGTTTGTTTGTTTGTTTGTTTTCGTGTGAAACAAGTCTTGTATGACTGGGATTATGACTTGGGCTGCCAAAATGTTGCAAGGTATGGTTTAAACCAGAACAGAAAAGTTGGAATAACAGCAACATGCCATTGGCTTTTTGATCATCCTGCTGGCTCACTACAGAGTATTGTAGATTTCTTTATGCACAAAAAAGTCAAAGAAATAATAAGCACCCTTCATCTGTCACATAGTCTCTATTTATACATCAAGGTAGGTGTGAAAAGAAGAAGTCCTGGGTTTTTTCTTTTTTTTTTTTTCCTAATTTAAATATTTTTTTTACTGCTTAATTAAATTTCTTCATTTAGAGTCATGCAGCTGTCTGGGCTTCTGCCATAGATAAGTGGATCTTCATCTGACAGCAACAACCAAAATTTATCTTTCTTTTCCCTCTCTCCCCCTCACTTCCTCCCTTCCCCACCTCCCTCCCTAGTACTCAGCAGAAACAAAATGCTATATATAAACTCAGCACAGTTTCCCCCCCCAATTACTTTGTCTGCATGTCTCAATTTCATTCTGTGTCAAGCTTTGCCAAGGTACCAAGTTTGGCATTTTCAAAAGGGAGTTGGATGATTAATCCTTGAGGCCCCTCTTATAGTAACACCCCTCACACATCCCCAAAATGTATGCTACTGTACTGTGGGTATTCTGAGGGGCAGCTCATGCTTGTCTGATGTTTATTCACATGAAGTTCCTGGTCTTTTTCTTCCTTTTTAAAAAAGTCTGCATGATTCTAGCTGAGTACTAGCAGCAGATGGCCAAGGGGCAGGCAGGGATGGCTCATAGTGCTCAGTAAATGGAATATTACCAGCATCCTGTCATCAGGCTGAGAGTCTCTGTTATTTGTTTTGTATTCTCTCAAATCACTCAATACTGAATTCAGGTGTATAACCAGAATCTCATATTTCATTATTAAAACAAGAGACAACCAGTAAAGAAAAAGGAAAAAAAAAAAAGGTTTCTAGTTGAAGAGGTAAGACTGAAAACATGAATCCCATTCAGAAGCCAGAAGACATATGAAGTTCAAAATACTGTTATTTTTCATAAATCTCCTGTGTTTTCCAGCAAATTTCAAAGTATGTTGGGGCCTTGCTTGTAATGATTGAGCGATCAGGATTGGTAATATGCTAGCTGCTCTAGTGTGTGTGACAGGCCCTTTACAGAAAAAGCCTACAGCTGTGTTTCGTCTTGGTACTAGAAAATCCCTCCCCACAAATTAGCCCATCTATAGATATCTACAGTTCTTTGTGCGTCAATTCATGATAAAAAGGCAGAGTGCACCATCCTTTATGAGGTATTTTGTATGGGTAAAATTGGTAGTGAACCCCCTGCAGAACAATATGTTTTATGCACTTGTCTGGCTTAAAAGCACTCTTTCGTGTTGAATGATTCTATCAAATGTGTCAGTTTGTGGGTGCCACGTTTGTGACTCAGTGGTGTCCAGATAAAGTGGCCTCCCTGTCAGGGCTGGCTCAAACCCAGCTGGGTGTCACTGTGTTGACCAGGTTCCCCTGTACCCTAGAACTTTTGAGACTTAATGCTTTTGAGCTTTGAAAAATAAGAATAAAGGATTAAATACTGGGCATTAAAGTAACATGGTCGTAAGTGAAATATAGCACAGAAGTGAGGTGTTGCAAATTTTAAAAATAAGGGTATTCTTGGAAATGCAGAGGTAAATGAGTGATGTGGCCAGGCACTGAAACAGGAAAGGGTCAGGTTTAAGATGCAAAAGTATCTTTGAGAAGCAAGAGAGAAAGAACAGCAAATTGGTCTTTACACCAGGACCGTTGTGGAGCTGTGAGGTAATAAATAAATAAAGGCCAAAGCAGCTTACTCATAAAGCAGAAGAAATCGTGAGCAATACTTTCCATTTGCCTTCCCTGTAAAGCCTTATATCATCCTAAAACATGCTGGAAATGACCTTGTTCAGACTACAAATGCATTCTGTATTTTCTCACTGCTGACCCTGTGACTTCATCCTGCAGCTCTTTGAGTTGTGCTTTTGTCCCCTCTCATTTCCATGCGCTCACGAGGGCCAGTGAGTCAGCGCACGAGGAAGGGCTGAACTACCCCTGGCAGCACATGGTGCCTCTCATAAACCTGTTTTTGAAAGCTGCACTTTCCAGGCTCTGTCCTCAGCTCCTGCTGACGTGGGGACATGTCCTCTAACTCAGGGATTCACATCTGAGCTAAAGGAGATCATGAAACAGGTAGCCCCCTGAGCTGCTTACTGTTCTATATCATCTCTTCTCAAATATGCATCTTCAAATGTCAGAAAGGCCCAGGCCTTGGTTTCGTTTCTTGTCTTCTCTTCAGTTTTTGTGGATTACTTGGACACTGATAACTGCAAAAGAATTCCAGATAAAAAATTAACTTTTGCATTTATTTCCTGGGCTTAAAGACCGGAAGGCTTTCCTTGGGGAGGATCCAGTGGAGTTTTTCCACCGGCCTTTTTTTTGATTGGAAACATTCCCGCAACTTGGGTACAGTTTGAGTGTCATTACAGAGGTCCAGTTGGCCCTCAAATAACCTACTGTGCTTATCAGTGTAATCAGGACCAAGTCATTGTGAGAAGTAAATCATAAACAGATGGACAGTCATGCCATGCTGATCTACAAAGGGTAGAGGAGAGCAAAGACACAAAACAGCACCAGAACACAACACCACGATAGCTTCGCTAAATCTAAGCGTGAACAGGCTTAGGGAAATTTTTGTGTTCCCAGATGGAGAGTCAGGGAATAAAAGAAGAGAGATTCTTGAATAGGCATCTGCCAGGATTCTTTGCAGACAGCTTTATCTGAGCATCTAGAGAAGTTTGTCGTATGTTAGTGTCACAGTAGCAGATCCCCCTGCTCACAGCCAGCTCCCCACTGAGCTTGGGGTAGTGCAGTTTGGACTGACAAATCATGTTGTTTTTTTCAGAGCTCTTCTTCATGAACTAGAGGAAGAAAACACAAAAGCCATTTCAAGTGCTATCAAATTTTTTCACATCCCAGTTGTAAATTGCTTTGTTGTACCCAAAGCAGCCAGTGCTTTTCAGAGGGGGCAAAAGAGGAAATGGCACTGAATAGCTTTGGTTATAAAATACTTTTTTCCCCTTTCTTTGTGCATTTTTCATATTTTCAGTTAAACTGTGAGAAGTTTCAACAGGAACAAACTTTGCCTTTTTGCCTCGTAGAAAGGCTGCATGCTAAAATTTGGAGCTAGGACAGGAAGTGGCCTTTACCAGTAAATTTTACCTGCATTAATATAGGAGGTGCAGAAGTCTATGGCAAGGAATTGGAGCTTTGGCACCAGAAGCACTTCTTTACGTTCTGTGCTTTTAGTACCATCAGTTTCTCAAGGACAGGCTGAACCTTGAATTATGATTTTGGCAGCTGAAAGAAAACAAGTCTCCTTTTTGTTTAAGACCTATTTAAATGCTGTGCAATGGATTTCTTTCTTTTTCGGTCACTTTAAGCCTATGCATTCAGAGCAGTATTTGCTAATTTATGAACAGGAGTCACGCTGCAGCTGAAAAATAAAAGTCAGGCTAGTTATGAAGACTTGAGCTGGTGGGTGCTCAACTCTTAAGGCTGTAAATTGATGGTCTCAGTTTCCAGCACCTCTGCTGGCCCCTTGTGTGTAGGGGAGGGATTATTTACCAGGAGCACCTCACACACACGTTTGGAAGATGACCAACTAATTAATGTTCGCTAAATGCTTCGCAAGCCTCAAGGGAAAAACAACTATGGAAAAGCAAAGTCTTGTTATTGTACTGCACTTAATGTACGTTAGATGTTTTCAAGGCATCAAGCACTGCATAAATGTTGTATGGTATTAAAACTGACCTGGCCTTGTCGGGACAAATGATAATTACGCTGAGTGATGAGAGAATCTTGCTGTTTCTCTGCTACAAATGTTTTCCTGTTTACTAATTCAGAAAAGGTCTCATCCAGCAATTGCTGAAGCCAGTGACTTAAGCAGCCACTGGCTCAAGAAGGGCAAATTACAGAAATAATTTATTTTGTGTAAAGCTCTGATCTCCTCATAGGCTGGACTGTGCTCTCCAGAGCATATTTCCCCAAACTGCATCCTGGGGCTGAGTCACGTCTCAGTCCATAAGGCTGCCATAGGGATGAAGAACAACCAAAAACATCCTCAGTGCGTAGACCATAAGATGGCCTCTATTTGCAGCATGAAAATTCATGCTGATGTCTTTTAATATAAACATAACATGAGGAAATAAACATTTGATTAAACTAAACACACAGGCCTTTCATATGCAAGGCCCTAATTTAAAGCACTGTCACCTCCATACAGAAAATACCAGCTGGAGCAGGAATGATTAAATTAAATTATCTGGCTCTTATGTGATACCATGAATGTCTACTGAGAGGGGAAAAAAAATCCCTCCTCTTTATTCCTGTAGATCTGCAGCAACCATCAAGGGACACTTCTGTAGCAGGAAGGATTAAGTCTTGCACGAACTTCAGTGGTTAATGTGCTTTGGACTGGTGACATGCCCTTCGGACAGACCTACCCCAGTTTTATAATTCTCTTTCTCAGCCTTTTGGGCCTCTGGCAGTCCTTTCTCCTGTTTAATTTCCTCCTTGCTTCCCTCCCACTGGGATCCTTCACCATTCAGCATTTCTGCCACCCAAGTAGAAATTTTGATTGTGTTAGACAAGTATAGAAAGAGAGACTTTTGAGCCTCGGTGGGCTGTGGAGGGAACCCGGGGCGGATTTCCTGGGGGCCGAGTGTTTTTTAAGGAGGCAAGAAAGAGGCAGTCTCTGTGCCTCTGATGATCTTAGCCTGCTGCAAAGCATGGGCAGGGATTATACCACATCAAAAATAGCTGGAGCAAGACATGCATTGCATAGAGGTAGGGAGACACTTCTAGAAGGGTGGTACTCTTCCTCACATTGCCTAAGTAAAATAATAAAAATTAGCATAGTGAGAGTGTGAAACACTGCCTGGCCTGGTAGTGTCATCACACTGGGGAACTGCACCTTCCTTTGTGACAGCAGAGCACTCCAGGCACCCAGTCAATTTATTAAATACTTAGAGGTATTTAATAAATTTTCATTCAAGGGCACACATTTCTCTTGGCAATCTGGGACTAGAGGAAGTTTACAAATTAACAAAATTTAAATAGAAACAGATTGTTTTCTCCTTTCCTTTCATTCGTAGTTTGCCTCAGAAAGTATTTCCTTAGAGATTTTCTTCTTTTTTCCTGACTTTCCTTTCTCTGGATCTTCTACCTGATGGCACACGTTCTGTTCTTGCTGATCACCATGTGTCAGTAGTAATGTAGGTGGAAGAGAATTTCTGACTGTTTTGGTTTCAGCTGTTATGTTTATCTGTTTGGCTTTGGGACACTGTTCAGTTTCAGGAAGTATTTTTATCTCGCAGAAGTCTCCTTGTGAGCAGAGATGCTACAAAGACCTTGTTTTAGCACCATGAAAGCTACTGGAGGTAGTGCAGGTCTGTCTTCTGTCAGGAGCTGAATTCTTTGATTCAAAAAGCAAGGTAATATTAAAGTGAATTGACATTGGTGTAACCTTATACCTTCTGGCTCTTTCCCCAGCACTATTTGGTGCATCCTTAGAACCGCATTTTCCTCTCTCTTACACTGATACAGCCCCAGGGAGCTGCGTGGATTTGCACCAAAGTGATGGAGAGAATTTGGCTGCAAGGTCTGCATGTAATGTGGTTATCAGTGCAAAACTGGTGTGCCAGCCTTTCCCACCAGCTCTGAACTCAGCCTGCAAATCAGCACCTTCCTCTGTAAATGGTCAGTTGGCTTGCATGGCAGTGAACCAGAGAGAGGTGGAGTTTTAGAGGTGAGGGTGACTGGCAGGTGGTTTGAAAAAAAAGCCATAAGACTAAATTTATCTGGCACTCACAGTCTTTAGGAGGAGCTGGGAGGAATTTGTTTTGATGTGTCTGAAGCACTGAATGTTGTCACATCTTGAGATGTGCCTCAGTGAGCAAAGTAACTTTGTCAAACCCAGTGAGCAGCCACCAAGGGTGGGGGTCAGAGCCTGACAAAATTCCATTTGAATAACAATCCAAGCAGATGAAAGAGGTGGCAGATAACCCACATGGAACAAAGAAATAAATGGAAATCTTGGGAGTACCTGTTTTGGATAGCTTTCTTGCTTCTGGGAAAAGATGCAAGAGAGGATGGAGCTGAGAGCTTTACTGTTGATTTCTGAGAGCATGTGAGAAGGCACAATGTGGATGGCAGAGGCCCTAGTGCTACCAAGGTGTGATCTAAGGATTTGTGAGGTGCTGGGCAGCTCAGAAAGTCTCTTTGTCTGGAAAGAGTCAGGCAGTCTGGAAATCAGGCTTGTTGTCCTATCTTTTATTCCTGAACCTTGTCCTAAATTCTGTAGCCAAGAACTTAAAATTTCGCTAGAAGGTTCTGTAGGCCTCTGTCACTGGAAGTGGCCAACAGACACTTGGTGATTTTAGGCAGGCTTTTCTCCATCTTAAGGCCATGATCTGTCTCTCAGAGTGAGTGGGACTCTGGAGCTTCGGGGTTCTGTTTCCTGAACAGCATGGGCTGGTTGTGCCTGGTGCTTTGGCTCAGAGACACATCTCACCTGGCAGGTGCAGACAACAGGGAGGAGGAATTTGCAGTAAGTATTGCATGAGGAATGCCGTAAGCATTTTTTTAAGTGTTTGGTCCAGGTTCTGGGGATGAAGCTAAGAAATTTTACATCATCAACTTGGCCCTTTTCTGCTGCCTGAGGAGGCTTTAGTTTGGTGCTTTACAGGGGCTCCAGCACATTGTCATGGATGTGGTCAAACATGAGACAAGCTTTCTTAAAGCAAGTTAAAGACAGATATCTGTTAAACCACCCCACCCCTTTTTATTATTGATCTGCATTTTGAGTGCAGTCCAGTCTCTAGCCTTTCCTTTCCTGATAAGGTTGTTGACAAAGGTGTCATTGGGCAGCCCTAATTTAACTTTCTTGTACTGCACGTTCTTGCATTTCTTCCCCCTCTCTGAGGCCGAGTGAGGCACACAGGCTCTATTTCTGTTAGAGTATGAGCAGCTCCTAGAGGTGACCAAAGAGAGGTCAAAACCACAGGCAGATTCTTTGATCTATTGGCAGCATTGTACCCCTTGGATCAAGAAACATTATTGACCTGTTTGTCAATGGCTGTGTGTGGTCTGAGTAGCCCTTTTGACAATTTGAAAGGGAGTTGGGTGAGAGTAATGAGTGATGATGGCTTTTTTTTTTTTTACTCCTATTCTATTGCTATCCAAAGTTTGCATTTTGGGGGAGAGCCCATGTGGGCTGTGAAGCTATGCATACACAGATAACTCATGGATCTGAATTTGTGCTTAAGGAGATCTGCACGTCATGTCTCTGACCTGGACTTTGTCACAGCCACACCTGCCCATGAGACATTGGATTTGGATTGCAATTTCTCAGAAACCTCAGCTGGTTCAGTATCAGGCCATGACTCAGCAGTGCTCCTTGTGAGGAATGTGGTCTCGGCAGGCTTTTCTGCTTTTAAATTGATTTCAGGTGCACATCACACTGTCAGCTGCACAAAATTTTCTCTGATTTTTTTTTTTTTTCATTTCTGGATGCTGAGCATCACTAGAACATGGCCAATAGGATAAGTGGAAATCTCTTACTCACTGACATGTACTTTGAATTACCATTCCCAAAACAGAGGCAGGAGAGGAGGATGATCATCAGCTGCTTTGGGGAAAAGTTAGTGTCTTGTCTTGAGCTGTCACTGAAGATGGGTTCATGCTGGACGTTGTATGGAAGCAACTGAGATGCAGGCATATGTTCCCTTCTGCTGACTTGGCTGTGGTGGCACCAACCACAGCCAGCAAAGAAGAGCCAGCAACTGGGAACAGTAACATCTCAAACTGCAGCAGAGATTGGCCAGACCGCTCCTGTCAGCACTTGGATTCCCTTGCTGTTCATTGAGGAATTAAAAGTTAACTGAGGGCGGTGGTAAAAAATAGGCTTGCCTGCCTAGAAAATGCTAAAACCAATACTGAAAAGCAGAGGTGGATCTGAAGGTAGTCATCTCTCTTGGAGTTTATATGGGGATTAAAACAAGCGTCATCCTTGTAGCACATAGGCAATTTTTTAATCACTGCTGGTATTTCACCTCAGGGTACTCTGTGGGAGGAAGAATTAATTTCCCATCTTTTTCTAGGTAATGGAGGCTTGTGATTTTCTGCCAATCATAAAGGAGGGTCTGTGGCCAAACTAGATGCCAGAAGTGATTGAATAATCTGGGATTGGTAAGGGTGTACCGCCTCACCTCCAGAAACCAAACTGGGGAAACATGCATGCAGAGAAATGCCACAAGATGTTACATGGCCATTTCACTTCCACATCAACAGGAAAAGACACTACAAGGCTGTGGAAAAGCATAAGAAAAACTGCTGTGCAAAGCAGTGGCTGCAAAATTAAAATACAGGATGTTTTATTATATGCAATCCTCCCTCTCACCCCACCCCCACCCCCCACCCCCCCCCCCCAATCTCTTCTTGTTAAAGACAGAAATCCTTCTTAGTGGAAAAAAAACCTCCTCATCTTGAGTACAAGGCAATTTAGGTTTTTTTTTTTTTCAGGGGGTTAAAGTGGCATGTTTGCACAACACCACCCTCACCCCAGCAAACCTGCCAGCAGTTGATAGATATAAATAGGTTCATTTAGGGAAAAAAGCATATTTATGTTCCTTTGAAATGTGCTTGGCTAAGGGCATATTTTTAAGAGAGGGAGTGGAAAAACAAATGAAAAATATTTTCTTTGAAAGGGAAAAAAAAGCAATAAACTGTCCTTCCTAAATAGAGATGCTTGGCTTGTGTGTACTTTATGCAGCTGCAGGTCAGACCTTGCAAACAACTACTAAATTAGGTCCAGCTACTTTGATGCTAAAAGCATGGAAGTGCCAATGATTAAATTGCATCAGATGTAGGAAATGACTGATGTGTCTGTCATTCTCATGATAGCAGAGTTCACTCTGCTGCCATTTGACTGACCTCTCCTACTTTATGTAAGCAAAAGGAATTTTCTTCTAAGGAAAATCAGCTGCTTTTACACCTTTGTTTTGTTTTCTGAACTGCTAATCCCCTGAAGGTATAGAAGCTATTTGAAAGAGCAAATCAAAGCTCCAATAATTTAGTGTTATATTATTCGTTGATGTATGGTTTGATTTAGTGGCTACTTATTATATCAGGTTACCATATAATTATCTTAATTATTGACTCCAGAAGTAAGTAGGGGGATTATGAGAGAAACAGGAAAGCCCAGTGGAAAGAGCATGGTTCAGAGAATCAAACACATCTCAATGTGCTCTTGGCTCCACCACTCATTTTCTCTGAGGCTGGACTCTTCTCTCAGCCAGCATGTCCATGAAACCAGGAGGGATTGCAGGAACAGGACTCAGATGCTGACTCAGGCTTCAAAGAAATGCAAGAGAGCAGTATAAAAAGGCAAGGGGAAAGTTCTGAATGATAATTGTAAAACTGACAGAAAAAAAAAAAAAGAATGCACACCACAGCAAGCATTTGGATTGAAGTGTGGAGCACCTCTGTGGGCATGGCAAAAGGGAGTTGTGCTGTGAAGACCAGAAATTTAAGACTGCATTTCCAGCCTCTGCTACTGATTTCCCCCACAAAAAGGCAGCCCTCCGATCCCTTTCTGCAAAACAAGGGTGATAAAAATCATCCTTCCAGCTTTGGTTTTAGCTATTGGAATTATTGGAGCACTGCTTCTCTCACAGCCGTCAGCCATGGTTCTCACGTGGCTTTTAGGCTCCTAGTCCTTTGTCTGATAACCCTGATAACCACTGACCTAAGCCAAAGGTTTGACTTAGCAGGCACCACCAGAAGATAAAAGCCACACTGAAATGCTGTAAGTGCAGTCCATATTTCCTGTATTGATAAAATTTGTCATATACTGACAAAATACTTCATCTATTGACAAGCTGAGTTGCATCTTTTCCCCTGGGAGAGGAGCGCACACACTGGTTCTACTCAGCCTGTGCAAATTACTTGCTCTGCTTCTGCTTTTCTTTCCTGAGCCAGAAAACGGGGATAATAGAATGTATCTATTTCCTTCCTAGAAAAGATCTGTTAATGTGAAATGGTGCAGAGTGGCTTAGTGCTGAATAAGTGGGATACCCTAATCCAGCAAGGTATCCTTGTTCTATTGTATGCCTTTTCTGCGTACCATCTGGAGTTGTTCTCTGCTTAGTATTTTCAGTATGTACCATATGTTTTTGCATGAAAATTCAATAAAATATGCATTATACATGAAAAGTGCTGTAGTAAATAAAGGAAGGATGGAATCCAGTCCCCTTTGTGAACGGCAGGGGCCCCAAATCTTCATAAAAGGTTTAGTCTAGTCTGACGTCTGTGCTTTTCTCCAATTTACTCTGTGTCAGTCTTTAGGAGATGGTCTAATTTAAAACAAAACTGTACTTTCCTGATGAAGCTATTTGACATACTTTGGCTGCCCTCTGCTGAGAGCACTGAATAAAACAGGGAAGATACCCTTTTTCCGAGGAAGGTAACTGTGGAAGAAATTCCCTGTTAGTCTGTCGTGTCAGTGCTGCTGTTTAGTGTCTCTCGTCTGTTTGTTGGCAGTCAGAGGGCAAAGTCTTCTGAGCTACAGCCCTGTTGGGCTTTTAGTGCCCACCACTCCTTGTCAAGGGCTGGATGGCTTTGTAGGATTGTGAAGACGTGGGCTCAGGCATTGACCATCATGAAAAATTAAGCAGCATTAAGCAAGGGATGGAGGAAACAGGCTTCTCCACTCAGGCACTACTGCAGTCCTGCCAGGTGGGATTTGAGCTATATTTCGGCACCTCACTTCTTGGCAGAGCAATAGCACTGTAAAGTGCTGGTGCTGCTCCTCATTGGGGTTCCAGCCTCTTCCAGTGCCATCTCCACCCCTCCACAGGCATCAGAGCACCAGCACTCTGCTTTATTTCTATAGCTGGGAAAGTGCAGAGGGGTTGTTCCAGCATCAGCAAGAGTAACTGAAGGCCTTGCTGTTTCTTGTGAGCAAAGTGTGAGCCTCTTGCCCTTGGGAAGTAACAAGGGTCCTATGCAGATTTTGGTAGACATGTAAAACAATAGCTCTGTTACAGCTATTGATGCTCTTTGTAATGACCTGCTTTTAATACTTCCTAAGCAAGTTGATTTATTATTATACCTTCAGCTGGGCTGTGCACCAAAGCATTTTGATGATGAAGGGAATGTTACACACACATTTAATTACTGCCCACATTTTTGTATAATTTTATCATTTACTGTTTTAGATGAGACATCGAGTTCTTCTACAGGAAAGATGCCCAGCAAAAAATAGATGATTTCAAAGCTAATCTGAGATGAGTTTTGCACTTACATGTGAGAAAACATAATCGTTCCTTTTGTCCTGCCCTTTCAGATGATCCCTGATCACCAAAATGTACAAGAACTCCCTTATCTGGACATGGTGATTGCAGAGACGTTGCGCATGTACCCACCTGCATTCAGGTATCTTTTTTTCCCCCCTTCTGATTACATAGGATAGCTCCCTGGCTTTATAAAATGGAAATCTGTTGTAGGAAGACCAATGGTCTCTCAGTCTCTGTGCCAACATCAGTACTGCTTTGTGCATTTAAAAGATATAATGCAGCCTGTTGAAGGAAAGCTGGATAATTCTGGTATTTCTAAAGAACATTTTTGCAGTGAATTGGCCAAGCTTGCTTCCTCACCATTCTTCACATCCCCCAAGGTTAGAGGATGGAGCCATTTTGGAGCAGGTCTGGCCTTAGAAAGCCAGAGGCTGCTGCTTCCATGTGCCTCAGGCTTTGGGGATATGCCCCAAAATCCATCCTCATCAGGGCCCTGTTGGTTATTACAGAAGGGTTACACAGTCTGAAAGCTGTATTTTACATGTGTGTTTAACTTTGGCCCATTTACACTTAGCACTGCCTTGTACTAATACAGCTAAACTAATGGTAACATCCATTAACTTTTGAAAGTTTTGTCCCAAATCACACATGACTTGGTCTATTGTATTAATGAACTGAAAACAAGGGAGAAAGAAATTAGAAAACTGTTTGATTGTTAAAGCTCCAAGTTATCACCAGCATAAATACAAATATTAAGAAATACAATTTTTCAAAGTGATCAGCCAGTTGCAATGTTTCTCATGAAGCTCAGGGAAAAATCCAGATGACTGGAAAGAAGCCAAAGCTGAGCTTGCTGTGAGAGCTTTTGAAAAATTTAACCCATGACTGCAAGCACCTTAAAACAAAACAAAAGCTTAAAATCATATTCTCTTCTATATGTTCACCAAGACTGGAAGTAAAGATTTTTTTCATGGGTATCTGTGGGATTGTTCAGAGAGTAAATATCCTGGATGAGATGATGAGGCTTTACTGTGTTATACTTGTGGTTCAAGTGGAAACTGTTCTGCTGGTTAAAGCAACAGGGGTCTTTGAGTTTGGGCTGTATCACTGGAAAAAAAATCCATGTTTGTCAGATGGGAGGCAGAACAAGAATGGGACAAAGTTCTTCTGAAGTTTTGCTTGGTGTTGTCAGCCCTGTTTATTGATCTGGCTTTTACTCTGATGGATGTGGAATGGATAGGACAGCCCAGGCCACTGAAAAATGTTAATTGCCTATGACAAGGATAATGCTGAGTTAAGTGGAAAATCAGTAGCAGCCAAGTTTGTTATAAAATGAGTTGGTTTCATTTTTTTAATGAACTTACCATCCAGAGAACTTTCTCGCCAAGAACTCATGTTTCCTTTATAACCAAATTCATGTAAAAATGAGAACGATAGCTTGTCAGTGGTTTTGTGGTTTTTCTTTTTTGTTGTTGTTGTTGTTTACTTGGTTTGGTTGGGGTTTTTCTGTTTGGTTTTTTTGTTTGTTTGTTTTGTTTTTTTTGTTTTGTTTGTTTTTTGGCATGCCAGTGTTTTGTTCCATGTTTGGAGCCTCTGTTATTTGTTTGTCTATGAGAAAGGGAGATGGGTGACAGCAAGGAAAGAATGTGTTTCTGATACCAGACTGACAGCCCTGAACCTGAAATCTTTGTTCAACTTTTTAAGCAGAGTGTGGGAAGCAGCAAAGGAAGCTCCTGTACATTGCCTCTCCCCTGTACTTGCAGGTGGTGGCAGGGAGTAGTTCCCAGACTGAGACAGCAGGGCACCCACCTGGGCCTGGGCTGATTTGGGATCTGTAGTGACCACTCAAGCACCAAAAGATCTGGATCAGAACCTACCACCACACATGCACACCCACACACAACCTTTTGCAAGAGTCAAGCTGGGCTTTGGCAGGCAGCTTTTCTCAGTCTTGTCATGATGAGGTTCCTAAGGACACCTATCACCACAGGCTGGGAGAAAACAACAGAGTTTTGTTGTTAACATCATGCCTGCCTTTGATGAATATATGTGAAATGAGGTTTTCCAAGGCTTGTGAATTGGTTGTATTTCCAGAGTAGCAGCAGCAGCAGAACGCTCAGCCCTAATATTAAAACAATCCTTTGCTAAGATTCAGGTGCTGCACCAACACGGGGGAGCCTCTCAAATAAACAAACTCAAAGCTTTATTTACTATCCTTTTTTTTTTATGGAGGTAAACCAGCATACTTTTTCTACCTGTTATTAGAGATGACTGACACATTTCATCAGCAATTTTCATAAAAAATTAGTCTAAACCAAACATCAACAACAAAATTGCAGTTTAGCAGTTAATGCTTTGGAAAACAGTATACAACCAGAAATGCTTTCCAGTGAAAAGGGCAAAAGTCAAACATCTGGGCTGGAGCTATGGACTTCTACGTGGAGATGACTATAACCTGAGAAGACACTGGCATCAGCAACAGCTGTTGTATTTATCTATGAGAAAGTGTTACCCCAGAAATTGTATGGTCAGATGAAGACAGATACTTTTATATATCTCTCCTGCTGTGTTTTTAACCTTTATTAATCATCTGGGATGCATGATTTTTTTTTTCAGATTCACTAGGGAAGCAGCTAAAGACTGCATAGTGCTGGGGCAGCATATTCCAGCTGGAGCTGTCATTGAAACTGCAGTTGGACACCTTCACCACGACCCTGAGTTCTGGCCACAACCTGAAAGGTTTATTCCTGAGAGGTGTGTAGAGTAATGCTTTTCACCTTTAGTTTGAGGTCCTTACTTGGGCCTGTGGGCACAGAACTCCAACCTGTCCCGTGCAAGCACCAGACTCTGCTGCTCTTTCACAGCCACAGTCACCCACTATTCATCCAAAGCAGCATTTCCACCAAGAGGAGCACAGTTTTATTTAAACCATAAAAACATGTTATTTCTACCAAATCAGAAAAGTGATGAAAGTGGTGTATCCCACAGAGATGTGAGGTTTGGTCAAGGTTGAACTGGGGCAGAGGTTTTCTGGTAGTCACAGAAGTTCAAAATGCAGGACTAGAAGTTTCTACTCAAAAATAGAAGAAATTTCACCATGGAAATATTTAGGATACTTTTATATAAGATAGGCCTGTTTCCAAATGAGATCCTGTGAATAATGTTGCTTCTGGCTGCAGAAATTCTGAAGTGGGACAGTATATTGACTAGCTTGGCTGTACCTGGGAAACTTATCCAGCTCCTTGCTGGTTTAGAGCACCCTTTTAATCTGAAATATAACAGTGTGGGTACTCTGTGAGTGGGGAATATACCCCATTTCCCATTGGCAATTTGCTCTCTGTCTGTAAGTTAGGATCCTTGGTTCCTGCTCGGCAAGACAGTTTCACATGAGCTTTTATATCTTCAGTGGGTAGGGGGAACCCTGTAAAGCTGTGGTTTTGTACCTGCCCTGTGTTTCAGGTGCTGGGCTGAGCTTTCAGCTGACGTGGTGTGGTGTGGAAGCACAGTTTAGTTTTGGGGGCAGCTATATTTTTAGACTGTTCAGTGGGCAGCTGCATTTTAAGCTACCACTACATTCAGAAGTTTACTAAGAAAAGAAGTGCCTGCTCTATAAACAACTGGGTGTGAGGCTGGCAGCCCAGAAACATCTTTGCCAGTAAGACAACACATGTGTGGTGTTGGTGGGTTTGCCTAATGCTCCTTCTGGAACAAATCTAGGCATATGCTCCATTAGAATCTTTTAGCCATGAAGAAGAGCAATGCTGGGGTTAGAGAAGCCCAGAGATTTTGCTGGAGAGGAATCTTAGCAGCAACTGGAAGTCTTTGCATTTTTAGCAATGCTTATCTAGAAATGTTTTCTTGTTATTCACCACTTAACCAGTAGTATGAAAGGGTAAAATGGTTAGTAGGGGCTGCAGTCCCCTTGACTCACACAGTGCTGTTTGGTATGAATCTGAGATTAATTTCCATTTGAACTTTCCCTGAGGAATGATCCAAAATTACTAACACTCTGCTCAGCTTGTATAGGTGGTAAGGTTAGCAAGAATTATAAAATAAGAGCATAAGAAAAATAAAATAAAATAATTCAGCTACAGCCTTCCCCCCCACAAATATTTCATTTTGAAATTGGCAGTAGGAGTAAAACAAGGGAGACTTTAAATTTGCCAGGATGATATATGGGAATGAGCAAGGCAAGAATTATCTGAACCTGTTTGCATGGGATATGCAACAGTGCTTAGTACATGAGCTAATGGTCCTTCAATCTCAAATTAGGGGTCTCTGCAGTACTTTTTGGAGTAGTGGCTCAATCTTATTTAGCTTTTCAAAGCATGGGGATGGAATTAGTGGAAATATACCATTTTTTCCCCAAAGCTCGAAATAGTCTTTATTACCTCTCATCTCTTTCTACCCTGCATGAGTTCTCTGGACCTTAGCAGTCTGAAGTGCATGGAAAATGCATCTAAAGAGATGAGAAATTTTCATTAAAGATAGATTGGAAGTAAAACTCATATCTCCATGTCCTCTCCTGAAGTCACCAGCTGACAATAAGTCAATTACCTTTTTACTTAGGATGTCAGCACATATCTATCAATAGTCCCTGTGACCTGTCCATTAAGATCAATTGAAATAATCAGCTTTTGAGATTTAAATTAAAGACGTGGAATCAAGCAAAAGCATTTCTTGAACTGCTTTCCATCTCTGCACCTTCTAGGTTTACAGAGGAGGCAAAGAAGGAACGACATCCCTTTGCATACTTGCCCTTTGGGGCAGGACCCCGTGGCTGCCTTGGCATGAAAATGGGTTTGTTGGAGACAAAAATTACTCTGCTGAGGATTTTGCAGAAGTTTCGATTCAAAACCTGCCCAGAGACTGAGGTTTGTACATGCAGAGGCTTAAAGATCACACTTGTTATCTTGAGGGGGTTGACAATTTGTCTTAGGCAGGACAACTGGTTTTCCTTTGTGACTTCTCTTCATTTGAGAAAACTGCTAGAGACACTTCCATAATAAGGAGAGATGAGGCATGGACTACATTTTTTAAGCAAAATGTGATTTCAGATATATAATTTTTCTAACAAAAGTACTGTTACGCAGCCCTGCCTTAGTGGAGAGCAGTATGGCAGGACCACAGGCAAAATGTCACAATTCATAGAAGGTGAGAATATGTGTACATATTTCACAGGACCTTAGCACTTTGGTATATGCCTATTGCTATGGACATTGCACCCAGCTCTAGAGTTTACAGAGTTAATTTCTTTCTGTTCAGATCTACAGCATTCCTGTGTAACCACTGCCTCAGCCTCTGGCTGTAAATTCTATTTAATATTATACCATCACAGCTGACTGTAAAACAAGTACTTTACAGCTTCCACAGTAATCCTGGTATGAACTGGTCCTCCAGCAAAAATGTCTGTCTGTATGTGGGGGTGTCATACACACATAAACAAACACATACAACTGCACATAAAATGCTCTTTTCTTTTTCAGATTCCTTTGCAGCTCAAATCAAAAGCCACACTTGGACCAAAAAATGGAGTCTACATCATGCTGGAATCTCGCTAAAAGGGAATGTACATCCTGAAGCTTTCTGGAATGAGACACTTTAGTGAGTCACTGGGTATAATTATTTTTCAAAACTCCAAGGACAGATAGGAGCCTAAGTCCCACTGATGGTCAGTAGGTGCTGCCCCACTGCCCTCCTGTGGGACAGCGTCCAATCACTTTTTAAAATGGGCTGCCCAGTCTTTTTTGGATGTTTTAAAATTGCTGTGAATAGTATCTATAAAGAAGAATCCCATTTTCTTTTGCTTTTCTTCATGACACTTCTTTTCACTTATCTGTGAGAATGCTTTCCTCATGCTCATTTTCCACAATTTACAGTAGATTTTAATTTCAATTCATCATATGGCACATTCTTTCATGCACTTGTGAGTCCTTAGAGAAAGCCCCAAAGGCACTACATTACAGCAGAAGACCTGGGATGCAGTGCATTGGATTTTTCATGAACTCCACTAACAAATCAAAGCTGAGGCCCCTGTACAATGCTTAATCTCCACCTGTGTCTGTAAAGCCAGAAAAGTTGCACCTCCTCCATGCTTTGAAGTGATTTTAAATACACTTGGATTAACAATTTGCACTTGGCACATTCCATCGACATGACAGAAGAAGAATGAACCGGTAAAGTTCCAGCAGCTAAGACCAAAGAAATGAGGTGACAGCCATTTTTCTGGCTGCTGAACTGCTGTTGGAAAGGAAGAGACAAAGAAGATATTAATTTAAAGGAAGCAGGAGGACTAGAGGAAATTTAAAGGTAATCAGAAGGTGTTGGTACCACATCTGCTTCATGCGGAGGCCTTTCCTTTCCAAGCGTTGCAATTGGCACCATCCCTGTCTGGCTCCTTGAATCAAGGAAATTAAGAGCATGCATGCACTAGAGCTGGTGGCAAAGGAGTGGGATCCAGGATCATCAGACCCAGCAGCTCTCTTGGCTCCTGTGACACTGGAGCAGGTCATGTCCTGAGTGCCCCACCCCCTCAGGAAGGAACTTGTCTGATTGAACTGCAGCAGCCCCATGGACCTGTTCGAGCTGTGTGACTGTGCTCTTGCATCTTCCCAGCCAAAACAGCCGTAGCTTCCACTCCTCATGTTCCCTCTGTCCTACTCCTCTGCAAAGCCTTCACCTGCCACACAGTTAGTGTTGCACAAGAAGCTGGAAGGGGGCTCAGCTGGGCCAGTTGACTCCCACTGAGCACAGGGATATTCCATACCTCGTGGCACCATGCTCAGCACATAAAACTAGGGGAAGAAGAAGGAAGGGGGTCAACATTCAAAGTGATGGCATTTGCCTTCCCAAGTCACTGTTTTGCCTGCTGGAGCTCTGCTTCCTGGAGTGGCCTGTACATAGGAAATGGTGAATGAATTCCTTGTTAGTGTGTGGCTTTTGCTTTACCTATTAAACTGTCTTTATCTCAATCCATGACTTTTCTCATTCTTAAAATTCTCTCCCTCATCCCACTATGGGGGTGTGAATGAGCAGCTCTGAAGGGCTGAGCTGCTGGCTGGGGTTAAGCCACAACAGAACTGTGAGAAGAGATTGGTACAGTCCCAAAATCCTTTTTAAAAATTCATTTATTCTTATTTTTTTTCTTTTAAATTTGTGTATATAACAAAAATTCTTGCGGCACCATGCACTTTTGGTTCTTCGCAAGTCTTGACTTTCTGCCTGCTTGACATAGTCTGCTTGAGAGTTCCTTAGGTACAGCATCTCTCTTGGTGATGTGCACAGGGAAGTGTTGCAGCAGCAGGAAAAAGAGACTGACTGCTCAGCTTCACTGCAAGGATGGAGCCATCTGCTCACTGATGCCTGGCTAGGTCCCTGAGTTTCTCTCCAGCAAGCATCTTTTGCTGCCTTCTCCCCACATGCTGCCTGAACACTGATCAAATTACTGGATCTCATTCCTCAAAGACTGTCTCTTCCTCTTTCATGTAGTTTTTTTAAACATATCTGTATAGGCAACAGTGATGAAGTACTGACTGGGGAAGTTTTGGAATTGTTCCTTTTTTCCATGGAGCATTTCTAGCATGCTAAGCAGAAGTGCCCTGTTTCAGACACACTGATAATATGAATTGCTGATGGAGTGATTGTTATTGATTTGAAAAGCAACATGCTGTATTTACCTTCGTTTCTATACGTTATGCATAATTTTTCTCCTCCTAGAAACAGTGTGCTGGAGATTGATTTACTGTGTAGCTTACATACACAGTTGACAAAAAAAAGCTGAATGGGCCTTACCTAAAAACTTCCCACCTACCAGAATGAGCAGGAAGTTTATTCCATCTGAAGTCATCTGTCAAAGGCTTGTTTGTATTCCTTATATGAATTATAAAATTGTCATGTGCTTCATTTTTGACAAAATAAGTCAAGCCTAAATCAAGCTTTTCCCTTTCTTACCCATGATTTTGTATAAATTCTTCTTCCCAGTCTCTGCCTCTGCAACTTGGGTGGTGTGGGTGGAGCACTTAGCAGTGAAGGTCGAAGCAGAAGGCACAGAGTACCTCAGCCTTCTTCATGTTCTGGGTAACCAGAGCTCCTGTTTCCTTTTAGAGAGGGCCCACATTTTCCCTCATCTTCCTTTTATTACCCATATACCAGTAGAACCTTTTTTTTATTGCCCTTGACATCCCTGACCAGATTTATTTCTATTAGGGCTTGCTTTAGCTTTTCTAACCTGATCCCTGACTGCTTAGACAATTTCTTTGTATTCCTCCCAGGCTACCTGGCCTTGCTTCCACCTTCTGCAGACTTCTTTTTTGCTTGCTCCTTACTTATCCATTAAGGTCTCCTGGTATTTTTGCCTCACTTCCTCTTTGTTGGGTTGCATGACTACTGATCTTGGAGGAAGTGAACTTTGAATTTTAACAAGCTTTCTTGAGTGCCTTGTCCTTCCCTTTAATCCTGACCTGTAAGGTCTCAGTTAGATCCTCATCCATCCCCAGGTGGAGCTCCATGCACTACAGCTGGTCATTGACAGAGTATGACACCATCTCCTCTGTCCTTCCTCAGAGCCTGTGTATTTCCTATATATTTCCTGTATATTTCCATTCCAGCACTCCAGTCACAGGAGCCATCCCACCATGTCTGTGTGAGGCCAGTGAGATCACTGACCTGCAGGAGTGCACATCGCTAACCTCATTTTTTATTTTGCATGCTGCATATACTTGCAGAGAGGCATTCAAGTAGGGCTGGAGTGGCTGGAATTCCTTTGTGCTGCTCTTCAGGTGCTCTCCTGCTGAACTATGAACTCTCTTCAGGTTCTGTTGCTGGCCAGCATCTCTTGCTGGCACTGGCATCAAACTGGTATGACTAGGATGCATTGGTGTGCCTCTCCATCAACATAATTTCAAATACTGATGCCTCTGGAAAGTCCTGAAGTGGCTGCTGGTGTGCATCACATTTTACAGGCTTGGAAAATGAACAGAGTCTTTCTCAGCTGCATCTACGTTGAACATGGACAGTATATGTTCAAGTAAACTCACTTGAGTCTGTGCTAAGAGTATTTCAACCATTCTGCAGGCTTCTGGTTAGGAAGTGTTGTGTGTTTTCACCTGACAGTTTGTAGCACTATGGAACACAGAAATTATTTTTGCATTTGAAATCAGCTTTCTGGAAGTGCATCAACCCTTGTTCTACATGCAGGCTAAGACAGACAGCTAGAGAAGACAGGAAAAAGGCTGCCTGCTTTCCAGTAACCCAGGAAGAGCCCCAGGCCATTTGCTATCTCTCATTAGGGGTTGGTGATACACTCACCAGACACTGCAGACATTGTACCAGGACACTCAGTGGCACTGGATCTCACCCTGGCTGTGTGAGCTCAGCACCACACCTACAGAGTGAGCTGTGGCAAGGATCAGTGAGCCTCTGGAATCACACATTTCCAGGAAAACAAGATTGCCGGCAGCTATCCAAAACAGAAACTGGTAATATCACAGTAATCATGGTGTGTTTGTGCACCTATATAACATGGTCCCAAACCAGTCTTGACATGGGCTGGTTTTAGAATTAATTAAAAAAAAAACAAAAAAACCCCAAAAAAACGCCAAAAAACCAACAAACTCAAAAAAAAAAAAAAAAAACCACAAAAAGAAAGCTACCAAAAACCCCTCCAGAAAAAGGCAAAACAGTAACAACAAAAATCCCACCCCAGCACTATGTTTATAATTGCAATAGCAAAACATAGCTTTATATCTTAAGTAATGGTAACTATTTAGCATTCTGGTACAACATGCCTCAGTCAGCAGCAGTTGGGTCTAGGGAGGAACAAGGAAACTGGTTTAAAATTCCTTTCCTCAGAAACAGCAAGTGTGTTGTCTTGCATTGCTGAGCTGCGAGTTTGTTTAAAATCAGGCACGTCTGTGTTACAAAAGGGTTTTAGTCATTCTCTGACAGCTGATACGAAGCAAAGGCTGCTTGGTAAAGGAAAGCTTCTATTAAATATGTCTTCTGGTCTTTGTAATGATGACAGAAAGCTGTCAGTGTAAAATGGTGCTTTTAATGAAGCTGCTGATAGAAAAAAAGCTTTACAGTTTTGTGCTTTAAAAATAGTATTTCTAGAAAAACATAGTTGGGTGGCAGAAATTATTATGCTTCATGGATTGTAAATTGGGACTTTCTATTTTTACCTGGCATTAAATTGCAGAATTTCCTCTCTGTGTGAGATACTCCAGGCAATGATCACCTTCTCATTTCCCTTTGTTAAACATCCTGGACATAGTTTCACCTGATACCAGACTCTTCCATGTGTTTACAGCAGAAAGCAAGGTGAAAGAATTTAAAGCTGATTTATAAACTGCCACTGCTTAGTTTATACTGGCCCCACTCACTTTCTTCTGACCTTGAAAAATCTCATGTTTCTAAGATGTTTTCCTCCCTGCACTGCAGGGGGCTGTGGCTACTTTCAAGGAGGGAGTACTCCCTCATTTGCTAGGATTTCTGCATGCAGTGATGAATTTGTGATGGATCTGAAGCAAGAAGTGCAATTGAGCTGTGGAGGCCATGAAGTCTATCCCTTGTACAAACAGGGAAGCACCAGCCATGCTCCCCATGCAACAACCATCCCACCTGGATCTTCTGCTGGATGTACTCAAAGTTAAGCAGCATTTCTGCATTTCTCACTTGCCCTTTGGCCCTAAGGCAGCCCTGAGCACCGGTTCCTAGAAGCAAAGCTCCTTCTCCAAGGCCAGCAGCACTGAGCATACCACAGTACCTGGTATCTGCCATCCACCCAAGTTCCTCTCACTCACCAGCCCCTACTTGCCCAGGCTGCAGGTATCCAAACCGGATACTGCCACTCCCTTGCTCTCAGCACTTAGGGTTTTGGCACCCACATCTGATAAAACCCAGTCAGCATATCAAGACAAACCTGGCTCCAGGTAACCCTCACCGAAGGGTGCAGTGAACTGCCTTTGGCTGGCTGCCAGCCCCCTCCCAGCGCAGCAGGTGGCGAGCAGGGTTCATAAACCCCCATGTTCCACACCGCACTGCTGGCACAGCAAAGCTGTTTGGCTTCTGCTGGCTGTGCCGCCTGCCTTGCCAGGATGGACCCGTTAGCAAAAAGGAAACAACCTTCACAGCTTATCTTTCTCCTCACACGGTGTGGGTGTGAGTGACAGATTACTGCAATCTTCCTGCTCAGTTGCTTGTCTTAAGTAGCCAAAAGAGATACTCCTCACTCAGAAAAGAGGTTCAATATTACTTTTCCCCTAAAGTTTGGATTTAATGCAAACATCTCTTTAATCTGTTCATTTCCAAATGCAACCAAGACAACTGTAGAGGGACTCCTATTGCTTAATAACAGCCTCTAAACTCACGAGTGTATTGAAACATTGTGATTTCAGTATTGAAAGAAAGAAAATAATCAGAAGGAATTTACTAGTTTGAGTACCTGTTTATTTACCATACACAAGAATTTTAACCCTGAACTTTCAAAAAGTGGAAAAAACATGGCAACTTTTCTCTTTCTGTGATAATGGAGAAATAACAGATGACAAAATAAAACAACCAGGCGTTTTATTTGCTGTTTTACTTACACTCATACACACACAAGAATCAAGTTAGAGGTTTTAAAAATACAATAAAAAATGTCAATAAAAATATTTCAACTTTTTGCCTGAAAAAGAATGTTCATTTCAATTTTCTGGCAGAAGATTAACATGACTTTAGTTATCTAATTCTTACCTGAAATTCTGCTTATGTTCAGAGGAAGAAACACATACAACCAGTATTCTCATTTGCCATTAACATGTAGATAAACATGGTTTTTGTTTTGGCAGAAAAACTTTATTCACAGATAGGAAATCTTTGCTCCATAACCGTTATCCTCCTCAATGAATGTACTATTTGCTGACAAGCTCATTTGCTACATGAGATTTATCATTTATGTTCTATTACAAATCTTTCAAAAGAAATAATACACTCAATTTATCTTTCCCTAGTCTGTTTCACTGGGATTAAACAGAAATAGGAGTTATTTTCCTTTAGGTATCATGCTGCTATATTTGCAGTTTACAAAAAAAGGGGTCTACACAGCCTTAATCCAGCTAATCATGGCCAAGCTCCTGGCTCACAATGCTGAAGTAACAGAGTTACCCAGTGAACACCTGTCAATCATCATCCAGAAGAGTTAAAAAGAAGTATATGGAATGCAGCTGAAGATGAGCTTTTTTAGGTCATATAGAAAGTATTTCTTAAGGCTTCTGCAGCACACTGTAGCTAACTTATAGCTACTTTAGCACATTAATTCTATGATAAATTATCTATCTATGCATCAGCAACTTTAATCTTAAAAAAATATTTGATAGCTCAAGTTTTTTGATTGCACACATGTAAGCTGACTGCTCAACACTAGTATCTTCTTCTGATAGGAATAATTAAATATTCAACCTAATCTTCAGATTTTAAAGGTTTTAGCTCTGTGGCTGAAGACAACTTCCCAAGTAAGCATGTGTTTTCTTGAAAGAAGTCCAACAATAGCTTGATTACACAGGAAATCTGTGAATGTCCTGCATCCAAAGAGGCAGAACACCTAATGAGAAACAGTCACTCCCCATCCTTCCCAATAGCTGTAAGGGAACCATAAGGTTCATCCACAGAAAGAAGGTACTGACAACCAAGCAGGACAAGCGGTATATTTGCCTCCTAAGTATGGTATGAAATAAGTGCGAGTTGCCTCCTCTCTTCCTCCACAGCACCTGCCAGCACTCTTGTGTTTGTAGGCACAGTGAAAGTAACAAAAAACTTGTGTTCTCAGACATAAAATATAGTATTTATTTGATAGAGTAAATCAACTGAGTCCCACAGCACCAAGCAACTCCTGTTATGCTTGTATCTTTGGTAATTGTTTTAAATGAGAAACTCAGCAAGTGAAAATATGTCTCTTTTTCAACAAGCAAGTTTAATTTTTGAGGTTTTGTTGGTGCAGACAAAAAAGAAGAGTGCTACTGAGAATTTATGCAATGAGTTGAGCACAGATTGTACAGTCACATTTGCAAACACCTCATTGTCTACTGTTACAGGAGACAGATTACTAAAAAACATGTTTTATCCAGTTTTGAGTTAAAAGAAAAACAGGCAGAGGGATAGTGCCTCTGACCAATGAGCACATATAAAAATCTATCCTGAAACAATACCTAAAAATTGTTTTAACTTGGCAGTCATGGCCAATCCTCATGCTACAACCATCAGCAATTTATTCTAATAAATTTATGAAAGGCTCCCATAATGTAGGGTATATGTGAAAGCTGCTACAAATAGGATACAGAAACAGGATTTTAGGAATTCTAAAACATCCTCTATGTCTTTTTATGCCTTGTTTTCTATTACACAGAAAAGACAGAGAAAAAATGTTTCTGAACACTCACCTATCTGATCACACAGCTTCTTCAAACTCAATTTTTCTCTCTTAAGCCAAAACTAAAAAACTGTTTAAACCAGTTAAACGTAAGAATGACAGGTTTTGTTGCTATAGAAGTCTTGCCAGTGCCTGGTATTCTATGAGATACTCTGGATAAATCTGCTGCTTCTCAAAGATGACAAAGATAGAAGGATTTGTAGAGTTATTCACACAACTGTCATAGAATCTTTGGCTGTCCTTCATCGGAGGCCGAACATAATGAGAACTACCAAGAGTGAACTCCCCCACCAGCACTCGTGCCAGAAACATGGTCTTGGTGTTTGAGTCTGTCCCACAGTAGTTGTCAGAATAAGATGCATCCCTTGCAAAATAGCTTCCTGCAGAAGAGACACCAAGACAGAGTTTAAGACACTAAAACAGCAGGAACAAAGAGATACCGTGTGAAAATGAATTAACAAATCCATTAAGCACTTCATGACCAGCCTTTCCAAAGCCTTCACTCGCCCTCTATGTCCCTCTTAGTGGAAATTACCACTTTGCAATTTTTAGTTTGCACAGCACACATATTAAAATGTTTAAATGTTTAAACCAATGTTTAAAATGTTATCATAATCTTCTAAAGTATTTCCTCCTGATTCTAGATGTCCACCTCCCCCATTATCCCCACATTTCATCTTCTGGCAGAGACTACTAATATTCATCAGCACAGTTGGACTTGATGATCCTTCTGGGTTCCTTCCATGCTCAAAATACACTGTGATTCTCTAACATTTCTGACAGTTACGAAGTATTCAAGCAGAAAGGTATGTAGTCAGCCAGTCAGCCTGTCTCAGCTATTCCACTTGATGTGCTGGTAATTTCCTGTACATAGGACAATATAGAAAGATATAATCTGCTAACCTGTAACCAGAATGGCATTTAGAGTCTTGTGGGAAAAAAAAAAAAACAACCAAAAAAACCCAAAAAAACCAGGCTGCTTTTCTATAGACGTTAGGAGACACTGGGCCAGCAGTAAGCCTGGAGTCTAGCAGAAACCATCCCTACAACTAACCTCTCCTAAGTCTGTCTCTTCTTGCAAGTACTTAGGAGAGCAGAGGCCAAGGCCTTTCAGAGTGCCTTAGCTCCAAATGACCCTTGTGAAACTCAGCTCCGTTGCCGACATCATGACAGAGAGAAGTCCAGGACTGGCCAAGTATCACCTTGAAAACTCTACCCCTCTGAAGTGAGTACTGAGAATTTTCTAGCAAGTCAAGGATTACTGGAAGAGCTGAAAAACAACCTTTGCCATAGACTGTCCCATGAAGGCCGCAGATTCTCCAGTCAAAGTTTTGCTGACAGATGGCATCAATGTCTTTTTTACTGGTCCCATGAAATAAAAATCGCTCATCTGCAGCCTTTCCACCATTGCTCTTCTGCATTAGGTCCTTCTGCCTGCAATGAGAAGCAGAATCTTTGCAGTTTCACAGTGGCTGTCTTCACAGGTTCCAGCCACTCTGAAACAATTTTATACAGAGTATATTCTGAAAATCTTTACAGCCTAATTTGGGCATGCAAACATGCTTTCACATTACACATAAATGCTTTAACTACAAATGTTTTCTTTCATTCACTGCCTTTGAAGAGAGAGGGAGGAATCTCAGTGGTTTTTTTTTTTACCTGAACACAGGAGTTTATCTTGAGGCCTCCCCCCATGAGTTCTGCATTTAATTTTGAAGGCTGTTTCAATTTTGACCAGCTGCAAAACATTGTGCTAGATGTGACTCATTACCAGCTTCAAGGTTTAACTGGAAGGAAGCTGTCATGGACACAGGCCTGGCAGAAGTTAGGAGCAAGGATTCCTCCCACACAGCCCTGAATTTGACTGTTCTAAGCTCTGTGTCTTGACTGAGTTTTGGGCTTGTTGATAACTCTTTATCTAAATATTGATACTAGGTAGGTATTTCAGTGGGAGAGTGGTAGCAGAGGCATTTCAGGAATGCATGTTCTACCTTTAGCACAGCACATATAGCTAACTGCAGAAACAATAAATAACATGCATACATGCCAGAGCAGTGTTTTACACTTACCATTGATACAGTTCCCAGAGGGATGGGTTCTGAACTCTACAAATCTTTTTGATAGCTGCTTTGGGCATTGTGCGCTGAAAGTCCACTTTGACTTTCTTGTATTCTTCAGAAGAACAGTCAAGCTCAATCAGCTGCAAGGGAAAGTTTGAAAAGTTACTTTTGCATGCTTTTGTGCAGCCACTCAATCCCTCTTAATATCTGGGTCAAGATATATTTGTACACATCCCACAGTATCTAAATACATAGCAGAAATGAGCACATAAATAAAAAAGGAATTGAGAATTTAGGTTGCAGAAAACCAGAGGATCTTTTTCAGTTTATTCTCCCTACAGCCAGTGAACACATAATGCACTGCCTCTTGTGTTTCTAAATCAATTGAAGAGTCTTTATTCAAACAATTTTAGGGAAAAGTATGGTCACACTACTAAAAATCAGTTCCTTACATATCAGTTCTGAAAGCAAGCAAAGCTTACTTGCAAATTTTTTTAGGAACACAAAAGATGTTAATGTCAGTCTTATTTCTTAGTGACAACTTCTTGAGGATTTGCATTTTGCAAGTTAGTGATTTCTGAGCATCAGATAACACCTTTTCTCTAGGTACAGTTACTGGAGTTGACAGAGGAGCTGGTGGAAGCAGACAGGAAGTCAGAGAAGGTATGCCACACATATATTAATTGGGTGTGTTACAAAGGTAAACAAGTTTACTCCACTGGAATGAATAAAATAATAACAAATAAAATAATAAAAGATCCCATCTTGAACAAGCTGTCCTGGGAGGTTGTAGAGTCTCTCTGGAGATATTCAAAACCTACCTGCACACAATCCTGTGTGATCTCCTCTGGGCGAACCTGCTTTAGCAGGGGGGTTGGTTTCTGTGATATTCAGAGGTCTCCCCCTTCCAAGCCCAACCATTCTGTGTGATTCTGGGAACTCCCGGTTTCAGCACCTCTCCATAGACATACAACAGCCTACAGCTAAGGGAATGGCTACTCTGAAGTTCAGAGGCATCATTTACCTCTGATGCTTTCAGCACATGTTGGGACTTCAAAACTGTGTATTTTGGGCACCAGTACCAGTCTTGTCAACTCAGCAAACTTGCCAAGCCAAGGGATTAATAGTAGCAGTGAAAGTCCCTCCTGCCACAACTTTACTGCTACCATTTGTTTACATTTGGGTCTAGTTTCAGCTCCAAGTCTGCCCAATGTGGTTATCAGGTTTAAATTTACCAATACTTCTGTATTATGCTACACAGAAACAGTCATTTACAAAGCCAGAAGAAACACCGAACTTGCAATGGAACAAACCTTACATGACAAAACTGACAGAAAGAAAAAACTAAAAAGCTCCAAACCTTGAATCCCAGTTCAGGCAGGGCAGATTTATCCCAGTGAGCTGGAATGTTCTTAAACCCTTCTGTATGTTTAACGCCCCTGTAGATTATAAGACATTACAAATAGACAATTAAAATAAAAACTAAATATGACATTTTATGTACATATTATACTAAACATTTTTGTCAAGCTTAGGGAGAATATAGGCAACTGAACATATTCAAAAATATATCAAAACTGTGATTTCTGTTCAGCAAATGAAAATATTTGCTCCAAGTCATTGTGTCAAGACTTATGTTAGAAAGCAAGATGCCAAACGAGAAAAAAAGAAATACATACTCTAAACTAAACACATAAGGATTTCTCTTGCAAAGTTGAATGTATATATAAAAGCTCTGCTGCACCAGGGGAGGTAAATAGAAATGCATGCAGTATCCCATCAGTATGACAGAAACAGGATAGATACAGCCCTCCCCTGTACTTCCACCCCAATTTTAATTAGCTGCTCTTTTCAGTGTTTAAGCAAGGACGGTGTGCTGCAAGGGAATGTGCAACAATTGGCTGTTACATGCAACTCTATCTCCTTGCAGGCTCTCACCTTTTGCTCTACCTGTAACAACTACTGCTTTTTTTTCAGATTGTCTGGCTGCTCTCAAAATAATTGTTCTGAATTTACATTTAGCTTTGAAAATTACTCATCTCAGAAAGAGCTAGTACACATAAACGCACTGCTACATGTTGAATTATTTCCTATGTTTCCACACTTCCTGTGGCCAAGCCCAAATTGTCTTCACCACAGAGGTTCCTGAGGTGAAAACTGCTGGTCAGGCTGCAACACTGCCCTGGATAGACATGGTTGTAGGAAAGGTATGTCCCTTTCTCTTTTCATGTTTTTCAC
The DNA here is from genome assembly GCF_048771995.1 of Taeniopygia guttata. Classification (NCBI taxonomy): domain Eukaryota; kingdom Metazoa; phylum Chordata; class Aves; order Passeriformes; family Estrildidae; genus Taeniopygia; species Taeniopygia guttata. The sequence continues at coordinate 54,292,303 of NC_133025.1, read as the reverse complement.
AATTGCCTCAACAGCTACTTCTTCACCCTACTTGCACCCATGGAGGATTCAGCATTCCCAAAGCACCAAACCCATCACCTCAAAATGAGCAGCTGTGGTTTACCTGTCTTTTATCTTTTCCACCTCTGCCTGAGAGACATATTTAGGTCTTCTGCAAATCTTCCTCTCTGTTTTGTAGCGAAGGTTTTTCTGCAGCATGGCTGGGAAAAAAAACCAACCAAACAAAATCCCATGAACAATCAAAGATGGTTTTGTTTTTGACAAACTACAGACACGTTTGTCACTAAGTTGTTTTGTCAAAAACATTGACAAAAAGGCTCCCTCCTCCTCATTTTGCAACTGAGACACTTCTTTCCTACATCTAGTTGTAGATTTCAAACCCTGTAAACAGAACCCAACATCTATCACCAACCATTTATTTTTATTGACCACCAAGAGAAACAAGTTACAGCAACCTGAATTTTAGAGGCATTCCTTCTTGGAAATTCTGCAGCTATTGTGACAACATACTAACAATTAAGAGTCACTACCAGCCAGGACAATGAGGCCTCATCTTCAGCGCGAGATACACAGGAAAACAAACAAAAAAAACCTCTTGACACCAGCAAGCCTAGAAATTAAGTTCTAAAAGACAGCTACACTGCATATATTTGCCTAAGTTACTAAAAAAGCCCAAACCTTAGAGAAAGGATTGACTCACTGTGCAATTTTAATTTCTAAGCCAGACAAGTTTTCCCAGAACTGCTTTTGATTGAATCACAAACAACAGATAACATGCCCTTTCTGGTTTTTTGGTTTGGGGTTTTTGTGTTTGGCTTTTTTTCATGCAGAATGAGATAGTAATGAAAAGCTGGATCAAAGATAACTACACCAAACTGACAGTCCAGGCAGGCTGATTCCTACCACTGTTCTGCATAATTTTTGAAAAGGATGCCAGGAAAGGCAACAGCTCAGAAAGGACAGTGCCATCACAAGTGGCTTATATTTCCTGAACTCTTGGGAAACACTTCTTCCTACTTTGACATAGTCAAGGTATTCTCTCAGCCTTTCCAGACAGGATGAAAAGAAAATACGTGCAAAAATCTTGTAATGCTAAGGATTGTCTGGACCCTACACCTTGTCCAAGTGTTTATTTTTCTGCAAACTAGTGATTAAAGTAGAGCAGAAGCTGGCTTGTCAAGTCTTCTAGAAGTTCCTCACCATTTGTGTTGATGCCAGCATCAGTGTCATACTTGGATTTTCTGGCAGACATTTTGAAACCTAGCACAAGAACTCAAAAATAAAAGCTTTGAAAGAATAGAATGTCACTCTGTTTATGTGAACAGCTCTTATCCTGAGAACTTTGATAGAAACTCTGTCTCTGTAAGCACTGCAATTCAAAGTCCAAATTTCTCTCTTCTATCTCCTATAATAAGGTAGTTCAGAATCACAAGAGATGTGGGAGGGAGGGACAAATCAGAAAAACAAAGCAAATGCAACCTACACACAAAATTTATTTCATATTCATGTCTTCCAGCTTTGAAAGTCATCTTTGGAGAACTGTCATACAAGTAAGCTTTCTCCAGGTCATCACTGGAGACAGTAGCAGCCTCATGAAGACCATCCTGTCACGGCAAAAACAGAGAGAAAAAAAAGTTTCTCCTGGTTTGTTATAGACAAGCAAGTCTAAAAGCCAACAACTCTCCTAAGTATGGTGGCTGCAGGATGCATCAGCATATGAGAAATCCTTGATTTAGAGTGACACATTCACCAACTAGATCCAGAAAGATGGCAGAGTACTACTGGATCTTTAGAGGAGGCTTTTCTCAGAACCAATGAAAATCTATTATTACTGTGATCCTATCTGACAGGACTGACTAAATAGTTACCTGTTGATAATACTTGTGACTCACCAGTGATCAGTCCCCTACCTGAACCAATCAAAATCACAGGGAAAAGACCCCATTAGACCTTTAATGTCCATCTGTACAGTATGAGTGAGAGGAGGAGGGTGACAAAAGAGGGGGAAGATATAAGCACTGTTTATTTTCTGTAGTTCTGCACTTCTCACACAGAGTTAGGAGTCTCTTCATTTCTCCACACTTACTTGTTTTCCATACTCCTGCCACATGCCATATTCATCTTTCCAGTACCAGATCCATTCTGTTGTAAGAATGAAGTGAGGGGGTTTGGTCACAGAGGAAGCTGTAGAAAGACGTCTGACTTTTTGGAACTCGCAGCACATGTCACGAAAACAGATACTGAACGGGACAAAGAGCCCTTCAGTAAAAGCACAGTCAAATCTATAAAAAAAAAGGAGGGAAAAAAATCAACTGTTTGTGAAGCTTTACTCATAGATTCAGAAGCCCACTACAAATTTGCAAATTAAGTCAATCTCACCCAAAAGCAGAACACAAAGTTGCACTTTTCACTACAATGTGTACTTTGCACCTTGCACTCTTCACAAGCCTGTATGCTAGCTCTATTTCGTGTTTGTACATATTTTGCATAATGTATTAATATAATACATTAATGTATAAACTAATACATCAAAATAATACATTATAATTAATATAATATAATAAATATAATACATTAATGTATTAATATAATACATTGATAATATAATGTATTAATATAATACATTAACAGTATTACATCTCACATTGATTCTGTGGGCAATAATCATAACCCACTCCTAAATAAGTGAATTACATAAGATGAACAGGAGCAATGGAAAACAGGCACTGCCTTCTTCTTGCTGACCAGCTATATTCTAAAGAGAACACTGACATAAGAAGGGCTTCAAAGAGCCTGTAACATAAGAGGAACAGGTAATTTTCCAGCATGGGATGTGGCATACTGGTATGAGCCCCTTCCAATACTCTCTTTGTAATACATAACCAGTTCCAAACTCTGAAAGGTATTTCCATATCCTTTACGTGCTCTGGTCCCTTTCTCCGGGTATTCTGCAAGTTCCATGATATGGACTGTGGTAAAAGGAGAAGGGAGGGGCAAATCTCATGCAAAGTGAGGTCAGTAGAAGAATGTCAGATAAAACTACTTATGTAATGACTACATTAGAACTGCAGCAATTTATAGCCACTAAGGATCTGGTACAATACAACAAACTACAAACATTATAATTTTTTATAAGAGTTTATACCTGACGTTTTTTGGGTCACAATATGCTTCTTCTATTTCCTCCATATTTATGAAGTCCTTCCAGGTATTACCCTCAGAGTACTGCCATCTATATGGCAAGTGAAAATGGGTTCTGATACACTTTTCTGTAAAAGTTTTTTAAAAAAAAAAGAATTAGGAGATGCATTAATTTGACAGGCTATGAGAGAACTCCAACATTTCAGGGCTGTGTACCCAGCTGGTGAAATCATCAAAAGGATAGCTAGGGAAAGTGTTCACCTATGGCACCATTACAAGCAGAAGTTCAAAAGTTTTCAGCATAAGCAAGCAACACTTGAATTTTTGGGCTTAAGTAGAAGTTCAGGTTCTGTAAGTATTAGACTCTCTTTGCACATTAAAATTGCACAGATCATTCTCAGTTTCAGAGACAAAAAATTATCACCGGCTCCTACAAGGCTATTATTTAACAAATTGAAAAAAAGTGTATTTATGATTAACCACTAAATCACAAAGTGGCATTATTAAGGACAAATCCAAAGCACAGCAGTGCTTAGTTTTAAGATAGGAGAAGGACTGTCATTGTTTAATTTCTGATGGTAAGCAAGTACAACACAGTCATTTACTTCCATTTCTTTCAGTGAGATGAGGAGAACAGAAAAAATGTAAATCTGTGGGCTGAAATCAGAACAGTTTAGTAACTGAAACAAAATACAATATAGTAAATGTAAGTATATATACACTCTCATATATCCAAAATGAAGCTAACAAAAAGAGAGAAAGGAATAAAGCCCAAGAAATAAAAGTGATGCACACTACAATTGCTCACCCACCGCTGACTGATGCCCAGCCCCTTCCCAAGCACCCACCAGCCCCTCCCAGCCAACTCCCCTAGTTTATATGCTGAGCATGATGTTCTAATGGTATGGAATAGCCCTTTGACAAGTTCAGGTCAGCTGTCCTGGCCATGCTCCTTCCCATCTTTGAGCACCTCCTCACTGGCAAAACACAGTCAGCTGAAAAATTCTTGATTTTGGGTAAGCACTACTTAGCAACAACAAGTGTGTTACCAATGTTATTCTCATCCTAAATCCAAAACACAGCACTGTACTGGCTTCTAGGAAGAAAATTAACTCTGTCCCAGCTGAAAGCAGGGATGTATCCACCACTTATTCCATACTATTTACACCATGTCTAAGTCCCATACCTTTCAATACAACCCAGTTAACAACCATCACCTTTCCCCTCTTTTGATAAATATACAGACATCATTCCTTTAGTCTCAAAGTCCTTTGCCCTTCAGTAAGTCTCCAAGAGAGCCAGGCTCCACAAAGAAGAGCAATGGTAGCAGTGAGCCAGGTATCACAAATGTTACTCAGAGTTCAAAGTGTCAGTGTGCAGTCACTCCTGAACAGGAGTGAAGGTGACATCACATGTGCGTAAACCCGAGGCAAATTTCCAGAGCAGAACAAAAGGAAACTTAACTACAAGGAAAGTCAAGGAGAAACTGCACCACACAGTTCATATGAGGAGGTGTTTGGTACACAGGTCAAGAACATCAAGAAAAAAAAAAAAGGATGACAAAAAAATCAACAAAAACACTGGCAAAGCAGCCTTGTTCCTGGACACCTGGGAACATTTTGAAAGGGAGACAGCTAAGACAGGTGGAACAGAAGAGTACTAGAAGAAACAATGGATAATGTAGAATTCAGAGTATCTTTCATATCTTTCCTATTTGGAAATGTGACTCCTATCATTGAGCAATCTCTTAGGTAAACACAGGTGGAGTAGCCAATCTTCAGCACAAGCAGATTCCAGAGCAAAACAAAACATCTCCTTTGTTTGGCATGCCAGGTCAAACACTTTCCTACAGCAGTCAAGATAGCAGTGAGATTTAACTAAACATAAGCATAAACTCACAGAAAGTTTCCCCTTTCTGTGAAAGATGTCTACCATTTCCTCTTTATGACAACAGAAAAACAGGCTGGACTTGACAAAGTCTGTACTGATACTTGAGACAACCTACCTTTAAAGCCACAGCTTCTGTACAGATGATGTAAACATATCTGTTCTGATTCATCCTCCTTTGAAGATGAGGAATCCCGTCTAGTGCTGGGTTTTCCATCTAGAGGGGGGAATTGTAACTATTAATACACTTAATATCAACAATACTTCTTAAAAGTGCTCCTATCCCTTGAGAAGAAGCCAAAAGGCAATGTCTGTAACTACCTAACTGCACTCAGCTCCAGAAAGACAAGGAAACCTTTGATAAACGTATATACTCAAAGTCCCTCCTTGTATCCACCCTTTCTGAACTCGACTTCCCTGTAACTGCTGAATTCCTCAGATACAGTTTTTAGCTATCACCACAAAATGAGAATGGAATCCAATGCCTTTATGCTTCTAGATGGACTTCAATTAATTGTGCATTGCACACAGCTGATCACACTGGCAGCTATAAAATGCAGAGTTTCAAAATCTGATACTCTGTAAATTAAAGCACATTAAGCAAAGGAAGAACTGCAGGCAGAATAAAAGAGATAGATGAGCATACACACTTGACTTCTCCATTCTGTTAACCCTTTTTTTTGCCTGCTAAATTATACTTAACTTACAATTCTAAAAAACTTCAAAAGAAAAGTGCAAACAAAATATTACACTTCTGAGAAATAACTAGGATAATGCTGTTTGTGAATTTTTGTGCTAGACAATTGCTACTTTAAAGACATACAATTAAACAGCATAATCAGACAACCACCACTCCTATTCTTAAACAGGAGTTTAAAATACCTTTATGTATTTTACCTAAAAAACTCCAAAATTATAGCTCTCCCTATTTCTAGTTCCTGTTACTCTTTTTTAACCCCAAGTTTAAGAATTTCATTAACATCAACACTCTATTTCTCAGGAACCACTCTTGATTTCATTTGTCAAGACAAAGACCTCTGTCAATGATATAGGTACAAGGTCACTCCTAAAACACAAACCAAGATGCAAATTCAGTTTTCTTAATGACACCAGCAAAAATATTAAATTCACTACCATGACTCTTCTGATGAATTCAAAAGATCATATTATTTACCTTTGCATGGTGAAGATTTGGCATCTTCTATGTCACACATGTTTCTGTTGCCATTTTTTATGTCATACATGTTTCTATAAGTGGAAGGTAGTTTCTTAATAATGTCTGAGCTCATCCCCTGTCTCTCCAGTTTCTCAAAACATTCTGGATTTAATAAATCATGGGACCGTTTGCAGCTGCTGCCAAATCTGCACTGACCCCGCAAAAAGTACTGGCAAACATGAAGTTTGGTGCAGGATGTTTTAAAGGAACAAGATCCATGAAGTCCATCACCTTTGTTATAATGCAAGCAGACCTTGGGAAGGAGAAGAAAAAAAGAATTTAAACATCAAAGTACAATGTGCCCATTTAGACTATTTGAATCCATTATTTGGCTACAATGTGCAAACATTTGCTTTTGACAGAAACATTTCTTCTTTCTTCTTGTTTTCCAAATGACTACTTGATAGCTTTTCCTTTGTCCTGATAATGTTTAGAAAGATCTTTCAACAGACAACATTCTTACAGACATTCTCAAGATGGAGCTTAGTGCTAAGTCACACTTCTTTGATTTTCTAGTTTTGGAATAGTTTTGGAATCTTTTTGACCCCAACTTGATGGTAAGATATACTGGATCTGGCTGGGATGGAGTTAACTTTCTTCATAGCAGACCATACCACACTATGTTTTGGGTTTGTGACCAAAACAGTTTTGATAGCACATCCCTTTGGTCTGTTTGGGTCAGCTGTCCTGGCCATGCTCCCTCCTGGCTCCTCATGCACCTCCTCACTAGCAGAGCATGGGAAGCTGAAAAGGCCTTGACTGAAGGTAAGCACTCAGTGGGTCGCCAACATGATTTTCATATTAAATCCAAAATACAGCCCTGTTCATGATACCAGTAAGAAAATTAACTCTACCTTAGCTGAAACCAGAACAAATAAACACCACACAGCCTCTCACTCACTCCCTCCAGGGTTGAGGTAAACACAGTTTATATGGCATAAAAGGAAGAGGAGATAATAATGATAAAACAGTAGACAAAACAAGTGATGCACAATGCACACCACTCACTGACCAAAGCCCAGCCGGACCCCTCAATGTGCCACCATCCCTGGGCCACCTCCCCCCCGTTTCACTGTTCAGAATGATGTCATATGGTATGGAATATCCTTCTGTCCAGTTTGGGTCAGCTCTCTTGGCTGCTTTCCATTACAGCTTCTTGTGCACTCCCAGTCTACAGGCTAGCAGGGCAGTATGAAAAGCTGAAAAGTCCTTGACTTAGAGCAAGCACTGCTCAGCAAAACCAAAAACATGAGTGTTATCAACATTGTTCTCATCCTGAATACAAAACACAGCATTGTACCAGCTACTAGAAAGAAAATTAACTCTATTCCAGCCAAAACTAGGAAATAGTCCAAACTGGCCAGAGGGATATTCCATGCCACATAATGTCATTCTCCAAAAAAAAAAAAAAAAAAAAAATAATAGTGAGGAAGGGGACAGAGGGAAGGTGAAAGAAGGGGGAGATGGGTCCTTCTTACAAGGTAGCACTTGCTCAGAGACTTGTTGGGCCCGGAGGTGGTGAAGCAGAAGTTCTCTTTTGCAACACTTTTCCCTGCTTTCCTCCCCTTGCTACAATGTCTTTATCTCCAGTCACAGGTTTTGCCACTTTTTTTCTTTTAGTTAATACTCACCTCTTCTGCTTGTGGTGGGGGAGTGAGGAGTGGGTGAGGGTCTGTTCAAGAGCTTAGCTGCCAGCTAGGGTCAATCCACCACAGGTGAGAACAGAGGATGCAGATTTATTTTTGATTTGCATTAAGCTAACTAAACTGACACTCAATATCTCCATCTCTGTAAAGCCTCTTCCATGTTGTGATGCCCACTGAAACACAAGGCTAAGAAGCTGTTACAGTAATACTCACCTCTGGTAAGAGGGAAGGGTCATTTTGAAGCAGAAGCTGGCAAAGTTCATCGTGGTTTAAATTCTCAAGTCCATATTGCTTTAGAACACGGAGATTGTGGTCTGAGTGGAAGTTGTGAACAAACCTGCATCCCTTCCTAGAACTCAAGAAACCCAACAGCAAAATGACTGGCATTATTTTGAACCCCATGGGCATTACACTGAACAGTTGGAAAAGCACACCAAATTAGCTAGTTTCAGAAAAACCCACATTGCTCTTCTATAAAGCCATTATGTGATTTGCAAAGCAGATTACATAATTACTCTGAGGATAATTGCCACACTACTTCTGATTCACAGTCATTATAGCCTTAGTGTACTCTGACAATATCGGCATTTTGGACCTGCAGCTCACAACCACAAAACCACCAAAGCTCCAGAGCATCATCCCCTCTCAGACAATGAGCGCATCACCCAGGGTCCCGCAGCACAGGGACCTGCGGGGACACTCAGCTTTAGCACATCCCCCAGGGTCCCGCAGCACAGGGACGTGCGGGGACACTCAGCTTTAGCACATCCCCCAGGGTCCCGCAGCACAGGGACCTGAGGGGACACTCAGCTTTAGCACACTGCCCAGGGTCCCGCAGCACAGGGACGTGCGGGGACACTCAGCTTTAGCACATCCCCCAGGGTCCCGCAGCACAGGGACGTGCGGGGACACTCAGCTTTAGCACACTGCCCAGGGTCCCGCAGCACAGGGACCTGCGGGGACACTCAGCTTTAGCACATCCCCCAGGGTCCCGCAGCACAGGGATCTGCGGGGACACTCAGCTTTAGCACATCCCCCAGGGTCCCGCAGCACAGGGACCTGCGGGGACACTCAGCTTTCCCCTGGCACAGCCCTGCCCACGGACAAGGAAGCGCCAGGGTGATGAGCCGGGGAGGAAGTGCTGCGACCCAAAGCTATGAAACAACCGCCTGTGTCTGCCTCCTTTGCAACAACACACGCACAAATAAATTCAGGTGCTCACGGACAGCGAGCATTTCCACGCGGAAAGGCCTTTCCTGATCGCTCCTTGCCCTGAGGGGCACGCCGTGCCGAAGGCCGAGCCCCCCGCGATGGCGCCGCCCCCGCCCCTCACCTGGCCAGCTGGTTGCGGCAGACGCCCTTCAGGTGGTACTTGCAGATGTGCAGCTGCCCGCACTGCCCCGGGCAGCCCGCGACGTGCTCCGGGCACAGCCGCACGGGGCTGGTGGCCACCACCACGGCCACCTCGGCCTCCGCTGCGGCCGCCGCCCGGCCGGGCCGCCGCACCAGCGTGAAGCGCTGCTCGTCCCGCAGCACGGCCGCCAGCTGCTCGGCCGAGGGCCGCGCCGGCAGCCGCCGCCGCAGCTCGCCCTGCTCCAGGCAGCCGCCGCTGGCGCACAGAACCCGCAGCGCCTGCACCGCCAGCGCCATGGCCGGGAAGCCCCTCCCGGGAAAGCGACGGAAACGGAAACGAAAGTGAAAGAGCCCGAGAGGAGCGGGACCGCCCCGGCCCGCGGCGTTCGCTCTGCCCCCGCGGGGGAGCGCCTTGCTGTGGGTGATGCGGCGCACGAACAGCGGCACCGGGCACGGCCCTGCTCCTCCCTCCTGTGCCTGGCTTTTAGGATGTATTGACCGTGTTCAATCACATGTCACCAAAAAGGGATGGCAGCTGCGAGGTCACACATTTCCTATAGGAAAAAGCGGACTCAGGGATGAATGGAGCATCAACCAGGTGATTTAACCTTAAGTTAAGGGAGAAGGCTGGTGTGTGAATTCTGCCGTCAAAAACATCTCAGTTAAGGTTTCTGACCTGTGCCACTTTCCTGACGATACATCGTGAAGGCTGCTCTCACACTTCTTTCAGTAACCAAATTAAAAGCTCGGTCGTGGTCACACGTGTGGGCACACTGCCCTGCCCTGCTTGCAGTGCTCGTAGTGGCACCTGCTACACGGTGGTACACCGCTGCTTCTGCCTGCACAGCAGCCATGGCACCAGTGCGGCCAAGCAATGTCCTCATCCTCTGGGAAGTCACAGACTCCTTAGAATGGTGCCCATCTTCTAATTAAGTGCCTTTGCCTGGGTCATTTTGACACTCCTGGTTCTGCATCACAGTCTTATAAATGGTTGTGATCTGTGCTAACAAAATTGTAATTATATCAATAATTTGGGAGAATAATTGGAAAAGTATATGTGATTGGTGTTATGAAGCAGATGGGTTTCTTCAAGAATACATGTGGGAAACAGGGTGCAGGAGTTGAATTTGGCGTTGGAAATTGAGGAAGTCAGGAACTGACTCCCAAACCAGAATTGGCATCAACTGAAGTTAAAAGACAACTCCCAGAGCAGGATCGACTTTGAACATGAATAAAGTTGGGACCATTCCAGACAGGGAGTCTAAAATAGTGGTCTTATCTATGAAATAAATAAGGTTTAATTGGAACATAGTGCTTACTTGTATAACACCAAGCTTAATGTGCATGTGCCACCTGCCAGGTTATCCAGAGGACATGTGAGGAAGACCTTCAGCCTTCCTCCTAGAAGACCCCTGAAGAGACCAGAAGACCCCATAGCAACAATGGGAGCACGCGCTGTGCAGTAGAGTGATGTAGATTTCAAGAATGAAAAATGGGAGGAGATTTGTGGAACTATTGATGAATACGTATTAGCACACAGTATATACGTTGTGTTTGGATCCTTCGTACGGGAGGCAGGGTAGAAAGTCCTCCCCGTACCCCGTCGGTTTTGCTTATGCTTTATCCGCACCACTGCCAAATTTCTTTTTGTAACTACTGAATTATATTTGATTGCATTATTATTTTATGCCTCAATTAAAATTGCTGCTAAATTTTAAATCTTGTGGTTCATTAAATTGGACATATAGGGACCTAATTTATAACAACAGTCACTCAGAAGCATGCTTTAAATGGTGGCAGAACAATGATGCTAAAGTGCCATCATTTCAGTCAGACCAGCAGTGGAAGCCATGGGGACTCTAACTGATGGTGGTTCTCATTGAACAAAAGTCCTGTCTCCTTCCTCCTTTTGCCGGTCTAGTTGTGCCTTTCCCCTTGTCTCATCTTACTTCCTGCTTTCCCTGTGAGATCGGGAAGGAAATGACAAAAAGTAGAATCTAGACAAGTGCACTGAATGGAAAAGCAGCTCTACTCAGCCAGAGTACAGGTAACTGGTTCACAGAGATCTATCTGTAGCTTGCCTATGACAGGCCATCAGCAAATGTTTAGGAGACAACATGAGAGGCTGGAGTGTCGCATGTTCTGTGGAAGTAATTCCATAGATTGGAGTGTCTTTGTCATCCTTTCTTCCTTAGGAGAGTCTTTCCTTGAGGGGCATTTATCACTGACGGTCACCTGGTGGTAAGGCACTTTAAAGAGGGAGATCACACCCACCGGTAGTGATTGACAGTATCACAGAACAGTTGAGGTGGACAGAGGCCATAGGAGGTCATCTGGTCCAAACCCAAATCCAACTGTTTCATCACTGAAAGAGAATATGGGTGGAAGCCTCCTTATTTTGCTGTTTTGTCTACTGGTCTTAAATTACTGAATAGATGTATTAGATAACTGCCCCATCAGTGGGAGATGTCTTGACTGAACCAAAACTCAGGGAACTCTTTAGCATAAAAAAACATTAAAGCAGCATTGTACTCAATAACTCTAATTCTCCCTAGCATCTATTTACTTTTTCTGACCCAAAATCCATCCTATCAAACCAGTTCCCAACTTTTTACATCTTAAAGATCTGTCCCAACATCACTGTGCTGTCCAGGTAGCTGTTTCAACTGTATCTTCCTTTCAGAGTTTCTTTCCTCATGCATCTAAAAAACCCCACTCATTTGGCAGAAATATGGTAATTTTTTAATGATAAAATTGGTATGAATGACTATGCCAATGTCAACATTATGTAGAGAGGAGTACCAAGAAAGAAGAGCAGTGTAAGATCAGGGTTGGAGGGGTGATTTCAGGTAGCTTTACACCATTGCAATTCATTCCAAAATGTTGGTGTGTGTATCACAGGGAAGTTCACATGGCTGTTCCTGCTCTGCAGGAACTCCTGAGTGAGTTTTTTTGAGGCTGTGGAGTAGAGCTATCATTCTGTCTCTTTCTCATGGAGAACAAAAGTAAAAGTGTGAAAACAAGCAGTGATTGATGCAGAGAGAGGGTTTGCAGAGATGCCTTTGAATTACAGCACCTTCCCAGGTCTGAATTCATACCCAAAATAAATCATAAATTATTCTTTCTCACACAAGTTTCTTGTAGCTTGTTTTGTGGCATGTTCCTCAGGAAGAATAAAAGTACCCCTTTGATTTGATACAACTTCCCCACCTATGAATTATATATAAGCAAAATTGTACTTTCTTCTTCAGAAGAAGAATTATCAGCTAACAGAAAAGTCAATTTTAATTTATAAAATTAAGTGCCATTAGTCATGAAGGGCACCTAAGGAAAGTGGCTCCTCTTCATCTCTCAAATACTGTAATTAAAGGTAAGGCTGTTTTCTTAAATGTCATTGTAGCATAATTGCATATGAGCTGTTCTACCTGCAGTAATGACTGCTGTGCACATTGGTCCTGAAATAAACTCCCTCTAAGCAGTTCCTAAAGCTTCTAAACAGCTGCTGAACTCAGACCACATGGGGTTTTAATAACTGTGGGACTTTAGGTATTGCAATTTTAGTGAGCCACCTTTGTTAAAATCTCATCTATTGTGCTATGAAAACTTTAGAAATTAGCAGATGTCAGTCATTAGACTGACATCTTTATTTTTAGCAACAATTTATGAATAGTTGTGTTAATTTGAACTGTGGCATCATTTCATAATCTTATTTGCATCAATATTCAAAATGTAGTAATTTAATGATTTTCCTGTGAATTTTCATATGCATCTTTAAAACATCCATTGTTGTTATGGTGCATGATGCCTCCACTTCCCACCCCATCCACGTATTTCAGTTTTTCTCCCAGCTAGCATGGTGAAACTCCTGGCTTTGTATTGTCTGTCATGGGAGATGTAAAGAAAATGGGCAGAAGATGACAGAAGTGTGATATGTTTGCTTGCAGCTGTTTTTGGTTGCCTGTAAACCTACATTTAAACACACAATTGAGGGTTAGCTGTTGTCCCATTGATGGTCTGGAACCATGGTTAAACACAGCTAAACTTTCCATTCTTTTGTCTGCAACTGGTTGGTTTATTCTGGCTTGTATTTGCTGTTCATCGAACACATATAATTTATATATGTTCCTTTTTTGGGTTAAATACAGGTGTCCCATCCACCTTCATCAAAATGGGTAGAATTTTATTCTAAAGAATTGGTATGTTGGGATTCCATATTTAATTTGGTCTTTGCTCAGATTTGTTTTGATTGTTTTATCTGAAGGCCATGCAGTCTTTGGGCTTGTACACTTGGAATCAGTCCCATCAACCTGTTATTTCCGTGTACTTCTCAAATTTCTTCACTTACAGCTAGTGTTTATGAAGTCTTTGCTAATTGACAGCATATGGACCTTACAGCTACCATACCAAGAGTCTCCCAGTGACAAAAAATCAACCATCCAACAGGTAACACATGCACCCACAACTTGAAAGCAAGTAACAGGAAACTCAGTTCTGTTGCAGTATGTGAATAGCACCAGACTGTGGGGCTGTTGTCTGTCCCAGGATCTTGCAGCCTCTGCAAAGAGCAGGATAAATCCTCATTTTTTGCTCTTGCCTCAGGATACAAATGTCAACATATATTTTCACAGGCAAACACATAGTCTGGGCAGCATCTAGGACCAATTGTCTGTTTTATAAGAATAAACCAGCCTAATAGAATATGCAAACATTGTATTGCGTACAGTTTGGTTCATTACATAAGTTTCAAGAGGTCTTGCTTCTGAAAATAATAAGAAAAAAAGGGGCTGAAAATTCACAGTATAGTTAATGATGCTGTTATTTGTCACTGGCACACTTCTAGTCTTATTTTGATGAACATTTTATTGCTTGTGCCACTGTAAATGTCTGTTTATTGTGTAAGCCTTATGCTTTTGTTCTTTTTCATGCTCTCAAAAAGATAATGTCTTCACATATACCCATAATCTTGTACACTGGCTTTCTCAACCTTTCAGAAACATCCTAAGAAGCCTCTTTAAAACTACAATGATCCTCAAATGAGCAGTAAATTGGCCAAAGTCAGAAGCCTATTGCTGCTCTCGCAGCAGTTTTTCCTGCATTTGCCACTGTATTATCCACTGTCTATTGTCTACAGTTTTAACAAACTGAATCTCAACGTGTCTGTTAATTCTTCCTTTAAGCATTCCACTTTCAGGTGGGAGTGACCTCCCTGTTGACAGATAGTGAACATCAATTCTATTTTCATTAATGTAGGAGTTGCCACCAAACCGCTTATCTTTGTATCACAATGATTTGCTTATCATGCATGCAGACCTAACATTTCAGACCTAACTTAACTGTTTTTCAAAGTTTTTTAAAAGTTTCTTGTGAGTAAAAAATAAAAAGTAACTCGTCAGGGACCAGGACAGTTACTGAATCCCGTCACATTTCATTCTGCACTGCAATCAGCAGCAATACAAAAGTTGCCCTCATCACCATGTGGTGTTTCATCCTCTGCTGGACATAATATGAAATTCCATTGGTAAGGACTAACCTCTATCAGCTCTATGAAGAGATATGTTCATGACATCAGGCAATACTTATGAATGAAAATGCTATGTCTGCACATAGTAGCTAAAAAACCCCTTGCTATATTATGGCTAGATGGTTGTCATTTTTATAAGGTTAAATTGATTAAAAAAACAAAAAAACAAAAAAAAAAAAACCCAAAAAACTCCTTAAAACTGCTTTTGCAAGAAATCAGAAACTTCCAGCTTTATTTTCCAGCTGCTAGTCCCTACTTTTCATTGAAACTTCCTTGTTGCAGTGAAAACTCCCAAGGTTCTCTTGTGGCTTTTTCTTCTACGAGTTAATTTTCTTTTCTATGTGTTCATCAGCTAAATTCATAAATGTTCGTGCACTGATACATCACCCAGGATGTCAGCAGGTATTGATTTGGAGATCAGCAGCAGCTACCTGTGGTGGCAGGGGATAAACAGGAGGAACAAAGGATTTCATCAAAAGCAAGCAACAATCAGCTGCTTTCAAAAGCTTCTTGCAACAACGTGCTGGATGTACATGTTGTCTTAAATATCTGCCTAAGATTCAGAATTCAAACAGAGGCTTGGTAAAGGGAGACCACTCTTAGAGCACATTATACTCAAGAGTGTATAGTTTAACTGGAAGTGTAGCAGTGAAATGGGAGTTTATTCGGAGATATTCATCAGATAAAGGACATTCTGCAGAATAGTACTTCCAGTAGGACCAAAGCCAATATGATCTGTTACACACTGTTCACTGCTGGTGTAGGAGAAAAAAAGCATCATTTCAGAGAAGTCTGCTGCATTTTTGGTCCTTTTTGTTGAATGATGAGATGTGACAGAGGTTTTGGTTTTTTTTTCCTGGGTACCCATCCAGCTAGTAAGATAGTCTGGCTAATATAAATTGTCAGTGGTTGATCTGTGCAAGGTAAGTGTTCTACATGGACACAGAGCAAGCATGGCAAGCATGACTATCAGCTGAATTGCTTTTAGCCCCTTTTTAACCCTCTTGTCACACAAGGGCAATCTACCTATGTAGTATCTTATAATTTCTGTATAAAAATACATTCTATGTATTTTTGGTGTAACACCTTCAAAAGACTCTCAAAATAAAAGTAATATGTCTACTGAAATGTAGCAGTGGAAATACTGCTTTTGTTCTGCAAGAATTGTGTTACTGTATGTTAGCAAATTTAAAGCTCTATTTAAAAAACGAGGAACTGATTTGCAATAAGCATTATATTGAGTCATATAAGTCTTCTAAAAGTAGATTTATGATTTACAATTTCCAAGCATTCTCATGATAATTCCATACTTGCAACAGTGATTATTTTATTCAAAGCTGATGATGTTTTTTCAGGCTTATTTTCCTTTCATTTGGTGCCTTTCAGTTTCCAAAAGGTCTTTTTATTACTGGTCTGTGTAATTTTTTATTTTTTTTATTTTTTATTACTGGTCTGTGTAATTTTCTCAAGCAAATGGGTTTTTTATATCAGTCTTTGTGTTCTTAGAAAGCAGAAGAAAGAAGTCTGACAGGCCACTTGTGGGATTTATTATCACTGATGTCTAATATTTAACTATAGGTATATAGTAATGAGTGAGAGTCTGGTTACTCTGAAATGACACACAGAGGGAAATACAGACATCTGGATATTCTGCTTTTAATTTTGCTTATTAAAAGAAAAATACCTTATTTCTCTCTTTCTTCATCAGTATATAAATTATTGCTTGATCTTGCATTACACATATCAAGATATTTTATGTTATGCTTGTGTTAGAAGGCACGGGGCTGCTGAAAATGAATGAAAACATGAAATATGGAAAGCAGATGTACCAACTCTCTGGCTTCTTAGCCACAGGCATCTTTCAAGCTCCACCTGCATCCCATAACCAGCTGGAGTTTCCACAAAGCAAGATCAGCCCAGACCATTTTGCAAATGGAACACTAGCAATGTATTTGTTGTGTCTGAACTCCAAACTTTCCCAGAGATTCCTCTTCCTACAGCTTTCTGGATTATGCTGTATGTGTTTTTTGCTTCTAATTATTCAGAGATTTTGTTGTATTAGTCATTTTTAGAGATGAATATTGAATATCTGATAACTGAAGGAAAGGAATTTTTAGCTCATTACAATTTTTTTAATGTTGTTTTATATGAATATATCTATCAGATTCAAAAGTCTTCAAAATATTTTTGGTGAAAAAGTATTGCTGCTTTTAAAGCACCTCTGGTGAAGCCCCTGATTTTTTTTTTTTTAAAGGAAGATGAAACTATATTCTACAGTAACAGACTAGTAAAAATCTCCAGCCCTTATGTCTTGCCACACATGAAATCTTCTTCAAAAGGATATTAAGATTGCAAATAAAGTAATTAAAAAGTTAATTACAACATGGCCAAATTAAGTTGACTGGTAGAGCTTTAATTTGCATTGTGGCACTATTATGACATGATAACCAGCAGTTTCTGCTACAAGGTTCTTTCTTTCATTCAGTACATAAAAAGGCAGTGCTCTCTTAGTGGCTAATCAGCCAGTGGGATTTCAATCCTGACTGCATCCCCAAGCTTTATCCACTACATAGTCAAATACTTCTTTCAAGACAGAATTGTTAACCTCTTTATAGATTTTTCCTCCCTTACAATGTATGAATGCTACATAAGGACTGAAATATTTATAAGTGCCTTGTGATGTGAAGACAATTTTTATCCCTACTTTACAGGGATGATGGCACAATGAGATTAAATTGGAAAATACCCACTAATTTTGTGTATTTGATCTATTATACCCAAGAACTCTGTTTTGGAGAGTTCAGCATTTGTGGGCAGTTTGTGGGGTCAGGCCAGCACTCTGTGACTACACTTGCAGCTGGTCCTGCTCAGCATTTCTGCAAATTTGATGGTGGGGTCTCGAGTCAGAAGTCCCAAAAATGAGGAACCCACAGTAAGAGACCACCTGTGAAAGTTTGCTCAAAGGGACTTGCCTCTCATCATTTGGGAACTCTGTGGTAGAAGCAGGCTCAGAACCCAAACCCACTTCTCCAGGGTAGCATTCAGCTGCTCTAACTTTGAGAGCATCCTCTCCCTTCCTTGTTCACCAGACAGTTTATAACTTCTGCAACAGATGCAGCAGGGTTTCTGCATGTGATAGTCTCATTTACTGAGCAGGACCACTCACTATTACGGCAAAATTTATTCCATGCACATTAAAAAATAGGGCCTTCAAAGGAAAATGTTAAAATATAAAGCCATGAAGGAGGAAAGGGAGATGATTATGTTTTGATTTGATATTTTCTGCCTTTGGAGTACTCCCATATTGTCCTGGAAGAGGATCCCTCATGCCCCACATTTGGAAAAAACCTAGCATAAAAAAAAAATTCCCTTCAGTCTGCCACCTGCATCTCCACCATTTGAGTTAACTGCTGAGGTGATGGCAATAGAAGATTGTTGTCCTCTTGCTTCACTGAGGAATTTCACCAATATTTGCTGCAGCAGGGAAGTATTCTGAGTCCAGATAAAATCTTGGCTTTCACTGTAGTCTTGGGAGATTGGGAGTGGAAAGATGGCATTAGTCCTTCCCCCTCCATTTACTCCCTTCTTCACTTATCTTTCAAAGTTCAGTCTTCCTTTCCACTGTATTTGGCTTCTATTCTTCTTGCCCCCTCAATCCAAGATATATTGGTCCAAGCTTCTCATCCCCAGTCCCACACTCTTCAGCCAGGCCTCACAAAATTAGTGCAGATTCATATATGAATCTCAGCCTTTATTTTATCTTCTTGTCAAACAGGCACCAATCCTCTCTTCTCAAATCCTGGTTAAGTTGCCTTCTGCCACCTCTCCCCACGATTCCACTGAACACTCGAGTTCAGAGCCAGTGTCTGTGCAGTCACCTCCCAATTACAATGACCTCCAGCTCTCAGCCTTAATTCCCAGCATCTTCTGCTCCTCCCATTATCAGTTGCAGTTTCCTTCTGGGTGTCCTACGCAGCAATCCTTGCTACTGTTCTGGCACTGCTTTCTCCCAGATTTATCCCTTCTCCTGCCTGTGTTCCAGTCAAGCTCATCCTGTGAGGTTTCAGCACTGTCCAGGTGCCAGTAGAAGATAAAGTTGATCTGAAAGAGCAGAAAAAAACAGTTCTTGAACTATGAGTGAATTGTGAGTGTTTCTTCAACTGTACTGTGACCGAGACACTTTCTGCATCCAAGCAACAGCATAAATAGAGAGTCTTAAAGAAGATGTTTTTTAGGACAAGGCCATGCATTCCCATGCATTTAAGTTAACACTGAGCAAATGTTTAATGTGAGACACACAGTGGCATAAAAACATAACACCTACTCCATTATTTCTGTCATTATTTGTGTTTACAGACCTTTTTCAATGAATATTTAGAATAAACCCAAGTTGTTATAAGTCCCTGATGAGGGATGGAGTAAAGTTTGACCTCTTAGGGTGTGCATGTAAAATATGTAATGCTGGTGTTGCACTTAAATTTACTGAATACTTATTATTTATCAGGCTGTATTCCCTGAATCTGAAAGTTGTTCAACACATTTTTAAAGAGGTAATGCTAAGAGCTTGGCTTAAAATTAGATAAGTATGGCAGGTGAGAAATATAATTTGATTTGAAGATTGATGTGGCATGTTTGTCATTCTCCTGTGAGGTATTGTGTTAACAATGTAACTTGCAGACTGCATTCTCTGGAATCCTGTTTATATTTTTTTTCTGGAAGGCGTTTGACATCTTTTTGGGGAGCTATAATGCAAAGCATTTCCTCTTACCACTCATTAATCAGGAGCACAGCTTGTCCAGGCATGTTAAGCACCTGATCAGTTTTAAGTTAAAATATGCTTCCAATTACATGTGAATTTAAGATTATAGCTGAATGTTTTCTAGAACTCGGTCCCTTGCTCTAAATATCTTTGAAGTGATCTTTAAAAAAGTCTCTATAAATCAAAACCTCTCCTGCCTTTATTGAAGATTTTCATGTATGACTGAATTATGCACTTGACTGCCTAACAGCTTAATAACAAGTCATGATCCTTAGCTTGTCAAGGATTCCTTGTCTTGATTTTTAAATTATTTTAAATTTTCTTGTGTATCTGCCTTTAGTAGACTAATCCCATAAAACGCAAGTGAGCTAAACTCACTGAGATCATGTAGATGTGGTTTTGGGGAATTCCATGGAGGACATTTTCAGGACATACCTAAGACAAGGTATGGTGTACCTTCCAGGCCTCTTGCTTTTTTTGTTGAATCCAATGATAATTTAAAATGCAGGCACCTCAAATGGAATTGGAAAAGCGTGTGAAGCCATTGCTAAATGACAGTTTCATTTGAAATTTAAAATTAAAAACCACTCAGCTTTGGAAAATCCTCTTTCAAAAAAAGTTCCAGGCCAGGAAACTGTTTTACTGACATGTCTTCCACCTTACTGTCAAGATACAGGATTTCTTTATCATCAGTTTGTAAAAATCCCCAAAGTCTAAGTACTTCTTCAGCCCTTTCCTGATAATATAGGAAGCATTATTTGCTAGTCATAGCACTTTATGCCCACATCACTGTTTGCCTCATCAAAGCATAAAAACCCATTATTTGGGACAGCTGTTTTTCAGTCACATTCAGAGTTTAGTAGTGACAGGAATTCTATTTCTAAAGAATTTCCTTTACTGTTCTGAAGTTCCTTAAGGGGTATTTTTTATTCCACAATTCTGGCAGAAATCTGACGTCATTCTACTCCTTCAAAGACAGAATGTGCTGGGTTCTTGTTTTGTTTTGTTTTTTGTTATATGACAAATACAGCACCAAGAACGACTATTAATAGTTTTTGTATTCTAACTACTTTGACTCTAGAGCATTTAATATATTTTTACATTCCCAAGTGAACTTTGCCAACTGGTTACCTCTCACAACTATTTATTACCATCTTTCTCACAACTTTACAGCTGCCTTCATTTCAGCTGATCTGCTTTTAAGTCTTGACTAATATTTTTCATCTCAGACCTGTGTGGGAAAGATCTGCCCAACTCTCTGGTGGGAGTAGATGTAGATGTCTGTCCTTGAAAATGGAGATTCCGTCAGAGGCTCAAACAGCTCTGCTTTTAGTGGTTGCATGCTTAAATCTCTTCTTAACTTTGTGGTACCAGTCATGTAGTATGGTAGTAACTTCCATGGAGGTGATGTGAAAATGTGATTCCACATTTTCCTTTAAGAGAAAAAATATGAAAAAAATTTGGGAAAAATAGGAGAAAAAAATTTGCTTTGCAGTGGATCTGCCTGGGAAGGGCAGCTGACCTTCCTGTTGCCTGTGCCAGAATTTGGTCCAGCCTGCCAGGGTACCCTATTTATAATTATTTAATACAAAAGTAGTTGCAGCAGGAATAGCTGTAGAAAAACTCCTATGTAATATTTCATGCTTTGGTCAAAAGCCCAAAATATTTTCTCTTTCTAATTTTGAAGAGGTTAATGCCAATATACAGTTGGTTTTTCTAATTCCTGTTCTTCTGAGGAAATAATGAATTTTATGTAAAAGATGGTGCAGAAAACTTAGCATTTCCTACTTTTTAAAGTGGAAATTTATTTCTTTTATACTGTTTCATACAATTTCTGCTTATTTTGAAGCTATAAGTGAAATAAATACACTTCATAGACCTTATGCTATAATCCTGTAGATTGTTGCATTTCCTTTCAGGTGAAGGTCAGTTAGTATTCTAAAAGTAATATTGTATTTTTTAATGCATAATGTCAGTATTTTCATGGATAGTACTTGTTATTTCAATCCTCAGTGGACTTGGGGATCTCAGGCTGGCCTGTTGATTTACTTCCACCACTTTTTCTTATGGACATATTCCTCCACTGCTGGTAATATCCAGGGGATTTAAAGATCATTTAGGACCTGCTTAATGATTAAAGTTGATTTTTCTTCCTGTTCAACAGCTACAGATGCAGTGCTTGAAAAGATGCTTACGTGGTCTGTGTGCCTGAACTTGGGATGTATGTTGTCTTAAAAATGTTAGAACTCTGTTACATTTATTATATTTGCTTCTATATGTCTGCTACAGGTCTTTAATTCTAAATAGTTGCAGATACTACAGCAGTTATTATATTTCTCTCTTTCCAGCTTTTCCAGAAATGAACACAATTACTTCCTTCCATTCTTTGTAGCTGAAAAGGCTCTGTCACCTAGACTTAATATTTTTCCATTCTCAGCTTTACGGTTTAGGGGGAATGGAATTGAAATGGAGTGTTGAATTAATTCTGTGTGATTTTAAGTGCCCATCGAATCTGAAAGCATGTTTCTTCCACAAATAGCTCAGTTACTTGGAAAATTGTTAGTTTCTATTTGGCTTCCCCAGTTTCATTCTTAAGGGTTATTTAAAAACTGTTCTTTCCATCTGCTTTCTTTTTCAGGGAAAGACTTTCAGTTTTATCCTTTATCAGGCTCACCTCCTAACCATCAAATCATAGAATGGTTTGGGTTGGAAAGACCTAGAGTAGAACTCTTCCCATTATTCATTGTTAGTATTATGAAATACTGTCATATTATTCCCATCTTGCTCTGATAGTTTTCTCCTAAAGTAGTATTGTGTTTTATTTATCCCAATATTTGACAGTTCCTCACAATACCTGCAAATGAATCAAAATTATTTGTTCATATTTCACTTCAGAGCCTTCTTTTAGTTAGGGCTGTTTCTTGTTTTTTTCCCCAATGCACTTTTTGTTATTAGTTCCTTGTGCTTCTGTTGTGGTTTCTGGTTTTCTATCTCAACGGAGTTCCCCATCAGAAATTCACTTCCTTTGGTTAAATGAAGCCAAAGAAGAAGCTCCCTGAGAAGCCTTGCTGACATGAGCATTTGGACCAATATACTGGGTCTAGCTGTAAGATGGTCTAGCTTTAGAAGTGGTTTTTCCATTGAAAAGCTGATCTGCCCACTCATGCAACTTCAGCTTCCATGCTGCTCTTCTCTTTTTAAGTCCTAGAAGAGGTAATTCCATGCTTAGACCAATCCTCTGCAATAATTTATCCAAATGTCTAATTTTATGACTGTAATTATTCAATGGTTCTTAGTGAAATCTATTACAGATCTAATGCTAGCCAAATAAATAAATATTAAGGTTGGATTATAACTTACAATCCACATTGAGTTGGCCTCCAATGGGATATGCAAATGTTTCACATTTAGTGGTAAGGAAGTGAGTCTGATGGAGATAATCTCTCATTTCAGGCTTAAAATTAAATTTTTAAAACATTTTCAATATTTTTTTGTCTATTTTAAGATAAAAAGCTTCACACATGAGATATACTTGGTGATAATTTTTAGGCAAAGCTCTTTGAAATAATGAGGCCCAGCAAATAACTATAAAGAGCTCTTACGGGAATTAAAATGCCAAAATTACATTCTTTTGGTAACCAACTGCAATGTTTTATAAGGTAGACAAAAAATTAAACCAAATCAGGAATTCAGGGAAGTATGTGCAACATTAAGGCTGGCACTGCAAGTTTCCCCTTACTGTAGTGAACATAATAGTGGTGTCATCCTCTGTTTGCAGAAATCATCACTGATCCTTTGGCTTTGGTGTCTCTATACCAATTTCCACCAGCAAAAGAAATAATACTACAACTCCATCAATTACAATAAAAGTCTATATTTTGCATTGCAGAGAGTTTCCCATTTGTAGTATTATTTGTAAGGCAAGTGAAACCTTTGAAATTATGATACATCCTCATCTTTTGGTATTTGAAATAATAAAAAACCTATGTGATTTTATGTATAGACTGAACTTTTCCAACACAAATGGGAGACTTTTCAAGTCAGTCTCATAATCGGATTTGCTAATATGATATAACGCTATAATTGTTTTTTATTGGTCTTTATGTTTCAGTTTGTTTGGGGTATTTTTGGATGTGTTTGCATGTATATGTTTTATACTAAATTATCTGACCAAAATCATGGTAAACAACAGTACTGAGGCTAGTAAAAAGCTGCATTTATTTCCTTTTTTGTGTTAGTTTGGAGGTTTGATTTTAGTTGTTTTGTTTGATTTTTTTAAAGGCAAGTTTTCTTCATATTCCAGGGCTGGGAATGTGAATTCAGGGATTTTCTGAGTTCACAAATTTCAAGTTCAGACTGCAGACTCATTCACGGTGAGGTATTAATGCCTAGATTATCATTGCACACCACATGTGAAAAAAGAGGCCTCTCCATGTGTTGGTACCTGTTCTTCCTGCATAGAGCTAAGGCTTCATCCTTGCTGCAAGAAACTTTGCAGTTTCTTGTGAGCCTTGAATGGAGCATAATGGCAGAGATTTTGAAGTTCACTGGTCAGCATAGTTAGACTCAGGAGGTGAGCACAGCCATGTGATCCCTCAACTTTTCCACTTGCAGGGAGACAATATCTGTGGTGGTGTAATTATTGTAAATCTACACATGGATTCAAAGCAAAGATTGTTACGGAGCTGCTTGGCCGGAAGAGCTGTGGCAAAGGCATCTGACAAGGCCAGAACAAGTATGGAAACACAGAAAATCTCTGTGGCTGTCACATTCAGGATATTTTTTATGAAGTGCCCTCTGTTTTGAGGGGTCTATTTGGGCAGTTACAAATTTCCTGATGTTGAAGAAACTTCAAGCAATCTACAAATGCTGGGTGAGAAAACTTGCCATTTCAAGTTTTAAATTTCTTTAGGGAGGACAAGAATTGTTTTTAGTCTGTATATGAATAATGCCTCATGCAAGAATCTTTATGCTTTCTCAAACTCTCTGATAAGTGCTGTAATCCACTATTTAGTTCTGGGTTTTATTCAGGTGTAAAAATGTTTCTACTGTACCATCACAGTGAGGTATCCTTTAAGCCAAGCAGAGATAGAAGAAAGTTCTAAAACTTAAACAATAATTCTGTTCTTTGAAGTTTATTTTTAAAACATGGAGGAAGGAGAAGAGCTTGATGTTGTGGTTTCTAACAGATACTTGATTTTTTTTATCAGGCACATCAATTGTTTGAGACATTAAGATGTGAAGAGTAAGTTCTCTTTCTCAGACTTCTATCTGGAATCCATCCTCCCATTCAATGCAGAAATCAAACGAGGCCTTCTCCTCTAATAGTATGACTTAGTAGAGGTCATCGTGCTGCCAGTCTTGGCTGCACTGTAATGTGTTGAGGAGTGAGCAGTGAATGTCAGCTGACACTCAGTCCTCAGCTGCACCTTCCTCTGCCTCTTCTGAGCACTTACAGGGAGGTGGGCTGGGCTCTTGCTCTAAGACTGTGTTGGGCCAAAGAGACAATACACAAATGGGCATTGACTCCCCTGCGAGGCAACATTGGCTCTTGTTCATATGCTGTGTGTTTGTGCCGTGTATGGCACTCTCCCATTTCCTCTGAAAACAAACCTTTTGCTGGCCTGCCTTCTGGTGTAGCCTCTCATATAAAACAAGAACTATCTGACAGAGCAATTTGATTTGGTAAGATGGATCATTTTAATGGTGGTAAAACCATTAGCTTTCATGTCTTGACCTTCACCCTCTTTTACTGTGCCCAGCCAGCAGCTACACACCGTCAGCACTGCTTGTGCACTTTGGTAATTTAACTTAACTTATTGCTATAATATATTGTGTTTCTGATTTGGGTATTGGGAAGCAAAGAAGATAAACATTAAAACCTTTTTCCTTCCCCTTTCCCAGGCTCAACTGCACTCCAGACACATCTCCTCCCCTCTTTTTATCTCCACAGGTTATACTCAGTTCCTTTAGTGAGGCAGTAAGTGGCATAGGGGTTTGGGGTCAAGACATTGTGGTTTCTCTCTGCTGCTCCTTGTTTCTCATCCTTTTCTTCCATGGCTGCTTCCTTCTTACTAATTTCCTCTACTCCACTATGGTCACTCTGGAGGCCACAATCTCTTTAGTGTTGTGGCTGCTCAGTTATGGAGAACCTCCAAGACCTCTGACTTTGCTGTTCCTTCATTCCCTTTTTTCTCTCCTTGTCACATTCCCTCCTTGTCCCCTCTGTTATAGGCCCAAGTCAGACCAGAGAAGTGGTGCAAAATAGAACCTGAAGTTCAAAAAAAGACGTACATATATTAATGTATTTCACTAAAAAAAAAAAAAAAGGTATAATGAAACTTTTTGGTGCAAATTTTGAAATCAGCAGAAATGGTTGATGGCTTCAAATTGCTTTCATTGAGCTTTCATAGAGCTTTCATAACCAGGCTAGTTCTTGACTAGGTTCTTGGTTGAGAGAATTTACACAAATAATGTAAGAGGTAATTACTATTTTACATAAGTTTTGTGGCATTTGCTGAGGAAATTCTTCAAAATGTGCCTCTGAAAGACCTGGCTGGAAAGAGCTGCAGCACAGCCTAGATTTTGTCAGCAATAAGAAGCACTGAGCTGAAAACCACCGAGTTCTGCTCCTGTAGGATGCAACAGCATGTCTTGGAGCAGCTCAAAAAGTGTTTGGCAGATTATCAACTACAGCTTGTCTGAGTCTGTACTGAATGCTGTAGTCAATGTTTTAGAGCTAAGCATGGGCTACAAACACGAGCTTTGAAGCAGAACTCTGAAATTCCTTCAAACTCTTCTTTTTAGATCTAGTCTGGTCCACTTCTTACGCTGAACTAACAAGAAAATTCAGATAAAATCTCAACATCCACTGCAGTCTGTGAGGGACAGATGAGGGATGTAGGGTTTTGCCTTAGATTGACCCTACCAAGATACCAGTGACAGATTTGTTAGAAGGTGCCATAGACAAAAGGAATCTCTCCCAATGCTTAAAAAACATGTTTTGGACAATATTTAACACATTTAGTTTTATTTATATCCGTACAAATCACCCTCTTTTGTGCAGAATGGAGGGACATGCCAGCAGTTTACTATACCTATACTCTCAAAAAAATCCCTAGGCAAAACACTTCCCTAAAATCAGCTATTTAATGCAGCCCCTTTGCCAGCCCTTTGCTGTGGGAACTCAGTCTTTCTTTCATTTCCAAAACCAGACAGATTCTTGTCTTGTGTGTGGAACCGAATTTCTAGGTAAGTGTCCAGGTTTTTTTTGTTTTTTTTTTTTTTTGAAGATTGCTTAAGGTGTGCCTTTTTCTTCTTTGGCATGAATTCATTGGTGTAAATGGTATGACCATTCAATAGTACCTTGCCTATACTTGTGCTTTTTAGATGTTGCAAAGCATTGAGGTGGCTGTAGATGTTCTGTCAAGATATCAGTTTGGAGTTTGAGTTAGAAAAAATCACTTTAAGGGAAGGGAATTACCTAATATTATGGGGAAAATATGTGGGGATCTTTACAAAGCAAATTCCTGTCTTTAATTTCTATAGCCCTGTGCCCCAGGAATCTGTGGCCACCATTGCAACTAAAGGATTGACATTGCCCATTCTGATTTTAAAATAGATTTGGATCTGATTATTCAAATACTTATTGCACTGTACTCAGAGAGAAATATTCCACTGATTTCAGTGAGTTGCTAGGATTCCACCATATAGCTGTCAAGACTTAAAAACACTTCTGCAAATTTTGACTGTACCCTATAACATACTTACCTGAGGCAAAATTCCCAGTTTGGAATGTTTATGGTTAATGTTGGATAAAATTCTTCCTCCGTAATATTTATGTATTTTATCTCTCCTTTGTATTTTGAAACATGACACACAATAATCAAGTATTTAATATGTAAAATACTGATATATTGATTATCATGTTTACAGCTTTGAAATAATAATGTAAATTATAATGGGGGACAAAAATCTGCAAGGCAACAACACCTGATTATGGTTTTCTTTAAGAAATATAAATTAAAAAGGAGGTACTAAAGATATGTTTCTGAGTGATATTGTTCATGTTAAACTGGCTGAAAATGTGTAAATTTACACTGTTTATTAAACAACCAGATTTGCTTCTGGGACTCACAATTAGTCTGAGTGTAATGTATGTTCATATACAGTCAGATGCTAATCTATATTAGAAAAATCTCTAAACTTGTTTCAACTGGTTGTGAACCAAAGGGACTTAAACACGTGTATTTAATGTAGGTCAGTATTTTCTTGGGCAAATTAGAAGTTATGTTGACTAAGACTCAATGTCTAAAATAACACATTTTTACTTTATACTGTCTTTAAAAATGTATTTGCAATTGTGTGAATAATAGTCAAAAAGGTGTAGCATTAATGAAACTGTAAACTTATTAACAAAAAGTAACTTGTATTTTAAAAACTACAATGTCACAAGTATTTAATTTAATTTAAATATAATCTTCTAATAATAAATCCGTTTTATCTGTGTTATTAAAAATATTTTACTCTGTAACTAGAAACAAATCTGGGTTGTTTCATTTAGTTATTTTAATTAATGCTCAGAGAATTATTATTTGTTTTGAAACATACAATATTAAAAATATTGGTTCTTTTATACAGGATTCAAGTCTCAATATCTAAATAATGGTAAGTCTACAATACCTATATTCCCTTTCATTGTTGAGTGTTTCAAATATGCTGCAAAAGGCTCTGTCAAACTCAAGTTTGAGGGTGTCTTTTGCTTTTTACAATGTGTTCTAAAATCATAATGAACAGTTTTCTGAAAATCCACAATTGTTTCCTGTAATGGCATAGTTTAGCATTTTCTCTGCTAACTGCTTCAGAAATTATGTGTCATTATTTTTGTCATGTCAATGTTATTTAAAGATATCTCTGGCTTTGTAAACAATGCTACACAGGTGATACAAACATCTCTATATTACAGACTATAAAACTCTCCCCCAGCAGTAACACCCTTTAGGTAAACACCGCCTGTAAATTAAGGAAATGAACCTTGAAACATTTGACAGAGTGAGTTGAGTAATGTTGCCTGTGTGAATTGTCTCACTGACCTCAAAAGAGTGAGAACTTTCTCATAATAGTAAAAGGTTATGGTGATCCCTTGGTGCCTGCCAAAATCTGTCCCAGGAGGAGGTGCATTCTATAGCATCACTGTATTTATTTAGGATGAGCTGATTGACAACATTGAAAGAACCAGCCTGGTCTTGTCTGGGTCCTGACAACAAAATGTTCTTGCAGAGCTTTCCTGACCACGACATGCTGGGCCAGGCTTTTGAAGATGCTCTAGAAGTGCTGCAGCAGCACTCTGACAGAGAAATGCAGTGTCCACCAGGTAACAAACACCCTTTTTCATTTCCCAGATCCTTTTTTACAGGAAAGCACCTCTTGAAACATACAGGTGGAGGACTGATTCCCCAGAAGTGGATTAATGGAATGTTTTGTGAGGATGAAAAGGAGGAAAATTATTTGGAGGGTTTCTACCCGCCCATGAGAACTGCCCAGTGTGGTGAATATCTTCCAGGTCACAGCACAGGGAAACTGCTGGACTGGCTCTATTTACCCTCTTCCCAGCAGCAGCCCAGGTGTATTGAGCTCACTTTTCCTATAGCCAGAGGATATATGACTGTTGTGCAACAGCCTTTTTCCAGTTTAAATGTTTTTAACCTCAAAATGCCCTTCTGTTATGCCATGAATCCCAATGCAAAAGAAAAAAAAGAAAAAAAGACCAGCAAGTGAAATTAATTTCCTCATTTAATTTTTTTGAGCACTAATATATGAACCTTAAATATTTTAATGCAGGAAGGATCATTTGAGTCTGGATAATTAATAGAAAACTATTTTTCTTGGCCCCAAGAGTTGTATACTTTACAAAACCTACAATGCAAGGAAGCTGTAAATTGTTCCAGTTTTGGCAAGATTTCGGTAACTAAATTACTATAAAATTTAGAATTTATGCTTTTGTTTTTACTGTAAGCAGAAATGCAAGGAAAGGAAAATAGAAGGCTACATCACAAACCCTCTAAGCCCAGAAAAAAATACCTGCTGTCTTTTGTGTGAAATGCCTTTCATATCAGGAAGTTGATTTACATATTATCTATTATAAAATGAAATGTAAATAAGACCAGTAGGGCTGTATCTTCAGCTGTTGTTAACAATGTTTTGGTTCCACTGCATTTGTAATTTACACATGCTGGAGGATTCATTATATATATTTACTTGTAATGTTCTTCTTTATATATATATTGTTAGGGCTGGTGGAGTTATTAAACCCTTGCAATACAGTGTTTAGTCTGCCCCCAGCTGCACTCACATTTCCACTTGCAACAGATGTACCCATACCCTCCAATATCTTCTTCTGATAACCTGCAGTGGGTAATTTTTTCCAATGTCTTTAGTCTGGTGTTGTACTCTCCTTTTAAGCATCACAAGTTCTTGGGTTCCTTCTGTGTCCTTCTTTCAGGCACTGCAGATGTTCTGATGATCCTTTACTTCATTCACCATTGGAGACTCTGACTTGCATTGTACTGAGGGCCTGCAGAATGGCCTGACAGTCCCTTTTCCTTTCTAGGTGTATTTTTATAGCCTATATCTATCCAATTCACTATGTCTCATGGTCTGTATGGCCCTCTGTTATCCAGTAACCAAAGAATTTAATGATGCTACAAAATAGCTGACATTTTATCTTTAAAAAATTGCTTTCCATTTTGAGGGCTAACAAAACCAGCCCAAGGGTGTGTGCAGCAGCAGCAGTACAGCTTTTGCTGGATAACCTCCTGATTTGGAACATTTTGCCTCTGGACATTTTATTATCTAGAAGGCAGCCTCAGGATAAATGCTTTTTGACAGGCCCAGCACAATGTCAAATTATTTGCTGTTATAACTTTCTTTTTTCCTTCTTCTCTTTTCCTTCTTTCTTTTTTTCCTTCTTTTTTCCTTCTTCCCTCTTTTTTTGCTCACTTGGTTATTGCTCCCTCCTCCTAATTCCCAGGTTATAAAAACTGCCTGACTGTGATCAATCACCACCACCACCTCCGAGCAAGTCCCAGTTACTGTCCAGCACCATCTGTGGAGGAGCAAGGGTATAGCTGGAGAAACATGATTGTGAGTGAACTCATTTCCAATAACAGTCAGACATAACTGGGAGACTGGTTGCTTATTTGGGATTTCTGATACAAATCATTATGCTAACAGTAACAGAAATTTGGTCTGGCCAGGCATGATACAGATGAAACTGCCTTGGGAAATATTTGCAAAATATAATGAATAATGTCTTTTTAGGAGTCAGCAGTTTGCTTCTGATGCTCTTCTGTGGTTCATCACATGACATGACAACTAACAAGCAAACCTACTAGAGAATTAGTTATAAGACAAAAGGCTTCTTTGTGTTACCTGTGAACAGGCATAGAACAACAACTTCCAAAATCTGATGTAGCTTCTGCCACTGTGAAAAAGAACCATGACTTTGATTTCTCCAACAGCAGTTTGTTCTAAAATTTCTGGAAAGACCAGCATTATCTGAGGACATCTTCAGTCTTTAGAGTCCATATGCACTCTTAAAAGCACTGGTAGTGTGGTCTCCAGGAGTGATGGAAAATTAATATTACAGGGGAGATAATTTCAGAGAAACAGACCCCACTAAAGCCCATTTTTACCCAGCAGATTAACAACAACACAGCATGGGAACTGCAGTCTGTAGGGGCTACTGTCCAGGTGGACCTTTTCTTTTCCTAGCTCTGAAAGCTGCTCCTGCTCTGGTTCCAACAGGAGGGTTGAAGGTCCAGGGTGAAGCAGTTAAGCTGTTTTCCCTTTCAGCTTTTCCTCTGGTGGGCAGCTCTTGCCCCTGGACAAGAATTAATGCTGCTTGTTACTGGTTCACTACACTGAGTGCCTTCATGGCTGAGAAAAGTCTTCCATGGGTAAGGTGGTGAAAAGTTGCATTTTGAAGGCTTCAGGCAATTAATTACCACAAGTTTCTTTTTATTCAGAGGATGTACTCTATTAGTAACTTTTTATTGTCTTAATTCTTGAAGAACAGTACAGCGGATTTTTATGCAGATGAGACTGTCTACCATACACTGCAGAATGCTCCAGAAAGTCAAGTGATGCATGCTGCTCCTGGCCAGCCAAAAGCAGGGAAAGGTCCGTAAAAAGATCATATCTTGATGTGTAATTCATGTTACTTTAAAAAATCTCTTGGCAAATCATGCTTTCTCCTTTACCTATATTTTTTTTTTAAGTTTCAACAGGAAAAAAAAGAAAGTGAACATTTACTAGTGACTAGGACACAACTGCTAGTGTTCAATTTCCATCTGCCAAATCTTCTAAGATTATAATAAATGATAAATCTATTATTAAATTATTCCATCATTGCTTAGCACATGGAAAATGAAGCCAGAGATATGTTTCACTTCAAATCATTTAGGATGAAGTCTGATGCAGTGAAGTAAATCTAGCTATCAATAACATCTTCATCTATTTATACCACTTATTTTATTTCATGTAGCCCAACAAGCAGTGACTTCCTTAAAGGTTTTTTACATATGTGAATATTTTTGCACACCAGACTTTACGCCTTTCTTAGTTTGCTTTTCAAATCACCTTTCAGGTTTTGTCACTTCCAGTGTGCACTTTTATGGCTATTTTTCTGACCCTTCTGCTTGACTTTACTTGAATTGATATCTATTTTGCAAGAATTGGTCGTGTGACATTGTCATTGCAGTACTCCATTTTTTTATTGCATTCATTATTTGGGGTTTTAGTGGTGAGGGACTCAGCATCCTTTCTGTGACTGCTGGATGAGATTTTCACAGCTTCAACTCTGAGCTGTTGTACCTACTTTTGACCATGAGGCCTTTTCAAGAAGCTTCCTGATTTAGCTGGTTTTTTGAAATCCCCTTTTCTCAGCTTTAACCACATGGTGTCAGGTTTTGGTGTTGTCTCTGCTCATTGATGCTGAACACTGTGGTCTCTGTTGCTTAATAGCTGCTACTACTACTACTACTACTACTGCTACTACTACTACTACTATTGCTACCATAGACTCTTTGGGATGGTGGGAAGAGTAACCTCTGTTTCTCAGTTTTCTACTTCAGATATCTGAAATACACCATTGCAAATGAAAAACTTTCAAATACAGAAATGTTGCTTTTCCAAGTCTTATCCAGTGTTGCACTGGGGAATTCTACATGTCAGTATCTGATTTGACCTTCAGTAATTTCTGCTCTGTTAAACTTCATTTCCTGTTTCCTATTTCTTTTTACACTGCCATTAATCTTTTTTCCAGAAGACAACCTGCACATATTTGCAGAGTGATTAACGATTCTTATGGGGTCATTTTGTGTCCTTTTACAGATTTCTTTGTGTCCATGGTGATATTCCTGCCAGAAACTATGATTTGGGAGACTATTTTCACTACACTAAATTAATTTAGTCCTCCTAGTTTCTTGTTGAGACATAAGAGGTTTTCTGTACACTAACAAGCAGTGTGCCTTTTTAGGAATAGATCTGTACATAAAACCATCAGCACAGAGGGCCCAAATTCTGTGTTCAAAGTGTTTCACAAAATTTTACTTTGGACAATCTTTAGGCTGGTCATAAGTTCTGAAGGGTACACTGATGTAGATATGCTTTTGGAAAGCAGCTTTTGAGACAGATTTCCTCTGAAAAGAGTCCAGTTCAGTCACGACATAACCATTCCATGATCTGAACTAATGATCAGTGGGGTGGAGGCAGTCAAGAGAGGCAGTTCAGAATTGAATTGGATGCATTTCCCTGAGACAATTAGGTGGCTCCAGGACCATTCAGCACTGAAATCTAATGCAGATGCTCCAAAACACCTTCTGGAGGAACCTGCTTGTCTCAAATCACCTCACAAGAAACTTGGGCAGAAATGACCAATGAACTAAGAGGCCAAATAGCACTCAATCAAGTGCTGCTGCAGATGTGGATACATTATCCTTTTCCAGCAGAAATTTAGTCCATAGTAGTCCATGGATTTTCCCTTGGTCTTGTTTGTTCTGCCATCAGTTTGTAGGACATTTCAGGTTGGAGGGGGCCTAAGGGGGTCACCTACTAACATGTGTCCACTGTGACAAGGCAGTGTCCTTCACGGTTTCCTTTTAAACTTCTTAGTGATCTATATGTATTTCTAGTAGAATATGTACTTCCAGCCACAGGCCAATTTTTACTTAGATAATGAAACTTTATTAATTTTTTTGGAAAGTACCTCTGATTTCAGGCTCTTCTTCTTCCCAGTCTGACTGTTACTTCTCTCCTCTTTCCTTATCACCAGATGCAGAATTACTGTCATCCCTGACAGATGTCTTGGCTTGACCTCAGTGTTCCTTAGCAACTGTCACTTTTCCCCTGTTCCTAGTTTAAAATAGCCACACAAGACAAGACTGTATGAACTTTAGGTGCAGCTGCTTATTTCCACTTTGGTTAAAGTGGAAGATGTTCTTCTGCATAGATTCTCTCTTCTGCAAAATGTTCCTCTTTGTCTGATAATCTTAAATTCTTCCTCCTTACAGCAGCTGCTTGATCACCCTTGGCTTTGGGAAGGGAACTAGAAATACTTCATAGAGGAGAATCCACAAGATCTATGTGAAACTAAATAAGCCTCACTAGGAAACTGAAGTTTAAGAACTCAGCCTGTGGAGAGAAGCACTTAGATAAGTGGCAAATACTTCAGTACCAAGCTTGCTTTTTTCTGCATGGGAATGCAAACTGGAACTTCTGCAGATTTTTATCACAGGGTACCAGAAGGTCTAGCTTTTTCTTGACTACATGAAGTTTCTGGTTAAAAACTAACCTGTTTTTCCTGCTCACCTACTTACCCTTTTTTATATCAGAGACTGCCTTGCATCCCAAAAACCTTCCTGAAACAAAGCAAACAAAACTGAGCCATCTCAAAATCTCTGAGTTTTGAATAAACAGGGAAACCGTTATTCAAAAACATTCAGACTGGCTCTCCAGAACCTCTTTCCTGCCCTCTCTGAGGATGTAATTTCCTAATGTGAGTTCCTTGAGTGCGCATCTGCACAGCATGTGTCTAGAGACTGATGCTTCTGAGACCTACCACACGGTGAAGTCACCAGATATTTGTCATGATCCCCACATAACCTGCATGTGAAGTGGTAATGACCAAATCCCCTTCTGTCACCACAGATCTGTACACTCTTCAGAACCAGAGTGTGGTGATGATAATGTCAAGGTTGTGGATTTGATCCCTGTATGAGCCATTCACTTAAGAGTTGGAATTGATGATCCTTCTGGGTTCCTTCCCACTCAGACTATCCCGTGATTCTGTGTTGCTCACACCTCTGTGATCCCATTTGCTGTTGCTGGTTTTCCACTGAACAATTTATAGTGATCTTTTCATTTGGAGCAGCATCCTAGGTTTAGCTATGCTTTTGCCTGTAAGACCCTTTCCAGGAAAAAGACAACTGCTCATCTTTTAAAAGAAGACCAAGTTCTGTTCTGACCTTTTGTGATTTATTTCTTAATAGGTAGAAAAAAGCTTCGACTATTTGAATACCTCCATGAGACTCTCTATGATCCAGCTATGGCAAACTGCATCCAATGGGTGGATAAGCCAAATGGTGTCTTCCAGTTTGTCTCCAAAAACAAGGAGAAACTTGCAGAACTGTGGGGAGAAAGAAAGGGAAACCGCAAGATCATGACTTACCAGAAAATGGCCAGAGCACTGAGGAATTATGGAAGAACAGGTGAAATCATTAAGATCCGTAGGAAGCTGACATACCAGTTCAGTGCTGTTGTTTTAAAGAGACTTGCTCCATCTTATTTCTTGGGAAAAGAAACAATTTATCATCCCTACATTCAGTCTAATCAAGAGTATCAGTGTACAGATGACTGGACCAGTTACAATAATTACATGTACAACAATGGTTATGCATTACAGCATGCTAACAGCTAGATTTACCTGTCACATGAATAGGCCTTTGTTATCCAGCCATACTTTCCAGCACAGAAACTCTTCCCTCCATATAGCTTTTCCTTTAAGATATCATACAAACACATGAAGAGGAAGGGTCAAAAATTATATTGGCCTAGTTTTTTCCTTTTGAAGTTAGTGATATACAGTCATTGCCTGTTGAAGAAATCTAGCAGCTATAGAACACATTCTGTTCTGCATGATGCTAATCAAAGGAATTACTGTAGTTTCAAGATTATATATTCAAGAATAGGATCAAGGCTTTTGTCTGTTAGTGGACATCAAAGATCCCATTGTGACAACACTCACTGGAAGTTTTATGCATATCTGCAATCAGAATTTAGATAATGTTGTACCATGGTTGCTGCATCCCTAAGCTAGAAAGGGAAGAGATTTGCCAACTGCATGAAGCTGCTGTCTGCTTTTTTCACTGGTGTTCTTTATAAAAGGACATTTTCTGAGTTGAATGCCTGGCTGAGTGATAGAGTCCACATGAGGGTGCACCTGTTGACCAAGCTGTTAATCCTTAATCACTTAAATTAACACATCTTAGCACAGATCCTGACATGGGGAATTAGGATTGCCAGGTGTACATTTTACTGTTGGCAGTGGATTCACTGGGACCATGAGAGAATTACTAAAGGATTGTGCTTTTAATTAATTTTTCATTAAGTTTTGCATGTTCTTCCCCCACTAATATGAGGAGCTCCACTTTTATCCATCAGTTCTGTACTGATCTAAAAAACATAGCTTTGCTATTTCTTTTAGATGTCATAACTTTATAAATAAAATTTCACTTCTCCAGCTCTTTTTCTAAATGAGAATGTAGCTGAAAGGCTCAGTAATTTTACACTCCCTTCCTGGGGAAGAAGAACTAAATTTAGGCAAAAAGAGAGTAGTGGACCTTTATGTCAGGATAATATCTATAAACCTACTTTTTTTCATACTGCTGTTACCTGATCAACTTGTGTCTTCATATGAGTTGTCTTTTGTACTGAAACACTTCCATTCAATTCTGTTCAGTTCCAAGTTCTTCATTTTGCAGGTCTGGATATTAATAAAGACAAAAATAATTTCTGTGGAGAGGTATAAATGGTGGGCTGATATGTTTGATGAAACCCACTGACTTTGATAGTTTCCCTTTGCTCTGAGTCCTGTTTACTTGTACAGGGCTGTAATTTTATGTGGTAGACACGATACAATGCACTCTGCCTGAGAAAAATCCAAGGTTTAGAGTTGGTACTTCGGTAAGATGACAGATGTTTGCTCTTAGAAATATGAAGCACGTTCAACAGCACTGAAAAGGGACTCAGACTTTAAGTCGGGGGGGTTGGACCTCGGCGGAGTGAGCTCTGCTTCTGGCATGGGCGGTGGCTCCGGACCCACAAGATGGCACCAGTGGACAGCTTTTCACACCGGGGCTGTGGCCCTTGCAGGACTCCGGGTCATTTGTTGTCCCGATGTCCCTTTAGGTTTTTTGACTTCCCCACCATGTTTAGCTTTTTCATCTTCCTGCAGATGCTGCAGAAGCAGCACTGTGCCTTTGGAAATCACCACTTGTCCAGTTCCAGCTGTGGCAGACACAGGAGTGTTGTGACACTACAGTGACACGAAACCCACAAACTAAAGCAGATAAATTATGCCAGCAGAACACAGCTCTGTGCTGACTGCCCTGGACAGTGGTCAGTTCTACAGCTGAAGCTCAGTGTCTTCCCCAAAATAAATCTGGCTCAGTACGGCTGAGGGTGATGCATGAGGAAGAAATAAAGCTAATCTTTCTGATTTAGGCTTCAGGATTCCTGCAAGAAAAAAATGACATCAAAAGCCTTACAGACACTGTGAAGGAGGCAGAAGTAGAGCACTTCAGCAACATATTTTACTACCCCATTTTGCCTGGCCTATACAACACTTAGATATGTGTGTGCTGTTCAGTAGACCAAAAGCAGGAGAGATACTTAGCTTCCAGATGAAAAATAATTTGATTTCATTTAGTTTGGCCAATCTACACTACTTGCAATCTGACATCTTCTGTCAAATCACAGACCTGCATGCGTGGGTTGACCATTAGTGCATTGCTTAGTGAATGTAAAAGAATGGAAAATACTACAAACAGCAGTTAGCTTTTTTTCCCCAAGAAACTGCCCCATGGATTGGTGAAGCATCCTAAGTGCCACATATAAATCAAGCTATGTATTATTATTTTTTAATTATTTTTTTCTTTTTTTGTTTGGTTAGTGAGAGCTGCCCCTTCATTCTTGGTAACATCTAAACATTCATAGATTAATTGCTAATAGATGACTGACTGCAAACACTCACTGCTGTATCAAGGTAACACTGAAGCTCAAGCTGGCTCTTCAGACTATTTTCTAGTTATGTTCCATTAGGTAATTTTCCTACTTTCCAAACTTTTTTCTATGGAAAAAGTCAAGGCAAAAGCCCACATATCTCTAAACTACAGGAGCAGATTCCTACATCCATGATGAAGATGAGGGCAATGAGATTGTGTGTGTCTGCTGCTGTCCGCATGAACAGATTCCATCAAGAATCTGGACGGAGTCTGGGATCAGAAAACAAAATTTGCATTTTAGATTTTTTTTTTTTTTTGGACAACGATCTTCAGTTTTTCTTACACTCTGCATTTCAGACTGAAATATTTCCTGTACTATTCCTTTAAACATTGTGGTTAAGGTCTCACATATATTACAGGAAACCTGGCAAACTGAATAGTGAGTGCACTGTGCAGAAAAAGCCCTTGTTGCTAGTGACAGCAGAGGGCGTTTACTGGGAGGCATCGTTTTCAGCAGAGCTCCCTGTGAGTTACCAGCAGGCCTCCTGCAAGTGATGCTTCCCGGGCACTTCACTTCCACCTGTGTGAGGACCTCTGCTGAAATCTACCACCGTTCTAGATCTTATTTGACCCAGCCTTTAGTTGTCTTACCCGCTGACTTGTTGTGAATTTCTTGTGGCATAATTTGGACGGAAAACTGGCAGCAGTGCCTGTGAACTCATCCATGGTTTATAAATGTGCATCAACCAGCAGCCCCAGTGCCTATCTTACGATATTGTCCCATCTTTTTTTGCATCACCTTCACCTTCACTGGTAGATTTCAAAGGGCCCTGTAAAAATCCTGATATCCCCATGATTTCTGCAGGTAGCACAGGGCACGCATGAGGCACGGTCAGATGTGCATGGATCAATGGCAGGTGAGGAGAATTCCAGCATCCAGAGCCTGTCCTGCAGCCAACAGCGAGGCCTGCCATGTGCTGATCCAATTTCCTGCTCTTTCTGAGGCATCAAAACAAATAAGTCAAATAATTGACAGAATCCAATCCACACACTGAAAGTGCCCAAAAGAGGAGCGA
Organism: Taeniopygia guttata; assembly: GCF_048771995.1. Taxonomy (NCBI): domain Eukaryota; kingdom Metazoa; phylum Chordata; class Aves; order Passeriformes; family Estrildidae; genus Taeniopygia; species Taeniopygia guttata. The sequence goes on along the minus strand of NC_133025.1, from coordinate 54,253,423 downwards.
GCAGTGCCCCACTGACTCACGCAGCACACCTGGAGGCAGCACAGGCTTTTTGTGTAACTCAACAGCTCATATGAGATTTGAAATGTGGGATCATAGAATGGTAGGATTGTTGGAAAAGAACTTCTAGATCATCAGGTCCAACCCAGCACTGCCACATCCACCACAAAACCTCGTCCCTAAGCACTACATCCAAACGCCTTTTAAACACCTCCAGAGATGGTGGCTCATCCAGTTCCCTGGGCAGCATGGTCCAGTGCTTGGCAACCCTGTCAGCGAATAAATATTTCATAATATCCAGTCGAAACATTCTCTGGAACAGCTTGAGGCCGTTTCCTCTTGTCCTATGGACACCTTTTTGCCTGAGCAGAGCATTTCTTTTGCTTTTTCTAGTGAAGGAAGTTATATCTAATTATGACAGTTGGGAACTCCAGGCCAGGCGGTTTTGATACTGGGAATACATTTTAAAATATAACTCTCCCAAGGCAACCCAGCACCTAAGAGACACCAGCCATCTTGTTAGGAAGTCACACATTGAACAGCCAGTGTTGATACAATGGATTATAAGGTGAATTACAGTGCAACCAGGCTGTATTAGCAAGATGCCATCAAACTGCACGCAGAGTGTAAACTGATGGACGGAAAAGTAAATTCCTTATTTGACATTCCAGAAACACATAACCTGAGCCAAGAGTTCAAGAACCACAATGAAATAAAAAAGACAGACAGCTGCTTGTTTGTCAGGATATCTCTGTGTAGAATTAGAGGCTTTCATTACATATGGGGAATATTAATAACAGTTCAAAGTGGAATGTAGCTAATCATTACAGCAGGATCTCCAAGCAGAGTGATGGTGAAGCCATACAAGATTTTCTTTCAGAGGAACTGAAAACTCAGCAAATCTATTTAGGGTACTAGCAGTATGTAGTAGTCTGAGGATCTAGGTTGACTTTTTTGCCTCATTAGGGTATAAAAATTCAATCACAATCACAAGACACAATTCTTTACAGGTATGGCTAACCTCTCTAGTCATCTTGAGATCCAGAAAACACAGAAGACGGCTTAAAACCTATTATTATTAATAAGAAATAATAATAATAATAATAATAATAATAATAATAATAATAATAATAATAGTAGTAGTAGTAGTAGTAATAATAATAATAATAATAATAATAATAATAATAATAATATAGAATTAGCTGGCTTGCCAATTTGGCAGATCTGAGATTGATGGAAAAGCAGCACATTTGAAGAGATGCAGAATAGTGAGAACTCCATCTTCTATACAGGCATCAAACATGCTTCATAATGAGGCAAACTTATCCACTACAAGGGGTTATTGACTTGCAGAGAGGGATGAAAAATTGCTTCTCCGGGACTTTTTTTGGCATATGGGAAGAATTTCATTCCTTCTCTGATCTCTGTGCAAAAAAGTCACTTTTTACATAGCTCCTGCCTACAGAACTGAACTATTTGCCAAACTTTAAATTTTAACCCCTGTTGTTACATCAGTATTTTTCCTTCTTGTGTGAGTTCTTATTCCTTGTAGGTCTCTGAGAAATCCACATTTCTCTGGAATAAGCATTATATGAGTATACTGACAGTGGTCAAAGTGGCAGGAATTCTTTATCTAAAGAAATGTTTTAATGGAACAGCTCTGCAGGATTTGGCCTGTTGCAGTCTGCAAGTAACTGGCAACATAAGTCTTTCTGATTTCTGTATTGATTTCTCTCAGATACAGCACACTTTAATTTCCAGTGTGTACCTGTCAGTTTGATTTCTTCTCATATTTTGTAGTCCCTGGGTAGCTGCAATTTAGCCCTTAGCCTGCCCTCTGACATGGTGAGGACAGCAGCACACAATCGATGGCAAACCTGCTCCTATTAATCTTGTTCAGTAAGGGCCTGATTCTCCTTCTGCAAAGGGCAAGAGGACAGTTCACACCATCTTCAGAGTAGGCAGGAGAGTGTCCCAAGCACTAATGGCTTCAGCAGCAGGTGTTCCAGGGCATCCACATTAATCTTCCCCTTTGCTGAGATTTCTACTTTTGCCACCCTCTACTTGGCTGAAGTCAAATATCCATGAAACCTGACCCTCCAGCATAAGGTGTGAAAGGTGTTGCCACCTGCCATAAATCTCTCCATTCATTTTAATGGCAAGAAAAAATAACAACCAGTTCACTTGAAAGAAATTACACCTTTAAAAGTGCTTAAAACCTTAAGCTCTTATAATAATGATATTTTAATAAGACTGGAAGGAAGAAAACTAATCTACCATGAGGAAGGTGAATTTCTTACTTTCCAGTAACAAAGCTCTGCCACTCATGTTTTTTTATGCTTCCAGATACAGATGTTAGATTTGGGTCAGATAAATGACTCATCAGCCTGACACTTGGGCCAGAACCTTTTGGAAGCAGAGGAGCCCTCATTTGAGAGCCACAGTCTGCCAAGGCCATGAATGCCTGCACTTGGACTGGACAGGAACATGTGCCTTCATCCTGCTGTGTCCTGGTTAACTTGTCAACAGCAGCTGTTAAAAGATATTCAGAGGCCTGGAATGCAACAGTACTTCCCAGGAAGGTAGATTAAACTTCAGTCCTACAGGGATTTCCATCTGTAAATCTTAATTTTGTATGGTAGAAAATCCATGTAAGTCCTTCTAGGCACAGGCTTGTACAGGGGACACCCACTGGCTAAATGCAATCCAGCTGGTCGGGAGCTCAAGAAATATGCAATTTATATGATTACATGACCAAACATGACATTTATTCATGTGGATTTTCAAACAATTGGGGCATACATATGGGCCTAACTCAAGCACTCAAAGTGAAGTCTTTAAAGTTTTTATATATGTGCATCATTTATGTTGATTAAGACAGTACATATGCATGCACATCAAAGTTTATGTGTGATTCTTGGACACCAAAATGGTGAATAATTAGATTTTCTGTATAGATTGAAACAGAAAGAGAGAGAAGCATGGGCTATTTGAGCCCTTTCTACCCCTTTAATATGCTATCTATTTGTTGCTGTTAAACTGTTTGTGTTAGTGGTTTATCAGATAGGTGAACTGTAGCTCATGAAAATAATTTTCATATTGTGCTGCCCTTTGAGTTTATTTTAAATAGTTTTTTTTTATAATTTACCTGTGTTGCACAGGATTTGGGGAAAGGTGGAGGAAAGGCTGTCAGAGTTTGATGGTGAGGATAACGTGCCTTGAAAGGACACCACTTCTTGGGTGCTATTTGGTAGCTGCAGCATTGCAGGAGGGTTGGAGCTCTTACCCACTCCCAGAGGAGTCACAAGTGTTTAATCAGAGCATTTCAAAAAAGAGGCATGCAAAGGCTTCATATACTGCTTTGATCATGATCTGAATACTCCCCGTTAATTAATTATCTTGTTATGACTAGTCTGGCTTAGGAGTCACAAAATCAATGTTTCAAATTCCAAAAGGCATTGGGAATTGTCTGCTCCATTTAGGGACAAGTACATTGGAAAGTCTGTGCTCAGACCCAGCTCCATGAGAATGAGGTTTATTAAAAATTGGTGTTTGCATTTGATTGTTTCTTCAGCTTAATGCTCTCAGGAAGCACTCTTTTGGATAAGAGTATTTATTGCTCTCTGGTTTTCAGCCTTTTTCTCTCTTGCCCAGTACCACCACATGTCATGCTCCTAATACCTTGCAAATATACTCACTAGGTAACAGAGAAACAATGCAGGCTCTTGCCAGTTGTCAATCATATGATCAAAAATCTCAGCACTGTATGTCCCAGGTCAGTGATGAATTTACATCCAGTCTTTTCTGACACTTTCTTACTCTGGATACTAAACAGAGTATTCAGATGTGAAAAGACTGGAATCAGAGCCTTTGTCACAAATTCGTGAGCTGAAGTCCTTCACAAGCTGCTGCAGAGATCAGTACTTTTTTTTGTCTGGGCCAGGTAGAAGCAATGTCACCTTCACCACTTTACCCTGCATGTGACTTCAGTTGATCTTGACCCACAGCCAAGATGCTGAGTGCTGGCTTTATGATTCAAGCTTTGGCATGCTGAAGATGGGAGCAAAAATGTGAGACTTCAGATTACACTTTGGCAAGGTCTGTAAAATTCAGCACTACATCCCTTTAAATCCTTTTGGTTAAAGCTTCATTTTTTTAAAGTTAATGACCTTTTGATTACCAGAATGAATTGCTGCTGCAAATAAAGGGCATAAATTAGATCACAGTAGATCTGTTAATATTCCTTTCATATTCTTTGTATGCCATTTAAGATTTAGCTTTAAAAGATGGGTTTACTGACATGTATAGAAGAATTTGCTCTGCTGTCCTCTTCAGGAAAAATGTGAGATGCCAGTTAATTGACAAGTTCTGTTTGTAGGGAGCTGAGAGCTCCATTAGAAGCCATTGCCCAGGGACCTTGGGTTTATTGTATTTTCGGTAGGAAGGACAGATAGGATGCAAATTAAGCTCCTCAAATTTGCTAAAGCTTCATTTCAGAGGTTTGGGAATACAAATATCTATGGGAAGGAAAGACTCCCCTTTTGGTATAAAACAATTGTGGCAGTGTTCTAACTGCGTCCATGAGCTCATGTATATGGCATTTCTGTAAGGAACCTTAGGCCAGTGTGAGCTCAGCTCAGTGTACTGTTAACATAATTCCTAACACCTTTTCCTCCATCCTTTTCCCTCCTCTCTAGTAGCATCTCCACATTTTGGCCCTTTTTAGTCTCACATTCCTATCAGCCAGTACTTGCTAATGTTCTTTCTCTGCAGTCCTCTCAAAAGCTTCTAGCCTCACTGTCTACCAGCCTTCAATGGGATGGGCTCATGTCTGACATTGGATGGACCTAGGGAAAGTTTTAGCATGCCTTTGATCCAGGACAACTCCATGCTCAGTGTGCTAGCAATGCTACCAGATCAGCATTTCCCTTTTCCAGTAACTGGACCACATATCTGTGTGTAAGGCACACCTCATCTGTTTCCTCTTGCAAGACATGAATGTTTTATAGCTTTGTATAGAAATTTTTCAGCAATGAAAATAGAAACACTGATGTCAGTTCTTGATAAGTTGCTCATATCAAATCACATCCCACTGGTAAGCTGGCATAACTCTTTCTTACAGAAGTATTATGTGAATGGATGCCCAAAATAACATTTGGTGTTATTAGGAGTATCAAGGTCTCATCTGTAATAACAATAACTTCGAAAAATCCTGCAGGAATAAAACAGATGATGGCTCATAAATAAATCTGAAAAATTGCGTGAATTTCTTTTAAATTTCCTTGTGCAACATATTGAGATTGTTGCAACCTCATCATTAAATGTCACTGGTGGTAACAAAAACTTCAGAAAAGGCAATCCTCATGAAAGTTTTCTCCAGGTACAAAAATTATATAAAAGGAATTTCTCAAATGCTAAGATAAAGAGTCCATTACTTTCTTCCATAGTTTCTCTGTAAGTTTCCCTGAAAACATTTCTTCTGCCACGTAAAAGTCAGCATTTACCACTATGGTAGCAGGTAAATTAACAAGCAGGATTCAATTCAGCTGTTATGAAAAACTGAGTGAGTGTGAGGGCAGTGAAGCAATGCAGGAAATCTCCAGGGAAGGTACACATCCTTCTGCCCTGGAGGTGTTTGTGGTTAGGAAAAATCCCCAGGAATCATGCAATGGTGGGTGATTTTGCCTTAGGATAGGGACTGCGTGAAACAATCTTTTGAGATTCCTTCTAGCCCTAATTTTTTTTTTTTTTTTTGCAATTTTATGTTACAGAATTTGCTGTTGCAAATAATTTATAGGAGTAATAAATAATCTTAAGTTATAACTGCAGGGTAGGAGCAGTCAATAAACATTGAAACCTGTAAATACAAGAGAAAAGGTGTCGAAACTTACTGAAAGGATTAAATAAATTATTACTTTAGCATATTTAATTAACATTTAATTAAGTCCAGCTCAAGGAAACTGAAATAAAATTCTGATAGGAACCTTAGAAACTTAGTGGTGCTTCTGTTTACCTCTGAGCACCCATTGAAATATAAGTGTAAATATTCACACGACACATGTACATATGGATTGGGATCTTTATTTGGACTGGGTGTAAGGGCATAGCTGTATGAACATAGGTACTGAGTACCACCTTTGGGATGAACTTCTCAGACCAGAGGCTGGAGGAAAGAATTTTCGAGTAATATAGGTTCTGTTCTCACGATATGCTAAGGCCCTGCTCTGCCTGGCCATGCAGTACATGCAGGAGGAGGCTGCCTTGAGTTTGCCAAGGCTTTTCTTGCTTAGGTACAGTTGGGAATCAGCTGGGGATGAAGCCTCGATCATTTGGGAAGGCGTCTCTGGGCTGAAGCTCAGAAAGCGAACAGATCATACTTTGAGAATTTAATTTCCACCATTGGTCTCTGGAAGTGATTGGGTGCTCTGAATGAATGATCCTGATGCTCAAAAATTATTAGGTGAGCCTTGGAGGAGAGGGGAAATGCAGCATACCTGTGTGGTTCACAATTCTTTCTCATTCAAGTGTTTGCAAGGTTTTCTACAAGGGGAAAAAACTTCCGTGGCTTCATTCACAATTTATGCAACAAAATCCCCATGCATGGAGAGTTATTCAGTGCTCATCTCAGCCTCTAGCTGGACTGTGACTCTCAGTTTTGACTGAGTGGCAAGTCCTGCTCTGAAACTGCTAAGCAAAGAAGGCAATTGTACGTTCACTCCAGAGCAGGGAGCACGACCTTTCCTTCATTTACAATTGCACATGTGACAGCTGTGACAGCTTCTCACACTGGGTCCTGCATTAAGCACAAGGCAGGGAGATCTACCCTGCAAACAGTTGCTCCAGTCAACATACTCCTTCCCATGGAGAGTCATTAAAGCAAATTTTCCATAGGATTGTCCTCAAGGAAGTAAAACTTGCACTTGAAACAGCCTGGGTGAGCATGCTTCCAGGAGGACTCATTGTCAGAGCTCTCTGCAGTTCTACACTGTGCACAGAGAAGGGACAGAATAAATTTTGCAGAGCTAGCAGGGAGTAAATGCTCTGTGCCAGACACAGACAATTTTAGAACTTCATCGTTCAATTTTTCTTCTTTTTTTCCCCCCATTCTTAGATCATAAAGGGCAAAGAAAGACATTGATAGGCAGAAGCTAGGCACAGAGCTATGCCTGATCAGGCAGTCTCTATGTATTAGATTTCCATATACAAATTCATAAGCAATGATGACATTTCAAGGGGTTTTCTAGAATTTCCATAACCTTTCTCTCTGTATCTGCTGTGTATGCTAATGGAGACATGAGTACATGAACTATAACAACATTCCTGCTCTGAAATTTTGCCTGTGGTCCCATCCATCCAGCCATTGGAGGCATCCAGAAATCCTAAAGAAATACATAAAGCTCTAAGAATCCATCTGTGAAAAATTATTAGAACAAATAAGTTGTGTCAGAAAAACTGTAGATATGCGAGAAGCTCAGCTGTTCAGGAAGAGTTGATAAAATTTATTGGATCTCGATCAAATGCAGGTGCAGTGGCCTTGCATTGCCAGGAGGGAGAAAGCAAAGCAGAGCACAGCAGAGAGAAGGGAACCTGCCAGTGACTGCTGCCTTGCTCTGTGTGGGGAATGAAGCTGTGCCATGGCACACAGATAGCACTTTGCTTGAGGAGAGTTGGGAAGGGAGAGCAGCCAGCCCGTGGCTGAGCTATGGCAGCAGCTGCGACCAGAACATTCCTTTTCAATTGAATTTTCCTGGCATGAAACTTCTAATACTTTCTCCCCTAGAACTGCAAGGAAAAATCAAAGTAGTTTTAATATCTTCCAATCTGGAAAAAAAAAAAAAAAAAGAAAAAAAAAAAAAAGGAGACATTATCGTGCCATTCCATTGCTTTATTGGCTTATGCAAAGAAAGAAGAATTTCTTTTGATCCCACACAAGAACAACCATGTCTGGTTCTCATTGTGAATTCAAAACCCATGCACAAGGAATGTAGCTCTGTCCAGGTAGGTTATACAGGCTCTGTCCAGATACTTGCCTGATTTTGACAAGATTTTGCTTGTTGCTTTCCAACACGCCCATCCCATACATAGTGGAGTGAAGTAGGTCTGTTCTGATGCAGTTTTGATTCACTTCAGTACTGCCAAGGATTTATCCCAGTAAAAACTTTAGTGTGAACATAATAATCCATGGGGTATAATTCATTAGTAAATTAAGCATGGATTCCACCTCTTGAGACACTGAATATTGAGTTTCTCTTTCTTTTAAGTTCTTCTAAGCTTCAGTGTAACTCATCTCAGCAGCCTGTGGTCAGCATTACAACAAAACGGAAGGAAGCATGAAAGCATGAGTTTATATGCAAAGCTTGAATGAGAGAGGGCAAATAGGGGAGAGAGGAAGAAAAGGAGAAATAGAAAGAGAAAATGAGAGAAAGAGAGAACAGATGAAAGAGAAGGATGGAAGGAAGAGAGAGACAGGAGAGGAAAAGAAATAAAGTGATAGAAATGTCGAGCAGGAGGATCTACTCTCTTTTATTATGTCTATTCTATGTTTACTTTCTGAATTATGTTGATCAAAATTTATTCTGCCTTGTTATGAAGAAAACACCTGGGCAAAAAGATATCCTTCAAAGAAGGAATTTTCTGTAGAATTCAAGAATTTTCTTTAAGAACACATTATGTTTGTAAAGTGTTAGCTTGTCACTGTATTGAATTCTTATCCAGGCATTATTTAAACTGTTTCCATAGGGCACAGGTCTTTTTTATAAAATCCCACCTACTCAGATACCATATTAAAACAGGTTATCAGATTTCTTTGGCATTGTCTCATTCACAAATCCCCTTTGGCTTTCAGCCAATATGTTTGTCTGCTTTATCCAAGTAAAAATAGATGCTCCTCTCAGGTTTTGCTAATATTCTACCTGGAACTGAAGTCAGACTGCCAGATCTAGAGTTACCCAGTTTTCTTTCTGATTTTGTTAACGATCATAACATTTCTTTTCTTTCCCTTTGTCTCTTTTCCATCTTTTGATATTTACAGAAGCTTAGGCTTTCTTCTGAACATGTACAGAAGTGTCAGTGTTGTTAGAATAATTTTATGCTATCAGCTCTTCAACAATAGCCTAGGCTTCTTTTTTTGTTATTATACTCTTGTAAGGATTAAGAGTTGTCGAATTCTAAATATTTTGCTGTTATACTCTTGCATCAGTGCTGTGCTGTGCTGTCCTTCTCTACAAAGTTAGATTTTCCACCTTTTTTCTCCATTTCTCTTTTTCTGGTGTAAGAGGACTAGGATGCAGCTTTTGTGCAGAGCTCTTCGGAGCAGGTGAGAGATGAGCTCAGCTGGGACAGGAGTGAGCTGAGGTCTGAGTCGGAGGCAAACCTCTGAGCAGAGGGATCCTCCTTGCATCACCCTTGCTTCCAGGAGTTACAGGGAAGAGGGGAAGTAATCTGTCACTAATCTGCTTTCTCATGCTAGCTTAGCCACTCTGCAGGACAGGCTGTGGTGAGGGGGCAGAGCCAACCACTGCCTGTCTCTTCCTCCCCAGCTCCGAGCTGGCCCTACCGAAGGCTGCTCTCTGAATCCTCGAACACAACTGCCCCTGCTGTGTGCAAAAAGCTTCTTCTTCCTCTGAAACATACTCTGAACTAAACAGCTAGAGAAGTGCCTAGTTATACTTCTAATAAGTGCCAAAGCTGCAGTGACTATTCAAGTCTTGTCAGAGCCTCTTGGCTGGAGTTGTCATGAAACCTCTCATTAAATAAAAATCCCGTGTTTTTGGCACAATGTGTGCTTCTAATTTCTAGCAAAGAAGCAGCTGTCCTTCCTCCAGAGCTCTGGCCATAGTTAGCAGTGGGGAATAAAGAGATAAACACAAATTAAAGAGACCTTTAAAACAGCATGTGGGAAAGCCTAGGGCTGTTGCAAAAGCTTGGACCCACTCCTGTTTTATCTGACTTTAGATATGTCCTCTCTGATTTCCAAGAGCACAGTGACTACTATGCAAAGTAGCCCTTGCCTGCGGCTGCCCAGACAGGGGGTGCCTCCTGCCTAGTGATTCCAGGGATAGTATGAAGACTTCCATCGTGCCATCACCTTGACATCATCAGCAACAGCAACTGCTCGTTCTCCTTGTGATATATTACTCTGAAACAACATAAATGTCAACTGGCACTGGGAGAACACGGCACTGCCCCGAGCCTCCGGCTTCATTCTGGGCCAGCTGAAGTGCTGGTATCTTTAAAAAATTAAACAGAAGTAGAATATTGCAATGCAAGTAATAGTTAAAATCAAATTAGCTCTTTCTTTCTTGTGCTACCTCCTCTTTCACACTGCTAGGAGGATTTTCTGTACATTTTAACTCTTGGTGCCAGCCAGTTTCACATTGCTTGTGCTGGTCCTGGTTGTTGGCATAAAGCCCTATTCATTTGTCTCAGAATTCTGTCTGAGAAAATGGTCCTAAACAAAAAATACTAAATTCTGTTTCCTCCTTCAGTGCAGTGAGTGTCTTGAGACACTGTTTCGTTTTGAGGAAAATGGTTTATAAAAAAAAGTAAGATTCAGTCTTTGTGTTGACATCAAAGGGAAAGGGAACCCATGGCTATTCTTGAATGACAGAAATATCTTTGACAAAAAATGTATAGAAATATGAAAATTAAATAGGAATGTTTGTATTCTTCAACAAAGAGTTACTATTTTTCTGTAATGACTTCAAAAATTTTGTAAAAGATGAATTCTTTTCACAGAAACACGTATTTGATACACCATAATTATCCTAGTTTGAAATTGCATAAAATGTTCCTGATAAATACTGTTAATTTTAAAGAGTCAACTTAGGAAAACTGAAGTTTTGAAAGTTGTATCTGAAGTAGGCATAACCTGTGTTCTAGCACTGACAATACACCTATTCCTTTTCTTCAGTTCCTGGCTGAGGTGGTGGAAACAGATTTGTGGCTATTCTCAGGACAATTCAGAAACAGCAGATTAGAGCTGAGCCGCCAGATTCAGAGATTAAGTCTGAATTTGTGGCTGTCAGTTTTAAGAGAACTATTTCGAGGATTGATTGCAGTATAGCCACTGTACCACAGAGCTCCATACAGCCTGCAAAACCTCTCCAAATATCTAGCTAACCCTTGTATGGCTTTTGCAGCCTGTATTCTATTCCTGCCTGCCACAGCTAAATCTGCTACCACTATTCAGTGTAAATACAGGTAGGTGTCCTTTAAAAAGGTAAGTTTACATGGCAGGACCTACAGTGCACTCCTCACTAGAGTGCAAGTTCTTGTGTTGAAGTTAGTGGACCTATTCTTGCAAACCAAGTTATTCACACACTTGACATGTTCACTTGGTGTAGATATTATGCTTGGGGCTCTTTTTAAAACATGGACAGAGACAGAATTTTGCAGAGCTTGCATGTGCATATCTGCAAATTTGAGTAATATGAAAAAGTGTACTTACCATGCATAAAACTGGGATGTTAAGGCTTTCAGGAATAATGCTGAAGTAAGAAATATTGCCTGTTATTGTACTCTTAAGAAAAAATATTACAAACTAAAGGAAAAAATACTATACTCATGAAATGCTCCCATTGCACAGAAAAATAAATTCTAGTAATAGTAAAAGATTAAGTTGTAAAGATGTCTGCATTACGCCATGTGTTATACAATACTTTCTGGTTCTGTTATATTTTCTGTCAAAGTTGTTTTGCTTTTTGCCCTGTAACAGGGTATTATTGTTTTATTTTGTGGTTTTGAGTTCCTGGGCAACTGCTCAAAGTTGAACGAGGCTGGGGAATTGTGCCCATAATGCCCCCTTCATTTTTTGTACCTTTCTTCTGACACCATAGAAGCTGTATTTACCAGAATAATTCAGCAAGCACAGTTTTATCATGATGCTTCAAAGTAACATCAAACCTCTGACAGCTGCAGCTGTTTTCAGACCCTGTAATGAAATGGCAGATGAGTCAGACTGACACGGTGCCAAGGGATACTGCCAGTGCAATACAACCTCCGTGATAGCTCCAGTGAGGAAGGCAATGTCAGTGAAGAGGAGGTGTCTGGAAAGCTTGAGCCAAAATATGCCTCACTGACAGATCTTGAGAAAGGAGTTACATCCCCCAGAAGGGAAGTTGGTAGGTTTAAACCTGTTCAGTGGGGTTAGGCACTATCAGCTTCCCCAGCTGGATGAGCAGACCGTGTCTGCTGCACAGTGCTCACTGGAGAATGTGCTTGAGGACGTGCAGGTCTGCTCGTAGCAGAATCAGTGGGTTTGAAGGGCGTCACTGACTCAGAGAGGCATCCTCCAGTGCCTCCTTCCAGCAGCTTCACTGCCTAAAATGTTGTGAAACAGAAATCTGTGGGGACTGGGAAAGTGAGACCCATGAACTGCGTTAAAGTTGTGGGCTGCACATGCAAGGTAGCAGATTCTGAGATGGAGACTTTTGTGCTTCAACAAAAAAAGAGAAGGAAAAGTTTAAAAAGCAGCTGTAATGGATTATTCCATCAATAACAGAACAGCATATAGGGAATCAAACCCATCAAAACCTAAAGGCATAATCCAGTACTCTTTGTTATAGAGAAAATATCAGAAAGCAATGAGGTTTTGTAAGATAATTGCTCAGTTCTTGACATTATAAGCTTTTATCAAATGGTATGGGCAACCAGTTAAGCAACTCAATAAATGTAATCCGAGACAAATATGCAAATGTCCGAAGGGCATCCCAGCTAGGGATTACTACAAATTTAGGTTTTATGTTGTTATTATGGAGGAGAGAGAGCACATTTTGGTCCCCTCAATCATCTCAGTAAGCACACTTTGCACTTTGATATGCTCTTAGTTGCTGAGTAAGTAAAATAGTACTTAGTGTGAGCTTGCTGGCTCCTGGTGGCACCATTTACTGAATAGTGACAAAATTAAGGGCTAGTATTATTTACAGTAGACCTTTCCTCAGTAGGTTCATCAGTTTTTCCATGCAAAATGCTAAGGGCAGAAAGGTTAATTTAGTGTCTAGGGCAGGATTAGAAACTAGCTTTATAAGTATACAGGAACCTTGTGTCATGTCAGAGCCCACATGGTCTGCAATGTTTGCTGCTATGAGATCCAACAGATACAGTATTAAAATGTTGTTTAATATTTAAATAATTAATCAGACAAAGGGTTAAAATATTTTAAAGTCATTTTCTGGTTAACTATGGGCAGCTGGATGTTCTTTAACATCTGGAAACACAGTGGCTGATACACACTTATTTTTTGGTGTAATTGTTGATGGAACTATTTAGACTTCTGGGAACTGGGCACCTTCAGAGACAGCAGAAATTTTTTTGTTTGTTTGACAGAACTTTTTCTTCCTTTGGAAGAATCAAGAGCTGGTCACCCTTGCCCTTCCTTCTGCAAGTGCTAGGAAATTATACCCTTACCTGGAGAGTAGAAGAATTTCTTTGGAGTATGATGGATTTTTGCATTCTCTTTGAATTCCCAGAGGGCTTCTTTCTCCATTCCCAGCAGCACCTGCACCAGGGAGCACTGCTGGATTCAGTGGGATCAGTTCCTGGGAAGGAGCACACTTGTGTGCAAATATGTGCTCGTACACCAGAACTGTGTGATGACAATGGCTGACTGAACTTGTTGGTTGTATCATGCTGCTTACAGTGGAGCTGTTTCACTTATTCAGCCATTCATATGGTCTTCAGGCTAAATATTTCCTTATGCTTTAACCTCATTTTATAACCCAGAGGGGCTTAAGTTATCAACAAAATCCCTCCCCTTTGAATTTTTCACTATTTGCTCCTTCTCCATGCCAAATTGCCAATTCATGTTCTCTCTCTCCCAAACCCTGAAGGTGCCATAATCCAGACTTCACTTTCTTTGCTTGCATCTGTTTCATCCTACTTATCACAATACCCAAGTGTTTTCTTTCACAACTCTCTCTTTTTCTGAGACTTTTTATAGAAACAGAATTACATCTTAGTTGCAGTTCATGAGTCTTTCATCTTCTTGTTTAAAATCTTCTTTAAGCACTTACTATCCTGAAAAGACTAATTCTCTCTGAATTAAGGCTATGTGTGCCAGTACATACAGGCATCTTACAGACAACTGACTATCAGGACAAAGACTGTCCTCCTGAGAATGATACATCTCCCAAATCAGGATAAAACTGACTTGTGTGGTGTGCCACAGACTGGTGTGGCAACAGGGAGAAGAACACAGGATGCTGGATTTCTAAGCCATTGTATAAACTGCTCTGTTCATGAGGATGCCATGTCTATTCCAGTTGTTAGGCTCAACAACTTTAAGTGATGAGGAAGCCAGAGGCAAACTTCTCCCAGTTAAATTATTTACATTATTACTGAAAAATGGAAATGGAAATTTTCACACATTTTACTTAGCTCTGTAGGTATGAACATTACAGCAGAGACTGGATTCTTCAGGGTGACAATGACAGAGGACAGAATTAGAAATTCTGCACTTCATATTCACTATTGAGCAGTATAAGCTCTCTTGGCATACCTGCTTATTTTCAGTCTGTTTCAGTGCTGAGCACTGCCCAGCTGAACTGGCCAAAATGCCCATAGGAGTGGTTCATGAGGAAGACTCATGAGGAAGAAACATTTATACCAAACAGTCTGGGACTCCGGCTGGTGCCTTTTGGGCAGGGAAAGGGCTGGACTGCCATTATCTGCCTGAGAAGCTTACACAAAAAGACATTTTCAACCATCTAAATGATCAGTTTACTGCTGATATATTTCAAGCAACAGCATTTTTTTTTTTTTAAATTTAACTCTTGGGAAAAAAAAGTTTGTCATGAATGTTAAGATGCCTGTAGATATCACACGGTCTTCCTGCTTATGCAGTTCATGTTCAGGGAAAAAAATCCTGTTGAAGAAATCCCAGAAGGGTAATTTAGCTGGTAATAAGAAAGCAGTGATGGCATAGTGCACAAATGCTCTTCAACCCTTTTGGGCTTCTCATGTGTTTGTATTGTTATGGTTCCAGACTGCTAATACCCTAAGCCTCAGGCTCTAACTTGAGCAGGAGGATTTATTTTTGGAAGAAGAATTTTTCCCATTGAAGAGTGCCTGCAATACCATCTTTTTTTTTCTTTTTTTTCTTTTTTTTTTTTGTTTTTTAATAAAGCATACAAATTAAATTTAAAAATTGCCCCAAAACATCAGTCTTTGAGAAAGGAATAGTCAGACCCTATACTGTAAAGAATGGACACTGAGATGCACTGCACTGCCAACATTGTGTTCAGGAGGAGGAGAAGACATGGAGCTGAGTGGCTCAAATCTGCACAGATGAAAGACTTTGGCTCACACACAGTTCTGGGGGTTCACAGTCACAGCCAGGGTGAAACACCAGACTGGGCTGAGCTGCTGTGGCTGCTCAGAGAGAATCTGCACAAGCACTGGGGTTTGGTGCACATGAGGCAGCTGAGAGGAGATCCTCATTATTCCCCTGAGGGGAATAACACATGAGAGGCCTCACTTTTGGGTATCCAATGTATTGTTGCAGTTCTGAGCCTAAAAATTTCTCATAATCATTAATCCCTGTGAAAGATGCATTGGGAAGGGCTCTCTGGGTGTCTGCACTGGAGCACTGACATGTGGGTTGGTCACTTTAAAGGGGTACCACAATCAAATTCCAAAATATGAGCTACCTTATCCTAAAATTCCCTCTGCACTGCCCTGTAAACCCCATTTGATAAGTGGTGGTGCCTCAAGATAGGTGTCTAGTGCCACCAGGGGTGCCTGCAGCTGTTAAGCCATCTGACAGAGATGGATTTGGCAGTGAGGACCCAAGCAGCCTGCAGGGGCAGTGGAAGGCTGTGGTGGATAGCAGAGGGCACTCTCAGATGGCTGTGTGAGATCATCTCTAAGCAGCTGAGCTGAGACCTGTGACCAGAACTCCTCTGACTCCATGGCTGGGAAAGATGAGTTCAGATGCAGAAGCTGGCACTGCACTCAGTAAAACTTAAGCACAAGAGATCTCACCCCAAAGGCCAAAACAAGTGCTCGTTCTGAATGTCATATGGGCAACCCAGGGCAAAAGTGAAATCTATCCTCCTGGGATTTCTCTTCCAGGTTTTAAAGATCCAGGAAGCAGCCTCAGACTAGGAGTCAAGGACAAAGAACAAAAATCACATCTCTGGGCTCCTGTCTTTGATCCAGTACCTCACGTGGATCTTCAAATACCATTACTTATCTGTGTTTATTCCTTTGTATATAAAATATTCTTTCTAGACTATTTTAACTGGGCTGTTTGGCCTATTTTCACCAGGCTGTTTGTGAAGCTTAGTTAATGCAGTAAATCCTTATTAACTGATTCTAACAGTCTTTTCTAATTTTCAATCTTACCAATACATGTAACTTTTTTAGTTATAGCCTATCTTTAACATTAATGCTAGATGATGTCCAAAACCTTTGAGTCAGAATCTTTTATACACAGGGTTTCCCCCAAGGAATTCTCCTCATGACTTATTTAAAAAACATCACTAATATGCAGCCCAATGCTGACTCAGAGTGAAGAGGTTACAAAGGCTTTGAAAACACTAGTGCAGAGAGGTACTGTGTTCATGTTAAAGCCAAAAAATGTTCATAAATGCAGCTGGGGTGCTGCCACCACGTTCCTGTCTTTCAGCCATTCAGATTAAGTGTGTCACACAAAAGAGCACATCCGTCAGTGCAGAAGGGGGGTATGTTGTTCCTTTCATCACATAATGTACTTAGGAAGAAGGTAAATCACCAGCATCTGTCAAGCTCAAGGGGAGCTACAGAGTTCTGAGGGTTGGCCAGGCTCACAGAGCAAATGAAAAAAATGGAATAAACTTTGGCTTTTAGTGAGAAGGTGAAAGCCTCCACCAAGGCAGAGCTTCGTGGCTGATTGTTGCAGGTTTGCTTTGAGTCCTGCCTTTCCAGTCAAGTTCCTGCAGGCTGTGCTTACTCTCCTCAGTGAACCAATAGGACCCCCCAGTGGTTCACTGAAGTTTGAAAGGAATTTGACTTCTTTTATCTGCTACAAAGGAAAAAAGATCTGGATAAATAAAGAAAACATCTCCATGAAACAAATGTTTTTGGAATTAAGAGACCACTACATAATAATTCACATGTATCTCTATTATCTTCCAGAATAGGAAGTGGATGTTTATAAACTGTGGACTTTGGAAACAATGAGGATATAATTTCCTGTTAAACTTAGCACTATGTGTGTGTAGGTTGCAGCTAGGAGAGATAGTCCCACTCTCCTGCCGTGTGCTCCCGTTTCCTCACGTCTAGTGATCACAGGGCTGATAGAGGAATTGCTTCAGCAGGCTCAGCCAGCAGAAATAAAGTGCCTCCTGCTCCAGGAGAGCAGGATCCACTCAGACCAGTTAGCAGAACTGACTCATCCTGCACAGCTCCAGCACAAAGAGGGGCAGGAGGCCTCCTGCCTGAAGTAGGAGAAAGAGAAGGGAAAGGAGAACGGGCCCATCCTGACTGCAATAGTCCACAGCAGCACTGGGTGGTGTGTATCAGGAAACTATACAATGAATATGTCAAAAAAATCAGCCAAGGGTATTATACTGTTATAACTATACTGCAGTTATGCTAAGAACAAGTGTTTTAATAGAAAGAAGATAATACCAGCACTTGGCATCTTTTATTCCATCTGTTCATGTGCAGCAATATCTTTCAGGAAATGCAGATAGCAATAATATATCATGGCAGCAATAAAATTAGGGTTCCACTGTGCAAAGTGGAACTGATGAACACTCCATAAGTTCCCAAAGGAAGCAAAGAAGGTGTGATGAGAGCTGGGGGCTTAAAGAATGGGATATCAACCCCAGTCTTCCAAGACAGAATTAAGGTATATCCCAGTTAAGAAAGTTGCTTAGGATCTTTTAGACACCTGGGAACTGAATGTATTTCTGTTAAGTACTTTCATAGGATTATTTATAATGCAAGGGTTAGCTGAGATGGTGGTAATCTGAACAAGAACAGCCACTTTCACAACATGGAGGGTGTGCATATTTGGGTACAACAAGTAGGGAAACAGACCTGGAAAAAAGAATTTGAGAAAGTCTATGCTATTGCTAAGCTAGTTATGGATTTCAGGACTTTTTAGGGCTACAACCACGTTTTTGATATTTTTCAGATTGCTAATAAGACAAATGAAGTGAACTGAAAATACTTTAAAATTAATACACCATCTTCATGGTGAAATGCTGTATGCATATCGGAAAACAACAACAAAAATTTGCACTTCTGAGAGAGAAGCCATTGGTTTTCAATGGTGAATGATGTTTACCTCATCCCAGGCTTCACTGGCCAGTGCTGGACACACTGTCCCACAGTGTGGGACACCATAATCTGCTGGGTCCAACCATGTGCTCTTTGTAAGCTGCTTGAGGTAACTTCACATGCTTAATGAAGAGGTCAAAGCAGGGCCCTTTGGCCTCTGCTTGATATCCTGCATTAGGCATTCCCAATCAGACAGATTCCAATAAACTGGAGCTTGTAAACCCATCATGGGTCTTGCTTACCTAGGTATAGCTCAGGTGAGGAGCTGCTCCCAGTTTCACCTGTGGAAGCAAGAACAAAAACCTGGGCTACAAAGTCCCCCTCCTCTCCCGGCTGCATGGTTATCTTTCAGATTTCTTCCTAAAAACAGTGTGAAATAAAGTCTGCCTCTCTTGAAGAGCAGTGGCAAAGGTCCCATCGCTTTTCCTTTCTTATCAACCCTTATCCTAACATTTTCTGAGTGATCCAGCCAAGCAGTTGACAGAAAGGAGCTGTTCTCCTTCCTCCTCCTGCTGTCCTGCCTGCTGCCCTGACCTAGGGACCAGCTCTTGACTTTGGTGCTGAGTGCCTCCGAGCTCTGGGATTTACTGTCAGAAAGGAAACACTCTGACTGCTACAGGACACCACGGGGCATGTGTTGCTTACACAGTAATGTCACCCTCTGGGTCGTTGTAAGGCAGAAGGTAAAGCTGGCAAGTGGTGTTTATCTGTCAACGACATCTTGTACATGCCTTGAAGTGTCTCCAAGCCGACTGCCTTGGGAAAAAAAATCCAGTGTAGGCTTTAGAGTTTAATCTTCCCTCATCTTGCTAGATAGAGTAAGGCCCCATTTGTGGATGCTACATCAATATAGAAAGTATTTCTTAACAAAGGTCATGTCTCATTTACATGGAAGAAAAGTAGAGTGCATGACAGGGTAGGAGAGTTTGTTTCCTGGCAAGTCTACAGTGCAAGGCTGTGATTAAATCGAGCTGGCCAGGTAAATCCAGGTGTCTTTCATCAACACTAGGAAGTTCGGTTAAGATACCAGACAAAAAGCAATGCCTTCACAAATTAGATGGAGACCTAAAAGGTGACATGTTCTAAAACACAGCATTCTTCCCCATCATGGTACAAATTCAAATAGTGTATTTTTTGTGGAAGAAAGGAAAGAAATTATCAGCAAATATCAAATACCACTAATAGCAATAAATAAATTCACCAAAATCTATAATGTCTTACATATGATTGCAAAGAACCCATGTGGCAAAGGCAGAATTGGAGCAGAAAATGTCATCACTATGATGCAATTCTGCTGCAGACATGGAGGAAACTTTCCATTCTTACCATCCTTTTTCCTCACAGGAGAGAATCTGGGACTGGGATAGGGCTTGGACACTGTCAAACCTCATTCCAGTGTCTCTCTGGATAAATGTGTTTATGTGTTCCTCCTGATGGGAGGGGAAGCTCATCTGCTACTGTTTTTTGTCCATCATCCTTCATTCTTTGGCTCTGTAAGTAGCTGTTTCCTCAAGGCTCCAAAGCTCCAGATATAACAGCTGATGAAGTATTTTTTTATGTTATTTTAGACTTCAAAACTCTGCACTCTTTATTAAGAACAAACCCAAGATGCTGTGGGGTTTTTTTTAATATAAACACATATTAGTGAAATGGGAATCCTTTCCTGTTCTCATCTACACTCATCTACATCTTTCCCTGGCATTCCTATTTCAACTGATCAGCTTTTCTCAATATCAACAAAACTTTTAAATGGAAAAATTTTAAATGGAGAATCTCAAGTTGGAAGGGATCCATAAGGATCACAAGGTTCAAGTCCCTGTTCCTCATAAAACTAACTAAAACTAAATAATATGGCTACCATTTGGTTAAATACTCTGGTGAAAGATTTGTCTCTCAGGACTTCTGGGAGTGTTCTGACCCTTTGACTCAGTGACAAGACGAAAATTTTTCTCTGACAACAAGCAGACAGGCACCTAATGGAATAGAGGCTGAAGTAAGTGAGAGAGTTTAGTCCTTGAAATAGCAGCAAATAGGAAGTTATTGATGCAGATCTAGCAGCTGCAACTGCAAATACAGCTCTGGTGTTTGACCAAGGGAATTTATTAAAAACAGACAGAAGAGAATGATTTAATTATCTGACACCCTGATTAGCAGCCATTTGGAAAGTGCTCAAGAAGCTGAAGAGAGTTAAAATAGGATAGTCATGCTTTGGAAAGAGACCACAGAAGATTAATTGAGGCAGGCATGGAAGGGAAAGGCTCAGAGAGTTTCACATGTTTGGTCTATGAGGTGGTGAAGGAAGAGGGCTTATGGTGGTACCCAAAAGCCACACTGCGCTGAGGATAAATTTTGTTCAGGAGACATTCACTTTTTGTGACAGAAAAAACACAAGGACACAAGGCAATGTGTGCAGGGAGAAGAGCAAGTTAAGTTATGAGAAGGGACATTTCCATCCAGAGACATGAGGCAGCCTGTGCAAACAGAGGTGCTTTAGCAATGAAAGGATGGCTGGGGATGCCAGAGCCTTTAGTTCTACGTCCTGTGGTACAGAAACAAGAGGTGATGGTCTAGAAACAAGGTGAAGCTCAGCTCTTTTCACCTCAGAATTTCTGTGAGGGGTTGGCTCAGTCATTTGGTAAATAGGCTTGTGGCTGAGTCCAGAGGTGGTTCATGGCCCTCTCACTTGCTCAGAAACCACGTGCTCAGCACAGAGGAGTTAACTGCTTCCTCTTCTGGTTCATCTCCTTCACAAGGTGAGTCGAGATCAAATCAGGTGAGTGGTTGCCATGCACAGGGAAGCAGAGCAGGATGGCAAGAAAAAATGGTAAAAAATTTAAACTTCATTAAATGAATAGAGAAATGCATTTAGTAACAGAGAAGGTACAGGTTGTGTGGATGGATAATTGTAAGCATGTTTAGACATCTCTGTGATCAAAGAAGCATAAGTTTAGAAATGACCACCAGGCATTTCTTTCTGTTCAGTATTTCTCTTCTTTTTTTTTTTTTTTTTTTTTTGGACAATGGATAGCCAAAACCAACCAACTCATCATTTCCATGCAGTGATAAGGCAAGCTTGATGAGTATCATGCACTCTGCCAATGTGGAGAAGAAGTATAAGAATGGAAGTCCCAGTAGCACCAAATACTAATTGTTGCACGGGGAAGATTGTTGTGGCCGTATTTGTGCAGGGAGAAAAATAAACTTCTATTATTAGGATGTCTTAGATCAGAGTGTGAAATACCTGTAGGTGCTTGAAGCAAGGACTCAGCTGGGAATTAGACTGAAGCGACTAAAACATGGATTACTTTCTTAGGAAATTATCTACTTTCACTGTCACTGCTAGTGCTGAGGTACACTGAGGTATCACAGCCTAAATCTACCCCAGCAGCACCTTCTACAATACCACTAAAATTTGCATTACAGGAAACTTGCAGCACAGGAATGTTTTATCAGAGTAAATGAGAACATGACATGAAATGTAATTAATTAGGCAAATATAATGTAAGTAAGTAGGTAGGAAAGAATGAAAGGATGAGCAAATTTTCAGATGGCTGCTGGTCCACAGTTTCAATTTACATCATGCAGCTGAAGAGCCTTTTCCCTGCACTCACAGCTGGCCCTTACAAAACACAGACCTGTAGAAGCACAGATCTTTCCATTGGCTACAAAGGCAAATATAGTATTTCACTATTTTTTCTACTCATTACCAATCTTCCTCCCTTCCTGCCTACCAGAGGTTATAGAGCAAATTTAATTTTTCTGCTATGCCTTTACCTGTAAATAAAGCCGGGCTAGGGTGTGGTTTCATGTGTTGTCCTCTGATCATAACCCTAGGGGATGGTTAGATGCTCCCTTGTACCATTTTGGACCAACCAACATTCTCCCACCTACACCTAACCACGACTTAGGTACATCCAATAACCATTCCCTGTACAAATTTTGACTGCAGTCTCACGATTTAAGGATGGAGAGGAAGTTTTGCTGTACAGATGAGAACAACACACTTTCACTTGTTCCAGCAAATGTGATTTCATTATTGATTTATTTAGTAGCTTAAAGGAAGACTATGAATAAGATTCTGTCTTCCTGAATATACTTCTTCCTCTTGCTGTAAAGGAAGCCTTTAAAGGCTGTAAGGATAAGCATCTGCCACCAATCCTTTCTCACTGCGACATTGCAGCGGAGGTCTTCTCTAACCCATCAGTACTAGAGTGTGACCATAGTTTAATCCTGTTTGTATTAACAGGAATCTCCAGAAGTATAGTTCTCAGCACCTCTTGGCACATGATGGGTGGAATGCAAAGCAAAATATCTTTACATCTTACAAAGGGCCATTGAGGAAACACCAGGCTGGAGAGCATCAGCAGCTGCTCCTTATCCCGCTCTGGTTCATCACAGAGTTGGGTGTCTGGATGCTGGCAGAAGAAAAAGGAACAATAAAAAGTGATCTCTGGCATGTTACTAGGTCTGTTCATACCACTGCCAGCCCACTCCCACAGAGGGACAAAACCTCTGTTACCTTTCCAGGGCAGTTCTTTCCTTGCCAAGGACTGGAATTATCTCAGTGATATGAGCAGCTTTACTTTGATAGTGGTGTGAAATAAAGGAAGAAGATAGCTTTAATACTCCTTGTTTAAGTTCTTGTAGGCAGAAATCTTGCCTATCTCTGTATTTTACAGGCATATGAATTGGTCAAATGATAAGTACTACATAGAGTAGAGCAGAAAAAATCAGATTATAGTCTTCAAAAAAAGGAACAAAATGCCCATCCTTTGTAAGATGTCTTTAAAAAGGTTAAATAGCCAGAAAAAACAGTTTGCAGGTAAAACCCTCATAGAATAACCAGGCACATGACTGCTATTACATCTTCAAATCCTATTCAAAGATGTAAGATAAGTTTTCTGTAACATTTGGCTCCATTCATACACTGAGCAGTCTTTCTCGTAGCTTAGTTCTTACTGATACCTGATTAATAGTATGAACGTGTGCTTCAATAGCACAAAACCTTTGAAGATCACTTCATGTATTGTGCTAATTATTACACTTTTGTCTCAAAATCCTAAAAGAGCATAAGAAAGTAAATCCTGGTACCCTCTGCTTCACTTTGTGAATCCCTCTGACCTGCCTTTCTCTGCCTACATGTTTGTAGTTTAAGTGGGAGTCTAAGAGGAGGGCAACCCAGTGGCTCAGTTTAGTGGCTCTGTGTGTGTGCTACAGATAGGATTTCCATTCCTTCTGTCTGGTTTCCTGGCTTGGCAAAGGAAAGCAGTGTTGGATCTCCTGGATGAGTGGAGAAGAGAATATCTCAACTCTCAGCATCAATCTCCCCAGTTAATGAATTATTTATGCTGAAAGGAATATTACAGTCTCTACCAATGCCAAAATGAGAGTGGCTACAGGGAAAGGACCCGAGAAAGTGTACCAGATGTAAACAGAAGGGAAATACAGAGTATCTTCACTGCTAAAAACAGGAGTACAATAATACTTTTCATTAATACTGAGAAACACTCTACTTCTCACTCTGTCTTTGCACACCATGTTCTCTTGAAGGAAAAAAAATGATGTTACACTGCAGGCATGCTGCTTGTGCCTACTTGTCACTTTTATGTGGGAAGAGGCATAAATGTATACAGGCATTTCCTACAGGTTTTGCAGGCAGGAGGGGCTCTTTAATAGCATGGCTGTCACTTTTTCAGCCTCTGTCTGCGTGTGTATACGTGTCTGCAAGTCACAGAGAGGGACACAGAGAGCAAGCTGTGCAGCTGAATTTAGAAAGTTATAGATGTTCTCATCAGCCCCATGTAATGCAGCAGAGATTCCTTCCAAAAGCCAAGGGAGCAGAAGCTGCAGACAACAGATGTGAAGGGTTTCCCATAACTGTCAATTTTCAAAATGTTTGCATTGAAAAGAGAGGAGGTGCTATTTTGATTGATATTTCAGCTCCAGTATATAAAGCACAGGAATTCTTCTTACCCTCTGCTTGTCACACTGATCTCACACACTCTCCGCTGGACTTGGGGCTACTACTTGCTGCATCTGAAAGACTGAAACTCTCTGGGAATAAAGAATCCTTGTAACAATGCCAGAACCCACCAAGAAAGATGGTAAGCATGACAAAAAATTACCTGAGAGTTTCTTAATTACAGGAATGATGAGTATGTGCACACACGAAACCCCTTTTAGACCATCTTGCAGATATCAGCCACAGATCATATTAGGAACAATAGCCACGTAACATCACTAAATATTTAGAGATCTCTGGTCTTTTTAGACTAAGAAACAACTTTCAGGCAGGGCTATAGCACAAACTTTTTTAGACAAAAAACTATGACTTTGAATGGATATTGAGAAGTTACTTGATTGAGCAAATGCTGTATTCATATTTTAGACTACAGGATTTCTGTAGTGCAATTTGTGGTTTCACCCTTCTAAGCTATCTATTCTCTGAAAAAGAGAGAAAAAACATTTTTTAAGATTTAAAGAGTCAGGACATTGATATGTTTTTCGTGCAGTTTTCTAATAGTCATTGAATGGGAAGGATGTGTTTGTGAAAAAGTTTTATGGTTCTGGTGAATATATATTCTATACATCTAAATGCATAAGTGAAGAATGTAGTAAGTTATTCTGTACATGTCTAACTGGAATAATGCATTTTGCCACACTGCAGAAATTTTTATTTTATGTTTCAGAAGGATAGTTACAGTCAGTAATATTGGCCCCTTCTGTGGTACTATTAAGTTCATAGCAAAGAAACTGAGTATGTAGTCTGCTACTGAGAGACTGAATTGTCTGTTGGAGACTGAGAAAAAAGATGAAAAATATTGACTGTCTATTGTTTAATTATTTATTTAAAAGCTAATACTGATTTTTCTGCCATTTGAAAATTTAAGGTAAATAAGCATCTTCTATTTATAATATTTCTGTAGCTCTTTTTGTGTATTTCTTTTAAATCTCTAAGTTTTGGTAAGAATTGTTGGTGATTATTTTTTGACATTGACTATATAAAGAGCTCTTGCAGAGCCATAATATGCAGACTGTATGTGCTTTTCAAATATTGGTGAATGAACGCTATATACACAGCTTCCCTAATGCATTTCCAAATGCAAAACTGAATTTAATCTTTAAGGTAATATTTAAGGTATGGAAAGTATAGAAGTCGTTATATATAGCATTTATTTTCCATCAGTCCTGAAAGATCTTCCAGGCTCATGTGTGTAGCTTGAATAGGTTTGTTTTACTTAACACTGACTTATCAGTAGTATTGGCTTTTAACAAGTTTATGAACATTTTACAAGATTTTTTTTGAAATATTTACTGGCTTTGTGGAAGGCAAGAGCAGAGTAACTGTCAGGAACATTACTCATTTTTGGCACTTTCTTCAGCTGGGGACACCTGAAAACTAAACTTTTTTGACCAACTGGGTCTTAAGTAAGCAGTATTGACCAAAGTGATCACTTTACTTACTGGCCCTCCTCAGTGCTTGAGGACAATGATAGATGAAGTATCCTTCTGAAAATAGTTACACCAAGTGCACGTATTAATACAAGAGCCTAATCCTCCGTATCAAACCTAGAGCCAAGCCCCTTCTAGAGTGTCTTATTTGTAATTCAAATTATTTACACATGTATTAAGTGTCCCTTTTATTTGATCTGTTATTTGACTGGGTATTATACACTTTAATCAGAATGCATTCTGTGCCTGTCAACTCAAAAGAAAACCCAACCCTAAAATATTTATGCACTTTCAAAAGATATGTGCTTTGAAGAAAATTAGCTTGGAGGCTCATGTTTCTTATTTTGTTTAAAATTAGATTGTTTCAAAGATATTCTTACAGTGCAGTGTTTACTAATGCAGCTTCATGTTTGTGTTACAAAATAAGTTTAGCAGCTCTGAACATCATTATATTGACAGTGGAACAAATGTGATATTTAATGAGTCAATATTCAGGACCTAAAAATTATTGAAGCATTCTGCCTTAACAGAATTCACAAGGAGTAGCGAGCTCTGGAGAAGTGATAGGATTGGGTTGTACACTGGTTGTTCCTTATTGCACCCAGTTTCTTTGCAGCCAGGAGGTCAGGGGGGTAGCAGGTTTATATTATTGTACTGCAGGGATTAGCTACTTTCCAAAGATTTTTTTGTTGATCAAGAACTCCCCTGAGCTGTTGACAAATACTTGTATTGTAACTGTGAGTACCTACTATGTTAGTGGCAGGAGAATTTGCTACCAATGATAGTACAATACTGCTACTCATACAAGCTCTACTCATACCAGCTCTACCAGTAAAAATTCAGAACCTCACATGATCATCAAAGGCCTGTTCTCATAGTAATTTCCAAAGCATCAAGGGTTGAAGAAAATTAATCCATAAAGATGAACCTTGGACTAACTGATTCCGGAAATTACCACGGGAAGGACTGTCTGAGAAACTGTCGGTGAGCTTGTTGAAGGACTACAATAGAAAACAGAGGTGGGGGGGAATGCTTAAGATTTCGGCATCACATGGGCACCTAAACACAGTTCTTCTGACATTTCCAACAGAAGCAAGCTGCTTGAATTTTCCTATACCCCTCATTTGCATGGATCCTGCAAATTAAAAACAGCACACACAAGCAAGTAGTTGAGAAATCAAAATCCGGCTTACACTTGAATGTTTAGAAAATCTCAGATTTGTGGGTTTTTATCACTGCAGTCCCTGAAGTACATAGCTTAATTCTTCACAGACAGTGCTGTAACAAGCTCCCAGGCTTTTTTTTCAGGCCAAATTCTCTTTGAGCTATTCTAAAATTATTAGATTAACAAAGTGAGAAAATTCCTGGCTTGGTGACAGTGTAGCCTCACAAAGCACTCTTAACAAATAGGATCACCAAATTAAATGCACCACTCAGCTTAGAGAAGGTTGCTGAAGGACCTCAGCCTGATGGAATTTGTCACTGTAGAAACAGGCTTCCATGACTAATTATTTAAGGCCTTTATGGTACTCTTAAATAGTCAAATCTTATATATAAGATCAGCTGTAGCTTCTTTGTAGTAGATGGTCACTGGTTGTAGGAAAGTTTTGTCTTATCTGGCTCAAAATATATGTGCAAAGTGAAGTTTACATCCATGGGTTAACTGATCTCAGTGGATGGCTGGGGTGTGACTGAGTTGCCAAAGGCCTTAACCAGTGCATTTAAATTTAACAGCCTTTAGCTTTCCTGGTGACTAATAAAATAACCCTCCCTCATATAATTACTTCCTACAATTTACTGCAATCACTCAGTCCGTCTTTCCTCTCCCCCCTTTCCTTTAACCAATACTCTTAATAAGAGCTGCTCATTAATTCTGTGCCCTCTTAAGCTGTCACGGGCCATGGCATTTGGACACGCTTTTGCAAAAGTGCCAAGTCTCTCAAGAGCAACCTTTTCAAACTATTTGTGGGCATCATCCCACAGAGACAGGTGTAAGTCTGTCCCCAGTAGGCAGCTCTGTAAATTTGCCTTATTTATTCTCCACAGTATAGGAAATAATGCATGGCCATGAATTAAGCGACCATGCTAAATTTTGAGCCAAAGCATTTATCGACTCTGTCAACTCCATTTTCTAAGTGTTTGCAAGCTCCGCTTGAATGATGCTGCCTGGAGCTTCCACATTTTGGCAAGGAATCAAAATTAAAAACAGTGTGTCTAGTTTAGACAGAGTTTCAGTAAAATTCTATTCAAACTATAAACAGCATAGATGTAAAAGTTGCAAAGAAAACTACTTGCATATACTGTCTCTTAGAAGAACAATCTGAAAAATATGAAGCAAATTATGAAAGGAGGCAAACAGACATAAATACCACTGCAGACTGCTTTGGAGATATGGTAACATTGCTCTTCATGAAGACAAACAGTGGAAACAGACTTTACTTCTATTTGCTTTTAAATAGAATTAGATTTTTTTCATTATGAGTTTTTTTTCTTTTTTATCATTATATTTGCATTATATGTACAATATTCTAAATAATACAATTGTTGGGTGTATCAAGATAACAGTCACTGTCAAACAAGTCACTTAGTCATATAAATCATATAAGTAGATATGTAGAGCAGCATTCCAGTGAGAAAATAATCTAAGCATGACGGTTAGGAAGTAATTAAAGTCAGATTTCTTTTAATATCATATTTTCAAGATTAGACAATTTTTCATAGGTGAAAAAGAAGCTGAATGGGAATTCTGCTTCACTATACAGATTTGGATTGTGTCAAATTAAAACTACTGATGGAAACTTTTCCTGAAAATTCAAGATCCCAGCATGTGAACGTTTTTCAACATTGTTTGGTGCTTTCCATGCAGAAGACTGGACCTGTATAACCATTCTATATGGCACCACATTGGGTAGTGCAGCTGCTCTCTCCTCACTGCATGGTGATGCAAAGGAAAAGCATACAGACATCCATCTTCTGCCATCATCAGTGCCCCCCTGCAGCATTGATTGTAGAATGCACTCCCATTATTTTTAACTTCCTTCATTCTCAGTCTCAGAGCCAAACCACACTCAAATTCAGGCCCCAGTGTATCATTTGCAAAGCTCGGTATTCAAATCGCAGGTAAACGAGCTTTGGCGGATGACGAAAGAGTGAAACCCTAACCCCTTATCTTATTTTCCCTCTCAATTCTTTAGAAAGTTTCTCTTCATCACCTCCAGCTAATAAATTTTAAGCCCTCCACAAACGGAAAGCAAACTTACGCCTCTGGGCTGTAATCAGATCCCTGAGGGTGGGCTGCGCTCTCACCGTGCGCCCCACGGAGCAGCTCCTTCTGCACAGACGGTGTGGTACGCTGGGAGCTGATTGTTCTTAGATTGCCTTTGCCATTGCTATCTCCTAAGTGTGGCTCCCACACTTCCTTCTGAGATAACAGAGCATCTCAGATTTATGCTTTAACCTTCCACCTCCATCGCTGCTGTTTTGATCAAAGTAATTTGACTGAAAATTCACCATGATTTATCTTTGGGCTATTATGTTTTGGTTTATTATGGTGTAAATTGAAGGCACTACACTAACTTTTGTTGTTTATACAATGCATTGACTTCAATACTGCTGAAGGAGGATAATGCAAGATTGATCTGTCTTACTTGCTGTTGTTCTTGAGTTGAAAAGCTTATCCATCCTGTGTGAAAAACAGCGCATCTATGCACAAGAATAAAATATTTAATATTGTCACACTAAAGTGTGAAGCTCATTGAGTTTAGGAGGAAAGCAGGGAACAGTCTTTCAGCGGATAAGAGAGCGCCTTGTACTTGGCAAAACTGAATTTAGCAAACACTGTCTTTGTGCCTCCCTATACTGCACCTGTTGGGAAGATAAATAAAGGCCTACCCAGTTCTTTCCCCTCATACCTCCTAAATATATCACTTTAAGAGAGCTCTAAAAAAACCAACCATGCTACAGTACTCCTCTGTTCCATGAAAAACTGAATGAGTTTTTCAATATTACTTTCAGGGGACTACCAAACAAGGTGGTTGTATAACCAAACAATAGCAGAGAGATCTGGGGGGACTTCAGCTGTGAAAACATTTGTAGCTGCCTAACACATCAACAGTCCTTGGAAAATAAGTCATGGAATGTATTTCATGTTTCATCAGGGGATATGCAGAGCGTTCCTTAAAGGGGAAGAGCAAATCAAGTTTGAAAAATAAATTACCTGGGGAAATTTCCCAAGGGATAGGGATGAATACTAGATTCATGGGAATGCAGAGGTTCCAGTAAATTAGAGGTCCTTATTTAAGAATTGCTCTAGAATGAAAATAGAAAAAAAAAAAAAAAAGGATTGTTCTTATACAGACACTGAAGTGACTTTGTCCTGAATGTAAATATCCATAAAATGAAGGACCAGACAAGCAAATAGGATCGTTAACTTCAGTTGTAATTAGAGTTTTCTCAGATCCACTGCAAGCAGTTTTATCTCTTGAGTTTGAGGAACAGTGTGACTGAGAAACAGCCCCTTCTCGTCCCACCCAGACCACTCTCTCTCTTGCTCTCAGCCACAAATGAAGTGCTATTTCTGAAGACTTCAAACAAAGGTTTCTCTTTTTCACTGCTGTTAGAGAATTGTTAGTTGAAGCCATTTTTCCATCATTCCACCATCATTCACTTTATGACACCAGGAGGTTTTGTTATTTTGCTTTCAAGAGTTGCTGGTGTTTTAAGCATTAGGGACGAGAGGAGTCGCCTGAAATGAATGTCCATGTTAGTCCATTGAAAGTGTTGGTCACTTTGCAACCCTACAAAGATCCTAATGGTCTTTACACTGTCACGGAAGATCTCTGGGCTAGGAAGCAGATACCCAGCTGGAAGGATGTGTCAGTGAACTCGGTGTTCCCGCTCCCAGCGGTTACAGCCGCTCATTAAAGTCAGAGGTGCCCAGTCTGCTGCTACTCAGCTGACCAGCCAGCAGTTGCCAAACATAGGTGCCCTACTGCCACATAAGATGCCCTGAGATACACAGAACACCCAACTTGGGCTGGCAGATATGACCCAGGACCTATGGGAAGCCTGCAACACCATGGAGTAGCAGCTAGGAAACAGATGGCCACTCTACAGGATCTGAGTGGCCTTGATCCTGTGTATATGCAAATTGAGCCATAGACAGGTACTTTGCAGTGAATAAAAATCTAATCCAGGAGTTATAATGGCAGCTTGGACTCCCAGCTCACATCATAGACACATTCATGTACCTCCCTTTTTCTGAGCACCATAACAATAAGAATGCAGGGCTACTGTACAATCAGTTAAATTTGCTGAAGGAGGGTTTAAGGGGTTTATGTAGTGGGTGGTTTTGTAAGAAGACAAGGAGAGACTTACATTCCATTATTAATTGCATGTGATACTCAGATGCTCTTCCCCAAAAATAAGGGAGTACATTAGGCTCAGGTTACCTTGAGCAGAGGAGTGCACCCTTCTGTAGTCTATAATCTGCTTCATGCATTGATAAAAATAAAATAATACCAATGGAAAAAGGTTCTAGTGCCATTCTTTTGTTATTTTTAAGAATCTGATGCTTTTGCTTGTTTTATTTTTATAAGAAGGTATCAATATATTTTCTTTCATGGCTGAGTGTTTTTATCAACTCAGAATTAAATTGTTGCACTCCTTTAATAAGAGAAAACAGAAAGTTGCACTCCTTTTCAAATCAATAGTAATTCATCTTCATACTTTTTATACAAGCTTACTCTCACTTCCTCCAACAGCTTCATGCTGTTAGATAAATGATGGGTTGCATCAGTGATATTTATACCTATGGGCAAAAAAGTTTCTGAACATTTTACAAAGTGTTCAACAAAACACATATAGATTTAGGAAACTCCCAGTAATTCCCATTTCTGGAATTTACTCTAACTATTTTGGTGTAGTCTTAGCTCTTAGAGCTTACTGAATTAACAGACGTTCAGCCAAGATGAAGCAGCTTAGAGAAGAGAGTGAATTAAAGTAAAAATCCAGTTCTGTGTCCAACAGGATGTGATGTCCTAGGAAGCCATTCTAGCAAGCATGCCTTGGTGAAAATTTCTGTTAACCTTCACCACTTCCTGGGATGCTGGAGGGACAGAAAATTACTTTGGGTTCAAGAAGTCTGAAGATAAATTTCGGCTCAGAAACGTCTCAGACCCCAAAATATGCAGCCTACACCAAAGGGAGTGGTTCCTCTCTGACTTCCCTCATCCATTACCTGTGCCTGTATTGCTACCAGCATCTTCACAGGAGTCAGTGGAACCTACACTAAGATGGTAGGGGATGACTTACATCCATATGTCTTAGAACAGCCTCTTCTGAAGACCAATCACACCCACAATCCCCTCTGCTGGTTGGCTAAGTGTCTTTATGTGTATTTTTAGTTCAAAGTGACAATATAAACTGTGGTCTCTGCTGCACTTAGCCATTATGGTGTTAGATGTCATAATACTGAGATATTGCATGCCCTGCTTTCTCTTAGTGCTAGGTGGAGGTTAATTCAGGACATTAGACTTCCTGGAGTAATGTTGAAGGGCTGCTGAACAGAAAGTCAAAGATGACAGGGTCTCAGAAAAGTTCAAAAATGAAAAAAAAATCCACCATCCTAAAAAACTGGTTCATGGACTTTCACAAATATGATGACTTGTAAGTTGGTCAGTGCAAGTGTTTTTTTCTGCCAGAAGGTGGGAGCATGGTTGGGTAACTCATTCCAGACTTTAGAGCTCCTCCATGGTCCCAAAAGTGTACAGACTACACAGTAAGGAAGGGAGTCCTGCTGTATCTTACAGTAATGATCAAGACAGTCACTGCTCTCCCTTCCCTGGAGATTAGGAAATAGTTCTTACATAATTTGCTCTCCCTGGCCTGTTACTAATTGAAAATAGCATGTGATCTACTTCCTAGAGCAGTTGTCCTTATATGTGATGGCTCCAGCAAGTTATTTTGATCAGGTGATTATTACAAAAAGTTCTGTTCTAATTTAATTCTCTGTAGGCTCAAATGGGGGTTTTAGGAAGCACTGAAAGCATTGTTCAGTAGTAGCATGATGCTTCCTGAGATGGATCTGTATTAAAATACACTCATCATATCTTTGCTGGCCCAGAATAACTCCCTAATTTTGGTCGTAAGTGCTAAGAAGAGGCTGATGGTCAACCATAGACAGAGATGCAGATTCCCTTTTCCTACAGATTTCTGTAAAACTCTTATCTCTGTGTATATCGACAGTAACTGCAGACACATTTGCTCTATGTTCTGAACTGACAGGATGGAACATGATAGGCAGTGATTGAGCAAAAGCAACTCACACTACAGCATAATTACTTTTTCCTCAAAGGGGAGCCATACTTTGATCAGCCAGTTTGCAAATCTGGTCCAAAAGCCTATTCCAGATTTTTCCTTCTCTCAA
This sequence comes from Taeniopygia guttata, assembly GCF_048771995.1. NCBI lineage: Eukaryota > Metazoa > Chordata > Aves > Passeriformes > Estrildidae > Taeniopygia > Taeniopygia guttata. The sequence continues at coordinate 54,220,281 of NC_133025.1, read as the reverse complement.
AGCCCTGGAGCTGTGACAAAATTAACTGAATACAAATGTAGTTAAAACTGAAAGAGACAACAAATGAAAAATTTATTGGCTTAGCTGGTGGGAGTGATCTTACTTCTTGATACTCACCTACTCCATTGCACTAGTGGACTAGAAAAAGCAGTAAAACAACTCCTGAACAGCTGTTGAATTCCAATTCCCAGGTATTTTTGTGTTTATTTTTATAGCTCTCTGCCACAAGATCATTCCTGTGGAGAAGAAATTCACCAGTTAGGGCCCCCAGAACCAGTTCCAACAGCATTAATAGTCCTCTAATTGATCTGAGCTGATTGAGTGTGTGTGGTGGGACTTTTCACTGTTTTCTGGACTGAAATGAAATATCTCAAACCATTTGCACACTTCGATGTGCACAGCATTCATGTCCATCCTTTTTCAACAATCTTCTTAATTTCCACGAAATCAGTGTTCCTGTAAAAAATATAGAAACCCTTACTCTGGTGGTGTGGAGAATATCTGTGGCTTGAGATATCTAGGAACAACCACGTGAGAAATGCCATGCAGGATGGAATAATTTATAATTAATATCTTCTGAGTCTCATCCTGTGATACTCATGTAGATAGAGCTATACATACACACACTGTAGCACGTTTGGTATCTTGTGTTTTTATAAGAACATAGTATCTAGGTCAAAAACCTTATTTTAGACCCAAAGAAGAGTGTAATTCCAATGGAGACTGTGGCTGCCACTCCCCCACAGATGCAGACTTCAGTGAAGGCACAGAGGGTCAGATGCCTGATGACATTTTTTCCATGGCATTCCCTCCAGCCTTACTAATCTTTCATCTAAGCTTTCCTTAGCCCTATTTTTAAAGGGGAAATCTGACCTCTGTCCTGTGCCCCTTTTTCTTTGCCCTTGTTTTGCATTTCCACGTTTTGCAGTGAAGTTTTCCCTCTTACACAACAGCTTTTTTGGCTGGAGAGAAGAAACCATATGCTGTGAGCTGTGAGTGTAATTCACAACAGCATCTTAAATGCATTTTGCTGTCAGGCTTTGCAAGAGCTTTCTCCCATACATATCACTTAACTGATTTACTGATGCAAACCCTCACAGCTTGTCTGCAAACATCCTGCTGTGTGCAAACATTCCCAAAAGGCAGAGCTAAGTGTTTAGGTTTTTTAAAGTGAAGGCATATAATTCTCACAGTTATCTCCTTTGATGCAGGATGAGATTGAGAGGTAGAAAACATTAACAGTAGAAACACTGAGGGATGTTTGTAATTTCATGTGGGAGCACCCACAAAAGGACATACATGATTTCATGTAGGTCTCCTAAATTTTCACCAATAGAAAGGGTCCTTTTTTTCCATATGTGCAAAATACTTCTAAAGGTTTCTCAATACAATAATGAATCCCTGGAATCTAAGCAACAATAAATATTTACATACCAACAAGCTTATAAAAAGAGAGAACTCTGTTAAGTCAGTACACAAAAGACCCAAGAAAGAAGTAAGTTCCTGAGTTTAAAGTCACTATCTGATTCTTTTAGTGTTTACTACCAGCAACACTGCAGCTCTGATACAAAGCTTTCCTGTACTGCCAGTTTAGGCTTTTTTTTTTTTTTTTTTTAAATTCTTCTCCAAACTTAATTATAAATCCACTTTGCTTAGTATCTACTGGGACATTGAAACTCACAAAAAGTAGTAGCCTCTGAATTTTGTAGTCCATAGGTTTGAGTTACCCTTAGCAAACCAAAAGTGGGTGCTACTACCTTCTTTTTCATCTTGAGTGAGGTGTTTTCCACAAGTGTGATGACTGAAAACAAGCACTGGGTAGAAAATTCAGGGTGGAACAAGTAATGGATTATTAGTGATTAACGACTTGGAACAATCCCTAATCACGTAGGCGCCTGACAGCCCTGAGCCCGGGCTCCTGTTACAATCCCCTTCTGTAAGGCTCTGCCTCTCCAGAGGAGGCTGAGGGCTGAAGTGCAGATGACAGGAGAGTGAGTGCTCTTATCTGAAGGAAGTCTGAGAAGACTCTTCCTTCTTGAAAAGATCACAGAGTATCAGATTATCTGTCACCCACTGTCAAATAGAGTTTAGCAAATGTTTTTCTCATTTGGTATTTGGATACGGTCGTGACAATGTTTAGACCCAGTTGCAGCATATATTACTCTGACAAAGAGCTCATAACAAGCTGATAGACTAAATCCTTGGCAAATCCCAGCATGTGAGTGTCTGCTTTTTCCCTGAACGTCAAAGAAAAGTCTGTGATTAAAAATCACGGAATGGGAAAACCAGCAGGATTTCATTTTAAATCGCTGAAATGTTTTAGTCTGAGTTTTAGTGCAAATGAAACCCATCAGCATGTCTCAAATGTTCCCTTGTAGCTGACTGAAAGAAGATAGATTGCATGAATTCATGCCACCACGGCCTTATGTCGATGTCATCATTTTCCCTAAGGGTCAATCTCCCTGTGTGGAATGATTTCCCACTGTCTGCACACCATCACATGACTCTGAGGATAACTCTGGGTGCACTGAACAACAGGAGACAGCCTTGTGGGGAACTCACTACAATTATGTAAAGCATCGGGTCATAATGTGATTTCCATAAAACAGTACTGCAAATGATTTTCTTAATTCACGGTGAAATACTTCAGGAGAGCTCAGCAAAACAACCGTGATATATTTTGGGTTGAGTAAGACTAAAGACATTTTTCCAAACTGGTGAAATGCTTCCTGAGCTTGTTGGGAAATATCAGGCAATCTGAAAGGAAGTTCATTACTGGTTAAGTACTCATCTCTTGAAATAAATGATCTTTCAACGTTATTGCCGACTTTTATCCTATAATTAGAAGTGCAACTGCCATTAAAAGTGTATTGTTAAATTTGAAGAATAGAGTACTTTCCTTCCTGAGCAGAAGTTCTGTGGTTTATGATGGTTTTTTATCCAATAACCTTGTCTACTTCATTACTTTTTGAGGTTTTCAGGAAGGATGTTAGCATTGGTCACTGTACTTCTATCTCTGGTATCACAGTGTGGTGTCTTTTGCTTTCAATTTGCCCCTGGGAGTGTCTTGAGATAAATGAAAATATTTGCTTCTATAGAAAAATTATTAAGGACTTATTGCATGGAAGGATAGGAAACTGGATATTGTCATACTTTTAAAGTAGGATCAGACTATTCTGATGAATGGATTAATTTATTTTGGTACATACGTATCAGAGATCAATTAGGTTTGGGTTATTTAAAAGAAGAATTTCCCATGGCCTGAGTAGGAATGGAAAGAAACAAATCTGAACTATGCCAAGCTCCTGCATTTTCTGTTTACTCAGTGCAGTTCCTGAGCACAGGAACTCAGTGGCTGGGCTGTCCCATGTCCCTGCATGTCCTAAAGGGCTGAGTCCCCTGGGACAGGCGGATCCCTGGTTTTCCCCAGGGCAAGGATCCAATCACCCACTGCAGGGTAAGAGCCCAGTCCCAGGTGCAGGGCAGGGGTCTCTGCTCACGGACCTAAACGCGGTTTTTTGAATACAAAAGGTAGGAGTAAATAATCCCTGCTGGGCTGGAGAACAGGAGCTCTGCAGAGCTCCCACCTGCTGCCCCTCCAGGAGTCTGTACCACCTCCTCAGACTGAGAAAAGCAAGGGCTTTCAGGTATGGCACTGCAGGGAAGCTCACCTGTGAGCTCCTCAAGTCCACCACTGGGGTTTCAGGACTGCTTTTATTTTTTGTTTACTTGGTTTGTTGTGGGCTGTTTTGGGGTTTTTTTTGTTTGTTTGTTTGTTTGTTTTTTGGCTTTACAATGTAAAAACAGGAGCGCTGCTTCTGTCCTTTAGATGTAAGCACCCATCTCGTTGGCAATATTTGCACAAGCAGTTTTCTCCTTTCTGGAGTCAGAATCGTACAGTGCATCATGTGCAGCAGTGCTAAAGAATAGCTCCGGTGACTGAAAACTGATAGGTGAGGAATGCAGAAATTTAGGAGTTGGGAATCATCTCAGGCTCACATTAAGTTGGTGGTATAGAAACTAAGATGATGCCATAATAGAGGAAAATGTGAGGCTCTCTATCATTTGTAGGAAGAAGCAGATTTTATGTGGGATTTCCACAATTTTCACTACACACATTTGAGAAAAATGCATAATAAGAACTTTTTTCCGCAACATTCAGTATTGCATATATATTATATAATATATATGCAATTGTATAAAAATGTTTGTATAACTCATTGTATAACAAGTTTTGCAGTGACATTTCAAAATAGAATGTTTGTATTTCCAAAGTGGAAATAAAATTTAACACATGAGGATGTGAAATAAATGATAAATCAATGTCACCATTAATAGTCTCAGGCTCTGCAAGTACAGTTGTGCTGACAAAACCTTCTCATGAAGGTGTAGTAATGACTGTAAACTGAATTTCTTCACATTGTTAAACACTGTAGCACGTTTCAGCAAAACTCTTCTGTCTGGTAAGTGGTTAACAAGCAGAACTTTATCTACAAGATTTTGCACTCTAGATAGCATCATAAAATTTTAGGCTTGGAAATCAAAAAACCCCACAAATTGAGATTTTTGGTTTGGTATGTTTTTAATGATGAAATAAATTAGAGAACTGTGATTGTGAAAAACTTGGTGAAAAAAGGTTTAGTCAAAAATTGCAACGACAGTTGGCACTTTAATTGTGGTCTACTGCTAGTCTGTGATATGTGATATACCAGCGTCGATACTACTTTTTTCTGTTAGCTGCAAAAGTGCTCAGGAACTAACTTTTATGGGTTATTTTCTTTGATATAAAGTAAGAGAAGAAAGATATCACAGAAATAGAATGGAATTCAATTACTCCATGCTGGTGCCTTGTGGACTGAGTAGGCTAAAAATGAGTTTAAGAATGCATGGGAACTTGATAACCAGACTATAGCTACTAAACTTTACCTATCCATCTTAAATACTGTCAGTGCTTGGCAGCTTTCTAGATCCCTGTTACAGTGCACATGAAATTTTGAGGCTGAAAAAGAAGATACTTAGAAGATTATAGACATATAAATATATATTTTATTAAATTACTTTTGTTCAGTTCATGGTTACAGTGTTCTTAAGAGATTAATTCCTATGTGAAAGCATAAGAAATGAATGGATGCTTACATACAGTCAGGTTTGTTTTAACAGCATCATTTCAGAAAAGTGGAAACCACAAGGAAAACACTAAATAAGCAATGATTGTTTTATGCACTTCTATAACTATGAATGAACTGTGAAAGAAAAATATGAACTCAACAATTACATTGCAGCTCCTTCTGTGGATCTGTAAACTACTTTTTTGGTGTCTAGTCCATTCCACAGAATTCCCTATTACAAGACTTTTGTTCCAATTGTTCATTCAGTTTTGCAGCCCTCAAGTCAGGAACATTCTTACACTTAGCATGTGACAGTTTGATTGGCTCTGGTGGCCCATAAAATCCTTTACAATGGAAAGCATTTAGATTAGTCCTGAAATGGGACTACTCTCAGTGAGTTTACATGCTGGGACTAGTTATTATCCTCAGGCTTTTTGAATTTTAATCATATGCCAAAATAAATTTTTAAGCAAACTTTTTGTTAATTTTACTTCTTCTTCAGTCTCTACCTAAGCATGTGTTGCTAGACTTTTAGCTGTTGGAGTATAAAATAACTTAATCTTCAGTGAACATGCTGATTTGTTCACATTGTTACAATAAGAAGGAGTCTTTAACAGAAGGTTGCTGTTTTCACCATTAAACACTGTCACAAGTCAAACCCAGCAGTTTATCTTGTACAATCCATCACTAGAAGTGGAAACATAAACTAGAGATCCATTATAAATGCATCAGTTTGGCTCTATCACACTATTGGCCACAATATTGGCCAGCCAACTGAGCACCAACAAGCCACCAGAGCTCATTTACTTCAGTCCTTTAGAACAAATATGCTTTCAGGATTTAGGACCAATGTCTGTTTAGAACAGTTTCTCTAGGTATATTTTAAAAATAACAATGCCCATGGACATTCATAAAATAAGGTAATTATTTCAGCTGGTATTGTAGTTTCTTGCTTCTGCTCAGACTGGAAATTGTCTGTGGAATTTGCACACAAATCAGATCATTTCTCAGTGGAGACCAGGCTCATGGGGCACCAGGCAGACCCTGCATGCATGACTGTGCTCAGATTTTGCAGAATGTGAAACATTCTTCTCTTCTTCTTTTTTTTCTAATTAGTAATAATTACTTCAATATTTACTTCAGTTTAAGTCCAATGGAATGCACTTTTATTGATTATAAATTACTTAGAACCAAGTCCTCTCTTTTCCATCTTGTTTTCTGGGGTCTGCTAACAGTACTGTTCCTCATGTTCTGGTAATATCTATCGTTTGTTGAGTAAATTCCTGTCTCCCAAAAGCTGAGGCTATGGCTTTTACCCACATCACTGATGCCACTGTGATTTGGCTGAAGTGTCACAAAAAAATTGTCCAACCATTTTGAGCCATTTCTCTTCTTAGGAGCACCTTTTTTTCTGGGAATATAAGGAATGAAAGGAATAAGCTTCTCTGTTTTTGTCTGCTGCTGATCTGGACATGAGGTGTGTCAAGCAACTGTTCCACATCCTTAGTCCTTCTCTGCCCATCTATTTTAGTGGAGCCTCCACCTCGGGAGAAAGCCTGGTGCCACAAGTTCCCATGTCCTACTGGGGCTGGGCACAGGGGACGATCTTTACACATGACAACTCCTCAGGGGCTGGGGTGAGCCCTGCTCTCTCCCCAAACCAGCATTTTGTATATTTTTGTCTGACTAGCAGAGTCAGCACTTTAGCAATGTCTACATAAGAGCTATATTGGTCTGATCCCTTGAGGCTGGGTCCACAAGATGAATCCACCTACATAATCTGACACAAGTTGACAGTGACAGGTCTTTGTGACAAAAAGCACTGAGTGACTCTCCTCATGTTGTTTGACATATGAGAATCTCTTTAATATGTTGCTGTTGCAAAGACAGATATCATACCTGTGTCCATGATGATGCAGCCACAGTCCTGCTTTCCTTTCCAGGTAAATGGGGGATAAGTCCTCTGCTCAGACTGGGTGAGATTCTGAATCCCTTGGATATTCTTTTCTGGCTTGTAACTGATCTGTATAGAACTGCAGGGAGAAATTAATGCAGGAGACCTCCCTCCTCCTTCCTGTGAATGTTCCAGAATGACAATGAAATGCTATCTTTAGGCTTTCTGCAAGCCCTGTTACCTAAGGTTAAAAAAAAAAAAAAAAAAAAAAAAAAAAAAAACCACCAAAAAAAACCCTACTCACTATTCATTTTTCCAAAATGACTGAAAATTCTTAAGCCTACCCAAATCAAAGCTGGTTGTGAGTACAGAGCTGAATGGTGGGCGGGGCTATCCAGCCAGACCTCATTCCTAGTGTGCTTGCTGACAGGTTGTAGTCCTTGAATGCTCTGAACTGCAGGTCTCCAGGATACTTTGCTTTCAGCACAGCAGTAGAGCAGGACCTGGAGACTGTTTTAGAACCATCATCATGCCTCATTATGATTGCACTCTGGTGTGAAAGGCAATATATGTGATGTCAGGGAGTATCTATGTTTTGTGCTGCCAGAAAAGCCAGTGGAAGTGGGAATCCAGAGCCCTTGAGAACTGGTCAACACACACAAACTGACATCCCTACGTCTGTTCCATGCCAAAGCTTCTTCTGGCTGTTGCAGGTCAGACGCCAGTGCAATCAGACCTAAAATGGAATTGAATATTTAAATAATGACAGCCTCAATGTAACATGGTTCTGAAGTATTTTTGTAACTTTAGCACATCAATTAAAATCATGGAACTTTAAGCTTAGTTATCTATATACACAGCAAGAGATTTTAAGTCTTATTTTACCTGAAAAACTGAACACTATAAATATGCAAAAGAGATGGAAAATTTTTGGTAATGGGTCAAGTTGCATCTCCTGCTGATTTTAAAGTGTGTATGTGTGCGTATATAATTATAAATCACAAATAAAAATGTCTTGGCTCTAAGTGCTCATATCCTGTGTCAAACTGGATCCTGAATGCATCTCATGACATGGCTGAGGCATGAAAGCATTTCTGGAGATGTTATCTAAGTGACAGTTGTGCTTTCATTTTATTTGCTAACTACACTTAATGCACTACCTTTTCTGAGTAGCCATATAGAGAAGTCTGCTAAGTTCATTCCTGTCCTTGCTGTAGAATTACATCTGGGCAGGTGCATTACCAGTTTCACAGCCAATGACTAACCCAAGGTCTGTGTTTAGCACAACACAACCCACTGAAATACAACATTTTCAATTCTCAAATAGAGAACTGCAAAAAAGAGACCTTTTGTTTCAGAAACTCTGACCAGAAGTTAACTTTATTTATTCTGTAGAAGGTGCACTTGACATTATGGTGTCAATTCAGTGGTAACTGGACCCGCAACAACCTCATTTCTCTTTAGCTCAAGAGACGTCATTGCAACCCCAGCGCAATGAACTGCACTTTTCCAAAGGGATTGAGGATTGCGTGCTGGAGACTTTCTCCACCAGCAGTGCCCTGACAATGCCTGGACAGAGCACCATATTAGGCAACAGGCTATGGGGAATGGCATGTGGGGACTCCAGGGAGCATGCCTCCTAAGGAAGGAGCACAACCATAAGCTGCTGGTTGAGAGCACAGAGTCCTGCCCTGGCTGACAAGGCTGCTGCAGAGGTCAGCCAGAGAGGGCTATCATTCTTTGGGGAGGTGGAAACAACTCAGAGCTATTAATGGTTTTTTTCCTGGCTGTCCTCAGGAATGGAACTGTAAGCCAGGCATGACCATGAAAGGGGTTGCACATGGCCAAAAGATTATGTTGAAGTATCTCCCGTGTCTCTGACACCCACAGTGCCTGTGTTTTCTTCCCACATTATACTTCAGGTTGAGCTCCATTCTTGCCTCAGTTTTCTTAGCAGCAATCTGAACATCCTTGAATTATGGTTTAGGAAGCAAACCACTCACTTCTTGGTCTGGCTTCAGTCATCATCCCATCACAGAATTGCAGAATAGCTGAGGTTGGAAAGGACCTTTGGAGATAGTCTAGTCCAAGCTCTCTGCTAGGAACAGGGTCCAATAGAGTAGGTTGCCTGTGAGAGTGCCCAGGTTTTGAATGTCTCCTTTTGTAGTCTGCATGCATGAGACAAGGTTTAGACTATAAAAATAATTTTTCAGGTCTGGTCTGTGCCATAGACTTTGGCTAATATCTGTGCTGGGTGATGCAGGACTTGTAAGGTATGTGACTGCTGAGCAGCCTTACAGTGTTGGTGAAGCCACGGAATACCTCTCAAAATGAAAGAAAAATTCAAGGCAAATCCCTCAAAAGTCTCATAAGCCCTTCATCTGGAAAGTGCTATATTTGTTGAGTTTTTAATTATAAGTTTGCAACTCTTACTGGTGAGCCAGGGAGGATTTTCTAATGCAGTGTTCATAATACTCCCTGTTCCTAGCTATTAAATTTCACAAGGAAAATTATACAATCAATAATTCCCCCTATTACTTTGGAAACATACTTCCATGCCACAACGATGTGTCAGCAGAAACAGTGAGAAATATCATGGTAGCAAAGCAAATAGGTCCCAAGACATACCCTTTGTGGTACAACTTTCATGTTTTCATATGAAAATTTTTCATATTTTTCTAGGCTAAAAAACAAAATTTAGTATGTCAGTAATTAGACCAGAAAAAAAATTGCTTTGAACCTACGTAAAGATATTTCATTATTTTCATACTCTGAAAATACACTTCCTTCCACTCTGTGTGGTGGGTGCTGTTATTAGAACATACAACACAAGTTCTTTCCTTGTAGCAAGGGATTCTCTTTGGAACCTCTACAAGGATTTGCTGTTGTGTCTGTGTATGTGACTGGAAGTTCCTAAACCATATCAAATTCACACACTCACAGCTTAAAACTATATTTGCACTAAAAATATTCCTCCCTTTTAAACATTAAATGGATTTATTAAGAATGAGAATTGTGCTTTAGCTGTATCTAGAACTGTGTAAAGGAATAGCCTTCCCAGCATTTCTATGTGATGGAGATTGAAATTTTTTTCCTGAATCTGACCTGAGGTGAGGTCCCAAGGGTTAATGTCCATAACATGACAAAGGTTAGTAAGAGCCATCTACTCTTACAATTCAGGGTTTCAAACTTTTAAATCTTTGCTTTTTATAAATAGTTAAACTGTAAGTCAATGCTAGTGCCAAAAAATATTGCTGTTTTCAACCTGTCTAGGCTCCTAAAGCTTTTAAAAGTTGAAAATAAGCTTCCTTTTCTGCTTTAAAAATATCTTTTAGCTAGTCAATTTGTTCTTATGTTTTTTAGATGGGAGAGCATGTAATACCGAAAGGATAATATTGAAATAGGATTAAAAACCTGGTTTCTGTATCACACATTGGAAAGGCAAGTGATTGACATTAAAAATCATAATTGAAAGAAAGAAAACCCAAACATACTGCAGGTCCTACTCAGAGCAACTAAACTGTGTCTTTTGGTTTTTTGTTTTATTTTTTACTTTCTGCTTGCACAGAACATTGAACTCTAGATCTTATGGTGTGGTTGAAAATGAGATGAAGGTCTCTGGATTCACTCTGCGTAATTCCCCTTAATTAATGGATCCATTACACTTCACAGTTAAAATCATATCTGATATTATTTCAGTTGGTGGAAATTTTACTTAATTTTGCACATGAGTGAGAGACCTTATCACTCTCTAAAACTACCTGAAAGGAAGCTGTAGACAGGTAGAGCTCAGCATCTTCTCCTAAATAACAAGTGATATCACAAGAGGAAATGGCCTCAAATTGCACCAGGGGAGGTTGTGATGGGATATTAGGAAAAATTTCATCACTGGAAGGGTTGTTGAGCACTGGAACAGGCTGCCTAGAGAACTGCACTCAGCATCCCTGCAGGAATTTTAAAGATGTGTAGATGTGGTTCTTGGGGATAGAATTGACAGTGCTGGGTTGGTGGTTGGACTCAATGATATTAAAGATCTTTTCCAATCTAAATGATTCTACATTTCTATGAATATTATTTATCTCCACACTAAACAATTTCTAACTTCTTTTTGCAGAGCAAGAACTTTAGAACCCTGACCTTGTCACTCTGAAATTGTCACGTTGTGTATGTGAAAGCAAAATAAATTTCACAACTGCATTTAAATATTAAAGAGCTCAAAGCCAACAAATGTATACTAAATGTATGAAAAATATTTGCATGTATTTGAAGCTCAATATCTGCCTTCTTTCCTCATTTTTCAGAAACTGAAAATGAAAGTGCACCGCCACCTCCAGGTTAGTGTAAAAAATGCTGATTTGAGCTGTGACACTAACAACAGTTGCATGAGACTGGATACTGCGTAGCCATAATATGGTTTGTGTTCATTTTCTCTTTGAAAATAAGAGGACAGCAAGAAAAGTTAAAAAACCTGCTCAAGTAAGATATCCTCGCTTCATTTTGCCTGAATAATGATTTTTCACACTCAGTTTTTGTTTGCGAGTGACTAATTGTTTGCTTAATATTGCACATGTCCTTCAGAATACAGGTGAATCATGGCTGCTTAAATTATGTGGATAAATTTCACTGTCCTCTTTGATGCTGGGCAGCATCTAATTACCAAAATACTCCCCTTCATTTCACCTCAAAAGTAGATTGTGAATAAAATTGAATCAAGCATGGGAATAATTTCACTTACTTGTAGCCCTTCGAAAATTATGTATCATGTCTAAGTAGTTCAAAAGCTCCATCTCTGACCAGTGGAGCATATCGTGGGTCGTACATGCTCATCAATGGGCATTTCCCAGGTATCCTATCTAAAATGTCACTAGATATCCATGTGCAGGCAATTTCCCTGAGGAGTCTGATTAATTGTCTAGAATGGAGTGGCTGAGTTGCAGGAAGACAAAGTTAGGTGAGGTGAAACTCACTCTTAAGGATGAGGGCTTCAGGTAAAGCTGCAACTTTGCAAAGAACAAGAGTTCTCTTTAGTGGGAGCTGGAAAGATGAACAAGCCTTTGCCTTGTGCCATTGAGTACCTACAGCTATTTTCTCAGATAATGTAGATATATATAGATATCTACATCAATAGATGTAGATATCTATATATAGGTATATCTAGATAGATAGACAATGCTGATATATAATACATATAGCTACAATATGTATGTCTAATTTAACCTTTTGGTGAGTATTCTCTGTATAGCGATCTAAATAGCAATTCCAAACAGAACAAATACCCTACAAGTGTTAAATCTGCCTTTACTTACTGTCTTCATAACTGGCATTTTACAAGTCTGATTCAAGATGTCTTTGTTTCAACAATACACACTTTGATTAAAAAATGACAAAGGTATCATTTGCCACAAGGAGTTTCACGGTTAAATTATCCACATATTATTTTTATGTGATGAATTCTTTCATATTGCATATATTTGTAAGGAAAGTTAATTGGTTTTTAATTAATGATATTTTACTCAACCATAAAATTTTTACAGTTAATATTAAACTAATTAATTTCACCCTTAGGGTCTTACCTGATATACTTTGCACTTGAATTCATGTTTTTAATCCATCTTAACTTTCAAGTAGAATAGAAATGAGAAACAGCTTTTTATACACAGAAAAGAATAGCATCTTTGAAACATTACATTTAAAATATCTATTAACATTTTCAAAAAATTACCATCTTCCTTTCTATTTAAAGCACAGGATTAAATACAAAAACACTTCTCCTTTCTTTTCTCCTTACCTGTTTTTCTCCTGAAAAATAAGTAGGGTGTCATTAGGTCATTATGTTAGGCACAGACCAAACAGGGATATTTCTAAGCTGGACATGTCAGCTTAAAAACACCCCAGTTTTGGCTTCCTTCTCACTTCTGGCTTCCTTCTGCCTGACTCAACATGCTGTTATCTTGGATTCTCAAGTGCCAATACACAAAGAGGGAAGCTGGTCTCAAGAATCCAAATTTTATAACTTTCAAATGGTTTATTGGACATAACCAAGCATCTTGAACTGCACCAGGAATTTTTTGGGAAGTCATTGTGAGAGGTCTTTCCAGATCTCAATGTCAAGGCACAAGTGTGGAGCACTTTGACTGATCAAGTTTTCAAATAATGTAGACATGCTACCATCTGCCAAGGTCAGGAGTGAAATCTCCTGATCCCAGATACTACTGGAAAAAGAAAGTGTTACTGTAGCAAAAGTCCCATTAAAAAGGAACATCTGGCCAAGATGGACAACCTGACAATTGGAGTTTGGGAATTTAGGGAATCCCGACAGAAGCATCCAAGAGACTGTCACACTACAGAATGTGGAGTTTCCTTTTAAGTTTCAGCTTTAATTTTCATAGTTACTGTGGCTGCACACATGTGAACAAGAATTCTGGATAATCAGAGTATCAACTGGCTCTTGCAGATGTTTTCTCCATGGAAAAAAAACTATCTTAATTCCACCCTGACAATGTTAGTCTGTTGACAATCACCCAAAGCCATGTTCTGTCAGGCAGTTGACAGGTAAGTTTGCCACAGAAAACCATTGCTCACAGGCAATAAGATATTGAGTGTTTATACCTTGAAGACAGCTCACTTCACATGATTTGACAAGATTCTAGATTGAATGAAGTAGGAAACCAAAAGGAAACCAAAAATTTGATAGAAATCCTATCAAATCCTGAAATAGAGAAAGTGAGGAAATTGTTTTGTTTAAAACACAGTCCAAGTTTTCTCATACAGATGAGGTCAAAAATAATTCACATTCACCTGCTTGGAGCAGAGAACAGGCTGGCAGTTCTGATAAAGAAAACTAAATATAAGTAGTCTTGGCAAGATCATGTTGATAATGATGAAGATTATGATAAAGAATTAAAGAATATCCTCAATACACTCTCTCGGTACTATTTCTTAGTGTTCAACTGAGTGGCAGTAACTCCTGTCTGATCCAATTTCTTTCCAATTAACATTGATATGTAACTCATTTCAAAAGCTCTTGCAAATTAACCCAAGAACAAGAGACTAACAACTGCTGCTTCTAAAAAAAAAGCAGCTTTTTTTTTTTCCACTGAGTCCAGGAACATCAATCTTACATGACTTGTTCAAAATATAGAAATTGCACTGATATTCACAGGTTGTAAAATGTTTTATGGGATTGAAACTATATTACATATACACATATATCAATCATTCTTAGTTGTAACTCAATTAGTTGTTTTTCCAATACTAGCAGAACCTGCATTTTTTAATGCTGTGTAAGTCTTTCTTTTTACTTTAAGATCCTCTCAAAACTATACTTGTACTTCCTACACAGAACAAAAAACACCACAGGAGGGTGGAAATGAAAAGGGCAAAGGTAAGTCTGAAACCATACTTTAAAAATGGGCAGTAAAGCAAACTAAATGCTGTTCTGATGCTGGATTGTTTGAGCTTTAATTCAGAATTTTGGTGCTAAATTTCAGAAGTGTGATATGAGGCTTCTTAGATCCTTTTTCTGCATGACTTAGCCAGCCCAAGGAAATTATGATACTCATGAATATCTTCAAAAATAATGCAAACCAGACCGATACCTTAGTAACAGTATTTATATTGACAGTTCAATTAATGGATCGAATTACAAGTGATTTGCATGAAAAAAAAGTTGTGTTTAAATGAGCCTGGCTGTTGCCCCTGAACAAGCTTGCTAAAACTCAGATACTGTGCACATTTGTTGCTGTTAAATAAAGTGGACAATGTCCTAATATCATTCTAAGCTGTTTCTGTTCTACCACAGAAACTTGATATTTTACCTTTCAGAAAGCCCCATAGATTTTTTTCATCTGAAGTTAACAATCTCACATTCATCTTTCAGTCCTCATTGGGAGCTCAGATGAGCACTTTACAGGTTCTGAAAAGTGTGTTTGAGGATTGTCTTCTGTGAACAAACAGATAACTGCTCCTCCAGCAATGTGTGCAAAAATCAGCTCCAGTTTTAACACGTATTTTTGTGCTGCTGAGATTAGATTCTAGCTCTGTTGTCAATTCTTCTGGTTAGGAGAATACATTTTGAGGGAACTGGGCCAAATTCTCCTGCTTTTTGTAGGAGCCCTGCCAAAATAGAAATCAAACACCCCATCAGGTTATTTTGAAAAGAATAATATCTTTTTTTAACCTTAATTCTGATCAAAGGCTAAAGCAGAGCAAGATATGCTTACAACTGATGCAATGCTTGCTTTTCATCTGGCATGGTTATGCTTTTTCATGGCAAATCAAGAAATGGCTTGCTTGAAAATGTATTCTGGCTTTTGGTGGCTTCCAAACAAAATCCTCTTTTAGACAGACTGGGTGTATACTTGATACTTGCAGATTTATTTGGCAAAGGCATGCATGGCTATTTTTCTCAGAAGAGTCAAAATATAAACACTAAGAATGTGTGATTCAAGTACCCTTTTGAAAATAAGAATGCTGAACCAGGCTTCAGTGCATGCTACTTTGCCAGTTATCCTTGCATTGAGCAATTATTTTGACACACAAAATTTTGTGTGAGTAATCAAATCTGTCAACTTGGTAATGGAAATGCAATTCAGAAATAATTTGCATGCCTAATGATAGGAAAAGATATGAAAGTCTTGCCTCAAGCTATTCCAACAGTTAGTTCTGCTTGCTTTAATTTGGATATGAGAAAAATGTTTGTTCCCACACTGAACATGAATGGTGATTTCCTCACTGCTTACAAGCCTACATTTCACTGAATAAAAATAAAAACATGGTAGGTAACTTATCCAAAACTCCTATTATCTTCTTATACATTATTATGTTTCTGTTTTGAATTTAGTGAAGGAGACAAGTGTTTTCTAGGAGGAAAAATGTTCCTACTAAGAGAAACCTTTCAGTGCCAGGAGGATTTTACTACCAAAAAATATTGTTTGAGATCCTCCTATGGAGAATTTTCCCAGTTTCAGCTCATTGTGGCAGCTGTTGCCTCTGTAAAAATTCCAGTGAAAGTCTGAATATTAATAGATAGATGACCTGCCATGCTCCAGTGAAACTATCACCTCTGCAAAGCAAAGTAGATGTCATTGCCAGACACTCTGCAGTGATACCTCTAAAAATTAGTTAAGTGCAGTTGTTTCTATCAGCTATTGTTTTATTGCAGAATATCACCAAATAAGGGAAAACATATTTTCATAGACTTGTTCCTTCAGGTTTCTGTGCCAGGAAAAAAAAATGGTGAGCATAATTCACAAAAAGGGAACAGGTTCCATTCTTCCAGCCTGTCCAAAATCATTTGCACTTGAAAATGAACAGTTCAGCAAGGAAATTATGACAGAACCAGCCAGATGTTAGCTTTTATATAAGTTATATGTAAAAGATTTTCTGCAGCTTCAGAAGTAGCAGATTTGGGTACTTCCTGAATGGAAACGAAATGGGATACATTTACTATCTGAATTCCACAGCAATTATGCCATACTCGTGTGCCAGCAGTTGTGACCTGTTTGCTGATAATTTCTGAGATAGACTTCATCATTTTCACCTCATCCTTAGAAAATATCAGCAACAGACATTAGGAAGATAGAGTATACCTATCTGTGTGTCTGTTTTACTGTTCTATTTCTTTTTAGTACTTACTGTCTGTGTGAAATTACATATTTATATTCCTTTGTGTTCACTGTAAAG
Source organism: Taeniopygia guttata (assembly GCF_048771995.1). NCBI lineage: Eukaryota > Metazoa > Chordata > Aves > Passeriformes > Estrildidae > Taeniopygia > Taeniopygia guttata. The sequence continues at coordinate 54,203,595 of NC_133025.1, read as the reverse complement.
TTATGAAATGAAAAACAGTGTGGTAAATTCTTTGTATCTCATGGTTATTTTTCTGTAAATTAGTAGCTTAGAGCAGTAAAAATAAAATTTTCTTTCATAAAATAAGCCAGTTTTAAAAGATCTATAATAATGTAAAAATTCAGGATATATGTGATCGTCCATTTTATTTTCAGAGAAAAAAAGTGAATCAGCACAAATCCTCCAAATTTACTACATTGTCTTATATTCATTCAATTTAAATTCTTGTGTCTCGTTTTTAATTTTAGTAATATCTTACAGATTTAATATGTTATAATTTTGTTCCCACTTGCTGGAATAATAGTAAAATTTTAATATCAATTTGCTCATTCCTTTTTTAGGTCCCATCCAGCCATTCAGAGGGCTACTTGTATATTTTACTGATACCTTTCCTCTAGGTTTCTTCCAACCATCTACTAAAATGTTCGCTGCATGTGTCATCCTTGTATTTTCCCAGGTTTCACTTATCCATTCATCTCCCTACTAAAACATCCCCTCTGTGGGTATGTACTTCATTTACCATTTCCAAAGTACCAAGTCCCCTTGATGGGACTGCTGGACTCCCTTTGAAAATCAGATAGGTAATTGAACTCAGCTAAATTGGAAACTCTCAGTCTTGCTGTGCTCTATAATTTCAGCAAAAAACAGTAAGATAGAAAAATAAAATAATATACAATTAATAGGTTTTAATAAAATAATATACAATTAATAGGTTTTTGATACTCCTGCCCAATGTTAAGTTTGTCAACCGTGCAGCTGATGGCAGACTGGCAGCTTCCATTTTGTGTGGGATGTTTCAGATGGGGGAAAAGAGGTCTAAAATTCTTGATACCAGCAGCTTATATATAAATCGGTATTTACTTTATTTTTGACATATATTTCTACATTTGCTGTGCCAGCAGTCAGAAATTTTAATGTTAAGGTTACACTAAGTGTGTTTAGATTAGCTTCTTTGGAGATATGGAGAGTTCTTTCATCCAATAAGAATCTATTCCTGATATAGCTCAGTCTGCTCCATAGTTAATGTTATAATTTAGAAACAAGGAAAAGAAACATAAATAACACCTACATGTTAATAAGAGTGTGCCACAGACAAAGAATAAAGATTTCTATGGAGTAATGCATCTTATAAGCCTACTGTCAAATTAATCAATTGATTTCCCCATACCAAACTCTTGTCATGCAACAGATTGAAAAATATATTTCATTAAAAGTTTACTTGCAAAAGATAAGGGTAGTGAATTAATGATCATAATTTTACTGAGAATATTTTGCTATTTTTGTTATCTTCAAACAGACCTTATTTTAGTATAAACAATCATTCATACAGAAACTGAATTGGGTATATCTGCTGAACAATTCTGTCCTAGAAGCCTGAGATAGAAGGAGTGATGGATTGATAATTACCCATTTATCAAAACAATCCCTCCAGCATGTACTCTTTTCATACTCTTTCCATTTCTAAAATCTTCAGCTGGGCTTTCATCCTTATGCTTCTGACATGTTTGTTTGTTTCCTTTGTCTTTGATGTTAACATTTTGTTTGTAAAATGAGAGATTACCCTGGGGAAACCCCAGCAATCCTCCTGCAAAACGAATAACTTCTTTTTGGGTTTTTAGCTTTTCAAATGATTAAATGAAAGAGAAATCTGAGTGGTCCTTTCGTAATTCGATTATTATACATCATCATGTACGATTCATCACATCAGATGTTTTATGCTGGTCTTAATTATTTTTTTCAGTCAAATGGATCTTTGAGCCATCATCAATCACAATGGTGACATCATTGACAAAAAGAGCTGAAAGTACACTTAATGCTTTCATGAAATATGGAGAAATATTTGCAGTGGAAGCACATAGCCTTGCATCCATTTAGTTGCTAATGCAGTATGTTAAAACAGCTGACAGGACTTAATCATTACTGTGCTTTTACTGAAAATCAGCATTCTCAACAGCTGCTTATGGCATTGGATGATGCAGGTCTCATGAGAACCCTTCCATTACTCTTTTTTTTTTTCTATCAATAAGAAAAGATATCTGCAAGATAACACATTAATCCTTCTTGTGTAGGCAGACCTTTTACAACTCATTCCCCTCCCAAGGGATCTTTAAAACAAAGTTTGATGAATCATTAAAAAGGAATGAGTAAAATGTTATGGTGAAGTAGACAAATTCTATTAACAGACTTTTAATTAGCATTCAGTGTTTAAGCAAACCCAAATATTCAATTTGCCAGTGTTTATGAAAATGCAACGTTATTTCATATGTGCTTTTGTCAGAGTTATGACATTTATCCTCGAAAAAATATAGATAAATTATAACTTTAAGGTCAAAATCGGTCAAAATCAAAGGATAACTTCAGATTTAAAATTTCATTATGGAAACACAAATACAAGAGATAAAAAAATCCAGCCCCCAAAACTACTATCTTTAAAGATGTGGGTTAATATTTTTCCAATGTTGTTTTTGTTTAACTTTGTTCTCCATTTTGAAGTGTTTTACGAGTTATTTTCTGATCCTGTATAAAAACATGTTATCCTCATATAACCTATATATAAAATCCTAAATATATCTAGTTTATTTTTATCTTTCAAATGATATCTTGGTTATTTTCTTACTTTTTTACCATTAGCCTTTTAAGACATTAAGACCTTTTTGCTTATTTTTATCAAAGCTGATCTTTGATGTTTCTAGTCAACATTTAAAATTCAAAGAGACTCTTGCAAAGATGGTCTTTACCTTATTCTTAATCATGATTACTGTATTTCTATTTAATGCCAGTTTCATGTTTTTCTCAGGCTTTTGATTTTTATGAATATAAGCCTCAACATAGTCTATATGATTAAACATTTTTAAATACCTGAGTAATAATTGTTTGTAGCAATTTAATACCTCATGGAAGTCAACTTTTAGTGTGATCAAAAGGAAAATCCAGCATGGTGATAATAGTTCTTTCCTTATTTAAAATTATTCTCCTGTTAGCATGAGGGAAAACTGAGTTTTGTATTCCTTGCATTTTAAATTAATATTATAGTATAGAAATTACAAAGTAGAAATAGAAGGGACTAGTTTTAACTTTTTCATATCTTGATTTAATAATGCTGAATGCATATGTGGTGCACATTTTAATTGCAGACGTGGTCATCAGAGAAATGACATCTTCCTCAGGTTAGATATGTGATTCTCCTTCATTTCATTGTGGCTTTCTTATTGTAATTACTGTGGATTACATCTCTAACAAACAGAATCACTCTGCAGCTCTCATATAAACTCATGATTTAATCATAGATCACAGTCCACATCTCATTTTGTTTTTTACTTGCTTGAAACATCAAGGTTTACCATTTCAGCTACTGAATTATGCAAAGCTTTCCTCATCAGTTTGAATCTTCCATTGTGAATGCTCCTGAATATTGCAATTTATTTTCCTTTCTTTTGCAGGTTTTACATTTTCATGTAGTTGTTTTATAGCAGATGATTGCCTGTGCTTTCAGTTTCTTCATGTGCTTTTTCATTTGTATTTCTTTTCACAGATGAAGATGACACCTCAGTTAGTACTCCACCAGCAGGTTAGGACTGTGATAATGCTTTGAGTGTGTATGTATGTATGTATTTTTCTCTTGAATATTAATGAAGAAAGAGTCTAAACCAGCAGAATGAACTCAAAAGATATGACTTAGAAAAATTGTTACAGTGCCCTATATTTTATTAATCTCTGTTCAGAGGTACAAGACCCTTATATCAGCTAAGTCCCTTCCCAGTCCTGTCTTGAGCTCTTCAGTACTTATAAATAAGTATACTGTTTGAATAATCAAAATACTGTCCCTCAGACAAATACTGAGGAATGAAAATTCCCCTGTTGCCTGGAACTACACAAGTCATAGAAAAAACATCAGCCTCATGTAACCTTTCTAAAGAAACTCTTCAACAGAATTAAACTAATTTAGGTTTTTCTAGAGAAAAGTGGGGAAGATTTCTGGGGGTTTTTCTTAGCTGCTCACTTTTATCTGTTATTCAAGTACTTTCTCAAGGATATGGTCCCATATATTTAGTATAATCCTCCTATATGAAGAATCAATGTTCTTAAAATCCCAGTGATCTGAGATCAGTTAAGCTGTGATCTCTGAGCTGGTGTCATCTAAATTGCTCTTCCCTTTCAGATGGGATGTCTAAACCAGCGGAAAGAAAAGATTCAGGTGAGACCTCCTGAGAAACACGACAAAACACTCCCAAAATTACATAATAAAAATACTGTTTAGACTTTATCTTTCAAAGATAATACTTTATTTTCGTTGTTTAGACAGCAACAAACTATAGCTGTTGAATTATCAAAGTACCAGGGCAAATAGGTTTCTAACAGCTAAACTAGGAGCGAGAGATGGCTGTGCTGCGCAGAACAGGACATGTATTTGACACATACATACATACCTATCTATCTATATCTGTTTCTGTATAGATAGATACATAGCTGTTCCATTCCTCCTCAGCCTACAGGAATTCCATTTCTACATTCAGTCTCACCCCAATCCCACACACAGGTCCCAGAAGACTGTAGGAGAATGGCTTCTTCTCACACCTCAAAGGACGGTGGGGAAAACTTAGCAAAATCATCATAACCTCTTTCTTCCTACCCTGGCAGGTAATGCACACTGCACCCACTCTCGTGGTTTCAGGATTTGCAGCCTCTGGAACAAAATGAGCAGCTGGTACTTCAACCATGGTTATGGACCTGGCATAGCCGCATATGCCAGCCCGTGTCAAACGCACCTCCCGTTCTCTTTGTTTAATAAATAGGAAAGTGTTAATATCTAGAGGTGGTCTTCCTTTATGTGGTACCAAATTAACGACTCTGTGTAAGCTTTTTTCCATTTATTAATATCCTTTTTCCATTTCACCCCATGGCATGTTAGGTTTGTTGCTGCACGTGGCCAGATCCTGTGCTATCATCACTTCATTCTCTTCCCACCAATAACCTTCACTTATTCTCATGTTGTTTCCATATAATGCCATGTTAGAGGTATAATCTAAACATTTAGATTATGGAGAGTATATATAGATATGTATCTATATATATTTGCATTCATTTGTGTCTGTCTAAATCATTTCATGTATGTGTGTATATATGTGTACATATGTGTGTGTATATATGTGAATGTCTTTACCTGTGAGAAATATTGTACAAGCAAGCGTATACAGAGGTGCTAAGCACACCACCCACAATTGACTGAAACTCTAGGACTTTGTAGCAAAGCTACTTAGCATTTTGATACCTTTTAAAAATTCATAATAGGCTTTAGGATAACAAAACAAATTTGTTTGAATTTTCCCATGGTTGCCATGAGCTGTGTCACATTTGTGGGTGGTAGAAATTTTCATGAGTTGAAAAGGTTCCCACAGCAGTAATCACTACATATCAGAAAGACTATTCTGACCTCTAACTTTAATTAGTTTCCCCTCTGTACTGGCAATAACTCCTCAAAAAACGGAGATGTGGCATTTGAACTTCAGATTGGAATATGAGATATGAGCTTTGCCTCTCTGCAGAAAGTGAGCAGAAAACAGAGAGGCATTCAATACCTTTCTCTCCTTGTACTTTCTGCTAGGAATCAGTTTTGACCATGGTTTTACACAAGATGTAATGGCATAGCACAAAGCCAGGGCTGTCCAGATAAACAGAGAGACCAGAAACACACAGCTGTCCTGGTACAGCGCTCTGCTCTGGGAGGAACACTCATTTGCTGCTTCTCTCAGTACTCTTGTTCCTTTTCACTTCCAAAGTCCCAGTTTCCAGAAGAGAAGCTGCTGTGTCTGAACATATTTCACAATCATTTCCATCTGACAAACTACTTTTAGCTCATAAAATTCCCATGGCAGGACTTGGTATTGAAAGATCCCCAAATTCTCTACTTTTGTCATGGCAGAAAAGAAGAAAGTCCACAAGTGAGCTTCATTCCTGCCCTAGTTTGCAGACATAAAGGATGAACCGGCTTGTACAATGGACTTGGTTTGGGTTGAGATCCACTGAAACTGTGCATCAGATGTAGGGACTTTTGTGCTTCTAGCTGTTTGTGTTTTCAGAGCCTCCATCTCTTCTGAAAAACAAAGAGCTGATTTTGTGCATCGCCTCTGTAAAGCACTCATGGTTGAATGCTAGTGCCCTTCAAGTTGCTCAGTGCCCATCCTGGCTGATCAGGTTCCCCTCTCTTCCTCCCTAGTTTCATTTTTTGTCACCACAGAGGTAGTGTTCTTGCAGGAACTGCACACAGTGTGACAGCCAAGCAATGGATGTCAGTGTGAACAAAAGCTCACATGTCTTTCAGGACATCTGAAGAGAAAGGTTCTAAGGCTAGAGAGTTTAGGAAGCTCAGGTAAGTGTACTTTGGAGGGAGAAAAACACCCTCAGATTATTGATATTTCCCCCTCTCTCTGCATCTCAGTATGGTCTCTTGGAGAAGGAGCTCCAGAAGAGTCAGAAAAACGTGATGACTCCCAAAGATCCACTTTATTCGTCGAGAAACCTCAGAGCGGGACAGTGAGTGTTGGTAAGTGCCTAGGAACAAAACCAAGAGCCACTCCCAGAGACAGAGGCTGAGCTGGGAATGGAGTGTGCAGATGCTGTGGCACTCAGGTTCTGCCCTCAGCTGCAAGTACTGGCTCTGGTTTTAGCTGGATGCGAACTCCACTCTGAAGGCAAAAGCACTGTACTCAGAGAAGCAAACATCAATTGTTTAATTCAAGACAAGCTCAAAATCTAATAATTTACTGAGCATAATTTTAAGATTTACAGTTTCTGGGGGAGAAAGCTGGTTATTTTGATACTGTTGGCTGTACTGTTATGGATATATCAAGAAGATCAGGCAGATCAAGCTCAAGATATCAAGCAGAAAGCTTCCAGACCCAAAATCACTAACCTCTGTACCACTGCAGTACTTTCACAGTCTGTGTGACTCCATCTGACTCTTAATTTTGTGGTAGAACACATGGCAGCTGAATGGAGCAGAAGTAAAAGGAACTTGTAGAGATGCAACTGATCAACCACATGCTCCTCAACAGCTGCATTATTCTTTTCTCTTTCTGAAAGGTGGGAATATTACATTTATAGCCAAAGTAGAAGCCAAAGATCTCCTCCGAAAGCCAAATGTTAAGTGGTTTAAAGGAAAATGGATGGATCTGGCCAGTAAAGCGGGGAAGCACCTGCAGCTGAAGGAGTCCTTCGAGCGTCACACTAAGGTGTGTCTTCACTTTTCCTTCTTATGGGGGCGAAGCTGCAAAGAGAGCTTAAGGATCAGTTTAAGACAACAGGTAGAAGGTCAAGAGCAGCAGAGTCTAACCCTGGCTTCCTCATACAGATTTCAGTGGTGGTCTCTGACCCTCTGCGGAAGCAGATTTTCTGCTCTCCCAGCTCAGCATAAGTAACGGTGGGGAAATCAAAATTTCCTGATTTCTGGGTTCCAGTTTCTTTTCAGAGCCCATTATTTGAGATGTTCCTTGCTTCTGGTGCATGTCTGAAAGACTCATGTTTTTCTGCTTTGTGCAAATGTATTCCCCACATTAACAAATGACTATGCTTGATTTTTTAGATTCATACATTTGAGATGCAGATCATCAAAGCTAAGGAAAACTATGCAGGGAACTATCGCTGTGAAGTGTCTTACAAGGACAAATTTGATAGCTGCTCTTTTGACCTTGAAGTCACTGGTAAGGTTCCATTTGTATCCGTAAAGATTTATATTTTTTCTTTCTTTTTTTTTTTTTTTTTAATGTGAAATGACACTTCATTTTGTTCAGACCCTTTAAATGAAATAATACTTAAAGTGAATGTTTTTAGCATAGAGCTCAGAGAATTTTCTTGCATATGTAATTTATTGTCTAAATAAACACTGGAATAGATACCATGTGAGACATTTATCCAAAAACTGGAAAAGCTGGCAGGTAAAATCAGTATTGAACTCAAATCAGGCTCTGGCACACAAAACCCAGGGCTTTGTGTGTGTGCTTAGAGGTCATCAAGATGGGGGCCAGCCTGGCTCTATCGATTCACTGTCTGTGGATCAGAATCATTTAATCTGATCCAGGCTGTCCAAAAGGGGTAATTCACACAAGGGGGATTCCTCCTTGCCCTGACAATTAATGTGAGTCTGTAGCTGTAGAGGTGACTGACTCTGTCTCCTTCTTCTGATGCTGAGCCTACTGAGAGAGCAGGGAAGAATGCATAGGAAGTGAGAAGACAAAAAGGCCAGAGCCTGTGAATAAGGCAGGCAGGGGAATGGAGAGAAACATCAGAGAAACAGATCTCCTATGCAGAACTGCAGAAAGAACTTCAGAGAAATGGTACACTTAGCACTGAGCATCTTTGCAGATACCAAATGCCAAAGGGGAAGCACAAATGCTGGTCATTCAGCAGGAAACTGAACAAATTTCATATTCCAAATCACATTGAGTACATAAATGATTCAAATTATGTTTTTAATTCCTGTGTTGCCGTTATTTCATAGAATCTTCCCAAGCTGCTCCATCCATTGACATCAGATCTGCTTTCAAAAGAAGGTAACCTCAGTCATCCTATCCAGCTCCTCAGTAATGGACATTATTAGCATGCACAGAACTTGTGTCAGACAATTGTATCAAGTACTTTATAAAATTGTTTTTTTAAATATAGATTAAAGAACTGGGATTTAGAGTAATTGGTGGTGGTTAGAATGAAATAGTTACAACACATAGATAGTACGTATGATGTTAAGTAACCCTAGTGTGAAATTACAAGTGTCATCAATTTAAAGGAAGATTGATTATTTAAGTCAATTAAATATATGCTTCTTTGGAGGTTTTTAAAAATTTATTTTCATTCACTAAAGTATTCTACTGCATGTTTCCTGAAAGCTGTCAGCCACAATATGAAAGTTCCTGGTCCCAGTCTGCACAAATTAAAAGTAGAGAGAAAATTCACACTGATTTCAAGAAGACAGGATCTGGCTTTGTTATGTTATAGTAAACAGTAAATACCATCAGTAAGGAAAAACAATAAATAGTATAGTACAGAGAATGTAAGATAAAGCATTGTATCTTAAGATTTGTTACTTTCTGATAAAGTAGCAGTTCTAACCAGTATAGGTGTCATCTTTTTGAGATGAAATATATTAAAAATACATAGAATGAAAATGCTTTACAAACAGATAATGAATGCAGTTTGTTAATTTACAAGTAAATCTGTAATTCAGAGATAACTGCTTTTATTTAGGGGGCTTTAATTCAAAGCTAAATACAAAACATATTACATTCGGGGTGCATTTCTTTCTTCAGCACATTTTAAAAAATGCAGTAAATACTCTGCCTGAGTAGATAAAGATGTCTCAGTATTTTCTGGTTTTCTAAGTAATATCTTGCATGAAAAATCTTGATTAAACATTGGCTTCATTTCAGTTAAGATTTGCACTATTTTTCCCTTTTTACAAATATTTAGGACACTTCTTTTGTCTGTATGTGCTCTATGATAAGGTAATTCTGCTAAAGATCACATCATAGAAAGAAATGCACCTTGATAGGACTGTGGTTTTATCTGCAAAAATGGACAATGCACTGTTTTATTCTTTTTTATAACTGTTTTCTCCCTTCATTTAGAGAAAGGTAAAATCTTTAAGGTTAAGTACTTTTCAATCAGTATTTGACAGAGCCATGCATTGTTAAAAGCATCACCCAGCCATGCAAATCTTTGTTTTGTATTCACAGCAAGAGATCAGCACAAGCCCTTTGTTTTGTACACTACAGAAACGGAAAAACAAAGCTGGTTGTGTTGACTAGCTGCAATTTGTTTGTGTTACTTAAATCTAACACAAACCTTGGCAAATTTATGTACTCAGTTACAAAAATTTGCCATCAAAGTATAAGAAGGAACAATACAAACCTTTGTGTTATTTTTCACAAATGCCTACAGAAACATAATCTGTGTGAAAAAGCATACAAGTTTGTGTTGATTTTATACAATTATTTGTGTTTCTGCACAGTGTTGAATGTATGAAAAGTGTAGAGCATTTGCAATGAGTGTTGTCTAAGTCTTCCTGTATTAAACAAAGATTTGATCTTTTTCTGTTAATAACAGTGGTGAAGGACAAGAGGATGCAGGAGAACTTGACTTTAGTGGTCTCCTGAAACGTAGGTGAGAGCCAAGTGATGCAGTGAGCAGGTGTGGATTGCAAACCATTAGGTTCACACACAGAAACAGTCAGGGGCAGCATTAATAACTCCTTAAGAATTTCGTGACCTTTCAACTTTTGAATGCTTCTAACTGTTTTTATTCTCATAGCATAATATGCAAATGTTCTGTTAATCTTACCTCTAAGTATGCAGAAAATAAACCTCAGATTAGAGTGCACTGGGAAAAGTGAACCTCAGCCTAAAGAGGCCAATAATATTTAGTTCACTTGCTACTTTTGTGTTTGCATGGAAGGCAGGGGGGGAAATTTCCTACACAGGGATGAGCAGTACAGAAAATTGAGTCTGGCGCAACAGTAAGAAAACTGCAAAGGTTAAATTTATTTCTGTGGATACATCCTCACTTGATTTTATAAGTATACTGATATTAAAAAAAAAAAATCATATATCATGTTTTCAAGTCATAGATATTGGTATAATTCTTTGTAGCTTTTTATTTAATATGTACACACAAATGCTCAGTCATGTTTTATTTAACTCAAATGTTTTGATGAAAAAAATTGGGGTACATGTTTCTCTGATTTGCCTTGAAAATCTGGCGTTATGATAGTTATGTCTCTGGTTATCTCAGATCTTAAACCCATTTTAGTCTTTCACTTGATTAAGACAAGATAGTTAATTCATCATCTTTTAAAATCAAGCAGAGAAATTCTATATGCCATTGAAATCAATAGCAGCTGATCACAGGGAACTGAAAAAGGAATTACATCCTTTGTCTCATCTACCACTTACTCTGAAAGAGGAAAATCTGTAGTATTAATTACATTAAATGGTCACAAAGGGCTCATTGGCTATGAGGGTGAGGATAGCATTTAAGCAACTAAAACACACAGGAAAAGCTGAAGCTGAAAGTAGACAAAGAATTACCCAGACCAATTCCAATCCACCAGGTCTTTGGTTTTTCAAACTTCTCATCCCTAATTAGGACCTTCAGTTTGTCTTTTCATCCTACTAATCAAACTTGCCATGCCAGTTCTCATGACCACCTGGTGTTTCAGTAGTAGCATGAGAGATGCATGTGAGAGTTCTTGGTGTTTTTGTGGAAAGATAAATGTGATTTATGAGACATTATCACTTTACTAACATTTAACTCTTAAGATTTGTAAGATAAATACTGTACAGCCTTATAAACATGGAATACCTGTTGTATGTTTAATGGATAAAGCAAATATTTCATTTTTAGACACCATTATTTGACTTTGGTCAAATTGGTTCACCTTGCTTCAGGCCCTGAAATGCAACCTCATATTTCTGAGCTTAATTGAATGAAATTCTTAATTAAGCCACAGTGTGGATATTAATATCCATGTGTGTGGATATTAACATCCATTATAACAAAGACAAATCCATGGCTTTATTTCAATCTTTACAACAGGTAATGTTGGAATTGCATTCTTTCTCTTTTTTTTATCGTTGTATGACCAAGGAAAGACCTAGAACTTTTCCCTTTTGGTTCATACTATTTGAAACATGTTTTTTTTTAAAAAAAAACAAACAAACAAACCTAAATGCATACAGTCAATATACTGTCTATTTTCTAATTTTCTGCTGGTTGGCAGGCAGATGTATTAAGTCTTTTCTCAGTAAGCCACACCATGACTGGATACGCCGCTTTGTCAATGCAGTGGGTCAGTAGCAGCATAACATTCCAAAAGGCACAAGAGCTAAAAACCACTCAAACATTTAGGTCCTTGTTTTGTCATTTTTGGGTTGGTGGTTTTTTTTTTTTTTTGTTTTGTTGGTTTTTTTGTTTTGTTTTGTTTTTAAATACATCTTGCAACAAAATGCACATATTTAGGAAAGAGATCTGAAAGTGATTTCATGGCAAGGTCAGAGGTCAGTCTGCTTAGGAAATACCATGCTCTGTTTGGCCTCTGGTCTCAGCTCAAACTACTGAGGTCTCAGAACAAAGTTGGCTTACTCTAAGCATCAAAATTCATTCTCCAGTTATGCAAGAGGAAAATGAGCCTGAAATTGAGTCTTTCAGTCTGGTTGAAAGTCAGGATCCTCATTCTCAACCACTGCCTGATTTAAAGGGGAGCTGTATTTGGATTCCCACAGAGTGCACAGCTCCTTGGCATGGGCAGACACTGCCTGGGAGAGGACAGTGCTGCCCCAGATGTGGCTCAGGTTTTACAAGTGTTTGAGGGCTGGCTGGTCTCCACCTGCCCCCATGCAGAAGGAATCTCACTGAAATGGTAGCATTCGCTGTACAGTCACCCTCAGAAAAGCATGAACATGGATAAAAGGAACAAATTATAAAATTACATACCTGAGATTGTCTAATTTACATTGCTGTCTCAGAATTACTGTTTTTGAAAGACTACTCAGAGAGAACCTCTCTTCCTTTTTAAAATTACAGACATATTATGAAAATTAATAAACTTCACAGACTAAAGAGCAAAGTGGTTTCCATAGTTCCTCATCCAACCATCTCAGGGATCTTTAGTGCTATTTCTGTATATGTCAAAGAAAATCCTCTCTTTGACTCCATAAATCTCAGTTCTAACAGTGCCTCTCTGCAAAACTTGTTGTTTTTTTTTTCTCAAAAGTTTATTTTCTTGCTCTGTTCTCAAAAGTACTGATATTGTCAATCTGAAAAAAAAGATTTTTTTTAGGTTGCTTTCATTGTTCTATCATTTAGTGGCTATCATTGAGAAAATAATTATGCTTATCTTTATTGGTTGTCTTAGCCTGGAGTTGCAGATAGTAAATACAGTATTGAAATTTTTGTGTAAAGGTGATTCCTCACACAGGCCTCTGAACGTATTTCCTGCTCTTAAGACTGAGATACACATGGAAGCGAACAGATCCATCCTTCAAGTCCAAGTCAGTGTGGAAATCTCCAGTTCCTATTCATATAACTACTTTAAGTAATGCTGAGAAACACTGGTGTAACTATAAACAGACACAAATTCCCCTGAATTTCAATGTCCTGTCACCAGTCATCCCCAGTAGCAGTTACAGGGACTCACGGTTTGAAAATATTTTTACATAATTTTGAAATTTACAGATTAGGCTCAGTTGTGCCATCATAAATTGTGATTAATTCCATTGAAGTTACAGCAGATTAAACTGATTTAAGTGGGATTAGCCTGTATACTATTACATTTTCAAACTGTATTTTTTTTGAAACATTGAAGCAATATAAAAATTCTTATAACTGATTGTATAAGAAAAGGACAAATTAAAACTTGCATTCAAATTCTGCCTTGAAGAATTGTAAAGTAAGGCATGAATGCCATTCTGAGCTACTCCGCTCATACTGAGTGAAATAGAAAAAAATATGATGGTAGCCTTCAAATTTTGGTCAAAACATTTCTAGCCTCACCATAGATTCAGCTTCACCTATTTTTTACAGTGTGATAAAACCTCACTACCTCTTCTCCCATAATTTTATTTTGCTAATGTCAGGGAGGTGAAGCAGCAAGAGGAAGAGCCTGAGGTGGACGTGTGGGATCTCCTGAAGAACGCGAATCCCAGCGAGTACGAGAAGATTGCTTTCCAGTACGGCATCACCGACCTGAGGGGGATGCTGAAGCGGCTGAAGCGCATGCGCAGGGAGCCGAAGAAGAGTGCAGGTACGGATGGGGCTGAACGCTCCTGTGCTCGTTAGTCGCATGCAACAGTTCACCTTAAAAACACAAATATGCTTCACTTCCATGCTGGGGAACTTTGGCACTACAAGTCATTCCTGCAGGGAGTTTATCAGAAGGCAGCTTTGGCCCATGGTGGAAGTGTAAACACCTTATCCAACGCAGTCCTTACCTAAAGCATCCCTCCTTCTCAGATAAACACTGGTTCCATCTGGAGAAATGTCACTCAGGTGTATGGATAGGGGTTACCTAATCAAACAATACAAAAATTATACTTTGTGTTACCATCAATATCTTCTGCTCTAAACAGAGGTCACTCCAAGAACATGCGGTGTCTGCTCTCCATAATCTCATTTTGCACTTTATCTCCATTGCCCAGAAATCCCAGCTGTACCAGACCCTCCACCCTGCACTGGGTGAGGACATTCAGACCTGAATTCTTTCCCCATCAACCCTACTGAATAGTTTGGGAGGTGTAATTACATACAGAAATATATATATATACACGTGTGTATAAAATATGTGTATATGCCACAGAACATGTTTGCACACACATATAAATACAATGCACTGCCCATTATACTGCTGTGGCATCTGCTGGTTCCTGGACAGCATTTCAGAACTGGATGCAGTATATACTTTTGCTGTGTCACTGGTTTCCTGGAGGCATCCTTGTTGTGTGGGTGAAGTCCTCCACAAATCCAGCTGTAATCCAGCTGCCTGATACACCCTCTCTCCTCATCCATTACTTCACATCATAACATATGTTGTAGTACTACACATTCATTTTTTACATGTATTTCATTCACTGCATCTAGCCAATCCTATTTGGAATACAGTCACACTGCATGGTCTTGAAGAGATGCCAGCTTGATCTTGGTCAGGACAACCAGATGTGAAAAGCTTTGTGCTTATTCTAGTGTTTCTAGATGATTCCATGGAGACCAGTGTGAGACTATCTCGTGTTGCATAACATTGTGTTCGTGTATTCTGACAGGTTTGACGAGATTTATGCAATGTCATTTCAGCATCCACGTTCTTGTTTTCTGATCTCATGTTAAAATAACACTTGACTTCCACAACAGCTTTTGCCAAAGGCCTCGATCCTGCATACCAGGTGGACAAAGGAGGCAAAGTAAGATTCATGGTGGAACTAGCAGATCCAACAGTGGAACTGAAGTGGTATAAAAATGGCCAAGAAATACGACCAAGCGCAAAGTAAGTGATTTTAGCATATGTGAGCAAGAAAATGGATACACATCTACTCTCTTGACAAGTGTGTTGCCTAGATCTCTCTGTTTGCTCAGGCTGCACCAATTTTACTGAGGAATTTAATGAGATGTGAGGAGTATGCAAATGATGCTGTGTTGCTCAGGACCCAGAAAAGTACACTGTAGGCTAAATGTACTTGTCTCCTTTGTCTCAAGACAAAAGTCTTAGAGATCCTCAAAAAAATGTGGTGCCATTTTCTACTCAGTAATTTTCAAAAATGAAGAAGCACTGCCAGTAAATAAATCACTTGTCCTTGGTCCTGTGTCTGGAGGTGGACACAATTTTTCTACAGTAATTTTGTGTTAAGAGCAGAGATGTTGAAATCACACACTTACCCAGCCAGCTCATAAACCCTGGGAAAAGGGGGGTGAGTTTTATCTCATCTTCCACTACTCTGTTAACACCCTGAAGTCAACAGCCTGCACCATCAGTCATGAGCAACAGGTCTAGTGTACACAAGCTTCTTTACCTGTACCACCTGCACATTGGTTTATTCTCTGGCTTTTTCTAGAAGAAATGCAGGTGCAGACATGTAGAGCAGGGCCTGGAAGTTGAGTCCAGTCCTTTTTGTGGGCACAACCAGCAGAAAACCCCATTCCACCCCTGAGGAAGATGTGCATAACAATGTAATGTACCTCAAAGGGTTCTCAGCAGCATGAAGTCCTAGACAATTTTTTCTTTTACTAGTTAAAAAATATAGTAATTAACAAAAGGCCTTTTTAAAGAAATGAGGCAGATTTCCTTCATTCTGTTGAAATCAATAAAGGATTTTGGTTAAAATCCATGATTGACAGAAAAATGGATAATGGAGTACCTCTCTTTAGCCCCTATATCTGACATGAGCAATTCAGAGGTGTTTTGCAGGCAGCGCTATGGATTCCTCTCCAGCAGGAGGGGCTGGATTGAGTGCTGCAGTGCATTTCTACCAGGCTGCTGAAGCAGCTGTCAGATGCTAATGAGCTTCGCTCATTACAAACCTGGAGCAGATCTAAACTGGTGACATAAAGGTGAAAGGCTTCATATCCCATTACCAAAACTCCATATCCCATTACTGGCATCCTGTGCCATCTGGCTTACCAATAATATTAACCTCTTAACTTTGGCTATTATTATACTTCACAAAAATGTTGGAATGAGTGATGGTGTCCTCTTACTGGTTATTTTCAGCTTTACTCATCTAGAGTTTCAGACTCCATTTTATTTGCCATCATTTGACTCCAGTTTTTTTTTTTTTTTTTAATTTCTTCTTTTCGCATCACCCAGACCTGGGATCTTGGAACAAGCCAGAAGCAGCTCATTATCACTCTACACCATAGCTCTTTTTTTGCTATAAGTCTATGACAGCTCTGTTGAAACTTGGAACTTGCTTCCAAGGACAATTTTCCCAGTACTGTGTATACTCCAGAATTTTTGCATCTAAAAATCCCTACAGCACTTTATACATAAAACAAAAGGGATCCAGAAGTTTTGCTAATGTGTCTTTGCTGCATTCCTATCCAGATACATTTTTGAGCACAAAGGTAACCAGCGAATTTTATTCATCAATAACTGCACGATGACAGACGATGCTCGCTATTACGTAACAGCTGGTGATGAGAAATGCTCCACAGAACTGTTTGTGAGAGGTAACTATGTCAGCTTAATGCTGTTTCACCTGCCCTAAATTTACGTGCCTTCTTTGGCTGCAACAGAAATTATCAGGGAGCATCTGGTTTGGTATATTTTTGAATTTGCATTAGCAGCTGTTAGGATCACTTGGTATTTCTGTGATCCCTGGCCATTTTTTTTTCTCATCCTGTAGTTAGCAGCTTAGTGAAAAGCCTGAAATGGGGATACAGTCAACTTGGTACTGTGCATTGGATCTAGTGGGGCTGTGGTGCCCTTCAAAATTTTAAGCCATTTTGGTGTCAAAGCACTGGCTTCCCCTAACACCACACTTGGTATCTGAGGACTCTGGTATTGTCCAAGTGCCCTCAGGTCAGGCTTCTTCAACTCTCTTTGCTCCCCTGGTGTTGATTATCAAAGCAAAAAAGGTATAAATATGAACAAATGTCACTTTTATTGAGCAAATTTTCTACTAGCATTCTAAGGAGCAAGAACTTTTTTTTAAGGCAGAAAAGGCTGCAATGATACTCATATTAGAACTTGAAAGTAATACTGCCTTCTAGATGATTTAGAAAATCTCTTTCTCTTGGTTTTCCTTCTCAGATCGTAAATCTGTAATTTTTTCTTTCCAAAGATCCTCCGATTTTGGTGACCAAAGGCCTGGAGGATACCAGCACCTATGTTGGTGAACGAGTAGAGCTGAGCTGTGAAGTGTCTGAGGATGATGCAAACGTGAAATGGTAAGACACACTTTGAACAATTTCCATGAAAATAAACCCCAGAGGCTTTTAATTGTGGACAAAATTGTGGGCAGCTATTCCTAAACAAATAAACCTGAAAATTTTTAAGAAAATCTCAATAAAACCTTATTCAAAAATTTAGCAACACCAAAAATACCCTTATACATGGATGAGTTTGTTTAACCTTTTCTTGTGCCTTATAGTCTTGCAAAGTCTTTTCTCGGAATTTCAGTCTATGGAAGTCTTGCACAGGACTTCCTTTGGAAAATAAAAATTCTTTCCTTTCCCTTAGGTTTAGAAATGGTGTAGAACTCTCCAACGATCCTAAATCTCGGTATCGAATTAAGGTTGAGGGTAAGAAGCACACTTTGGTCATAGAGGAGGCTGCCAAAAATGACACTGCAACTTACTCAGTAATGACAACTGGAGGGCAATCAGAAGCCAAGCTTTCAGTTGACTGTGAGTATCATCCACCTGGCTCCTGAATTCATAAGCCACAGTGTGCTGGCATACAGAAATGAACAATTTTCTTACCTTTCCCTGGGGGTTGAAAAGGAGACTTAATTTCCATAGCAATTTTTTTTGCTGTGAATCTCCAGAAGAGTGACTTGCCTTCAGACACGATTTCCAGCAGCAGGCAATGAACTGGCTCTGCTTGTTAACTTCCTGTCACTCCATTAAAATGGAAAACAAAGTGATCCATCCAAAGGTGAAATAGGTCAACAAGGTGAACTTTCAAGGGAAGTATCTGCTTTTCTTCAGACCTTTCAGGTTTTCACAGGAAGGCCAAACCAAGGCACAAGCACATGACTGTGTAGTCCTCTCAGCTTTGGTTGTGTAATATCTCTTTAAAGGGCTTATGTCTTTAAACAAAATGTATCTGATCCATCCTCTGAATTTATCTTGCATTATGCAGAAATGTACATTTTTATTTGTAATATTCATGCTGCTCTTGGCTATTTGGTACAAATTGGCACCCTGACCAATACATGCTGCTTTATTATTAAGTTGGAAATTACCCCCCATGGCTACTGAACTCCATCATCTTTCTTTAATGCATCTGCTTCTGTGTTCCTAAGTGAGACCTCTGAAGATATCACTTGCACTAGAAGACCAGACTGTGAGGCTGGGACAGGAAATCCACTTGAAGTGTGAGATATCTGAGAATGTGGAAGGGAAATGGTACAAAAATGGACAGCTGATTGAAGCTAGTGACCGTGTAAAGCTTTATCACAAAGGAAGGTAAGCCTGTTGTGTTTTGGCTTGCCTTTTGGTGGAATGAAACTGTGGAGTTGTGCCAGTATGTTGTTACCGCACTAAAAATTATCTGTTAATCAAGCCTAACCTCTGTCCCTCAAGACATTTATTTCTGTAGTTTTAAAAGCTATGTCTCCTTGCTTCCTTTAATCTTGTGTATTTTGGCTGTGGAGGACAAAAATCAAATTCTTGATCCACCTAAGTTCAAACTACTGATTTTTCTTTCCATTACTGTTGCTGGTGGTATGGGATATTAAGCAGAAGAATAAAATTATTGTTAGACATGATTAAAAATATACAACTCTTTTTCTCTTTCCTTTCTATACCTCTTTTTCTCCTAGCTATTTTTCTCCTGTTTGTATCAACTGACAAAGATAGACCAACATAAGTCAGAATATTCCCACAATGGGATCACCTACAGATTTTTTTCTTGAGCAACCAAAATGTAGTTTAATGGCAGCAGCATAGAATCCCTGTGTAAAAGAGATTACACTCCTGTATTTTCCTTGTTCTGTGTTCAAATAAACAATATTAGAATTGGTTACTTTATTTGGTGGTTGTCTCAATAATATTTTGTACAAAGCACATGGTATTTAATTGCCTAAACTACCACTAAGCAACAAGCAAAGGATTTTTAGTCAGTAATTTTATTCACTTGCACATATCTCCTAAAATTTTCACATATTTTTCCTTAAAGCTTCAAGCAGTGTTCAAAAATAATTTACACAGATTTCTTTCTCAATTCTTTTACAGAATCCACAGATTTGTTATACCAGTTTCTGCTGTTGATGATGAGGGGGAATACATGTTTGTGCCAGATGCCTACAACATTAATATTCCATGCAAAGTACATATTGTGGGTAAGTATACTGCACAGTGATCTGTATGGAACATCTTTCTCTGACCTTTGGAAATTCAATGCAGTGTGAAATACCCCTGATCAAAACCACTTTGTGTCCTCTGAGTGGGCATCCACCAGAGCAAACAGACCTGCAGTTTTGGCAAAGTGCAGTTGAGCTGCTGGGAGAGTTCTTTGTCTATGCTCAGGATCTGCTCATAGTTTATGTTCTGGGCGGAGCTCCTGGGGGAGGCTTCTTGAAGCTGAGCTCCTAAAGCTAAACCATTGTGAAGAGTTTATGCAAAAAGCCTGTTGCTATCACTTCTCAGATATACACCGCTGTCTTTAAGAACTGGTTTGCTAACATTGCAAAATGTGATTTAGTTTGATAAGAGAATAGTAGAATAAGCACATCTTTACCCATCCATTAAATGCTATCTAGAAGGAAAAATTTTTCTGTCTAGCTTTGATTCATCTGGCAAAGCAGGAGGCTTGTAAGTGATCCAAGTCCTTCAAACAAAAATAAAACAGGGCATTGACTATTCCCACAGCAATACCTCACCACTTCTAACTGCAACCAGCAGCTTGGAGGTCAAAAGAACAGCAGTATAAATGACTAAAGTTTTAGAAAACATGTTTTTTAATTTAACCTGAGAGATATGGGATATGTGTATTACAAAAAGTATTGGTGGGATTTAGGGAGTATCAAAAGGGAAGTGGTACTAAAGGGGAATGACCACTGTTATATTTCTAATATGTTAAAAAAAGTAACAAGTGGATATTAATCAGTTATTCTCCATACACAGAGTGCATAAGAAAAGTGAAGTTTTTTGTTTCCAGAAAAGGATTGGAGTTTATAAATTTTAAACTGCAAGGACAGTGAAGGATGAAGCGTGGTTAGATGTGTCATAAAAAAGCCCACAACTGAAATTCCCCAGAGCCACTTAGAGGAAAACGCTCTCAGAAGTTACCTGAATACACATAATTCTGCCTCAGGGAAACAGTTATGGTTTTTTTCATATGGTCTTATTATTCCAAAACGTCTATGGTGCCATGATTTCTTTTTCATCAAGGAATTATTCTTTAAATAGATTTTTCTTCACAGGTTTTCTTTAAAACAAAATTCAATTGCTTAAAACTACCAAGAAAATAAAACATAGAGCATGTTTCTGTGTGTTGCAGACCTGTGCCAGGTCACTGAGCTCTCAGAGCAGTAGCTACATGTCTAAATCTCCTTTTTCAGATCCTCCTAAGCTTCACCTGGATGGTCTTGGGGAAAATAACACTGTGACAGTAGTGGCAGGAAACAAACTACGACTTGAGATCCCCATCACTGGTGAACCACCTCCTAAAGTCTTTTGGAGTAGAGGGGACAAGGTACCTTGTCATTGTAGAGGCTTCTTTAGCTGAATAAGGAGCCTTTTCCTTTAAAAACATAATCTTTAGCCTTTTGAAGATATAGATTTTAATGGCAGAAAATAAGAGGGAGATGCCCTATTGCTCAAAAAAGAAAGGTAAAACAGATAAATATTATTTAATATCTTTTGAACCTTTCTAAGGTTCAAAAATTAAGAAGGAAAAAAAAATTACTTTACTATTTAAAAAATTAGTAGAGGAGAAAGATATATGGGATGCAGAAGAACAGTTGTGAGAATTTGCCAAATGGCTATTTCTTCTATACATTCAATGCCCAGAATGGCTGCCAGGTTTCGGCAGGAAGCCATGATATGGTCTGGTTTTGGAAAATGAATGATAAATTTTAATGGAGTTGAAGTCTCAAATGAAACAATAGGCAACTGGGATCTTGCATCTGGTGTCTTAATGCAAAAATTTTGCTTAGATCAACCCTGGCTCTTTAAATACCAAAATAGTCACTTTTTCACATTTAAATTTTCATTGTGCAATGTAGAAGCTGGGACATGTTGCCACCACTGCTCATATCAAACTTATCTGGTCAAATCTGTGACCTCTATTTTTCAAATATTAATTGTAGTGTCACCACTGTGGTCCTGTCCAAACAGGGAATTGTTCTAGGAGAGCTCCTACACATATTCCAAAATATGTGACAGCATTTGAAATCCATGAGGAGAAACTACTTATCATTGCAATCACTCTGACCTTTCAAGTGAATGACTTACTTTTGATCTGACTTTTGGAAGAATCACCCATTCTTTTTCCATCAAATTAATGATATGTGGTGTTGGCAAAAGTGTGTTCCACCTCAAAGGAGAAGCCTAGTGCTTCATCCTTTATGATGGAATGGCTTAATTGAGTAGTAAACTAGTAGTTATTAGTAGTAGTAAAATAGTAGGTACTATGTTTTACTTATTTTAGTTATTTTGTCAGTTTTCTCATTAGGTGACTAAAATGCTGAGGTTTGGTGTGGTTTTTCTTACAGTTGCTTTAATGTTTTTGTTGAAGAGACCTGTACTGCTTTCAAATTTTGATTTTTGAATATTGTGATTCTCAAGTCCAGAAAATATGACTTTTCTCTCTGTTCTTTGTGGCTCTTAGATGGTCACAGACAGTGGAAGAATACGGGCAGAATCTTACCCAGACAGCAGCTGCCTGGTCATTGATGCAGCTGAGAGGGAGGACTCAGGTCCTTTCAGAATCACTTTAAAGAATGAGGCTGGAGAAGACACGGCTCTAATCAACATTAAAGTGGTTGGTAAGTCATGTGAAACAGTGCCTATGAGCCATGTCTTTTATCACTGCAGAAGGATCTCAAGAAACTTCTCAGGAAATTTTCCTACTTGTTCCCATTGCCTGGTGTGGAACTGGGATGCAGGGTACGAAAGCTGGGTGTTACTGAAGGGAGTAGGAGCTTGGAAGGGATTTAAGTAGGAGTTGATTATTGCTGCTGCCAGGGGCCAAACTTCTCTGGTTGCCTCAGTCTGCCATTATCACTCCTGATTCTCCACTCCCCCTGTGGCTGTGGGCTCTGTCTTGGCACATGCCCTCGAGAGCCTCTCAAGTGTCTCAACCGTGCAGAAGAACTTGGCATTCATCCATTCCAAACCACCAGCCACGATCCACTAAATTTCTTTTTCGTGCTCTCTCTCCTCATTAGGAATTCCTGCTGCACCTCAAAAACTATTTAGATTTGTTTCTTATTTGACATTTTTAATTTCAACCTATAAAAAAAAAAAAAAAAAAAAAGAAAGAAATATTTTTTAAAATAATGTTTACTTTGTTTAAACAGATGTTCCTGATCCTCCTCAGGCACCAAATGTGACTGAGGTGGGTGAAGACTGGTGTATTATGACCTGGGAACCTCCAGCAAATGATGGTGGATCACCCATTTTAGGTACATACTATTTTTTTTTTTTTTGGTGGTGACTGTCTAATACAGACAAAAGAAGCAAACACTGAATAGGATCAGAGTTTAGCTCAGGCCCTGGAAAGTGGCACTGGGAATATCCAGTAGCTAGTATGTTCTACCTACTCTGACTTTATCAGATACCTGTTTTCTTAATGCTTCGAGATTTTTCATTTTCTATGTTGTTACATTATGTCCCCTACTTGAAAGACAACCTCTTATAAAACCAAACTTGGCATTGTTAGTAATCTGTTTGAATGTTAGAAGAAATTTCAGAAACAATTTATTGGATAAAATGGAATATCTTTTAATACACCAAACCAAGAGGAAAGTCAGATGGGCCCAGAGGTCAGTAGAACCAGACCCTTTTCACTAAACACAGCAGTTTTATAAGTCATAAAAGCTCATACATGGCTATGAAAGCAAATAGGTGGCCATCAGATAGCTTGCAATGATGAAAATTACCACTCTGAAGCTAGAAGGGAATATTGAGATGTATCCAGGTAAAAAATTGTCACTGGGCAGTCAAAAAATAGACCTTTTATTACTGACCTTTATGCCATCACTTATTATCATAAAATCTTTTCTGGTCAAAAGGATATTTCATTGAGAGGAAAAAGAAACAAAGCTCCAGGTGGATGAGGCTGAATTTTGAACTGTGTAAGGAAACAACTTTTGAGCCAAAGAAAATGATTGAAGGTGTTGCTTATGAGGTCCGTGTGTTTGCTGTCAATGCCATCGGCATGTCCAAGCCAAGCATGCCTTCCAAGTCCTTTGTTCCTTTAGGTAAGTAAACAAGAGCAGAGATAGGTATGCATTTAGAAAATAACCATTAATATGTTATTAAAATCACCTAATTATATTTTTTTATTAGTGTGACAGCTAGAAGGCTTTGTCATTCCCGCAGTGACAGGCTAACTCAGTGGTCTTTTCATATAAAGAAACAAATTTTCAAACTATTGTGACAACTACAAGTCCCTGTAAAAGAAAGGTCTCTTGTTCTGTAGATCAGCAAAGGTTCCCCCCTTGCTCAGCAGCACCCCAAGAATGTAGAGGAGGAGGAAGGAGGGGGCTGTTACAGCTCCAGCATGCTCCCTTCTCTCCAGACATACCTGCTGAGCTAGAAGACACTGCTCCCAGTTTCTCTGCTCTACCAGCCACAGCTGCTTGTCCTTCTCTCTCCTCTGCAGGAGGAATTTATATTCCCTGGGTCAGGCTGTGAGCAGATATGGGATGAGATAGCTGCTTTTTCCTAGCATGGTCCTAACTGGGAAAGATGTGCCAGGGATAATGGGAAATAGCCTGTCGCCTTGATAGTAAAAGGTTTTTAAAATCATGGGGATTTAGGGTTAAAAGGAAAATTAAGCTTAGTAAGCCCTGAAAAAATAAATACCCTAAGTACATGAAGGCCTTGTACCTTGAACTGCACCTCTGTAGCTAGTACATGATAAATGATATAATTGTTAGATGTGATGATTGTTTAGTAATTAAATATAGTTACTGTTTAATCGTAAGAATAATCATCAGAAACTGTGGTCAGGGGCCTAAGAAAGATGACGAGAAACTTGTGCTTGAATAAAGTCAATGTATACAATAGAACAATATAAGTTTAATAATTAATATGTAAGTTATATAACGATAGAATATAAAATACATTCAGCTCGAAAGCCATGTCGGAGTCAGATTTGGGTCTGTATCCCTGATTCCCAGAGCTTTTAATAAAAGCACCTGCATATAATCAAATCCCGTGATTATGCGTGTTCCTGAACGCTAACAACCTGGGATACTGAGCTAGAGCAACACAGACCATAAACGTAAACCTTTAGTGGTAACAGTGTCCGGCCTTCTCCCCGCTTGCTTCAGCTGTTACCAGCCCCCCAACCATGCTGGCAGTGGACAGTGTGACCGACACCTCGGTGACGATGAAGTGGAGGCCACCAGACCAGATTGGGGCGGCGGGGTTGGACGGCTACGTGGTGGAATACTGCTTTGAAGGAAGTAAGTGAGAACACCCGGAGTCCCTGACTCACAGGGAAAGTGGGTGAGACTTTCTCCATTTTTTCTCTACAGGTATCAGGTGCTCTGGCTGTCAGGCAGAGAATAATCAGGCAGAAAACCTCAAGGAGCAGGGTTTTGTTCAGGCTTCCCTTGGTTTGTATTCCAGATGTCACCCACTGACTATGGTTCAACTTTTCTTGCACTTGATTTGAAGTCCAAATCCAAAGCCATATAATCTGCTGTAGTGTACCAAGTACCGTGCTAATAACTCCCCTCTTTCAGATGCTAAATGAGAGTCAGGGCAGTAAAGAGTTCATTGGTGGATGAAGGCATAGGAAATAATGAATGGGTAAAGGTGTGGCCCAAAATATGTTCAGGCTGACTGGGTTTTAGGGACAAGAGGTTCTCAGTGTGGTAATCTCTATGTTGACATGTTACTAACTAGCTACTTCAAGTGCCAGCTGCCAACACTGAGAACAGCCTCTCCAATAGCTCCTGTAGAAGTCATCTAGGCATGCAAAGTCCATGTCTAGATCTTAAATTTCTCCAACATTTCAGTGCAGTTTTGGGGATCTTTAACTATGTCCATCTAAGACAAAAATATATAAGAACTGAAGGAGGAAGATAAAGAGACTGAATTAACTTTTGAGAGTAAAATAAGAAGGAACAGGGAAATAGAAATTATATTTTACAACTAAGAGTCTTTGGTGATCAAGCAGCAAAAACTTAGTATTTTCCAGCACGTTTTCTCCTGAACTTACATCAAATGAAGCCTATTTTCAAAAAGTAAAATCCACCAGCACCTGGGTAAGTATCAAATAGCCTGGAGTGGTATGTGCAATACCCAGCCTCTGTGGACCAACATTTCAACTGCAGCAATGTTGTGGACGTGGATGAAGAGGACACAGTTATCTTCAGCCCCTGCTCCTTGTGCTCCTGCAGAGCAACTGCTGTTACTCTTAAGGTTGCTGTAAATCAAGTGAGGGGTTGAACACCTTTTTCCACAAAGGCATTATTTCAATGAAAGTTTTCCATGAATGCAATCCATAGCCTGGAGACAAAAGGTAGAGGACAGAACCTGTCATTCATGCTGTCACATGTTTCAGATTCAGAAAATCCAGGAAAACAGTAGGTCATAAACATGGTCATGTGCCATGGCACTCAACTCTCTCTCAGGCAAGTGGGAGAGGGTGTGAAGAAGAACCACTGGCTTTTCTCAGGAGCACTCAGCATCTTGTAGTATTGAGATGAATATCTTTAAGGAGCAGGACTGCAAGAGGCTCAAAGACCCGGAGAAGAGTACCTGAAGGGAGACTCAGCTGGAATGGTAGGAAGGGTTTTCCTTGTATATTGGGAGGGAGCTGTGGGAACAGCTCAGAGTGAGTAAGCATGCAGTCTTCCATCAAGACACAGTGTTCTTTTTTTGTTTCTACTGCACAGGCTAGGTGTAGGGGAATATTAAGGGGACTGTCAATGTGAGGACTTCAGTGTATGCTGTATATTTTGCTTTGTGTAGCATTGGGTAGAATGAAAGGGAATAATGCTGCTTGACATTAGAGTATGTGATATCCAGATTAAGTGATAAGAGAGGATGAAAAATTCAGACAGGTTAATTCAAAGTATGGCTTTGAAAAGGAATCTTCTAAATCTGTCTTTAAAGGGCTATTAGACAGAAGAACAATAAATACCTATTAAATGGAACAAATTCTTTACTTTTTTTTCCAGATAGGTTTTAAACATGAAGATACAACAAAATGACAGCCAAGTCTGTCATTTTACTGTTACCCACCTCAGTTAAAATACAATGGGTACAATGTATTTTACAGAGTTTTGAGTGTTTATGTATATCTATATAGATCTCCTATATATGCATATACATCTATATATACACAATTGACATTATGTATATATGTTATGAAGATGCTTAGGAAGCAGCAAGATAAGCAGAAAATACCAATTTTAAAATGTCAATTTTAAAATGCCAATTTCAAAAGTCATGTTATTGGATTATTCATCTTTTTCTCTCTGTTCAGTTGTTTTTCCCTTTCTTTCAATATCTTAGTGCCTCTTTTTTCTCAGCCCTGTTCTGCCTTAAACTAATTTTTTCTGTAATGTTTAATAACTCTTTTTTAATTTCAAGATACTTTTTATGACTGTCTATATTCATTCTGCTGTTTTTTTCTCTTAGTTATCTGTTTGTAAACTCATCTATATTTACATCCTCCATTCTTTCATTGTTGTCACAGAAGTAGTTTTCAAGAGAGGTTTTTAGAGTCTTCCTTAACATAACAATCATTAGGAGAAATCACTAGCTGACAATAGAAGACAAAAAAATTATAAAGATAATATAGGAAAATAATGTATCATAAATTTTGGTTTGGCTTTGCAATATTGGTATTTTCATTTAGTCAGAACCACATAACTTGATCAATGTGGTGAATTCTTGGAGTCCTTAACTATGTACTATTCCATGCATATTACTAAAATGGAGCCTCATCATGAGTATCTTGATCCAGCATTGCATAGGTGTGAATAACATGAATATTGACTATATACATATATATATAGAGAGAGAGAGAGAGGCCTAGTTTACAATATCCAACTTTGGCCCTCCTGCTGTGGAGATGTGGAGCAGACCAAATCCTGTTGACACAGGAGAAGTCAGTCCCCAGTAAAGTGTGCTGCTGACCAGTTCTTGTGGGGCATTTGGAGGGCAGCCTGGGGAGCACAGCCTGAGTGCTCCCCATGCCAAAATGTTTATCTGCTTGTAACAGGCTGTTGTACCTGCAGATGATCTATTTTTATAGCTGGTAAATAAATACTTCAGAGAGTTTCTGTTGGCTGAGATCTTTGCCAGTATACTCATCCAGGACCATGCAAAAATACTAGAATAGTATTTTTATTATCCCAAAAATAGCCAGCTCCAGGATTACAGGAAATCCAGGGCAGCGATAATTTGTTCAGGAAGTAAAGCCTTAGGGTTTACATCATTTCTGTCATCATCCATGGGTCTGGTCTTCTTTAATCTTCTATCTATGTTCCTTCAGCTAAATGTGTTCTCTTCCTCTGTTTCCTCCAAGCTTTTTCCAAGACCTTTTTTTCTGTCTCTCTTACTCAGAATTTATCTCTGATTTTTTTATCTCTTCTACGATGTGTTTTCTTCTCCTTCTTCACTTTCTCTCATCATCATTTTGTTTCATTTCTCTCTTCCAAGTGTTCATTTTGTCTCTTTCTTTTCATATTTCTAGGGCTATTCTGGGGCCCAAAAACTCACAGAACTTTATATCCTCCTCTTCTTTCATCCTTTATCTTTCCTGTGGGCATCACATATAATTGTTCTGTATCTAGATGCCCTCTTTCAATCTCTTTCCTCCCTGCAGTCTCCCTAAATATGAGTTCTCTAAATCTGTAAAGCCCAGCAACTATCTTTGCATACTTACTAACAGGAATTGCTAACCACTGACAAAATGCTCCATCTGTGTGAAAGTGGGTGTCTCTGATTAATTTTAAAGATGGATTCTCTCAAGGTATATCGACAGATCTGTCTGAGGATTTGGGGGAGCCACCTTTTAACCTGGAAGGTACAGTATTCCACAAAGGATATAAGTCTTCTTTAATGAAGGAAAAACTCTCTTCATAAAAGTAAAGATAAATTCCTAAATTCCAGTGAATTTTAGGGGCAACAGTCTACGGAATTTTCTGTAGTATAGGTGTAAAGGGGAGGGGGACATATTTAGGAAACAGTCAATGATTGAAATCCTTTTCTGCTGGAAGCTTGAATGAAAACTTAATTCCTAAAAGCAAGACACTCAGTTATGAAAATGTACCACAGCACTACACTCTAGTTCTGCAGGGCTCTCCAGTTCATAACAGTTCTCTTGTCTTGCACTCCTGTGCCCAGGTGCCAGCAGTGTTAGGGCAGTCTGTGCTGGGAGGATGGGGTGGATAAGAAAGTCTGGTTTGTAATTGAAGCTGTTCACAAGACTGTGCTGTTATGATCACTCTACAAATTTCAAGCGACCACCTGGGGGTAGGATTAAAAATCTGAGAATGCTGTAATTATGTGAGCAATTCTGACACAGTCTTCCTTTTTTTTTAAGGCATGAGGAGAGATGGCATTTCATTGCAATGTATAAATATTCTATGTTTCTCTTATCTCTCAGTTATACTTTCAAGGGTACTCAGTACTGGTTGAAATTAATTGCAAAACCCATTTCTCTTCAAGGAAGCTGTTAAAGAAATGATTAGTGCTTTTGGAAATATATTCCTTGTCCCTCTTGTTTTATTCTAGCTGAATTAAAAACTCTAACCAGTTTTCTCTCTGGTACACTTAAATTATAGACATATTCTAATAACATTTATATAATTATATAAAGATATATAAATACATGAATATACAAATACATAATCAGCAGAAACCCTTTAGGGTTTGAAACATTCTTCCTACATATGAAAATGCATCTACATTGTCTTACAGCATAATTAGAAAAACAAAATAGAACTAGTCATTAAAATCTAACTAATCTACTACTGTTCTGTAATTTTCATCATCCATGCTGTGGATGTATTTATAATTCCCTATTCTTTGGATTTGTCCTCTTCCCCTCACTTCTCTAAACCAGCTGATGAATGGATCGTGGCTAACCCAGAGCTGACAGACAAAACGAAGTTTACCATCAACGGCCTTCCAACTGGCTCGAAGATCCTTGTGAGAGTAAAAGCTGTGAATGCTGCTGGTGAAAGTGAGCCCAAGTACCACCCACAGCCTATTTTAGTCAAGGAAGTGATAGGTAAGATCCTGCTGCCTACACTTACCCACAAATACATCCTGTTTCCATACTAATGGGAAAAAAAAATGGGGGGTTTTTTGAGGCTAATACTTACTTGTTATTGGTAACTGATGATATGGCCTTACAAAGCCATTGTGTGGTGGCTAGAAATCAAGAAACTGTCTTTAAAAAATGTCATAATTTTGTTTCATTTCTGAGCTTTTATTTCTCAGTTTTTCAGGGCTTTTTTTTCTGCAGAACTTGAACCTGATGGTAGTTTTTTTAGTTCTTTGATGCTTCCCACCAAATCCTACCATTGTAGCATTTGATATTATAAAAGCTGATGGTGTGCTGGATGCAATGCTGGGGAACCAAGAAATTTAAGACACCTCGCTCATTAGTCACTTCTGGGAATTTTAGACCACACTGTCTCCTTTTTATACTGATGCACACCATGCTGCCTTGGTTAGAAAGGAAGATATGTACTCAACACAAACTTTTGTTTCGTTCAGAACCTCCAAAGATTCGTCTACCAAGACACTTAAAACAAACCTATACTCGAAGAGTTGGAGAAACTGTGAATCTTGTTATTCCTTTCCAGGTAAGAATTAAAAACAATGTCAGAAAAATTATTTTTGCCTTTTTTTTTTTCCTTTCTCAAAAATTTTTCTTGATACTTCTCTTTTGAAGTGATTCCTCTGTAATTTTGGCCAGTGAGCTAAGTTAAGCACATGTGGAAGCACTCTGAAGTACAGAGGTGCTTGAAAGTTTTTGGTTCAATGTCTCAAATAAATTATTTTCAGCCAAGTAATGAATTGGGTAACTCACTCAGACAGACTGATTGGTTATCTGTCATCCAAAGGACACTTAGAAATCTTCACAGCAGGCATTGCACATGAGACAATTGCACAATGCAAAGGGGTTGCTCTGGAAACAGTTAAATATGGGTATCAAGAGTGGAACAGCAGCATTTAACAGCTTCCTTGTCATGAGAAGAAAAATCAGGGGAAGAGCGGGCAGACTGCAACTGTTAAATCCTTGAGATCACAACTGTAATATGACTATTTCTAAAATACATAGCATGTTTTCCCACAGCTTTGTGTTAACCTTCATTCCAGCACCTTTAAACAGCAGCTGCCTCTCTCTTTGTGAGGTCCTTCTTCAGAATAAAAAAATTATGGCAGAATTCATTTCTCTTTCATGTCTGCACATTTTAAGATACTGAGTGGGCATAACTCAGCTTCACAGAGGCTGTTAAAAGCCTCATAAAAGCTTGATCAGCAGTTCACTGCAAGATATATTTCTCTTGAGAAATTAAAGGAATATTTCATGGTTATTCTCTAAGATAAGGTGTTCAAAATGGTGTGAGATTACCCTTTTCAGACAGCATCTGCAAACTGTTTGCCTGTGAAAGGCAAATCCCACGGCAAAGCAGGTGAAATTCACTCTAAGTACCTATATTGGGTACTTAGACACACAAAAAATGGCACACAAAAGAGATCAATCCAGCCTTCCTAGCAGCTATTACAACTTCCTTTGCAATGAAAGGAGAGATTTTAGGATCCCTGGAGGTTGAATCTATTACTTTCCTCTTTCACTGGCAATGTAGAGAATGCAAGCACTTCCAGAGAGTGAAATACTTTTTTTTATATTTTCTGTGGGTTATTTTTTTCTCCCTTTTCTTTTAGAAAACAGGAAATTATTTGTCAAATTTAGCCAGAGGGACAAATGTCCAGTATCGCCAGAAATTGCAAATATTTTCAGTCTCCTAAGCAAAAAAAAAAAGGAAAGGTGAATTTTAGGTGAATTTGTATGATTGTATCTCTAAATGGTATATAATTTAAAAAAAAATTCTGTTTCTTTCAGGACAATTTTTATTTCCTGTCTGGGAAAAATGCAAAATAAACCTGTTCCCTTCTCTTCCCTTTTCTCTCCAAAAAAATAATACAAAAATTGTTTCCTGGCTCCTTGCAGGGGAAACCAAGGGCAAAAGTATCTTGGGAGAAAAATGGTTCTCCGATCGACAAGAACGACATCAACATCCGCAACACGGAGCAGGACACCATCATCTTCATCCGAAAGGCAGAGCGGGGGCACTCCGGGGAGTACGACATGAAAGTGGAGGTGGAGAACTTGGTGGACAAAGCTACGATAGATATTCAGATCGTTGGTATGTTTGGAGAAATGAAAATAAATTCAGCTGTTCCAAGGCTACAGGAAAATGGGAATGCCGACATCTTTCTTGGCATCTCCACGTCCAATTACTTGGCTGTAGATTTGTGGTCTCTCAGGAAATCTCCATACACC
This sequence comes from Taeniopygia guttata, assembly GCF_048771995.1. Classification (NCBI taxonomy): domain Eukaryota; kingdom Metazoa; phylum Chordata; class Aves; order Passeriformes; family Estrildidae; genus Taeniopygia; species Taeniopygia guttata. The sequence goes on along the minus strand of NC_133025.1, from coordinate 54,171,665 downwards.
ATAGCATTGTTGGAATGTGTCAGCCTCTTTTTTTCTCTGTTCAGCCCCTCATGTTTTTGTCTATCCAGGATGCAAGATTTTTCCTGTTGAGTGGTACTCATAGACAGTAATGGTAACAAATTCATAATAAGTTTGTCACAAATGCAGCGTGGAAGAAATCCTAAATGCTGAAAGTAAGAAAGGGAGGAAAGACAAGAAAACACATTTCTTTTTCATTTTTACCATCCATAATAGGCAAAACTGGCAGCACAACTTTATTACATGTACTGTAATTCTGACATGCCTTCTCTTTGAAAAGTTTTATTTTGCAACCACATCTTTCGACTTTTTTTTTTTTTTTTTTTTGGTAAGAAAGAGAGAGAAATCAAACTAATTGGAAGATGTGTGTGGGAAAAAGATAGAGAAAGCAAACAGTAAAATAAGTCATTTTTGTTGCAGATCGCCCAGGCCCACCAGAGGTTGTGACTATTGAGGATGTCTGGGGAGAGAATGTGAATTTATCATGGAAGCCACCAAAAGATGATGGCAATGCTGCCATTACTGGGTACACTATTCAAAAGGCAGATAAGAAGAGTATGGTAAGTAATAAGGAGATGTTTAAAAGCTGGATGTACTCATGAATTCTCCCTTTTAAAAACAGAAAGCTTTACATGCTTAAAAGCATGTAGGTGCACAAAGCACTGATTTATCAGCATTTGAAATATCTCTACAGGGTCCTCTAAAAGCTCTAAAATTCACTAAGCCTAGAAGTAGAAATATTTTCAAATTATTCCAAAGAGAAGGACTAAAAATGGGAAAGATAGGTGGATTTGAGAGAAGAAATTATGCATTTTCCCTTTGCCTCAGGAGAGAAAATAAAACCTTAAAATACTAATTCTGAATTCAGTAGGCTGCTACCAGAACAAAAGTGTTCCATTGCTGCTGTTTTCAAACCTGCAATGTCACACTGTGTAAGTCATTGCCATTCCTTACTACCCATGGCAAAACAGTACATAGGTACTTCTGTAACTGCCCTGAGATTTACAGATGAAAACTGCAATACAGAAATAATTATTATTTTCGTTAAACTAACAAAAATTGTACACTTCTTTAAAAGACAGTAGTCAGATTTAACATTTACTGCAAATTCAAACACTGGAAATCTAGAGCAATATTTAGGTATTTAGGGAGATGCCTTCTCCAAGAAATTAATTTGCTGTCCTCTCCTATCCCCCACATTAATATGTTGATCTCCATCATGGTCTGACCAATTAATTCTTCTTATGCCACTATTTTCCTTCCCATCCTTCTTTTTCTTTCTTTTTTTTTTTTTTTTTCTTCTCCTTCTCTTGAGACTGTAAGAACATGTGGTCTCTAGTACAGTGACCAGAACAATGTCTCCTCTAAACTACTGTGATAAGGAGAAAATAACAACAGCAAGCAGCATCTAGAGTTCAGTGTGAAATGGATCATTCAGGTCACTTTTTCTCCAGGTCACCGTATTTGTGGTGGTGCATTTTGCACTTCTGGCACAGCTAGTCTTCTACAAAAAACTGTTTTCCCAAAGGAACTTTAGCTCTTAAAGCTGACCAAATATTAATGCAAACTGTGGTACAGGGAACTCGGCAAAAGTTCATCTCTAGAAAAGCAAGAAAACTATTTAGGGCAATTGCACTTTATATTAGTTGCATTTTTAGCATTAACCTTTTTCATCTCAGATTGTTGTTTAGTTATTATGTAAGACAGAATTCACACATCCTGTTACTACTGCAAGGCTAAAGCACTAAAAGCCACTTTTTCCATCTTGGCGTTTAGATATCAGAGGACCACAAGCACAGAACTACATTTCTCATGAACTGTGATAGAGAGGGCAGGTTAGTGCAGTGTCCTCTTGTGAGTGCATATTACTACAGAACAGCACATGCTACTGCCTTCCCCACAGGAATGTAGTTTTGTTATCTGCAACTGTGCTTTCTCTGTCAGCAGTGTGGATTTGGAATGAGGGAGCCTACCCTGCTCACACAACACAACCTTTGTAATACTGCAGTTCCTAAAATGAACCCTTCCAGCTGCAACAATTCACTAGGGCTCACCTTCTCTTCAGCCTTCACTTTTCATCAGTGAGCTCTGCTGTACTGCCATCATCACTCATTTCATTATTAATTATTGCTTGCTGCATTCTCTTCAAAGAAAAACCTACTGCCAGAAGCTTGATGATCCTTCCAGTGGATGTCTGGGTGGCACAGGGTGCTGCGGGGAACTCACCCTGTGTGTCTGTGTTGCCACAGGTCCTCAGCTGGGTAATAATTAGCATTGGCTCTATGATTGTAGAAGGTTGATCAAGTGTTTTATTCTATCATTTTATGCTATATTATTATGCTATACTCATTAAGAAACTCATTAACCCTTACTGCTACTCTGATACAGCCTTGATATAATTGGTTAATCCATCTAAACACTATCTAGTGTCTAATTAAGAAATCACCCTTTAGTAAACAAATCTCCATGACACATTCCACATGCACACAACAGCAGGTGCAGCAAGTGGAGATAAGAATTGTTTCTCATTCTTTTCTCTGATTTTCTCACAGCCTTCCCCAGGAAAATGCCTGGGAAAGTCTGTGCCTGCTCCCTGTGGCCAGGGAGCTGCTGCCCCATGTCTGTGCCTTTCAGGAGTGGTTCACCGTGATCGAGCACTACCACCGCACCAGTGCCACCATCAACGAGCTGGTCATAGGCAACGAGTACTACTTCAGGGTCTTTGCTGAGAACATGTGCGGCCTCAGCGAGGATGCAACCATGACCAAAGAGAGTGCTCTGATTGCAAAGGATGGTTAGTTAATTACCCATGCCTCGTCAAGGGGGAGGGGGGTGCTCAGAGGCTGGAAGGCGACTGGAGGTAAAGGCCATATCTCTAAAGCATCCAGAGGCACTCCCGGCCCCAAGCTGAGGTCCAACAGCAAGGGCATTTCCTATTCAGATGTCTTGGTTTGTCCACATAGCTCACAGTCACTGCTTTTAATCAGGACTAGGACATTTCTCCCATGATCTGACATTTTCTATGGTCTTGGATCTCAGACTCAGGTTACCACTGGCACATATGCATTGACAAGAGCTGGAGAGGAGTAAAGCAGCTGCTCTGTTAGAAGCAGTGGGTCACTGCCCTCCTCTGGAGACTTGGCATCAGCTGTGCAGGAACACCCTCCACTTCAAGCAGGATGCAACAGAAAAACATACCCCCTGCTTCACATCTCTTGAGGGTGGGGTTGGGCAAATTCTGATTCTGCAGTCAAAAATCCTGACATTTCAGATGATGTCAGCTGGAAATGGTACTGTAAAATTAAACCCACAAAACTTTTCTATGGAAAGGAAATTCTAAAAACAAATAGCTTACAGGAAGAAAATCAAAACAGTTTGCCTGAAAGGAAGGAATACATGATGCAGAGGACAGACAACCTGTAGAGCCCACACAGCCAGATTGAAAGACTCTGGAGTCATGAACAAGAAAATGGCTCTAGGAATTCTTTTTCAGCACTGCTTACTTGCCCTTCTCATGAGTGCAAGTATCAGGCCTAAGCTGCACTGAAGTTAGTATTAGAGCTTGGATCAGCTTTAAGTGAACAAAGCTGTGTAATGATACCTGTGCACAGGAATAGATGTCTGTCTGTCCAGCCACCTTAAATGCCAGATGAATGTGTGGCTGAAGAGGATTTGTTGGTGGTAATCTCCATTGCAGAGTGAAGATAAACTGGCAGTGAGAAAATACATTTTACTACCATGTTTTTCTTATTCAGAAACTGCATCCATTTAGGTATCTGTATTGTCAGTGCACTGTTTAAAGCAGAATGAAAAATAGATTTTCAGGTACGGGGACCGTTTATAATCAGAACAAACTGAAAAAATAATTGGCAGAGTGAATAAGGCTTGCCAAAGACAGGCATCCTGCAGTACATGGGTTAGGATCCTGCTGTTTAGCAGGGCATACAGACACAGAATGAACATGATTTGTGTGCCACCTGCACAGGAAACAAAGAGAAGCTCACAGACGTCAATGCCATAGTGTGACTGAGGGCTACAGTGACTGTGCAGACCCACCTCCAGCCTCCCCTGCAAGTGCAGCTACTGGAGTCACGTTGGTACCTAAAGCAGTGCAGATCAGAACTGACTCTCTGGAGCCATTTAATGCACTTGGGTGTTTAGCTACCTGCCAATGCTCTTTTTATAAATGTTTCATTTTCCCTTTGTAGGTAAAGTCTACAAATACCCAGTTTACGACGACTTTGACTTCAGCGAGCGGCCGCTGTTCACTCAGCCCCTGGTGAACACATTTGCTGTCGCTGGTTACAATGCCACCCTGAACTGCAGCGTCCGGGGCAACCCCAAGGTACAGCACAGCTCTGACAGCAGTGCTTAAAACACCAGAGAGTTTAACCTGGCAATGAAAATTACATGCCACTTTTACCATTTAACTCATGAGCCAGGCTGAAGGCTAACAGACAGGTGTGGGTTCTAAAGAATACAAAAATAAAGGAGCTGCTTACCTGTGCTACAGGCACTACAATAGTAAATGCACAGGTAACTCAGTGAAGGGGCAGAACCTCAGGAAAAGGCTGGGTTTTGCTGGAACTCTCACTGACAACAGCTGTACAGTTAATATATCAGTTAATATTGTTAATAAAATAAACCCATAATTATTTTGCAAAGAGCTAATTATTCTCTAAGTAAGCACCCTGCAGGAATGCTCTGGGTGCCACGCTGTTTCTCAGACCCACTGCACGATGCATCTTGCATTTTCTTTTGACTTGTATCTTTTTGAGTTCTTTTTTCTGGTGTGAGAAACTGAACTGGCCTGGTAAAATGAGAAATCTGGAGTGCTGTTCACTCTTCGCCTTCACAGTTTCTGACTGCACAAATTACCGTGGAAAAATATGTTTTCCTATTGTTTTAGAGTAATTGGATGTCAAAAGCTAATCGTCAGCTGTTTGGTATAATTACACAATTCTTGTACTGATAACAGGCTTGTACTTATGACTTTAATTAGGTGATAAGGCCTGCACTGAAAAAAAAGTGCTAAAAATCAGATGTATGATGCAAACAATGCTTATCTTTAAGATTTACATTTTCCTTTCTATCACTACTTCATCTATGTTTTATCATTTCTGGATTACTCAGCTTTAACTGAACACCACAAAATAGGGGATAAAATATTTCAGTTCAGATTTGTGCATTTGGACTTTCTTTTTTTGTTGTTGTTGTTTGGTTGTTGCTTCTTTGGTTTGTTGTGGGTTTTGTTGTTTTTTATTTTTTTTACCACAGCCCAAAATAACGTGGATGAAAAACAAAGTGCTCATAATGAATGACCCAAGGTACCGGATGTTCAGCAACCAAGGTGTCTGTACCTTGGAGATCCGCAAACCCAGCCCCTACGATGGAGGCACTTACACCTGCCGAGCAGTCAATGAGCTGGGAGAGGCAGAAGTGGACTGCAAACTGGAAGTAAGAGGTAAGGGCTTTAAAGCATTGCAAACACCCTCTTTGCCTAAGCAGTGTCTACAGAGATGAAAGGATGCAAGGCAAGTGCAAAAGGGAGTTCAACTTTCCTGGATTAAATCAATAGCTCTGTTAGGACAAAATAATACTGGTTGCTTTCTTTTGTTTTGTTTCCATTAATAGAAAAATTTTATAAATTTCAGGTAGTTTAGAATTAACTGGGATACCATGAATGGCTGGATAGGATGACTAATGAATAATCTCAGGACCATATTTTTCAGAAAATTACTTCCTAGGAGAAGATTGGGTCATCTTTAGCTGGATTAATTCCCACCAAAGTCTTTGTTTCAACTGTGGAATAAACTAAGTGTTTCTCAAAAAATTATTCTGAGGTTATAAGTAAGGAAAGTTGCCTAAAGCCAGCTGATAGCAAGTGTCTAACTAAGGAATTCGGAGGGAATTTAGGTGACATCAATATGGCTTTAATTACATTACCTCCATCATGCTAGTCTATATTTTCATTATAGAATGAAAACCACATTTAAAATTTTTATGGATTCCATTGTGTTTAATTTGCATTTCAGTTTCCATTTTCTGTATTTTCTGATGTATCTTGTCCCACAGCTCAGATTTGCCAGCAGGAAGACATTTCAATAAATGTTTGGTCTATGTTAAGTTGAACACTTAAATAATGTAATGTAATGAAAATATGAATAATGTATTTTTTTAGATTTAGTTTTAAGACACTGTCTTTAAAAGGTGATGTCCTCATCCTGGAAGTAAAATTCCTTTCTTTAATCACAATCAAACTTTCTTTTTCACAGCATAACATGAAACTTCACCTGAGAAGGTTGCTTTGTCTATGTTTTTATACTGAAAAGCCAAGTTATGTTGCTAAGTGAACACAGCAGCTGAAGCTTAGCAAACCAGGACAGGCTCAGTGTTTGCTCTAGGCAAATATAGCAAATTACTCTTAAACAGTCAGAGTACAAAGACATCATTACATCTTCTTTCTCTCTTCTATTGACTTACATGTTGATTTATTATCCTCTTAAGTTTCCCAGCCTGTTTGTTCATTTAGGAGGTCTCCCCAGATGACTGCTCACCATGCTGATGCAGAGCAGAGACCTGCGGATTTCTGACTCACTGGAAATGAATTGCAGTGTGTGTGTGTGTGTGTGTGTGTGTGTGTGTGTGTGTGTTTGCTTTCATATGTACAGCTTTAAACTGGTTCAGCTTTATTCCAGCAAGTCAGACTACCAAACTCTGTATTTGTAAGATGATGAGATAGAATTGAATGTTGTCTGAATAAGAATAACAAGCTCAAGGCTCTGCTGCCTATCTGGTGAACATACAAGCGATGGTGCTATTACTACAGACAGTAGGTTTGGCTTACCAGTAAGTCATGCCAGAGAGCTCTATGCCATGCAAGAGTATTTATTGTAGCAAGCTATGTTTCCTTATGCTGGCTAGAATTACTTTTAGCCATCCATCTCTGACATATCAGAGAACATAAATTTACCGTGCTTATATAAATGCTCAGCCCCAAAAGTATCTGAGCAGCCTAGAATTTCAGAGTGTGAATAATATTGGAATATTCTGGCTATGAATATTATCAGTATGCTACAATTTTCTACATTTTAGCCATTTTCTTACACTATTTTGGTGTAAAATTAACCCCCCTAGTTGTTGGTAAACGTAGTGCTCATTCCCTGAAAATGTTTTAGTGATACATGTAAGCACAATTAAAAGAATAAAAACTTATTCTGTCCTCATAAGAGGTTTTTCATGTGCTGATGTTATTTCAGAAATACAACCTTTTGTTCTTTGGTTTTAAGTTTTGCTGAGTGAATTTAAAGATGGAAGTTACGTGACCTACTCAGTACAATTACACATTTAGTGGCTTTGTTTTGTAAGTGTGTTTGTGTAAAAAGTCATGTAATAGATGACTCTCATCTATCTTGAAAGATAATGACATATGCAGAATCTCATTACAAAAAATACTGTATGTATATTTTGAGTTTGTTGAAGTAGATCCCTAAATTTGCCTCTAAAATATCCCATTACAAGCACTAAAAAACTGATTCCTTATCAGATTCACTGAGGGCAATGAAAAGAATCAGATAAAGTGCTGTGCCTCTTTTATAATGGAAAAAGCAGCTTTGGAGAACCTTTATCTTAGAAGTGAAATAAAGGTTGGTGATCACTCTAATAATAAGTTGGTGATAGCAAAGTTGCTGTATAAGAAATTTTATTTTTAAAAGGTGCTAAGATCAACTGGGAAAATTTTCAAATGCAAATAAATACCACTATAAATATTCTAATTCTGCAGTGATCTATCATGGAGTAATTAACCCAGGAGAACCACTCAGCTTGGCGGGGGATAATCAGGTTTATAATGCGCGTACTCCTCTGGACATTCCATTTCATTCCCACCCTCTCTTCCCACATGCAAACACACTTTCTGCATGCAAAGTGTGTATTTCTTTGCTTTTTTTAGATTAAACTAGCTGGAGTCTCATGGCATACATTGTCTATGTCACATGAGAAAAGAAGGCCAAATTAATCAAGAAAATATCCCATCATATGGGTATTTAATATCAGAATTACCAAGGTTTTAGACAAATTTCATAAAAGTAGATGTATCAATAAAGAATTTATTTAATTACTGTGAATATATGAGACCACAACACTTAGATCTTTCCAGGAAAAATATGCATTTCAAATAACCCAGTTCTCATTTAGTTTGTAGAATTACTGAAAGACCAGCCGTATCATAAAGTCATTTGCTGCACTTAAAAGGTATTCTTTATAGCAGATTACTCTTTGGTTACAAATTAGTGCTCAGAATGATTATCCAAGCTTGAACTTAATCAACCAATTTTAAGGATGAAATCTTGATTCAATTACTTACAAGAAGAAAATTTTGCTTCATTTACTTCATTTCTTCTAGAGCTTATTTTATTCAAGTTCATTTGGACTCAGAAAATTTGAGTCCTTCTATAGAAATGTCTTTTTCCTTGCAATCTTGCCCAGGTTCAGAATATTAATAGTGCAGTTTTTAAATGACAGATGCCCAGAACTGGTCTGCATTTTATTATGCATCCAGACTTATGATTTCAGTCCTAAAACATGTTATGAAACCAGACTGTATAATGTTTCTGCAGCTTTTTGAACTATTGAGGTATTTTTCTTAAGAGGCTACAAATAGGTAAAAAGTTCAGTGCTTTTATAGACATACACATAGATAAGTGAATATAAATGGGTGTTTTATAGAGTCAAAATGTTTAATTAAAGGTAAGGGCTCCTACAGAGTAAACAGCATGCTTTAGTAATGTAAATATGGATATATGACCAAGTACATACTATAGTGCACAGGTATATAATTAGTCTGTACTTGATTATTTTGCCTTACAGAGTTTCAGCATATATATATATATATTCTTTAGTGTTATGTGTGTGCCTTTTTTTCTTCCCCCAGTGGAAAATACTATATATATATATATGTGTGTGTGTGTGTGTAGCTTCTTTGAAGTTACATTTGGAAACTTTTATCATCAATAGAATTTGGTTCCAGTCTATACTTGAGACTAATTAGAAGTTTTTATAGTTACTTGTACCTATTAATCTAGCTTTTACATATTAATGATAATTTTGAAGTGGAACTGGATCCCTACCTTTTACTCTTCATGTGCTTCTATTCCCACATATTTTACATGACTAAGGATTAAATTATCACTTTGACATAATTGTAATAATAATTTCACTCAACATTTTCTCTCCACTTTTGTGTTTGCAATTAAATTGTTACTTCTCTTTCTCTCTCTCCCTTAGTTACACAGTAAGGAATTTTGAATGTATATTGTCATCTAAGGTAAGCTTTCATATGGTTCTTGCATATGAAGCTTATGTCTGTTTATAGTCATACAATGTCTGCCTAGTATGGCATGATTTTCATTATGTCACTTAATGAAAATGTCTTTATAAGTTAGCAGCATGATGGTTTTAAGGCACACAAATTCAGATTTTAGTAATTGCTTGTTTCAGTAATTCTTAGTAGTACATCCCATACCTTCTAATGGTGCATGTTTGAATGGAATTTAACAGTGCATGACTTAGCATGATTAACAAGCACAAATAAAATGCAAGTAATAAAAAGAGCATTATGTATTTACAGCAAGTTATTTTTTGTAGGAATATGCCTCTACATAAACAAAATATTTATTGCAGCGTTAACTTCTTTTAAAAAGAAATTATTCGTAGCACAACTTGCACTCCATGAGCTGAAAGAATTGCCAGAAAGCTGAAAGAATGCCAAAAAGCATGCCTTTTTTTTTATTTTTGGTCTGTTTTGTGCATCTTCCTAAGGTTGGGGGCGAACACTTCTCCCGCAATGATGACATTAAATGAGAAACCAGTCTCATAATCACTAGTAACTAATAGCATTTTAATTGAATAATCCTTGTGTTAATAAAGATTATAAGTTCTTAAACATCAGTACTTGGCATAAATGTTGTATGTAAGTATCAGCTCAATTGCATTTAGCTGAAGCATTCAGACAGTATTATCTTTACCCTGGCAATGTACTTTTGCTTTAAAGCTTTTGCTGTGTCCCAGAAAAAGCTCAGAAGGTAAGTACAGTGGATGGTTTGCAACTTGCAGAACACAATATTCATGCAGATTTGTAAAGGGAACAGTAATGGTATATAGCTTTCTTAAAGCAATTTATACCCTTTGTCTGGAGAAAGGGCAGATTCTAAAGTTTTTAGCAAAATATTTATCTTTTTTCCAAACATCATCTGATTTCAATGAAACTAACAGAAATACTGGTGCTGAATTTCCATGGCTTTTATATCAGTGGCACTGGGCATCCAAAACCACTATGGGCAACATGTGCCAGGATCCCACCACTTTCACAGTGAACAATGTCTTCTTTCTATCTAATCTACACCCACCCTTTTCCAGCCTGAAGCCAGCATCCCTTGTCCTATCACAACAGGCCCTTGAAAAAAGTCCCTCTCCAGCTCTCTTGTAAGCTTCCTTTTGGTACTGGAAGGTGCTCTGAGGTCTCCCTGCAGCCTTTCCTTCCCCAGCCTGAACAGCCCCAACAAGAAGTGAAATTTTGAAGTGAATTTAAAAGCAAATCTAGAATGATTCCTCAGATTTCCCCAGCAGATGAAAATTTCAGCTTTCATCATCTCTCTCTCTGGAGACTATATCTGAAATCCTGGCTTTTTAAATGTGAAAATTCTTTCAAGGATGTCATCCCACTTGTAATTTTCAAGCAACATGGTAAATATTTTGCTAAATACCTAGAGACCACTTTAAGACCCAAAACTAGAATAAATTTAATATCTCTGCATGTTTTCCACAACTCATCCTGGTCAGTGTTTTCTATATTGTTCCCCCTGCACTGACTTCCATCTTTGACCATGCTCCACCCAGCACGATGGAAAGCCAGGAGAGTTATTTGAAGTGAAGTTTATCATAAGCTGTTGCATGTGGTGAGATAAATGACTGAATATATGATACCCGAGAAGTGAAATTCACCCTGCACAAGAGGACAGGAAAGGTCTGTATACCAATTTAATAATGGGCAGATGTCATACTGGACTTTTGAGCAGGGCTGAATTTTACCACATCTCAATGTAACAGGGACTGACTAAAACTTGTCACTTATGCCAGAGAATAAAGGTACAAAGCTGTTGCTCCAGGGACCTTCAACCTGAAGATTACCTGTTTTCCTTGTTTGTAGGTGGGCTTTCATTCTTCAAGCTATTAATGGATGGAGTGCCTCCGCATATCATTGACTCATATATGCGTGAAGTGCAGGCAGACAAAACTGAAGGGAAGTGAGAGTCCGTCCACAGTGCTTCCTCCCACTGCACTGGAAGCTGGTAGCAGAATAACTGCATTTTAGTTCCCGCAACAACAGAAAAACATGTGCGGTGGGGGATTTTATGACTTTTTTTTTCCTTAATTGTCCTTTTGTTTTCCCTACCTGCTCTTACTGAAAAGAAAGAATACGCATGGATTGCTTTGAGGTTGAAATGAAATGAACTGAAGACAACACACGTTTTGTAATGTTCAGCTTTATTTTCTGTTTGATATCGTGTTCTGTTTTTTAATGAGGAAAGAGGGGAAGCTGTGTAACAAACATAAGGAGGCAGTCAGTCTGTACTCAATGGTACAAAGCATATCTTTCTCAGACTGGAAGTACATGGATTAGCCAGTAGATGTGCAATAAGATCCTTGGAATACATACCTCTAATAATGTATCTTATTCACCTGAGAATTCTTTAACAGAATATGGTTTTACTATAATGTAACTAATGCATATGTAATTAATGATCATTTAAGCTGAACATATCTTCCTATAGAAGTTTTGATTTCCTAAATCCAACCCATCAGTCTCTCAACTTAAGTGAAATTGTTTTATTTAATGTACAATAAACATGAAGTGTTTAAGATCGATTAAGTTCTTGTTTACTTTTTTCTGTATCATTTTACCACATTTCTTGTTTTATTTCCACTTACAATAAAGCAGGAACTTGTGCCCACCATGTGGAGTGGAAAGCAGTATCAGCAGTCACCTAACCCAGTGTGCTTACACCTTAAGATACATGACACAGAATGTGAGGGGAGATAAATACTACCAACACATACAACTTTTTATCTGTGCATTTTTCACTATTTTAAATGTGATAAATGCCAGCCATGATGGCTTTCACCATTCTGGATCCACTCCCTTTCCCCAGTAATTCATGGAACTCTTGTAGCTATCACATCAGAAAAAGGTTTCAGACATAGCACTGATGAGTTCACCATGCATGGCAAAAGTGCCTGAGATAAGGTGGAATGGCTACATTTCTTCTCCAGCTCCAGCATCATTAACCTCCAAGTTCTTTAGGAGAGGGGGTGATTGTCCTGGAGTCTCTAGCAAACCCTGAAACATGTGAGACACAAGGTCACACATATTTTGGCCAGGTTGTCAGTTCCCTATTGCCCTGGCATTTATTTACCAGTTCTCACTCTGGCTGTACAAATAGGGCAGGTTATGTGCTCACTGGCTAATGACTGATCTCCAATTAAGGTTTATAAAGATAAGGGCCTACTTAGACCAGAAGTACATCACAAGATGTTTATTTGATGTCAGTGCATTTTTCAAACATTCAGCAATTGGTAAATATGCAACAATAGAAGAATGTGTTACTCTGAACCACCACATCTGAAGTGGTGTTTTTGCAATTGTGCTCCCCCTTCTTTTACTTTGGGGATCTGAGTGCATTTTCTCACATTGTTCTGTAAAACTTACTCTGAGAGATGATAGATAGATAGATAGATAGATAGATAGATAGATAGATAGATAGATAGATAGACAGATTCTTTTTCTTTTCTCCCTTCTTTTTTCTTTGTGATTTCTTCTGCAGGGAAGCAATTCTGCATTCCCAGTGATCCTGGACACCCCTCCACACCCCACCTGCATTTCACTTTGCTCCTGCCCAAATCAATCCTCTTCTATACATTCACATCTACTAGAAAATAATTTAATACAGGATTAATAATTTCTGTTTATTCTGTATCTCACCAGTGAATTGAGACTCCTTCCATCTATTTTGAAGCACAGAAAGCTGCAGGAGAGGTCAGTTTGATTAAATGCCATAGAGGTTTAAGCATTTAAGTACACGACCCTCATTTAAAGTAGTATCAATCTGCTATAGTCAGCACCAAAAGCTACAGTTATTGTGAGTTTGTGTTTGTCAGTAAGCCCAAAAATGAAGCACACAGCCATCTGCACTTTGTATGCATAATGTGTACAGCTTCAAGGTTACATTTATCTGCCTCCTCAGTCTTAATACATAACACATAATAACCTGGAAGCCAGCACAACCTCAGCTTCTGCGGGCTCTCTGCGGATGGAATTAGCTACTCTAATTTCTCCCGGCTGCCAGCGTTGTTAAACAACAAGCTGAACTAAGCTCCTTTTCCCTGTGAGAACAGTAAGCGTTGTACTCGGCTGCCCTCAATTCCTCCCCCCTTGCATCGCCCAGCATTTGCCATTGGCCGTCCCTCGGGCTGGGGACACACCAGGCTGAGAGGAACGGGCATTAACCTGCTCTAAATCCAGACTACACCGAGCAGCCACCACTCTGGATTAAGCGTTAACCGACTTTCAGAGAAATGATTCGATGGCATTGGACAGGACAGAGATTTCTAGTGATTTAAAACAGGCTGCAGCACCTCATCTGGAGATTAACAGAACGTGAAGTTTTGGTTTATGACAATTTGCCCTATGGGATTCTCCAGAAATGATGTTTAGTGGATGTAATAGTGACCAAATCCAAAGAGTTAGGAAAATGCTAACGAAATCTGCAGTTAATATCAGCTTAGGAAAATAAAGAGGCATCGAGGACAGCAACTACAGGAAAAGCAACTTAGAGGGAACAGAAGCAACAGAATATCATGCTGTAGAAGATGTGACATAATGCTCCAAAGAAATTTCTCCAAAGCTACAGGGATTTCCAGGTAATTAGTGAACCTGAAGGAGACCTAGGAGTAACCTAGGAGGACAGCAAATGCATGTAAACACACATACACAGACACACAAATATGAATCAAAGTTAATTTTAAAAAACTTTACTTATTTTTAATGATGCCAGAAGACAATATTTGGTCTTCTCTTGGCTTTCATTTGCTTTTTTTGCCCGTGGAAGGCTATTTGGCATATAAATGTAGAAATACAGCTCCATTCTCAAACTGGTATATGTGGATCTTGTTACGGGCACTGCAGTTACCATTTGCATTGAAATAGCACAGCTACTGCCAGCACACTTATCCCTTACTGAAAACAATCTCACAAGTATAAAGGAGAGGAAGAAAAAAGAGACAAGTGATCTTTAAAAGATTACTTAAATTGGGATATACTGTTAATAAGGTCTTTATGGAGAGTCAGAAATTTTTAAAAATATTCCTTTTATAAGAAATAGTTCAAGTTTCCTGAACTTCCTTTTAGGTAGAAAAAGAAAAAAATGTAATATTGGTACCTTTTACAGAGCATTGTGAAGGGCTCTTACTTTATGAAAATCTTCTGTTGCATTTTGAGATTCTGGAGCAAAAGGCATTCTATTTTAAGCACAGTGTACTTACTGCCACTTGACTTTCATGTCCTGGTTTCCTGACTGACAGGTAAAGCTGCTGCTTTGGAAGCAAAACTATCTTGAATGCTGAGGAAGCACTAGAAGACTAAACACACTGGACTTAAAAGTCTATGTTCCCTTATTCTATGGTTTGTTGATGAATACTTTTGAAATTAAAACAAACCCCAAGTCCAGTGATAAATTCAGTAGGGAAGCTGTTTCTTCCTTTAATGTGGCACTTGCTTTTATGCCAATTGCTTTCCCCTCCACTTCTTTCCTTAGTTTCTCTTCTTTTCCTCCATGTTTCCAAAGAGCAATCTCTCCATAAATACCAGTTCTATTATGCTCATTGACCACAGTGATGCACAGGATATTAAACAAAACAGAGTTTGACCTTCTTCCAAATGTAGCTATTCCAGTGGGCTGGGGATCTGACTGATTGAGAATCTGTCATATTTCCCTTCTGCCATTCTCCAGCTGGCTGTAACTGGACCTTTCTTTACTATGTTATATGTTACCTTCTGTTCTGCTAGCAGGTCCTATGCCCTCTGCTTTGGCCTCTGATGACAATTGCTGCATCATACTGTTTTCAGTGAACTGTAAATTAAATCAGCTGATGAATGACATAGCACATAGCACATAGTGGGATTCGGAAACCACCATTTAACATGTGTCAAGCATTCCTGACTCTTGCAGTAGAGAAACCTACTCGAACACATAATAACTTTATCAGTTTAAGTGAATCAGCTCACTTTAAATAACAGGAAGCTGCTCTGTCCAGGAAATTGCAGCATCTGGACAGAAAGCTGCACCCTCTGGCTCACAGTGAAGTAACTTAAAAAGAGAATTTCTGATACTGAGAAGATGCCATTGCAGGTTGTATTTTTCACTTTCTACTACAGCTACACAGCTTTTCTTTCCTTGGCCTCATTCAGAAGCCACACATCTTCCTGGAGACTCGGGGATACATCTAAAATCCTTCACACGACCAATTCAAATAATTTGATGTGTCACAATTTCTCAAAAGGCACATTTGCTTTGAAGCACCCTAAGCAAGTCAACGATGTAGAGCAAGTCGTGTGTAACAGCGTGTGCAACTGCTCCAGATCATGTTAGGACCAGAACTCCCCAAGTAGTGAGTCCCCTCCGGGAGGTGGAAGGACCCTTGGGTGATGCAGTGGGGTCACCTTCCCGCAGGCACGGCTGCCCTGCTCTGCTGGCAGCGGGGAGGTCAACTGCTGCTCAAACCCTGCCTTTATGTTTTGCTCCAGCAAAAATCCTTCTGGCCACCTGCTGTCTGCACCTCCGCTGTGGCCACTATGTGCACGATAACACTTGTGAAAGGGGAGTAAGCGGAACGAGGCAAGGCGCGGGTGAGAGCGGCACTCGTTCACCCCGCCGAGATGAGAGGGGCGCGCACGGCCGCCTCTCCCCGGGGCAGCACCGACCCCGGCACCCGCGGCGGGACGGGCCCTGCCGGCCGCACCCCCGCCCCGACCGAGCGCTTCCCCGCCGCCCGGGCATCCCCAGCCCCGCAGGGCGAGGCGGGGCCGGCGGAGCCGCGCTCGCTCCGGGGCTGGGGCCGGGAGAGCGCCGCGCACTCGGGGCGATGGAGCCAAAGCCGAGCCGGGGGCGAGGGTGTCCGCCGCGCGTTGCCGAGGCGGGGGCGGCCGCTCCCCTCGGCCAAGCCGCTGTTGGGCGTCGGCCTCTTCCGCCGCTGCCCCCGGCTCGGCTCAGCCCCGCCCCGAGCGGCGGCGGCGGCTCCCTGACCCCGGTGCCATGCGCCCCGGTGGTGCGGGCATGGCCGTGTCCTGGGCGCTGCCCGCGCCCCTCAGCCCGGCGCAGCTGAAGCGGCTGGAGCAGCACCGCTACAGCGCGGCCGGGCGCTCGCTGCTGGAGCCGTGGCTGCAGCCCTACTGGGGCTGGCTGGTGGAGCAGGTCCCGCGGGGGCTGGCGCCCAACGCCATCACCATGGGCGGCCTCCTGCTGAACTGCCTGACGGCGCTGCCGCTCATCGCCTGCTGCCCCAGCGCCACCGAGCAGGTACCGCCCGACGCGGCTGCAGCCGGGCCGGGGGCCGCGGCTCGGCCGGCAGTGCCCGGAGCCGGGGCCGTGCCCGGAGCCGGGGCCGTGCCCTGTCACTTGGGGCTCCCCGCAGCCACACGCGTGGCCCGCCCCTCGGCACGCAGGGCTGAGGCAGCGCTGCGGGGTTGTCCTGAGGAACGGGGGGAGCGGTGACGCGCAGCTCGCCCTTTGGGGCAGCAGGGGTGAAGCTGGAGATAGGTGTTAAGGCTGGAATGCCAAAACGCTGTAGGGATCTCGTGGAAGGACGAGGTGCACTGCCCAGAGGGCGCCGAGCGGCTTTGGTGTGTGGGCGCTTGGCCTGCTCTGCACGCTGTGCTGCGAAGGGCGCAGCCAGGCTCACCTGGGGCGCGGGACCCCCGCCTGCCCCACGGCCCATCCTGCATTCCATGGGCGTGCCTCTGGCTGGGAAGGGAATGTCCCCTTCCTCAAGAGTGTGGTTGTCACACACGTGTCATGATAGAGGGTGCGGGATGTGCCCAGGGGCAGGGCAGGGCTGGACCCACGAAACACAGCTGATGCCACCTGGGCATCACAGCTGCGGCTGGGTTGGGTGGCAGATGCGGCAGATGCGTTAGCTGACAGCTGCTCAAATGTATCCCTCCTTGTGTTTAATTTAATTGCTTTAACTTCTGGAGGGAAAACAGGCTTGTTAATGTGGGCTGGCTGGTGCTACTCTCACTTGACTTGCAGTGCCTACAGTTTCTCAGTCAATTTCAGGAGCTCCATCAGAGCTTCCCAGCCTGTTGCAGGTTTCCCTGTTGCAGGTAGAGTCTTTATGGTAAAGTAGAAAATAGCAGGGGGAGTTGCTTTATGTGGGTAAAATACCTTGAAAGGTGGCCATTGTTTTTCTTGTGTTCTGATGGGCTTAAATTCTAACAGCAGAGGTCGGCAGTTGGTTGGGACTTTTTTAATACCATAGCTTTACCCTGGTGAGTGTTCTTGTCATAAGAACATTTCTTTTTCTCTGGTTGCTTTGCCCTTAGTATTAGTATTAGCAGAGGTATTTGTGGCAGACATATCAGGAAACTGATCCAGATCGAAATTAGCTTTGGTTTGGTCTCACCCTAATCACTCCCCTGATACACATCACCAGGTAGAGGCACTCAGGCAGTAGAAGGGAAGACAGAGGTGACAGTGAATGGTTGGAAATTACAGATGGTCTTCTAGTCCCACTTTCAGAATTAAAATGCTTGTACACTCCTACCTTTAGCTTTGTTCTGTGATGAAAATATCAGTTGTGTCAGCTATATAAATACTCATTTTAGCTTTTTCTCTTTGTTACTCAAAACTAAAAAGCAGAAAGTTAATTTCACTAAAGTTACTTTTCCTTTGAGGACTCTTGTACAAAAAGAAAAAAGCTCTGTTGCAGGTATCCAGGGAATTATTCATTCCAGGAAGTCTTCGGATGGGTTTTAGGAACTTTTCTGTTTGAACTGTTTAATTTTTTTTTTCTTTTTTGAATTGTGGAAGCTGGATTTTATAAGAAAGTATAGTTTGGACTATACTTTCATGTTCTGATATCAGTACATCCTTTATAAACATGCAGTGTGGATCTAGTCATATCCTGTTGTTTTCTTTGTTTATTGTGAGAATAGCCCTGATTTTTCTATTGCTGCATCACTTAGAAGCATCATTATCCCTCCAGCTTGTTTAATGACTCAGCTTGTCTTCCACCTTAGTTGAGGTCATGTTTCTGGATGCCTTTTTGAAAAAGGTAAAACTGCTGCAACACGGACAGGTGCTGCATGCACTGTTGTAGTAGCTCCTTTGTAGTTTTGACTGGGATGTGTAGGCTGTAAGGGATGGGTGGAACTGACAATTATGTTAAATACGGTTTAAATCACAGACTGAACTAATACTGTAGTGCACTTCAACAGCACCTCTTTCCATCATGAACATGTCTTGATCACCTGATGGACAAACATCCATTATTTATAACATTGTTATAGTCTCACAGGTGGGAGTACTGAATAGAAAACTTGGATAAAGTCACAGGCAGGTTTAGGTTTTGGTTTTGGGGGTTTTCTTTGAGTTGGTTTATGTGGTGGTTTTTTTTTTTTATTCCCTAACCAATCTTAAGTGGGCCATTTTGGTTAAGCACAAAAGTCTTGATGTTTGTACAAACCATCCAAAACAAGTAAGACTGGTAGTTTAAATCCCTCAGAGAGCAGCTGCTAACAGATGCTTTGAAAGGAGATCTTTCTCCAGTATATATATATATATATATATATATATATATATATATATATATATATACCTTTCCAGCTGTCAGAAGACTGGTTTAGCAGTCTCTTTGCAAAGGATTCTGTTTGTGTTACTTATTAGAAAGCAACTGACAGATCTGTTTCCCCACAGACACTTTCCACCTCGTGATACTGCTTTTTGAATTAGTTGTTCTGCACCTGTTTATACTTTCCATTTCCATTTTGTCCTATTGCTGTGATTTCTGTGATGTCATACTGCTTATTCCCATCCTCAATGAAATTAATGTCTCAAACCACAAAATGCTCTTTTGTTCTCCTAACATGGAGCCGTTATTTCCCCATACACTATTCTTTTTATCTTCATCAGTATTAGTAGCCACTAAAAGCCAGTTTGTTACTGACTGGCACAGTATGTTTTGGAATTACAAAATATTGTCTGCTTCAGTGATGTTTCCTTGCCTAGCAGGAACATGGGTTTTATATCATTGTCTCCTGTAAGTGCATGTTTCGACACAAGCTTTCTTATTTACAGCTAAGCCATTAGCAGGTTGCACCCCTCAGGCATTATTGTAACCATGATTCACATGCACATTTTTATTTTCCTAATCTCTGTAATTTAGGACAGCAATCTGTAAAAACAGTATACATGTGTGGTGGTGGAGAGGACACCACCTGTACATTTCATGTTGTGTGGAGCGCTGAAATTGTTTTCACTGTGTCTGCAACCTGGGCTCTGTTCCTATTTTTTCTCTCTTTTTTTTTTTTTTTTTTTGGACACTCATTATGATATATTTAGGAATGAAAACTCTTGCTGACATTTGACATTAAGTAAGAACAGTGTATATCTGATGCATTAGAATGTGAAAGGAGCACTTTTTAGGTGAGGATTTCTATTTCATCCCCACCATAAGACAGTGAATTGTTTTGCTCTACTGCTAGCAGACCACTCTGAAGCAGCTAGTCAGTTCATGGCTTTGCAGGGGAATCTTGCATATCCTTCCCCTTCCTGAGGAAAACAGGAAGAAAACATCATTATGTTCTTAAAAAGGAGAAAGGAAACTCTGATCCTCTGCTCTCCTGATGGTTGCTTGTGCAGGGGTCTAGCTTTGGTAATCTTTCAAGATCAGCCACAGGTCTCTCTAAAATCATAAAATAGCTGGTGGAAGAGACCTTTAAAGGCCATCCTGTCCAGCCTCTCTGTCATCAGCAGGGACATTTTCAGCTAGATTGGGTTTCTCAGAGTCCTGTCCATTCTGCCTTCGAATGTTTCCAGGGATGGGGCACCCACCACCTCTCTGGGCAACCTGTGCCAGTGTTTCATCACCCTTCATATATGTAATCTAAATCTGCCCTCTTTTATAAAGTCATATAAGTGTAGAATGGTTTGAGAAGCTAGAATTTCAGACAGAAGTGCATGCTAACTGTAATTATTAGATTGTATTGAATTATAACTATTTGAAAATTAATCTTGTAGCACTTACAGCATGGTCTAAGCAAAGAACTGGGAACAGAGGAATGCAGGAAGAGAAAAGGATGGATTATGGATTTGCTTTTTGGGCAGTAATAGGAAAAGGGGTCAGGAGCCCAGGGGTTCTGCAGAGAGCTAAAGGAAGGGAGGGAGGCTTGTGGTGGCTAGCTCTGTAGGATTGTTCAGGAAGTCGTGTAGTGAGTTTATAAAAGGGTTTCATACCTTGCTGAAATGTGCTGTTTAGAAAGCCATGTATCTAGGGAGACCAAAAATCAGGGAAGGGTCTGAGTGCCTTCACCTGGCTCTCCTATCAGCTGTTTGGAGGGAGAGGAACATTCATGAGATGCTGTCTCTGCTTTTCTGTCTCTCTCTTTAAAAAAAACAACAGCAAACTCAAACAAACAACTGAACCACCTTTAAAATGAAAGAGGCCTGCCAGAGGGCAGAATGAGGGAAAGATATTGACAGTTGTGATATTATGTAAACAGCAGGGACACAGCTGAGCTTTGTGGGAGAGAAAGTAAAGTAGAAAAGAAGTTAAACTGGAGTAGCTGGTATGAACAGGGCACGTGTGTGGAGGGGGAGAGCATGGAGGAAAAAGCATTGCCTGACTTGGAAAAGAAATGTGAAGCACTGAGTAGAGTGTGAAATTCAGCCAAAACCCGCAAGAGGGTAACAGACCAGTTGTGAATGGGAGAAGGAGGTTATTTGGCATGCAGTAAGAAGGTACAGGAATCCTGACACAGAAGGGTGGGAGCTCTCTCAGACAGGGCTTGTTGGAAAGATGAGGATGCTAAAGGAATGCAGAGGGTCCTTGGCATGCATGAAATGCACTTACTTGGACTATGGTATGATTATTTGATTATTTTTTTCATCCATGCTGTCTTCCCTGCTGTAGTTGAAGTTTGAACAGCCTCTTCCCTCTTCTTGCTATTAGTACAATTGCACAGTGCTTTGTGCTGAACAGGAGGGGGGGAAATGATGCATGTTTAGGGGGTAGAGGATGGGAGAAGTCCAGTCAGAATGTCTCCCTCTATTCTGGATCTGATCCAGAGATGTGCCAGGTAAACTAGGGCAACACTATTAGGCGTGGATTGAGGAAGCGAGATTATGGCTAAACGTGATGAGTAATTAAGGAACTGAATCTTTAAATACTGCAGAAGCTTGGCCTGTTGAATTCTTTAGATTTGAGAGCTGTGCTTGAAATAATTTCTAGAGGTTTCCCTGACACATGTAGTCTTTTGCAGATGTCCATGCTCTTTTGTGGGGTGGAATCATGGGAGCAGAAGAATGCCTGCTGTTCAAGTCCCATTTTTTCCTGAAGGAGAGGCATGTCACACAAACCTGTTGAACACTACATGTACATGGCTTTCTTTGACATGCTCTGGGTTAGCAGATGACCAATTCTACTGTATCCAATCTGTGTGTGACAGGATTCTGGGGTTGTAGTATCTTCAGACACCCCTTTGAATTGAAGCAGAGAAACATCCCCCTCTCCCTCCCTGTCTCCCTCCACTCAGGTTTCTGTTCTCTTCTAGTCCTGTGAGAATAGCACCTAGGTCTGGCCAAATAATACATTTGCTTGGGCAGGATATAACTTTGGGCAGAGATAATAAACACCTCATCAGTGAAAAGCTGATGATTATTGGGAGCCTCCTGACCTTTCTGCTTAGCCATGTCAGTGTTCTCAGATGCTCCTACTTCTCTAATTTGAAAACTGCTTGGGTCTAGTGTGGGAAGCCATCAGGGGACATCTCTAAATGGACAGCCAGGCACATGAGAAGGCAAAGGAGACAGCAGCAGGAGCTGTATAGGGAGGGTGGATAGCAGAGAAAATCCATGGTTATTAGGAACCTTTGGTGATTTGGAAAACTGTGCTTTACCAATTAAAACATGAGAGCATTCATTTAATCTGCTAAATGATAGTTGATCACAAGTGAATTTTAGCTCTTGCCACTCTGGGTTAGATTTGAACTCCTGGCCTAGGGATAGAATGCTCCAGATAATGTTTCTAAGTTCTCTGACATATGCTATTCTTACTAGGATCTTCTTCCTTTCTCTTTAACTGGGGGGGATACCGATACATCTGCTACAGGTGCTAATGGATACAGATGATCCTTACTGTGGGAAACAGATGAAAATGCTCAACCTTTGTCCAGATCAGCAAGGGGCAGACAGAGTGCTTGAGGGATTCTTGCTTTGATTTGTCCCAGTAGGAGCTAATGCAAACAGACTTGGATTAGCCTGAATGATCATACCTGTACCATAACTTGCAACTGGAAAAAAAAACTGTTTTGTCAAAAAACCCTAATAGGAGAAGTTTGAGTTAAAGCTGATGTATGTGTTTATTTTTGCATATATTGTGTTAGGCTTGCTTTGTGAGAAGCTAAATGTAGATCTTAAGGGGTCTTTTCATAATTAATACAAATATGTCGCCATAAGGGTACCTCACACTGCAGATGACCTTTGTGGCACTTCACAGAAATATTGCTGATAAAATTGGCGGTGTCTTTCAAACACTCCTTTAAAAGACAGCAGTGCAAACAGTGATTCCTTATGGCCTTTCTGCTCATTGGTCTGGAGCTGGCGTGTTTGAGATTCTCCATGTAGCAAAGTTATTCTGAAAGCAAGTGTATGTGCTGTGGTAACTTTAGAATGTGGATTATTATCACAGCTAAAACTATCTCAGCTTCAACAAAGTCCTAACTGTGTTTTTATGTTCTGTAGTACCTGAGCAATGACTGAGAGCCCTCTGTTCTTGAAGGGTGGAGAGCAAGCCACAGTCCCCCTGCACAATGTGAGACCAAGTGAGCTCGTGCCATGAGAGACCCTTGAGTTCTCTGTGCCTCCATGGGGCTTTTGGTGATCTTCAGTCCTGGGGTAGCCACAGGCACCTCCTGTTCACCACAGGTTCTACGCTTTCATCTTCATCAGAGGAGTGACACTTTTTCAAAAGATTTCCTCCCTGGTTTCACCACATCCCCCAAGACAAGATTCCTTTGTGTAACTAGACTAAAAGGGAGAAGAAACTTAAGAAACTCAAATAATTCCATCACTAAGCATCTAATGCATATTGCCATCATAACTTGACCTGGATTTCTGTAGTGTGATCTTTGCAGGACTTATCAAATATCAGTATGTTAAATGTCCATTGGAGTATCTCCTCATCCCCTTTCACCTGCTTAAGACTTCCTACATGATCTGTGATAACAATTTTTCTTTGTTTGCATGGATTGAGGAAGGAGACAGCCTTGCCAGTTTTGAAGAAAGTTTTAAGTTTTCTAGATTTTCATTTGCATACAAATCCAGAGCTTGCACCTAAAGTGCGTTCCTGATTCTTTGACTGTCTTTTCCTTCAAAGCTGGGTGAAGCAGTCAACCATTTAGCTTTGATAAAAGTGCATCAACCAGCCTTAAGTACATGAGGAATTCTTAAATAACAGTAAAAATGCTATTCAGAACTGGACTTTCCTTAAGCATGTGGCTGCTTAGTGTGTTTTGTGACCAGTCTAACCGGAGGCATAACTTTTTTTCTAGCTCAAGATAATGAGTATAATGATGATGAGACATCAGAATATCTGGAGGAGCAGCTGCACCTCATGTGCATTCTTACTGCTGCCTTTGAACTGATGGGTGGCTGCCATTTGCCCTTTCTCCACAGCAGTGACACTGGGTTTAGTTGAGTGTGAACCAATCTAAGCACACTGAGATCTAGTCTGTTGTATAATCTGCTTAATATCCTTTACTGGTCTCAGGAAGTACATGGACATATGTTGGCCAATTTGTGCCGCAAGAGAGGAGTTGCAGAGGTGTAGCACCACCACAGCAGCTGTCCCTAAGCAGGGAGTGGAAAGGATTCAGTTCTGTGACTGCCTGTGGGTGTTCGCTTGTTTAACCTGCAAGTTGCATTTCCAGTATTTTTGCCTGACTTTGTTTTTGTGAGCAGTACTTCTGAATGCTATGGGTACCTCTGGAAACTGCATGAGGCAAAAATGTTGCCTGTGCTTTGTTCCGAAGGTGTTTTAAATAATTTTTAACAAAACTTAATTCCTAGACAAAGCCAAGACTGACTGTACATATGAAAATAGTGCTTTTGAAAGGAATGACTGCAGAACAGTTCCTTTAAACCTAAAAGTGCTGTTAATGTAATGAAACTGATGATGTACATTAAGTAGATAATTTCTCCTTCATATTTAGTGAATTACCTAATTTTTTAAGCCCTTTCCAAAGTGCCTAGGTAGTAAAATATCTTTCTCTAAAGGCTGAAGTCTTTATTTAGTAAAAAACTTAGTGGAGTTTTGTATCTATATGTTGTAAATATGAGCAAATCATCTAAGTGTTTGTGACACAAACTGCTGAAAGCTTTAGTAAGTGCATTGCTACTGCTTTCTTTTTTAAAGATGATTTTTATAACATTTTTCAGCACAAAGAATGCAAATAATCACAGAAATACTGTGGGTTTAAGGTAGAAAAGAAGGTCAGTTGATGCAGAAGAGAGGCTAAAGTTTTGGGGTTGTTTTTCTTTAAGTACATAGAAGGACCTGTGTTCCACTGGTGTATCTGGAGTAGTTCATGACACTAGTTACTCCAATCCATGTAGAAATTAGTGCCAGGTGTTTGGTATGCCCATTAAGTAACAAATAGCACAATATAGTACAGTTTTGTGGTGAAAATTATTTTACCTCTAATGAAGCAGATTATCACCTAAGAAATTAGGAACTACCTGTTGACCCTCTCTGTGAATCTCTTTCAGGCACCTTTTTGGACATACATCCTGGGTGCACTAGGACTTTTTATCTACCAGTCTCTGGATGCCATTGATGGGAAGCAAGCCAGAAGAACCAACAGTAGTTCTCCCCTCGGAGAACTCTTTGATCATGGTTGCGACTCTATTTCCACAGGTAGCCTTAATTTACTGTCACCCATCCTAGTTTATGAAAGTTACCTGTTTTCAGGAGCAGCTGATTAATCACAGAATTATTGAAGTTGAAAAGGACCTCTGGAGATCATCTAATCCAAATCCCTGCTTGGAACAGGGTCTTTTAGGATAACTTCACCATCTCCTGACCTTTGCATCCCTGGCCAGTAACGAGGTATTTTAGAAGTTCCTTTGGATAAGATGTATTCTGCTTTTACTAAGTGTGTATCTTCACGTGCTCCACTTTAGGAGTAAGGTGTCAAAATATCAGTTTGGTAATAGGGCATCCAGCCTGGCACTTAGGAGAAAGGTAATTTGTATTCCTTAGAAGAAATAGTTCTAAAAAAGTTGTGAGTCTTTAAAAAGTAAGACTTGCTCAGTTTCACTTTCTACAACTGAGCTGCTGTTGTGCCAATGCCTGTAGTTCTGTAAAGCTCAATGGCTGAGACAATTGCTCTGGGAATTGGTGCCTTCTTTGTGTCACTTCCAAGAGAAGTGCAGCTGCCAGTCTCCCTGAGCTTGGCCCTTCAGCTGAAGTTGTTGGTGTTGCAAAGAACACGATATGACAAGGCCAGGAGGAGGGAGAACAACCACTGTAGGCTAGAGGGCAGGGCCCTGCCTTGGCAGGAAAGGAGTGTTGTGTTTTGTTTTCTCCTGCCAGACTGCCCCTGAGGGTCAGCTACTCAGTAAAGTATCAGTCATAGCATTACTTTGTTAGAGTGATGTAAATGTCCTGTGTTTTTATTTATTTATATTTTCAATTTCTCTTCAAGCAAGGAGGATATGTGACTAACATATTCTTTTTTGCTTTTCAGTATTTGTTGTCCTTGGATCCTGCATAGCAATCCGACTAGGAACAAATCCTGACTGGTTGTTTTTCTGTTGTTTTGTGGGACTGTTCATGTTCTATTCTGCTCACTGGCAGACATACGTATCAGGCATACTAAGGTTTGGAAAGTAAGTAGGTATCATTAGAAGTGCATGTGGCCTAATGTCTGAGTGCTAGCTCCTTGATTTCAGTTTCTTCTTGGTTTACTCCCTGCTCTCTTTTTCTCACCTTCTTTCTCATCTCCCTTCCAATATAGCAGCCTTGTGTTTTACCTGACAAGGACTTGAAACTGCATAATACCAAACACTTGCTCTTTTAGCAGCTGATTTTAGCTCCATATGCTTTGTATGCATGCATTTGGCTCTTTTTTCTGCAGTTTTGTTGTCAGAACCCATACAAGCACTGTGCAGGCTCAGGCCGGACAGGTCTTGTTTACATTGCAGACAAGTGCCCTGTGTAGGAGTAGGGACAGAGCAAGCATCTGCGTACCTCCCTTTGTAATCTCCCAGCTGTAGAACAGTTTCATCTCCAGGGGACTCAAAACCAAATGCATTTTAGAGAAATTCTTCTGCTAATGTGTTTCCCTTTCATAGACATCTTCAGTCTTCCTTGGAATGAACTCTCTGCACCCATTGCATCCTCAAGGAGTTCCACAGATCTCTGGCAATGCTTAAAGAATGTGAGGGCCATTTTTAAATCTGGCTTATACTGGCTTTGATGTCCTTTAGGTTTTGAGTTAGGTCAGTTCTAGAGACTGCTGTGATGCTGTTCATGACTTGATAGAAATTTTTTCTCTTTCACTGCAGCATAGGAGGAGAAGTCATGACATTGATATAGAAATCAATAATTTCAGTTTAACTGCTAATAGTGGAGGGATTGCTGCATCTCCTATAGCTGTGGTAGTGCCTGGCCATGGCCTTTTGCTGGTTTTAAGCAATGAGCTTCACTTCAGTATAATTACTTCTGAAAAGAGGAGAATGTCTGAGACTTTTGTGGCAGCAGAACTGAAAATAAGGAATATATGAAGGCTATTTCTGCTAACGCCAGTCATTTATTAAATCACCTGTACACAGTCCTACTTAGCTCTGCCCTGCAAGTGCCTTAGCAAATCAGCAGGCACGCAGGCTGTGACCAGCTGTCCCTGCACATTGCATCAAATGCAGCTGTCTCTGTGATATTGATAAGAGTTCTTTTTGATTTGCTGGTAATGCATTTTACTACATTATTACATTTACCACTGTAATTCTTCTGCCTGCCTGCACATCCTATTGTTTTTAAAGGACATCTTGTGCTGTAAACAAAAATAGATGTTTCACAGTGATGGCTGAAATAGGACAATTTCTGTCCATGACAGTAGGCTGCTCTTAAGGGAGTTGGACTAGGCCATGAGCTCTGGCCTTTTGCAGACATGACTGCTTTTCTGTACCTTTTATTCTTGTAAAAAGCATGAGAATTATTTCCCCACATCAGGAAGGCACTGAGACTCCTTTACCACATAAAGATTTTGTTAAAAGTTTGGTGACTTCTACTTTAACATAATGATAGTGCATAGTACAAACAGCTCAGAATGGCCTGGTATTTCATTGTTACTGTTTAAAGTTAAACAGACACAACTTTTCCATGAGATAACTTATTTCTCTTCAGTGAAAACAGGTCACATTTTTTTTCAAGGCTCCCGGTTTTGTTTCTCTTAAACACAGAGGTGTGAATAAGGCATTAGTATAGTGCTCTAAATATGATGGTACATAATAAGATGGATGGAAGTTTTCATGGATTTCTCAATTAGCAGCACTCTATTTTAGAAATAAATCATAAATGAGATTCCTAGTGCTGATGGCCAGGAAGGATCAGAGAGCTGAATAATGTGACATTATCAGGTTGTGTTCAGTATCTGAGTAAAGTTTTTGGACTCTGATTTGGGCTCTGTTGCCACCAGCAGTCTGAGCCACTGTAAAATTAAGTACTAAACTTTGGCACAACAAGTTTGAGCCTCCTCCCCCCACCAGCAACAACAAAGGCAATGCAGATTAGAAATCCTAGTGTTAATAGTCTATAGAGCGCAGCCTCTGTACACTTGGGCATGGGTGCTTTTGTATAAGGTAACCGGCAAGTTCAGCAATGGCAGGGTGGATGTAACACTTCATCCCTGGCACAGAAGGAAGAGCCCACTCCCAGCCCCACTGTCCTGTGACACTGTCATTGGACCTCAAACCACTTCATGAAACGGGCAGAAGGTGAAAAGCCTACACTGAACTGGCAAGCTGGACTGGTTCACCTTACAGTCCAGTGAGCACTACAGCAAATAAAACTGAGAGAATACAACACCTTCGGAAGAAGAGGATTCCCCATTCTCTTGGCTTTAAGAGGTGATGAGCGCCTCAGCTTATCATCTAACTGCAGTCAAACTCTGGATCCTCTAAGAGTCACAAGATTGTGATGAAATTTAGCATATTTTATCACCATCTTTCTGATGAAAGAAGAGTGTTTTAACTGAGATTATCAAGTTCAGATAAATGTTTTCCATTACCCAAAAAATAGATTGCTATCTTCTAAAAATCCGCTGCTTCCTGTGCAGACAGGTCATGTGCTAAGTATATAGCAATACATATTGGCCATAATACTTTAAAACAGCAAATTTATTCCAACTGCTAAAAGAAATATTGAACATTCATTATCAGTGTTTGCTGGTAACTTTAGTATGAAGATGTGGTACCTGTCTCTAAACTTTGGTACCATAAAAGGTACCTTTGATATGCACTTTTTTTTGGTCGTTATTTTAATTATTTATGTTAAAACTTAGAAAGTACTGATTTTTTTTTTTTTTTCTAGAGCCTTGGCTTTGTGTGAGGTTTCATCAATTAAATGCAAAAATAAAGAGTTGCCCATCTTGTCTGAGAACAAAAAAAAAAAAAAGGTGAAATCTGGAGTCTGGACTTCATAGTGTATACAAGGCCACCTTTCCTAAAACAACTTTTTTGGAGGAAAGCAAGACAGCTTGCTTTAATGTTCTCATAAATATGGCAAATGCTTGCCTATCCACTGACTCAGTCCTCCCTTGTTTTGCAGGCTGTGTCTGTCAAGTTTTCATGATATGAAGCTTAAAGAAATCCCTTCTTTCCCAGCCTGCTTGTTATATTTTCTGCTTTTCTATGCTGTGCTTTAAATGGAAATGATTGATTGTATTTACTATGAGCTTACCTTAAACCTTGATTTGACACTTACACATCAACAAGTCTGTAAGTTTGTACAGAATTCTCAAGTAGTTAACAGTGTATTCATTAAAGAGTCCCCCTTTCAAAATTATATGCTCCAGAAAAGGAGTATAGCTTTAATTTTAAATCTTAGCCAGAGATGTGTGCCTCCATATAGAGTAGCTTTCTCAGTCAAGTAAAGTAATATTCTATATATACTTGCATCATTGGAACTACAGTTACTGGGGGTTTTATCCCCCCCTCCCTCCACACACACTTTACACTTCCAGCAAAAAGTCCTTGAACTAATCTCTGTTTTTTCCCCTTCACAGAATTGATGTCACTGAAGTTCAGATCACCATAACAGTGCTGCTCTTGATATCTGCCTATGGAGGACCAGGAATATGGGACTATAAGGTGGGTGTGTTAAGTGCTCAGAGTTCCTGTTGAATATCTTGTCAAGTATCCACAGTTCCTGTAGTATTTGAAGCTGCTCTGTACTTGCTCTGCTGCAAGTACTGTCAACACCTGCTAGTTGTGTCATGGTGTTTTAGCTTACTGTATAAGTGTAGGTTATTTTAATGCTGTAGTTAACTTAGATCAATTGGTGTGACTCCCTGTGCACAGATTTATAGCTACATAGAGGAAAAAAGACCCCATCTGCCACATATAAACTTCTGATCTGGAACTAGTATTCCACACATATTTAAGCTTTAGCAAATAGAGTTTTTTCTGGTTTTATATATTCTGTATATTTTATTGTAAGGCATACATTTCATTTAAACAATTTATCTTAAAATTTAAGGATTAAATACTTCAATTTAATGAAGCTATGGGATGAAGCCAGAGGGTTTTAGTTAAGTTGCCCGTATTTGTGTTGATGCAGATGTACTGATTTTTAAGAATTATGTCACAGTTTGTAAATATAAATATTTATATTTAAAGCATTGTTTTCTGTCTCAAAATTTTTCCATATCTTTGGCTTTTATTCTGATCTTTAAAAATGCACTTTAGTGGACAGTATTAAAAGATCTTCATATTTCTAGGGCTTTTACTCAGAAATTTATAGTTCTGATTTGTTATGGTGCAAAGAGCTGAGACTTACTTTTCCATACTATTGATAACCAATAGAAATTCACCTAAATATAAACCACCAAGACATAAAAATTAGTTCAAAAGTTTACTCAAAAATTAAGGAGTGTTTAGCTAAGCTTTTTTTCCTTTTCTCAGCCTTTTTTATTTCTATTTTCAAAAAGCTTGTTTTCATGTTGGAAAACAAAATCGGTCCATTAAACATAAATTATGATTAATTTTTTCTATTAGAATATGTTGCAGTTATGCTATATCTCAAAAAACTATATATTCAAAAAATACAGTAAACTGTTTCTATTTGTTACTTCTTTTTTAAATCCTCTGCTGCCTTTGGAAGTTTCCTTGAAACTGCAATTAATTCCAAAAGGTAACTTTAATTAAAATTTGTATCTGGAGACTTTGCATATCATGAGACTATCATGAAAAGATAGAGCATACAGATTACATGCCAAAATACACAGCAGGCAGATGGTGTTTGTTTTTCCTGTGGATCAGTGTTGTTTTATCCAGTGGAATAGAAGGAATTATCCCTCTTCCTACTCCCATATAATGGTGATTGATGGCAGTAGTCTCTGTCATGTTTTTGCTTGTGTGGTGAAAATATTTGAAGAACATATTAAGGAGGTGCTGACTAAGATCTAGCTGAATTTCAAG
Source organism: Taeniopygia guttata (assembly GCF_048771995.1). Classification (NCBI taxonomy): domain Eukaryota; kingdom Metazoa; phylum Chordata; class Aves; order Passeriformes; family Estrildidae; genus Taeniopygia; species Taeniopygia guttata. Next base: position 54,140,619 of record NC_133025.1, on the reverse strand, counting down.
AACAGAACTTAAGTACTCAGTAGTGGAGTTTAAGCATTACAAAAGATACTTGTTTTCTTAGTAAGGAAACAAATTTTAACCACTGTTGTCCTGTGCTTGTTCCCAGGAAAGTGAGGGTTCAAATAAAACATTTGATTAGTAGGTAAGAGTGGCTGCTTTAATCACTTCTTAAAGACGGTGTTGTGTGCTTAACTTTTACTATCTTTCTCTTGTTTTGTTGTGATTTGTTGGTTTTTTTTTTGGTTGTTGTTTTGGTTTTGTTTCTTTTGTGTTCTGCTAAGGTCCCTTTGCTGGGCTTAGAACTGAAGTTCTTTGCAGTTATTGGCATCCTGTGTGGAACAGCACTTTCTTTTTTCAATTACTTCCGTGTCATCTTTGGTGGAGGGGTCGGAAAGAATGGATCTACAATAGCAGTAAGTTGCTCTAAAAATTCAAATGAGGTTTGAATAATTTATGACCATAACTTACTGTGTTTCAGATGATCCATAAGGGTTTTATTTGTTCCAGCATTTAAGCAGACAGGTATGTGAGTGTTAGATGGCTAAAGCAAAGTTAATTTTCTGCCTTCTCTTTGCCTCTTACTGGATTTCTTCTGTCATGGGAACCAGCAGTCAATTTTCTTTCAGAATTGATTAATGGTCACTGCAAAGGGTACTAAGAGCAGTAGCATAATGCTAATGGATTTTGACAAGTTTTGACAACTCTGGTTTTGTTTAATGGGATTTGAAATATGTATAAAGCCTGGACTTTACTGTGTGACTCAAGTTTAAGACAATTTTTGCATCCCTTTATATCTTAGGGAACAAGTGTTCTTTCACCAGGCCTGCACATTGGACTGCTTATCACACTGGCCATTACAATTTATAAAAAGTCTACAACTCAACTGTTTGAAAAACATTCTTGCCTCTATGTCTTAACATTTGGGCTTGTGAATGCCAAAATCTCACAGAAGTTGGTGGTAAGTCAGTCCTAAACCTAAACTGGTTCTTGGCTTAGCACTTATTGGATCAGGGGGTACGGTTTTCCCATTTTCCTTTGCTACTGTATTACCAGATTTGTGGTGAAAGATTCTGAACTAGACTCTGAGAGATTGTGTGTGACACTGATGAAAACATGTATTTGCTGTTGAATGGACTGGTTAGGACTTTCAGTTTTGTTTAACTTATTCCTAGAAATGCACTTAGTGTCTGTTGTTAACATCCTAACCATGGTCTCTTAAGCCTTACTAACAGTGCTGTGACCTCCTTTAATTATCTGAAATAAGAATTTACTAAGACCATTAAAATGAAGAGAGAAACTTTTCTGTCTCTATTCTGTCTTTTTGATCTTTGTATTTTTTTGTACATAAAACACTGCTTAATGGATTAAAAAAAGTTTCCTTACTATATATTTATTAACATCAGTAATCCAGCCGGATGCTTTTATTTTTTCCTCCAAGGATGACATTTCTTGAACACTAGAAAACAGGTATTCTACAGACTTTCTTACTAAACAGTGAAAACAAGTGTTGCCATCTAAGAAAAGGTTTCCTTCCTAGTTAACTTTTCACTAGGGAAAGCCAAAATTTAAAAAAAAAATCATAGTATTTGTTTTCAGTAATACACTTGGATAGTCTTACCTTTTGAATAGAGTGCTGGAAAAGTAGAGAATGGGGAGCCCCTGGAGATAGCTGAAATACACAGGTATAGATGTAACTTCCAAGAGGATATTGCTGGGCAAGAATGTGATGCATGTTTGCTGGTAGTTACACCAATCTTGCAGGGATGCACTTCTTAATTTTTTTTTTTTTTTAAATGTAGGTGGCTCACATGACAAAAAGCGAAATTTGTCTTCAGGACTCTGCATTTATTGGGCCAGGACTTCTGTTTTTGGACCAGTACTTCAACAGTTTCATTGATGAATATATTGTTCTGTGGATAGCATTTGTAAGTGTTCTATACTTTTTGTTTGGACCATGCTTTAAGGAATGGATTGAGAATTGTCCCTGTCATTCTCCTTTGCCATTTCTGACTTGCTCACATTTCTGCTGTCACTGCAGAGGGAGTACTAGCGTATCAAGTAAATAAGCTATTGGGAGCTGACTGGCTTGCTTTCCTTAGAACAGAGAAGTAAAAGTAAATTTATAAATCTCTCCTGAAATTATGCTTTAGTCCATATGGGTTTTTTAAAGTCATTCTGTGAACTGCACACAAATGTTTTTTTATCAGATCTTGTAAGTGTTTTGTGCTGTTAGGATGTTGGGGTTTTGTGATGGTTTTATTTTTAATTCTAAACTAGACCACTCTGTAGCCGTATGTTACAATGATGTATTTATGTTATGCTTGTGACTTGAATAAATTCTGATTAAAGTATAACATATTTATAGTAGGGACAATTGAAAAAAATTTATTTTTTTTAACCTGTTCTGTTTTGTTCTTTTGAAGTTCATATCCTTGTTTGATATGCTGAGATATGCCAGTGGTGTGTGCCTACAGATTGCCGCTCATCTTCATATACATGTCTTCAGAATTTCATCTCATCAAGCTCCTGAGCAGGTTCAAAACCATAATGACTGATTAAATAGGTCAAGGACAAGAGAAGAAGCAGTTAGGGGAATGAAGCAGCCTCTGTGCTTTTGGGAAGACAGATTGAGCTTTTGAAGAAAACAGTTTTGTGAGAAAGTTCACTGTGTTTCAGGCATTACCAGATGTTAGAATTCGTAGGTACAAAGTCCTCTGCAGATGCTGTTGTACTTTTGAACCAGTATGGATTTCCCTGTGTTTCACACCACAAATACTTCATTTGAAAATGTTGCCATTGCCTGTTAGGTAACTTCAATTCTGTATTTCTCTTCTGGTGAATGTAGATGCAAACCAAGGTGCTACCAACCAGAATTCAAAGAGGAATTTCATGTCTAATCTTGTAGCATTAGGTTTTAAAGTTTTGTTGGAACTGCTCTGAAGTTGTTGTCAGATGTACCAATGAATTCAATCCTGCATTATTAAGACTGGTAAAATGAGGCAGCCATGACCTGAAAAATCACTCAATCTCTCCTCTGGTACTTCTAAGGAACAAGCTGTTGGATCAGTAGATAAAGGAGGTACAGCTCAGGAAATTTTTTTCTGATCCAAAGTACTGTTATGAGTGCCTTTAGAATTCATGCATTCTCTATTATCTAAGTACAAAACCTACCACATAAAACTTTAGCTTGCACTTTCTTTCAAGGCCAGTTTCTGGTTCTGTGGTCATAGTAAGGTCAGTCTCATTGTACTTCATCCTTAGCTAGACTACAGGTAGCTGTGTAAGGAGAGGACTCTAACTTGTATCTGTAAGCCTATGCAAGTGAAGGACAAAATTCATTGATAAACTCCAATGCCTGTGGCTCCAGCACTGCAGCCCACCCTTCTGTATTTCCCTCGCTGGTCTTTTTGCTATCCTGTGTTCATTTACCTTTCAACTGATCCTATTGTCTCGTAGCTACCAGTGTACTTTATCCAAACAAAAGAGCACAAAACTGAACCATAATGTAAAACTCTCCAAAACAGGAACTCAGGCCCAATATCAGCTTCTCTCTTCCTTTAAGAACAAACCCACTGAGTAACATAATATATCTAATAAGAGGGCAGTTGCCATTATAGGAAAGCTGAATTAAAGTAGCTCGTTATCTGTATGAAAAAAATTATTACTTGCACACAAACCCTATAAGCTAAAGCTCCTTTCAAGAGGTACTATTTGAATGCAGTTTATGTAAAAAGCTGTTGAATGTAAGTGTGCATTACTCCTTCCAGTTGCTGATATGTACCTGAGCTTCCGAGTTAATGAAGTCCTTCCTGAACTGTCCAATAAAGAATGCCGTGGTTTGTTTTAAAAATGTAGGAACTGCAGCTTCCTACCTGCTTATTAATTCAAAAATACTTCCTGAGGCATTCAAGGAACTTTTAAAGTGATGTATTATCTGCTGGTCTGGAGGAAATAAAATAGCATCCACCACCCTCCTGCCTAAGAGGAATGTAATTATCCTTTTGAGGGATAACTGTAACAGTTACTGCCTGTTACAGTTAGGACTAGAACTCAAGTGACTAATATCAATTCAGAATGAATCCTATTACTCATGTTTGAGGCTGCAAATGACACAGCATCTGCACATGAATTTAGCCTGAAGCCAGGCCATGGCCAAATAGAAAAGAAGATGGTAGTGACCATTTTACTTTGGCTGAATACTGTAAGCAAATTAACCTCCTGATGAAAAGACACAGGTAATATCTTAAGAATGAAATGAGTTCTCCACAATGGACAAAACTGTATCCTGGCATAGTAGGTGTAAGCAGTTTTGAGGATATGATTGAGGTATGTGGATAATAGGAAACGAATGCAGAAATCACTCAGAAAGCCAGAACCATGACTCAATACTAATAAACAAAACCAGAAGCTGGAGGTAATGCTAACAAATAACCTCCTATTGAAGATCTGAAGCAGAACCTGTCACCTATTGCATAGTCTCCTGCCACTGGCCTTAGAGGGCAGAGACTCAGTACTTACAAACCAGCATTGTTACTGGTTACCCATGAGAGGCCCATAGACTTGATCCATCAGTGTAGCAGTATAACTTCCATGTTTGCTCCCGTCCTGAATTCTGACAGGGGCAGAACAAGAAGTTCCATATTCATTATAATCAAATAGGTGAAGTTACAGCAAGGTAGCCATCACTAATCTGGCTTCCAGACCTGGAGAACCACCATCAAATGACTTGACTCTGACCTAAAAGATGCTAGTAGGCTGAGAAGAAAAATATGGTTTTGAAACACATTATTGTGAAAACATCACATTTTGTGTGCGTGGGTGTGTGGATGGGGTTTTTTTGAATCTACTGTTGTATCAAAGCATTAAATATGTTGGCAACTGCCTAATTTTTAAAAGCAGATATTCAGATGTGGTGGTTTTCTATAAAAACAAACTGTGTGTGCACTAAGCCAATTGTTTAGTTTATACTTTCTTACTGTAATGAGATACATGAAAGATAAATGCTTTACCCTTAAAACTCAGGCCTCCCTAAATTGCTAGTCATTTGGAATTGCAAAAAATAATATTCCATCTCAAAGGCTTGTAATAGCCTGTACTAAATAAATGAGGTAGATTTCTTCTAGCAGTGGGTCTACAAAAAGTAGACCCCAAAATGCATAATGGTTAATTATCGTTACTTGAGCTAATACATTAAGCTCATCATTTAACTAAAAGAAACCCATTTTCTGGACAAATTACAGAAATTTACAAATCTCTTACTAATACAGAGATAGTACAATATCTAGACTAACAAAAGAATTAACAAAATTTACTTTAATTTACCATTATACAAATCATTAAACAATTCTGAGCTATGTCATACTTTGTGAATTTTTATAACAGCTAATATATCAGCAGACTAAATGTTGAAACTGTGAAAATTTGCAGCTTGTTAGAAATGCTTCTATTTGCACAATGTGCCTAAAGGCCTCAAGTTATTATGAAAAACCTGGGTAATGCATATTTCATTAACTCTTCCCCTTGTTACAATTTGGTATTAGAAAAAGTGAAACAATTTAAACAGTCCAATGCTATTGGAAGTAGATATGAAATTTTTAAAAATCAGCTGAACAGACACTGAATGGTTTGGGGTCCATACTGCCCCCCAATAATAAAAGTTTACTAAGATAGTTTCTTACAACATGAACAGACAAGATTAGAACAATCCAGGAAAGGGTTTTATAGGAACCTTGAAACATGGAAATCTCAACATCGTTCTAATGCCTGTAATTGTATCGTGTTACTTAGGTACAAGTTGCTCCTCCACTGAGCCATCAGAATAACATGGACTGAAGAGACTTGCGAACAGTTGCCATCTCCTGCTGTTGCTGTCACAAGAAAAGGAGATAATGCTGAACAAATGCTGTATCAATATGATTCCTTTGAATTAAATGAATGTCAAATGACTTTTAACAGAATGTTCTATTTTTGCATTTAATTAACTTCATAGATCTGATACTTACAGTGTCCATCATAATTTTTTTCTGCAACATTGCCATTTCCTTGCGAAGCTCATTTTGGGCACCAGCCAGAAGATTTTCATTGCTCTTCTCCAACTCTTCCATGCTCTGAAGTTAAAGATAATATTAATTCAGAACTCCTCAATGTCAAGCAGTTAATTTAAAACAACCAAACAATAATAATTCATACTACAATTTAATTTTTACAGTGATCACAGATAATTGATGAGTTTTTCACAAACTTGGCAGAGGAACCATCCAGGACTTCATACTCAGTCTACATTCCTATTTAAGCAGTATGTACCCTGGGAAGAAGATAGAACCCTCCAGTCAGCCTCTGCGAGGTCTCAGCTACTTTTTCTGCATTTCAGTTAAGATAAAAATCCTACAAGAGATCGAACCAGACGTCTGTCAGGAATTCTAGGGGTTCAGTATTATGACAGCCTTGTGGAACTTGAAGTGAGGAGTGTAAACCCCACTGTGTTTCTTTGCACACTTCTCCCCAAATAAGCCAAATAAAACTCTCTGGTTATTGTCCCTTTTTTGCATACAATTACACTTACCTCAGTGTATGTGTCTAGATACATTTTCCTTAATTTGTATTTATTTAAGCTTATTTGAACTTTGACTTCTACCTTTTGATGCTCTTTGAGAAGAAAAATCAAAGTAATACTTGACCTTCTGTTCAGTTTTTCCTCTTTGATGAAGACATTTTTGACATTTTGGAATAGTTATTATTTATTAATGCTTATGTAATATACTCAGTAAATTCTGACTATTTTAAACTAAGAGTTACTCAATTTCAGATTTATTTTTATCAACTATCACATTTGGAAAAACCCAAACCAAACACCAAGGTTATCATAACTGAGATTTCAAAACCAGCTAGGAAATGACTTGAACTGAAATTAAGGTTTGTCAGAACTGATGGACTTGAATCTGCCCTGTATACTGAGGGCCGTGCAGCTGGTGAACCTGGAGTGCTGAATCCAGTTCAGACTCCTGAGGACAAGAGAGACACAGACATACAGGATAGATTCCAACAAAGGGTCATGAAGATAATTAAGGCACAGAAGAGTTTCTCTTGTGAGGAATGCCTTTAAATAAAAAAGTAAAATTTTTATGTAGTTGTACTCAAAACAGTTTTTTGCTTGCTGTCTAATATATTAGTTACTTTGTTAAAGAAATACCAAACAACTTGAAACACTAAATTAGTATAGCTTTCTTAAGTGATACATGGATCAGCTGTTTTTCAAGAAAAAGATTTACCTTTAAGAATTGCTCGTAGAGTTGCTTAATGGTTTTCAGTCTCTGACTTTGAACTATTCTTGCCTGTTGAAAAACTTTTTGTTGCTGACGAAGCATATTCTGAAGCAGAAGCAAAAGAAAAACATAATTTCAACAGTTGTTAAGTAGAGTGCTCGGACGGGACATTAGTTCATTTTTCAGAATCAGAAAATGTGCCTTTATTGGAAATCTGTGCCTTGTAATGTGGATCTCTGTCTGGAGAAGTTACCCTGGCTTTTATTAATGGAAGTAGGACTGAAGACTGGATTAAGCCCCAGGTCACCTCGTGAGGTCTCTTGCAACCTGAATTATCCCTGTAAAATCCCATGAGGATTGCTATGCCCCAGAGCTTCGTAGGGTATCCCAGAGGAATGTTCTACCTAGGGAAAAGCAAACCTTGCAAATGTGTTGGAAATACAAACACAGCAACAGCACAGGATTACATTCCATTGTATAGCTCCTATCCTCTTTAAGGAATGTATGATAAAAGACAACTACTTTCTTTAAAATTCCTTTTTCCCTGAGACTATGGATGGAGAGAAACAGCACATGTCTTTCTTCTGCTTAAATGGTTCTTACTTTTCTCAAGCCTTATGCTGGCCTAGGGCATCATTTAACAGTGTTTATAAACTTGAAATAAAGTTTATAAATGCACCTCTCTCCCCAAACTTAAACAATCACATATATATGTTTCAACTACATAAAGTGTTTTTACATTTCTTGAGTATCGAAAGAACAGTATTTTCCTCCTTGTTGAAAATACAGTGAAACTCACCCCTAGTTTTTCTTCCTGCTCCTCTGCCTTTTGCACATCTACATCCCATTGCTGAAATAAAGTCAGGAACTGCTGGGAGAACTCATTATTGAGCTTCTGCCTACAAACAGACAGTCTGTAAGTATGACAAATGCTACAGGGAATTACAAGGAAAGCTAAGGTTCAACATACACATGGAATAGAAGAAAAGCTGGCATAGATAAAGAAATGGCTATTTTGACATCTGACCCCATTTAAATACTGTATGTTTTCAAAAACTGAACACACACATACACTGAGTGGATGTGGAGTATATCTATAGAGACAGCACTCCCATAAAATACTGGTTAAAAAGAAATTGTAACAGCTCTTCCTAACAGTGTTGTCAGGTTTTCTGAGATTTACTATGTGTTTCTAATTCAATTAAAGATGGTGGCTTTAACACAAGGTGTTTATATTGCAAAACTGATAAGCTCATTTCTTAAAATTTTGTCTGTACAACTTTCAAATACAAATAAATGTAGAACAACACCAAGGCAGTTAAAAATATTGCTCACTTGTAATTTTTAGCTGTCTCCATTTTCACATTGATATCTCTGGTATCTGATTTAGTAATTAAATATGCCTTAAGAGGGGAGAGGAATGTTAAGCAAGGTGAAAACTATTTACTTTCTTAACTAGAATGGTATTAAAGTTTTAGTGAACATTTTTGAGATTTCAGGTAGAAACAGAAAATCCCAAAGTGGGAAAAACTGCCTCACGTTTTTTTAAAATACATAATGACATCAAAGGTCACTTGCCATAAAGATAAAAGTAAGCCCCACTCTTTAATGTACCTTGCTCTCAGAGTTCCAAATCCTAAATTTATCTGTTCAAAAGAGAATGTGTTAAACTATTACTGTCAGATTAACAAAGTGGACACAACAGGAGGCAGCAGAGGCCCTGAGCAGATACTTAACATTAGATACAGTACTTGCTATTACAAGTGACAGACCAGCTTTCCATTCTGTGACCCAGAAGGGAATCTAGTTCCACAGGCTTGAAAACCAAGAGAAAAGCTCACCTTTGCTCCTGCTGTGTTTTCCAAACATGTTCAATCTTTTGGTTACTGGTTTTCAGTGAGGCTTTTGTATACATTTCTAATCGTTTCCTCTTGGCTAAGAGAGCCTTGTTAATGTCAGCTGAAAACCACGGAACATTTAGAAATTAGGCATACTGGATACATTGTGCCACGTATTAAAAAGGCTGATGAGCTACACTTTGGAGAAGCAAATTAGGTGTGTTCTAGCGACAAGAAGCTCCTGTGATCTGAACTGATATGGTGAGTGTCCCTCAGCCTGCTGGTGGCACTGGTGTGAACGCTGCTTCCTTACGCCCCTCACACGCCATAACCAACACCTGTTTCAGAGTCATATGCAAATTTCTTGAATTGCAGAAACCAATTAGGGTTAGTATGTGGTTACTATCCCTGTAAGCATACTCAATGAATGAATAACTATTTTCATACTTCAGAGAGACAGTACTTTTTAAGTATTAATATAAGTTACTGTATTTGTTTCACTTCCATTTACATTTGGAGATTTATCAAGTCACAGCTCGAGATTAATACAGTAATTTATTTTCCTTCTCACTGTAGATTTCAGGAAACATCTGTCAAACTTCTCTAATTTGCTGAGGCATCTGTCTCCGCTACTGCCAAACCTACAATTATGTGCAGGCAGCATCCTCTCTGATCCATTCATTTTCCCTGCTTCTATCCTTCCTTTCTTTCCTTTCTTGAGTCTTAAATTACATGCAGTTGTAACTTTTTAGCATTGAAATCCCCCTCTTATCTGAATTGCCAGATCTGTAATTCTAATATGTAATACAAAATATGTAATCTTATGACAGCCAAAAGTCCTATTTTTGGATTAAGGAGTTACTGAAGTTACTCTTTCACCTTAAATTTGACATGTAAGTAATGACTCTGTACAGGTTTCTTTTATTACATACAAAGAAAGTATTATTTAGTTATTGAGTGTGTAATGCTGGCATTAAGATGGTTTCCCTTCCTTCCATGGCTTTTTGATGTGTGCTTATTCTGTGATGGGTATTGTACATTCTTTACAAATGTTAGAAGTGTTTTTTCTCTATCCTATCACTGTAGTTTAATTAGGTAAAGCCACCTAAGGATCTGATTATAACTATACTAAATCCTGCTAAGTGACACACGCAAATTGCTCATCACTGGATGACTGGTATTACTTGCCCTCCTTACCTGGCTGTTCTAGAAACTCATATTCCTTCTGACTGCTGAAATTCTCTTACCTGCTGATTCCCTGTTCTCTAGATTCCTGGAAGTACAGACTGCTCTCTCATTCTGTATCACAACTAAACTCTACTTCCAAAATTGCTTATCTAGAATTAGAACTGTTTGTTCTCTTTTGCTGCTTATATTAACATTTACATTTCCCTTATTTCTCACTTTTGCCATCCCCAGTATCCTCTATGTCAGTGTAACAAAATACTGAGTGAGAACAGCAGCAAACTGCTATTGTCCCTTTCCTCTACAGTATCTTTATTACCTCTCAATCTTAAAATTTGAATTGATTATCCAAAGCACTCATGCATCTTTCCCTTTTCCTTTGTAATTATCTACACTTACGAGCTGTGACTCATTTATATGCAGTTATTCCCTCCTCTTCTTTCCCTTTGCTCTCCTTAGATATAACTTTTTTCTTCCTGAAGACTGGCTTTATTCAGAAATGCTGAAAAGTACTACAGAGACTAGTCATTTTACATAAGTCTTGAAAGTTATTTTATGGTGAGTTATTGCTGCCAACTCTGCAACTATTTTTTTATTTATTAGAATGTAAATGTACTTACCTCCAAATCTCTCCAACATATTCTGTACTTCACCCCTACAAAATAGTGTTTCAAATTTTTATTTGCCCATTTTCTGACTTCAGACCTGTTGAATATGCTTAGAACTAATTTTGTCCGCATGCCTATTACTTCTAAGCAGAAACAGAACTGCCACTGCCATAAGATAAAATAATTTTACTCCTTTTCTCCTCTTATGAGAGGTTTCTTTTTCAGACTAATTTGCTTAAAAAAAAAAAAAAAAAAAAGCTAGAATCTATTAGCTGACTCTCCAGTAAAGAGGCACTATTAGGTACTTAATGGTTGAGTAAGGGCAGTCAGTAAATAAAATTGATTATTCCCTATAACAAAGAAAACAGAATGGGTATTTGGAACACCAAATGAAAGCTAATTCATCTCAGTTAGCATGACTGGCACAGTAAAAAATCCCAAGGCAAATAATTTCAGGGTTGTTTTTACAGCATCTTTAAGATGGTAACACCAATGTGGTAAGGCAGTGTTACAACAAAGTAAAAACAGTATATTCAAACTAACAGTTCTAATCTGTTTAAAAATTCTTTTAGCATGTATTTTTTTATTACATTTACATTGTCCATGAATATGAAATTTGTTAAGATTTATCTGTAAAATAATTTCTTTTTCATGCAACGTGGATCGTTTAAAGTATTGGTAGTATCTTCAAGCAACTAAAATCAGAAGAAAAAAATTAAGAGAATGTAATGACATTACCAACAATTTACGATAAAAAAAAGTAATCTTTTAAAAGAAACAAATTTTAAGAACACACAAATATATCAATTTCTTCTGCATGTTCAAAAGAAACTGAAGAATTACTGTTTACAATTTTTTTGTCACTTGATTTTTTAAATCAAATACTAAAAAAAATCCTCAAACCAAACTCAAACAAAGCAAAAATAAGCATAGTGAATAACTGAATTTGGTATCTATTTAAGATCTGCTTATTTTGGAAAAAGCCCCCAAACATCTAACCTTACCCCACATCATCTGGAACCACATGGGTAGTCGCCAGAGGTCTTTTCTTTCCATGCTTGTCCATTACTGGTATGTCACCTTAAGAAGGAGTATAGAAATATTTACAAAAATACATTTTGTGTTGGTTGTTTGAGTTATTAAAAGTGTAATTACTTTTCTGTAATGCCATTTCCCTGACCATGCCTCATGGTCAGTTCCCATCAGTAACACAGGCAGCTCCTATAACTCTGAGTCTGGAGCTGACAGATGGTGGTGAATTATTCTGAAAGACCAGATTGGAGCTGGCACTGCTTTGAGTTCTCTACCCTGCTCCCAGATAGTTTTACTTTCTCTGTCCACTATTGCACCATTACTCACAACCCTCAATATAGCAATCATCAGAAAGTTAAAAATAACATAAATTATAAAAGTCCAATCTGAATTTTACTGTAAAAAAGGTACTGAAATTCTGTACCTTTAGAAAAAAAATCACAGATATTTATATTATTTTGAAAGTTACCAATCAAAATTGCACAGTAGGAGCCTAGTGGTCTTTGGCACTACAAACCATGCTGTGCTCAGTCCCTGGCTGAGTCAGTTCTTCCCTTCTTTTCATAGTTACAAATGTGATAAAATTCACATTTTACAATTGTCCTTAAAAAATCATATGAGCACCTTCTCTAATATCTTCCTCTGATCCACTCAGTTCTTTTCTTTCCTCCTCAAAGTCAAAAGTAGGTATAGTCTGATCGTCCTGTGCTGGTTTACCAGCTTTTCCTCCATGCTTTCTTCCGGACGGTGCCATGGTGAGATCTTTTCCTACTGAAACAGTATATTGTGTTTGTGACATAACTTCCTCCACAATAAATGGAAAATAAATACGTTTTCATGCTTACATGGACCTGTTATAGGTATCTCTTTGTAACAGACTGCACCTGTAAAGATATGCAAGCAGTCAAACTCGTTTAGTTTTGAGATATTCCACAGCACTACCCATCAGTGATGCTTTTAAAAGCATGCTAAAAAAATGCCAGGGTTATTAGGAACATACTTAATTCTGCTGGAAAAAAAACCAATATAAATTATCTGTTTTATTAAGATGTCTGCCAGCTTAGCTTCCATAAGGTTTATTACACATTTTGTCATGTCCAGCACTGCATTCCCCAAAAGCTATGCCAATAGTTGTCCAAAACAGAGAAATGCTAAATCACAGAGAACAATGTGATTCTTACATCCCGCACTGTAAAGTATACATATGCTTACTGTAAATATAAATATGCTTATGCCATTTTTTAAAGTCCTGAGCAACTTTCAGGTTCCAATTTATCTTTCTTTATAGGTATTATACCTCTGCATTCTGTAACGTAAGTAATGCCATTTCTACACTGGCAAACATTTTACAGATAGACTACTCTCTTTAAAAAATTATTCATTTATTTACTTTAGTAAACCTCTCATTCTAGACACAATCCAACACTGCTAAAAATAGCAATAGGTTTTCCACTAGCCAGGGCAGAGACAGAACTAAAAATTAAGTTCACACATGGAAATGGAGAACTCCATTAAAGATCTTTTTAATTTCAAGGACTGTGAGGTCCCCCCAACATTATCAAGTCTCTCACACACCTCAGTTTAATATTTGTTTTGGTTGGTTTGTTTTTTTTTTTTTGTTATTTGTCAATAGCTGTGAAAATGTTTTTTAATTCCAAATTCCATGGGTCTGTACAAACATAGCCACACTATGCTAAGGAAAGAGTACTTTTTAATACCGAGCTTTTTCTGAGGTTGATGTTCTCTTCATAGTATGTGGAATTTTAGATTTTACAAGTGTCTTGAAAAACAAGTGTCTTAACTGACTGGAAAATCAAAAGCCTTTGCATTAGAACTATCCTCAAATGAGAGAAAACTGCCAAGACCTAATCTGCTTTTTGACTACTGCCTGTTGAGGACGATGTAAAGGAGGAGAGTGCTGGTCCATAGTGTCTGGCTGTGCCTGTCCCTGTGCTGCTAAGGCACTTTAATTTTGAACTGCAAGCATCTATTTTATCTGACATACAGACACTTTCCTTTGTGCTAAAACTCAGTTTACAAAGTAGAACTTGTAAGCCCCCCTCAGCCAGGTGTAAAACAATCCTGCTACCTCACAAGCCCAAGCAGCCCCCACCCATCCCGTGTAGGTACCGATCTACCGTGTTTTAGCCGATCTGAGCGTCTTCAATCCACAGCTGTGCATTTTAACGGAGATTTTTAGAGAAACTCACCTCTTTTTTTTCTGCCCTGCCCCCAAAAAAGACACGAAACAAACCGGTGCTTGTGTGAATTTCCTGTGCGGGGCTTTTCACCGTGGGGACCCACCTCAGAGCAGCAAGGGAGACTTGGCCGCTGAGCCTGAGGGGACGCGCCGGGGGCAGGGACAGCGCTGCCCGCAGCTCCCGCACAGCAGAGAGCCCCGGCCCTGCCCCGCAGCTCCCGCACAGCAGAGAGCCCCGGCCCTGCCCCGCTCCTGCCGCACAGCGGAGAGCCCCGGCCCTGCCCCGCACCTGCCGCACAGCGGAGAGCCCCGGCCCTGCCCCGCTCCTGCCGCACAGCGGAGAGCCCCGGCCCTGCCCCGCACCTGCCGCACAGCAGAGAGCCCCGGCCCTGCCCCGCTCCTCCCGCACAGCAGAGAGCCCCGGCCCTGCCCCGCTCCTCCCGCCGCAGCAGAGCCCCGGCCGGCGGCGCCAAAGCCCCGGGGTCGCTGCCGCCCTCACGGCGCTCCCGCGGCCGGGAAAGGGCGGGAACGGACGCGGCGCCGCCGCCCTCATGAGCGGGGCCGGGCACCGCCTGCGCCTCCTCGAAAGCTGCTCCAAAGCTTCATCCCGCTTTGAGAACGGAGCCGTGCTTCAAATCACTATTCAATGATTAAAGCTGCAAGGTTTTTAACGGAAAAAATAAGAACTTTTGACGTAAAGATTCATGCAGATTCGTAGCTAATCTACCCGATTGTGTGAAACAGAAACAACAGACGAAACTTTCATCACGTTTTAGTTAACTCCAAAGCAAGCCAAGTATCTTACAATACATATGCACATACATTTTGTACATCATCCGATTACAAAAATTAATGCTTTTTGAATACTGCTAATACAATTAAGTGAAGATACACCACCAAAATTTTCTGCTTGAAAAGATTCAGTACCCTTTCCCGCATAAAATCACACTATTCCCATATCTCAGCAAAATACAGGGCCAAATTCTGTGAAATTTAAAAACACCACAGCTTTGTATGTCAGTACAAATATTGTTTTATGAAGTGAAACACTGCTCCCCATACTTTTCTACTTTGAAACAGTTTGTTACCCATTCATACAGAGGCACTTTTGCTTTTTGATTTACAATGCTTGTAAAATATTTTACCTTGATCATTTTCCTTTGATTACAATCCTCTCTTTGTAATCAAGCCAGGAAATAACACCATTTCTTTCTGTATTCTTTGGACTATAACACACCACATATAAAACATCTTTCAAATAAACCATAAGATGTTGTTACTGTGTAATTTTTTAGTAGCATACCATTCCTTCAAATCCCAATTATACACTACAAATAGGGGGATGAATTGTGACTGTGCTTTAAAGAATGTCAACATCGATAAATGTATTCTAAATTTAAATGACAAGTTACATAATTCTCAATTTTCCCTGGAGGGCTAAAAAAGCAGCAATGACAGAAATTTGCAAAATGCTTTGGAATGCAAGATCAAGGACTTCTTAAGCTGATCCCAAACAACTTTTCCTTCCAACATTTTATCTAGTTGGCAACATCCACTGCAATAAATGCAGTTACATTTTTTAGGTAACCCTTTTTATAAAAAAGGATAACATGGCCATGAACTAAGAGTTGTAAAGTAAGATCTGTTGAAAACTGCCTATGTACAGGTATCCTGCAATTATCTTTTGTTGTTATTTTGCATTGTCACAGCTCCAGCAGCTTTTATATCATGAAGAGTACTGCAGAAATTTGAATGTAGGTGCATGATTTTTTTTCTTCATATCAATGTAGTTAAACAGCAAACCAGAAAAGACACTTATGAAAGAGACATTTAAAATGCTTAATCACAGTTTGAGGTAGACTGATCTCCAAAATAAAGCTCTTCTACACTTTGATTCGTTCATGACCAACTTCTTTTTGGATCCTTCTCCTTGGAAAAATCTTTCGTTTAAGTGCAATTAGCTGAGGAGAGAAAAAAAATGCAATATGTAGTTCTCTGCTGGACTAAAGGTCCACAGCTGGTCAGGTTTTCATCCTACAGACTATCAAATCTGTACCACCCATGTTAAATACTCAGTACTGAATTTTTTTTCAGATTATGCCAGAAAGGCATTTTTTACTCCAATTCATCTATTAGATGTGCATATTTCCACTAGACTTCTCAATAATCAGAATACAAGCAGAAAGTGAAAAAATACACCATGCCTTTATTCTGATTATTTTAAAGGTAATTTGTGTATTTAAATTAACACCAGGCTACATTCTATTTTTAAAAGATCAGCACAAAGCTGACATCTTAAAATGGTACTTAGATTCCTAACTGTACCACTGAGTTGAGTATCCCCTTCCAAAACTGAATTGCTAATGGAGTTTTCTAATATATAAAAAAGGCTGAAAATCAAGGGATAGAGTCATGCAAAAGTCACAGGAGGGAAAAAATAATAATCAAAAGCCAACCTTTCAAGAATTACACCCTCTTCATCAGACCACGGAAAGTGTTACTTAAGGCCCCAACCTGCAAAGAATTACCCATATGATTTGTTCCATTGACTCCCTCTGAGTTTAGCAGGACTAATCATGTTCAAGAAAGCCATTTTAAGCTTGCAGAAGTCAAAGGTTTTTTCCTGTTGAGTCAGATTCAAAACCTTTTGAATTCAGTAGGAGTCTTTGCAATTATTTATGGAAGAGATTTTGATAAGGCCTTTAAGTAACTGAAGATCCCCTTCTGCACTCATTTTCCTTCCTCTTAACTTACTATACACTTCTACAATATCCATGTTAACAGACCAAGAATTTCAAAAATTTAGCACAGTGCTGATGGACTTCACTGTCACAAGGCACCTGAGAAGGTGCCACTCTCCTCCTCCCCATATAACTCTCTTTTCAAAGAAGCTCAACATGGTGACTTAAAAATTAAAGCAACCTAATCATGAGTCATGTAACATCTTTACTTCTTTTATGAAGGGAAAATCCTAGCTACTCTTCAAAACCTATTTTAAAAATCCATCCAATGTTATCCTGAAGATAATCTGTTAAGTGTTATACATATTTGATAAGACATTAACTTTACCTGTTCAGCAAAAAATGAGATGACTGTAAATAGAATAAGTGTTATTAGAACACAGTGGGTCCAGAATTTGAGCTTGTCTCTATATGCCCTCCTGGACAAAGAAAGAAGGAAACAGAAAAACAGCTTCATATACCATAAATTAAAATATTTAAAGAGTTTCCACAAAACATGCAAAGAAAGTTTTTTTCAGTTCTTAAAGGGTGACTAAAAGGAGGACACAGGCTCTCTCTTCACGAAGAGCCACATAGAGAGGACAAGGGGCAACAGCTACAAGTTGGACTAGGAGAGGCTTCATCTTGATATAAGGAAATCTTTTTTACAGTCAAAACAATCATTTCTGGAGCAGTCTCCCCAGAGACCGGGTAGAGTCTCACTGGAAGCTTCCAAGATATGACTGCTCAGGGTGCTAGATCACAGGATCTTTAGGTTAGAAATTCCCTCAAAGATCGAGTCCAACTGTTAAGCTAACACTGCCAAGTCCACACCTAAACTACATCCCCAAGTGCCACACCTACTTGTGGCAACTGTGGTTTTGCAGTCACACTATCTCCTTTTTGACCAAACTGCAATTCCCTTATGTGCTACAGTTATATACCTGTAGCCAGGACACTTGAGAGCTGGCAGGAGATAGTCTCATCTATGTACCTTTTCCCATTAAATGTTGGGCCAGATAATTTTCAAGGTCCCTGCCAACCTGGGCTGTCCTGTGATTCTGAAAATACTTTGATTTCCACCAGCACTTTAGCCTGCCTTAACGCACCCTGGTAGAATCATCTTTGGCTACAAACAAGACAAGGTGTCTTTTTGAAGCTACAAAGACTTGATGGAGGATCTCTAAAAGGGAGCTAATACTGTATCTACTTCTCCAGCACAAATTTCTAAAGCTAACTGCTGAAATGGGTTTGACCCCTGCTCCCTCCACCACTACTACAGCAGGGCTTGTAGCATTACAATCATGCCTACAATCCTTCTGATTCCTTCTAGAGCTCTTCTATTGCTTTCCATTTTCTTATTAACAGCTATTTCTCATGATTTGCTGATCAGCAACAGGATTGCTTATATTAGTCTTGTGTCATTTTTGTCACTGTATCTGTCAACGTTTTGCTTGTCAACTACTCCAATTTCTTCAGTTGTTATTTATAAAATGGCAAGAGATAAACACTCACAAAAATTTCACATATTATACAAAAACGAGACACACATGTATCTTTTCTGATTTTTATCTAGATGGTTATTGCTATGTGATGGATTAAAAAAATCATGTCAGAAATGTAACAATGGTTTGCGGCTTTTTTTACATTTAAAGAAAGCTAGAATTCCTGTTTTATTTTTTAAAAAAACAAAGAAAAGAACAAACCAACAGCTTTTGTTTGCAGTAGGTTAGGAACACTTGATAAAATACTGACGAGTATTTAAGCACTGGAAAAGCCCAAATCCGGTAGACTTCGTATTTTAGTCCATTAAAATCTCACCACACTATTTTCACTGTTAACTCTTTCATGACAATACTGGAGGAAAATCAGCTCGTTAGCAGTATTTTAGGTAATTCTATATTACTGCACTACAGTAACGTGAAAAGAACTTGTGGAACATACCATTCTTGGAGCTCATGCATGTGAAGGAAACGATTCCGATATTCTCTTGGCAGTTCAAATTGGGAAGGGATGGGAAACATCGACTCATAAAAATCCCTAAGCACTGCTTTCACTGTTTGTGCATCCTTATGATTGTGATCAATATTGTCATTTAGGCAAACAAATTTTCTAGGAAACAAGATGAAATTGTTAGAATATTTCCTTGATAATATGGGAAAGGTATTGCCAAACAAATAACATAAACATAATCCTTTAAAACAAAATTGAAACCATATCATTTTTAAACCAAACAGTTGTTTTTTGTTGCATTATTTAAATTAATTTTATTTTAATTCTAAGAGCACTAGGATTGACAGCAAGTCAAAACCTCAGAAGAATCCAGCGACAGGCCACATTTCTAGTTATATAATGCTGCCATCTAACGGGCACTAGAGTGTGCACCATCCCATTGAACAGTCCATCGAACAGAGCATTACAATCTGGGTAAGGATTTTTATACTTATCATGAGTAAAGTCTCTTAAATAACAAAGTGAGCTTCACTATAGAAGGGAAACATACAAAATAATTACTATTTTAGTGTGTATGCTGAATTCTTTAGAGAAAATCAACATAAAAACTATATTAGATTGTATAAGACAGGGCAAAGCTTGGTCCCTAGGTTTTGGTTTACTGAGAACATTATATAAATTGGTCTGTCAAGTCACAGACTCAAAGCTGGACCTGTATAACCAACAAAAAACAAAAAGCCAACAATTTGGATAGAATTTACATGGAAATCACTGTGACTAAATAAGCAATGGCTTCTGCAGAGACCTATTTCTCACAAAAAAAACATGGAACTAAGCTACAGCAAAAAACTGACACTAAAGCATCATCTAGTGTGCTAAACTGCTATGTCCTCTTGGCCATTCTGACCTGGTGCTTGACAACAAAATTCCCCTTCCCACATTTGGGCAAGGTTATGTGCTTTATTTATATTGTGAGATACAAGACCCTACATTTTCCCCGGAGGCAGAAATCATATCTGATGACATATGCCTTGTCATTGCTAACCTTTGTAAATAAGCAGTTCTGGTTAGCTGTGTTCTCTATAGTATGGTGTGCTCCCCCAAAGAGCAAAGTTCAGACTTCTACAGGAATCTGGAAATAAGCAGAATTCTGGAGCTTGTCTATCAGCCCACACAGGGAATTAGCACTGAATGGCAACACACTGCATCTGGCATAATTGGTAATGCACTGCATCTAGCATAATTGGTAACCCTGCTCTAGACAATTATGTGCAGGGCAAAACCAGGCATTCAAATTGCTACATCTTAGAAGGAAAAATATGCCTCTCCAAAAACGAGCAGGCTGTATCTCCTGTATCAAGTAATACTATGCAAAGCAGCTGGTTATGGCAATCATGGCTACACTCTAAGCATTTTGGGAGTTAACTCTGGACTATCCCTGACCTCATCCTTTGGACTGGCAGCTCATTAGCCCTGGGAATGCAGTAGCTGTATTCCTAGAGTGTATATTCCTGTTTAGCTTCATGGAAGAGAGATACAGCTTACGGATTGAGAGGTTGCTACACACAGCAAAGTACAAGATTGATGAGGATATTAGCTCATTTTGAATAGAAAGACTGTTTAAATTCATCCCAAAGAAACCAAAAATTACATTCCTTTGGATATTCCAAAATTAATGCCTAGACAATTAATGTTCACTTTGCTTTAAGGGTGCAAACCAAACATTCCTGGGAGATCAGTACGTGAATGCAACTTTTAGTTCATTCCAAGACAGGCACTAAAAACCTGTTTTTGGAGACTGGTTATAATTACTGGTTTGTATGCAAATAAAACATGACAAAGAGAAGGAATGGCATGCCTACATAACTGTGCCAGATCTCCTTTGTTAACAAGATATGACTATAGTACTGCACTGTACTTCACAGGAATAGAGCCCAGATAATCGACTCCTCACTTTGTGAACACTGAAGGTGAGAAACTTATGTTACTCAGGCCTCTCTGAGCCTAACAAGACTTGAAATCACCCCTACCTCGAAAAAAAAACCAAAAATGAACAACTCATAGCCAGCAGACAAAGAAATAGAGAAGGAAAAGGAAGCAGCAGGACTATCTAGAGCACTGCCTACTCTTCTTTTACAACTTATTGTTGTAAAAGATTATTGTGGCTACTGGAAAGTAGGAGTTATGTGGCCAGAAGGCACTCTTTGAAATAATAGCAATATATACAAACCCCCTTCAGCTGTAAAATGCCTCAAGACTACCTTTTCCCTTTCTGAATAAATAACCCAGCAAAAGTGTTGAGAGGAAAGTAGAAATCTACTCTTTATCTACAAATACAAATCATGCTATAGCTTTACAGGCAGCTGAGATCACCCAACAGCTTTCTCTGACCAAAAGAGGCGGCTTCACTTTCCCTGGCCCAAGGTACCTGGTTCTACTTTCCTCCTTGCTCTGCCTTTTGACACTTGTCAGACCTCTTCTTGCAGCCAAACTCAAACTGGCAGAAAACTCTGGTTTTCTGAAGACAGAAGCAAGATTCTTTTCATGTAGTAAAAGAGCTTGAAAGCACAATGAATATGCAAAACTGATTTAGTAACAAAATAATCCATACCTAACTTCTAGCATAAAATACCTGCATAAAGCAGGTCAAGAAGTTCTTCCTTTAAAATAAAATTGCCTGCAATATAAACTGTATGCCTTCTAGAACAGCAAAAATGGAAGCTTCAAAAATAGCTGAAGTTTCTAAATTTTTGAAGATTTTAGATAAATAAAAATGTAACAAATTATTGAGATAGTCCCTGGCATAACAGAGGGAGAAGGCAGCTTCAGTCAAACAGAAAAAATCAGAAATACTTTTGGTTCAAAATTGTCTTACCCTGGAACACAGAGTTTAGAAATACATGATAATCAATTATCTTTTAAATACAAAAAAAAGTTCAAAGACTCAAATCAGAAAATTAAAACCATCTCACATCTTCACACAAATCACAAAACAGGATACCTGGGATTTTTTCGTATGTCATCCAGCTGACCAACTACGTGAGAAACATTTGTGCGAATCATTTTGAAGGCAATTTCCTCTTCTCCCATGATTTCAAACCTTATTGTTGAAATAATATTTATATATTAATAAAACAGCCTAAAGTCTGGGTCAATGAATATCAATCTCATATTTAACATTATTGAGCAACATTTCCAATCTGATTGGCCAATCTTCATTAAAATTTGCCACTTTCTATTGGGACATTTACATTTTTCAGCTAATGCTCTTACACAGAACACTTCTCTATCAAACATTAGTAGCCACCTATCAATCACAGATCTGAATTCTAAGAGAAAGAATATAAAATACAAACATTTGACTCCAGGTAAACAGTCTTACTAGTTGTAGGTAACACATTTATATTTTTCACTTCACTTATCTAAATAGAAGAAAGCACCCTGAAGGCTTCTTCAAGTCTCACCTGAGACTCTCCTCCACTTACAAAGCTCACACCACTGTCACTCCTACATCTCATAGGAAAGGTACGAGGTAGTTAAAACTAAAATGCTTTTTGTGGGTTTTTTTAAGCTTTAGTAGAAGGAAGGATGAAGTAGATGTGCAACTTCTAGGTACAGGAAGGCTGTTTACTTCTTTGTATGCCACTTGAACTGCACTCACTCTCTAGCCATCCAAACATACCCTGGCTTGCTGTTGTACAATACAAATGAGGAAATGGCCCAAGACGACACAAGTAACATGGAATTATTTAGTCCACTAAGCAAACTATGAAAAAACCACATCACTCTGCACAATGAAACACACATAAGTTAACAACAGTATGTTTCTTTAGTTCCACTGTTAAAATGGTGTTGAGCTAAGACTTGCTAGCATACACGTGCAATCTTGGGTTATGTGTGTATGTATCCCTCCTCCCATGCCTTTACAACACTAAGCATCTCTTTCCACAGGACTGCCACAACACACCTGTATTTGTTTTTGTCCTTGTAAGCCTTACGAATCCTGTCAGTCACAGGTTTGCAATTGGTCACTAGGTTTTTGGTTACTGGAGGCTGAAAGAAAACACTGTTTAGATTATAGGTTACTGAAAATCACAGAGCGTTTTAGAAGTGTACTTTGTAAGAAAACTTGTATTACAGCTAGAGTGGCCCACATAATTTACTCTCCTGGAATCAAAAGCAATAGTTTTATTATCATCTATGGAGGGAAAAAGAAAACAATATTGGTACATAACATCATAATTTCCTATTTTACAAATTATTTTTCAGCAAAAACACTGCAACTGCATTCTCAGTAAAATACTCAAAAATTCTAACTAACTTGACAGCTGCCTAATAGTCCTCTGATAAAGGCTACCAATAAAACTGGCCAGGCAATCTCTGTACAGCAGAGATTTTTGCATTTTAGGGTGTTTCTTGAATACATGTGTTATAATTCAGATAAAGACTTATCAGACAGTTCTAGTCAGAAAGGTATTGGGCTTACTGTCTTTTTGATTCATAACAGTAAATTTTCTGAACAAGGATAACTTTTTAAATCCCAATTATAATAACAGCCTAAATCTCAGCTTTCTTCTGCTTTTAAAGAAAATTAAGGGTTAGTAAGTTAGGAAGCAGCCTGTAAAATTTTCATTTTGAAGCACTCACTTAATGTACATACAAAGTAGTAATTTTTGTAAATACTTTCCTTCTAGAAATCAAACCAGCTTTTAAAGTAAAGACAAGACATACTCAGGAATGAAAACAAGCATATTTTAAGATCAATGCTTCTTACCAGATTTGGATCATAATATGCTTCCTGAGTTGGAGGAATAACATGGATCTGAGTGATGTTGGCAGGGAGAGCCTTAGAGCAATTTATTAGCATTTGTTCTAGACCCGTCAAATCCTAACAGAAAGAAAGGTGGAAAAAAATCCATTTAAAATCCTACTGATTTTCTCACTGACATAGCTCTAAAAATTCAGGGTGCACAAATGTATTTAATGTTATCAACATAGCAAACTTCCATGCTACAGTCAACAAAAGTAGACTTAATATTCAACAGACCCCATTTCATTAACTGTTAAGTCAGTGAGACTCCCTATAAAGTAAAGCAAATGCTCAATACAGAGTTTAATTAGGACCTGATAAGGTATGACAATGTTATTTTCATTTAAAATTAAAAGCACACCTTTTCTACTAATGACAGGACAGTACAGAGTTCCCATATCAACACTGGCATATTAAATTCCAAATCAAGCAAACAAACAGAAGAGTACATTATTGCAAGGACAGGATGATTTTCTGATTAAGGTACAGGCCAGGAATGAACTAAAGCAGGGCTGTGTTCCAACTATGCCAATGATTCTGTGCCCTGTGCCATAAACAAATTGTTTCACTGGTTTGTGTCATTTCCTCTCTGTAAAGAAAAAACATCACACTTTGTTCTCTACCTGTATGTTTAAGAACGCAAGTCCTACAAAAACCATGTCTCTTTTTATGAGGTTCCTAGAAGAACAGAAGCATGAGTCTTTGTATATTATCACACTATTTACTAGTATGACTTCCTTGCTATCCTTTTTCTCTGTTCTTTCTTTAGGCCAAGTTCCTCAGGGC
Source organism: Taeniopygia guttata (assembly GCF_048771995.1). Taxonomy (NCBI): domain Eukaryota; kingdom Metazoa; phylum Chordata; class Aves; order Passeriformes; family Estrildidae; genus Taeniopygia; species Taeniopygia guttata. Next base: position 54,116,225 of record NC_133025.1, on the reverse strand, counting down.
AAGAACTATCTTTTACTATGTGCAGAAACTACGGTAAGCACAGCAGGATCTAACTCTTGGCAGTGAACTCTTTTTTTAGACAAACTCACACTGTTTTCTTGAACTCAGACAGCAGTGAGCCATTTTTCTGCAGCTGCTAGAACTAAGTTTAATCACAGACCCCACAGAAAAAACAAACAACAAGTAGAACACAATGCTATATTTTCCAGGTAATATTTTAAAATTGTCAAATGTTACTGATGCTACAAGGGAGGATAAAAATTTGACTTGTTTTATTTTAACCATTTTGACTTTAAAACTGAAGCTGTTCTAAAAGTTAATCAGTAAGGAAAAAGTACCTGCAAACTTAATGGTAGTTCATGGATCCTTGTGGCCAGTGTGCGAATCTCTCGGTCAGACAAGATGCCTGACTGGTCTGTATCAACCTCATCAAAGATCTGAGAAATGTTCAGTGGCTGAACTGCACTCATAAGATAGTAGAAATATGAAAAAGCAAACTGCATATCTTCAGAGTGACGCACTTTGTGAAATGATGTCTTGTCAAACTCCTCAGGAAACCTAGATAAGAATGAAAATACATTTATTACCCTAATTTCCTGAAGAAAACATTCCTTTACCTAAAAGTAAATTCTTATCCAGAATTTTGAAAGTGCCTCAAAATCTCACTGTATCCCAACTGTAATGTTGTAAATTTCTTATTTTCTTTTCCAAAATATAATTTTAACAAGTAGCCATTAACACACTGGAAATGGCTACTGTAAAACAACAGAAAAGTAGAATTTCCCACAGCTTTACATTATTCCAAGCAAAACCACACTCACATATCCTGGAGCTCTTGCATAACAGTACGGTCAATCATGTGAGGCATGTGAGCAGGGACTTTACGAGATGTAAATCCAAACTTGCTGTTTAACAGCTTATTTACATATCGAAGGGAATCAGCAAATGTATCTTTCAGCTGCCTTCCAAAATGTTTACCTTCAGTAAAGTATGACATTTCTTTGAGTAACGATTCTTCTTCCTAAAGAGCAGGACAAGCATAAATCTAGGTTACATTACTGAAAAAGTCAGAAAACACTAGGAAACATGACATTTAAGCCAGCAGCCAACTCATCTGAAAACAGAACGAGAATATTTTAATATTTTTCTTCATATTCCTTAAATCTTCCTTTAAAAATAAATAAAATAAACTTTTCCTTAAAGCTTTCATACTTTGAGGAAAACTACTCCTTAAAAGGCTTCCTTAATATTTGTGCTCTGACACCTCACACACACTTAGAGCCTTATTTGGCATCAGAATTATTTGTAATACTGCCTTTTTTTGCAGATTATTCATCAATATTTGATAGATTTGATATAAAGATTTTTCATGCAAAATTCAATCTCAGATGAACAGAGATAGTCTTTATAAAACACAGCCCTTTTCTGTGTGAAATAGGGCAAAGAAGCTGCTACCAACCGAAGCATGGTATCTTCTCTTATAGAGTTTTTCAAAACTGCCAAAATTCTCTGGATGGAAGCAGAGAAAATTTCCTATACATTTTCTTGACACAATCTAGATAAGGAGTTTCTTTGCAGGCTTTAAATTTAACTTCTAGAATTTAATTATTTATCATTATACCTATTTTCTGTATTTCTTAAACACAAACTAAATCCATAAATGTATAAATACAATCTAAACAAAATTTAAGCTTTCTGTTATAGTGCTATATGTGTCTGAGCAAGAGCCCTGTGACACCATACAATGACCAAAAAATGAATTTGACCAAGAAAAGGTAGTAGAAATGGAACAGAAATCATTATTTGACTTCTACCACCTAGCTAAGAGAGGTTCAGACCATAAACAAGGCACATTTTATGTGTAAAAGTATCTTCAAAAAAAATCCCAGCATTTGCCTCAAAGGCAAATCAAATTTCAAATTAATAAATCACATTAACAATATTCCAATACATGCAGAAAGATGCAACTATTCCGGTAAGGAATAACATTAAGAAACTCACATCAAGAAGATCTTGGAAATATTTCTTTTTCTCCCATGGCAAAAAGCCTTGGTAACTTCCAGCATAAGACTGCAATTTTCTTCCCACTAGCCCCTCCTTCATATTTGCATCCACCTGCTCAGGCTCTTTTATTCCTTCCATCCGCTGTTTGCCTTCTCCAGGATCAAAATTCCCAGTATGTTTTGATTTCTGTGTTTCCTTTAATATGAGTGCATTCAATACCTTTTCTCGAGTTTCATTTTTTTTCCCCATGCTCTGGGAGGGAAGCGTGGCTTTCGGCTGTACTTTGTAAAAAATATCTTTATTTGTGCTCATTGTCACAACAGTCCCCTTCACTCCCATAAGCCTCGAAGGAACTTCTTCCTTTGCTTTTACTCTTTTTATTTTGCCATCATTTACATCTTTATAAGACTTCTCCCAGTTGCTCTGGTTCTTTTCATCTTCTGAATGATCATGCATGCCCTTTTTTTCCAGGCCTACAATACTCTTTGCTGTGCTTAAAAAGTGGAAAGGTCTCAGAAGAGCAGCCTTGGATAGATTATACCCTTTCTGAGTTACATCACCATTTAGTAGTTTTAAGTCCAGTTTCTGCAGTGCTAGTTGGACATCTTCAGGAAGAAGAGACACATTTACTGACGGGATTATCAGCTCTTCAGGTACACTCTCTTTTGTGCCATTTCTACGTCTCCTGACTCTTGGAAAGCGTTTTTCTTCTGGAATATCCTCAAATATCATTTCAGCTTCTGGCACTGAAGTTACACTTTTAAAATCAGAGTCAGATTTTTGCATGGAAGTTGTGTTCTGTTTTGGCTCCTCCCTAGTATCAACTTCAACAGCTATTTGCATTTTAAACTCTTCATCATTTTTATTTAGGAATGTAAGGTTAAAATAGATCACAGTTGTGTTCATGCCACTATGCATGATTAGGTGGATAGTTTTCCATTTGTTAGCAACTGAAGCATGCCTGATAATTGGATTATCACTGTATGAGCCCTCAATTCCTTTCTTGGCTATTTCACTGAAACTGAAGTAGGGCAGACATTCACCTTTGGGAATAACATAGTAGGTCTGATTAAGCTGAAGCATCACCTTGTACATCTCTTCAAAGTGATCTGGGAAAAAAAAAACCCAAACAAGAAACAAAACAAATTTCTGTCAATTTTCAGCATAACATTTATCTTTCGCTCTTTTTTTAATAGCAATATGCCCAGCTACAGACACTATATTAACAGGGAGACACATTTGTGAAAGAACACTTACTCTAGTTTCCAGTTTCTTGCTCACTTATCTTTAGTAATGGATGACTAGAACATACTCAGATATACAAAGCTACCAGACACTCCCATGCTAATTCTAAAAACCAGTATAATTCATCACTCTTTCAATCTCTACCTGAAAAGCCTAAAGTGCCTTATTATCATGTCACTTAAAATTATGTCTCAGTCATAAGTAGCTTGCCCATATTATATTTTTGCCATACTTTAAGAGAGTAATGTTACAACAGCTGGAGTTCACTGCTACAGTGCTGCATCTTGATTTGAAATAGAACATTTCAGATAGGAATTTCTCCCTCCCACAGCAGAATACAGATTATCTGTCACCTCCCAGATGAACAAAACCCCACTGCTAGCAATGGAATCACCAGAAACACATTAGTCCCAGCGGAAATGCAAGGGAGCCTTTGCTCTTCCAAACAGGAAAAATCTTCTCCTGCATATATCAGACAACACTTTAAACCACTTTGTCCACTTCTTGCTAATCTTTCATATGCAAAAGAACTTCAGACAAGTTCACCTGTGACTGAAAGAAGCCTTTAACAAGAGCCCAGGGCCAGACTTGAACTCACACTGTCAACATTATAGAGGCTCTTGAAACTTCTTAACTGCTACAGGCATCATCAATTCAACTGTCCTTGGTCAGGTGAAGATGCTTGTACAGGACATCTTAGCCCAGTCTGGGAGCAATGACAAACTAGGAAAGGTCAGGCAATTCAAGAGAATCCCCACAGGAAGTTCATCAGCAATTTTACATACCCTGGCCACAGTCACCAGCATCAAATCCACATGAGAGGACATTGCAGGCCTGGTCACAGAATTTGTCTGCTAGCCAGGAATTAGCACAGCCTTGGTTACAGTATGAAACACCACTTATTCCTGCTCCAAACTGCCATGGCGGGCCGTTCCCAATACCTCCAACTGCACCTCCACCAGCAACATAGCGATTGCCCCCACTGTTACCTAGAGAAAAGAGAAAAAACCAAACTCAGCAGAAGTAAGAATTTCAAATAATTGAAGAAAGGCACATTAAGGCCACCATGTCAAAGCTAGACTGAAGACTAAACAATAATCAATGACATTAAAAAGGGGCAAATCCTAACTAGACTTCTGAGAGTTTGTGCATACTATAGATTTTACACTCAGTGTAGAAGCTTAGGAATCAAGTGAAAAGGTTATCCAAAGTACCATATATTGTCTTAACTTCAAAAAGGCAGGCAGAAAACTGATTTACTACTCCTTGTGCTTGCAGTCTTGACTTTGCAGTCTCCTAGAAAGGTATCACTTCCTCAATCCAGAAGTACCACTTTATTTTATTACACTGCAGTCCTGAAAATTTGATCTAGGAACTAATAGTGCAGCTTCACAATCCATTATATAGACTGTGAGTCTAAATATATAATACTGTATATTAATATATAATAATTTAAATTTCAAAACATCTCCACTCAGCTAATCAAATTTGATACCTAAAGAAAGATTATCCTATGCCCTATTATTTCATGTCATTTTTCTTAAAAAATTGTCGTCTGCAAGAAATAAGGTTTTACTCTAGAAGTCAACTATTTTTATTATTAAAGGAGGCAAATACTGTAGTTATATGAAAAAGACAAATTAAAGAATAATTCTTGTAAGGAAAAACAAACAGCTCACTTTTCCTAAATTCAACATTGCTGTCTTACCAATGCAATCACCTCCATCCCAATCACATGCTGAGTTATTACAGGCTTTATCACAGTAACCATCTTTAATCCATGAGCCAGGACATCCCTCAGCACAGTTTGGCACAGGCCACGTCAAGTACACCTGGAACAACATTAAATTCTGAGACAAGGACTGGCAAATAGAAGTCAACTGAGCTCGTTTCTTTGAATATGGAGACTTACAATAATGTCTCCCTGTGTACAGTGTCTTAAGATTTCACAGAACTTTACAAATAGAATTTAAACCCCATTGTCTGTGAAGTAAATGTTACCCCTTTCAAAGGGAAGGAAGAACTGAAGAGTTCCCAAGGCCATACAGCAAAGCCACAACAGCCAGAAATGGAAAGTAGGACTTCCCAAATCTACTATTGCAAACCATGTTCCAATGAAAACTAATATCTTCTCTCTTGTCAGATAGGAAGGGTGAACTTAAACTCTGAAATAGCTCTGCAGTTCACTTGTTCTCCTGACTCAAAATGTTTCTTCATTACTAAGCAGTCATGAGATAAACTGCACATGTTGAACATAATCCCTTGAAGCATCTCATCCTCTATGACTTAAATAATCCTAAGAACTGGCAGGATAAAAAGTGTGCATGTTTGTTCTTTCAAAGGAGGAGGCATTAAAAACCCCACACATTTTCCTTTACTTTATTGTTTCAAGATCTTAGCAGCATATTTCCTACAGCAACACTTGCTGATCAGGTTATCACAAACAACACTGCACGTAAGCTGACTTCATCATCATAGCTGGGATGAATAACTAAAAAACAATACAAATGCTGAAACAATATGGTTTTGCAGTTATATGCCTCCATCCTTAGAGATTTAAAACTAAAAGCCTCTTTAACATCTCCAGGTACAATTATTTTAATGTAGCTTAAACTAATTTTGCTCAACCCTTCTGTATTTGTATGCAAGTGTGTGCATCTGCCTGCATAAAATGTTTAATTCATTGGTCTCCAGTGCCTTGTGTACCCACTGCTTTAATAGAAATAATAACATATAAATCATCTTTTTTTTTCCTCCATGTCACTCTTGTAGATCAAGCTAACGGATGAAAACCCTGCTGGCAGGCAGAGTGTTTATGCATAACTATTGCTAATGTTTCCTCAGCCTGCTTTCATTCCTTAAACCCCAGTTGTTGATAATGGGTTTGTTGAATGACTAAGTTACTTTACACTAATAAACGTGGAACGACATCTATTATTTTAGCAAACAATTATATATATATATATAGTGTGTGTGTATATATATATGATTATATACAGATTGGGTAAAGCTATTATGTCTGAACAGAGGCAATTAACGGTAAACTTTAATATTATGACCACTTCAAATGTCATCTAACCTCAGTATTTCCACAGAAAAGTCAATTCTTGTTTGTTTTGTGTATTTCCCACAAAACAAAATTGCAAGGAAGGAAGACTGGCAACTTCCAAACACCACATCAGTCTTACCAGTGCTTCAACAGGAAGTAGGAGAATTAGAGAATAACTCTGAAACTAGAGTGAATCCTGACAGAGGAACCATTATAACCACCCAAACAGGAGCAAACAAGAAACTTACAAATACAGAGAAGAGTCTTCTACACTCTGAACCTTAGCCAACAGTTCTCTAGTTAAAAGGGGGAGTTAGTGCTCTCCCTTTCAAAGTAGCATTCCTTTGACTTTTATCATTAGAGTAAAAAAGTTCTACTTCTGCTAAAATACCTTTTCATAATGGCTTACCTTTTGACCTTTTGAGTGACTGTAAAAATCATCAGGCCAAACATCCTTCCCAAACATAACATCATCATTGAGATAAATAAACTTCTGAGAAAGGCCACTGATACGATGAATATGACTTTCAATAGCTGGTGAACTGAAGGTAGGCAAGTGACTCACATTCTGAAATATTTCCTAAAACAAGAAAACCCCCAACAACCAAAAACTGTTTCAGTCAGGCATACAAATACTTGACACGTATCTATTTAAAAAAAAATATCAAGAATGAAGATAGATACAAAAGAAAAAAGACATTAAAGAAAAAAAAAAGACTTGAGTATCTCTTTCCCCACACAAAACCATTTTCAGTTCTTCTGCTTAACTAAGAAGCTGCACCTGATTGCTCACAAAGTCACAAACTTTCACACACTCCTCTTTCAGTGAGTACTGGACCAGGCTCAGAGTACACATTTATAATTCTCATTAATTTCAGGCTGCACAAAACTTCTAGCAAACTGAACCTGTTGCATCATTCAAAAAGTCAGGATTGTCCCATCTTTTGCAAGTTACTTCACCAGCAGTCAGCAGAAGAAGCTGAGTAAGTATCTCCTTAGTACTTCGATTGTGCAGAATTCCTATGTCATGTCCAGATACCAAAATTACTCATCTTGTAGTAACTAGACAATTTGGTTTCACTTATTCAGGAAGCTTGAAGGATTCCTTTTCTCTTTTTAAATAAGCTTTTGAGAATGCATAGCTACTTTTTTTTGTAGCCATCTTTTTAGTCACAGGAATTGTAATCCATCCTGCCTCAACACAAGCCTATTAGGTTATTAATGGTTTTTAGAGACTGCTTATACATTCAGATTACATTTTCTTCTCCCCAGGTTTTTATATATAGACTCTATAAGGAAATTAGACCAGGGTGCATGTTAGCTGAAGCCTCAATATTTGGAAGATTGTACTAACAGGCTTGATATATATTCTGTTTAGCCCAAATATAAAGACATAAATGATAAAACCTGGGGTGAGCAAGAGAAGAGGTTGCCACTTCTTCCAAACAAATGCAGCCTTTTGCTGCAAGAGGATAACTGCATTTCAAATCAAACAGGCTATCTTTGTTGGCCCTTTCACAGTGGAATTTTACCTGATGTGTCACTATAGTTATCCGAGGATTATCCAGGTTAAGCCAGGAAGGAATCTGCCCATTGGTGACAATGAAAATGTGCCGTACCCAAGGGGCGTGTCTCTCTATTGACCGCAACGAGTACCGCAGCTCTTCGTTGTCCTCGAAGCGGCTGGCAGAAACATCTTCATCCTGCTTGGACTACAGAGAGAAAAAAAATCATTTCTTAGATTTTAAACAGAACACTAAAGTTCTGATCCAGCTAGGTAAGGACAGAGTGCTTTGGCATACGGGTGCATAAGCACTTCAGGACTTAGACATTCAGAAATAAAAAGTATTTTTATATATATATCAACATTATTCTTATAAAGAATCATACTCTTCCAAATTATCAAGGCAAACAATACAGTGTTCTGACATAATTGGCTGAACACCTGGTATAATTAGGATGTCTGCTGACCATGCTGAAAGAAATTATTGGAGAATGAAGCAGAAAAAACACCCCCTTCCTGCATTTCAAACCAGTAACACCACGTTTCTGAAATCCAGTTTCAAGTACATTGCATCATGATCTGTATATAAATGTCACCTAATATAGATATACTGGAAGTGTCATGATGTAGCTGCTCTTCAATTGTCCCCTACTCTATTATTTTAAAGAATTTAAGCAGGAGAAAATTAACAGAACTTAGCCTAAATAATTTAGCCAAATAGCTAAATGTTTCTGTATATTTTTATTAAATAGAAAACATTTCAGTAAGAAACTTATCAGTCAAGTAACAAAATTAGGTTTAGGACACTGGAACATGTTTCTTTTCGCATTTTTAAGAGCTTAATGACCTCTCCTAAAGCCAGCAAGTAAGGCTGCCTAAAAGGAACTTTTCTAAATTCCAGATGAAACAGAAAACTCAAGAAAATAGTTGAATGTTTAATAATTACTATTTTCACTGCAAATTCTACACACTGTACGTAAGTTTACTAATATATGCAGTAACACAGCTTTCACATTCGCAAAAGAGTAACAACTGAAACCTTTTTAACAGCACCAGTAGTCATTGGCTAGGTATCCATCACAAAATAAACTGTAATTTCAACATGGGGAAATATAAAGTTTGAGCTCAGGGCTGGTATTAACCTGGAAAAATTCCCAAAAAGTCCCATCACAGGATACGAAGACAGACTGCAAGCTTTTCAGGAGTGGGCAAACTAACCATGCCACTTGACATTTACTGTTAAAAATTAAATTCCAGCAGGAAGAAAAACCCAAAGATTATACAATATCTTATCTTGAAACAGACACCTTATTATTTAATTTTCTGTTCTTAAACCAAACATCCTTCATTGTATCAAAAGCATTTAATCTCCTTTCCTTACTGACACCTGTATTTCAGGACTTCAGAATTTTTGAAAGAGAAGTCATTAGCACTTGCTCAGCATAAATGATGCTTCAAAGTAAAAATTGTTTAAGAAATATATTGGGAACGAGACAATCATGTTTGTTAAAAAACTCTCTATCGCCCCACAGAAGTAGCCTGCTTATCTGCCAGTCAGGATCAGTTAAGCCTTTCAGGACTTAACTACACACAGCTTTATCAGAATATGTGTGCAGAGGGCAACATTTTTCACTTAGTGGAGAACAGGGAAATTTAAATTAAGTATTACACTGTTTGATCCTTCCCATTGATTTGAGAACTGGACAGTGTTCTTGTGATGTCTTCTTACAAGCAAATAAATATTTGATTCTTAATATTTCCAAGCTTCTGGAAAAAATCCCATGTTCCTTGTCATTGACTAGTTAGCCTCTACATGCAGTTTTGAAAGGTTTTTAGCATTTACCTGCTTTAAGAGAACTTACCCACCTGACTGACAGAGCTGAGGTCCCACAGTAAATAGGCAGGATTAAGCATCAATTCTTTCCCATCTATAGTCATGTTCTTCTTTGCTTGCTTGCTCAGTTCTTGGAAACCTTTGGGGTTGTTCAGTTGCAAGAGAGCCACGCTGGCTTCTGAATAGAGCTGCAACTATAAAAGCAGAGAAAACAACTCCAGCAGCACTCTTCCATCTTTTTGTTGTATTATTTTTACTAGAGTTACTTCAAAGAATGACTGGTAAGCATTGTTTTTAAAGAGCTACAATTTCGTAAAAACACAAAAGTAAGTGGTAAAATGGGAATTAAAAAACATTTAAAGATACAAAACATTATGTTTAATTTTCACTTTGTAAAGTAAATGTCTCTTTACACAATGATGCAGCAATGGTAAACCTTTTAATATTTTAAGTATTTTGGGAGTAAATGAATACTAAGTCCCCACCCATTCTCTGTCACTCCAATAACAAGATTCATGATTTATTATGTGACTGAAAGAATTGTCCTTTTTTCCCCCATATTAAACAAGGAATGATCTCAGAAAATTAGGGCACTGATGTATCGTCACTGTCAGAAGTGTGAAACGTTCAGAATGGTTCACAGTTAGTTCAACCTACAGCTCCGAAATCTGAGATACAAAGGGCTCCAGAGCTAATCCATGTGGGTCTCCAAGCCCTTAGTGCTGGTTGCCAATATGCTGCTAAGGTCATTTCTTAGTTGTGGACTGTTTGATCTGTTTGCTGTTTTTATCTCTTGCCACCAGTAAGTCTGTATATCAGATCTCATAATGCACCGGATCAGGGGCTTGCACTACACACTCTAACAGCAGTATAGTTTACAGATCACAAGGCATCAAAGCAGCTCCCTAGGAATATGGCATAACCCCATAAATGCTGTGTTTACCATATGAAGCAAGATGAGCAGACCCAATCAACCTAAAAGCATGACTGCACTTTGATTTTCCAAGTGTGTGCATTCAATAGTCTAATTAAGAATAAACACAGTTAATCATTAATGATGCTATGCCTAATTTTGTTCCTTCAGGCAATATAAGACAACCACATCTACCAAATTTTCAGTGTAAATGCAATTCATAAGCTATCAAATTTTAATAATCATGCTCAAAAAAAGCAAAAAAGTCATAGGTCCCTTTGGAACAACTCTAAGTGTTTTGTTTGTTTTTTTTTTTTTAAATTAAATCTGACCCTTTCTGCTCATTTTAAAACAACACTTGCCCCAGAGTTAGCAGCCCTTCCCTTAGCAAGACCAGCTGTTCCACTTGTGACATTTTAAAGCTGTTGATGCTTTGACTCATATGCTATTTGAGATCTTTCAATCTGACTTATGAGGCCTGTCATTAGAAAAATCTGATAAATCTCAGACCTTCCAGGGAATCATCTGAACTTATGGGTGGAAAGGATGGCTTCAGTAGCTGAATGGCTGAGGTATAGTTACGGACTGCAGGCAGCAACCTCCAAAAATATCAGCATTGAAATGCTGCAGATTGCAAAGCTGCCAGCACTGGGTATGTGCTTTATTTAGCAATACAACAGTGTCACACAGTCCCTTAGAATCTCTCTCATAAATCATATATACAACAAACCAAAAATATTACCATCCTAGAGCTTTGAAAGCATGTGAGAACATTTAGTTTTTCTTTAACTTGCTCCCAAACTCAGCAAAGTAAGTACCTGTACTACAAACTCCTACTTTGATTACAAACACTTACCCCCCACTAACACAGCATATATGCAGTCATTTTTAATTTGTAATATTCCAAGCATATACAGGAAGCAGTGGAGAAACATGTTCCATTTCTCAGCATCAGAATTTAGCTAACCCCTGCACTGAATAGATCATTTTTATTACATCAAAGTGGGTTTTTTTCCAGTTATACCTTTTGAAGAAACCAGTCCTTTCCTAAGCAGGCTATCAGTAAAGTTAGACTACAGTGAAGTTATCTGATGAAATAACTAACTAGCTTACTTGCTGTATTTATGTGATCATAATACCATTTCTTGGAGCCACCTGTTTGCTCCAGAAACATTGATGAGCAGCAGTAAGAATCCCAAACCCCTCATCCTCCACTGAGGACAGAAAATATCCAACATCACTGTGCCTGCAGTTTCCCATGTGGATTTACTTCCATCAGTAAGACTCCCCTAAGTTTCTAACATACCTTGTCTATATTATAGAAGTGTGTGTGCATGTGGATTAAAGGAGATGATACTTTGCAAACAGGGAGATCCACAAGCTCTTAGCTGTCCTTGAAGCAATCAGGATATTAAATATTGAAGGAAAAATCAACTCTCTCCAAAAATTTTGTACAGTACTCTGTACAATTTCAGTGAAAAACTGTTAGCATGACAGCCGCAAAAAACCCAAAAGCAAACAAATCAAGTTATTAAACAAATGTAGTTTTTAAGTTACAAGCATCTCTTCAGGCCGAATAATAGTCTCCTTTAGAAATGTAGTTAAGGTGGCAGGCAGGAAACAAAAATTAAATATTCAATTGTTCTTCACATATAGGTCTTAAAGAAACAGCTTTCAGTCTTAAAGAAACAGCTCAGCAGCCATCAGCTGCACAACCAGAGTAACACCTCCATCTAGTGGCTTTCTAATAAAACAAATAAAAAGCTGTCAAATATCACTTTCAATTTCATCTGTCATAACACATGACCGACAACAACAAATGTGACCAGCAGACACACTGCTGTTCAACTTTCATCTTGAAATAAACTCCCATACCTTTACATTACAGTGCAGGCTATAAGTAAAAAAAAAAAAAAAAAAAAAAAATCAGTAGACTCTTAACAGATATAATCCACCTTGAAAACAGTCTATTATATCATGAATCTTCACATTTTAATCACCTTTAGTTGAGCTCAGCTGCTTTGTTCAGATATTTAGATTTTTAGAAGAACTATCTGGTCTAGATGAAGAAGCTTTGGTCTGCCTTGGATTTAGAAGTAATTTCAACCAAACTAAAGCAATCCAGCCAAAACAGCATTATCAACATACAACACAAATGCACCAATAACTACATTCCTACTTTTCTCACCTTTCTTTCCTTCTAGTAGCAGCATTGCTCATCTAATAGCAGCATTGCTCAAAGCATTTATTATTATTATTTCCTTACTTGTGGTGTTGAAGTAAGAAACAGCCACTTAAAGTAGACAGATCAGGAGGCATCTATGAGACACAAGTCTCAGACTTATGAGAGTACAACTTTCTTCCTCTCCACCAAGCATCTCACATCACTTTGGAAATTCCAGAAATGATAACAAGAGAGGAACTGCTACAAAATGTCAGTGGAGACTGTAAATAATCAATCTTTTTTCTACTTAACTGTAGCACTAACCCACCAACCACACTTGGCTGTGTTTACCATTACTGCCTACCTGCCATATCCACTGAAAGAAGAAATGACTCTGAGCTCAGAACCTACCAAAGGCTTCTATGGAAATAACCACATCCACACTTGATGTAAAAATCTTTATGCATGAAAATAAAACATTTCTTACCTTCACATACATAAGTTTCTTATAACATACATGAATTACTGCTATCAAGAATAGAGGACTGGTTGGGAAAGTATTCACTGCTATGACCACACAGGGTATAATAATCCTGATTTCATTGCTCTAAAGCATCCACCAGGAAAAGAAACACAGACAGCAAAGTTGACTGGAAAGAAAACCACAGAATGTTGTGGATACCTGAGAAAAAAATCTGTTTATACAGATAAACACAATTTATATCTGTAAATATAAGCAGTGTTTATATCTGCCTAACCAAATTGCAGAAGCGGAGCTCTTAGGAGCAATCACAGTGGCAATGTTTACACAGAGATAATACATCAAGGAAGAGGGAACCAGCACAAACAGATGACACATGACCAATGACAAAAAAAAACAACTAAGACAGGGTAAGGAAAAATCATATAAAAAGATAATAGGCACAGGATGCCACTTCCATAAAGACACACAAGGAAAAGGAAAATATATCTAAGACAACCCAGAGATGCAGTCTTTATGTTCATCTGGAAAGCAATGAACCATATGAATATCCACTGTTGTTTAACTGCTGTGACATTAGAGATGCAAAGTCAAAAGAAAATACCTATATAAGCATAAATAAGTGCTTAAAAACTCTATTAATCTGTTTTAGGTCATGTAGCAAGAGAGGTACAAATGTGTTTACTTTGCAAGGTTTCTACCATTAGCAAGGCTCGAAGTCAGCTAACACAAGTTGAGACAAGAAAGAATTTGAGATTGCATTATGTTGGAGTGTGACCAGCCTATGAAAGGAATTACACAAGATAATTTCTGCAACAGAGTGCATGGGTTGTTAGCCCAGCCTACCAAAAGAAAAAAACAAAAGAAAAGGGAAAAGGACCTCAGGTTTATTTGAGCACCAAGAACTAGCCACAAAGTGAATTAGCCTATATTACAGGTATATATCATACTGATGGAAACAAATTACCTATGGATTGCCATCCCATTACCTCTGCTAACTCCTCCTCTTCCACAAACTCCTTGGCCTCAATCCTTTTCACCCCACAAATCACATCTCTATCTCCCTCCAGTACAAAAGCCAGTGGTTTTAACACATATCTTATCGTTCTACCTTCCATTAAATCTGACTGTAACTTTAATAGATGCCCAAATAGCAGGGGAGAACAGAAGGCACTAAATGGCAGTCACACAGGTTGTTTTCTGTTGCCTCGCAGCTGGGTGAGCTCAAGTGCAACTTTAAGACCCTACAGAGCATGTGGCAGTAAGAAACACAGGGTTCAGTGCTGTTACTGTTAAGAGAACTAAGAGGGAAGAAAAAGCTAACAAGCTACATAAACAAAATTCCATCACATTTAACAAGCTAGTGATCTAGAATTCTATAGTAAGACAACAGCTTTCAGCAAATAGCTGAAAGAAACTGATAAGGCAGTCACAGAAGGGACAATTGGTCTTTTGCAGGCAACTCTTTGAGTTCTATTTGCTACTCTTCACTGCTCAGGGAAGAATCGCACAGAAACCCCCAGATTACTCTCAGAAATATCCTAAGTCTCCTAGGTGGGTGAGATTCCATACCTGAGCCATTCCAAAAGACCAGTACAACAAAGGCACTCTCCTCCAGAGCCTTACCAGTTTTACTTTAGAGGCCAGGCTGTCTGGCAGTTTTGTTCGTAGCTGGTTTGTTTCTTTGAATGTAGCTGGAAATCCACTAAGAAAGGCCAAGTCTTGCATTAATACCAGACCTGGAACTTCTTTGTCTGTAGTCTTAAAACAAGAAAACAAGTTATAAGGACCATTTTAAAGGTAGAATAATCCACATAGCAATAAGGGTTGCTCTGAAAGCTTTCACTTTTTACTACATGTGAGTTATGAAAAGAGAATAACACAGAAACTTTCTAAAAAATGTACAGAATGTTTAACACATACAAAAGCTAATCAACAGATTGTCAAAGTACATACCAAGTAGCCCCTCCATACTATCTGTTTGCTGTTGTCTTTTAACATTCCAGAATGGGCAGCTTCAACTAGAATACATAAAATTGCAAATCAAAAACTTCTTCCAGTATAAAGTCACTTCTTTTCTGTATTGAAGTAACCAAGAAATACTTTTACAAATTGAAGACATTTGAGTATTTATAGTGTGAAAAGTTGTCTTTACAAATAGTAGATAAACCTTGGTGGCAAAATAAAGAACAGTGGTTGGACTAGTGGTCAGGCATTACATATTAAACAAAATATGAAACTCATTCCTGCTCTAAGACCTAAAATGTTAAACACATGAATAATTTTGTTTTACAGTTGCTAATCCTTTGAACAAGGGCAGAACTTACTACACATCATTCAAACTAGACTTCACAGCAATTAAAAGAGGATTTCTAAAACTAATCTTCCTCAGCCTAAACCCCAGGCTCTTGAGATTATCAGAGCAACACAGATATTCAGATATCAAACCTGTTTTGCAATAGCTCTTTAAAGCACAGAACTCTAATCATCTGTAATCAGTTGTCTGGGAGGTAAGCAAACAGTATCATTAATGTCATCATTCAGAGAAACAGTCTGAGGGCAAGAGAGACACTGAATGACTGGCTAAAGTCAAACAGAAAATCAGCATCAAAGTCAGTACTGGAGGAAAAAAAAAAAAAACAACCCCAAAAGTAATTCACAGCAGCTTAAAAAACTTGCTCTAGAAAACCAGATGGAATCTGACAAAGAGCTTCTTACCATCCTTAGGGCTATCAAAAACAATCACAGTCACATTGGTGGAAGGATTTTTTGGTTTTGCTACAAAGAACATATTGTTAGCAGCTTGTAAAGCAGGATGGATGGAGGGCAGGTCTTTCAGTGTGATGTTGGCAGGCAGCGCAGGATCCAGGACAAGCATGGGCACTTTGATGCAGTGTGTCAGCAAACACTCCAGCTGCTTCTCACTACAGCAAAATACCAAAGGCATATTTAGCACCACTACAAAACTAAAAATTAAAAGCAATCTTGGATGCAATGGGAAAAATTTTTGCGAAATCTGATTAATTGTAACATTTGCTGTGGCAAGGGGAAATTATTGACAAGCATGCTTATTTTCCTGCAGAAGGCAAATATCTGACTCGTAGTGGTCATTCCCATAACTGTTTTTCCTAAAGTTTCCAAGATTTCCATAACTGCTTTTTCTAAACTTTCCAAGATTTCCAAGTCTGCCCATGCAAGAGACCTTACAGAAAAATCTCTAAATAACAAAAGAACAAGCTAAATGGCTGGGACATGCCAGGTCCTGCTGATTCCTGACAGCAGAAACACAAGAGGTGCAGACCCTCTACAGACAATTACTTGCAGTGCCATGTGACAAATGCCAGGTGAAAGCAACATTGAATTTTTAATGCATATGTACCTGGAGTTTTATGATTCAAAAGCATGACTTTTTTTTCATACTCAGAACAGGAGCTAACCCTAAAGAGTGACAGAGATATGCATTCCAAACTCCAGAAACTGTTATCAGAAGCTCATTCATATATGTCACAATAACATTACTTTTATTCAGAAAAAAAATTTTCATGCTGTCAGCTCTTGAAGTGACCTAAGACTACCTGCATAGGCTATAGAAAATCAAACCACCCCACAACTAGCATCTGCTTTCAGCTAATAATGAGTAGGATACAATTTATTCCAATTTACACCCAAAATCTCACCTTTTCTTTGTTGGTTCTGTTGCATTCTTTCCAAGGATTTCCCTATTACAAAATTAAAACAACGATAATAAATAACACTGAATTGACAGTAATGAATTGAGTCTAATTGCATATTGTTAATTGAGTCAGGGACACGTTGTCAAAGCACCAATAACCCAGATAAAAAGCTGCCAAGGCCTTGCCATTGGCCTTACCAAGGCGAGTACAGACTGACACATGCCCTACACTGCTAACGTGCAGTGTGGAGCTCAAACGTTCATGGCTGTGCTGAGAATTGTGGCAGCAGGACTCTTTCTGCTAACAGGAATTTATGGGGTTATTATTAGGTTATTGTCTTACTTACTAGTATTATTAGGTTACTTAACAAAAGTGGAAAACACTGGTAAGAAACCAGGATGAAGTGACCTGAAACTAGGTTGACTTGATTGTTTTGCCTAACATAAATATTCTGATAAGGTCTGTGAAACAGCTCTTTTTATAGCAATGCTCATTGATTTCAAAGGCCATGAAAAATAACTGTCTACATGGAAGAGAACCAGGTGTCCCTGTAGATAGCAAACATGGTACAGACACCAGTCTTATTTGTAAGCTTAATCTCAACTTTCCAAACCAGTCCTACATAAAAAAACATGTGTTTTTCCCTTCCTGGAATAGGAATCATAGCATGAGTGATGACAAAGATAAACTCACTAATATTAGCTATATGAGCTGGTAGGAAAATATTAGCATAAACTTGAAAGCTTTTCAGAGCAGAGACTGTGTATGTTTAAGGTCAAATGAATTTAAAATTCTAATATTTCTAATGTTTATGTAACAAAGAAAAGATCAAGAATTTCCCTTGAGATCATACTGACAATTGAACCTAAACTGCAAGACATAGCATGACAAAAATCAGATCAATCCATTAACTTGTGGACTTCTCATTATTCTGAACTAAATTATTATAACCCTTAAAATACAGACTTGTCCTTCCATTTAGCATATTTACTGGCCAAAACAGATGACGTGAACAGAGATGCTTATCAAAAACTAAATTAATGGCTACAAGACATAATCTAAGGTATCTGCAGCAGCCTGTGTTTGAATGCCTAGACAAGCAATTTTGCAGAACTCTATAGCTCAATTTACAACAACAAATGAAGCAATACATGTCTTTACTTCCACAGATAAAGGCCAATTCATACCTTTATACCATGCATAAATTATTTTCCCATTTCTCAGTTTCAGTATTTGTGAGACTATGAATCTAACTAATCTAAAACCAAGAACTTAAGAAACATGCTTAAGATTTTATGAAGCCTATTATTAAAAGAAATACCAGGGGGATAGGGAGAGAAAAAAGAGATTAAGAGAGGTTATATATTTGAGGCACAATTTTATTATTATTTACAAACTGTTATAGAAATCAATACAAAATGACATACACAACACACAGTTTTCCACATGGCATTTCACAAATTAATGACAGGACAGCATTAATTATTATACTTATCTTAAACAATTTTCTAATTAGACAGTACTTGACAGCTAAAAGTAGAACAGAAACAAGGTTTTGGGAATAATCAAATGAAAATGTGCTTTTAATTTACATATTGAGTAACATGGGAAAAATAACAACAAAGAAAACTAGTACAGCATTAGATTGCTGCTGTCAGTTAAAGGTAAAAAATATCTAAGATTATTACCTCATTATTTTCTGTTCTTCCTCCATCTGTTCCCTGACCTGTTGCAATTCTTTGATCAGTTCCACATCTGTGCCGTTCACCCAGGTGTACACCACATCAATTGGCATGGGTAAGCAAAGCCTACATAATTCAAAGGAAAGCCATATGAGCTGTTTAATATTACATTACAAGTGTTTGTGGCATCCTACAGTAGCAGTTTCTGTCTAACAAGGGAAATACTTGGTGTCTGGGCTGCAAACAAGACAAAGCAAAAAGACAATCTTGAGCTATATATATCATGTCTCAATTATACACAAGCCTTTGCCAAAACAGCACAGACATCAACCAAAAGGACACAAAGTGGTTTTAACGGTTCAGTAACTAAAGGAAATCCAAACTTTATGCTCGGAATTTCACATACTCAGACTCCTGGTCCACCTCCTGCAAACCCACCAAATATTTTTCAAGTCTGTACCAACACCTAAGCATATACTTAATTCATAAACTACTTCAGATAGGACAGCATGAAGCATAACTTAAATTACACTTACTGTTATTTAATTGCACAGATCCAGTAAGATCTTAGCAAGACCAGGTCTTTATCCTAGGAATGTGTCTTAGATTATATTAACAGGGCATTTCATAAAACAACAATCTAATTTGGGTACATGAATTCAGACTCTAGACATGGCAGACAAATTAATTCTTGACACAGTTGAATATCCTGAAGCTGCTTCTGGAGAGTTAATACTTCCTAGCATGTATAAGGAAGGAGTTTGGGTACCTTTTTCCTACTTTTTTTAATGATAATCTCATTTCCAAGGCCCACAGCTTTGTGTCAGCAGCTACTGCCATAGGTGAATCGGAGTCCCATATAGCAGGAGGATACCCCAGCTCTTACTTTCAAAAGTTCCAGTGTCAAGCTATTTAATACTTTCCTAAACTGTAGATGGCCTAGCAAACATTGGAAAACATCATCCTGAGACTCCATGGATCTCGGCATTAGAGAGGTTTGAAGATGTTTCCTCTCCACCCACTGCATCCTTCCAAAAGCATTCAAAGAGAGCTTGCAGGCAGGTGTTCTGTCCACCTGCCCTTGCACAGCATGCCGTGCAGAGTAGCTTGCACCCAGCTTTGTTTTCTACTGGCTCAGACTCAACAACTGAAGCACAAAATTTGTTAAAAGGTCAGCCAGGAGCTTGTCACAGCACAATAGGCAGGAACATTTAGTTCTCAGTTTATTGATGTTCCTAACTGAGCTGCAACACTCAGAGGATAATGGTGGGGTATTCTGAGACAATTTGAACATCTCAGCAGCAGCGCTGCCTTCCTTTAGCAGCACCACCCAGAAAGAATCTCACACCTGCAGGAGGCTACCCTTCTATCAAAAAAAGTCAATTTACTGAATCAAATTACCCTTCTATTCAATTATTTCAATTTTTTCTCCAGAGATACCTTGTAAATTAACCAGAAGTTAGGTATATTTTGAACTAAAACATCCTCCAGAGGAGTAGAAATTCAATGGCAGGAGCTCTTCCAGCTTTTCTACATTTGTTGTGATCAGTTAAATTACTGGTTTGACAATCCCTGGAATGCTACAGCTCAGAAAGGAGTGTTTTAGCTAGAAGCACCTGACTAAAGTCAGCAGATTTTAAAAAATGTCCAGCCTTCAGCCTTCTGGGCAAAGTGCAGTGCTCATTCACCCAGGCTTCACTGAAGAACATAGTATATCCAAAAGAACTCCAGCTCTTTGTATGGTGTGAGGCAATTTTAACTTCTGTGAAGCCTCTCTCCATTTGACTATTTCCTAGAAGTGTGTCTCTATGCAATAGCACATATACCTATGTAATTTTCCACACTATGCCTCATACAGCCAAAAGCTAGTAAATTCCACAGAGGAAAAGCCTTTTTGGTCAGATGCAGGTATATCAATTCAATCAACCCTGGCATGGTGAGGTCATTCTTTGTTACCAGTGGCAATAGAGACAGACCAGTTAAAAAAAATATATTAGTGAGTTGTTTGCAGATCCACTAGTCTAATTGCTCAAAATTTATCCAAATGGTCAATAAATTTCCTTAATGCACCCTTACAGCACACAGTTTCAGAAAGTAATATTTATCAAACATAATAATAAAAACGAGATATCCCAAGTCAATTTGTTGTTTCCAACTACCACTGTAGAAACTTAAGCCAATACTGTTAAGTCCGTACCTCTCTGGACTTGGCCAAGGCTTTCTGGATGGTTTCATGGCCTCTTAAAGTGCACTGGGAGTTTATCTTTTCAGAAGTATGTACTGGAATTTTGCTGTAAAATGGTTTAAAATGAAGAGGAACAGATACTACACTTCAGAAGTACCGTTCTCAAACACTATTTTAACATTTGGAGTCTTCTGCAGATTGCTGAAATTCAGAGAAGCTCAAAAATTCTCTCTCAAATTCTGTAGCTGTGTTTCCTTCATATGGATTTACACATTCAGTCTTCATGAGAAACACCAGTGTGGCAAACAGGTTAAGCCCAAGGCGACCTGAGTTAATTTACTATTTACAGCCACTGTTCTAATCAGCTATTTCACCTCTTTGATGTGACTAACTTCTGGTTCACTAACAGATGTGACTCGAAGGTGCAATTTGATTCCAAGTGGGAATTATCTTAACACCTTTCTACAGAAAATCATCACTTTGGAAAATTCCTTGGAGACTCTCAAACAATTTTTTGAGGTTTTAACATTTTTCTCTTTGCAAAGTGTATCCATTTTTACTTGCAAATCTAAAAACATCCACAGGATCCTGCTTGAAGCCAAAACCAGACCCACCAGTCCCCCAGACAGGACAGGGGAACATTTCCTGGCAGTAACTTCTCATATTCATGATGTGTTTACATAAGAGAACCATCATCACAGCTGAGACTGTAGGTAGAAGACAAACTTTTGTCTCAAGATCCACTGTTGCCGAAGGAGTACAGCAGATTTTAGATTTCTCCCAAGCTACCATATGGTGATCTCCAACCTTGCTGAGCCTCTTTATGAACAGCAGAAGTCTGAGCTGCTCATAGTAAACCTCCCAGCCCTCCTGCCTGTTCCAGCCCTGTAATTATGCACTAACAGTAACTCAGCTGTTCCACTGCTATTCCTGCTCCCTGATTTGTACATCTTTTCCTCTCTTCAGCCTCACTCAGCTCAGTTAATGGCTGGCCAACCACTGACAGCTCTCACTTCTGCACCATACTGAAATTAGGCTGCACATTTTAAAAGTTGGGGATTATTCCTTCACATCTTTCCATATATATTTCTGAGTTTTAAACAGGACATCCTCGAATAGCAAAGTTACACTTCACAGTAAGTAAATTATACTTACTGTATAGTAAATACTATACTGTACTTACTTACCATTTGCAAGTACAGTAAAAAAAGCAGTCCTCATCCAAAACACTCATGCATGGAACTCCACTATTTAGTTTCCTTTTCTCCCTTTTTATTTTCATATCAAAACTTAGTCTTCAAAAACGGGTTTGGACAAAGTGCCTTGGTAAAAAGCCCTGGAATTCCTAGTGCATTCTCTCAAGCTTTGTAAGAGCTTGAGCAATATAAGAAGCAAGTTTAGCAGCTGATGTGGCTACCTGAAAAGTGCCACAGTTGGGATGCCAAGGGTTTGCAACTGGAAGGCAAAACAACCAAAAGCCATTGCTAAACTCCAAGGCAAGACCAGAAGCCTGCCTTGGTCTGGTAGAAACCAGTGTTCAATAGGAGTTACTGATGATGTCATTGTTTTTGTGTGATGAGCTTTTTGAGCTTATCATCATAAGGAGCTTGCCCATATACACAAATTCCTCTACAATTCACAGTGAGGTTTTGAAAGAACAGATAATTTTACCTGCAAAGCTCCTAAAGAACAACACAACTCAAATTCAATTGAGGGCCCACTAATACTTCCCAAAGGCCATGCAGCTTTTACTTTCCACAAAGCAGTACATCTGCTTAATTTTCTAACCAACAAGCCTCCTGTTCTCCAACTCTGAGTATTTTTCTCTAGCACTAAAATAGGAACTGATTAAAATCACTGGACAAGCTAGATTCAGTCTGGAAGTCCTCAGTTTATGTGTAGCTTTATCTATATGTTGCATTGACACCAGCCTAAGACGTCCAGTAAACCACCATTGATGCAAATGCCTGCTGCAAGACAGGGTCCATTACTGCACTTGTGAAGTTTGATAATAAAAATTAATTGAACCCCTGACAAGGGATGTCTAAAAGTCAACAAATGCCTAAAAGTATGCCTCCACCAAGACTTGTGGTTGGTCTGAATTTTTAGAGGAAGTTGGTAGCTGCACACAAATATCACAGCAAACTTCCCTGTTACTCCTGACATAAGACTGCTAAAGGCATATGGGTGAACTGGAATAATTTAATCAGCCATCATGAAAAACTTAAAGCTTTTGCTCAGGCAGCCAAGAGTTCCTCACCAGGCACTGGATGTTTTGCTCCCAATCCTCAAAAATGAACACTAGCAAAGGAGTGCTTTACACAACCACAATGAAGTAAGGAAACACTACAGAAATGGGAAGTGACTATATCTACACCACAACAGTAAGATTCGTGATTTTGTTTTGGAAAAAGTCAATGGCTATATAAAAACACTCCAGTTAATTATCACAAAGTCAGGGATTTTAGCAGCAACAGGACCAAACTGCCACATTTCACTTCAGTACTGCTAAAACATGTAAACAATTAAGCTATTCATTCATATGTAACTCTGCTTTTATTTGTCATCCATTAGAAAATGGTGGAGAGGAGTAGGAGAAGAGACTATAAAAGTTCCCAGTATTCACCAACACCATGCAATGAATTTTACAGAGTTATCTCACACCAACTAAAGTGTGACAAATTGATCTGATCATTTCTACTGTACTATGATGCAACAAACCTCAAGGCAGATTAAAGCCTCTGCTTTCAGGGTTAGTTTTTATCCCAGTCAAGTGTATCAATATTAAGAGTCTGATGATACCTGCTAAGTAGCTTTCTTTCACCCACACAGTCCACTTACTCCCTGAGCAACAGACCCCTTGGCTATTCGGACATGAATGATGAAAACACAGGAAGTCATGTAGCAGTTAAGACAACTGAAATAAGTGACCCATATGATTTGGTTTCCAACTTGCTATGAGAGATTCTCCCCTGCACTCAGCTTTTAAAATCTTCTTACTAGATTTGTGACTTCTGCTAAATAATGATCACCACAAGACATCACAGAAAACATAGGCAATTTAAAAATAACTTCTCAAAACACTGAGTATTGAAATGTTAAGCACATAGGAACAGTACTTATGTTTTCCTATCATAACTTGGAAAACATGTCATGGCCTCTCTTCATTGTTAAAATTGTCATAATTCTTATGTTTCTTTAGAGACTTAAATACATTCAAAACATAAATTTATTATATGACTAGAGCTTTCAAAAGCCAATCTTCCAAACTAGGAGATTATGCACTAAGCACTCACTAAGTTTAAAATTTGCTGCAGATTTGGAGCCCATACAGTAAGGTTCTACTCAACACTATGTTACTTCAACTAATATATTTTATTTAAATATTTAATTAGAAAGTAAAATGTGCAATAGTGTCAAGTGCAGGTAAAGCTCACCTATTCTGAAATGATTTGCCAGCGACGTTGTCTCTATATGAATCAAACATAACATGATACTGGTCTCTACTCCACTCCAAGACAACCTGCAAAGGAAAAAAACCAAAACCACTTGATGTCACCACCTGTTAGACACTTAATTTTCACCTTTTGAAATGTTTAACCACAACCAATTTCATTCAAATCGATCCATGCATTCATGAACAACTGAGCAGATCACAATCCCAACTAAATTATGACACTGAGGCAGCAATCAGACCCAGAACTGAAGAGCATACTTAATTTTAACAAACTTTGCTTTTCTCTGCAACAAAAGGATTTCATTACTTATGTACAGTCTTTTTAAACTACTTTTTATTTAGGTTACCTTTCCCTTGTTTCTCAGCATTTAAAAATTCAGGACTGTTTTCCCAAAACTGAGACCTAAATCAAACACACTTCAATACAAGCAGGAAACCCCTAACACACACACACACCCCTTCACAATTTTGTTCATCTTATTCTATCCTCATACAGGAAATACTGAAATATACACACCTCCAAAATCTGAGCTCTGCAAACAAACAGCCAGGGAAAAAACCCACAGTTTTTCAACAATAAAAGTGGTAAATATATTTTGACATAATAAAGAAGTCCAGGTATTTTGAGATAGAAGTAATATAAAACATATACATTCTCCTCCAAGATAAACCAGATATCTTGATATCTTTTACAGTGAAAGTCCAACCTTGAAAACTACAGCGGCATTTTGTGCTGTTTTAGAGTTGAAGGCACGGTGGCTGAATTTACCGGGATAAGTACATATCTGTATGTACTGGAGAGTGAAAAAAAGCCAAAACAAACAAATGAAAACAACAAAACAAAAAGAAAGAAAACCAGGAAAGCATAGTACTTATAGTAATTACTTTACACCACTCTCCCCAGATTTATATGTAATTATTGCTTATTTCTTGCATTGTAGTAACTATTAAATATACCATTTCTCTATGATCACTTTCAAAACCATAAACAAACCATCCTCCCTCCTAAGAGGTAACACATCCACTCATTGCCACTGTAGCAAATTAAAGCCTTCCCTAGAGCAGGGAAGCTCCATCATGTGCCTGAGTGACAAGAGCACACATGCAATTCCTGCCAGAGCTGAACACTGTCTCTTTGTAACCAGAATCACATCAGCACACTCCATTCCCCTCACACAAAGGACACAGATTGCCCAGGTAGGCATAAAAATCTCCTCCCTGAAATACCCAGGTCAGGAATTGTCATAAAAACACAACTTGTGCATTTCTTAATGCACAAGTTATTAAGTCCTTCTGCCAAATGCCAGGTTTAATATAGTACACGTTGGAACTTCACATCCAGGTGGAAACATTTGCTTCTACTGATAATGACACACTGATACATGGTGACTGATCTGAGTCTGGAAGAAATACAGAAGTATTTGAGTAAGATTATATTATATGAAGAATATGTCTCCGCAGAAGAACAACATTAACCATTCCAGCCTTTTTCTTTGTCTTTTGTGTAACTATAGCCAAAAAGAAGAGGACAGATCTCCCAGGAACACAAAAGGAACAAAGTCAAAAACTCTTCCTACCTGATACATTTTTTCCCTGCAACTGTTTCCTCCTCACACATTATGTATGCATCGTGCAATAATGCCTAGAGGCTGTTTTGCTTCAACTTTACATACTGGAATTACAAAATCACCAGGGGAACATTAAAAAGCAATGGGAGAAACACTGCCTATTAGGAGATTCTGTATCAGACATGGTAACAGTGTCTCTGGCATGTTCTGGTTATAAAGCCTTTTACAAAGCAGAGCCACCTACGAAAGGATGGCCAAGAAGGGCTTATAATCAAACTGCCCTAATATTTCAAGCTCATCTTACAAATAGGGAACAGCATTGACTTAGACCTGGCTGCCCTGTATGTTTTTGCAGAAAAATTTCTCACTTATGTTCATTGCCCTAGTATTTCACCGAGCTCAAGGGTTTCCCTTCAAATCAAGGTAATTTTCAGCTTCTGGCTGTGAGAACATCATTACCAACCCCAAATTATTTGCCCTAACATTTTTACTCCATTCGTAATACTGGTATTAGCATGAACCTAGGAAATCAGACCTAACTTTGTCTACTAGAACAAGAAAAAAAAAAATCTGACTCTTGGGGTGGGGGAAAAGCAGAACTGCAAATGCTGTTCAGACACCAGGGTCTGATAAGTACTGCCTCACGCTGCTTTTTATTGCTTGAGCTTCCTGCAGATGGCTAAAAGTGGTTAAGCTGTTATTTTCTAGAAAGATTTCTTGGTTTCATTTTCCAAACAGCTTTGTAAGTTTTTATTAGTTGATGCCTTGCAGATTCTGTACTAAAGAAGTATTTCCATTCCCACAATAGTTGTCAGAAGAGGTCTAACAGTGTTCATTCTCACAAGCCTTGTCTCTCCCAAGTCACTGAACTATCACTGTTTACAAAATACAAAGGCAAAAAAGCAAGATGCATGCAACATCCCTCCCCAAGCTTATCTATCACCCTTGCATAGAAAAAAAAAAAAAAAAAAAAGAGTAAAGAAAAATTGCAGGCGTTTAGTTGGTATTTTTCAGCTGTTTTTTTTCCTTTGGCTTTTTTTTTTTATTATTACTGGTCACTTTACTTTTTTCTTCTTTTATATTTTGGAAAACCTACTCCTACATGAATCTTCCAGTTCTTTTGCTCACTCTCTAAATTGTATCTAAGCTTTCCAAGTAGCTTTTAAAGGCCTGGAAGAAACAAACCAAGATTTAGCAGGAAAATCTGAGCAGTGATTTCAACTGATTCTTACCAAAATCAGCCATAACTTAGACAACTACTGAAATATTTTTAAGAACCTTCAGAGTTCTCTGATATCCTATAGTTGTGTTTTAAGTCCCCATTCTGAAGAAATGCAAAACTATGTCAGTTTCACAGCAGCACAAAAACTACACCAATCCAAGTTGATACTCATGTACAAAGAGGCGCCTATGAGTACTTTACAATTACTTAATTTGCTGATGCCTTTGAAGTGTTTCAGGAATTTGTGGTCCCTACAACACAGCAGAGATTAGTACTTTATGCGAAGATGTGTTAGTACACAAAATAAAGTTTTGATGGTGGTACATGCAAGAGTTTCAGATAATACTCTTTATGGCTCTTTTTTTTTTTTTTTTTTTTTCCCTGTATCTGAAAGAGCTCATCAAATTAAAATAGAGAAGGAAAAAAAACCCCAAAAACATTTTAGGAATCACGAAATTCCAGTCTGTTTGTGTTGAACATTGTCATCCTTTCAGACTGACAAAAATACTTGATTTCCCTGATTCCTCACTACATTAACAAGTGCTGCGCTGAAGTAGGATTCCTTTTCTCCTCTCCAGATCCCTTCAGTGATGACTTACCAAATCGACAGGACAATGTGAAATGAAGACTGAAACATTCAACACATCCGTGTAAAATCGTATGTAGAAGAAGCGCAATTACATCGCAGCATTTACAAAATAATGCGAGCGAATTAAGTAACAAGGAGGGAGTAAAGCAGACTCTGCTGTGCAGCTTGGAGGGAGGACGCATGAAGGATTCTGTCACTCCCAGTCGACACGCGGAGGTGACATGCAGGCTTTAAAAGACTCAAACAAAAACACAGCACTAATAAGTCACCTGATGAGGGAAGTGGGAAAGAATTGCACAAGAGCAGCGAACAGCAGCTGCCCGAGCACGCAGGGCCGTGTCACCTGCCAGACCCCAGCCCAGCCCCGCGGGGACACGCGGCGCGCTGCCACCGCCGGCGCTCCCGCAGCCCAACAGGTGCGGCCAGGGCGGCGCGGGGAGCGGGAGCGGCCGCGGGATGCGGGACGCGGGATGCGGGACGCGGGCAGAGGCAGCCGGTCCCCGCGGGCACGGCGGGCCTGCGGCGGCGCCGCTCGGCACAGCCGAACGGGGCACACGGCGCCGCGATGGGCGGGACCTGTCACCCGCAAGGCGCCCGGAGCGGGACCGCGCTGCTCGCGGGACAACGCGGCCACCCGGCTCCTCCGAGGAGAAACAGCCCCAAACCCCGCGGGGCCGCGCCCGCCCCGGCGGCAGCGCTCGGCTCGGCACGGAGGGAGGGAGGCAGGGCAAGGGGGGCAGCCACGCCGTACTGACCTCCCCGAACTGCAGGGCGGAGACGACCATGAGGACGAGGCCCCCGAGGCAGAGGCAGGGCCCATACCTGTGCGACAGGCAGGTATAGGTCTGGCGCTGCAGGAGCTTTAGCAGCATGGCCCGCCGGCGGCCGCCGCCCCGCACGGCCCGGCCCGGCCCGGCCCCGCTCCCCGCGCTGCCTGCGCCGGGCGGGGCCGCCGGCAGCGCCCGCCCCGCTTCCGGCAGCGCGCGGCGCCGCCTGGCGGTGGCCGAGGGGCGGCACGGGCGGAGCGGCGCTGCCGCCCTCACGGGGCGGAGAATTGGCCGAGACGTCGCTGCGGGCTGCGGACATCGCGCCGGTACGGCCGAGCTGCGTGCCGAGATTTGAGTGATGCAGTCTGTGCGTGCTCTGGCGCAGAAATGGAGTGCGGGGATGGGCTCGTGGAATGGGAATCAGCAGATTCCCATTTAGAGAGGGTTACTGACGGATTTCTTCAAGAGCAGCTCTTGAGGAAAATACCTAACAAGAAACTAGTTAGCGATCGGTAGCTGACAGCTGCTCTCTGACAGTCTGGATTCTGCCATGAAGCCCAGCCTCCTGCACAGGACGGATGCTGTTGCCATCGCCGCTGTCGAACATTGACCGGTGCATAGGCACCGCTGGTGGCCAGAGCAGAATGATGGGGTGTCAGAGGCCTGCAAGAGGCCAAGCATTATAGCACCCATCTCTGTAGTCTATCATCAAAAGGTCTTCTAACTATTTCCTAAAACTCCCTGCAGTGACTTTTCGGAGTCACAGCCATCGTCCTTGTGATCCTATATTTCCTGTGGGAAGTAATAATGAATGACCTTTGTCCCAGTATATTTGCACAGTGGTGGGCTGAGAGGACTACACATGGCTGTACTTTAAGAAATGTCCAAGAGGGCGCGGCTCTTTGGCACATCTCTCCCAAGCCACTGATCCCTTCTCCTCTTTACTTTTTAGTGTCACAACATTTGTCTTTCTCCAGGTGAGAGGAAAGCTGATGTCCTTAGAAACAAGTGGATGGGTGTTCACGTTTTTGAAATGGGGCTTAATGTCCCTCCTGACTTAGGGCAGGTTTGCTGCAGAGCTCAGACAGCTTGGCTCCTGGAACAGATAAGGGTCTGCACAAGCCTGAGTTTCTGAACTTTGGGGTTAAATAGTAGGTTTACGGGGGGGATACGTGGTAGGCGGTTCTGGAAGGCTGTACCTTCCCTGTACCTCAGCCAGTGGGGAGAGGAAGAGGCAACACACAGTCGGGAGTTTAGGATAAAAGGCTGTGCCCTCCAAAACCTCGAGAGAGCAAACATGGGTGTGTTCTCCCATGAAGTTGCTCCCTTTATTTTAATAAAGTTGCAGGACTCTTCTGTCTCCTTTTTTGGACATAAACCATTTGTGGATTTACCTGACGATGGGCCATGGGACAGGATGGCAAATTAACCAGGGGTTACCTGAAGAGCCTCAGAGCCCACCTCATAGTGCTCGTAACCTCCTAACAGTGTGTTATGAGCCTGACAATACTTATTTGGCCCTTTGTGATAACCCAGCCTTCCAGTTTTGGTACACAGAAGACTCTAGCTAAACTTTTCTCTCCTTCACATGTCCTCACCCATGTGCTGAAGTACTGTCCAGGGGAATATAATCTTTGCATATTCCCTCATCTGCCCCTCCTGCTCAAGCACTGTGCTATTATTATTAAACTATTATTACTCAGCTATTATTATGGCCTAGCAGCACCCCTTTACCTCTGCCTACAGCACTGTGCCAGCAGTACCAGTGATGGCCTGGTATTCTGAGTCAGCAGACTGAGGTTTTCATTGAGAACTGAGGTATAGCACATATGCAGATTATGAGGAAATCCCCTATTTATGGTCAAAAAAGTCTATTTCCGGTCAACAATCCAGTGTAAATGAAGAAATGAAACAGTGCTGAAAAGATGAGGCTGAGAGATACATCACCAATGTAAAGCAGAAAACCAGTCAGGGGAAGTTGAATTACTTCAAGAACTGGATTAATAATTGGTAGAAAATGTGAGATGATGCATTTATACAGACTAATACAAACTTCCATATGATACCAATGTGATAAAGCCATTAAAATTCACATAATCTTTAAATTATTTTATAAAGTATCAGACAAAGCATACCATTAGACACAGAGATATAAAAAGGCGCTGAACAAATTGTGATGGCACTATATCTGTCCCTTCTTGTAGAATACTTATATTCAATGAATATATGTTTAAACTGAAATAGGTGCATGAAAAGGAACAACCAGATCCTTCTTTCTAAAAAGACACTAAAAGGTTTTGACTTGCTCGCATCACAGAAATGGAGATCAGAAACTTACTTAAACTAAATGCAATACTGTCACAAGGTTAAAACAAAACACAGGAAAACCCAAAACAAATAGCAAAACAAAACACAAAAAGAAGGCAAAACCTTCTTGAAATATATTCTGGAATTTATTTCAAACAGGAATAGCAGGAATACCTATCAAGCCTTGAGAGACAGCCTAACCAGCTTGTGACAGGAAACAGAGCTCTACACTCCAGGTGTTCACCTATATTCCATTTTGCCATGGACTCATAGACTCTTCCCATCTCCAGTCCATCAAAGTTTTAATTATTCCAGATGAATGAGGTTGTTTGGTCTGGAGAAGAGGAGGCTCAATGACTCATTGCTCTCTACAGTCATCTGAAAGGATGTTGTAGTGAGTTGGGAGTTGAGCTCTTCTGCCATGTTTCAAGTGAAAGAATGAGAGGAAATGGTCTCAAGTTGTGCCAGAGGAGGTTTAGATTAGGCATTGGGAAAAAAAGATGTCACTAATAACTGGTCAGGTACTGGAATAAGTAGCACAGGGAGGTGTTAGGGTCACAAAGACTTCAGTCTCTGGAAGTGTTCAAGAAGTGTCTGGATGGGACACTTGGGGATGCATTTTAGGGGTGGTTATGGTGGGCTGATGGTTGAACTGCATTATCTTTAAGGTCTCTTCCAAATTTGATGATTCTGTGATCCTGTGAAAAGCATAGAATAGGGATGAAAACAAGGCCACCCTCAGCTTGCTAATTAATGGCAAGCTATTAAGGTACACATACCAGGTACAGGCACAAATACCTTTGGAGACAATCTCTCAAAGTTGATGGGATTATTCTATGCCTGTCACTAGAAATTATTTCCAAGCTTAAAACCAGAAACCAGATCAGGGGCCTTGTATCCCTTTGCAGATGTCTCTGTGGGTATATGTCTGAAAGGAGCAGGGTTTAGGCCAAATTCTTCTGTTTTCACATTTTATCTAGTGCACTGCTTGTGCAGTTCTCCAGGTGATAACTTTATAATTGTATCCAAGAACAGAATACTTAACTGTCTCCATTTGTCTCAGTCACTGGAGATGTAAATGAACACAGATATTCTGCTAGGAGCAATAAATTCCACTAGATGTCAGGATATGTAAAAATTAGGTGCTGCCATTATAATCCAACATACACTTAAGGGCCTTGCCAAGTCCTTATCCATGTAAACCATGGGGCTCTTGGGATGATCTGCTTGACTGTTCTTGTATTTGTGTTAAGTCAAAGGTGCACGTAGCAGCACTTAACTCAAAGGCATGCCTCCTGTGGATTATGATGTAATCTAAATAAGCAGTCAAATAGTTATAAACACACTTGATCTTGATTTTCTGCAAGTTGCCTTCACCAATATTTTTTCTCTCTTAGGTCTTAGAAAACTGAATTTTCAATGTTTTTCTTACTATAATTAAACCTTTCAAAGAAGCTACTTTGAAAAGGAAGTAATATTTACTTTCTTTCAACAGGAATGGAGATTCTGTAATCCTCAAAATCTTGAGGAAGGCAGAATTTCTTACTGGACATGGTAAACTTGTTCAGTAGTAGCTCTTTCCAGGTGTTTCATGTTCTCATTTGCTGGGAAAGAACAGTAAGAGCTAAATACCTGTAGCAACACCCAAATGTTTGGTTGAGGCAAAAGACCAGAAATAATCAACCAAGCATCTCAAGCTTTTCTGTTAGCCAAGAATATTATTCACTGGGTATTTCATGAATCTTGTTCTAAAGAAAAGAGAATTAACATCCACATAGGTTTCTTGTATTTGTCTCTGTATGGTCCCTTTAATAAACATGAATTAAACTTGTAGCACTTCAATGAGGCAAAAATTACTGGCCACAAAGGTAAAGACAGAATTCAGCAAGTCTGATGCCTGTTCCACTTGAAGTGTGAATTTTCACAATACAGGAGATAACTCATAGTACTCTGAAGGCCCAGCAGTTCACTCTCAGGGATTTTGGTTTCATTTGTGAGTGCTCTGAACTTCTGAGCATTCAGAGGTGTCTCAAGTCAGGCAAGTAAAAGTTCAGAATAGAGGGGTAGTGGGACTTGCCTGTGGAGAGTTTGTCACTGCTTTGAAGAGCTGAATAAGCACACTCTATGGAAAGGAACTGGGAGATAATAGGGCCTTCTAGGACTTCTCTCCCTTCCAATCCACCCTCCCAAAAACTATAATATCTATGCTTCTGAAATTTAAAGCAGTAGCCTTAGGCATACTGGAATGAATAGCTTGGTATGGCACTGTGAATTTGGTAGTACCACTATCCATCAAATACAGTAATTAAAGCAGATTAGTCACTCAGAACATAAAAGAGTAAAAGACGGTGGCTGAGCAGTATTCTATCCTTCAACACATAATCTCATTTTGACTCACCATTTATAGGGCTCTTAGGCCTTGGTGAGACTCAATGCCACTGACCTTACCTCTAAAATAGAGATTGAATATAAGTGATCAGTTTCTGAGAGACACTGGTAGACCTTGCTGCTGTGTCTTGTAATGGATTATCTCTTAATCAGTCTGAAGTAATTTTAGACTCATGTGCAAATGCATTCTAATTATATGCAGTTAGTGAGAGTTTTCACTTAGTACTGCTGCAAAAGTGGAGATTTTAAAATTGTGCTCAGTACTTTTGAAAACCCTCAGATGTTCAGCTCCCAACCCTCTGGACACAGATGCAATTTATCACTTTTTACTTGA
Source organism: Taeniopygia guttata (assembly GCF_048771995.1). Lineage (NCBI taxonomy): Eukaryota > Metazoa > Chordata > Aves > Passeriformes > Estrildidae > Taeniopygia > Taeniopygia guttata. The sequence goes on along the minus strand of NC_133025.1, from coordinate 54,082,858 downwards.
AAATTCTCTTCATAGAATATAGAATATTTTTTTTTTTCCCTTCATATCCATTTCTCTACTGGGAAAAAAAAAAAATCTCTGAAACACCAGTCAGTTCCTACCCTATCCAGTCCTTTTTATTTGTGCAGATATTGGAAAGAACATTTAAAATAATCTGAAGATCATGGCTGGTAAAAATGAGGTATAACTAAAGAAAAAACAGTAGTATCTCAGAAACAGATGAAAAAGCTGTGCCTAGAGAGCAAAGGACTGGAAAAATGCCATTTGAAAAATCTCTGAAAATGAGCATCTAGATGAAGCTGAGGCAGCATGTGCACCTGGCAGCAAAATCAGATTTTCTAAGCATAATATTCGCCAACATTTTACTCTGAAAGATCTGTTATTTCCTGCACACTTCAAACTAAAATGATAAATGCTTGCAGAAAGCCAGAAGAAACCTTTTGAAACTCTGCAGAATCTGGCATTTGCTCTTGGTTTTGGTTGGTTTGGGGCTTTTGTTGTTTTTGTTGGGGTGTTAGGTTTTTTGTCCTTGGTTTTCTTAATAGCAAGCCCTGGCTTTTTAAAGAGCTATGCTCTTAGCAATGGTAAACTAAAATTTAAATAGACAATGGCTTTCAAACCAAATCATATCTGTATGTCTGTTTCCAAAATCCCTAATGAAGTGGATGAAATATCCTGGAAAATTTCCCCAGGCTGTGATTTAATATATTTTATGTATATTAGGATATATATGAACGTAACCTTATTTTATAAATACTAGATTTCATCATTCTTTTTGAAAATATACAGTTGGAGCTCATTATCCCTGATATTTAACTATCATTTTAACTAGAGTAGAACAGAATAAGGTAGAATAGAATTTCTCACAGTGGTCTGCTTCTATGAAAGTTTTGATTATTCTAAAGGTTAAAAAGGTATTATTTTTTACTTTAATACTGGAAACACAGAACCTTTAGTATTCTGGTGGCATTGTTACATCATAGTGCTGGAATTTATGTTTCTTTTGTTAATCCTGCCAGGTTGCAATGGCACCAAGAACAGACTGTATAGATCTGATGGTTGAAATGGGCAGGGTACTCTTGGTACTCTTTTAAATCCACTCAGCAGCACACAGCAGAAAATAGTGGAGGTGCTTTTAATGATTTACAGTGGTCAGTAAGATTTTGTGGCTGTATCAAATAACATGTACCTTTTACATCACAGTAGTGAGATGGAGACTCAGAACATTAGAAGAGCATCCAATTTTGGGTTCGTTAGCTCTCCATCATTTGGTATGGATAACAGTATCATACAGAAGGGTTGAATACTTAAAGGAGCTCTTTAGGATGAGCAATTTCCTTTGATCCTTGAAAATACACTTTTATGTTTAAAAATGCTCAAGAGACTACATAGACAGTAGAGTGGGAATTATTGCTACAATACTTTTTTTGGAAAGCCATATTAGCCATTCTTCATATCTATTTTATTTCCGAACACAAAGACATAGAATTGTTTAGGCTAGAAAATACCTCTAAGACCATCGAGTCCAGCCAAGAACTGCTGCTCAAGAGTGTGAAGGAGCTGGTATGGACAAGACACAGGTATAGTTCATGATCTTTCCTTTGGGACTCCCAAGCTGCACCAACTATTCCTCAGTCTAAAGTTCCTCAAACAAATAAGAAGCAGTGATGCTCCATGGGTTATCGCAGTGCTCATTGCCAGCTACAAAGCTGAGCATTTGTTTATGCCTCATGACACTGTTTTCACTGCATTTTTACTGAACAAGAACAATCCTTATGCCTTTTTTTTCATGTTATTTGTGGTCATAACAGATTTGCTATGCAGCATGAACCTTTGATATTGAAGAACTATGCAGGACATGGACAAAGGCCAAGAAAGGATGGAAAGAACAGTTTGTTAAAACTGAAAAAACAAAATTGGACACAATATTTAGATTTTGTAAAACTACATTTTACTAGGTATGTCTGTTTGTTACATATATATCAGCTGGAATCAAGCAGTTTCAACATAAACAGATTTCACAATATTCCCCTGAAGCTCACGTAGCAGCTCCCTCTGGCCCTGTTAGACCTTGGTGTCAGCTGTGGCCAGACACAAAAAAAAGGAAACTCATGAAAGAAGCAAACAATAATTCAGCTAGCAATGTGCAAAGCATGACATACAGGAAGAAATAATTGAGTGTCCTATATTTAACAATATGATGTAGTAAAGGTAGACAAACCAACACCCCTAAATTGTGCCGGCAAATCAATATTAACATATAGAAATAGAGTCTGATTTTTCAGGGGTGAGTACTCCCCATTCCCAGAAGGTTTTGTGTTGGATGTAGCTACATCATTAGCCACTTCTGATGTTGAGAAAAAAAAATATTTTTGATAGCTGTTTCTAGGATTGATCAAATTCTCTCTGTTTAGAGTCTGATTTCTTTAATCCCTTTGTATTCGAATTTGACTCAGGTCATGAATTTCATTACTTTCTCCTAATCTTCAGCTAGCAACTTACTGCCAGCTACTGTGTACCACTAAGAAAACTGCAAAGGTATTTCTTTCAGATGACAAGGCCACATAAAAAGCTCCCATTTCACTTTGAATGATTTACTTTTCACTAAAAATGTGCTTTTACAAAAATGTGCTGCCAAAATTCTCAAAATGCCAGAGCCAAATTCTCCTACTAACTGCTTCAGCATGTTCACTACCTCATTTATAGTGAAGGACAACAAAGCCACTGGAGGATGGTTCATCTGCAGCTAAACAGTCTTTTTCTTGCTCTTTATGGCCCTTGTCAGTCTACAGCTTGTGCATTCGGGAAACAAAGATTTCTCCCATCAAACATTTTATTTGAAAAAAACATGACTCAAGAAGTAAATGAAAATACAGAGTGTAATAGTAAAAAAAAATACATTTTTGAGAGCTAATCTTGTCTAGAAATTCTGGAATAAATCTTTTCACATGTCATCATTATTGCAAGATATTAATCTGTCCTGCACTAGAGGAAACTTCTATTAATTTTTGGGTTTGAGGGTTTTCTGTTTGTTTTTGTGTGTGTGTGTGTATGTGTGCACGTGCGTGTGTGTGTGTGTGTGTTTGTGTGTGTTTTGTGGTGGTTTTTTTGCCATTGTTTGTTTGGTTTTGGGTTTTGGTAGGGTTTTGCTGGTTGGTTGGTTGTTTATTAGTTTTGTTTTGTTTTGCTTGGATTTGTTTTTATTTTGCTGCTTTATTGTTTGTTTTGTTTTTTGTTTCTGAGGGTTTTTTGTTTGGTTTGGTTTGGATTGGATTTTTTTGAGAGATGAGATTACACAATTTCAACCCAGCAGTTACTTCTCTTCATTCTTAAGGGACTTGTCAGTTTTCAACTTGTCCAATCTTTTTGACAGCTGAGACGTCTTTTACCTGAATTTTGGTTATACATTTAGATATAATCTAGCTCTCTACAGAGGGGATCCAAAACAAATAGAGTAAAATAAACAGTAACACCTGAAAACTGCCTTATCACTAAACCACATTAACTTTTAGAAATATTAACATCATCAAATGCCTCAGAGCATAAGGCCTCACAGATTTTGTGGGTTGTTACTATTGTGACTCCACACTTCCTGTCAGAAGTGAGAATAGTTTACACATGCTTTTATTACTGAGAGAAGGTTACAGATACTGGCGCTCAACCAAAGAGGAAGGGAAGGGATACCACAAACCAGCTTAAACTCTTCATGTAGTAATCTGAAGAAGTTACAGGTAGTGTATTTGATTCCTTCTGTAAATGTATTTCTGGTGCAACCTGTGTTAATAAACCAGTTATTAACCAGTTGTTAATAAAAGAATTTAGGCATTACATTCACAGATTAAGACTGCTTTTTTTCCTAGTGCTTGTGTGTACACAAGCAACAGATGTCAAGAAGCAGCTGAACTACATCTCTCTTGCTCTCATTCCAAACTTTTACTGCTTAACATATGCAGTTAAGCAGTAAAAGTTTCTTGTCTCACTTGTTCTTCCATCCTTCCATCTTTCAGCAGGTTCTTTACCAAATCAGAGAAGTAAATGCTACTAGGTTCAATGTAAAAACCATTCAGAGATATTAAAAAACAGTATGTTTGGGGAAGGAGATTATTCTTCTAACTGGGTCTTTCATGTTACAGGTAATTCCATAATGAATGAGCTTGGAAAATACAAATATTATAAAGAATACTCATATATAATAAATCTAAAATCCATGGAAACCGTATTTTGAGCAAAGTGGGAGAAAAGAGAACATGCAAGTACCAACAGCATAGGCTATTTTAGATTTCTTCTATTATTATTTCCTTACCTTCATATATTTTCAAATCACTGACATGGATGTGTTATTATTTGCACACCTTGACATATTTATTTTTCTAATAATTCTAATTTGAAGTAGTCTGATAATTTTGTTAAATCACAGAATCATAGAATCATAGAAGGGCTTGGTTCAGAAAGGACCATAAAGATGTCCTAGTTTCAACCCCACTCCACTTTCCATTAGACGGGATTGTTCAAAGCCCCATCCAGGCTGGCCTTTAACAGGGCATCCACAATTTCTTTGGCCAACCTGTCACAGTGTCTCATCATCCTCAGAACAGAGAATTCTTTCCTAATAGGTAATCTAAACCTACCCTCTTTTGTTTAAAGCCATTTCCCTTTGTGCTGTCACTACAGATCTTGGTAAAAAGTCTCGAGCTGTCCTTCTTCTAAACCCCATTTAAATAATGAAAAAAATGCAATGTGTTGTTCCTGGGGCAAAATAAATCAAAATACATAGACTTTCTTTGAAATATCACACTAGTGTTCTCAATTCCAGTAAATAAAATTATTCCTCCCAAGTTTGTGAGTAACCTCTATTTGTTACTCTGTGGAGCTTCTAATGATCTTTAAAGAACGTGCTTCTGATAATAAATTATTAAAAATCACTACTCAAATTCTACAATAAAGTTATAAAGAAAATGAAGCATCACGTGAGCTGCAATAAATGTTTACATAGCAATGAGAGTCTTTGCTAGTGACCACCGAACAGTCAATTGCCACCTGCTTGAGCCAAACGTGTCCATTTCTTTCACTCCAAATAGTGTTCAGGCATTTCAAAAAGTCATGTGAATAATGTAAATACTCAACTCACACTTTAGAGTAATTGATTTACTACTTACAAAACTAAAGGTAGTACAAGGAACTTGCAGAACTGTGGATGGAACATTTTTCCAACAATGTGACTTAAATGTTGATGCAGTAAAATAAAGTGAATTCCACCCTCTTTTTGCAAGGGACCAAACCAAAATACTAAATTACTGATATACTAAAAATTAGAATTCTACTGCTATAAATAGAATTACCATCAATATGTTTCTGCTGTTCATTTATTTACAAAAGGAATGGATTTATTTCCTATATTGTATTTCTTTAACTTTCTGTTTCAAGAAGAAAAAGCCCAAGATACCTGATATTGAGGCATATTTAAACAGAAATTTTTAAACCAACATATTAAAATAGCTCAAATATTAGTTCTCTTCCATTATTTTTGCACATAAACAGAAACATAAACAGAAATGGACATAAACTGAAACATAACAGAAACATAAACAGAACATAAACAGAAATAAACCTGTTTTTCCAGTCAGAAGTTTCTGTCACTCAGATTTACTAGAAGGCAGATTAGCTGTGGAAATGTGAAATAAGGATTTGTGGCATGGTGTGAACTATTACACTCAATTTATATGTTAAGAACAAGAGCAACCTGCTACTGCCAAGAAGAAAGTTCTCAACTATCTCCAGTCTTAGTGGTAGAATAATATTTTAAAATACTTTTTTGTACTTGCATTAAGGTATACTGTCCCTAGTATAATTTTTATCTGTTCCTAATAGCTTCAAAGGCGTGGTAAGTACTCACCTTGTGTGCATCCAGGGAAATGTGCACTGAAGGCAAGACCCTCAATATATTCTCAGGGAAAGAGGCAGAGTATGCACACACATGTCACTGTAGCAGAGTGGTGACCTTGCGTTTAGATGTTGGTTTGGAGGGCTGATAACTACAAACAATGAAAGGAAGCAGAAACAGCCTTGACAGATTGTCCACGGCTTCAGGTTAAACCAAAGTGAAAATGCCGAACACGGCATGATTTTGAATTAAACTATGGTTTCCCTCTAAGCATGTGGAAAAGCGAATCTCAGGGAAAATTTGTAAATCAAGGCTACATTATTTGTTTGAAACGAAAGTCCAAGGCGGATGAGGTATGTGCAGGACGCCGGAATGGGACCTGCACAGTTTCTGACCCAGTTTCTGGGACCCCACGGCCTCTCCCGGCCGGCGAGCTGCAAAGAGCCGCTGCACAATCACACTGGAATCATTTTTAGCCCTTTCTAAGGCAACTGTGAAGGCACAAGCCGCCGGCACGACCCGCAGTCCCCGGCAGCATCTCACCGCCCGCCTCCCTGCCCCGACGGGGCGTGTGCGGCCCGGAGAGCCGGCAGCGACAGGGACACGGGCTGCGGGGAGACTTTGTGCGGCCAGAAACCCTCCGAAGCGCTCCAGGTGCCGCCAGCGGTGAAAGGCGAAGGGGCCCACGGCTGTCCTGGCTCTCCGCCGCCGTCGGGGGCGGGGAGCGCGGCGAGAACCGAAAGTGAAGGGAAGCATCCCCGGGGCTGCGGGCGGCGGGGCAGGCACGCCCGGATGCGCCCCGGCACTCGCCGCTGCCGGGCCGTCTCTGCAGGGCGCTGCCGCCCAGCCGCCCATGCCCCGGGCGGCGATGCCGTGCTGCATGCCCGGCGTGGCTTTCGTGCCCGCGTTGCTCGTCAGCTGGTCCTCGGCCGCCTTCATCATCTCCTATGTGATCGCCGTGCTGGCGGGGCACGTGGAGCCCTTCGTCCCCTACATCAGGTGAGGCGGGGGAGCGGCCGAGGTGCGGGAATGGTGTGTGTGTGGGCATGGGCGGTGTCCTGAGGGGCTTCCCGGAGGGAATGTGGGGTCCCCAGGGGAGGAGAGGCAGTGGCGGCGGGGCCTCCCGGTGACAGGGGACACGCTGGGCACTCCCGGCACCCATCACACCTCTAGCACCTCTGAGAGCCACCGGACGCAGACGCTGGAGACACGATGGAAAGGACATGAAAGTTTTCTGCTGCGGCCAGCACAGGCCTGATCCTAGAAAAACTTTACGATTACGTGGTAGAAGTGTAATTTTGTTTGTATAACTCCAGAACTGGGCTAAAGTGCACCGGACGATGACTGGACTCGAAGCCCTGTGGTGGCTTTTGCGGTACACACATCCCCACAAACACTCATTTTTAATTAATTATAGGACCAATGGGTTTTAAAGACTTCCCAAGAGATGCCTGACATCTCTTTTCTGTAAGCTTTTTCATTGAAGTGCAATTCTGCGTAAATAATTCTTTATGCATGGCTTATGTTAACATTTAAATCTAAACTATGAAAATATTAGTATTTATCTCAATAGATTGAAGATTAGCCAGAAATCCAAGAGTGTCTCTGATATACAGAAAATCTAAACAAGGTTTTAAAATATATCTTTCAAGATGCATCTAGACCAAGGACTTTTTGGACATGCACAGTTTCAGAAGACTGCTAACCTGATAGTCACATACAAGAAAATTTGATTGAAAATTAGAGTTTGTCATCATAGGCAAGAGCAAATGACACCACAACCCACAAGAAAGCTGAGCTTCATTGAAACTGAGCCAGAGCAAGTTTGGTTTCATGTTTATATTAGCAAAACTTTTTAAGACTCTCTGCACAAATCTGAAAAGCTCTTGGAAAGCCATTCTTGTACTTGAACAAATACCCTACTGCTCATCCTTGATTACACACAAAGCTCTACTTACACAAAAGTGCTTGTGATCAGTGCAATTTATCCAGTATTAACTAACAAAAATAAATCATTTGATATAACTGTACATGGTTTGTGTTCAGAAATATTTTTAGATCCTGTAGCAAGAAATTTGATAAATTATATTTCTTACATTGAAGCCATGTCATAGAAAAAAATATATGAAAGAACGGGATTTTTATGTTGTTTTATTTGCAATAAAATTTTTGACAGCCCCAGGTATCTCAATTGGGTCATACCTTCTAAAAGGGATGGACCAAACATTTAAGTCACAACTGTACAACTCTAGTGAATGTATCACAGCTGCTACAACTTAATGGAATAACTCCCAGAAAACATTGATCTTATCCTTTAGCTATGGAATCACAATAAAAGTCCATATGCCCTAAAAAACCTAAACAAAACAAAGATATAAGAGGCCGCACCAGTGATTCCCACTCACATTTCAATCCCTCTGCATTTACTAGTAAAGCTTTTTAAAAGTCTTGTTTATGTTGCACCCTTTTAACACCACATTTGGACTAAGGATATACTTTGACTATTGGTGAAGCATTTACAACAATTCTAAAGGCACATGATCTAAGCATAAGCACTTTCTAGAAGATGCACTTGGGAATTATACAAGGTTTTCTTCTGAGTACTCAGGGCAATAGTCATACCATATTCATATTCTTAATTTGCAGGTCATTGCTTTAGTGTAAGAATATGAATCATGTGATTGAGAATGTGATTTAGTAAAACTAAGAGTGTTAAAAAAGAGGAAGAATGTTGCAACATTTCAGTTGTGCAATATCCTAAAATGAAGTATAAAAATTAAATAGAGGTTGTATGGGGAATTCCAGTTATACAAAGGACAAGAATACTGGTAAAGTTTAGTTCAAGGTTTCTGCAATTCCTATATGCATTCCTCAAGTACTCTGTGTATACCTTGAACTAACATTAATTTTATTTGCTTACAATGTAGCAGTTGTCACAGCAAGAGACCACACCTAAATTTGTCACTGGGACTGTGCTAATGTTCCATCAAGTGAACCATATAAATTCAATTATTGGTAGATAAAATGAATATGATTTTGTGTTTTCTAGCAGCTGAGTCCTAAGAGATGATGTGGTTGGTACCTCTGGAGAAATCAGAATCCCTGTAGGTGCACTAGAATCTTCCTATTTTAAACATTTGGGACTTCAGTTTGAAAATAAATAGTTTATGATGGCTCTGAAGAAAATTCAATGATGATGAGTCTTTTGGCCCTAAAATATTTATTCCTTGTCTCCTCCACCTTCTTGTCTTTCCACTCTTCAGAAGACTGTTTGTTTTTAAAATTCTTCTGCACAAGATGGTGACAAAAATGCTATCATTTTCATGCAGGGTTCCTCCTACTTTCCATGGTGGTTGAGCTCACCTATGCACCAATTCAAATAAGTGAGCACATTTTGTTTCAAATATGCCATTTCCTTTTTTCTTTTTCATAAAAAGGAGGGGACTGTCACCAATACATTTTTTGCTAATCTTTTTTTCAAAGCAGCAGACTTAAAGAAAAATGAATATGAATGCAAGTTTTCATTTAGCTTTTTTAATGCAAAATATAGCATTAAGAAGAATGTGTTCTTAAAAGTCCAGTACATAGATTGTGATACAATATTCCTGGTATGAATTTTCTTTACAAAATAATCTAAGATTGTTGAGCTTAAAAATTGTCAACAGCAAAAATCACCTATAAACCCTTAGCCTGAGAAAATACTCTGTTAAAAAATGGAGTTCAGTGCAATTTCAGGTTGTTTGGTTTGCTCCTACAATGTGTTCCAAGAACTTCAAATGGCTTTCTATGTGTATGCCAATTCCATTCTCTTCTCACCTAAAGCCCTTCAAAAGCTTTGAAGTGATTACAGTTCTGTACTTACCACAGAGTGGTTTCTGATTTGAAAAAGTCCTTGAAGATTGTCACAAGTGGCCCATATTTTAAATGGACTCCTTTGTCGTGTTAATGAAAACTCTCTAGAAACAAAATGAAAATATGAAGTTCAAGGCTAAAAAATGGGGTAAATGAAACATGAATTAAGATGATTTTCAGGTGTATCAAACAAACAATCAAAAAGACTTAGTTTACTGTTTTCATCAATTTCACTGCCTAACAAAAACAAGATTAATATAGATTACAAGATGAAACAAGTCTTCAGAAAGCATTACAGCAAGAAAATTCAGGTGAATAGGGATTCCCAATGCCTAACAAGTTGTAGAAACTTGTCTAAAAGCTTGGTCCAAACTTTTGTTGTCTGAGAATTTGGAACCAATCTAGTAAAAAGAAATATATGAATTTTCTCTATTTTTTCCCATCAGCTTTTCATAGAAAAAGATTCTACCTTTTTCCTCAGCTTACTCCTGTTGCTGATAAGTCATCTAAGCAACTTTTATTAAACAAATCCTTTTATAACATAGAAGGGGTTGGAGAGCAAACATGAATTTCTAAAATAATCAAGTCATTTGAGACGGTCATCCTCTTCTGTCCTGAACTTAACAAAATTGTCAAAATCCTTGAGAGTGATTGCTAAAGTAGAAAGTGCTTTTTCTTTTGCATGTGGAGAGCATTCATGCTGAAGTAATTTCCGCTGTACTTCAGAATCTTAGCACTGAAACATAATCCAGCCTCACTGTTGGAATGAAGAGTATTCATCTCCATGAATGATATAAAAAATATCCCTAGCTAGTACCTACATGTCCCATTATACACAGAATCAACATATGTTGGGAAAGAACTCTGAGCTTTCTGAGTCCAACCTATGACTGAACTCTACCATGTCAACCAGACCATGGCACTAAGTCCAGGCTTTCCTTTGGCATTTCCAGGGATGGTGACTCCACCACCTCTCTGGGCAGCCCATTCCAATGTCTAAACACCCTTTCTTTGGGGAAATTTTTTCCTAACATCCAATTTAAATTTCCCCTGGCACAACTTGAGGTCATTTCCTCTTGTCCTATTGCTTGTTACCTAAAAGCTCCACGTGGCTACAGCCTCATATCAGGTGGTTGTAGAGAGTGATAAGGTCACCCCGACCCTCCCTTCTTCAGGCTAAGCACCTCCAGTTCCCTCAGCTGTTCCTCATTGTACTCGTGCTCCAGACCCTTCCCCAGCTCTGCTGCTCTTCTCTGGACGTGCTCCAGCCCCTCAATATCTTCCTTGCAGCGAGGGGCCCAAATCACAACAGCACTTGAGGTGTGGCCTCACCAGAGCCAAGAACAGGGGAACAGTCACTGCCCTGGTCCTGCTGGCCACACTGTTGCTGATACAGGCCAGGATGCCACTGGCCTTCTTGGCCACCTGGGCACACACACACTGGCTCATTTTTGGCTGCTACCAACCAGCACCCCCAGGTGCTTTTCTGCTGGACATCTCTCCAGCCACTGCTCCCCAGCCTGCAGTGCTTCCTGGGGTTGTTGTGGCCAGAGGGTAGGACCCAGACCTTGGTCTTGCTGAACCTCCTACCACTTGGCCTATCAATCCAGCCTGTCCAGATCCCTCTGCAGAGCCTTCCTACTCACCAGAAGATTGTCACTCCCACTCTAGAAGAAAGGTTTGTTTTCAGAATCCTTGCTCAGTGTCCACTACATTTTGGCATTAGCTAAAACTCTTACATGTTCACATATCTGGGAGTAGAATTTTTGGGTGCCTCTGGTCAAACACACTATCCTCTTGATACTGCCCAGTAACTGAAAACTTAGCTTACACTCAAATTACGTACAAATTGAAGAAGTAGATGTTTTTTATTGGCTTGACCAACATATCCTGATCAAATAGATATCAACTGGTTGTATGTTACACAAGAAAAAAATAGATATCAGAGAAGAAAAAATAGTAAAAAGAGGTGGCCAAGATCATAGTACTGTTCTTTAAACAGAGCACTCACCTTCCATAGAAGAGTTCTGCTTGAGGGGACTTGAGCCCACATACTCCAAGGAGTATGTTCATTCTGTGAGGAAAGGGCATTCTCTGGGGTGGATGTTTGCACTTCAGTAGGGAAAAGAGGGAAAAGGACTCTGTGGTAAAATGTTCCATATGCTACAAAACAGATGTTTTATGTACATTATGTCTTTCATATATATAGACATGCATGTTGATATGTATATAAATTCTGTAGGTATTCTCACACTCATGCTCCCTTTCTCTGTTCCAGTGAACTTCTAATTATTCCCTGTAAGGTTGAATTGTTTCATCAGAAGAGACTTACAACACCTTGGAGATAGAGTACTCTTAAGCTGTATCTACATTAGTAAATTAAACAGTTGCTAGGAACATTCCTGGGCATGGAACACAATTTCTCACATAGGGTTAAGCCCTTTTAAGGAAATTAAACCCAATTCTCTCACATCTTAAGAAAGTGATTGCCATTAGATATATTTTACTCTATCACAGTGTTCATTCAGCAGATAAAAGAAACATTAATTCAAAAATGTCATTTATGTAATCATGTCATTCATGAGCAAAGTACAGGTCTGTCACATCTTTGCATATTGCATACAGAAAAAGATGAAATACAGTTCAAAGAGTATGCTCTCAAAATATGCTTTCTTTTTGAAAAGAAGTATTCTCTAGTACAAATGGTGCAGCAGAAGATGAATTGCCTTACACACACAGCAGCAGTTCACACAAGTTATATTTCTCTTGGGATTTCAATTGTCGCATTCATGTTTCACAGGTCTCAATTAACTTTTAATTTGTCTCTCTTCCTGCTTTAGCGACACTGGAACTAAACCTCCAGAGAGCGGTGTCTTTGGTTTTATGATTAATATTTCAGCACTTCTAGGTATGTAAAAGGTATTTGGGTTGACCAGAATAAAGAAATGAGAATTAATGAAAGATACCTGCTTTAATTACAGAAATGTATTCAGTATTCTGCAGAAGAACTTCTCCATAGCCAAATAACAGTATCAGATAGATGTAAGTAATACCTGGAGAGTTGGGTCCTCAGGAGCAGTTAGTGCAGGCACTTGAGTCTCTTCAGAGCACCTCATCAGTGAAAAGTAGTCAGCACACTGGCAAAAAAAGTGGAACAAAGATGGCATGACTACTCTGCAGAAACTCTGATGTAGGGAAACTTTAGGTTCTAAGGTGCTGCAGTAAAGGGAAGAACAGTGTTGAAGCAACACCTGGTTTTCTCTACAAAATAACTGATGTGAATCAGGAAGTTTGGCATTTTCTATTATCTTTTAAAGGATGGAGGATCAAGAGCTGTGTATCTCTGTATGATGGCATTAAGGCAAAATAAACATATTTTACCTTTTATAAGAGCCTCATTCAGTCACAATTTTGGAGTGTTTCATGTAACTTCATAGTGCCTGAGCAAAGTTGCTTGATTTCTTTTTCCAACTGTAGATGGGCTGAAACTGTGTTCTGTGTTCTAGAGCTGTGGAATTCAGTCTACAGCTTACTATATCCTGAAGAGCCATGATTTCCTAATTCAGTACAGGTGTTTGCCAGGAGTAAACTGCATATTAGGGCCAGGCATGCAGTGACTCTACAAAAAGGAATTAATTCTTCAGACTACCATAAAGAGATGTAGTTCTGGCACAAGACTGCATCTCAGAGCAGAATTAGGCATCCCACTTCCAGCTTATGGTTCTTATCTCCCTGTAACATCTGTTCCTAATGTGGAATGACAATACCTCTGTGCCCAAAACACCAGGAGAATGGGATTTAAATTAGTGCTTTTCTTGAACTGATGTGCATTTAGTTCTAGATAGCAATAATATGCAATTTTAAGACAAAGATAATGTTGAAGTTCTATCTGAAAGTTCATCTGAATTAACTTCTTCATAACTCCAGCAGAGTTATGGTAGTGTTATTTATTGTATTATGTTTATAATTTTATTCTGCATGTCATGTGTTACAGGAAAAGCTGTTAAAATGTAATCAATATGTGATCATTGAACAAAACACTTTATTTTTATTTTTTCAGCTTCAATTACAATGTACATCAGATATTTATTAATAGAGAAGCAAAACGAATCATCACACTTTGTTAGGTCTTCATGCAATATGTTTACATTATGTGTGGGATTGATGGGCTGCACTGGAATGGGCATTGTTGCAACTTTTCAGGTATGACCATAAATTTCATAACAAAAATGAAAATAAGATTGTTTTACCATTAAAAATTTCGTCAACTAGATAACAGTGATTAATATTATCCCCATGTGGACCCTTGGAAAATAGAGTAAGAATGCCTTTCTTGCTCTTGCTTTCTTTCAGTAGCTTTTCAGCAACAGACATTTCTTCACTATACAAGAGAATTTTTGCTTGTGCAGTTATGCCATTAAGGAGTTTTCTGTGTGTTTGTCTTATAACAGGTCTGTACTATATGGATTTTTTACTGTAATTTTTTTTTCTGTGAAAACTTGAATGTAAAAAACTTTGCTATTCCAAGTTTAGTTAATTTATAATCAGGTAGGGCAGAATAAGTCAGACTAAGAAAAGCATCTGCATTTTTGGCTGAATGATGGCACACTCACTAGCAGAAAGCTTCATTCTAGAATCAAGTTAAATTTAATTTGCAGGTGGCTTGAGGTATTGCCTTAAAATCTGTGGAAATAGCTGCCTTATTTCTTTTAAAGGATGGTCTACCTTGGAACATTTTGTTAAATACCATTGTGCTCATATAATGACATGATGACATACACAGAAATTGAAAATAAAGATTTTTGGGCCTTCAACAGCCAGTACAGTTTTACATGTAATGGAAATTGTATTTTCAGACAAAAAACCCCTCTGTCTTAGGATGATAACTTGCTCTTTTGCATCTAGGCAGTGTGTGTGGATTGCAAACACCACAGGTACTGTAGTCTATTCTAATCATATTTTACTTTAAAATATCCCTGCTCTTATTGACAAGATTTATATGTGGCACAAAAAAAATATTGAATGATGCCTGACTGAAATAGAAAAACTCTGCTTCAACAGGGAAAAGACAAATCAGGAATACAAAATAATTTTTGAGAGTCAGGGATGCAGAAACTTTGATCCTAATGTTTCCAAAGGGATTCCTTGACAGTTATAACACTGGTTCTTATCTAATCTCTGTTGCGTCTCATTGCCAGTCCATAAACTCCTTCCTCACTTAATTTCTACTTCCTCTACTTTGACCCTGCTTTCCATGTTAAGTGCAGTTAGTAGAAAGTGTTCTGAGCATAATAAAGATCTAATCTAGCTAATCATCTGATCTAGCAGATTTTCAAGCATCCTTAATTGCCCAAGAAGCTGGCAATGGTGGCTTGCAAGCCTTCAATCTTTTCACTGTATATATACAACTAGTGAACAGTACATTCTGATCCCTATTTGCCAATAGAATAACTGAGACATGAAGAGGATGTGAAATTTGCTCAAGGTCAGGTGATGTTTCAAGTGAGGAGATCAAATCACTTTGTATTCAGTCTAGTTCCTCTAATCAGTATGTCATGCAGAAAATTTACATTCATGTGCACTACCTGCTAGTTTTTTCAGGTAATAGCAGCTAACCATTGTGCTGATTCCCTTTCCAGGAGCTGGCTGTTCCCAGTGTCCATGACATAGGAGCTTTGGTGGCCTTTGGCTCAGGTGTTGTATACATCACCCTTCAGTCTATAATCTCCTACAAGTCCTGCCCACGATGGAACACTTACTTTGTGTGTCACATAAGGATGGCCATATCTGTCATATCATGCATTGCTTTCATTACCAGTATCCTTTACAGTGTATCCCCTGGTTTTCCCTTTATGTGTTCGTGGTTTTTCTTTTAAGTTAAATCATGGCTGATAAAAAATAAAAACTAGGTCACATTCTTTACTTAGGGCTCTCTAATGTGTATAATACAGAATGCTGAGAGACCATTAATAGCATAAAGATGAGTTGTGACAGCTTCTAAAAAGCTTTAGCTCTTATTTCAGTGGTATATTGAAAAACAATGTCCAGTATTCTTCACAGAAGCATACACTAGTGAAGCTAGAGCAACTTTCCAATCTCTACTTGAAGGAAAGTAGGGAGGAAAGTCTGAAAAAGGGAGCCACTGCTTCTGCAATGAGCCAAACACACAGAAGTTAAAAACACGGGTGGCATACAAGCCTAAGCAGATGATTTTGATCATGCTGCTTGGTTCTTCACCTCATCAGTCACCTCTCTTAAAGTCACACTGCACAACTTCCTGGCTTTTCCCTTGGCACGATATATTTAGAGTCATCTCACTGATTTAATTGGCCTTGGGTGATCTGCCACTGTTGAAAACTGATTGCAGCAGCTCATCACATGAGTCAGCTACAGCCTGCTTTTGGTTCCAGCAGCTGCGAAAGGGCTTTGGAAGGAGGCCTCAGTCTCAAGGGGAAGTTGTACAAACAGATCAAGGCACTTATTGTGCATCACTGGAAACACATTGTTCCACTTCCAGCAGTGCAGGACTGTGCTTCCACAGTTCTTGATCACAAATATCATCTAAGTTTTGGAGTGTCTGCCTTACTGTCTATACTTTGAATGAACCTACAGAAACCTTCATTTTGTGCAGATTTTTTTTTATGTTTTGATTGCTGTTACCGCCTTGCAATAAGGTGTTTCATTTATTTGTATTCTTAATACCTTGATTTGATATTCTGGTTGTTCAGGGTCTCCTGTGCTACAGAAGGGGAAGATGATCTGGTGGGTTTTTTTTGGTTTTTTTGTTTTGTTTTGTTTTGTTTTGTTTTAAGCAGACATTTTCACATTTTACTCACTGATATTGTATCGTTTCCTTTACACTGTTTTTCCCAGTGATTGTGTTTGCTTCAAAAATTTCCATGACAAAAATTGATTGGACTCCAGGTGAAAAGGTAAAATCTTACTAGGTAGCCAACTTACCGTGTGTGATGTTATTTGGGGAATGCTGCTATATTTATCTTAAAGCACTACAAACATGTCAGAGACTTCAAATAGCACATTATCATGAACAGATTTATGCAATTATGGTTTCCAGTCACTTCTTCATTAGAAAGATGTCTGTGGTGTGGGTAAGAAAACTTGTCATGGCTGATCAATCTTGAAAGAGTTAACTTTCATTTTGACCAGGAATTTGAAATGTTCCCGTAGAAAAACACTATTAAAAATATGGAAATTAGTTGTTCTACTTTTTTTTATAGTCAAGTTTCTTGGAAATGAACTTTTAACGTGAAACAAAAAGTAGAGCAATTTAATTTTGTAGTTTTTGAGGTTTTTTACAACATTGGTTTTCTCAGCTTTTTTCTCATTCTTTAGTAAACAGATACTGTCATAAATATGCAGAGACTGAACTAAAACATAGTAAAGCTAATTTTAGGTATTTGAATTGATTTCAGTGTTTTCAGAATGACAACTATGAAAACTAATTTTTCTTTTTGGGCAAATTTTGCTAAAAGGAGGTATTAAAAAGCAAAGTTAAATTATGCAGAGAGCAGATCCTGCTTGAAGAGCTTAATAAGAGCACACTAAGCAAATAAGTTTTCTATGACAGTTTTAAAAACAGAAATCTTGTCAGGAACTGTCATTAAGGGTAGCCCTCCATTTCAAAACATGGTAAGGATTTGCTCAGAATTACTGAGCTCAGTGGCTCTGAGTGAAAGCTTGGAGCATGGGCACATTAGTAATCTTAACGTTACAACTGAATGTTTTCAGGGTTGTATTATATTCAACCTTTGTTTTGATACTGTGCTAATTGTAGTTTTCTTCTACTGCCTTTGATGGTACTGCACATGACTTAATGTAACATGTGCAACCTCCATAAATTTACTCACCATTCTGTAAAAAACAAAATGTGGATTGACTTTTATGCAACAGGGATAAATCATAAATCTTCCTTGTTGAATTTACTGAAGGAAATGTCTATATCATTCCACCCATATTTTGTTTAGCTGCTTAATCTGAAAATTTGTTTTATGTCTCATTCCATCAGGATTATACTTATCATTTTATGAGTGCAATCTGTGAATGGACAGTGGCCTTTGGTTTCATCTTTTTCTTTTTAACATTCATTAGAGATTTTCAGGTTGGTATCTACATATTTTAGCAGTGACTAAGTGCTATGAATTGTATAACAATGCAATAGAAAATTATCATTCTTTACCTACATAGATGCATCAAAGCTATACAGAAACAAATTTGATAATCACAGAACTGATTCCTGTCTACATAATGAATATTCTCTCCCTTGATTATAAATAATGAAATTCAGTTTAATAGTTCAATGTGTCTGTTCTTGAAAAATTAATAAGTCAATTATTTACCAATCTATTTGTAGAAAGTGGCCCTCTAAAGGTGACATAATAACAAAATAAATGATGCAACTAAAACTTCATTTCTTTCTGCCTGAGAGATTTTAAATAATAATCTAAAGCATTTCAATCATTGATGTTTTACATATTTTGCTATATGTTTTCTCTCACTGCAAAGAACATGAAATACTTTTTGGAAAAGTATTGACACAAAAGCCTTCTGGTTAGGGTAGCTGGATTCAGAGTTAGCCTATATTTTGCTAACCAGTAGCAAACATTTCCATGTCTGTTTAATTTTGAATTAGTACCAAATAGACCATGGCTGTAGGGCTTTTCCTTAATTAAAAAACAAAACAAAGCAAAACAAAAAAACCCTAACAAAATAAAAAAGCTAGGTTCAGCAGAAAAAAAAAAAAACCCACTTCTTTTGGAAAAAATATAGTTGTCCAAAATTACACAACATATGATATTAAAGGTATATAATTGCCTTCTAAAACTGACAGCATTATTGAAGAACAATTCCAAAATGTATGCATCATTTGCATCATTTAATGCATAATTTTTGGGGGGAGGTATTTATTTCCAGTCCATCACTCTCTGATGTCTATGCATCTCTTTTATCAAAGGTCAGATGCTTCCCTTGGAGATAGAGATTTGCAGGACAATGCAGTAATTCTCAGAATATTTACAACAATCCTTAGTTGATAATTCTGCTTCAGACACATAAGAACTTTTACTAAATATAAATATTATGAAAATAAGAGAAAGCGATGAAATTAAACAAAATGGAATTGTGTACATTTTAAATTACAGGCTACAATATAGCATGAATCCAATGTTAGTGTTTGAAAATGACAAAAAGATTTTTTAGATTCTACTCTTTTTGTCATAACCATTGCTCAGAGAAAACCAAACTATTAATTCAGTAAAAAATGTCCTGCCACACTCAAAGAAAAATAAGATTTTTTTCTAATTTTCCCACAGTATTATTTCACTTTAACACTTTTTTCTTTTGTTTTGTTTCATCTTCTTGTACTTTATATTGCAGAACTGTAAAAGTAAATTATCTTAAGCTGATTTTGCTTTATTTTTCTTTTAGAGATTTTCTTTAAGGATATCAACAGAAATACATGAAGAATCCTGATAGTGAAAGAACAATATTTTATATCTATGAATATTCTAGGTTTCTTTTTACTTATAGAAAAAGTGGCAGAGGCACAAGGAATAATAAGGTTGTATTAAGAACCCATGCCATTAACTCTGCACCAGCAACCACTAAAAGATTTTAAAAACCCAGAGCAAGTTCCTCCTGCCTTTCTGCAAAATTTTGTAATTTTCATATGGTTTGGTATATTAAAAATACTGTAATAAAAGCAATATCTAAAAGCACTGGAAAATCACTCAAGGACTTGATCTCCTCAGCTCTTACATTTTGGACATATCTGTGCTTTTTATTTTGCTGTAATGTGATTGGTAGCATTAGTTTTAAACTTGAGAAAGTATATTTTGCAAAGAGGGAACTGTAAAGGCAATGGAAATCACTAGGACTGAATACCTACTCTGTTAAGTTGCAAGGGCTGGAGAAGATGGTGAGAGCAAGAGTGGGCATCTTTGTTGGAAGAAATTTGAAGTTAGCAGATGGCAACACTACGCTACATGTTTCTGATACTGGGCACTGTAATGCAAATGCAAATCCTAAGAGAAATTTAAACTATAGTGCTTGAAAAATGTTTTCTAATCATCACTTCAGTACATGTTGTAAAAATCCACCCCTTTTTCCCTTTTATGCACTGATGGCCACAGGAAACAAAAGATGGAAGTGGGAATAGAAAGTAAATTTACATTTAAGCATGACGTAATAAAGATTAATCTTATTGCAATTTTGTTAATATAAAGCAGGATTTTCCAGCCTGTGTTTTATCTACAATGGAGTGAAGAAGGTCTCAAAAAATGAGACTGAATGGAAAAATAAAAAGAGGCAGTAGTTTTCAGGTGCTTAGAAATAAATGTATGAGTATTATATACATAAAACTGAATTAAAAAACAAATCTGGAGAGCATCTGTAATGAAGATATTTGCTGCTATAGAATTACTTCTGTAATGGAAGACTTGGAAAGGAACTAATTGAGAAGTCAGATGTTACAAGTATCTGCAGGCAAAAGGTTTTTTTCATGGACTGATTCACCACCTCCATTCAGTGCATTACCTGCTTGGTTGTGAATTGCGTTCTCTGAAAATTACATTTTCCACAATCTATCACAGTTTATACAGAAATATTGATGATTTTCAGTTGCTAATATCCACTAACTAATGCGTGTTTGGAGAGTGATGTCTTTAGTCATCTGTTGATATTTCTTTTAATGTGTATTTTTAACTGAATTAAATTCAGCTGTTTCACAACTAAAAAGGTTGATGTTTTATTTATAAGTTCTTCCAGATAATAACAGTAAAAGTGTTTGTTCTTTACTGGAAGATTTGCCTTCCATAGTATTCAGGTTATCTTGCAGAGGTTTATAGCAACAACCAAGTTAAAAATCAAATCTAGTACTGACTAAAGGAAGGACCTTATGTCTTGCTGATTTGGTATCCTGCAAGGGACACACATTCCTTGAAGTGAAGATAATAAAGTAAATGTGTATCAAAAAAGTGACATCATGTTAATTTCTAGGCTCTGTTAAGAAAAGACCGTATTTCCTAGTGTATGGTATATTAATTTTTTGAATTACTTTTTATTCTTAACTTCCATAAAGTAAAGTATAAGAAGCACGAAGGTTTTTCTTTCAAATGATAGCCAAGCTTTACAGTGCTGACAATATCCTAAAGGGAAGAAAAAAAAATTCAGAGAAAGTGGCTGAATCAAGATCACCTTAGTCCCCGAAGTCAAGTGGTAAATTCAAGTACTGAATGAAGTCCTTCCCATTTTCCTGAGCTTTTTTGTGATACATTTTAATATGTTATATTCATGACCAAAAGAATGCACCAATCATGCACCTTTTATTAAATCTGTTAGGCCTAAGACCTCAACTTGCATTGACATGCAGATAGAGGCAATGGATTATTTTTTTTTTATTTGTGCAGTGAACAACTATTGAAAACAATTTGATTATTCTCTGGCTCCAAGCAGATTTTCAGTCAACAGCTTAACTATTTTTTTCAGCTGAAATGTGAGTTGACAAGTTGCAGGAAATTGCCAAAATAATATTCTAGCAAGGTATAATTTAGCTGCGGCTGACTCTTGTTAAATACTGCACTTTAATTTTTACAGGCAAGTGATCTCTAGAGATTAGCACAGATAATGTCACAGCACATTTCTTTTGCTTTGGTACAGGTCCTTTTTTCTATATTTTCATATTTCTTAGCAACAAGAAATAGCACTTTTTTTTTTTTTGTTGGAAGCTATGCTAGAAATATTTTCATCATCTACTCTGCATGATGTTCTCTACTTGTCAGTCCATCAGGAATGATTGAGGAATTCCTTTTGCATAAACTCCAGTAAATCACATGATACTTGCTGTTATTTTAAGTGTTAACGCTAAATCATTCTGCTGCTTCCAAAAGTGAAAAAGCTGATTTTTCTAGGTTGCGCAGATTGACCTGCAGATGAAATACCACTGTTGTGGTCTCTGTCACAGTTCAGATCGTGTAAGGATGAAACTTTATCAACTCAAAAAACCTAAATCCCCTATTGTCTTAGGACCCTGTTACTTGTTCTGCTTTGCCTTCCAATGTGCACTAAGCCAGTGATGACCTTACCACTGGCTTTTCTCAGGTGGAAAACTCAATTTTAATTTCTGGTCTGCTCCGTTTGCATACTGCCTTACCTGTGACAGCAACATATGTTTGACAGTAGTACAATAATCTTGATGGTGAAGCATTTATTTCTTGCTCTTAATACTGGTAGCAAAACTTCCAAGCAGATTAGAGGGATTATGGCAACACGTCCGTGAATTTTGGACATTCCAGCGTGAAGTTTGTAAAGAGGTTCAAGAGCTTGGTATTTTAAACTCCTCTGTAAATACAGTCTTAGTCTCAATCTTGACCACATTTTCACAAGCCTTGAGGCTTTAGAGCATCTGTTTAAAGACTGCAGAGGCTGTTGGGTCGGTTCCCAGTGGTTTACAATGTCCACTGGAAATATTGTCTCTGGAAGAGGCTGGAAGAGCTGTTCTCCTCCAAGAAACAGTGAAAGGCAGCATGGTGCATGTATTTTAAGAAGGGCTAATGTTTGTTTCCTTGGAAGATGAGTTAATGTGTCCATTTATTTGGGAGAAATGTGGGCAAGTAGCAATAGGCTTTAATATATAAATTCTCTGTAGCTTTATCTAAAAACTATCAGAGCTGGGTCTGTCTTTCACTGCATTTGTGTGTGTGCCAGTGCTCATATGGTCACATGTACAGGAACAAGTAGTACTGGCATGATGAGACCTGGCAGTGGTCAGAGTCCTGCATCTTGCTGCAATACACAGAAATAAAATTACATGCTGTATTTTATAAACAACCACAGTGATCTGATGAGCTTTGGCTATATTTTGGATTAGTAATACAAATCAGGAGTGTTTCTCCCATCCTAAGGAGAAAACAGGCGAGTCCTACATGTGGTATCTGTATTTTTCCCCGTACACAATAGATGGCACTAGCAGCCCACATGATTTGGGTTTATTTCTCCTATTCAGGCAAGCAAGTACAGTAGTTTTGTAGGTAGCTTTAGCTGATTTTAATAGTTGTCTGGAGGCCCAGTTAAATGAGTTTTGTATTGTGCCTTTGTGGAAAACAAGTCAGATCTAAGTTTCTTTGCCATCCCTTCTTGCCTTCATCTAAGTCAATATGTTTTGCTACTGCTATGTGTAGTCTCATAGCAACTTCAATTTTGAATTAATTTCTCTAAGTCAAAGGAGACACTTGCTGCAGTTAACCACTGGCACACGCTGACATCTCTCATTAGTACACCACTTCTCCTGGGAAGCTTTTCCTACCCTATCACAAAGAAAGTACATTTCACTCAGTTGCTTCAGTAGAATCCTCTCAGTTTGCAGTGGGGATTTAGAAGACAATTTAGACCTTGTTTTCATAATACAACTATATAGAAGGAACAAGATTTTAGTATTTCAAAATTGCAGCCAGTCTGCACCCAGAAAAAGTGACATGCCTGGTTGTAAAAAAAATTCAAAGGTAGCAGCTGTAGCTATTTAAAAATGCACTTTGCATGTAAAAATGTCTTTTTCTTCCAGTTGTTTCCTTGCCTAACAAAACAGTTAGCATTGTCTTCTATGAAGTGTAGCAATAATGCAGGCTTTCAAATATTATCTTACCTGGAATGATACAAGTTTAGCATTCACAGTCTTAAATTAACTATCGTTAGTAGCATGGATGATTCTCTAGAAACTCACACCAAATGTTGTATGGATTTTTAAAAACTAAATACAGAAAACACTGACAAAGTAAAAGTGATTCATTATTGATAGACATCTTTAACACAGTAGAACTTTCTTCCTCCACAAGCACTCTCCCAACACACTCACAAAACTCATTATAGCTACATTTCAACGAAGGTTTCTCTGATGAACACCTAGACTTTCATCCTGAGACCTGCAGGAACATTCTCTGTAGCTCTGCTTTTATTAGAGATATTAGCAGCTGATGGATCTCCATGCAAAGAGGTGTCTTTCTTTCCTCTCACACTACATCAGGTGGCTGAAACATATTAGATGGTTTGCAGGGAGGTTTTTCTTCTGGTTTGACTCATTCAAGATGATATTTTGATAATAAAATAATTTTGGGGAGTTTTTTCCTTTAAAATTATAAATAGAATTTTGTGCTTATTTGAAATTATTCAAAAAATTTCAGTGGGATTACATGTAAAATCTTGTCTACTACTTAGAAAAGATTTCAACATAAGTCTTCCTCTTCAGGCAAAAATATAATGTTCAGAAATTCCATCAGATCAAATATCCCTCTTTTATTATTGAGATCTAGTTAGCTTTAGAGGATATAAATTCAACAGGTGATATGAAACTTCACTTGAAGGAAAAGTGATCTTCTTGACTTTAACCAACTAAAATCAAATTACAAGACTTCTACTGACTTTAAATGTTACTATTTCTTCCTCTGCTGAGCAAGTGCATATGTTGTTCACAGAGCCTGGGGATATTTCCTGAATAGATCCTGGTAGAATAATCAGCATAATAACAGATCAGCAGAATAATCTCAGGGATGAATTTGGAAAACAAGTTATCTTCTTCTAAGCAGTTTGAAGGAGACATCAAGCTCTAAGACTGCTTGTTCTCCCTCTGTTCCTTAAACCCAGCTTGTTTTCTTACTGAAGGAACACAAATTGAGAGTTCAAAGTGAAGTATTTAGACCTGAGTTCTCAGAACCAATATCACAAGTACAACAGGATATAGTTCTGATAAAGCCTTTAATGACATTTAATTTGAAATTCAGCGCAACTGTGTGAAGATGGCACTGTGACAAGATCTGAGACATCCCCAAGTAGCTGTAACAGTCTTAGAAGTAACTGAGGAAGCAGGATCCAAGATTCAGCAAGCACTTGTTTTCGCAGGATTGTGGAAGCTTTCCATTGGCTTGGCTTCCTCTGGGTTTTGGGGGCACGGAGATGGCGCCATTTCTTATTTCTCCCTTTGTCCTCTGTCCTTCTGTGTTACCTAATACTCAATTCACACAAATTGTGTTGGCAAACAGCTCTCCCAAAATGTTAGTATTAGGATGTGGTTTCTGTGATTCTGTTCCAGAAATCATCTTTCTTCATGACAGTCAACAAATTAGCCTTACTTTCCTCCATTTTGTGGTCTCAATCTGATGTCTAGGGAATTTGAACGTATGCAGGTAGTAAGTCATGGGTGCTTTCTGACCTGACTGCAGACCAAAATCAACTCTCAACTGAGATCCTGCTTACAGCTGGCATGGCTGCTTAGCTTAAAAGTGTTTAAACCAAATATTTGGGGTAATTATAGTATTATAGCAGATTTTAAAGGGTGATTGCCAGTGCTGTCAAAGGGTGAAGCTGACATTTTTTCAGTACCCCTCCTTGCAAACAGCTTTACAATATGAACACTATTATTGTATTAACATAGTTCTTTAGTCTTGAACTGAATTTAAAACATGCTTACTGTTTAGGGTAGGCAATACAAAATCCTGATTGCTACTTTCCTGGAATTTCAACCAAAAAGAATGGTACAATATTATATAATCATGTTTTTAAAAAATCAGCTTGCAGTTTTACATGGCATCTTGTGTCTGCTTGTGGCAGCCAGAACTGAGCGTTGCCATTGAAAACAGAGAGTCATGGCAGTGTATTCACTCCAAAAATACCTTCTGGTTGCAAAAATATTTAACAATGTTAAGACTAAAGAGGAGCGAGAGGAAACTAAAGAAAGGCAGAATTGGAAACTGTTCATTGCCCTGTCAGATAAAAATTCACCATGGAAAAATGCACAAACAGACAAATAAAAAAAAATTCTGAAGTAAAAATGCAATCCAGCAGACCACTGAGTCTTCTTGAGTAGGGCTGAAGGATGAAAGGGGGTTGGCCTTCAAACCACCCAGTTAAATTCAGTGAGCAGAAAGCACTGGGCATCAGGCGTTCAGCTCGGGACTGGGGACAGATAAGTCTCTCATGGATTTCTAGGAAGAGCAGAAACTCTGCCTTTGCGCATAACTCTTTTGGAAAAGAGGTTTAGGAAAAAACAGGAGTTTCAGAAACCAAAATCCTAGCAATACCATGGATGGGTTATTGAAACCATCTCATAAATCACAGTAGCAGTTAGACAGCAAGGCAAAACAGGAATTAGTGATGTCTTTTCTTTCAAGGGCAGCTGAAGATGGGTCTTCATCTGGACTACGTAATCGTGTTGCAGAAGCAGCGGTTCCCAGGTGTTTGGGGCAGTTTTGTCAGTTACTCTCAAGGCTCAGAAACAGGGCAAAAGATTTGAAGCTGACGGAATGGGTAAGAAAGAGAGGAATCCCTGCATAAGAAAAGGGGGGAAGGAAAAGGTAGAATTTTGTCTCAAAGTCTGTGGAAATGAATATGACATTTATCTCTGGCCTCAGTGGAAATAAAGAAACATAGAGAGACCCCTTTATTTCCACATAAAGAATTACAATAAATGACATCAAATTACATAGAGGAATCAGGAAGCACTTTTACGCCATTTTCTGGTTACTAAGGATCAATAGGTATTTCCTTTGATAGGTTTCTTGGGAGTCAAGTAATATTGAAACCACAGTCCCAGGAGCGTGAGAAGAGGGTCCTACTCACAGATTGAAGCAGAAGGAGTTCCCATTTCTGTGGATTTTTAGTGTAGAATTTGGAATATCAAGAGGTTGTTCTTGCTTGTAAAGGTCCCCACATAGCTGCTGGTGGGAAGATGCCAGATTGTTTGGCAGTCCCACAGGGAACACAGGGGAGATTTTTGCCAGAAAAAATCACAAACTAGAAGCGGAACACAGTCTTTGTAATGAAACAGTGAGGAGTGAGCAACACAAGATGGTTGTGGTTATCTGCTTCTGTCCCCAGTGTCATGTAGAAGACTCTGAACAGGATGTCACTGTGGGTGCAAGGAGGGTTTGCTTGATTAAGATGGGTTCTCCATTCTCAGCAGCTAAGTGATGGCTGAAATACATCTCAAAGAAGCATGGGAAGATTGAAACCTAAGTGGGGAGCCCTGTGCTTGTCACTGAGATAAAAGAAAAAGAAAAAAAAGAAAACCAGTGAAATTGGAAATACAACAGATGCAAATCTACAAACCTCTGGTCAGTCTAACAGACAAGTACTGGTCTGGGGAGACATAAAAGAGAGAGGACTATGCTGATGCAACTGGAAGAGCCTCAAGCTAAATGATCACCCACCAAATAATATATAATGAAGTCTTAAAACATCTGTTGATGATCAGGAAGACAGAGATTCCAGCAGAAAAGGGTGAAGATGGCTCTTCTTACCAGTGTTTACACTTGCCTGCATTAGGATCAAATGTGCAGTGATACTTCACCCAACCAAGCGTATGGATTTGATAGCCCATCTATGAAATACTCCACACAACAGACAGTTCTGTTGGTCTACTGCTAAGCCACTGTTTAACAGAAAATATTTCTAATCTGAACCTACTTCTTACCATATGTTTGTTGCTGCTCTTATCATTTCTTTTTGGGTTGTTGTGAATTTTCAGTATCATTTTCTTTAAACAAAAGAACATGTTAATCAGAAAGTGCCAAACAACATCTTAATAATGATTATGAAATCTCCTATAGAGAATTTCCTATTAATTTTCATAGTGTTTTGAAGAAAATTCTTTTGAAGGCTTTTATAGGCTCTTGTCCAACATATCTGGGGAGTCTGTTTTTCAACATCTAGTTTTACTCTTTAACATTTATTTATGGCCACTTCAGTGCCTTTAACGTCCTAGGATTGTAAAATACTTTTTTAACCACCTTACTGATCTTAGATTTGCACAAATTTGGACAAAGGCCAGCTGATTCATTAGTAATTAAAGTATAATCACAAAATTGTTCCTAAAACAACTTCGTTTACTGCTGGTGTTCTGCTTTGCAATGCTGTGTGTGAGGAAGCACACAGAGCTGGCTTTGTTTCAGCTACCTACAGCCATACCAGATACTTTTTGTGCAGGGTGCAGGCAGGAAGCTATAGAGGCTGAAGTTCACAGTAGAGACTGCAAACAGGATACGAATTCTTCCTTTCAGAAACCTATTCATTTTTGTCACCTTTTTCCCCACTGTTTTTTTTTTTTAAACTTTGTTTTTATACCTGCTTATTTTTGAAGAATTCCAGTTGGTGTCATCTTTTTCCCCATCCTCTTAGCTGTGAGCAATGCAAGTTTTAGAACAAACTGGAATGATTTAGGCTTCTGGTACTTCCTGGCTGCTTAAAAAAGTCCAAGTAGCTGGGAGCTTCTTCTATCTGTATTTACAGTGATGGGAGCAACTGCTTTTATAATGGATCCTCTTAAACTTGAAATATAAATGGAAATGTCTATTCCCTTGAGATCATGTCCTGTTTGATGCTGCTTTTCATTCTACATATTGTTCATGGTAATTCTTCTCCTGGTGCAGTAAGAACTGGTTCTCCTTTGCCTTTCAACTCTGCCTATAACACGCTGTTTGTATACAGCTCATTATTTCTTTATACCTACTTCTACAAAGGGACAGTGCTGTTTCAAATAGGGCAGGAATGGCTAAGCCCGTCATCCTACTGCCCAGGTATCCTCAAGGCAGTGTGTCTTTCTGCAGGTGACATCTGACATCCCACACAGAAAGAGAGGATTCTTTGGGTGAAATGTTCTCAATCAGTAAATACTTAAAGGTAACTAGAAATTGAAAAAATATGAGGGGTGTCCTCCTAAGTAGTACATCTGTCAGTAGGATATTCCGTAAGAAGGCCATAAGAAAGAAAATTATGAAGTGAGAAACTGTTTGTGTAAAGAATAAATTGTTCAAAAATTAGGTATTGTTACTAGTTCTGAATTAGCTCCTCTGATGTTACATCAAGCCTTATTAGCCTTCTTTTAGCAAAAAAACTGAGGTTGTTGCTTAACTTTCTGGAACAAGACATGAATTCCTGAATTCCATTGTTTTTCAGAGGCTGTGGTTTGATTCCCAGAACCAAAATGAATCTGATTCTTGAGCTGGCATATACCCTTAAAGCATTCCTAGATCAGAGCTCTGAAAAGAGAGGCTTTGGTTTCAAAACCTCTTCCACATTAATGGGTTCCTTATGAGTGATAATAGTGCAATTATGAGAGATGGAGAACCAGACTGAGCAGTTGCCCTTTTCATGTTCATTGGAGGGGAAGGAGTAGACACTGGGGGTCGTGGGGGGAAATTTGGCCTAAGGAGGAAAACAAAATCTTCTAACCATGTTACATGGCATCTACCATGTTAAGAAGGCTGTTTACAAGAGCCTTACTCATTCAACATCATCAAAATATTGTGGAATCTTTCCATGCTGCTTGAATTTAAATCACATTCTGTTCCTGTCATGCTCATCTGCTCAATGGCTTTGAGGGACATTTGCAGAAAAAGCCCTACTGCTTACTGGTTTTGGCTGACAGCAACTTGTGAGGCAGGTAATCAGTGGTGACCAACACTACTTCTGTCTACTGAGTACTGGAGTATTCAGTGCACAGTTGTTGCTCATGGGGCTGGGCTCTGTAATTTTTCTTTTCTGTTTGTCATCACCTGTCAAGCAGTTGAATGCATTAATGAAAATTTGGCTCCAGTTGTACAAATGTATATGGGCTTATCATTGCCTCTACATGTGTTTGACTGGCCATGAGTTCTGTACACGACAGTGAAACACAAATAAGCACAAATAAATTCTTTCTCCTGGAAAGAATAAACTTCCTGTACTATACAATGACATAACAGTAAAAGTATCACAGAGATCAGCTTGGTTGGCACCATGTCCCTGGGCTATTCACCCTGACACACTGGGTTAATTAGCAAATTACAACTGGCACTTCATTTATCATTGTGTCCAACCTCTTATCCAGAAACGGTGCTCCATATACAGCAAGACCAACGACAAGTACTCATGTGCAAGAAGACCCAGAGCCAAAGTCAAAAAATGTTTTGCGTTCATTTACACTGTGCCAAAAACTACAGGCTTCCCTAAACAGCTTAGAGCTTGCTGATACCTTCATGGTAACAGTGGGGAAATGCCCAGCAGAGCTGGAAGGCCAAGGGTTCAGCATTCATAAGGCTGCAGATGTAAGTCTGGGACAGCTCCTTTTGTCAGTCCAGCCTGCACATGTGACTCCCTATTTGACTTGGCTGTTGGAGCAATGTCAAAAAACTTATCTTACCTCATGGGTAATGATCAGAACTATCTAAATATGTGCTGGACCATGTATCCAGATTCAACAGTAAGGATTCCTGGATGGAAAATTTCAAAGCTATAATTTTTTGTGGCTGATACTGCTCCATCAGATGTAATCTAATTAGTAGATGCTTGTCTTGGTTTCATGAAATGAAATCTCCAAATAGTTGTTTTCTCCCTTTTCAAATTTTTTTTAATCATTCCTGTGTTCAAAATTATACTGGATGGAGACAGAAAACTAGAGAACAGTTAGCCAAAATCCAGTGTATATCAGCTTTGATGGCATACCCAAACTCCACAGACCAACACTGTGATTATATTAGATTGGGAAAATTATTTTATCTGTCAGGATGAAAACTGCTAAGCTCCTGTCTTCTGAAGCTTTTTGGGGAAAAGGTCTTCAATATTCTTGTGGAAGATGCCCTGGAAGCCTGCTGATTTAAAGCAGATGGGCTTTAAATCTTGCCTTTTTTGGGGGGTTATCCTGAAAAATAGAGCTGCCTTTCTCCTTTACCCAGCACTTAAGAACTCTTGCCATCTCAGAACAGAGTCATGAGGCACAGGAGTAACTAATTCCCTCATTCAGAAAACAGATCTTGCAGTCTTATTGTACAAGGGTGGAAGTAGCAGTGAAAAAATCCTCTCTGTTGTTATGTTTCATGTTGTTATGTTGCAATGCAATTCAGTCCCAAACCTTCTGCTCTTGTCACAGAGAAGCAAAATAATGTAGGTGACAAACTTTTCTTATGAAAATCTGCACTGTCAGGAACCAGCATTTAATTTCCCTAGAAGAGAAAAGTACTGCATAAGACTTTTTAATAAAGCCAAGGAAAGTCATCCTTGGGAATGCAGGAGGATTTTTTGGGGTGATAACACAAGACTACACCTCATGAGATGAAAGAGGAAAGATGTCCTTACAGGAATCACTTTGGGCTTTCTGAGAAACAAGTGGTATCAATCTGGGCAGAAAATTCCATTAATTCCGAGTGAATTAAACTAAACCCAAGAATTTTTCTGGAAACAGGCCAACCAAATGAATAAAATCGAACTATAAACTCGGTGAACTTTGTATGATGCGGAGATTTGTTTATTTATAACAAAATGTAGAAAAAAGAGGCAGGAACACCTATCTGGTAACATGAACTTCAAAGTGCAAAACAAATATAAAGCTAAGAATCAGTCAAGCCCAGGAATCCAAAACAAAGTTTGTTCAAAACGTGAGCAGAGGCACAGCTGTCACAATGCTGACTTGGCATTCTTCAGGTTTCAAAGGAAAGTCAAGCCCATCAATATTTCCATATCCAAGTAAATCCATACCTAGTCTTAGCTGCAGACACTGCTCTCATTCACTAGAGAAAAACACAGAATGTCAGTTGTCCTTAGAGATAAAAAATCCAAATCAACCAAACAACATGTGAATAATAGCACAGTGATATCATATTTCTGCCTGCTACATAGAAATCAAATTGGACTTAAAAGTTGTCATAATTTCAGTTATGATTTAGAAAAGTGATTCCCAAGGAGAGTTTGTGAACCACCAGTCATCACAGCAATCCTCAGAACCACTGACAGTCCGAGCTCCTGACAAAAACTGCAGCTTGGCAATAATTCATTGCTTTATTTTTTTAAAGTATTACTGACTTGGAATATTTTTTTCTCTCAATTATTTTTCATAAGAGAAATTTTTTTCTGCAGTCAGTTAAGTATTTCACTGAGTTTTATTCACAGCATGCAGTTTAGGGAGCTCATTTTTTTGTCCTTACTGCCTAATTGACTACTGCAAATTGCCTGCAGGAAACTTACAGAAATAAGATAGGTTTTTCATAGGTGAGTAATGCTTTACCTGGAGAAAACAGGCTTTATTTTGCACTGTGTATGAATTTCTTTTAAAAAATGGATGAAAGTCTACAGAGTGCATTTCTGAAATGTTAATATGCTGACAGATCAGTAAATACAAAAGTTGAGAAATGAGAATTTGAATGATTCACTCCATTTAACTGGAAAGAGAATTTGCTCCCTGAGTCTCTTTGAAGTCAGAGGTCAGTGGGGTTATTTTCCGCAGGCTTGCTGACACATGAAGGAGGACAGGTGTTTCCATGGCTGGCCAGACTAACAGTGGCAGGAAGGATGGAACCACGCTACATTGACTTTATCTTAGCTCACCAAAACAAGGCTTCAGCTGTGGTTTTGAAGAAGCAGAAAACTTGAATGGCCAGCGGCAACAGCAGCTAATGGGAAGCAGAGCAGAGAGCAGCCTGCTGTGAGATGGATGGATGGATGGATGGATGGATGGATAGATGGATGGATGGATGGATGGATGGATACATGGATGTCTCCAGCAGAATCTCATAAAACTGTAGCTGGGACAGACACCTGTGGGCTCCTAGCTTCCTAGCTGTCAGAAAGGTTCGTGCCACTTGTGAAAGCTGAGAACAGGAAGGACAATACCCCAAAGAGGAGCCACTCTTGGGCACCATGAAAAAAAAAAGCCAGTCTTCCTCACTGCTGCCTTCATCCTCCCTTCAGTTTATCACTGTGGCAGTCTTGTCATGAGAGGCTGTTATAGACTTGGCATTAATTCCCCTCTCATCTCCCATTCTTGCTCCTTGTTGCTGTTTCCAGGGTCTTCCTGACAACATTTAGCTTAGTAAAGGAGCACAACTGCTCTATAAATCTCAGGTACAGCTCTGCTGTCTGCAAGTTAGACCAAATGGCAGCTCAAAATCTGGCAATTCCCTGCAGCCTGCTTGCAGGAGGACTCCAACTTCTCCTGCCTTTGGTGGATTAAAATCAGTGGGAGGTAATTATTGTTATTTTTAGCAGAAGGCTAAAGCACAGAAACCATAAAATAGCTGGAAAAGTCTGAAATGTGGAAAATCTGAAATTATTCAAAGGCTTGTTTCCAGTCTCCAGTTATTATCACAAAACAGCAAAATCTGATTCTCTATCACTAAAGTTTTCTTACTGACTTGTCTGCCACATTTCTGCTGGCACCTCTCAGCACACGTGTCCTTGATCCAGCATTTGTATCTCTGATTCAAACAGTAACAAAGAAATCCAAGTATTTCAAATTTGAATTAGTTTGAATTGAATGTGAATTTTTGAATATTTTTGGACACATTGCCCTCTAAAAAAAAAGGAACATAGAAACAAGGAGAAAAAAAAAAAAAAACAACTCCCCCCACCTTTTAAATTCTGTTTTCTGTGCTGAGGTCACTGTCTGTCTTCTATCCCACGCCCCCTGTGGGGTAGAAGACACCCACTCACCCTGAGTATTTACTCTAGTATTTGTAGCACCATTTTGAGAGTAAGTTCCCTATGATTTTGCTTTGTGCAAAACTACACGCCAGCTTTAAAGCTTCTACAGTAAGTTTTTATTTATGAGTCACTTGTACCAAAACCAGACACTTTTGGAACTGCATGCTGCCAAGTTAGGACATCTAAGGAAAACAAAAATGAAAATTTAATATTAAATCTTTTTAAAGTTCCTTATAAT
Organism: Taeniopygia guttata; assembly: GCF_048771995.1. Classification (NCBI taxonomy): domain Eukaryota; kingdom Metazoa; phylum Chordata; class Aves; order Passeriformes; family Estrildidae; genus Taeniopygia; species Taeniopygia guttata. The sequence continues at coordinate 54,049,436 of NC_133025.1, read as the reverse complement.
GATCTGACAGCAGGAAAGCCCCTGCCTCACATGACATCTAGAATTTCATATTTTGTCATATACTTACCTAACTATATTGAAACTGCCAGACATGGTAATTTCTATTTAGGCAGCATATCTGCACTTCTGCAACAGCTCAGGCATTATACTTGTTATTTGAAAACAGGTGACCAAGAACATTTTTGGAGCAGTCACCCTTTGGCCACATGTCCATATGCGCTGTGTAGGACGAAGGTTTGGTCAGCTGGAGCTCACACTTTCTCCTCTACCCTTACCCACGAGGGACCTCAGAAAACCTTTATTCTGCTGGTTTGGGTTGCTCTCTCTCCTTCTGTCTTGCCATGATGAGTATATGACTAGAGCAAGTGATGGAAAGAATTAAAAAGTTCATACCTGCAACATACACAGTTCCACTTTTCCCTCAAGCCTTTCTCTCCCATGTGGCAAATCATCTTTCTACGTAGATGAGAAAAGGAATGAACACAATAATCAGCAGAACTTTGTCAATCTGAAATGCCTTCCATCCTTTTGCAAGTACAAGCCTTTTTTTTAACTGTAAGGGTGCCGGGGAAGTCCATAAGAAGATGTTGCAGATCTTAGACTGATGGTGCTAATAAAGACTAGAAAGACTTGCAGCTTTTAAAACAGGGAAAATTACATGGCATGAATTGCACAACACTTCCATCTCTGGCAGTTTTCAAGGCATGGTCGGATGGGGCTCTCAGCAACCTGGTCTAGTGAAAGGTATAGCATACCCTGCCCCATAACAGGAGCAGTGGAACTGGGTGATCTTAAATGTTCCTTGCAACACAAACCATTCTGTGATTCTATGACTCAATATTTCCTATCTGTGTGTTTTAACTACAAGACAAAGTATGGGCTCTCTTGATCATTCAGTTCCTCTTTGGCAATAAGATGCTTCTGGATTAAGTGTGAATAATTCTAAAAAGCTACATATGTAGAACAAATATGAGTGTCTCTACTCCTATTTTTGAATTTAAGACAGGATTGGGACGAAAAAGAAAGCCAAACCAACTCACAGTATAGGATAAAGAGAATAAAATACATCATATCTTCATTAAAGTGATATTAACTGCTTTACAAAAATACTTCTGACTGATCATAAAGATTTTCTAAAGGGAATGTGACAAAAATATTCTAAAGGGAATATGACAAAGATTGTTTTAAAGTTTCACACATATAAATTACACCTCCTTGCAAATAGTTTTAAGTCTTTCAAACCCAGAAAACTGGGGTTTTTTTTCCAGAGCTCTCCATTAAATTTTTCCATCAAAACTTTGAAACTCACTGAACACAAAATAGTTGCACAAACATAGATGAACATCTTCACAGCTGTGTAATTCAAGTTACTGCCCCCATAGTGCTCAGACAAATGATGCAGAGTCATGCTGACAGTTGTTTTGGTAGACCTCTTGTTTGTTTGTGTGTTTTGTTATAAGGGAAACTCTAATTTCTCATATCTCCATAGTTCCACCTAACCAGTTAGAGAAAACCTGCTACAATATGGGGCATATGTCACTACTTCGGTGTTTAATTATTTGCTACTATCTTTTTTCCTCATCAGGAGTCCAAGTTACTAACCATGTCACATGGAAAAGTACAAGTTTACTAACGGCTGTAACTGAGTTTTGCCTCAAAGGAAATGCAGTTCTAACACATTGACTCAAATGCCTGCCTATATATTTGGAGATGGCCAAGATACACAATTTGTACCGTTCAGCCACTCTCCAGACATTCAAAGTGGAATAGAATTTTCTATAATCCTAAATTTGCCCATTTTTCCACTTCACCAGCCAAAAAAATGTATTTAGAGGATGCATTGTAGGTGCCTGTGGTAACTGGGTATATTTATCAGGGCATCAGATGTTGCACCTTTTTACTGCTCTGTCTGACAGAAAAATATCTCCTTTTATTACAATTGGAGTTTTCAGTTTTCTGTCAAGAACCCCCTCCAATATTCAGACAGCCTTTCAGGGTGTACTACTAGTGCCAGAAAATAAAGTTTTACCAGACCTTCCCAACATCTAGTTTTATGCATCACTGCCTATTTTTTATTAGGTGTTATTTGGTGTCTTTTCCACACTATCCCTCCTCACACAAGAAGACTGAGTCAACCCTTTTCTCTCAGTCTCTGCAGCATATACGTATTACAGTTTCAAGCCAAAACTGGGCTTTGAGACCATTATCTGTTTTTTCCCCTAAAAATGCAAGCTGTAAATGGTCAGTTTTAAAGCTACCTGTGCAACAGTATAATCTGAGATTCCTCTGCAAGTGCAGCGCCATTTGTGTTTTGATTCTGCAGTTATGCTCTGTATTCCCATAGGGAAGCTCCAATTTTCCTGGGGGGTGATGCAGGGCAGCCATTACTTCCACAATTCTTGTACAAGATATTTCGATGCTTTTTAGCTGAGAGGAACTCAGCAGAAAATGTTGTACCAGAAATGGACAGGGAAATCCCTGCTGTGGGCTGCAGCACAGGTCCTGTCCCCCTCTCACTCTTGCTGCTGTGCTGCCAGGCTGGGGCTACCAGGGGCACCGTCCTCACTGCACAAAGTGAAAGTGGAGCTTTACAAAGATTTTACTGAAGGCTGTAAAGTTCTGGTGGGGCTGGACCTCTCTGGGAGGAGAGAGACAACTGAGGAGACCAATCAATCATCAGTCTTGAAATTCTTTAAGAAAACCCTCTGTTCTGATTTTCTAGCTTTGCTCCCTCCACACAATAAGCATGCTTGGTGATCACTGCAATGTGCAATGACTCGGTGTTCTCTGGACTGGAACGTGAATTGCAAAGTCAACTTCACTTCAAATCTACCTCACCACTATGGATCTGGACTTTGGGCTCAACCTGGGCTCAGTGTCTGGACGATGCTTGCTCTCCTCCTGCATGGTCTGTGGGACTGTGCTGGTGCTGACCAGCTCTGCTCCTACCTTGCCACCAGCCTCAGCTCCTGTCTTGCCCTCCCTCAGGGGAAGAGAATCTGCCCTTGGTGCTGCCTGGCAAAGGCCTTCCCTCTGATCTAAATGCGAGAACACTGAAACTTTCAAAAATTAGTATTCTTTTAAAAATACAAAAATTGTTTTTTTCCCCCCTAACTTTCTCAAGAAAGTCAAGAAAGAATTTTGAATCAGAAGTTTCAGAAACAAATCATACTAAGCAGGGCACCTGGACTGGAATATTTCATCCCAATGACTGGAACATGGCAGGTCTAAAAATCTGCTTTAAGTGGGTCTGACATTTTTATAAATACTTTTGTGACCTTTTGCAGGAAATGGATGCGTGGGATGAGGAGAAGCATAAAAAGAGGGGACTAGGCAAGTCAGTGAGGCATCAGGAAGGAGCTGGAGGAAACAAAAGGAACGGAAGGAGCAGGTCAGTCTTTCCTCTCCAGGTGCTCCAGTCGTTCCTGTAAAAGAAAAATTAATTGAAAATTGACTCAAGCTGCTGCAGCCAGCTCAGATTCACCACCACAGTGTAAGAGCTGGCAGGAATTTCAAGTGGCATCTTGACCAGCTGTGCTCAGAACTGACATTCTTTTGGGAAGTATGGATAAACGCTCCGGTTTAGAGAGCTAAATATTATTCCTGCTATTGCCATGGGACTGTTTATGCAAATTAATGTCATGCTGAAAGGCTTTAGAAGGAATGAAAAACGTGACAGGCTGTAAGACAGAACACTGGGGGTAGCAGAAATGAAAGAGACTCTTAAGTCAGACCCCTGAACTTTAGCCTTTGTTTAATCTCAGTGACTCATTTAACTACGGGGAAAAGAAAGCATTTGCTCATGATGTATTGTTTATCTTTTACTGATAAAGCTTCTACATATAACACACAAAATCTGAGAAACACTGAGAAGTAGTAGCACTGGTGTTTCTCATATTTGCAGTCAACTATAAATTCAATTTATAAGTATGTCATCTTGGGAGTAAAATGGAGCTGATGGTGGTTAAAGCAGCTGTAACTTTCCCCTCCTCATACACTAGAGAACCAAGAACTAGAGACATCTCTCCTTGAAAATCAAACATTTTCAAAAATAATTGTTTTACTGTGTCTTGTTCAACAAATATTTTTGTGATTTTTGTTGTTGTTTTGACATCCCCACCCCCCCCCCGCTTTCTTCTTTCCTTGTTTCACATGCAGCACAGGCCATTAACAAAGAGACTTACAGGTGGCTTCTTGAGAATAATGATCCAGGAGAAGAGGAAAGCGACAGCACCCTAGGATGTTTCATATTTACAAATCCTAACCGAGAGGCTTCTGTTCCCTCTCATACAACTTTACAAAGCTGTCTTGTCTTGAAAATAGCAACCAAACCACAAAATTATTCTGCTACTGCTTTCCTAACATTACCATGAAATAATTCAGATATTGAACACCCTAGTACTTTGAGTCTTGTTTTTTTCTTTTTACTTGTGTTTTGTTAAAGAACAATTTTGTAAGGCTGACCTAACATATCTGTGATTTCTTCTGGGACTCTTGAATGGAGGAGAAAAGCTTTTATGTGGTTTTGACTTCCCCATTTCTTCTTTCCTGGTCTAGAACCATCTAATCTTGGCTTGTGCCTACAAAGTTGTAGCTGCAGTGTGATGGTGCCAGTGATTTTATGGAAGGTTTTATCACAATGTACCCTCTTCTTCCCAAATCTTGAGTAAAAAACCCATATACACCAAAGGAAAAACCACTTCAGAGCAAGGTGAGGAGAAGCCAGAAAACAGTTTGTGATGGCAGGAATTATGGAGAATAATAATGTGTATTGTCATGACTCCCTGACTTAATGAACTTCAACTGAGTATTGTTAAAGACCCTGGGGACAGCAGCAACAGATTTTCTGATCTCTGAAAACACCAAAGAAGTGTACTGGGGGTATTTTCCATTAAATTACCAGCTGCTATAGTTAAAAACCAAACCTGCCATAATCTATTTTGTTAATTCTTTGTTTTTAAAGAAAAATAGTAGTTCTTGTAGACAAAAACCTCATGTAGGTCACTAAGGTTGCAAAAAATACTGTGTAAATGCTGTCATAAAACCAAACAAAGCAAAATTATTCTGCCATGAATAGCATGTGGTTACCATTTGTTTACAATTTAGTCCAGCTATCAAAACAAGTTAAACATTTTGCTAAACAGTTCACAAACATTTTACAAAGAACACAGATTAGGGGAGGTAAATGCAGGGTTTGTTCTTCTGGTGTCAGCTCTGATCCCTGAGCCTGGGCATCAGGCAAGGTACAAAGGCTGATTATATCTGCTGCTCACTGCGCTGTCCACGGAGCAGCTGATCCCACTGCAGCCACCCTAACATCTTAAGAGAAAAAAAAGTAGTGCAATGAATTAATTCCTTCTTCTTTTCATTTCATTCTTTACGAAATAAAGGATTTAGAAAGAGGAATGGGGTCCAGGGTTGACAACACATCATTTTACACAGTACACAGATGACTTAAGACCAGCAATTGTAATTTGTCTGGAGGATAAACAGGGAAATGTTTTGCACGAAAGAGCTGTTGGAAGTGATGTGCAGAAGGGGAATGTCTGGTTGCCTGTGGAGGCTGAAGGGAGTCCTGCTTCAAAGCCAAATTTCAAATATCATCTGTTTTCACTATAAACTATGTAACAAAACAAGCCTCAGTAAAATTTTCATATAAATGGGGGAGAATTTGTTTTGCTTTTCTTCCCTGTGATTTCTTCTCTGATTCAGAAAGATGTTTGAAGGAATTTTGTTTGCTTGGACCTTGAACATAAATAAAGAATGCACACTGCTCAGGAACAGATGAAGTGTTACAAATTGGAACTGAAAATATAAACGTTTGGAAGTTAGAAGTGGTCATGTGAGCATGCGTATGTGTAGATGCGTTTTCTTTGTGACATGAAAGAGGTCATGTAATAAAAACTTGCAAAATCTGAGGATAAATATTCTGTCCATAATGAAGTTAAGCACCAAATAATGTGTTTTTCTCCCCAGTCACTTTGTTTGCTTATGTAAGCTAGAGAGAAAAAGATCAAGCAAAACTATTAAGTGAAGACTGCCACTAAAGTGAATTTGTTATGCAAATCTAAAATCAGAAATGCTGTCTATCCTCTAGCAAAAATTAAGTGCATTGAAGAAAGGACATGAAATGCACTGGTGACGACTGCTTGCAACTGACAGATACAAGACCTGCAACAGATAAGCAAATGCCTGCTGATCCTAAATTTCTCTTGTGTGACAGGCATTCCTCTTGGAAGGTGATTCCTGTGTGATAAGGAGTCTCCCACAGTGAAGATACATGCTGGAAAATGTCCAAAGTATGGCATCCAAAATGGCATGGCTGCTACCTCAGTTGACTGTGTGACATTAATTGTGGCTCTAGCTGGACTGTGTGCTCAGTGTGTGAATGAAATGGTAGATGAGCTGCCCAACAGAGATATACTAAAAGCTAACACACACAGACACACACAAACCATAACCTCTTTTCAGAAAGGAAGCCCTTTCAGGGGAAGGTGGGGCTCAGGGCTCCTGAAATCAAGTTTTTGGGTCAGCAGAGCCCCATTGTGTGTCATCTGGCAAAGCCTGCTCCTGACAGCCTGTCCATTACTTATCACGCTGTCCCAGCAAAGGCATCTGACAAAAGAATCCAGTGTCAAATACTTGGGCAAGATTGAGCAATTCAGCCCCCGGGTGAGGTGAGATTAGCAACACAGGGAGCAGCAGCCAGCTGGGGCCTGACAGGGGTAGCTGTGTCTGGTGCTGCTGGTGGCTGGGGCTCATTGCAACGCTGGGACATCCTCTGGAGACTAACAGCATGTGATGGAGCGAAGGGATGGATGCTCAAAGGGACAGGTCCTGGAAAAAACAGCTAGTGCAGGGTGGGCTGCTATGTGTGACGAAATAGACACAATAACTGAAATGGAAAAAAACATCCGTAACAGCAGAAAGACAAGTTCAGTTATGGAACACACTCTGTTTATACGGCAAAAGAAAAGTTTGTACTCCCACCTGATTTCCTGAGGATTGCCTTACACAACACCAGCACAGCATGGTCCACTTGTGAGCACAATATAAATAATTCCCAAGAAGAACTGTCCTATTGTTCCTGTCCTCTCTGCCAAGGCTTCAGTCACCACAAAAGCATGGCATCTCTCCTGATCCAAGCTGGTCACATTTTGAAATGTTTTCTGGTAACTGCATTCTTAGAGCAAGAAGTTCAGGGATTTGACTTCCTAGGAAGCTTGAGCATGTGCCTGACTGGCTTTGGTTTCTAAGATGCAAGCTCACGTGTGCATTTCCTACAGCAGGGCTACAGTCCACACAGCCTTATGCTCATAAAATGTCACAGGAGACCCTGGAAAAAAGGAAACTCTGTTTACTGCACCTCAGGTTCTATCTGCGGGTCAGACCTCACTGACGATGAATCAGTATTGTGGTGTTCTGCTGATTGACATGTGGCTTGAATAAAGAAAATCCAGGTGACCATCCTATAGTTGGGTTTAGGGCTGTAACCAGAGGGGATTAAAGGCTTCTGTTGAGAGGGCCCAATGTCAGGGAAAAGCATGAATGGGGTATTGGGTAACACCTCTTTGTGGCATGGATCACTCGGGGTATAAGAAGGCTTCAGCTGGGGATGCTTCAGCTCAAATGCTTTTACATCTTTTGTCTTTTTTACTTGGTTATTTACTTTTTATCAAGTCTATAAGAACCCCACTCTTTGGGATGCATTCCTGCTGTCCCTACCCAAATGTGACTAAAACTAGCCAAGAGGTTCTGAAAGTTGAGGCAAACTAAGGAAAAATGTGTATAAAGTGATGATTTTTTCCGCAGTAAATCAAGCTAAACACTTCTCACAATTAAAATATGCAGAAATTATCACAGAGTTATCCTGTAAAATGGAAGAGCTCAAAAGACAGCTTGGTTACAAATATAGTAATAGGTCAGCTCAACAATGATTGAAGAGCAAATATGCCAGGAGGCTGAAACAACAGCAACAAAGCCTCACATTTACAACAGAAGAGGAAGCAAATACAAAAGCCTAGTAAGAGGCAGAGAGAAGCTACAGTAACAAAGATACTACAAATAAACTCCCATCCATGATATTTTAACTGAATTCAGCTGTTTTGAAATTATCTTCTTGACATATGCTTTTGTGCAGGCAGGCAAGCTTCTAACATCAGTTTCTTAAACCACAGCAAACACGTGATAAAGCATTATGAACCATTTTTCACTTAATCTATTTTTTTACAAAAATACTGGTTGTCCCCTGAGGGAAAAGCAAATTATGAAACAGCTGAGAAAAAGATAACTCATTTCCTCTGTTCATTTCCCTCCCTACTTCTGATCTACTTTAAACAGAGGTGAACTGGATCCAGAAGACCAAAGGATCATCTCAGTACACAGAATTGTTCTTTGTTTCAAAGAGTTGTTGCGAAGTAGTAGAGAGAAATCAATACTGCACAATGTTAACTGTGAACAGTTTGGCTCTCACTGGGGATTCCCAATGTCTATAGGAAATCACACCAGGATTATACAATCTGCTGAGAGCATGGAGTCAACTAAACACTAGAGATCGTTTGCTTGAAAGCAAAAAGGATCATCACAGTTCTGAGGAGGGAGGCCTATTTAAAATAGGCCTTGGAAGTTTGTTTCCAATTTCCAATTCTTCACAGCAGGTTGGTTCATGTGTACTCAACTTCTCACCAATACAAGTGACTTTAAGGATAAGGTTTACCAAACAGTTGATGGTAATCACCTATAAAAAGAACTGTTCACATAAGTGTAAAAAATTACTCTCAGATCCGTTTGTTCTGGCTTGTATTTTCATCACTCAAATAAATGTTCCTTCTAGTGAAAGACTGGGCTAGCATTTACTTTGCTACAACTTCTGATTCTACAGACCAGGGCAGGAGGCCATAATGAAACACAGGAAGTGATTTCTAGTACATATTCTAGAATATACAAGAGTTTGAGAGCCAAAGAGTGCACTACCTAAATCAGAGAATACTATTATTTACCATTTCATTCCTGCAAGGAGATGGCACCAATTTTGAAGTCTGAAGCAAAGAAAACCAGCTCTCTGCAAAGTGAATGTTTATTCAGAATTTTCCTTTCCACCCATTAACCTGAAAATGGTAAATACACTGAATGAGAAAATAATCCATTAAAGTCAAGACATAGACCTAATTTTTTTTTTTTTTAAAGCAAATAAAATGAAGTGCTTTGTGCTGCATCTGTCCTCACCCAATGATGTGCACTTTAATTTATGGTTCTGCAGACTCATCTCTTCAGAATGTGACATATCCTATGCTAAGCTTGTTTCTGTCACTCATTTTTTGTATGGCATGAAGAATATTATTTTAATTTTCTGCTTCATTACCCTCATAATGAACAAGCCCATGGAACTCCCTTAAAACAATATTGTATTAGCGAAGTTAGTGAGTCAAACACTAGGCAGGAATATCCACAGCTTCCCAAATTAATGAAATTATTGTTGGAAGCACCAACAAACTTTTAATTTAGTACTGAGCATCAATCTCTGCTCAGGGTTGGAGTGAAGCCTTGGTGGCAGGAAAAGGGACTGCAGTGCTCACATCCTCCTTTAAGGCACTCAGTACTGACTTTTAGCACAGACAGAATGGCACAATTAAGCAAACCAGGCACAATTAAGCAAGCCACGCTTTACTTGCAAAGTGCCATGAATGGAGAGACCATCACATGAAGCATCAGGAACGTAACACTTTGGACACCAGTGCAAGCATTTGCAAGCACCAAACGCCTGGTGTGCAAAATGCCTTTGGACACCAGGCATTTTGGCACCCTGCTAGCAGGATGCCAAATTTTCAGAAGAAAATACATGTCCTGTTCTGCAGACAAACTCATTGTAAGACTGTTACCTCTGTTTAGCTTTTCAGAGAGAAAACTGGATCTCCAGACAGATTGAATTTAAGTTTCTTGCTATGTAACACTATGGAAAGCAAAACTGACCTGATCACACACAGCTCAAAGTGCTGATCTTAGTGATATTCTCTTTTTCCACGTACAGACTATAGTTTGCTATTTTTTTTTTTTCACAGAATGTCAAACTATACACTTACTCACTGGTGTAAATAACACACAGTGGAAAGAAAAACAAGAGAGAGGAAGAGACTCAGCTTGGAAAAAGAACCATCAATTTTCATTTCAAATGTAGCTGAACAGAAGACTTGAGAAGGAACAGATTAATGATTACAACTGCTAAACCAGGACTTCACTATAAAGTTATCATGTCCAGATGTTGTTTTTGCCTTTGACAGGTTTGAGGTTTTACTTACAAAAACACAGACATGCATCTAGTCTAAGGGCATCTACATTCATTTAAAGTGTCTGTAACCATTAGGAAACTAATCTTTATGCATTCTGCACTCCCATTCACCTGCAAAATGAGGAATATGGTGATGGGGTTAAAAATGTTTGTTTAAACAGAGAATATATAGTTTACCAGTAGTACATAATTAGAATTAACAGATGCATTCCGTGGTTATTCCAGCAACACTCTGCAGTAGTTTTATGCCTACAAGTTGTAATACTGCCCCAGATGATGAGTTTAAATCCACGGAAAATTTGTGTAGATTAGATGTGTATTACTGACACTTCTTAATGTATACCGTATCTTATAAAAGTTCTGTTGGAAGCTTTTAAAAATAAACGTCTCTTAAAAATGGACTTTTTCCCTTGAAAGTATTACATATATCTGATTACTGTGCTGCCAAGCTGAAATACTCCCTCCATCTTCTATTCCAAAACAGATGGCTAATAATGAGCACCTTGGAATATTCTCTGCTTACAGTATTTAGGTTGCGGTTAAGGACTTTCCAGCTTTCTGGGTTAGCACATCTCTAGAAAACTGCTGCAGATCAAGAAGCACCAGCACAGCTGACATAATTCAGTCTCAAACCAACCTTCCCATACTTAATAGCTCCTCCTGCCAGCTGAAACATCTCAGATTGAATGTGACTACAGCTTGAGCAAAGGGATGTGTTCAGGAACAGAAGAGCCTGAAGTGAGCAGAGGCTCCAAAGGTAGTGGAAGCAATATGACTTCTGAGACACTGAAAGTAAAAAGGATGGTTTTATCTTTTTTTTCCTCCTAGTTCCTCACAATTCAGACATTTAGATTTAGTCACCATCCAACTGGGAGAGGAGACAAGTGGCAAGATTTTTCTTAATGTTTCTGCACGTTTACTAACATTGCAATACTCCAAAGTCATCTACCCTGAAAAGATCATCCAATTCCTAAGCATTTAAATTCACAATCTCTATTAATGAAACTGTTATTCTGTGACATATAATTACTGATTAATTATCCCTTATTTTATCAAGTGTCTGTAGGCCAGAGGCTTTCTTTTTCATTCCGTATAAAAGTGTATCTGCAGTGGTGTAAAAGACAATTGATTTTAGTTTTTTTCTTTACAAACTAAAATTATTTTACAAGAAAGGTTTCTTCAGAATGTTAAACAACTGAAGCTGTACCTTCTTAAATGTCTTTTGGCAACCTTGCTTTTTTCTTAAGAAAAATAATTAACTACTATGTCTCAATTCAACTCACATGCTACTTCCTTACATAGGTCCATGTCAGTTCAGAGGTATCAAACATAAAATACACATTAATTTCAGCCTTCCTTAAATTTGCTTCTTACAACAGTGGCTATGGGATGCTCAGTTCTCCTGTAGTCAGAGTGCCACTATGGGGTACATGGGTTAACATTAACTCCAAACCCTCATTTCCAAAATTCTTCCCTTTGGTTAGCAGGCTGATACAACTTCAGCAAAGCTCATTCTAGAGAAACATGAATTGCAGAGACTTTGGAACAATTTTCACTGTCTTGTTTAGAACAAGATATAGGAAGAAAATAAAACCATAACTTTGGTTTACAAAGTATAGCTTTTATTTTACAGACTGCTTAAATGAGTTTTCAAATATAGATTTTAAAAAGTCTTGAATGTTTCAATATATACATTCTGATATAACATTATCACATTTACATTTTAAATACTTATTGCTAATACGTTAATATTTTTTGTGTTTTACTAAGTGTTAACTATTAAGTACATTTTTAAGTGTTCAATAATAATTAACCCATCACTGAAATACCATCTCTAGACATTCTCCAGTGCATATATGCTTTTGTAGGGATTCAGGCATTACTCTGATTTACAGGTTATGGAGAGCATATGTCTGCTAGGCTGAAATGGGAGCCATGCTTAAGCTGCAGGGTAAAAGAAAAGCATATAACCTACTGAAGTGGCACAAATAACTAAGAGAGAAGGTATTGACCCAGTCATAAAGGCTAACAAACTTACACACTTGTAACTTCAGTTTTAGTCTTCTCTTGGTCACAGCACAGATGTCAAATACCAGAAAGTTAATGACTGCCTAGCACACAGCATTCTGGTGTAATCTCTACAATCTGGGGAATTCAAACAGATTGCAAAGGATTTCATGTGGAACAAATTGTATTAAAGGAGATTTTTTAATGAAATATAATTTTTGAGTCAAGGAGTACATCAAGTGATTTTGAGGGGAATCTTCAGGGCACATCAGGCATTTCTTTATATTGTTTCTCAATGAGGTGCCAAGGTAGTTTTATCATTATACAACCTGAATTTTAGCTTCTTTGATTAAATTATCAGCAAAGGCACCAACTTGGAGGTGATTTCTCATCCTAAGCAAACTGTACAGCCACAGTTTCTTTTGAGTAAGGCCAATGAAATCAGAAAATGGTTTCAACTGACCCACATAACAGTGAACAAGTAGTGAGATTCCATTCATGATCTCCCAGTCCCTTGCTTTTTTTCCCAGTGTCATTATCAAATCAATCTTGCCATGTTTGTACCTTTCTACAACACTGCAACCTGAACTGGATAAATCAACCCTTCAAAAGCAGAAGTTCCTTTAACAGCATCATACAGACTCTAAAGTGGCACTGAATAGCAGTATATGCTTTGAAAATAGATTCAAAATGGCTTTTAATATATTTTTCACTTGTATTTTAGTTCTTCTCAAATCTGAGTATAACTGATTTGCAATCACCATAAGAGAGTTGACTTTTATGTATTTCTTGTAGCATCACTGCAGATACAGGATATTGTAAACAAGGTACAGTTTATCAATGAAACACTTCAATTTTTCAAAGTTAAACCTTTAAGTTATGGGGCAGAAAGAAGGCAATGTAGGTTAAATGTGTTACACAGAAAATCTAACCATGACCAGAATGCAGTTTTAGAGACATGGAGGTTTAGAGGTGTGGGATCTTTAGAACCCTACAAAGTAATTTCAGCAGAAACAGAAATGAATCTGGCATGATGCAGCATAAAAACCGCAAGGATCTCATGATTCATTTTCATGGGAAAAGGGCTCAGGTTGAAACATGCTGCCTGTTCAGACTTTCCAGAATAGAATAGGAAAGATCTTAGTTCTTAAAACACCATCAGACAAACCACGCCACGTCATCCGTGTGATCCACGCAAAACCATTATCGGCCAAAGCTCCAAACACATGAGCACTTAATAAAGGTTTACAAGGGTTGGAACCAGTCTCTTCAGTCACTGAATGAGGATTCACTATCAGAACTGTCTTCTGTTTTGCCATCATCTCCCCAGGCAGGCACAGGGGCATCTGGGGTCCTGCAGGCAACAAAAACATTCTGTGTTGTCAATCCAGCTGAGAGCACAAGCAGCTCAGCACGTAACACCACTGTCCCTGCATCACAACTGCAGGCACTTTATTGCCACAACATTTAACACATTAACTGTTTATGGTTCACAAACTCACACCTTAGTGGTATTGCTTCACCTACAACTGGAAGGCAAACACTAGAAACTGTAACACACTGGACATCAAAACTCCGTAGACACCAATGTGAATGCACGCCTTTGATGCCATCAGAAATGATGACAGATCATTAAGAAGTGGCAAACACTTGTAGAAAGAGTTGAAAGCAGGCAATAATGATTAATTCAATTTTTTTTCAATCTTCAGAGGTTACAGGGCTGTAAGGAACATTCTGTACACCATTGAGCAGTGTAAATAGTACATGAAAAAATAACACAGGAAATGAACAATATTGTATCCAACTAAAACTGCAGGGATAATTTAGTGAAGCAAAAAAGAATTACTCAGAGTGGAATTTGGCTAGAACATTGGGTTAAATTTGACATGCAAGAGCAGCCACGGGATTTTTATTGACTACAAATGATCAGATCACTTGTATTTAGTTTTAAATAGAGTATTTAGGATGGATCTTAACACTGTGGCAAAATGTTTGCTTGGGGAATCCACTGGAAATGAAGGTGAGAGAAGCAAGCCATCTAAACTAACATTACTGCCTGAAGATGCTGGCTCTCCATGGACTTTCCCTCCTAAGTACGTAATGAATTTGACATACAAGCAATACAGAGCCTGATAAAGGCTGAAACCAAGATAGAAAATACACACATAATTATACTTGAGGGAAAAGGACATTCAGGGAAACTCACTTCCTGTATGACAGTTAACATCTCTTGGATAAAATATTGCATTTTAAACTAAGCTGACAGTTGTATTAATCATCCTAGTCTTATTTATCTTGGGAGTATAGAATTTCTTTTCCAACATTAGTTCTGTTTAGTATTATTTCTCTGTTGGGAATCCCTAAGGTAACTTTAAAGTGTTCCTAAACATTTTTTGTTCAAAGATGAGAAGTGTGTTAAAGAACTGCAGAAGAGCCTTCTCCCTGCCCCCTGCACACCTCTAAAACAAACGAAGAAAGCATTTGCTTTCTCATGCAAATACCTCTTCACAATATTATTTCTTCTTTGTTGCCATGGTAATGACAAAACAGAAGAGCTGTGCAAAGACATGAGAGACCAGTGCAAAACCTCTCATTTATTAAGAAGAGGAAGATGGTGCTGAATTCCTTTAGTTCATAAGAGCAGGACAAACTCTTCTGGAAGTGAAGACAGATAAGGGAGGCAGGATAAGAAACAAAATTAAAGACAGGTAAATTGGGAGCTTTTTTCCTAACTGCTGAGAACAGGCAGTTACCAAATGCTGTAAAAAGTTGAGAAAGGAGCATTAACAGAAGTCGAAAAGCTAAGAGGAGAGTGTAGAAACAATATTGTATCATTAGAATTAGCACATCTACAGCCACAAATAAGCCATGCTCAGCCAATGGCAAGGAACTGGGGGAGTCTGCAGTAAGTGACTGAGCACACAGCCATGTGTACATTTTCCTAATTTTCTCTGGGACTGAGTGAGCAGACCTAAGGAAGCTGAAGACCCAAGAAATGCAGTGTGAATGGCAAGACACATATAAAAGAAGAAGCCTATAGTATTACAACAAGAAAGCAAGAAAACTGAAAAGTCACCCCTGATACCTTAACATGGTCCACCTTGCCAAATAATTAGCTTTCTTTAACCAGTTTTCAAACCAATAACATTTTAAAGAAAATCTGACTAAGCATTATTGTTGCACAGATCTTTGAGGATAGATTTTGAGATCTAACTCCAAACATACTCTGTGAGCATCAATCCACAGTAATAATGTTTCTGTCTTAATGCAAAATAGGCAATTCAAAAGTAGACACTTTTTAAAAAACAGCTTTAAAAATTTTAACCTATTATCTTTTTGTTTTATCTACTACAAAAATCCACCCGAACATGAAGAAATAGCAGCATTTATAGAAAGGTATGGACTTGAAAGCACAGAAAAAAAAAATACAAAACATTTAACACACATATAGAAAACCTGTGTTTGCTAAACCTATCTCCAACTTGCACAGGGTCTTTTTTTTTAATTTCTCATTCAATCAGTAAAAAAACAACTGAGGAATAACTATATTGGGCTTATCTAGACCAGGAAGTAGCTGGGAGCTAAAGTGACTCATCATATGATGATACTTCAGGTTTATTTTATTTAACAAGTAGCTAGTTTCAGAACAAGCCCTTATAAAATGTAAAAGGACTTCACTGGAAAGGAAAAATGGACTTTTTAATACCCTGACAGTTTCTGAAAAGAATGCAAAAATACTTTGAACATTTTGGTGTCTGTAATGCAAGACTAAAGTTAGTATTTTCCTCAGTTTGACAACATCTGTGAAATAATACAGTAGAACTAAATTAAATGTCAACTGTAAAGTAAGACTAGAATTCATGTTTATGGCCAGACAAGAAACTTTGAAAATTACTATCTATTCTTAGTAGTCTTCACATCAGATTAGCTCAATCAACAGCCAAAATTTTAAACTGTTGACTTCAATTTTCACTGTCAATTTTGAAGTCAAGTTGTACACTACATCTACTCAGGGAATCTGGAAACAACTGTGTTGTCCCTCATGCATCCAGCAAAATAAGACAGAGTTTGTTCTTACTACTCTACAATAATGACATTTTCTTACCGGAGTGTTGAAAGCAAGTATCAGGGAAAAACCTCATAGTCTACACAGGGCACTGTAAATGGCTACTGACCTTTTATTTGAGTCCTCATTGCTAAATGCACATTATCAGATGCTAGCTTGTCACTGCTATAGCTCACAACACCTTGAACAACCTTTTCTATGCACATGTTTTTCCAAGTTTTTTAAACACACAGTTGATCTGCAGCCCTACTGGGAGTCACAAATTACTTACTCAAGAAGATCTGGATTTAGCCCCTCAGAAATCATTTTGTTTCGTATTGCCATTACAGGAACACCCTGTGTAGCAGAAGAAAGAATAATATAAAACTACTGGACACAAACAGGTGAGTTAAATAACTCAGGTACTTTTAAACCACACTTCCATATAAATTTATGCATGTCACTTGTCAAACAACAGCATGAAACGTTAATCTCAGTTCCCATCAATATGAACCTAGAAGCAAGAAATTATTGAGATTAAAGGCCCTTTTAATCCACTTTATATTTATGGCAAAACATCTAGAGAAAGTTGCAGGGGGAAAATCAAGAGTGGATAGATATACTTGCAATTCATTCAGACAAAATCATAAAGCTGAAGTTATCTGTATGGATAAGAACATGGAGAAAGCACAAAGTAGCAAAAAGACAGCGGAGAAGTTGTGCTAGGAAAGACTCAGGCATACTGAAGGTATACCCAAGAGAGAGAAGAAAACCAGGGAAGTGCATCTGCTACCACGCCAGAAGGATCCTGTAAGGCAGTGCTAACAGCTGGAGAAGTCTATAAAGCATGAAGAAAAAGGCAAACAACATGAGAACAAAAGCACAATTTAGAAGTGAATTCTCCAAATACAACTGCTTGTGCAGTCAGGCTTGAATCTTCTGTGACTTGTGGACAGATTTCAGCCAAATGTTAAAAAAATACCCTGCAAGTCCTTCCACAGCTTTTGTACTGTATTTTATTCATCAACACCTAAACATCCTCTAATCTTGGATCGCATGTCCAAGACCCACGTCCTCTCATGAGATACATTCCAACAAACTGCTCCTATGTTTCCACTAGAGCTGCTCAAAGGCAACTTGTTGCTTTGCCATCTCCTGTTGGAAATCATCAGACATACCATCTGGATCACTCAATGCCAATATAGGATATGGGGAAATAACCCCAAACCAAATGAGGATACAATTTCTGATTCGAAAGGGACAAAGTTACTGGTGGTCTAAGAAATTCTAAATGAAAAGTAGTGTAGGATTAGTATCTTTTAAGTAAGTAAAATAGTGCTAAAGTAAAGAGCAGCCATGACTAATGCTTCAGAGAAAGATGTGATTCTAATGGCATCTCCACAGTAAGAATCACAATCAAAGCTTGTGCATGAGCACTGTGGAACAGCACACACACAGGTACATAGCTGTAGCAATCTATCAGGCATAATGTCAAAAATGATCACTCAAGTAGCTGCAATGTAAAATCTGGAAATAAAAGAGTATCTCAGTACTTCATAACCCATGTGCATTACAAAGGTGAATATTTTGAATATTTATTGGAGTATTTAATGATGGTTTAAAAATTCAGTTATTCTAGTATAGATTTGGACAGCAGGGATTGTGTGTTTACAAACCATTTTGTACTAATGCTTTTCCCCTGCTTGACTGCTCTTAGGGTACTCTTCCCCACCTCAGAAGTCACTGATGAGTTGTTGATGCATCAATTTAAACCAGGTAAAAATAGAATTCAGTCAGATCAGGCAAGGCAGAATTCATATTTGATTTCAATCAAAGTGAATTTGTATAGGATTTCTAAGAATTGGTTGTTTTTATGTTCAGACTTGGAGTATGTTTTATTCCAGCACTGTGTGCATTAAAATCTGTGAGAAAAAAAATCCTCTCAGTACCCTCATATAACATAGATTCACAGAACTAATCTGAAGTTTAATCAAAATGCTCTTTTAGAATCCTTATCTGAAGGAAAACAATTACGATTGCACCTGTATCTGTTTATAATACAACCAGGGCATTACAATTACTTTACCTTTCATGCTTTCCTAAATTTTAATCTGCAAATATGGTACTGCTTTTGTATGATTTCTTGGAATATTGTTGTAAATTTTAAAATGTAAGAATTTAGTGTCCTCAATTGCACTCCACCAAAATGAGTTTGTCACAATTTCATGGAAGATCTACTTTTAGTGTAGAATGGTGCTCTTTTATACTACAAACATTGTGAGTAATAAATAAATTATCAGTTCAAACAAATCTTCAGCTAAAAACTTAATTTAGGCAAATAAATGACACTAACTGAAATACTTGACCGGACAAGGAGACAAGTTTGGCAAATACAAAAACACACATTAATTTGTAGGATGTTAGTTTGACTTTCCTACCACACTGTTTACAACTGGCAGAGGAGTCACCAGGAATTGCCAGTACACAGGAGAAATGTGGAAAGTGAGATCACACTCCTCTAGCAGTCACAAAAAAAAAATTCAAAATAATTAGACCATCCAGCACTTTCAAATCCACTTTGAAGTCTGGCATTAAATCAATACAGTAACATAGTGTTCTATTCTCTGCTATTATCCCACTGCTAGGTTTTCCAAATGGTTTGTAATAAACTATCCATAAAGTACCAGTTTGTGATTCAAGTGAAAAATAAGGTTTGGAACCTTCAAGGTTCATTCAAGGGATGAAGGGGTTCATTCTGCTTCATTCAAGGGATGAAGTAGACTAGTTGTAATAATTTCTCTGAAGACTGAGTGAAACCATGAAGTTAGTTTTAATATAAGCAACATTTTATTAATACTATGACATAGTCATACTTTCCAGAATTATAATATGTATTTTAGAGTAAAATTTCCACTGACAAATTGAAAATAAATTGAAATAAACTCTTTGTTTCCAATCTCATTTTTAAGTTTGTGGATGTGAAACGACCTCTTAAAAATGTCACAAATAGTCTCCCATTCATCTTCTCATTCCTTCATGAGATTTCACACATTGAGATTACAATCATTTATTTCCTATTTATCTGCAGCACAGACCACAGATAAAGATGTAAACAAAACCTGCATAATGAATAACAGGAAATTGGAGTGGAACCAGACAGTGAAGCAATCCTTATATCTCTATTTTGGTCCTTACAGAAATATCAAGTACTCCTGTTCTGGACTATACTTGCAAAGCTGTATTTTGTACCCTACAGTAAAATCAGACTGTAATCAGTCTGTATGCAAGGAATTACTCCAATTTGCCAGGGCAACTCCACTTTCTGTGGCATCTTCTGTGCCTCCAGCTAATATCACTTTGCATTTACACATTTCACACCTTCAGTTCACAAGTCTACCAGCAGAATTTTGCAGAAAGATCTTGCCAGAAGCTGTCTGAGGGAATATATTGCATTAATTCATTTATTAGAAAAGATGTGCTAGAATATTATGATGTTATCCTACCTTAAAGATTACTGTTGCAATATATGTTTTCCGACATTTAAGGTTTGCTTACAGCTGTGTGGTACATTCCACCAAAAAATAACATCCTAGCCAAAGAACGACATGAGAACTGACTTACCACTTGTACCATTTTGAGGTATCTGGCATATCTTGGATCCTTGGCCACAGTTGTGACATTTTCTGTTACTACCTCCGTCTTCTGTAACCCTTCCTCTTGTGTATTGTTCTGCTGTATGTGAAGAACAAACCCTTTAATGGTTAGGTGCATGCACCACACCCATGGAGAGATTCCAAACAATAAAACGGAGTATTTTAGGGTAGAGAGTAACTCTTTTTCATCAGGATTATTCTGATCTACACTCACAAAACTAGAGGTTTCCTGGATGTATGAAATGACAAATCCAGCTCTTTTGCTGTTCGCTGTTACAAGAGTGTCCTTCTACTTTTAGACACAATTTTAAGTTATTGAACAACACATAAAAAACCAAAAAGGCCCTAAAAACCCTGTTAAGTTGCATTTAATAAATATCACAGTATTAAATGTAAATGGTCTCTTTATAAAAAATATTTATAAGGAGTATATCTATAAATTTCCCCCAGTAGTCCAATGCCTTTTTTCCTTAAAATATTTGATTTGCTGACAAAGGTTCCACACATATCATGTACCTTCTAAACTATACTTTTGAGTATAAATCATTACTCAAAGGACAATGTAATGAAATCAAAGATTCCTTGAAAGTATTTAATTTAAATTAAATGAAAAATGACAAGTTCTAGCACTTTTAAAATAACACAGAAAACTTTATTTTTTCTACAAAACTAACCACCTGAAAGCAGCACTGGGAACATCCTTTCAGAAATATATGAACTTTATATACTTAAATATACTTTATATACTTCCATATGTGAGAGAAGGAACACTTTAAAGAAAATGAACTCATGGTGAGTCATTCTCTAATGGGGCTGGAACATGCAATGCTGTCCAGTGCTTCCCCTGCTGCTGCCTGCAAAACAGAGTTGCAATATTTGACAGGCAGGCAAAAGCAGCAGAGTGCTCCAGCTACTGCTTCTCCACAGCAACTTCCACCAAATAAGAGAATGAGCAGAGATCAGAATTGAGGATTCCATAAGAAGAAACTGTTAGGGGAAATCAGGAAAATAACTCCATCTACAAATGGGCCAGCAAGGCTCACTTAGTTAAGTGGTGATCGATCATGGGATTCAAATGTCTGGTTTAAAAAAATCAACCCACCACACACAAGAAATTCCCCAAAATGACACTAAGTTAGTTGCAGGGATAGTATCTTAATACTGATTGCTTGTATTAAGCTGGCCTTTACTGTACATGGAGAATAATATACAGAAAACCTTCAATGTAATAAACTCTTTAGAAAAAAGCATGCTAGAAATTCCAATTTGAGCTAAAAGCTCACACTCTGATGAAAGGAAGAAAGAGTTGCAATGATGTGATTTGAACTATTATTTTCATTCATGACCTTGCCAGCACCATATAATTCATGTTCATATTTTAGTGTGATTGAAGAAAAGGAAGGAGAAATTTATCATTAGATTTGAGTTAGTTCTAATTATTTAAGTCACATACTTAATAAAGGGTACTTTTTTTGTTTTAAGTCACTTGTTAAAACAGTGCCAGTAGAGAAAAGCCTAGTCTTTGACTTTTAGAGTTGATTGCTCACTTCCAATAGAATTGCTTCTTCTATCTACTGCAAATGACATTAAAAACTTGACCTGGAGAGCCCTATTCCTCCAAGGAATGAGTTATGCTTTATTACTTACTCCAGATTGAGGTGATCCAGCTGTCTGTTGATCTGTAGCAGCCTGTGCCACAGGACCATTTGTAACACTGTTGACATTTGCACTGGACACTTCAAATTTGACATCTTCTAGGCCAGGAATCGAGGATAACTGAATGCAAAATACATCATCAATTAAGCAATGAGCTGTTCGTAAGACTACATGTACAACAAAATCTGCAGCACGCTGCTTACCACTTATTTTCCAGGTTGGTTTTACGTCAGTAAAATTTTAAGTTTCTGCCCCTAGTTTTGGTATTTTGATGGGGGAAAAAAAATCTTTCTATCCAGCTGTCTTCTACAATAAAAACTTTCACTGTCAACACAGGGTTGCAGAGCAGGAAAGACTTCCACACCTTCCCAGTATTTTGCTACTGCATTTATCAACCACATGAGAGCCATGCCATCTTAATGAACGCTTTCAAAATACCCAACCCTTCCTCCCAGAAAAGCCAACTGAAATTGCCTCCATCATTATTGAAAGAAGAACTTGTTAAAATTCCATAGTGGGTGATTTACTGACTTCAGGATTTTGTCAGGTTTTTTTTCCAAGTAAATGATATGCTGTATTTCCTATCTAAGACCTTTTGTCATTTCAGCTAAAGAAGATAAATCAAACAAATTTACATTAGCTTAGATCCAGTTCTGCGCACATTTCAGTATCAAAAGATTTACAAGGCTTCTCTCTAGCTACTTTTATCAGCTGTTACAGTCCAGTAACATACAAAGATATTTTTGTTTTACAAAGGGGGTAAGAATTTTCTTATTGGCATTTGTATGGCAAAAATGTGTTCCCTTCCCGTTCCACATGCTTAACAAGCCCAAATTTTCCACTAGGTACTGTTGGTTCCTTTCTTCTGTATCAACTACATATTCAAATGTCACACAGTACAAGTAGTAAGGCATTAACTAGAGAAGAGAGTTAAAGAGAGAATTTTTGATATCAAGGCTTTCCTATTAGCTCCTTCAAATCATTATGAAAACTTATTTGCTCAATTCAGACTCTAAAAATGAAGCTAGTTCACATAATCTAGGAGGCTGTCACTGTTAGAAGATGAAGTCTATATCCATACAAACCTTTGCATCCAGAATATTGAGTGTGGTTTCAATTTGTTGTATACGGAGAGAGAGCGCTGACAATTTCTACAACAGAAAACAATTAGGATGTGTAAACACTCCCATATGCACTTGGACATATAAAAGTTTGCATATAGTTAAAAAAAAATCACTTTTCTTCCTGCTGAAGGCAGAGTACAGTGTAAATGAGATTATCACATTATGAAATAAATGAAGCAATGACAACTCTTTTTAGAACAGTAGCTAAAGCAGTACAAATTTTAAATAATTTTACTCTGCAGTTGGTTTTCCCATATAGTGACAGAAATGAAGACAGATTATTTACAAAAGAAAGCCAAAGTAAATAGGGTATTACTTTGGGCAACTGTAGAATAATGGTAGCCATATTGTGCTCTCCCAGTTACCAAAAGATCTTTCCTCAAAGGTTTTTCCAAATGTGGAAGATGAAAGGAGATGATGTGTGTGTATGTACCTGAGCAAATACCAAGAGACAATCTGATAATTAATACAGCAGGTGATTCAAAGTCCTATACAGTCAAATCCACAATGAATCACAACTAACCTGACACTATATGCTCCAGGTGCACCTCAATCATATTTTGAATTTTTTTTTTTTTAATACAACTTAAATTTTTCTAAATTACTCCATAAGAACTGCCAGTCTTTTAACTAATCACTACCATACTCCACCAGACCTGTCCAAGTGAAGTTGGCTAGAGTGCTGGCTGGCAGATACGTACCATTCTGACAGCTTTCTGGCACCTTGGCAAGATTCTGCCTGGCTCTGAAGCAGAACTTTAACACCCTAAGAAAATGGCAGTTCTGCCAATATGCTAGAAAAAGCAGGAGACTGACAGGAGTTAGTCTTTTTGGATAGAGCACTGACTTGTTTACAGATGGTCCTTTGTTCATGAAGAGGAGTCAGTTCCTATTGGAAGGAACTATGTGTCCTACATTTAACTGGATAAGGGGGAGGAAAGATGTACAAAAGACAATTATGCAATTTTATGGGTCTATTTGACTAGACAAGAGCCAAGAAATTTAGAGTTAAGGATGGTGTCAGCCCTGATTTTGCATTTCTTGGCTTCTGTTGACTTACACTGCGACCTTTCACAATAAAAACACTTCTGTACTTCATGAATATGAAAAACTTCTCAAGGAGTATATAAAGCAACTATTTAGTCTCTTGAGTAACAACACATTTTGGTTAACTAATAACTGTTTTATTAGGCAGACTTTACAGTGCTGCTGTGTGCTCAAGGTGGCTTCAAATATACATGTTCTGATTTCCACAGGGCCTGTGGAAGAGGGAATACTGAGATCAGGTCACAACTGAGTTTTGGACAACTGACAACAGCATCACCAGGCGATTACACTGTCCCACCTATCAAGTTACAGGAAGTTTCAAAACCTAGGAAAAATGACTTTTTTCCTCTGAAGCTCCATATATTCATATAATAGCCAAATCTTATACTTGTTACGCGTCTGGCTCTCAACTTTACCAACAAATAACAGAATTTCTCAGATTACATGGCTTAGTCTAATTGGATGTGACTGCTGCCCTGGCTCAGCTGGCTAGAGCTGTATAGCATTCTTTGTTGAATAAACTAATGAAGAAGTACAAAAAACCTCTAAAGACAAAAAGGTTACCCTCAACGCCACATTAGAAAACACTCTTTTTACAAGGAGGACTCTTGTCCTGTTCAGTGTACAAATCTAATCTTGTTGATCTGATGTATTTCCATTGACTCTAAAGTCATCACATAAACGTACTAATCTTATTTTTATTTTTCTCTCTTTTTACAGGAAACTGAAGTTAAGGGCTTCATTTCTATACTAATCACTTGCCAAAAAATTCCTTTTTTCAACATAAAAACTATTTACATTCAGTGCTTAGTGTATGACTCTTTTAAATTAAAGGTGATAAAACCTGAAAGTAAGTTTTGATGCACTGCAAGAACATGGCATCTTTCTTTCATAACAAGATAAGAACCAGAGATAAAGCTGCTCAGAATAAATTCCTTGTGTCAAAAAGTTCAAAAACTGTGCCAAATACAAAAGTTTAAGAAAACAGGATGTAGTGTGGCACAATCAGGAGTTCATATTGATCCCTTGTGGAAAAATTCTGTCTTAAG
Source organism: Taeniopygia guttata (assembly GCF_048771995.1). NCBI lineage: Eukaryota > Metazoa > Chordata > Aves > Passeriformes > Estrildidae > Taeniopygia > Taeniopygia guttata. The sequence goes on along the minus strand of NC_133025.1, from coordinate 54,024,570 downwards.
CACTTACTAAAGAGAAACCTCGAACAGAAAGCAGACTACATTTTTGGTTTAAGCTACCAGTATTACTGCATCAAAAATATTTAGATGAGTGGTTCCCATTTCTTGAATTTTTTTTAAATGTATAAAGGGACAGCTGGGGAAATAATAAACATACCTCTTCACAAACAGTAGAAAAGCGGTTGAGAAACTGCACTGTGTGAACAACAAACTGGTTTAGAAATGCTACAGTTCTTTTCTGCTGAATAGCAGGAACCTGCATTAAAAAATATAAGAAAATTAGGTTACAAATCAATGTCAAGTTCCAAATTTGAACTGAAATATCTGTTATAAATGTATATTTTTTAGAAGAAATTATTTGGAAATCTGTCTTGTGCCTGCTATGAATGCATACATAGATAAACCATTTTCTAACACACATATTCATTCATACAGATCCTTTGCCACTAAAAATCTACTAACACAACACCTGAGAATTTACAGGACACATAGAAAAGGCAACAAAACCCAAGAAATGAAGGACTGTTATCTTAAAGAAAACACCTTTAGATGAAATTGTGAATATTCCCAAAAGTCAGTGTTAATGATTTTATAAAAACAGTGGGGAAATTAGAATCTTTCCTTCTGGAGTTTAAGAAGGAAAGCCAAATTTGGCCAGCCATACTAATACTCAGTTACAACTAACACCATGACCAAAACTGAAGTGCAGTGATGTTGCTGTCTAAGTATTTAGTGGCTACCCTACTGGTTCTCACTTGCAAGTCCAGATTACCCTAAAATTGCCAAAAATTATTCTCCAAATCAATTTAGATGCTCACATATTTTTCAGACTAATATGTAGAACCTTAAGTTTGCCAAATAGAATGGTGGTCACAGTGTAACACAGAACTGGCATTTTTATTTAAACCATTACAGAAGACTGGAATCAGGAATTTGCACACAAAAGTTTATGTCTAAAATTTTAGTGCCTCAGGGTTAATAACCTTGGACAATTGCTTTAAGTCTTAACCTTTGCAGAGGAAATCAGCCTATGAAATTGTCGTTGATTTAAGTGGAAGATTTACAAAGAATATTATTGGCAGCCAAGATTCTGCTGCATTTTTTTTGTGACTACAACGACTCTGGTCTTCACCTCTTCTTTAGTCGCTGATTTATCAGTGCATTCAATATACAGTTCACTACGGCAATCTTAAAACATCCTTTTTGTGAGACTTCTGTTGCTACTATCTCGAGCCTTCAGCCTGTGCACTGTACAACAGCATCTGCTGGAGTTCAGTTCTGTGGTTCCAAAATTTGCCAAGCAGTGCTTACGACCTTAGCAGAAACCTCTGGGGTGGCACAGAGCATGGAAGAATCACTGGGTCAACTGGAACTCTCTTTATGCTCTCTGTTGAGAAAACTAAGTTTAAAAAGAAAGTTTCTGCAACATTTAAAGAAATTACTACACAGCTTTGTATAGGATTTGCCTCCCAGATCGATGTTTGAAACGGCTTAGTCTTTAAACACAACGTTATCGCACAACTTGCAGCAAAACGCCTCAGGAGAAGAGGAGGAGACACGGGTAAGGAGCAGAGCCCGCTCGCTGCGGGGGCGAGGGCGGCACCGTCACCGCACGGGAGCCGCGCCCACGGCTGCCGCCGGGCCGGGCCGGGAGTCGGGCGGCGGGGCTCGCCCAGCACCAGGGCCAGCGCAGCCGCCGCCGCGGAGGAGGAGCGGCAGCCCCGGAGCGCCGGGCGAGCGCAGCCCGTACCTTGGTGAGGTCGATGCCGGAGCCCACGATGGGCAGCCCGTCCTCGTCCATGGCCGCGGGCCGGGGCAGCCCCGCTCCGCAGCTCGGCCGCGCTGCGCAGCGCGGCCCGGAAACAAACGCCGAGCTCCGCGGGGCGGGGCGGGGCGCGCCCGCCGCCCGCGCTTCCTCCTGGGAAACGCAGTCCCGGCCCGCCGCCCTCACGGCCCGGGGAGAAACCCCAGGGACAAACCCCGAGGACAAACCCCGGGGACAAACCCCGGGAACAAACCCCGAGGACAAACCCCGAGGACAAACCCCGAGCTTCTGGGGTGCCTTCTTTGCCCCCCGCTTTGCGATGCAAGTGGTGGCAGCCTCTGAGGGGCCCGGCCGTGCCGGTGCGGGTCACAGCCAGCGCTCCACAGGCCTCAGGACGGGGCCCTGCATAGTGGTGTTTATTTGGGGAGTGTCGTCCCGTGCGGTCGAAAGTCAAGGAAATGATAGAAAAGCCAGTGAAGGAACTGTGCTACACGCATAATTTGAGTGGGGAAGTGGCACACTTTGGATGTGGGGAGTCAAAATAAGGAGCACTGAATGGCTCTGGGTTCTTCCGAAAAAGACAAATCTGGAGTCCTTGTTTACAGCAGTAAAGCCAAAGATATGGCACTGGGTTTCCATATTTAGATGTTTACATCTAAATACTGCTGCATTTTATGAATTCAGGGCAGTTAAGAAACCATCATAATCTGAGGCTGTCAGGTGGAAACTTCTCTTTTGATGAGATGAATAAAGACGTACTAATTAATGTAATACTTTGAAGACTAGATCCCAGATGTACTATGCAAATTTTGGTTTAAAATTTACCAAAATTCTCAATTTACTTCCAAATCATTGTTTGCCAAGGCATTTTACAAATCCACATACAGAATCAATGGAAGCTGCACACAGAGCACTCAGTTCTGTTACGCAAGTTGCCATAAAATTCTCATTTATTTACTGAAGCAGCTTTTTTGGCTTTATTACTTCCACAAGGTATTTGTTACTAACCTGCTGTCATATGCACATCATTATTACACTATTACTAAGGTAGTATAGCAAAGTTTTTTTCTTCATGCTAATTGAATTATTGAACAATGTGGTTTTTTGTTCATGCTAATTGAATTATTGAACAATGTGTGATTCATACCCTCCTTTGGAGCACTGACATGTTGTTGGCTCAGTTTCTCACCTCTCCCAAAGGATGAGCGAGCATCAGGCTAACCTACAAAATTCAGTGGGTTTAGCTTTTCATTCCTAGCTTACAGGCGTTCTGTAAATGCATGTTGGGCAACAGAGTTGTTTATTGAACTTGAGTTATTTTGCCACTAATTTATTTGTTTATAATTACCTTAAAATTCAAGCTAAATTATATTCAAGAAGGATTAATCTCATTTATCATTAAGTGTCTATAATACAATTTTTCCAGGCAACAGCACTGAAACTTAATGTAAATGCATAGCCAGATCTTATCTGGATGTCTTGGTCTGTAAAGCTGGATAAGAAATCTCCCAAGAATATGGTATTTTGTGAACTTTCTGGTACTTCCTGCTTTTAATTTGCCCAAAAATACTGCATAAGAAGTGCAACATAGCACTTTTTCGTCCCAGCTGGAGTTAGGAAATGCAGGATATGAAAACTGAAAAACAGAGAATTGAGGAAAATTATCGAAATTTTCCAAAGCCTCTTAAAAAAAGTCTTAATTGAACTAACTCGTTCAGCTGTAAATATAAATGACTGAACTTCCAAGGCAAGGATTAAAAAAAAAAAAAAAAAAAGAGTGATAACATCTAGATTTACAGTGTGTACTATTTGAAAATTTATTTTTTTTACCAGCACCCATGTTGCATGATGAATGTCAGACTGAGGAATCAGTACTGTACAGAATGTAACTGCTGGCAGTTTATACCCTATGCATGTGTACATATATACACTGTCATTTAAAGGCCCTGTCCTGTAGATCCACCTTCCAGTGAAGGAAAAGAGATTGAAGAGTGTTTAAGAGTTACCAAAATTAAGTTTGGTTGAACATTAGTATTTTGAAGATGCCAGCTTTCCAGATGCTGAGGCTAACTTGGAGGGGAAAAGCCGGCGTACAGAAAACCGATCAGAGCTCTATCTTCATCATAGGTAAAAAATACCTGACTTGTGAATAGGGTACACAGGAAAGTAAAGGCAAGAATATGGGTTTCAAAGCATTGAAACTGATCTGCTCCATATGTTGCAGGGAATCAGAGCCTCAGGTCAACTGCAAAACAAAACTGCACAAGCTGAGAAAAACTGGCAAGTGCTACCGAAGCTTACAATGTTCATATGCATCTTGTGTGCTTATATACTGTTACAGGTCCCAGGACACCACATTCAGGTTAGAGGCAGCCCAGAACTCAAATAGCTATACAACTGAGAGACAAGTTAAACAGAAACAAAAAGCTGATCCAAAAATATTTCCAGACATAGTGTCACCTGATCCTCCAGAAGGGGAAATAGTTGTTTTTAATAAGGTGGTCCAATGAACAGCTGAAAATATCAGTGTGGATTAACATTTGCTTGATTTCCCATGGAGTCTTCTAAATCCATGCTTGCAAACGGTATTCTAGTAAAGTTTTCTATATGAAACTGATATTGCCTCAATGATTTTTCTCTATGCTGAATTTAAGTAATGTCCCCTCCAATCTCAATCTCAGTGTGCCAGAATCTGTACAATTCTTGCAAACAGTTCTGAGAATTATCAGCCCTTCAGAGTTAGAGTGAGAAATACAAATGCTAGGTATTACGTAGGTTTCTTTAAAAAACAAAAAGGAAACTAAATGATAAATGTTTTGCAGTTCTCTGAAAATGGCTTGTCAAGTTTCAGTTTTCCAAGTACTCTGCTGAAGCAACATGAGAGGATTAACTAATTACTTTGTTCTGTACAAAAGAGCATGGAGAGCATGCTAAAAACATTAGCTGCTCTCTTGTTTATTTATTTATTTACTTTCTTACTTAAATATCCATATTGCTTCTTTCCAGTGTAAAATGAAGAGCCTTGAACTTGGCAAGATAATTCCTGGGTAAACAGTTTTAAGTAGTCCTTAAAAACACAGCATGAAAAGCAAACATCCTGGTTTCTGAATTAACTACAGAACAGAAGAATTTCTGTTCTTTGCCCTCTTGGGTCTTAAGCAATTCTAAACCAAAAAAGTCTCACTCAAGAGTTGGTGTATATTGTCCTTGTCAGTATGGGTCCTGAGTATAGTGGATATATTCTGCATAGGCAGGAACTGTGTGAAGTTTGCTCTGAGGACAGAAACACCCACGTCTGTTCAGTTCCACTACACACCAAAAGCATAACAGCGCCTCAGGCCAATCCTTCCTCCCAGAGCCACAAAGATTTTTAGCTACAAGTGAATTAAACCTTCCCTTAAGGCTGCTATCTCTGGTCAGACAATGGATAGACAGAGGGCTGTTACCTTGAAACATCTGCTTATTTTACAGTTGAGGCACACACTAGTCCACTAGAACTTATAAGGAACTTTATATTCATTTTAGGTAAATTTTGGTGTCAGGTGGAAAGCAAAAGTTTTCAAGGATAAATGATTATGAGAAATATAATATGGTCTTAGGTTTCAAAAGGTGACTGTAATTTAATTTATTCATGACCTACTTCTGAATTGGTTTTATGTATCCCACATAAATAGGAACAAACAAATATTTTAAAATCTAACTACAGCTAGTAAAGAGGGCTACAATGCTGTAAGGAGCTTTTATACTAGTGAAACATCCTGACATCCCTTCATTTGCACAAGCATGCAAAAAAGATACTTAAGACAGGAGTCATCTCTGTCTTCTTTTACTTCCATTCTGGGTCTTGTATGGGAAGGACAGGAAAAATTTATTTCTAGAAAGCAGAATGCCTTTGGTTTTCTTGTAAAGACTGGAAGTAAAAGGCTATAAGCAGGAAAAAACCTCACTATGCTGTTTGACAATACAGGCTTGATGTAAATCCCTCTGTTGTAATTAGAGAAATAAAACTGCTTCAAATTATCATTCTGATTTTACCATTAGCTTCTTCACTGGTAGTAGTTAACTATTCCAAAACATCCAGGAACAGCATTTTATGACACTACTGCATTTTTTTTCTTATAAGATAGTCACAGTTCGGAAAGTTAATTATAGAGAGGTGTTCTTTCTGTAGGTACTCTGCACAATTTCAGATATTTGAGCTGTGTTAACTGAGTTAGACTGTCAGATTGAGATGCTGGGACACTAAATCTCTTTTAAAACTCCCGAAAAAAATTAATTTCACACCAAATACCATGTTTAAAAAGTACATTTTATTTTAAAAGAAATAACCAAGAACCAGATGGATGATAACCAATTTTTTCAAAAGGTCTTGTGCTTGCAAGCTAAAAATCAAACACGAGTGATTTGTATCTTGTTTGCTTCTTTCTTCTGCTGTCCAAGTGAAAACCATCACAAAGAGTAAATTTCTTCATTTTACTAGAAAAAAGGCATTATGCTGTCAAGCTTCATATTGAAGGCAAATACTTATTTTACATTTCAGTAACCCAGAAGAAAATTTTATGGTCTCCTCCAACTGCACATAATGGAAGAGTTCTGTGCCATGTCAAACCAGATCCTACAGCTGCAGTTCCAGTAAGAATGGGCTGTAAAAAACAAAGTGAGAGCAAGAAAAATATCAATACAACTTCCCTTATAAATGATTACTAAACTGCAGATACCAAGTTGCATAGAGAAATAAAGACCAGAGATTAAATACTCCTTAACAAATATAGTTAAAATTCAACAGAAGTTCTAGTGAAAAATGTGATTCTTTGCTACATAGTTCCAGTAGCTGCTTACTACATTTAAGTAACAAAATATTCCATAATAACAAATAGTTTCAACTCTTTACATTAGCAGAAACACTATTATTATAAAAGCATGATATCAAACTTAGAAACCTTTTTAAATTAAATTATTTCCGTTATTTAAATGAATTCATAACTAATATGTTTGGAGGTAATATTTTTACTGTAAGTATTACAAATATATACTGACTCCCACAAAATCAAAATATTTCCTATGCTTTGCATTTTTATGAATTATTTAAAATACAATTAGTTAAAACCAGAAAAATATACCATTAGGTGTTTTTAGCCTCCTAAGAACTAGAAATATTGCCATATTAATTAAATATCAGGTTAAAGGTGTTTTTCTTCCCCTTCGAACTGATATGGCAAACCAAGCCAAAACATATAGATCAAGCAGCTTCTAAAATAGCAGTTTTAAGTATGAACCATTTTTTTTCCTTAGCACGAATGCCACAAACCAAAATAAAATAAAATGGCTACACCAAGCAGCAGTTCTGAATGGTTTGGGCTAATTTTTAACTGTAGCTTTTAAGTAATATGAGTCTGATCTGCGGAGAACAGATGCAACTCCAGTCAAAAATTTACCTGGGGATGTCCTAAATGATGAACCAGCAATTGAGTAGTTGTCTTTCCTGGATATCCAGTGGTTGCAAACAGATTTTCATTCACTCGGGACCACCTATGAATAAAATGAACGTTCTTTCCAAACACCCCTGTCATACCAGCAGAAGTGCACACAAAGTGGAGTTCTCTCCCTTGGGACTAACTGCGAAGATGTCAAATATTCTAACAGCAGAGAAACAGATTTAGTGAATTAGCTTGCAAATGATTCCCTACCCACAGCCCCATATACAGAGTGTTGTAAAACAACAAAAACTATCACACGCATGCTACACATAAATACTAAATGTGGGATCATTCACAAATTTCACAAAGTTCATAGACCCAGTCCCCCTAAAAATGACTTAAGTGAGACACAAGCAGGTTACTAAATTCACAACTGTTTGCACAGGGATAGATTTAAGTAGATAAACCCCACAAAATCAAGACAAAGACATTTATACCTGAATAATCTGGCTCGGTCAATATGGACAGGTCTCTTATCCTGTGGATAACTAAAACAGACATTCATGGTAAAAAAACTGTTATGCAAATAGCTCTGAAGTACCAAAACTATCATAATTAAAACAGATTTTCAGGGTAAAAAACTGTTCTGCAAACAGCTCATACTATAAGTACCAAAAGTACAGTGAAGGGGACACATTGTCTTCTCCCTGTGAAGCAGCCGAGGGAAAACCAGAGCATTCCTGCAGCTTTAATCTCAATTTGGAGTAAGAAAACTGAAGTAGTTGTCCAGTTTGTTATGGATCAATACCTACCTACTTTTGACTTGGAATGAAATTTTAACAAATACATACAGTGAGAGGCAAACAGTAGTGAGATGCTATCTCAAATGGACAAAAAGACAACATTTTTAACATAAAATATTGATAAAGATGAAACAAAGAATACCAGGGAATGGCCTGGTATCATAATTCCTGATAATTGTTCATTAATTTAGCTAACCACTGGGCCATACAAAGATGAGCAAGGGGCTGGAGCATCTCTCTTATGAGGAAAGGCTGGAGGAGCTGTGCCTCTTCAGTCTTGAGAAGAGATGACTGAGAGGGGACCTCATCAATGTCCATCAGTATCTGCAGGTGGGTGTCAAGGGGATGCAGCCAGGCTCTGCTCCGTGCTGCAAGCAATAGGATGAGAGGCAATGGGCACAAACTGATGCACAGGAAGTTCTTGAACATGAGAAAGAACTTCTTTACTCTTCAAGTGACCAGGCACTGGAACAGGCTGCCCAGAGAAGGTGTGGAGTCTCCCTCACTGAAGACATTCACAATCCTGTGCTTGTGCTCTAGGATGACCCTGCTTGAGCAGGGAGGTCAGACTAGCTGACACACTGTGGTCCCTTCCAAGCTGATCCATTTGTGATTCTGTGACTGCCATGCTCTATTAGCCAAGTACCTTCATTTCCTCATGAAGAGAATAAAGACACCTACGCCATGGGCATAAAAATACCTGGAGCGAGTGATATCCCAGATCAGCCAATCACTTCCAGCAACTGCTCCAATTTTGAAAGTATTTTTTAAACACCAGTCTGCTGACATCAGTGGTGTTTGTTCACACTCCAGGGAGAGAATGGCCTGCTGTGTAATCAGGTCATAGAATCGTATAGTCCCATTCTTCTCTGCCACCATCAGCTGTTAAAAGAAATTCATAGAATGTGGTAAACTTAGCATGTAATGGAAATTAATTTTTTTTCACTCCATAGAAAACCTAGAATACATTCAAGCAAATATTAATAATACTAAATTAAATACAATTTTTTACTTAATACCAGAAAACTTTCTCCTGGACACTCTGTAACCAATAAATAAAAACCACTTTAATCTATACTATTGTTACACTGTTATACATAATGATTACATTATTTTATTTCTATATGTCTACAGGTACCTATGTGTATAATTTTGGTGGTTAGAAACACCAGTTCACAACCACCAAAGCACTGTGCTTTCATACATCAAAAAGTTATTATTTTAACATTCAGCAGCTTCTGTTCTGAGCACAAAGAACCCACTGACACATAGTGATGTAAAAAAGAAAGGGTTGTCAAGCACTGGGCTGCCCGGGGAAGTGGTGAAGTCATCCTCCCTGGAGGTGCTCAAGAAATGACTGTTCATGGCACTTAGTGCTATGGTTTATTTGATATGATGGTGTTCAAAGGTTGAACTTGAGGATCTTAAGAGGTCTTTTTCAACCTAAATTGGATTCTACCATTCTAAGCAAAGTATTGGTGTGGCTGTGGCTGTAAAATCTGTAGAACCACTCCTCCTGATTTTATATAAGATCTCTTACTTTATCTTATAAAAGTTTGCAACAGATTTTATCTAAACTTTTTCTGTTACAGCAATACACTCAAGCAGTGGTTTTTAAGTACTGTAGAAAGAGCTTCCTCATTAAATTATAGAATCATAGAAGGATTGAATTGGAAGGGAACTTAAAAATTCTCTTTTTCCAATCCTCTGCCATGGGCAGGGACACTCTCCACTAAGTCAGATTTCTTAGGGCTCCATCCAGCCTGGTCCTGAACACTTCAAGGAGTGAGCCTTCACAACTTCTTTGGGAAACCTGTTGCAATACCCAGATGATGAAATGAGATTTTTTTCATGAGGAGAAATGGTTTTCAGATAGTCGTGAACAATAATTAAGAAAGGCAAAGAAGCATTAAAAAATACTCCAGTAATACCAGTTTGTTTGGGAAAACTGTCACCAAAACATGCTTTCCTGCAAACTAAAGGTCATGGTGCAGCAAGCATTTTGACCTGCAATAAGCTTTTCACTGAGAACTAAATCTAGCAAGTTTTATGAACTTTTCAAATGGGCTTTTCTTTAAAAAAAAACAAAAAACAAAAAACCCCGTGTGCCTATCTCTGATAATGGTCAAAGAAAAGTCATGCTAATAATATCTAAGACTGGCATACTATTACAGTATTTCTGGGAAAATATATTAATTTTGTTGTGCTTACAAAGTTGTCCAGTAGCAAACAGCAGCTAACCCATTAAATTCTGATGCCACCTGAATCAACAGTTTTCCTAGTTAACAGTTTCCTTTCTTAGTAAGGATGGATATTGATATTGGTGGAAAGTGTGATGAGATTAGACATCCTCCTTCCCTACTGCTGTGTAAATATTTTGATATCTTATTTGACTGCTTTTCTCTGTTTTAAGTATGTGTTTTTGTGGTAACCTCAACAACCATTTGTAGCTGCTTAAGGCAGTTATTGATAGGCACAATAGAAATAATAAATCCAAGACTGCAGGGACTAGACCATTAATGAAGCTGGATATTTGGGTACATACCAGCTGTTTAATCCTCCTCAGTACAATAAAGAGCTAAGTATAAAATCATAGTCTATTGATTTGATTTTTCAGAACATATTTCATACATTTCAAGCAAGAACAACAACAAAAATATCCCTTGTTAACTTCAAACAGATACATTTCAAAGCTTGGCATGTTCTGTAAAGAGTCTGTATTATTGGTGAGCTGTGTTACCATGACTGAGAAAACTTGAGGTCTTCTCTGGTAACTGTCAGTTAATAAGCAATCAGCAGAATAGTTATCAACAACTGATGTACCTAATAAAGAAGGAATATTTCTGATGTGAGGAGTAAGGGACTGAGGGTAAAATGACAAGAATGGCAATGAAAATTCATTTACAGTCCCTTCAATTAGCAGATCCAACCAGTATCCAGTTACAGTGTAAACTAAGTCCTCAAACTTTAATGTTACTACAGCATCAAAGATTCACACTTTAGGTGTGTCCCCCCTCCTGTTATTTTAGAGGTGGTGAGGGAGAAAACCACAACCTTAAAAGCCTCCTCAGGATGCCAGCAAACACTCATTCCAGCAGAACGTAAAACAAAATGGGCCTTCTCATTTCCTTCCAAATCCCAGACCCTGGGGAGAAAAGAAAGAAAGAAAAAAAAGTAAAGTATTAAACTATTACCATTTGACTGCAAATACATTAACTTTCAGTGCCTCAGTACGTTCACAGAGGAAGTGACCAAATGAAATAGTGTTCGTGCTGTATCATTTGAAGAAGTCAGTGAAAGAGGCTAATGCTATGGATAATGTATTTTAACATTGATGAGCTAGGCAGAGCCTCTATTTAACTCTTCAAATAGTTTGACACTTTAGTTATCTAGACATGAACTCAGTGAGATGCTCCTATTTTTTCATAAGTCAACACTACAGCCTTTGTACTCTACCATAAATAGCAGTGAGGCAGTACAAAGCAGGAAAGGCAGTGTTGGTCCAGTTGATGCAAGGAACCTAAAGTGAGGTACAAACAACTTAAATCATCCATGTTGCCATGTAAAGGGCAACACCCTTTATTAAAGTTTTTTGGCTGCTTAATGTAAGAGTTTCCAGTATTTCCTGGTAAGACAAGATTGAGTAATGAAAATATAAGAAACCAGAAATGAAGCTAAGGCTTCAAGAAGGATCTATGGCAGAGGTAACATTAACCTAAAAGGGTCTTGGAGAACTTTCAACAGGTAAATTGCATGTACCAGTTTTACCTTTTCCTTTAGAAACACCTACAGTACATATCTGGCAGCTATAAAAAAATTAAATAATCAACAGTATTTGGTCAATACGGATGGACAGGAACATGTATGCTGAAACACCAAAATTAGGTTAGGTGATGAGTGAGTCTTCTTTGGATGTGTTCAAGATGAGTTGTAATGAGCCATGGAGCTACTTTGTTTCTGAAATGCAACAAAACCAAAACTGAGACTATTATACCTCACAGCCACTGCTCAGCTCCCTGTTTTCCTACAAAATTGATAGCTCAGTTGTAGGACAAAGACACCATAGTTGTGAACATCAGTCTGAACCACAAGGCTATGTATTATTTATATACATTTGGACATTGAAACATACACATATATCCTTCCTCTCTGACATGCAAAACTTGAGAAACAGCCAATTTTTAAAGCAGTGTTCTGCTCAGTCTTTTGAGCTAGATGAGTGGCTAGATACTATTATTGTTTATTCTAGAGGATTTTTGCTGACTTCCTCCAGACTTTTCAGTTTATATCTCACCAGGGTGCTTAGAGCCTTATATTTAAGAGATTTAAAAAAACCTTTTAACTAATACATCATAAGTCTAGACAAAATATATGGGAATAAAGTAAATATATTTAATGAGCAATGTTGTTTTCTTATGCCAAACCACAATAGATTAAATATTTGTTCTCCCCATAGAAAACACAGGGTCTCTAATCTTGAAGAATCGGTGTGCTTACTAAAAAAAGTCAAAACAAAAACCTGACAAGTGTTTAAAAAATGAAATATCTACTTGATTAGGTAATTTAGAAACATACAATACTTTCTTCTATTGCCAAAAGTTTTGCCTTGTAGATTTGTCCAAGTCAAATCAACACTTCCCCTGCGTATTTACTGTGCAGGGAGAAAATTATGATACAACAGAAGATGGTGAATCATTTTGGCAAAAGGAATATGCCATTATGTTTTCTTCCCTGAAGTGAGTGATGTTATTAGGTGTTGAGACAGAAATTTATGCTTTTTACCTCTGTAACTTTGTTATTTATAAAGTTACCAAATTTGTATTTTCTACTTTGTAAGAATGGCAGGACTGTTAGTAACAAACAGTATGGGGATGAGAAGGGATAAAACCCTCTTTTATATTTTCTTTATTGTCACCAAAGATAATATAATTTAGTTTTGGGGAAAAAAACCCCAAAACCCCCAAAACACAAATGAGGCAATACTTATCAAGATAGATCCTGGTCTGAATGCATCATGTCTACCCAATTACATATGTGTTCAATTAACTTTTTTCAATATTTCTTTGTGAAAAACCTAAGTAAAAAATGTGCAAACCCCAAAAATTTAGCCAAACTGATTTTCAATTCCTAAATTACTCACTAATCATAACCAAATCAGCTACAGATGCTGCCTCCCCATTTTGTCCACATTCCTATCACAATTCAGAAAGACTGAGGATTTTGTCTCCCATTTAAAGCTCTTGAAACCTTACTAATACTACCATGATTTTATACCAAAGTAAAATAACTGTCTATTTTTCTCCAAATATCCTTATCTTTTGTAACCCTGCAATATGTCACTATCTTACTTCTTCTCTTCCAACCAACCATCACGGCATAGACTTTTCACTGAGCTTGTGGCATTTTCTTCTGATATTTAAAAAAAATTCCACAAAAAAATTATTGGAGAAAAGTTTGAATAAACAAAGTTGAAAGACGTGCCAAAGTTTGATTGATGTATAGTCTCAAAATTAACATGTAATCTTCTCAGTAAAATAATTTTTTTTTAACTAACTAAGGACTGAGAAATTATTTACTGCAGTACTCAGAAAACTCAAACCACCCCAAATACAGATAGCAGCAAATGCTGTCAAAGAAAATTCTTGAGATACTAGGACCTTTCTCTTGTCCCTCAAATCCTGTAACTAACAAACAAATGAAAACTGCAGTTATCTCACAGCTTGAAGATATTAAAATTCCATTGTATCAACTATATTATATCTCATATGCACGAATATGGATGCATATGTGCAGCAATTTCATCATACAGTGGACTTTAATTACAGCTGGCCAAGTACCTCATTAGAACTCTGAAAACTTGTGGTAATGGAGATGATCCTTATTTTACCTTCTAATTTTCTTAATTATGAATAATTTTAACTAGCAGAATCAACTAACTGGATAAAAATAATCATTTACAATAGTAAAAGAACTAAACCAGATTGCAATCTTCAGGCATTTCTCAAATCCCCAGAAGATGGGAATAAAAATGGGAATTCTTCCAACAAAAAATGTCTAACAATTTTAGTGAGTGGGTGAGGGCTAGAAGAAACCTTGACATCTGATTCTCAACAAAGCATAATCAACTATACTTGATTCATTACTCCTGTCCAATATGGTTTGGTTGGGTTTTTTTTAGTATCTAACTTTAATACATTCCTTTATATCTCCATCAGAAATATTCCATGTGAGAGGAAAATCCTATCACTCTTAAAAAGTCTAGAGGACTATGGAAAAGGGCAAAATTCCTGTTCCTGAGATCACACAAAGGTTCCTCCTTGAGCACAAGGAGTGAGGAGCAGATCTCAGAAAAGGAACATGAAAGTGCAGACATTAGGAAATTCTGCAGAAAATACAACAAACACTGGCTTTCTCTAACGTCTTCTGCCAGCTCCATATGGATTGGCTATTGCAGATCCAGAGGGTACAAGGCAAGACATGAAAGACTGAAGTGGAACTGTAGAAATTCCTCTGGCTGGTTAGAAGAAGAGAAAGGTGTAATATTTAAGTTTTTATGAAGTCTTTTCACAGAGGAAATGTACAAATACTCCTTCAGAAAGCCGACCCATGTTCACCATTTTCTTTTGGTGATCAAAGGAAATGTCACTGTTCCTAAAGAATAAGCACTTAGAATATTTCAGCTCTTGGCATTAAAAACCATGTTATCTCTAGCTTCTTGTGATATCTACTTGGATATTCAATCAATAGACTGATCCACTTCTCACAGCTAATTGTGGGCTGCAATTATACCCTGTAGTGTTGGTAGAGGCAGGAGACACAGTGCAGTATCTCCACTTCACTAATACACATTTCAGGCCATGCCCACTCAGAACTAAGTCCAAGAAATACACATTTCTACTACTACTACTGAAATACCTTTAAAGTTATCCAATGCAAAACCAGAAACCACGCAGCATTTTTGAAACAAACATGACACTTCAGTTCTGTCCTTTCAGCCAGAGCAAAAAATGGTTGTTAAGAGCTATCAGCTTATCGTTCCCAATGTGGATATAACACTAAATCCTTCTGTGGTATGACTGCTACTGAGAAACTCAACTACCAATTCTGCTGATGGCTTTCTAAAATATAAAACTTCTAAACAAATCTAATGAAAAGATTTCCATTGAAAAACCATTTATAGGCTAGACTACATTCTAGGGCTGTGTTATTCTTAACATAAAACATAATGTGTCACAAAGGAAATTTCTCCATCATCCTCATATTTTGAAGACTTCCTAACTAAAAGTTTATTAAGATCAGACTGAAATCATGTTCCAAACATTTAATCCAGAAAGCTTTTGGTTGTTTTTATTTTAAGCTGACAGACGACTAATTCTTGCACTGTTCAATACCAGTTGGTTAATGCTTCATGGATGTACAATGTAACAGAATTGCATAAGACTATATTTGGGGGACATACAGGGATGCATACAAGCGTGCAAATTCAAAGACTGGACTCTGAAAACAATTCAAGACTTCTTTATCTTCATAAATTATAATGCAGACTAGTTTGAAAAAATGTAACCAGCATACCTCAGAAAAAAGAAGTATTTTGGTATGACAACTTTAATAAAGATTCTGACAGAAATCCGTACTTGACTGCACTAGGAATGATAAGATGCAAACAGAACATGGTTTTGGAGGCAGAAATAAGTGATAATAACCACTTTTCACATAGCCAAAAACTGAAATATTTATCGAATAATCAAGGTAAGATTCAAGTGCAATCTGGGCTGGCAATACATTAAAGAAAACAAGAACAACAACCATTAGCTTTCCTTCATATTGTCTAGAGAAAAATCTACACAAAATACCTAGGGCATGAGTGTACCATGTAAAAAATATGCTACAGATAAACCCCCTTAAAACCAGATGAAACACTACAAAGCATTCTAAAACTATAGTTAATTTAGCTTTCAGTGACATCAAACCTTGCCCCCTAATCCCTGGTTAGAGAACAAAACTAATCTTCTCATGGTCTGACATTTATTCTACAGGCAACAGAAAAGTCTGAACTTCAGAGTGACTGATGAATTCACAAAGTCCTCTATGAAGTGATGTGAGCCATGGCCTAAGGAAATGAACAGAACTCAGTAAGGAATCAAGAAGCAACTATAGTCACAGATAACATGGAAGATAATTCAACTATACATTCTTTTGCACTAAAAAGAGAGGAAGAGGATGTAGTTTGAGAAATAGTTAAAAGAAAAAGAGAGAGTGAGGGAGAGAAAGGGATGGATGAGTCTTTTTCAGCTTTTCAAAATACAAGCCATTCCATCACTCGATGACCAGAAGAAATTGCCATGCTAGTATTTTTCAGGGTCTGACAGTGTCAGTAACCTTTCAGTTCCACCTGAGGAGGGAGTATGAGGTGATTATCAACTGCATTGAATTAACCTTTTGACAGTCAAGAGGTTCATTTTTAGCATGGATATGAAATTAGTGGGTTTTGATAGGATGGTATTTTGCATTAAGTAATTCTGGAAACACCAGGTCTTCAACCACCAATAGCAGAGGCTGTCAGTTGAACTCGTGTTTTTTTCCAAACATTTCCCACAGTTGTTTGTTAAGTATCAGAAAAAAATCATTTGTACATTTGAATCTGTGCAGCCTCCTAGACTGTGTTTCTGAATCATAAGGAAAAGGCCAGCCAGGAGTAATTTTTTTTTGGACAGTGGTGGACAGGGACTTGCACACACACAGAGATGTCATTAACAAAGTGGGATACACACATTCCTACACTTGATGCAAATGTTCAAAGAAGTGTATAATGCCTTACCATTTCAAGGAATTAAATGAAATATTTCTTAAAGCTATTGTAACACAGATAACTACTTCAATTATTTTTAGTGCAGTTCTACTTCACAGCTGCAAAAAAGTTTTGAGTTGCGAGATCAAGGCAAATGAAGACCATGTGCAAGAAACAAGAATTCCTGAGTGACACAGCTGCAACTTTAAGGTAAGAACTTCGGACATAACCAGTAGCCAACTTACACTGTCTGTCCTCTAACCACAACGACTGAACTCCACTCTGAGATGTCACAGTTGCAGCAGCTTGTGGCAAGACTATTTAGTGGATGACAATTGAAAATTTCACTTCCCTAGAGATTTCTGACGAACTTAAATGTAAACTTTCTCTCGAGTGAAAACCAGGGAAGACCTAACCGTGCTTGTCAGTAGTCCATACTGAAAAGTTGTTTGAAAACTTTATTAAGATTTAAAAATTGAACTCAAGACTTGTACTAATTATTCTAGAACTTTATTCCACAGGCATTAGCAGATTTTGTATCCTAAGAACAATTTCAGAATAGAAATTCTGAAATTTCTACAGACAGAAGAATTATTCTGTACAGACAGAAGAATTATTCCTCTTCTTACATTACTACTGAAGCAAATTACAGAGTAAGTAAAGAATGATTTTGGTAAGTCCCAAGGAATGCATTTTCCATTAGTTTTGAAAGTGTAACCTTTAAATTCAATAGAAAAACTCTTCATGCCCCACATGCATGAATGGAAAAAATAAGAACTCAAGTAGCCAAAAAAAAATCCTGCTTATTTCCCATGGCTTTTAACCAAAGACTTTATGGTTTATGGCATAAAATGTCTTTCATAGGTACTAAGCTGAAATCTTGTTAGTATATATTAATTACATACATTTTATTTCCCTTTAAATTAATATCAATTAGACAACTGGTTTTAAAACAGTTTTCATTCATCCTAGGAAAGCTAAGCATTCCATAAAAGAAACAGGAAAAGGCCATGGCCACAGAGTTCAACAGTTTTTTACTGAATAAGCCAAATATGAGTTTAGATTTGACAAAGAAATCAAGGATAGGAAATAAATCAGAAGAAGATACAGGTAAGTCATACATTTCTACTATTCATTCCTAAAGAGTTTGTTGGAAATACTGACTAGACACCTAAGGAAAAACTGCCTACTCATCAGAGTAAAAAAAGTCAAAGATCCCAACTCTCTTGCTGCCCTATTGCAATGACCTGAAATGCCTGCATAGCCCCCCTCATCTCTCCAGCAACGCTGGAGGGGTAAGAGAAGCAGTTTAATAGGTTCCTGACACTACAAGAAGATGGGTGACCTTTTGACAAGGACAAACTCCTGCATCAAAAACCTTTACCCAGCATGCTTCAAAGCATTCAACCATGCTTGCCTTCAACTTCCAGTTGTAAATACTCAAACACCCGGCTTTGAAGCAGCTGTAATCATGGTATTTTGAGCTGCCAGTACCACTGTATTAGCATGGTGCTCTCTTCAGGCTATGTCATCCCCTGGTAAGGCTAATACATTTGGGTAGATGGACAAGTTCACGCATGTTACTGACTTTGAACTTGACCCACCTGATGACAGAATACATAGAGAAGGTCTGTATAATTCAGCACTGGGCTGTACATGTCTGCTCTCTCCTATTCTCATTTTATCCCTATCCCAGAAGGGGAAAAATAGTGTATGCTAATCCAAGACAAAAGTTTTCTTCATTTTGAATCTAGCTGATTCAAAATATTGCTTTCAAAAAGGACAACCCACAAGTCACAACAAAAAGCCAGTCCACAATCTAAGTTAACGAGAACAGTCCATTTCTTATCTTGTTAGTGGACTAGTCTTGTTAGAGGGCCACGAAGACATGCTAAAAAATAAAACTATAAATAAGTATTTATTTATTTAAGTGGACATATAAAACATTCACAGATAAAAAAAGTCCAATACTAGATTTTTCAATAGTGTTTTGAACAAAATGCATACCTGCAGGTGTGATCATCACTTACACTTGCAATTTCTTGACCTTCGTTGGGAGCAAAGACCAGATCATTAATGTAATCTGAGTGGCCATCAAATGTCTGCCAACCAGGAAAGAGAAATACTTTTACCTTAGAGCTGACTGTTCCACCAATATATTTAACAGACCTGCTAATGGAAAGATGTGTGTTAAGATAAAACTATATTTTAATAGAAGGTAAAAAAAAGTTTTTATCAGTAACTGGATTTCTTTAAAGTATCTAATTCATGTGTTGATTCATACTGCAGGTGCAAAAATCCTCCCCACTACTCCTTGTAGTTAGCACAGAGGTCAGTTTGATGCTTTTGCTTGACAGAGATCTATGAATCACACTAAAGCTTTTTATCATCTTTTCAACCACTGAATTTTGAAGGTAAAAGATACTAAATCTCAGAAAAGAAGAGGAGAATGACCAGGCAATGAATGCATGATCTACCTACATTAAAGAACTCTGATTACTGGTAATTAACTCTGATCTCTGAATCTCTCATTAAATACACCTATGGTATTTTTGAAAGAAAGCTCACAAATTTTTAAGTCAGGCAAATTTCCATGTGTAGATGTATCTGTTACTGTTCCACCCTCTTCTATTCAGTCCCACTAATTAAGTCTTGAGGCACAGCTGCTTTTGTTTTGCCCAGCAAGGTATCATAAAAATGAGACAAAAATATCCTCTTGATAATAGCATGAGACCGAGAGACTGCAGAGGAAAACAAGGCCAAATGAAAACAAATTCCACAGTTTTCTCAAAGAAAAACACACCACCTCTAAGTGTAGCTATTCTGAGGAACAAATGCAGAACTGATTAAAAAAAAAGAAAATCTCAAGCACGCACAATAACTAAATCCCCCTCTCTAAAGTTTTAAGAATACCTCATCAATTCAATACAGAAACATTTTCAGCAGCCAACTTATTTTTTTCCAATATTTTATTAAAGCCTAATGGATTATACTAGAACTAATATGCCCTAAGATGATGCTAAACTATTTAGACAGGATGCCAAGTCTTTTGACAATTTTCAGCATTCTGAATTCAAATATCCTGCTTCATTTTACTTCTACAGTTCTGTTGAAATATGCTTTTTATTAAGCAAAATTTGAAACAGGACAAGGAAGCCATAATTCATTTCCAAAAGAAAACCTCAAAAGAAGAAAAAGGTTTCACAAAGATCCATCAGTCATATTTTACCTTTTGTTTTTTTGTTCTGGGCTTGATCCAACCCATAAATTTTGGATTAGTTGTGTCGACAAAGTAATGGAAAACTTAAGTGTGCTTCAAGTTCCTTGTTGATAATTACATCAAGACAGTTTTTTCCATGGGGAAAACAGAGTAAGATTACTCTGTCTATCCCTCCCGAAGCAACACTTACTAATTGTTTACTATAAAAGACAAAATGTTCAGAGATTACATTCTGAACGTAGTCACATACTTCCTTCAGCTTTGTTTTCATGTTCTGGACCTCTCCTGAAGATCCCATGTGTCAAGTGTGCACCGTATAATGGATCAAAATTTTCCACATGTTCATTGTGAGTTCACCTCAGGTTTATGAAATCAGTTTTCTGAGGTATCAGTTAACTGTTAATAAGAAGCCACCATATCAAACTTTTTTGAAAGCCAGATCAGCATAGCTCACCCAGAATTTGTGAACATCTGGGATTTTGCATGTGATGTAAATCAGAGTTAGGTGTTACTTTTCTTGACAAGTAATCTAGAGTATAATGATTGTCCAGATATAAGAAATTAACTGATTGCCAGAAAGGGTTTTCCACACTTTATATCACAAAACCCCAGAAGACAGTCTCAAAGACAGCTTTTACTGACATAAACACACTAGTCCACATTCTTTTTGTTATGAGTTCTCACCAATAGGTAAAAACATGTATTCTCAGCTGTTTTCTCATTATTTTTAACATTAATCAGCCTGACTCACTAACAGTATGTATTTTTACCTTTTCCTCAGCCAGAGTACATCCTTAATAAAGTTCTTGGACAGCTAATTTCAGTGGTGGAGCTGGCATAAACAAAGCTAATAGCTTTACTGCTAAATTCAAGCCAACACTTCTCATTTGTATTACATATGCACCAAACAATCATAGAATCATTAAGGCTGGAAAAGACCTCTGAGATCACTGCGTCCAAACACGAATTTAACACTGCCAGGTCTGTCCCTAAGCACCACATCTGTAAGGTGAACACAGTGATCACACTGCTTCCCTGGGCAGCGTGTTCCAATGCTAGACCACCCTTTTACAGAAGAATTTTTTCTTAATATCCAATCTGAGCCTCCTCTGGCATGACTTGGAGGCATTTCCTCTTGTCCTATCACTTGTTGGCTGGGAGACTGACCCCCACCTGGCTACAGCCTCCTTTCAGGTGGTTGTAGAGAGTGATAAGGTCCCTCCCAAGCCTTCTTTTCTCCAGGCTGAACAACTCCACTCCCCTCAGCTGGACTTTCCTTCATAGGACTTATGCTCCAGACCCCTCACCAGCTCCACTGCCTTCTCTGAACATGCTCCAGCACCTCAATGTCTTCCTTGTTCTGAGTGGCACAAAACTGAAGAGGGGATTCAAGGTGCCAAGTACAGAGACACAAACACTTCCTTCCTGCGGCTGACCACACTACTGCTTGTGGCCTGATTAAACCAAAATAAATTAAAAAATTAGAACTCAGGTATTGAATTTAGCTCGCTAGAGTCTGTAGTACCAAGTTTATCCCATTGTTTCATTATTTCAACTTATTATCAATCCATTAGCTAAATATTAAAGAAACTTTACATTCTGCTAAGTTAAAAGATTTAATTCACAGCTAAACATTAAAGCTTGTTGTCTGAAATTCACAAAACTGTATATATTACACAAATAGACAACTTTAATATGGAATGACAGACATCAACTCAGAAGCAAAGAGCATAAAGAACTTTTACAACTATTTTGTCAGAAATCCCACCAAGCTGACTATGTCAGTTATGCCACTGCTCAGTGGCAAAATCATGTATGACCAACACTAAAAGAAGTAAATTAAAAGTATGTGCATGCATGAAGCAACACAAAGAGCATTTTCTTTCAAGACATTTAGTAGCATCCATCTTCACTTCTTATGCCCTGCCTTTATTCATTCTATTAGCAGTATGGCCACATAACTGACATCCACAATTCACTTAATTTCTGTATGACAAATCTCATTGTCTTACTAACATAAATTAACACATCAAAAATAAAAATCTATTTTTTTTCTCCTTTATACCCAATAAGCCATTCTCATCAAAGAGGCATTATCATATTCTAAAGCAGTAAAAGCCAAGGAATACTTTCTCCCTTTTTTTTTTTTATTAATTAGTTTTGCTTATTGTTAGCTAAGACCTCACCAAAAAAACTTTATACTAGATAGCACAAACATTTAATTAACAGCAGTACCTGGATTGGAACATTGTTTCAAAGGAAGAATTTTGAAGGAAATCAGAAGATCATGTAGGTGATAATTACAGTTATTCCCACTTTAAAGACAGAAAGGTATTTACAATACAATTATTATCACTAGGGATGATGAACATAGGATCTGTCACAAGTGGAGCAGAAAGACAATTAAAGATTAGACTTCACTAAAAATCAAATAATCTTTTAAAAATCACATAAGCTGCCCTTACCTTAAATTCATTATTGTCTTGCAGGTCTGAAGTAAACAGCCTTAACTTCCTATCAGAAGCTGCAGTACAAAACCTACACTCAACAGATTAAAAAAAAAGGCCCTTCAGTCAATCAGCATTGCAATAGTTGCCTTTTAATCAGTTTTCCTTCATCTTAAAAATGCAAAGTGAGACTCAAAGAAAAAACAGATTTTGAAAAAAAAACCCCAGAAGCATCTATCTTAACTTTTCCGCTTTTGCCACAAGCAGAGTTATAACTGGAGTTTATCTGTAAAACAGTGTGCATCAAGTGCCAAGAATACTTATTCAGGCATTTTTACAAAGCTAAATCTAGATCAATTACTAATTACCTGAAATAACTCTCATAAATGCTGTTGAAACTTTCCTTGGAAGAAGTTAAGTGGTAGGGCACAAAAAACAGCCCTAGTTATCAGTGTTGCAAAATACATAAATATAAAGTTCATAAACCAATTTCTATTCAACATATTTTAACCCAAAAAACTGTATGAAAATGGAGTCGTAAGCAACTATGGTAATTCTGAAGAATCAAACTACTGAGTATATTTTAATTCAGAAGTTCACATTTAATAGCTAATCATCTTTCTAGATTTTTTAGATTTACACCTCAAAAGCTCTCACAAATAGTATCTAACCTACATTGAAACACAGCACATATTATGCAAATCAGTGCAAATAGTTTTGAAAGGGGCCATTCAGATGATCTCACATTTACTAAAGCTTTTAAAAGAAATGGCTCCTCACTGATGTACAAGGAAAGAAACTTTTATGTCTGGGGTCCATAAAAATAATGAAAAAGATATTATTTACAGCTTGTTCAGTGGGGAGAGGATCAAGGGGCACAAGGAGGACAAAAAACAAGCAAATGAACAAAAAAAGACTATAAGAATAAATACTCTACTGAAGATTTCAGAGACTTCATCAGTGATTTCTAAGGAGTTAGATTTCACTCATAAGCTTTGAACAATCCAATGTTAAGGACTTACGGAAAACAGGTAAGAGACAAGGATTCACTGTAGTTGTTTATTGTTAAGTACCTTATCTGAGGAGGTATAGCATCAAGTCTAGTTTCAGGACTCCATGCTATGGCATCAACTCTGATTCCATGGTGAAATGTTCTTAGTGTCTTATATTGCATGCCTTCCACTTCTGCGTCCTCCTCCTATAGAAATATTGCAGTTAGCTGATTCACAACAAGGTCTTGGTGACTTCTAACAAATCAGATTGCCACAAAATGAAAGTGCTTTCAAAATTATACATATTGCAATCTTTTCAGATCTTAACACCTTCAAAAATAAAATCTGGAAGATACATAAAGCATTAATTTATTATTTAAGTACTTAGAAATTAAGTACTTACTATTATATTTAATTTAAGTACTTAGTATTATACTTAAGTACTTAGAAATACATTAAATTATTGCAGTCTCAAGCCAGACATCAATGAAGAGCAGAAAAATCAGAACTGAGCTATGAAGATACTGAGCCAATTCTCTGTACTAGTATCTTCACAGATACAACTAAGGCCACTTAAAACAGTATGGCAATTTAGCACACATTGCAGTGAGAAGAAGCAATGGGAACAAAAGCAAGCATGTAATTTAATCCATCCTCTTTCTGAACTGTTTTTACACCATGGAAAATGCTGTCACTTCCAGAACATCGCTCTTGAAACAGCAGGAGATAAAAAGGTGCTCTCAGTCATCTGATTACAAGCTTGCTTATTCTTACCACTGATATGAACACCAGATAACAGGAAAAATAAAACAAGAGTTGGGATTATGGACTCCATCAATAAGTTGACCTCTAAAATGCTTTTAAAAGTTTTCAGTACATCCAATGGAGCACCTCAAAGGATATTCCTACACAATTCTCTCCATATCATAATTCTGTTTTAAGATAAAGAACCTCTCTGTATGCCCTCTACATAATGTAGAGGGCCAAGCAGAACCCAGCTGAAGATGCATGAAATTACCCACAGTTTTTCAATGCTTCTCAACAGGAAGAAAGAATAACATTTTCCTCTCCTACTGTGACATGGTCATTGACTCCACATGTGGAAGGGATGATAAGAAGATTACAGAAAAAGCACCTTGTGTCAGTGGTTATAAAGAAGCAAGATGAAGGAAAAAAGCTTCGAAATTCCAAGCAATTGTCTTCAATTGATTGTCAAGCATCTAGGCAAAAAAACTCATGTAATGAAAAACATTTTATCCAGTATAAATATATGCAATACTCAGTAGTTTCCATTTTAAAATTTTTCACAATATAACTGTAAATAACTTAAAAGTAAGAAATTTTACTTTACAGACTGTTACAGTCTGTAAGGGAGATCCAGTAAAAACAACTGTGAGAAAAAAAAAAATTATGTAAGTATTTCTACAGTTCATCCCCAAAAAGAAATATCTATAAAATTAGCGCAGATATATCAGTGTGTATTTTACATATATATATATATATATATATGTTTCTATTTTCCTGAAAAACAAGTATCCTAGACTTGTTAGTGTAATAAACAAGTAAAATTCTCCCTTGTTTACCCCAGCGAGAGGAGGAAACAGGAAAGTGACCAGAGTCTTTCTGCAGTAGAGGTGCTGGCAAAGTCAGTTTCAGGGGCATCTAACAAAAACACCAGTAACACAGACTAACCTGAAATCTGCAAGTCCCAACAACCACATAATTGTTGCCACCATAAGCAATGAGGGAACATGGATCTCCACAGTCAAATGGATTGAATTTTACCACGTGCACATAATCCTCGCAATCCACAGTGTAAGAAATGTTTCTAGTAGAATCTTGCTTCATTTTCAGTGAACTAAGTCAAGGTATCACGGGAACAGTGTCTTCTTCAGGACAAAAATCCACATTCCTACACAAAAATTTAAAAAAACATAGATGACTCATTGCATGAATAAAAAACGCAAAGTATTTGTGGCAGAGCAAATAAAAATTTCCTGTAACATGTTCAAGAACACAAAAGCTGCAGTTAAGTGTATTAGATGTAGCCTGTTTGTTTCATCAATCAGAATATTTACTAAATTAACATACATTCAAAACTGTCTCTTTCAGACTTCAGCAGTAACTGCAGATCCTGTACTACCCTTGGCAACCCAACAAATACAATACAAAACCCAATACAAAAAACCAAGTAACTGCACACACTTCAGAAGAGTCGCAAACCGCATTTTAACATTTTCAACCAAATGAAAAGAAACAACACATCACTACCTTCAAATTCTCTTTACTTGTCTACCTCTTTACGGACTGTGAGTCTAACTAAAAACAGAGTTAACCAAGGTTGCAAAACTGTAAATGAAAACACTATCGAGCATTCAACCAGTTTTAATGAAAATCAGGTTTCTGTGCTAGAACACAAGAGGCCAAGACACACAGTTGATTTCAGAATCAATTCCTTGTAGTCCCAGTAGAGATTTGAGATAAGCTTATGTCGTTTTAGGAAATCAGAGCTTTAACTACACACCACGTGGAAAATCAGCTTGAAATCTCAGACCTTTGACAGATTTTGGTGTGTAAATGACCCGAAGGTCTCAGCATCCAGGCCTGAATGTTTAGCTTGGGAGCCAGCCAGGTCTGACAGAGGCATCACTCAAACACAGAGAGGCTCTCTCTCCATAGTTGTGTGTTTGTGTATTAATTCATACAACAGTCCACTATATTACCATAAATATTTTAGCCATATAACCTGCATAGCTTTGCTCCTAAAGCCAAATGCAAGTTTTAATCCTATCAAAAGTCTTCGTCCTTCAAGGCTTCGCATGAACAGAAGCAATTATAGAATCTTAGAATGTTAAGGGCTTAGAACAGACCTTTAAGATCATATAGTCCTAAACCTCGCTGCCATGGGCAGGGATACCATCTACTAGACAAGGCTGTTAATGCCTCATCCAACACTTGAACACTGCCAGGATTTGGACAGTACTTAACCATTCTCACTGTAAAGTATGTCTTCCTCAAATATAACTAAAGTTTCCCCTCTTTCAACCAAAGAAAGTACCCATTGCTTCTCGCCCTATCACTACAGTCCCTCTCCTCTTTCCTGTAGAGCCATTTGAGATACTGGAAGGTGCTATGAGATCTCCACTCAAGCTCCTCTTCTCCATGCTGAACAACTCCAACTTTCTCAGCCTGAATTATGGGCCGCCAGACCAGCTTGAAAACACCAAGAGTATGATTACCTTTATTTCTTTAGTAAGCACGTCTAGGGCAACCGGACCGCGTGGATGCGCGTTACCTCCCCCATCCATGCGCATCCTTTGCCCTCCTACTCCCTCCTTTTCCCTTGGGGGCCCAGCTGCTGCTCCCCAGCCAGGCTGCCCGAGTTACCCCGGGCCGGGGGTGGCCCAGCCGCGCTTCACACGCACCTCCGCTCCCCGGCTCCCGTTCCCGCCGGGCCCCACCGTTCCCGGCAGCGGCAGCGGCGCGGCTGCTTCCGGGGCAGCGGCCCCGCGCCCATTGGGCCGCGCGGCGGATTTGAACGCGGCCCGGCCCCGGCCCAGCCCCGCCGCAACCGGAGCACCTCAGCGGCAGCTCCGGCACCGCGCTCGGGGCACGGCAACGGCCGCACCGCTCGGCCGCGGTGGTGATGCCGATCCCGGCTTCTGGGTGTTAGGGGCGGCTCCGCAGGGGTTTTGACTTGTTCGGGCTGTTTCGCTGGGAGCGACAGGTAGGGTCCCTCGGAAAGCTCGTAGGGTGGGGAGAAAGAGAAGCCTCCGGAGAGATTTTACTCTGCCCCGCTCGGACTTGCAGCGCACGTGTTTCATCCGCTGTGACCCCCTCCATGTGACTTTCACATTATCAAGTGGCTTGTCCCCTTGTTTTGCAGAGTGCGAAGTTGCTGTTGCAATCGTGCCTGTTTCCCGATGTCTCCTGTCCTCCCTGCTCCATGCCCACACTTCCTTGTTCTTTACAGCTGTACCAAAAACCAAACCCGCTGTGGTCTCTGCCTCAGCTGTATGGGAAAAGGTCAAAGGTTGAGTTTTGTCTTCTGGAAGTAAATGGGATGGGTATTGCTCTTGTACTGTCCTTGCGGTGTTAGGGAACTTTGTTTCAGAAAAGAACAAGTTTAAAGACAAGTTTGTACCACTTTTCATGTACCTTGTCTTGGCAAATGCAGGAAGGTGAGCATGAACCAAAGCATGAAGTAGCCCAATTATTGCCAGAGAAGAGAACGCCTTATAGAAGTAAAAAAATCAAAATTAAAAAAAAAAGGGGGAAAGACCATATCGGTAACAAAAGTGTTTAGAGTTGTCTGTATTAGTAACTCTTAGAAATATTAAATATCTCTTTTTCCAGGATTAAAACATCCTCATAGACACTCATCTGACTGTGTATAGTGAATGCAGAAAGTACTGAAGACGCTCTGAGGCTGCTTTTGGAGACAAAGACTGTCATATCTGTGATAGCATTCCTTTATGTTGGCATAATGTACAAAGAAAGTAAGGACTTTGTGAAGGCATGACATACTGAACCACTTTTAACCCTTTATTTTCATACTTGCTCTGTCACAGTGAGTCAAGTCTGGTTTAGTTGGAAGAGTTTATTCTAGGAACTTGGTCTTTAAGAAGATACAACAGGATTTGCACAGGTTTTTGGGAGGTGCAGACCTGCATATGTCTCTGGCATAGTTGTTTTTCTCTTGATTATATCTATCGTCTAGTCTGGACAATGGTTACTTTTCAGCAAAAAATTTTACATTTGGTCAAGTGTTTCAGAAGACAATGGCCTTTATTTTCCAACTCTGAAAGGACTACTGTATGTGGAGCAGACTGTATGTTGATGGCATTACAACTGTCCATGGCTGAAGTCAATAAACAGGTTAGTGTTCTTTTCAGTATATTCTTGGTACTTGGCACACCTCAGACTTGGTTCCCTGGCTGCACTTAGTGCTTAAGCACCAACATGAAATTTTTGGTCATTTCCATGCTGTTTGTTAAAACAAGGTGTGTCTGAGGGCCAGATGCAGCAAGGTAAGAAAATGAATATGATTAAGTGCACTATTGAAGCGAGGTTTACAAAAAGGACCTGCAAGATAGATGGGAGGATGGAAGTGCTTTATTTGTCTGTTTGAGCTCCAAACTTTAAACACTACTGACTGTGTCACTTCTGTTTATTTCCATCCAATGTTTCTTTTGTGCTATAGATCAGGGTAAGAGAACTATGGCATTTGGGGTGCATTGTTTTTCTGAGTGCTCCAAGAAGACTTCTGAATGGCATGTGAAGAACATGATTACAAAACTGATTTGGTATAGTTTGTGTGAGTTGTACTTGCCATAGTCCATTCTTGGCTGCTGCTTTTCCTGACGCTGGTCAGGTGAAGACCTATATGTACCTGTAAGTTGTGAGTGTGTAGCCAGTACCAGTAGGAATTTTATGGCTTTCTTTGTGTGTGTACATGAAGTGTCTGTCAAATGTTGAAAAGGAGGAATAACCCTAAAGTGTCTCTGAAAAAAGGCTATGGCTTGTCAGAGGTGGAGGATGTCTGAAAGAGACCAGAAACAACTGCAATATACAATCAGGCCTTTGCCTGTGTCTAGTCAAAGGAGAGCTATTATAATACTTGTTTTAATAGCTTAAAGATACCTTTTTAGGTTAATTAACCTAATTATTGATGAAAACAATACTGACCGGTTTTGGAAGACTTTCTCAAGTGTTGCATAGTAAGTCAAACATGTAGTACAAAGCTTTAGTGTAAGAAAATGAAAACAAATGTACCAAATCAGCAAACATACCAGAAACAGCAGAACCACATCAAAGTGAAATTCTTAAGCCAATAAAAAATCCAAACAAACAGAAAACCTTCTTCAGTTTGTGCATCAGAAAAAGATTTTGTAGTCTAAAATATGCAGACTAGGAATATCTCTTGCTAAACATTAAGTATAAAACGGGTTAAGTCATCCCCCACTGTTAGATATGTTACAGTAAGGGTACTAGAATGCCCAGATACTACATTGGTACTTTTTGGAATGTAATATATTCCAGCCAGGAGCCTGGTGTCCTCACAATACCTGTGTAGGCTGAAATGAGAACATCAGCGTGCATCAAAAGCAACTCTTGGAAAACTGGTAGAAGACATTAATGCAAAACAACATATGGATGTGACAGCTGTTTGTCATGTTTGTTGTGATTCTCAAGGGAAAACTGCAAACAGTTTTCCAAAGCCAGCTCTGGGAACTAAAATGTGTTGTTCTGCTGTATGCCAAAATTTACAGACATGAAAAGGTTCATTGCTCCCTGTTTTCCTTGCAATAAATTTTTTCTTCCACTAGAGGTAATTAGTTTATTCTACTTTATCCTTTTTTTCCTCTTCCATAAATATCTCTTATTTCAGAGATGGTCTAACAAAAATTATAGCAGTTATTTTCAACTAATTTAATTTTGAAATGTTTAGCTTCTTCAGATCTGAAGAAAGAACAAGTTTTCAAAAAACTGATTTGTTTTTTCTAGTTGGTCTAACAAGACAAACCTTGGCTTGTATATGTGGATTAAAATTATTTTAGGACTTGCATGTGCTGCATCTGAAGCACAATTTCTTTAGATGGTATCCATTTTCAAGTTCACAGTCTTAAAGCAAAATCTGTCTGGTTTATTTTGTTCAGTACTGAAACTTCAAACTAAGATGCAGAGTATTACAGTTGTAGACATATTACTTGTTAGGTGTCTGATTTAAATACAATAATTTGAATTGTTAGCACCTGTAGAATGGAAATCTATTTTGGTAAAGTCAATTACTGCAATAAAAATAATTTCATTAACAGGCTGTATTGGGAGAAACCCAACACATCCAACCTATCACAAATAACCAAAATACATTTCTCTTCCTTTAGGAGCTTGGACAATTTTAATGGCTTTGGTGTTTTAACTGGTACCTGTATCAACAGTGGAAATGAAAAATAACAAAGTTTTTAGGAGAACTCTAGCAAAGTTTAAAAGCTTCATAATCTGTTAATCTTAAATTTCACCAGAATAAGGATAGAAAAAAGTGTAATAATCCCTGATCCAACAGCAGGGATGAAAGAAAAAAAAAAGCAAACCTGTGCTCTGAATCCCTCTGAAAATACTTTGGGTTGTAGCAATGTGGTATAACGTCTCTGAATAGAAATACCTTTCACCTAGATTGATTAGTATAGATCTAAAAATCTAGGAACATTTTCAAGAAGATTCTTCCTCAGGGTTTGAAATAATAAGAAAAGTTTTCAAGATGAAGTTCAGCTGAGGGTAATTGCTTTAAGTTGACTGTTTGTACCTGTGGATCATCAGGGGTAGAAGATGAGTTTTTGGTCAAATAGTCACCTGTCATTTTCAGACTATGGCTGTTTTAGTTAGTGGGATGGGAAACTGAAGTGTATAAAATAATTATTTTTCCAGAATCTGTGAGTTTAAGTTGTCAGACTTAAATGTGTTGGAAATCTTTTCTAGAATGAGAACTTTGATACTGGAAGAGAAACTGCTTCTTTGTTGATTTTAGAAATTATCTTCCCTTTAGAAATTTGTTTTTGTATATTTCTGATTTTATATAAAAGCATAAATATACAAAATCTTTGGTTTATTTCTGTTCTGTGCTTCGACAAGTGCATTGTGTATGCCGACTGGAGAATATTATGTTCTGTTTAGTATCTTTATTTCTTAAAATGATTTCCCAAATTGTCCTGCTTCCATGTTGGCAAATGAAGAAAAAAGTGGAGTTTTACAGTGTTACTCCCTTAAACTGTTCTGTCTCCCTTTTGGTGATGAGATACTCCTGACTAACTTTGTAGCAATTTTATGTGATGTGCTGCTTGTAACATGTTGTAATGATGCTACTAAGAGAGATTGTCTTGGCTGTCCTTCAGCATGATTAATTTTGCACAGAATCACAGAAGGGTTGAAGTTGGAAGGGAACTCTGGAGGTCATCTTATCCAGCCTCCCTCAAATAGGGCGCCTGTCCAGGTGTCTCAAATTGTCTCTGAGGATGGAGACTCCATAACCTCCCTGGACAATGTGTGCCAGTACTCGGGCATCCTCAGAGTAAAAAAGTGTTTCCTGATGTTCAGAGGGAACCTTCTGTGTGTGTTTCAGTTTGTGCCCATTGCCTCTGCTCCTGCCACTGGGCACCTTAGGAAAGCTCCTGTCTCCATCCTCTTTGCACCCTCCCTTCAGATATTTGTATGCTTTGAGATCCTCCCTGAGCGTTCTTTTCTCCAAACTAAACAGCCACAGCTTTCTCAGCCTTTCCTCATACGTGAGGTGCTCCTGTCCCTTCATGATGTCTGTGGGTGATACGTGAACTTCCTTGGACTTCTCTCCAGTGTGTCTGAGTCTCCCTTCTACTGAGGAGCCCAGAAATGGGCACAGTACTTAAATGTGGTCTCACCAGTGCTGAGTAGCCTTCTCTACAAGGGACAGGCTCTTCTTTAGAAAAGCCTTTGGAGTAATACGTATTTCTCTGGATACTTTTTTAAAAGGAAATTATATATTGAGGCTGTTCTACCGTCTTCCCCATACCCTGTGTAGTCAAATTGTAACTTTAAGTTAGTTTCATGTATTTGTTATGCTTAACAACTGAGGTTGTTTTAACAATGTTAAAATTTTTGCGCTTAAGCCTTGATGCATCTTTCCTTGCTTATCAATAGGACTTTTTCTTCTCCCTCTTACCCCTCTCTCTATAGTATTACAGGTGTCTGTTTTGAGGGGTAGAAGAGAAAGCAAGGATGTGTGGGTTTTTTTATAGTTTCATTAATTTCTAACCAGCAAGGCTCTAAATTTTCAGTCTCTTGTTTTTATTACCACTATAATTGACAGGGTTGGCTTTAGAAAGTACTGGTTTGTTGTTTGGGAGAGTACAGTTTTTGCTTTGCCTATTCTGTGATTTTTCTGTGACAGCTACTGTTCTACTGTCCCCTATGTACAACAGCTCTCTTGTGATCCTTACATAGAGCATCTACTCTCTTGGGCCCTGGTACTTTGTCCCTCAGCACTCCCCTTCACCCACAAAAAGTGTTCAATACCCATGCCATTGTAATTTTGTTTATTATTATTTTATAATATTGTCATTTCTCTGAGCCTTGGCTTTCAGCCTGGAACTTCACCGCTTCTGCACTTTGCAACCTCGCAACTGTCTGATGTCCATGTGCTTGTACTCACATCAATCAGTTTTTCAGTCTGTGCCCAGCACTGTCACCATGATAGGAAACTTGTTAAAAATGCTGCTTTTTCCTACGTGAATGTACTTTATGTACCACAGTTTGGGAGCCCCTCTGCTGTGTGAGAGTGTAGGGAAGCAATGAAGTCTGAGCAGGACTCAGGTGACAAGGGTGCAGAAGTGCCCAACTCAAGGACAAAGCCGGAAAACAATGCTGCAGTCTAGGAGTATGCCTGGAAAGAATAGCCCCAACACAGAGGTGGTGCTTAAGCACAGCAGTCTTTTGCACACATGTTCCTGAAAGGATTGATGAGCCGTTGTTTGGGGAAGGTGGAAGCCAACATTTTGGTGCTGAAAGCACAAACTTTTTTTTTTTAACAATTTGCTGTCGAAATAGAAATTGATTTGCTATATACTTAGCACTAGAAAACTTAAAATACCTACAAAACAGTGAATAATGATGTCTTTTAGCATGAAATGTTGCTACTGGATTTCAGATATTCTAAAACCAGAGGCCCCAGCTGACTTAATATGCTGTATTACCAGGAAGTGAAAATACTTTGTAATACCTTATTGGTTCTATTCCTATGAAATGAAACACTTGTTCTGCCTATAATGGAATGAAAACATGGGACTTTTTGAACTTCCTTAAGCTATTAGCCAGTTGACAAATGCTTACTGCAAAACACCACAGTATTTTTAAAATTAATTTTAAAACCAGAGACTTGATAAATTGACTGTGTAAGTAATGGATTATGCCATCACAGTGAATGTCTGATCACAAAGGTTAATATCTGGAATGCAGCATTTGGATTTAAAATATTTTTGCAGCACTAACATAAACTTTGCTAATCCCTGCAGGCCCTTGATCTGGTGAGTAAATGTTTTGATTTATTAGATACCTTATGAAGTTGTACTTTAACTTGGTACTCCTGAAGGATTTTGATTCAAAATAAAGTGAGAAAATAACATTTTTTTCCTATCTACTGCGGCTTTGATCTGTTTAAATTGGGTTATAATAAGATTATATGTTTAATTTTTTGAGGGGCTGAAATGAAAATCGGGTGCTTTTCATAAAACACACGTGCAGTTTTAACATTCTGGTGATATGTGGAATAATATGTAAGTTCATAGTGTTGGTTTATCATAACCCATGCACAAATTAGAAGGCAGGAAAGTGCTCTGAAGCTAATATGTGTGAGTGTTCTTTAATTTTCACTCCTTGTTTTTCACCTAGACAATACCAAAATAGTTGACTTTCAGGATTTTGGAGTTGTGTATTTAATGAGGTCTATTGAGAAAGTTGCGCTAAGTGTGTTAGAACCCAAAGGAGGGATCATTTGGGTTGGAACAATTAGGATTAGAAATTCTCATGTTTTCTTATTTCATGTGTTCTGTTGCTAATGGTGTTTATAGGTAATTTAGTTGCTTAATGTTGAAATGTTATGAAATAGAATTAAACCTTTGCTGTAGACAGGAGCCATCTGCCATTATGGACAGTGCAAAGCAAGGCTTGTTCCTTGGTCAGAGGGCATTTATCTCATGTTACATGGTGAAAAACAGCTTTTTTTGCTGCCACAGCTTGGGGAGTGCTTGAGATACCAGTGGTGTGGACAAAAGTTTAGCAGCAGGAACTGGAGATTGGTACTCAGTTTAAAGAGCAGTGTGTGGCCAAAAATGAGGAGGACAAGTTGTGAAAGAGAAGGTGGTAAGAGCAAGTGGTTGGAGGAGAAGGCAGAGTGGCACATGGACCAAAATCTGATCATTTTCACCAGAAGAGTGTAGTCTATACTGTATAGTTAATGTTAATTATAGTAGTAACAGAGGGATGTGCATGGCTTTAATGTATTTATTAGAACTGTGTAGCAACACTGTCAATGTTATGATAAAGTATAACTGTATTAATGCAAGGAAGAAAAGCTCCTTTTTTAAATTGACATATGTTTTCCCAGTTTACTGCTTGAAACAAAGTAAGGGAGCCATATTTACTGCCTTTGGGAAGTAAATCCCTACCATGCTGCAGACTATTTCTGCAAATAACTTTATGCAAGAAGTAGTCCTACAACATTCACTGCATTTTCTCATGGGTGAACTTTAATATACAGGCCTGATATTTTAAAGATCAGGAACAAATACTGACAGAAATATAATAAAATTCAACTGTAAATGCAAAGCTATAAGTAAGACTTTGTTTCTGATCAATTTAAATTATAATAGATTTTCAAATATATGTTTGTTTACATATTTGCAGCTTCTTTTAAATTTATTTTCAAAACTATGCTGAATATGAAACATGTTTTTGTTTTTTTTTTTTTTTATTCTGCTAGCACCATGGAGACTTCACAGTGTCACTTAGTGATGTGTTGGAAATGTGGAACTATTTGTTACATGACAAACTGGGATTGTATGAAAACATGAAAGAACCTGAAAATTATACTGATGTGAAAAAAGCCTATAATGACTTTTTAGCAAGAAGCAATATGCTAGATTTAATAGACATATATGAGAAGTGCTATAGTCTTGGACTTTTAGCTGAAGATGAAAGCATATCCCCTGTAAGTATTATGTTTGTTTGACCTCTTATGTTGCTTTGACATATTTTTGGTTCCAGTTATGGATTAACTTCTAATTATACACAGGTGCTCTAGGTTATTCACAACTTGGGGAGGAAGTTTTTGAGTTTAAATTACTAAATTTTGTAAGAGGTTTTAAATTCACTGAAAAATTATTTCTCTGTCCTGCTGGAATGTGAGGTCCCACAACTCTTCTATGAATAAATGACTCCTTGCCATAAATTGGAATGAGAAATAAACTGTAGAGATTTGATAAAACTGGAACAAAGCTTAGTAATTAACATGTCATGGGGTTTTGGTTGTATGTTGATGTGTAGCTAATATATTTTTAATGATTACCATTTTGAAAACACTATGCTCTTTAAAAAAAACCAACTTCTGTATAATATATGTATTTGCATGTTAGGTTTCTTTTTTCAGAAGTTCCAGTTCAGCCACTCAGTCACAGCTCTGTTGTAGTTTATTGCAGTCGGTTTTTTTGTTTTGTTTTTGGGGTTTTTTGGGTGCTTTTTTTTTGTTTTTCTGTGTTTTTCTTTTCCTCCTACTTTTCATGGGAAAGATAGAGAATTTGGGTGGGTTAAGGAGCTCTTGCTGAACTTGGCATAACATGTTAAATGTTCTCCAAAATGTAAGCAGTGGCTTTTAGTGCAAGTGTCTAATATAACTGTTTGAGATAATTTCTAAGTTAATTTTAGCCTTACACTTCATTTCTCCACTAGAATAGTTATACTTCTAAAGACTAAAACTAAAAGTGGGTTGTAAGGGCTGTGCTAACCTCAAACACTAGCAAAATGACAGAGATAGGTTTTGCTTTCTAGTCATCTTCATATTTAAGTTTATTATGATCTTTTTATTAAAGGTTCAACTGTTGGAATTTATTTCTGGTGTAATGAATGCACAAGAAAATAATGGTTCTCTTCTTTCTACTCCTACACAAATCAATAGACAGGGCCAGAACCATATGAAGGTAAAAGTTTTTTGTCTCTTGTAATTTTCTGTATCTATTGAAAAGATGAAATATAACATAGTTTTATTTTCCAATTATTGTTATTCAAATGTGGCTGTGTTAAAAAACAAAACAGCTTGTGTATCCAAACTTTGCATCACTTGAGTGTATTGTAGGTGTGTATGGGGCTATGTGCTGAACTTCATATTCTGGAGGACAGTCCAGAATGGCAGGCACTTGATGTAGACAAACGCACCATCACTCAAGCATTGTTTTGACTGTGCGTTAAATAAATGAAGTAATCTCCTTTGATTTCATTTTATTAGCCTGTAGTCCCTTACATATGGAAGAAATCTGAATAGCCACTGTGGTGGTAGCTGTAGCAAAGCAAACAAGGTTTGGCTGTCCCAATTGAGGACTTGGCGACTTTCCCTTTACCCTTTTAACCACCAAAATAAGAATCTCTGGGTACTTTCTAGCAGTGCTTGAAATGCTGGAGCTTTAGTCATTTCCAAACTTACTTTTCTCACAATGAATGGCAATTTCAAATCAATCTTTGAGTATAACTCAAAATATTTCTGGACAAGAAAATATTTTCTGAAGTGAGGTTCTTCCCTAAACAGTACTTCTACCACTACCACAATGGCTTTCTTGCTGCTTTGACTTATGCAGTAAAAATATTCTTTGCTCTTTTTTCCTCCTCTGAGGACTGTCTTTGCAGACAGTCATATGTACATATTTGAGTTTGTGAAAATATTTTGTTGTATATGTACTGTGCTAAAAGAAGATATTCCATGGCAGGTATAATTTTTCTTGTTATATGTTCTTCTGTTAATGGCCTCTTTTTTTGATTTTTTTTCTTTGCTTGCAGCAAAACTGCAAATTATTCTGTTCTGGGGCTGTTGTTCTCACAGTACTGCAATACTAGCATTTACAATGTTATATATTGGTTATGTGGGTGGGGCTGGGTCACAATTTATGTCCAAACTCAGGCAGTGGAGTTTCTTTGATTGAAGTCCCCTGGAAGACAAAAGAAAAAATTACAGAATCTCTGGCAGAATTGGTAAATAGTTTAAAATCTTAGTCTTTTTGAAGTTAATGACAAATTCTTACATGGTTTAATGGTGCTGGTAATCTGCTTTGAGATAGAAAAGGTATGTCTGTGGGGAGGTTTTTAAATAGAAATTTATAACCAGTTTTAATAACCCTCAAACACCTCATGAATATTCAAGTACCATATATGCAATTCTAACTTATTTATCATGTTTGTTTTCATCAAGACTTCCGGAATCCTCATACATAAAATAGCATTTTGAGATGCAAGGTGAATTCTTACTCTTCCAAAAACTACATCAGTACATGACTAATTAACTTTAAAATAAAATGGAACGTAATTTATAGCAGTGGGATTGAACAATTTGTTTGTTCTCTCATGCAGATGACAATCCTGGCAAAGAAATCTGTCTGTTCATATTTAAGCCTTTTGGTGAATTCTAAGGATGATCTGGCAGTGGCTCATATTCTGAATGTTCCTGACAGAGGACTTGGTAGAGAAGCCTTCACTAACCTGAAACATGCCTCACAGGAGAGAAAAATGTCCATTTTTCTGGTATGTGTGTCAAATGAATCTTCCTGGAAGACAGGGTCAGTAAAGTAGGTCTCTAAACAGAGAATGTGGCTTTATATGCAACACTGATGTTTGCAAGCAGAGTCAAATGCCACCATGAAAAAGATTTTAAAGTTAAAAAGAAATAGATTCTGTGGGGAGCAATGGTTGCTTGTTTGGTCATGGGATCTCAAGGTGGACAGAAAAAATAGTTTGTGTGTATTTCAGGAATTCTAAAATGGGATCTTACAGTTGTTGTCAGCACAGAGCCATCTCAAAAATAGTTGAAATAAGGTAAATAAGAATCTTCTCCAAAGAACCACTGTAGTCACTCATACTCAAAATAGTGAAATTTTGTATGCAGTGTAACCTCAGTCTAAGTTAAAAACAGTATGGGTATGTAGCCACTGAAGCAGCTGCATTCTCAAACTTCTATGGTTGAATAAATATGGAAAAGTTGTGAAATCTCAGTTCCAGGTTTAATTATTTTAGGTCCTAATGCTCTGTTAATGTTGTATAAAAAACTGTATGTGTTTGGACTGGATTTACCTCGTCTTCTTCAGTTATCAGAGGGGAAGCTTCTCTACTGTGTGAAGAAATCATGTTTTCTGGCATCTGTGTTTTGTAGAAATCCTGAAAATTAGAGTAATTTCCATTAGGAAGGGAAAGGCCTATGAAGTGTTTACTTGATCCATGGGAGATCTTTAGCACAAAGACAGGAATACTGTCAGGTTTACTTTCTGTGCTAGAGTAATTTCAGTTTCTCTCCTTCCAGCCCGAAGAGCTTTATGATTTAGCTCTGTATTCTGAAATTAAAATTTGCATGTAGAATTAACATTACTGCATCTGTGTCAAATGCATTGGGTTGTTATCCTTACTGTCACCTTCTTGGCCAACTGCTAGGGTTTTTGTTCTTACTGTTGCCTTAAAATTTTGGAGGTTGTACTCTATGGTTTTGGCACATCTTTTAATTGTCTTACAGCATATAAAAATATATTAACACTTTCAGAAGGACAGAAGCCTTAGCTGTCATTATTTTTTATAAAATTTGAATATACATTATTTGCTTCTCTAAGAGTTGTTATAAGCTGAAGTAAACTTTTATGTGCTTATGTTAAAGTTGTCTTTGGGCCATAGAGAGCACTCTGAATATGAGAGTAGTTTTTGTGAGGCCAGCAGGAGCATTTAAACAGCCACAACAACAACAAGAGTTATGTACAGTGTTTTAATAAGTTTTTGTCCTAAGCTTTCAAAAAGCTGATGTAAACATCAAATTAGCTGGGTTATTTTTACTTGTGTTTTGGTTTTTTTTAATACTATTGTACTATTTAAGTATTGATCTTGCAAATATTTATGGTGAGATGTACAAAGCTTGCAATTAAGAGCCATTGTTTGATTTCAGGTAAGTTATTTCTGCTATCAGCCAGCTGTTACACAATTTGCAGACCTGTAGGAAAGGCTCACTTCAACATATGTGCAGTCTATGTCTACAGTTTGATATTTCTGCCTATTTCTCCTAATAGATGGCAACCTCTTTTATCCGGACCATAGAACTTGGAGGAAGAGACTTTGCATCTTCTATATATGATCCTTTAAGAGCCCATGTAAAAGGTCTTTCCAACTTTGTTAATTTTATTGACAAGCTGCAAGAAATTGTTGGTGAAATCTTAAATACAAGGTAATAGATTTGTCTTGGTGAGCCCCTACTTTTCTTGTGCTTAAACAAAAAGAAAATCAAATAATGTACTTACTAAAGAATTCAGAGTAAATGTTT
Organism: Taeniopygia guttata; assembly: GCF_048771995.1. Taxonomy (NCBI): domain Eukaryota; kingdom Metazoa; phylum Chordata; class Aves; order Passeriformes; family Estrildidae; genus Taeniopygia; species Taeniopygia guttata. Next base: position 53,985,060 of record NC_133025.1, on the reverse strand, counting down.
AAAAATTAAACCTTATTTGAAAATATAATTGAAAAACAATTGAGGTGAACTTATGAATTTTTGAGAGGTTTTTGTATTGAATTTTTATCAAATCAACATATGTATGGTGGTTTGGTTACTTCTCTAGTTAAAAATGAAGTTTAAAAGACTTCCAACTTCTCTGGTAAGTACATAAACTGATATGTGCTTTACTTCTTGCTAGTTAATTCCTTCTTTTGGTAATTTCATTCTGTTTACCCTTCTGTAAAGGAGTCTTTATTGCTGCTAACAAATGACAGTTATTTAGCCTTTTCTTTCTTTCATTTTAGGTATATAAATGAAGCATAAGAATTATTTCTTAGGGAGGCTCTGGTGGAGTTGCTGATTTTAATTGTGTTTGAAGAACTGAAGTTAGTCTTTTGGGCAGTCTTATAAATATGTGATTAATTAGAGAAGTGTAAATATAACACAGGGGTTTGAATTGGTAAGTGCTGGCATTATTACAAAGAGAAGAGCTATTTTCTTAAGCTTCATAAAAATTAATAATTTTGTCATTTATAATCAGTAATTTTTCCATACAAAACTTTGGAAAATCAGTTCTAATAGTTCTGTCGTTGATACTAAAGAATTTTTTTTTAAGTTTGAATTGAGTCTAATCCTCACAGTGGAAAACAAAATGTTCTAAGTAAGCATTTTTTAAGTTAATGTTCAGTTTCCATTGAAGCTGGAAGTGGGAAGTATTTCTGAAGTAGTTTTGTCTTTTTTATTCTTTTTGTTCTTTCATTTCAACATCCTGGATGCGCGAGACATAATGTCTGTGCTGGTGATTAAAGAAAACTATTTGCTCAACATATAGTAGATGCTATTTTTCCTTTGTTTAAATCATGTCTGGCACTGTATATTGATGAAAAATATTTATATGCATGAACTTTTTAGGATAAAAAGACTTTCTCAGGTGAATACAGTTCAGAAAAATGTAACAAAATGCAGTATCTTGTTAATTACTCCTCTGTTTAAAAGAGAATGTTTAAATGTGAGAAAAATTGGAGTGGGATAGTTGCTGGGAGTTATCAGTTTCTCACTGGGTGAATTCTCTAGAGCTTGGAAATGCTTTTTAGCATTCATATATTTGTTATGTAGCTTTTCCTGCTGCACCTGCTGTGCCATTGGTTTTGGGGTATAAATCTTGTTCATGTCAGATTCTGTGCATTCAGTTGGCTGTACACATGTAGGTATTGCTGTTTGTCTTGCTGACCAGGAGTGGAAGGTGGCTGTACTGTGCTGTTTGTAGCACCTCTCATACTCCACATGGCCTTTATGCCCTCGCAGTGTAAAATATGTTTTTAATCTGTGTATCCATAGATGTTTTCAAGTGTTTGGTGTGTCACATGGATGAGGACTGTCTGTGTGTCCTGCCTGTCATGTGGCAGTTGTTGGGAGCTCCAGAAGATACAGTTCTATGCAAAAAAAATTCTCTAGTTCTGTTACTGCTGCAAAGTAAAGACCAGAGGGGGATAAAGGAAGCAATGCAGCAGAATCCTGAGTTACTTTGTAGAAGCCTGCTGAAAAATCCAAGAGCAAACTAGACAATCTGTCTGCAGCATTGCTCTTTCTCTGATGCAGAGATTAGCCAACCTGCATTGACCAGGTCTCTGTGTTGGCTATGCCACAAGAAAAATGCTGCGTTTTTTGCTTAATGGTTAGAAGTCCTTTATTTCAGTTTAATTTTGTCACAGTGGACATCTTGTGAAATCTGTAACTGCACAAAATACAAAGTAGCCAAATAAATGGTGGGTCACTGTGAGACACATACTGGAAAGGAGCTTTCTTCATCTGCCTGATTCCTTTGCTTTGGGAATCTAGAAACCAAATTGAAGATCTTGGACAGTGGTGTGAAGTGCTTTAGAATATTTTGTGCTTAGTAGGGAGATATTGTGTAACCAAGTATCTGCTAACATATGGAGAATAACCAAAATGTGTTTCTCATCTCCCCATCATTCAGCTAAGAAAGTGAACAGTATATTAGATGGACAGAGGGGAGTCTGTCAAAACAGAGTGGAAGCTTAATGAAACTATGATGGTTTGGTTCAAATCTGGCACTCCTGATCGCAGGAGAAATGGAAAGACGAAATGAGATTTGGTAGTTTCAAGGTGTATTCACTGAAGACTGAGCATTCCTTCAAATGTCTGGCCTGTTGAAATTGTTTGTGTCTCATTATCTAGAAGTCTGATATTGGAAGAGATCACTAGTCTTTCAAGAATCGGTAGCATGACTATTCATTAACATTTGGGGGTGCTGTAAAACTTGTAATGCTAAAATGATTTATAGATTGATACATATAAGACTTGGACAATGTTAATGCAGTATATGTAGAATTTGGATGTTCTACTCTTTCACACTTGTTTCTTGACAAGGAGCATATCAATGTTGTATTTGTCAGCTAAATGGATGATTATTGTACACCTTAAGATCTGAAAACTCTTTCCTGCTGGTATAAATGAAAATCTGCAGTTCTAATCCATCATTCTGGAAGCCCTTTTAGGCCAGAACTCCTGAAATGGCTTTTCCCAAGCTTGTTAAAAAAGCGTGACTTAAAACTGAAGGACACGAGGTCATTCGTCATGTTGGTTACTGTGCTAGATGGCTGGTGTGGGGAGGGGGGGGTGAGTACATATACATACGCGTGAAACCCCCCCACTCGTGTTGTAGAGTAGCGAAGCTGGGAGGTTGGCAGCGTTTTCCCCCGGGCTGGGCGCTGCCCTGGGCGCGGCAGTGGCCGCTGGGTGTCACCATCGCCCAGCTCTGCCCGGAGCGGCCCCGCTCGCCCCGGCGCGGCTCCGCAGCGCGGCCCCTGCAGCCTCCGCTGCCGCAGCACACCGCTCGCCTCAGCGCCTGGCTTTGTGCTCCCTGCTTCCCCCCGACAGGAAAAGTGCTCTTCCTTATGGGCTTCCTTCGGGAAGTCGCGATTGCATCTCGAGGCATGGTAGTATTTGGGGAGGGGAAGTGCACTGGACTCTATCTAGGCTTGTGCTGAATGTTTGAGTTGATTGGACAGTGTTCATGCAGCCCTGGAGGTTGTGGTCTAAAGTTGCTGGAAAGTTGTGCAAGCATATGCAAAACATTGTATATAGGATTGCTTAAGTTTAGGATTATAGAATAATTCAGGTTGGAAGGAACATCAGAAAGTTTTTGGTCCAACATCCCACTCAAAGCAGGGTCAGTAATGGAGTCAGCTCAGGTTAATCAGGGCTTTATTCAGACAAGTTTTGTACAGTCTCCATCCTTGGAGGTTTTTAATCTCCCTCTTGGCAGCCTATTCCAACTGCTTTTGTCCTCAGTGAAAAGTTGTGGGGGTTTTTTTCTTATATTGAGTTAGGACCTCTCTTGTGTCAGTTGATGCCTATTGTCTTTTTTCACTGTCTGTCAACATGAGTCTGGCTCCATCTTGGTTGCCACCCTGTAGGTATTAGAAAGCTGTTAGCAAATCCCCCTGAAGCCTTCTCCTCTGCAGCCTGAACAAGCCGTTCCCGTAGCTGCTTCTCACAGGGCATGACTGCCTGACCAGCTTGGCAGCCCTCTGCTGAACTTGCTCCAGTTTATCAGTGTCTTTCCTGGACTGGGGGCCCAAAACTGGACACAGTATTCTAAATTTGGTCCAACGAGTGCTGATTAGAGAGGGATAATCACATTCCTCCGACTACTGGCTATGCTACTGTTGATGCAGCCAAGGATACTGTAGGCCTTCTTTGCTGCCAAGGCATGCTCCTGGCTTGAAGCTTGCTTGCTGAACATGCACCAAGGTTTTTTACACAGAGCTGCTCCCCAGCCTGTGTCATTGCAAGGGGATATTCCTTTCCAAGACTGCATGTCTTGTTGAATTTCATATGGTTCCTGTCAGCCCATTCCTCTTGTCTGTTTTCGTATCTTTGCATGGCAGCTCTGCCCTCAGGAGTATTGACTGTTCCATCTAATTTGGTGTCATCTGCAAACTTGATGAGCATGTAATTTTAGAGAGTCACTGCCAAAGATAATAGGAAAAAAAACAGGTTTTAGGATAGGCCCCTATGATACTTTATTGTTACAACACATCTGCTACCTTCTGAGCATGATGATCCAACTAGTTAACTCCTCTAATTGTACATCCTTCCAGACCCTAACACAAATATTCTTATATTGAGAGTATTCTCTGACTGTGTTGATAAGCCTCGATACAATCAAGGGAAATGGCACCCACCATTCTCCCCTGGTCTTCAAATTGAGTTATTTTATTATAGGGAGAAACAGATTGGTCAGGCATAATTTACATTTGATAACTGCATGCTTATAGTTACCAGCTACCACCTAATCCTTCATATACCCAGATATGTGTTCTTAGAAGACTTTGCATTATTTTCTTGAGGAACAAAATGAGGCTGATGAACTTGTGGACCCCCAAACTGTCCTTATGGGGCTTTTTAGGTGGTTTTCTTTGGTTTTTTTTCTTTTTTTTTTGGCAATGATTTGCTTTTCTTTTTGTGAGGGACCACAACTGGTCACCCTGACTTTTCAAAGATGATATAAAGTTGTCTTATGAGGGCATTTGCCAGTTATATTAAGGGTCTTGGATGCAATCCATTTGGTTCAATGTTCTTGACCATACTCAGTACTGTCAAGTGAAGCCTGATTTGATCTTTATCCAGTGCTGGCAGCTCTTTTCTGAAAAATTTCTCTAACCAGAGTGTTGGTAAAGACTGAGGCAAAGAAGGCACAGAGTACTTCTGTTTTATCTGTGCCCACACTGTTGTAAAATCTGCCTTTTAGCAAAGGTCCCTCATTTTCTTTGTTCAGCAGGTGAAGCTCCTTTAACATCCCTTGTAATTCTCAACTCCAGCTGAGCTTTGGTTTTCCTGATAGCATCCCAAAATGCCCAGGTGATGTTTCTAGATTGTTTGCAATCTGTCCCTTCTCCACCATTCTTTGTGAAACCTTATTGCATTCAAGCTCTGTCATCAGTTCACTGTTTAGCCAAGCTGGTCTGCTGATATTTCTGCATATTTTCCGAAGTGTTGTGATGAAATGGCCCTGTGCTCATAATATTATTATAGTATAATATAATTTATGTTATTATAATTAATAACAGTTTGCCTGAGTGCCTTTGCCTTTTAAAACTTTCTCACAGGGAATTTAATGGCTGCTTATCCAGACTTATTCTAGGAAGAATACTTGGTTACTTTTATAGCAACTTTGTCACCAGACCTGAGTAGCAAATCTTGGGATGGAGAATATGAAGAGTCACTCCAGTTTCTCCCAACAAGCTGAAAGACATTTTAGCCAATACAGCAAAAGCAGCAGCAGCAGCAAGATGGAAAAACACTCTGCAACAAGTGTGTTTTTTTGCTGTGTTTTTGTTATGGATATAATTATCTGTGAAACTCCAAAAGGTATAAGGAAGAGTCTTCACTTAATTTTGATATCTGTCAGAAAATTTGACTAATAATCATACATCCATTGCTGGAGGTGGAATTTTTGAGTACTATGAGTGCTTTGATATAGTTTTTTTCTTTTACAAATATATTTAAATAATCTAGGGAAGTTCACTGATAAGATTTTATTGTTAAAATTTTGAACTCTAAATGAAAATGCATTTCTAATTTTTTTTTTTAATATATGGCTATAACATAAGAAATATGCCTTTAGATTTGCTTTAAAAGCACAGTTACTGCTCTGTTAGAAACATTTGTATAGTATTTCTATCCAGATACATTTTGTCCCATTCTTCTACCCAGGCAGATTGAGCTCTAGCTGATGTCTTGCTGCTTGGTGTTTGAGAATGGAATTACTGCTGCTCTCTTCCTATAGCTCTAAATTAAAAATCTGGATAACGGAGTGGTTGTTGTCAAGTTCTAAAGCATCTATTAAATCCATAAAAAGGAAAACAGGCTGTGATCTCCTCCCACCCTTTGAGCACTGAGTGTTTGTGATTTCTTTTTAGACGCTTGTTCCCACTACCAAAGTCGGATAGCTATATATTTGTTATCTCTTTTTTACCTCTGTTGATGTTGAAATGAATGAATAAAAATGTTGACCTTAATATAATAGAATTTTGATATATTCTTTTCTGTTCTTGGAATAGACTTCAGGACTCTGTTCTGCTTTTTATCAGCTTTTGAATATTGTCCATATCCTCAACATTTTTTTCCTTGTTTATGCTATTTTAGTCTTTTCCAAAAAGGACGTATTTCCAGAAAATAAATAAAAGTGCTCCTGCACCATATTAGCTTTTCACACTAAAACCTGAGTTCTGTAAGAAAGAGCTCTTGCTGATGTCATTTATAATTTTGGTAAGCAGAGGATATTAAATTGTTTATAATCTATAAAATATTTATATTGTTTATAATCTCAGTAGGAACAAAATAGACAAGGTGTGCTATCGGTTTATTATAAATTAATTACTTCTACATAAGAAAAGATAGTTTGATAAGGAAAATTAGATAGAAAAGAGTAAGGTTGGAACTGGGATGAATCAAGACGCAAAGGGTTGAAGGGGGCACAAGATCTGTGAGTATTTTTTGGTAGGAGAAACTGGTGACAAAAGATCAGATTTGTCCAGTGCCTGGGTAACAGGTAGAGTTTTTACATTGCACTTATTTTTAACTCTTTAGAAGCACTGGTGCAAATAATGCATTTTTAAGATATGATTAATTTTATCTATATGTAGACATTTGTTTTTCTCTAGCTATGAAACAGGTGAGCTGAATCCTGCTTGACCACTGTTTCAGTGCTGGTTAAAGCTGAAGAAAGTAAGCCACTCCTCTCAGCTGGTCTAAAATAGTTGCGAATTTTCATGCTGATGGTCATGTTTGGACTTGACTGGACCCATTCACTGGAGGTTTGCCATGGTGCTACTGACTTCAGGCATATGTGTTTAAACATTCTGTTGGACAGTGGAAGGTGGTTGTTTCTAAAGTGTTGGGGTTTTTCTTCCATTTAAAATTACACTGATGGATTTCCTTGGGTTATTTCTGTCATAGAAAAAGATAGAATTTGGTTTTCTAGTTGAGTTTTCTTTCAGCTCATACCTTTTTAGGAAAGAAATGTTGCATGTGACTCTGAAAAGCATCATATTACTAGCTTTTAAAAAACCACTATTTTACAACCTCTGCCATAGTGGCAACTGATGACTATATGACTGGATTTGGTAAGAGTCCTCCTTTGATGCAGTTTGGACTATGCATGTGATACCAAAGCACTTTATCCTAGAGTACCTCTTACCAGTAGCCTGTGATCTGAATGGAACATCACAGAAGCCTTTTTAGCAAGATCACTGACTAGAAGGGGTAAGGTCTTTCCAATTGCCTTAGACAAACGATATTGCTTTCTTTAATGTATCAAGTTAATTCTTGAATTCAACCAGTTATTTTCTTCTCTTTCAGAATTAAAAAGAACAAAAGTTCTTTTGCTGCTATAAAAATCATCATAAGAGATGTCCATGTAATTCCATATTAAAAAAAACTTTTGTGGTTCTTCTGGCTGTTAGGAGCTGCAAAGTGGATAACAGCTTCCAACCTAATTTTATTTCTATAAATATTTTTTAGTGTAATATCAGATATTTTAAAGTTCATTCAAGTTCAACTGATCTTCTGAGTAATATGAATCTATGAAAGAGTCATATCAGAGCAATCTGTAATAGGGTGTCATCTTTGTAAAATAAAACCCCGAACACCCCAGGTGCTTTTTTACCACGTTTTCCTTTCATCATCATGCTTTTAGTTAATCTTTTTGAACTTCACTAGAAACGCTTCTAATAACTAAATTCAGCATTTTCTATATATCTATATGAATATATATACACACAAATATATATGACTAATGGCACAACACTAATATGACACAACACAGGTTATGTTCTAGTGTGAAATGGCATAAGGTGTGGCAGGGCATTTCAGTACTAACCCACACACATTGAATCAGCATTTTATGTCTTGGCCTGTTGATGAAAATTCTAGTTGCAGTATAAATAAACTTATCCTTGCTCCAGTTAGTACTCTATATCTGATAGGAGACTGGAACTCTTTCCTGGAAAAGAAGGAATATGGGGAGAAGATGTGATTAAATTGACTTTATTTCTACTAGCAAATATCTTTAGTTGGCATTGGGCAATAGAGGCAAAAAAATAAACATAGAAAATATTTTTGTGAAAGGTTTGTTGCTTCTTCCCATTGAAAATCTATGAATTTATAATTGAGTTACATGCAGAGCAAAGCATTTAAATTAAGGGCATACTTATGTTAATTAACTGTGCTAGTGCCCATTACTAGTTGTATAATAATATTTTTTCTTTCACCATACATGTGGGTATATATATTAAATGTGTGGAAATTATAAATTTATTGCTTATTTACAAGTAAGCTTAACAGATCTGTAGACAGAAATAACTGAGCCTGGTTTTCATTGGGAATTTTAATCAATCCCTTCACCTGCTCATTTGTCTTAAAGTTCTAGGTTTAGTTCTCATTTAATGTAATACTTTTCTCATTTAAGAATATGATTTTGGAAAATATAAGTTTAGGATTGAGGAAAACAGATCAGTCTGGCAAGAATCATCAGGAGACTTGGCTGCAGTTCCTGTATGCATCTCTGAAACAGAACTCTTCTTCAACATTTCTCTCCCTTTACCTCTTGACAACTTGCAGTGGATTTTTTTTCTCTCCCTCTGAACTTTTCATTCTTTTGTTGTTAGATTGAACTGTGGGGTTTGGAAAAGTGGTACAATAGATTTTTTTTCTTTTTTTAAACTTTCATTTCCAAGATCTGGATGGATCTTGACTTGTCTACAGAGAGACTGGACATGGTGATTTTTCTTTTGGCCAAGTGTGTACACTGTGCTTAAATTTCTTCAAAGCATAAGTTTTTCTGTTTAATGAAGCCTGAAAATCTAATGTGAATTGTATAATCTTTGGTCTGTAAAAGTTGAAGTTGAGAATTGTGTGGAAATATTTGTTTTTTTCCTATTTAGAAATACCCAATAACAATCCCCCCTCCAAAGTTTCATGTTCATGTCAGATTTTTCAAGTTATTTAGAAGAGTCTTTTTCAGACATAATAAGCCAAAGCAGTAAGGTCTCTGGCCCAGTTCCCTCCATGTATTTTAAGTGGAAACAATATAAACAAACTATTTTTCCTCTGACTCATTTCCTATTCTTATCTAGTTCTGCCCAATTATTTTGTGTTTTATATGAATGTAGATGTGCAAAGTTTCATTTGATGAAGGTTCACCCAACTGGAGTTCTAAAATTTATCTTCAGAATTTAATGTGTACAAAATACATCTTTATTTGCATTTGTAAGGTATCCTTCTAGGGCAAGCTGGCAGAGGAATATGAAGGAAACCGGTAAGGATGGAGGAAGCTGAAAACTGAGTCATGTCACTCTTGGCTATATGACCTGAAATAACGAAGCCATTGCTTTGGGGTTTTGACAGAACTGTCATTTGCTGCATCATTAGTGTACTAATGTACAAAAATGTCTAAAAAATTCTACTGTAGGTGCCAATGACAGCTCAGGATGCTGCATTTCTGCTTTGATGTGAACTACAAACCTCATTTAGGAAAAAAAACCCCAGCTTTTGGGAAGAGATGTGTTATTATATAGGAGAGCTGAGTGATTCTTGTAATGCTTTATTTTCTTTGCCCAAGACAAAGCAATGGTAAAACATACAAACTATTTTGTTTAGGTGCTGGAAAAAAATTGTTAAGCTTTTAACTCGAGGAGCTTATTTTCTTTTTCACAAAATCTTAATTAAAGTAGTCAGACACATGTGCTGAAGAAAGAGATTATTGGAGTGTGCCTTTATAGCTAATAGGGAAGTTCATATGGTCTAATTACTATCTATTTAAATAAAACTGGAAGAAGATTGGGATTTTGAAGTTCTTTTGCAAAGCACAAAAGACTCCGATCTAACGGGGTATTAAACAGGAATGCATGTTTGAGTGAAGAATTTTGTTTACACTTAACAGTTTGAGCAAAACTATAAATACAGGTTTAAAGAAAGTACTTTTCTTTGAACTTCTAAGGGGACATTAGTTTTGTATTGCAGCTCAGTGTATTGCTAAATGCTGAATTCATTACCTTATCATTTCTTTTGTAGCAAACTATTGTGTTGGACAATATGTCTACGCTGCTGTTTGATTTAAAAGATCAAAGCTGTTGTCTCTGATGAGCAGTGAAGGCTGCCTATGTTCAGCACTAATAGGTGTACTCAAGTGTTGCCAAGATTAATGTGGAGATGACCTTGTGCCTATTTTCAGAATCGCAGGGGGGCGAATTCTGTCAACAGTGAAGATGCATTTGATAAAAGGCCGAAGCAATGGGGATCCTTTCTGTCAGGCAGTAGAGGAAGCTGTACAAGACTTGGATTTGAAGATTAAAAATATTATCGATTCACAACAGGAAATCTTGACTGCTAGCACTACTGGAGTCAGTCCAGCACGGGTAATGGGACTTCTTTTGTTCTTTTGACTGTTTAGCTTTATAAGAAAGCAAAAATCTTTTGCCTGTTTTGTTTATTTTACATTTTTAAAAGACTTATCTATAGAGTATAATCTTTCCTAACTGAATTAAAGTAGTAATTTCCTGTACGCTGTGATTTTACACTTGTTGAAAGACTTATGCTTGAGGATTATACTGTGAATATCAAATAACTGATTTACATAAACTAAATTTCTTACCATAAAATTGCAAATAAAATACTCTTCGAGGCTTAATTTGATTGAGCAGTAATTATAAATGTAGATACTTAGTGTCAGATTTGCCATTGATTTCAAAGCAGTAAATCTAACAAATTTCCAAACAAAAGAACCTCATGAAAGTAGAATTAAGATTTGGAACATGTATCAGTAATTTTTTATTAAAATACGCAGGTTTTAATTAGTCCAGCATCAAGTATTTCAAAGGGTAGCGCCTTCAAAGTAAGGTTAAATATGTCAGAAATCTAAAGCATGGTAAAATGTGGAGTGGGAAGGGAATTAAAGCCCTAAACAAACATGTGTAAGATCTTATCTTTTAACACTAATGAAAGTATTAATTGAAGTAATCAAGATATTTAAAGTTCTGTAAATCAGGTGTTGAGGGCATAATACAAGACTTCTATTTGTGATGCATGTACTGTGAATCTATTCTGGTTTATATTGTAATCTTTTTGTGATGAAAAAATCAACCAACTATTTACTTTATTTTACATCATTGATGTATAAGATATCTAATGAAATTTGTTTTTCTAGCAAATTAAAAAAATATATAGACACCTTCAATGTGCTTAGAATTGTTAGGATGCTTTTTGTGAAGTTATTGGATTTATGCCATGGTAGTAAAAGATTTTTAACAAATTTTAATCAAACCTTCAGTATCCTTTTTCTTTAAGACCGCTAAAACCAGTCAGACCCTATTGGCTAGTTAAGCTGGTTTAAATCTCTATGTCCACAGAGTATGTTGGATATATATTTCATCCTCATTTTCCTGTTTGCTATGAATCATGTATTTCCCTGTTTCCTTTTCATATCCTTCTATTTGTTTCTCTTTCCCATCTGAGAAAATTATAACTCCCATCAGTTCTGTCTTTATTTAGCTACTTACGTTACTAATAAAACTTTAAAACTTTATGTAGATCATTATAATGACCAGGTAAAAGCTTTTTACTAAAACTTTATTCTTTAGAGAAATTCACCATTTCTTTTCCAAAATTATATTTATTTCTTACTGTTCTCCAGAAGTTTATAGTCTGACTCTGTAGAAATGTTTAACATCATCCTTGTTGAGGCAGAAGATGGTTGTATCCTGATGTGTGGAGGACCTGCAGTGGAGAAGGTCATGAAGGGCCGTATCCCATGGGAGGTGCTCCACACAGAGGAGAAGACAAAGACCATAAGGAAGAACTGGCTGCAATCCTCATTCCCCATCCCCCCTGTGCCATTTGAGGGAAGGAGGTAGAAAAGTTGAGAGTAAAGTTGAGTCCAGGAAGAAGGAAGGGATCCCATTATGAGTAAATGTCAATAAGTTAGATTAATTTCATGAAGTCAAATTTGTTTTGACTATGATTTGTAAGTGAACAATCTGTCCTCATCTTACTTCCATGAGCTTTTTTCAAGATTTTTTCACTTCCTGCTCTGTTAAGGAGGAAGAATAGAACAGTTTGGCAAGCACCTGGCAGCTAACCAGGGTCAACCAGCACAGTCCTATGTGGGCCTGAGGAATTAGAGATAAGGACAGTAGTTGAGAGAGATAATGGGTAAAATGTGGACTGAACATTGGTAGAGAACAGGCAAAGTGTGGGGAAACTTTTTTTTTTTGGTACTTGTGGAGAGATGAGGGTTAGAATGTGTGTAAATTGTTTGCCTTTTTCAGTGCTGTGTTTGCTATTTTGGTGTGGGGATTTCTTTTTGTTGATATAAGTGAAATCTGTGGAGATTGTGATGAATTTCTATTTTAACAATTATCCTTAAGCATAGGATTCGGAGAGCTGAGGAGTGGAAAAGGGAGCTTAGACAAATGTTAACATAGTGATATCAAATGATGTTTTAGTGGAACTTGGTATGGAAGAACATTTTACTAAACATATGGAAGGGTAGATTTCATTTTGTAATGAAAAGAGGATCAAAATTTAACAAGTCCAATAAGTTTTCCAAATTAATTCAAGCTGTATTAGAAATTAGAGCATCTGTATTGTTCTATTAAGATCTCAGGACAGCAAAGATTAATGCTTTATTCTGATTCTTACATAGAGCTTGGGGGTTTTTTGATTTCACGTAGTAAGAAAACCCCTTGATACTATAATTTTTCTGAAAAAAAATCTATATTCAGTTTAAATTTGGGTTGATAGGATGTTAGGCTTTTTTTCCTATGCAAGAGATTAAATAGTTAATTTGAGTGCAGATTAAAATAGGATCTTAAGTATAGAGGTGAAAATTATGCCTCCACTGGCTCAAGTCTGCTTCCTCATAAAATGTACCTAAGAAGTATAACTTCATTAGAAAAATATTTGCATTTCTCCTGGCAGTGGCAGTTTTCTTCCATCATTGCTCAGTTTCCCTGCAAATACCTGTTTTATAAGAATCTAGAGCTCCAGAAGAAGTTACTACTTTATGCAGCAGGAAGCACTATTTTGTGTTGAAGCCTGCATGAGGAGTTATAGGAATTATGATTTATGTCTTCCTAAGAAAATTACTATTGTAGATGGATTCTGGCTGGAACTATTTTATTAAAAAAAAATATTTATTATTAGGCTTATTTATAAGCATGGGCTTCACTTTGTCTTACTGAGATCTTTTTGTTGTCTTAGAGTTCCTATTTTGCCTTGGACTTTTGTCCATGGTTAATACACAGAATAAGCCTCTGGTGTTGTAGTACTTGAGATTTCTGAAAGTTGTTTCTAAAGATTTTTTTTGTGTGTCATCAGTCAACATGGTGCCAAGTTTGTGCTTCTTTCAATAAGACAAATTCACAATGGCACACATGACTTTTAATAAAAATCTATGTTATGGTGATGTAACTGAAGAGGTTCAGAATAAATTTTGAGGAAGTTAAATGGTACTGAAATAGGCCAGTTCTGTAAAGCCACATAACAACCATTTCTGTAATTGCTATTTCTAGCTATTGATTATAACTTATAGTAGCTGACTGACATGTGTTGCTATGGTTTCTTGAAAGCTACATGCACTAATTGATGTAATCAAATTGAGAGACAAATAGAATTTGATCTTTTCAAGACTGTGTTTAAAAACAGTTAACTGATTAGATAAATGCAGTTCATTGCTTGTCTTGCCCTTCAGAATAAAGTCAGGGTATTCAGTGTTCCTGTGTATTAGTGAATAGGAGAACCTATAGTTTTTAAATAACTACCACCGTGTATTAAGCCCTAAATTTCTCTGTGGAATTCCTAGTGCCTTTGAAGAAAAATATAGCAACTTTCAAGATTTTTTAAGTCCCACAGTGGCTATGGATTTCTTCATCTTTACCGCGTACTGTTATTGAGCACTTCCAGATGTGGATTGGTTTTTTTCTTTAAGGAATTCTTTATTCTTGTGGAAAATCATGGGCAATTCACCCAAACAACAGGAAATGGTGCCACATACATCTGTTGTCATATCTTGATAGAAATCTCACTTTTAACCAACTGCTTTAGCAGATTGGTAGTCAGAGTTGTTGGACTTCACAGAATGTGTTTGTGTACCAGAAAACAGAAAGTTCATTTCTGCTGCACAGTTTCAGCATGGATTTATATATTTTTCCCTGTGACTTGCTCATCAGTGTATACACATAGCTGTCAGTGATCTAAACTCCACTAACTACTTGGGATGAGAAAAATTTTCCCATGGAGAAATTCTGCATAAATTCCCCTTACTGCAAAAGGGAATTCTCACAACTTGTGCTGATGTGGATTGATTTTGGAGGCGAGCTATTGGTCTGGCTTGCTGGACTTTGCTGTTTTATCTTCCTTTTTTTATTTACCTTCAGCCAAAATTGCATTCTATAAATCATGGCACTGCATATTGTGGCAGAGATACTGTAAAGGTCTTGCTAGTCCTTCTGGATGAAGAAGCTGTCAGTCCTCCTACCCAGAACAAAGCGGATCTGTTGTGCGACAATGAAAGCTTAAATTTGTGTGGCATCACATCTGTTTTGACACTCTTCAGGTGAGTATTAGGAGGTTGCTTTTGTTGTGTTACTTTGTGCTTTTTTTTTTCTTGCTTTTTTTAAAGGATCTGAGTCTAACAAAGCACTGATGTTACTTACACAAAGCAAATAACCAACGTGCAGTCTGCTGTGAGATTAGGTGTAAAGCAAAAGCAATTTTACAACAGTTTTGAGTTTTCAAAAGTTTTCTAAGTCTTCATTTGCAATTTCTGCGTTTTCAAGATACTTTTATAACTTGAATTTTTTGGTATAGTACATTTCTGGGCTGGACAAACTCTATGAAGGACACTCAAAAATCCATTTCTGTGGGCACTGACAAGGAAACTCACCTATCCATGCTCTGAAGAAGCAGTGATGATTTATTTGGTCACTGGTCCTGAGGAATCATCAGTTGTTGAAAAAACAGGATGCTGAGAATTTGGTTACAAGGAGTATTGGTTACAAAAGAGGATTCATGAACCAGAATGATAGTGGAGACAGTAACATGATGAAGCTATTTTGAAGCTTCGTATTTTGGCAATTAAAACAGGAGAACCAATGCAAGGCTGGCAGAAATTTTACACCACAAACAACTAGAAATAAATAAAATAAAGAACAAGTTAAACAAACCAAATTTTATTTATGAAAAATTGGATAAAATGAGCTACATAAATAATGAGTTATTGTTGAAGAACCTGTCCTCACTGGTCTGCCGTGACCTTAAATAGATCAGTAATTACTTACAAATGCACAGGTTAGTTCTTACTTCAAGAGCAAAAAATTCCCCTTTATATGCATCATTAATTTTTTTCATTGTAGGCATAAAATTTTTTCATTGATGTAACTACATACATAATGACATGTAAGAGAGTGGAAACATCTTGTGTGAAATATGTGGAAAACTA
Source organism: Taeniopygia guttata (assembly GCF_048771995.1). Classification (NCBI taxonomy): domain Eukaryota; kingdom Metazoa; phylum Chordata; class Aves; order Passeriformes; family Estrildidae; genus Taeniopygia; species Taeniopygia guttata. The sequence continues at coordinate 53,969,531 of NC_133025.1, read as the reverse complement.
TATTGAATGTCAACCAGATGCTATTCAGGAGGGTGTAAGTAGAGTGGTGGCTTAGAAGATGATCACTAGCATTACAAATAATTACTGTGTCTGCAGAGCTACAATATTGGAAACGCACTTTCAAAATGAGTACCAGAAACTGGAACTGTAGGTTTGGTTTCTTTGTGCTCTCTTCAGTTGTCACAGTAGATGTGGTTCCTTAGGAAGGTAGAAAATAAGGTAAAGCTTGGAGGGTAAAGTTATTTGCCTTTCTCTTTCTGAGGAACTTGGTATGGCAACAATTTTTATTAAGGAATTGATTTTATGTGTTCTAAATACTTATCTCTTTTTAATATAGATCTCCAGCACGATCCAATTGTTCTTCTCCAAAACCTCTTAGACAACGTATTCTGAAATCTATGGATGAAAAAGTAATTAAGGTACTCTGTAGGAATTGCTATGCAATTATAGAGGCATTGTAATAATAGTGATAAAAGTAACAGTGTTATATTTCAGCCAGGTATTTGAGATTTTCATCCCATAGTCAAAGAAATATAATTGTGATTTACCTGTAGTAATTGGCCCAGCTAGAGCAGTATTGTAATATGAATAGAAATATCTAAATCTTCAGAAAAGAGAGGCTTAAAACTTCAAAGTACTTCCTAATGAAAAAAAATTTCTTAGTAAGGGTGTACTGAATTAATCTGTCTATTTCAGGACCATAGAAATAAACCAAGCTATATGAAAACAGAGATAAACTTGAAGGCAGGCGCCTGATTTTAGTTCTGATAAAACAGACATTGAAAAAGTGCTTTTTTTTTATTTTGATGCTTTTGATTTGTACCAATCTGAGGGCATTTCTATAACATTTCTTTGTGAACAGTAAAATAAAGATGCTAATGTTTGCTTTTTGTAGATGAAATGGAAATTTACAAGAGCAGGTTGATATTGTGAGGGGCTCTATTCAAAAGAATATTTCAAAAGAATATTTCTGAAAGTTATCTTTCGGTGCACTGCATTTTACGTAGTATTTCCTTAAAATTGGCAGGCTCGATCATTGGGACTGTGGATGGAGGCAGAGCTTGTCTTCTGCACTATTTAAACAGAAAGCTAAATAAAAGTAGTGGCATAATATTTTTTACATATTTAGTCCTGACAATATGTAAAAACACAAATCTAATTAGCGTGATAGGAAGAGGTGTTCTAAGCCATCAGAACTGGTTCTAGAACATCACAATGGAAAATAGCTTTCACTGGACATTAGATAAACTTGAACACATAGTGCATGTCTAAGAAGTAGAAAGACATCAAAATGAAAAGCACATTTTCAGCATGCATTTGAAATATTCTCCAACTTCATTCTGAGTCCTTTTATGTGGATTGGGTCAATGACGAGCATTTTGGATACATGCACTAATTAGGGTGACATTTAGTTTAAAACTCCTAGGCAAAATATGAAAAACTGATACAGGATCTTTATTTTATGTAAACAACATGTTTAAATTGCAGCTTTACTCATCAAATAGCAAAAATGTGTCATGATATCTGCATAAAATGTTTAATATATCATTTTCTTAATGAAACTTTTGTAATTGAATGCACGAACAGTTGTGTTCAGGATCAAAGTGCAAAAATTATGTAAAAGTAGTTACCTGCCACATTTGAGACATTTGCTGGTTTGACATGTTTTTGACAGAACCAAGCAAAAATGAGTCAAGTAAAATGATTGTTACCAAACAAGTAATGACTTTTATAACTAAAACTCAATTCTCTGTCACTCATTTTTGATTTCTTCCCTCTTGCATAAAATCCTACTTCTTTCTTAAAATGTTGATCTTGCATTTTATTTTTGGTTTTTTTCTCTCTACCTCTCTAAAAATTTCTACAGTTTCTTTTGCATGTTTCTACTTCTCCATATTCTTTTAAGTCTGTATCTTTCTCTTCTTTTCTCTTTCTGTACCTTCTTTGTGGCTGCATACACCTACAAACAAAACTTCAGCTATCAACAATTCACAGGTCTAGACCTAAGATGCCCTTTTGTCAAAATCGGCATCTTCTATTAATTCTACACTATCCTGTGGATACCCAGCTCTTGATCTTGAGGTGGCAGGTCTGTCTTTCCTGATGTATTTCTATAACACTGAAGGAGGCATTGTACATGTTATATTTTCACTCCATGGCATTTCTGGAATATTTTTCTCTATCTCTGTCTACTCAAGTGTAATTTTCCAGGTGTTCATTTTTAGTTTTTGATGTGCTGCTGTATGTTTTTCTTGGACTTGATACTTGTATCTTTAGCCTACATTCCTTTAATGAGATTACTGTTCTGATTGTTATCAAAGTGATTAGACACTAGATGCCATCTTAGTGTTTGTATCAGTCTGTTCCTTTAAATTGTGGTACATATAAACTACTTGTTTTAGCCTGTCTGAATCCATTGATTATTTGATTTGCTGCTTTGCTCTGTCCTTGCTTATATTCAGCCTGCAGTACCAGTCTTTGTTGTTCATTTGTTAATTTTCACCTGAACCCTTTTAGCTTTTACACTGTTTCTTATGGCTGAAGGGATTTCCTATAGATATCTGCAGAACTCATTATACTCCTTTCAAACCTGTAAATCAACCTCTTCTCAAATCTTAGTAGTGCTTTTTGTTGAGATAAATGCCCATTACAGTGACTAATTTCAGTTCCTTTCGCTGTGAATCCCTATATTTCTTGTCTAGGATTGTAATGTCTCTTGGTAGAAATAAATTTTTTTCTGTCCTTACCGTACAGCACATAGCACAAAGAATTCCTTGTCCATAGCTATAGATGTCAAGTGGTGTGGTAATATTTACCACCTTCTTACACTGAGTGTCAATCTCCATTATTATTCCATGCAAACATCTTGAAATGTGTACAGGTTGCTTGTAAACTTTAGTTACAAATTTTGTTATGCATAGTGCACTCATGTTAGCAATTGATTCAGGAGATACCAGATACTTTGTTTTTTGAATAAGGGACTAGCAATATTATGTTTCTTCTCAATATCTGTGCTCCTTCAGAGAAGTTTCTTTAGCCGTATGTTTGATGGTAACTTTAGTTCCAAAAGACTGCCCTAAGTGCCTTTTTACTATGCTGCCTCTGACAGGTGTTAGGTGGTTAGTCTGCAGTATAAGTTAAGGATATCTCATTAGGACTTATCCCATAAAAGATACCTTTTCCATGGTATTTGAGAAGGGAAGAAAAACATGGCAGTAGTGCTTAGTTTGGTTCTATGCTAAGTCTTTATATCTAAATGAAGAAATTTAGTAAAATTTAGAAAGAATAAAGAGAAACACCTTAATTAAAAATAAAATTTAAAAAAATAAGCAAGAGATAAAATGTTGTTGTGCCCCATTTCCTAAAGAGGAACTGATTTCTCAACTTCTATTGAATTTCACGGAGGAGTGCAGATTGATAATATTTAGACGTGGGGCATGTCATCAGTATGTGTTTTAGTATCTAAAAATAAGGGCAGTGGATAAAATAAACAGGTAGCTATGAACTGGAATTGGTGTTCAGAAATAAAATAAGTCTTGTGGATATTTCCATTGTGCCAAAACAAATTCCTGGCAGCAGTGAATGACAAGGAAATATTTTTTCACTTTCAACCCTCATTAAATACTGGAAGTAACACAGAAATATCACCTAGCTATGTTGGCATTTGTTGGGAAGCAAAGTTGTTGCTCTTATTGCTTGATGAGAAAGAAGTCTGGGGAGCAAGCATGTTGCATTGTTTCATTTCCTCTAGCAGAAGTAGGTAAGAACAAGAATATGAAACTTAGTTTTTCCTTTGGGAAAGACCCTTTCCTTTGGGTTTCTAGTTTATCTATTAAGTGAAGTGTCTTCCGGGGAGTGGTATTTTGTACGAGTCTTTAATTCAGAAAGGTCTGTGGAATGTGTATTGAATTATGTCTTTTGTCAGCTGTCCTTGTTATGTCTCTTGTCTGCTTTATTGAGGTACATAAGAAGGTTAAGTGGACAGGAGAGTGTTGTTTCACCTGAAAAGGGTTCATCCAGCCTTATATCTGCTTTTTTGAGTAATATTTCTATTTATGTGAAATGAATAGAAACCCTGTTGTTGACTAGTTGTTTTGTGGATTTCAATGGGTTATTAAAGCTCTGCTTAGTGGTGTGAGAGGGGAATGAACAGGCTGTTACAATAACCTGCTTTGTTTAGGCTGAGGAGCAACTTAGGACAAAAATGTTGCATAGTAAGATTTTCATCTTTGTTCTGCACTGCAAAATATTAAGATTTTCAAGTTGTAGGTGAAATCCTGTTCCTGAACTAATGTGACTGAATGGAACTGAGAACTTCAGAACTGAGAACTTCAGAATCAAATTTATTAAGCTGTAAGCATGCAATATATCAGCGTGTAAGAGATCTTTTTTTGTAAAGTTAAGATTGTTTTGGCCTTTTGATATATTGTTTTAGAAATCCTGCTGCATTGTTAGCAGACTTACCCCGAAACAGCTGCAAGGACTTTCAGTAGTTTGGTGCGGTTTTTTTCTTAATGTAACCGGAGACAACCTTTCCTATATGAGGCACTGTTTCCCTCCAGTTGGGAACATAGCTGCAGATCTAGTTTTAAGAAGAATTTGTGGCTTAAGAACTCTAACAAATCTTGGCATGCTTGAAGTTCATTGTAATTTTACTTTGTATAGAAATCCTTCCAAGAAAAAATCTCCACAAAGCAAAAATCCTGGTCTGCCTTTCTCATGTGACTTTTTCATGTCTCTATAAAATGACTTAATATCTAGCTTCATGCACTGCTGTTATTTTTCATAGCTTAGTTCTCTAAATGCTGTTACTTGAGAGAATTGTTTTGCCTATTTGTGATTCCAGTACAAATAAACTGTGACTTGGAAAACTATCAACAGGAAGTTATCAAGAGTTTTCTTGTATGCCCACTGTAATTGTGAACAGAAGAGCCATAGTAATAGAGAAAACAATCTTCTTCAGGTAGTGGTTTCATCTATTGTTGCAAGAAATAGTTATTTCCTAAGTGCAATATAATTATGGAGAGCACCAAAGTTGATTAGTAGTTTAGTAGAGGAGAGAAGTAAAGAGAATGAAAAGGTTATATGTTCAGAACAAAATCTGAGGAAAGACTTGGTGTCAGTAGATAAACCACATTTGTGTAGAAAATTCCATTTTTATTTCTACATGACCCGTAAACTACTTTTAGTAGCCATAGCTGTGAATTTGGTTTGAAAGCCAATAATGAGGTGATTTGGGGTTTATGTTCTCAAAACAGTAGCAGGTTATTTTGGGACAGCAAAGGCTGGTACAATATCATGCTAAAAAAATAATTATTGTTTCAGTACAATAAAAGCTTGTTAATACCAGAGATATTCAGGATATTTTTTTAATAACATGCCTTGGTTTGGCATGTTATTATTTAGCTACTCGTCCCTTTGTACTCATGTCCCTTTTTCAACTTCCTCTTTCAACTTACCTTGAATATTTTTTTTTTCTCAAAGGACAAGGGTAAGGATGGAGAAAATAACTTTTCTTTCTCTTTTTCTCTTCCAAATAGTACTCTAGTTGTTTGGCTAGAAAATAAAAACATGTGTTTGTTGTTACTGATGTAGGTTTTCAAATTCTATTATGCCATTCCAGTGCATAAAAACCAAATCTCAACATTCTTAGTGACTAAATATTGGCAGTACTGTATGTAGATGCTGGAAGGAGATCTGGAACAGATTATAATCTAACTTTTAGAAATAAATAGAGCATGCACCATTAATATTCCACATAAAAGTGGCTGTTTTATATGGGCATCTTGAACAACTGAAACCTTTCTCTAGATACAGATGTCAAGGTGGGAGAATGTACTGCTCTATCTGCTTATTAGAACTTCTAATTCACCTACCTGTGCTGAAAGAGTTGTAAATTCTATCCTACTTTCTCCCAGCTGAAGAGTGGTTACAATGAACATTTTTTTCTGAAATGCAGCAGAACTTTTCTTTGCAGGGGGATAAGAGCAACATCCAACTTGATTGTGAAGAGAAGGAATAGTAAGACTGAGTTCATTGTCGGCCATTTGTGTACAGCTACTCAGTTAGCAAACTGATCTCCAAACATTTTTTTTCTCTCCCAGAGCTGTTGGTCATTGGAGTGGTGCTCTTAAAGCAGTTGAATTTTAGGTAATTTAATGTAAAAGAACTCTAAGGGCTTTATTCTAAGAGCTTTTTCAAGCTGTTAACAGGCTTCATTGTGTGCTTCAAGTAAATTTTAGGTTGATGTTTCTTCTTAAAAACATTTCAGTGAAGCTCTACTTTCTAGTTCAGTGCTAGACTTGTGCTCCTTTGTGCTACCTTCAAGCTGTTAAATGTGCTTATTGTATTCCACCAATGTAATACAGTTCTGTACAGAACTGTAGTGAATATATGTTCGTAGACTAGTTGAAAAGTTTGACTGCTTCAAGAAGTTGTCTTACACCATATATACATCCTCTAGATTAGGCCTAGCATCCACAGTCTGATTTGGTAGAGCTTTGTGACCTGTTTGCAAATGCCTCACTGATATGTGATGCAATAGACATATTTCAATCTTTAGTGAAGTTGAAACACAGATGGGTTCATGTTGTGACTTTTTCAGTATTTGAGCTTGACTTCTGTCTGTTGACTCCACATATTCTATCCCTACAAACTGAATTAGTGAAGTGTCAAATTGGATTGGTAAAAAGAAACACTGTTTATAAATAACCCCTGCATTTATTATTGGTTATAGAATGGTAACTGTCAGGCTTTCTGGCTCAAATTATATGTTCTTCATGCTGTATTTATTTTAGATTCATCAACTTTGAAAAATTGTGACGACTTTGCCTCTTGCAATATGAATGTGATAGAAAGCCATTCAAGTTATTGTTGCAGGTTTTTTGATGTGTGTCATTCACTGAACAATAATTGAGAATAGAGGAATTTGTAAAGGATTAAGATTATGTTTTTCAAAAATATATCAAATAATGGAAAATATATTCTTAATATTGTAATTGTACAATATGTTTTTCACTAAATTTAAGCTAGACAGCTGTTCTATCCTTCAAATCACTTTCTGAAAAGAATGCAGTGGCATATGCTGTCTACAGCTTCCTCACAAGGGGAAGAGGAGGTGCAGACTCTGATCTTTTCTCTCAAGTGGCCAGGAATAGAACACAAAGGAATGGCATGAAGCTTTTTGAGGGGTTTAGGTTTGATATCAGCAAAAAGATGTTGATTGGGCACTAGAACAGATCCCCAGGGTAATGGTCACACTACCAAACCTGACAGAATTCAAGAAATGTTTGGACAATGCTCTCTGGCACATGGTGTGATTCTTGGGGTGTCCTGTGCAGGGCCAGGAGTTGGACTTGATGGTCCTTGTAGGTCCCTTCCAACTCAGCATATTCTATAATTCTACTTAGAGTCAGTGAGCTGAGGCATAATCTTAAAGCATACAAACCTTGTAAATATGTATGTATGTAGTCATATTTTGTGGTAAATATATTAAAGTACAAAGTAAATAAAAACTAGGAAGAGATTGGAGTTTTTGAGAGTCAAGTTTGTTAGTTTGCCCTGTTAAATCTTTTCTTTCCCAGTCTGTTATCTGGCCCAAATATATTGCAGTTTTGGAGTGATAGACAATGGAGAAAACTTGGTCTTTTTGGCTCTTGAAGGAAATACTGAAGATTAAAGTAAAGCTTTAATATGTCCAGGCATATTGAACCAGAAAGAACAACTGTGTTTATGTAAATGAATGAGGTATTTTTTGCCAAATTCTCAGTGTATTCACTTGGCCAATAGCAGTACCATGAAGAGATGTCTAGGTTGCATCTCAGGGATAAGCTTGAGTCTGTTACCCTATATGTAGGAAAGCAGGATCTCATCAAAGTGGCATCAATGTGACTGAATTTTGTGGATGAAGTCCTCTGTGAAAGGAGGTTTCTGGGAACATTATTCTCTTTCCTTCTGTCTAAATCTGAGAATTTGAGTTAGAAAAAAATTATACCTCTAAGACTCAAATCTGATCTACAAGGTTTACTCTTGCTTGTGCTAAGAAGAAAAGTAGGCTTGCATAATGTAAACCTTGTAATCGGAGAAGTGTGTAAACCTCTTATTTGACAAATCACTCCTGCTATCTATTTATGTACTAATATTTATTTTATAACAGTGCTTATTAGCACCCGTTCAGCTCAAATTGATCTAAATTTGCCTGTGCGGTTAGGATAGAATTATAATCTAAAAATTCAGTTGTATTGTAGTTATCTGCTACATCTTTCAATATAATTGGTGTAATCCAGTGCACTTTCAAATGGAAGTGAGGGCAGAATTTATCTTGCAGTACCTATAATATCTATGCTCAATTGTACAGAAAGTACAACATTTGACCCAAATCTCAGCTAATGTGAAGCTGTAAATTAAGAATAAGCTGAGGAAATGTTACCTGTGACTTGAACTAAATGGGTGTGTTTTGGCAAGTGAGGAGTCAGACACTGACATTCAGTGGTGAAATGGCTTTGTTTTGTGAATAAATATAAAATCTGAAATAGTACTTGGTATTCCCCTTCCATATAAAAATATAGATTATGAGCTGCAGAAGTATGAAAATTGACTGTTGTAGCTGTGACACCCACTCAAAACAATGGAGTCTATCAGAAGACAGGGGTAACTTAAGACAGAAAACGTTAATTTGAAGCCCTAGGATATAATGTGAACCTTTCTGAAAGAGCTGAAAGCAATATTTTTGAATTATTTTAGTACTTTTAATAGAATAATAAATGATTATTCTTGAAAGCCCTTATGATTTGTAAATGATTATCTAATTTTCTTTTTAATGTGAGAATTTTCTGGTATTTTACATGAAAATAATTGGAAAGCTCATTATGATGCAAGTCTTGCTGGTGTTGTCTTTCAATTTGTAAATAATAGAAGCTAATAGCAGATTGGTGTTTGCAGATGAAGCAATCTTCAATTAAATCCCAGTTTGCCTGTACGTATAAAAATGATTTGAGTGAAAAGAATGGTCAGCATTCCCATGCAATTCCAACCTGCAAACATCCTGCACCAAAGCAACATTTAAAAGCTGGAAAGCCCACAGGTAAGCTATGGTAGGATTGAGTAAATAAATGTGATGGGTAATACTTTAAATGCTATCCAAAAAGCCTTTAGTATACTCAAATGTTTTCAAGGGAAGGAACAAAAATATCTCATTGTTCTCAATGTCTCATATGCCTGTTAAATCTTTTTGCAATAAAATTGGAATGCCAATGCTTTGAAAATATGTTTGAAAAGTGTGTTGATGCTGTCTTCAGTGATATATGTTGCATATATGACATATTTGTTCTTATTCTACAAAAGTAAGCCAAGTGCAATTTATATTTTTGCCATTAAAAAGGGGGAAAATTTGTTTTACTGCACTACAAACTATATAATATATAAAATTTCTATGCCCTTTAACACTCTATTCCAATATCTTCAAGTTATAAATCCACTTCCCTAAGTTAGTTCTTACATGTTTTTGAGCAATGTAATTTTAAATTGGCAAGGTACTTATGAACACATAGCATATTTAATAGCAATGACCAGCATAGCTTTGTTTTATTGGTAATACATTATTTTTGATTAAAAAAAAAAATAACATGGCAGTCCTTATAGAAAAAGGATGTATGTTCCCAGGTAACTTTTTATTTCCTCACATATGTTTTTGATATTCTTACATGACAGAAGGTCCAAATTCATATCTTGATGTACCAGGGCTTGGAACTATTTCTGAAAGTGTTCACCAGACTAGAAGTTATACAGAAATGGGAAAGCTGAGTTGTCAGCCAAGGAACAAGAACTCTGAGAATGAACAGATGGATTTGAATAATGACAAAATAATCTGTGACAAGGAAAGTGAACCATCTTTGCAAAAAAATACTAAAAGACTTAAGACTTCAAACAGCTCTAAGAAGGAATTGGACAGCAAAATTGGTGGGAAAAGAAAACAGACCAAAACTGCAAGTAAGAATAAGTTGATTGCTGGTCAGTCAAAATTAACTCGCTTTTTTCAACTCTAAGTTTGTTTTCACATGCATGGTATATTGACAGTTGTAAAATTTTGCAAAAAAATGAAATTTATGAATTACTTCTTTCCATACATAAATCATTGAAAGTAGCTTGTGTATTATAGTAGACAACTACTTACAAGTCTGGATTATGCTGAAGTATTTTATTTTTGAATAACAGTACATTGTTAATAATTACACTGTTATTTTGGGTAATGAATTATGTATCCCTCTACAATGCAATGGGAAACTATTTTTGGATATGTATGTACAGTTGCACTAACACTTAGTAACTTCAAATGTCATTAAATTCAAAATAAAATGTTTAATCTTCAGAGAAGGTGGTGGAGATGAGTGGTTTTCACACTTGCCAACAAGGTCGATAGACTCTTCCCAGCATACACCTGAGGACTACAGGAAAAAAAAGGAGCTTGGAAGTTTAAGTCATCAAAGAATCAGATTTCTTATGGCTTCTGGAAATATTAATTTAAGAAATGTTCCCTTCCCCATACACCAAATCATAACAGTCATGGAAGTCTCTAAATGAGCCTTTAGCAAATTGCTATATTGATATTGCAGTGTACTTTTACCAGAATGAAATAATTTTTCATGCAAAAATAAAACATATTTACTGTCAAAATCTCTTCTTCCTATAGGGAATTTAGCTGAGTTTTCTTCATCTGTAGTCTCTCTTTCTTCTATTGACTCAATATTTTGAAATTCAGTGTCAGCTGGAAAAGCCATGGCTCCCTTCAGTGCAGGATAAGGTAGTTGCTTTCTACCTAAGTTGATTGGCTTAACATGACTGAAGAAATCATGTCTGGAACCTCTGTCCTGTTTTGAGGGCAGACAAGAAGTTTATTTAAAGCCAGTTGTATCACATTTTGTTCTTTATACTTTAACAGTGCAGTTACTTTTTATGTTTCAAAATCATACATTAATAGTAATGACCTGTATTACATCTTTGGCCAAAATGGTTTAATTGACATAATTAAATAATGAGTCTTGTGTTTGGCAATGTTAGAAACCTGTTGCTGCATACAGGGACAGCATCAAATATAAATATAAGTTTCTTCTTACCCCTCCCCCCCACTCTCATCCTTCAAGTTTTGGCTACTATTTGTGAAAATCAGATTTAATTAAGCTCTACAAGTTACACATTTAGAATCTTGGCATTAGCTATATAGAGTTGAATGTTTTTTCTTGACTATGTTATGTTAAACTGATATTTTTATATATTTACCTGGTTATTGCTTTAAGTTGTTGTACTTGTTTTCTAAAGGGGTATAAATTAATTTCAATTTTACAATTAAGCCAAAATTTAAAACTGAACTCACCAAAACCTTCATGTTTCCAGCATTCTTATCATTGAAAACACTGCTGTCTTCAGTTTTGTAATGCTTCAGCAAAGGTATAGTTCCCCTACTCATACTTTTGTCTCCATTTTGTAGAATTTTTCCTAGATTTAATGCAGCTAGCAACATATCTTCATCTTCTGCTCCTTGCAGAGACCTTGAGAGTAGAAAACCTTGAGAAAAAAGAGAGAGAAGGGAGAGAATTAGGATATAAGATGAGATGCACATTTTTTAGTTATTTAACTCTTGCATAGAGGTTTGGCACTTCTTAAATTCTAAGAAAGCTTTTCCAGTGGTAAATAATTATGTTTTCCATTTCTGGAATGGCACACTTTATATATTTTACAGGTTGAATGGAAACTACTTCAGTGGCTGATGAGTTCATGCTTTTAAAATGACTCATTTTAAGGAGTAACCTTTTCCATAATCCTTCTAATCCCACCTGTTTAGAAGCAAAATATTTCTTTGTCATACCTAATTTGTTTCTTTGTGTGTTTTTAGAACAGATTAGTTCCTTTTGGTGGATCAGTACAACAAAGTTCACAGAAAAATTGATGTCCATTTGTGTTGTTTATAAAGCCTTACCTCTGGTTAAGGCAATTTAAGAAGAGGAATTAATCTACATAAGTAAGCAGGACTGTTGTAAAGCTGTGATGCATCATAGGTTTGATTGAAACTGGATTCACTAAAGAGCTGAAATTCTGGAAATGTGATGATAGCTTAGACTGCTACTGTGTTAAAGCTAAAATAATTAATGTGTATTTTGATGTCTATTATGTCAGGTTGCATTATACAGAGCTAATGGCTAGAAATATTTATTAGTACCTAATTAACTATGTTTGTATTTTCTTACTGAAAGTGGACCTTTCTCTGCTACAAATATAACAGTCGAATATAACAGTAGAAAGAAAAGTAAACTCCAGTTTTTCATTTAAAATGCCTTTGAAATGTATCTGCTACCCTGTGGAAGGAAATGTAGAAGTTTCTGCATACTGTTGTCTTGTTACTGTTTGATGGGGCTGTGTTTTTTGTTGTTGCTGTTGGCTGTTTTTGTTTGGTCTGGGGTTTTCTACTTTAACTGGGAAGTGAATAGGGCCAGCTGAGACTGAGGTAATCTCCTAATGTCAGTGGTAGAAACCACACATTCATTGACTGTGTGCCTCTTAGCTAGTACTTCAGGTTTTATTCTTTAGCTTAGTGCTGGGAACCATGCTGCTATTCAAGGCAAAGCACTAGGAAATTGGCCACTGTTCCATGCTAAACTTCCTGGAAAAGTACCTGCATTGCCAAAGCAACTTCTTGGTAAGGTATTTCATGGGAAACTACCATGCTGGACTGAGCAGTTTTTTTGACTAAGAGACATTTTTGGTGTACCATCTTTTCTCCAAATGAGAAAAGTGCATTTAATCCTTTCTGGGCAAAACATCTCTCTCAAACAGAATTGTTGCTTTTCATTGTTTTCATTTCCTTGCTCTGGAGCCTGTACTTGTCTTTGGGTAATTGAATTGAAGTGGTTTTTTTTGGTTTGGTTTTTTTTTCCTTTAAGTACCTGGCCACAGAGGAGACAAATTTGAGAGTTAGTTGTGCATTGTGTAATACTCATTCAATCTGTTTGCTAATTTTTGCCTCACATTAAATATTTCTACAGTTTTGCTCAATTAATAAAGCAAAAGCCATGTATGCTCTCTTGCAGGTACTTTTCATTTAGCTCAGCCTTGACAGAACAAGAGTGCTTTGGAGCTGTGTTGGCAGCAAGCTGTTCTTTTTCATATGTTGGTCTATCCTTAAGAGTTGGAAAACAAGCAGTCAACCCGGTAATTGTGGAGGTGACAGGAGCTTCTCTGAAGCTCTGGCACCCACAGGTGTGCAGCATCTCACATGGGGCTCACTTTCAAATGCTTCTGTCATGTAATACAAAGCACAGCTCCAATGAGTACAACTGACCTGGATCATTCAGAAAGTCCATCTACAGCATCTGGCTGGTTTTCTGCTATGGGACACAAGCTGATGTCTGTGAAAGAATGTGAAGTCAGGGCAAATTTATGGTACTTGCCCCAGGATCTTCTACTGCTTCTTGAAGTAGTTGTTAATTTTTAAGGATTGTTGAAGCTCCAAGGTGATTCTAGTGATAATGAGTATAAACTTCTAACTGGGCTGCCAAGAAATGCAGAGCACATGTCTGTAAATTCAGTGACTTACCAACTGCTCTGAACAGGCAGAAAACATTTGTACACCTGCAGATATGCTATGTGTGTGTTGTGTAGAGCTCTTCATAATGCCTTGGGGAATACTAGCACACTGATGTCTACGCTTTTATTTCTTCCTCCTGCAATTTTCAATTTTAGTAAAAATGTAAAATGTTTTAATACATCAGCTTCTATGTTTTATTTGGACTTTTTTTTTAAAATTTTTAACTAGTATTATTAACCCAGTAATGCTTTCAGAACAATAACAATTACTTTGAGAAATTCTTCTTGCTTCCACATTGCATCTAGTCACAACAAAATATGAACTCTTAACATCAGACATCTCATGTAGTATATGTAAGTAAACAAAATCTAGGTGATAGCATGCCTGGACTTGTTTGAATTCTTCTAGGAATGTGTTACAAAACAATTGCAATAGTTTCATTTGGTCTTGTAACTACTATAATTACTGTGTACATGTGCTTGAACCTAATTCCTAGTATTGACTGAAGACTAAATGAAGCAGGTATGTATTGTATAAAGTCAATTATTTGCTATTATCAGAATTGAAAAACTTCACAATGCAAGAGAAACTATTTCAGCAACCTTAATAAATAATTTTAGTCAATCTTAAAATAGTGCAATACCAATTGGTCAATGTTAATTTGGCCAGTGGCTTACTAGTTCTGATTTTAAAGGTGGTTGGGTTTTGTTTTGTTTGTTTTGTTTTTAGTTTGGATCTTGTACATTTTATACAAATAGCTGTATTTTAGTCTGATTTGTGGAAATACTAATCCCTTCTTGTGTATTGTTCTGCCTAAATACCTCAGTGTTTTAGTCCCAAGCCCTTCCAACCAAACCTAACAAGCAGGTGTTAAAGTGGGGATTCTCTGTGCTAAAAATGGAAAGAGTGTATCAGCAGTTCACAGGGCAGATAAGAGGTAATTATTAGACTTCATTATTGACTGTAGGAAATTAAGACTCTTGCCTAGCACTGTTTTGTTGTTCCTCCTGCTGAATTAGTAGTTACCTGGAATCAGTAAATTGATTTAGCATTGAAATATTATATTGAAATAGGCACAATGCTGCATATAAGAGATCAGCTCTGGACTTGTGCAGGAGCACAGCTCTAAATATTTGGAGAACCTAAAAGTCATCTTTATGAATGTGTCAGGAGAATGTACAAGAAAAGGGTGGTGGTGAAACGCCACAAACTAAATGATTTTTACCAAATTCCTGCCCAAGATCCAGGGTATCTATTTCAGTCCTCTGCTGAGTTATAGTCTGTGTATTTATAGAATGAAATGTTACATTTGTGTTACAAATTTCACAGTTGGGAAGATATAAAAGTATTTTCTGCTGTTTGTTTTGAAAGGCATTTCAGAATTTCATTTGAAGCAAGTACATAAAAATGTGAATATTTCTTAAGGAACTCTGCAGCAGTTGAAGAGAACAATTTATGCATAGTTTCTTCTAGCAAAGTTAGTGATAAGCATACTGGTCACTGCGTCTGTCCCTTTTTAGAATTATTTCTATTATATAAAATGGTCTGTTCTTGTATGAAAGATTTGCTAATACACTGTGTTTAGAATTAAGCAATTCACTATTTAAAGACAAATTAACCCCCCTGAAATATATCTCCTCTCCCCCCCAACAACTAAGTTTCTTCTTCTGAAGGACCTTTTGCAAAGCAGTCTATATGTAAGTCTATTAAGGATGCCAAATTAATAAATGAAGTGGAAAGTGGAAAAGAGAGAGATTGCTCAAGCCATAGTAGGCTCTTAATTAAGAAAAAAACCAGTGGTGATAGTGAAATATTCTGTTTTCATGTAAAAATCTGCATTTCTGAGAGAAATGCCTGTGGACAAAGCACACTCAATTATTTTGTAACCAACCATCAGCAGGAACTTCCTTATGAGAACAATAAGGAGGATAAAAAAGACTGGGCCCTGTTACTTTGCAGGCAGATGAGAGGATTTCAGCCAAGAAAAAAATACAGAAAAAAGCAAGATGTGCAACTGCAATTTTGAGCTTCATTTGAGCACAGGATGTCTGTGAGAGGCTTTGGAGCTGGCTATCCATTGCAAACCTGCTAAAATTCCTGTGTTTTCTATTCTTCACCATAACTGTTCATATGGTTTTGATAGTGCTGAGGGAGTAATTTATTTTGCATAACTAACATGAAGGGAGGAATACTTTTTTTAGGAATGTTGACTCTTGAAAGCTCTTTACCAATGGTGCAGGAACCGTTGGTGGATTAAGACCCCTAAAGGGCAGTGAATGCTCTTGTTGGTACACAGTGATGGTAAGACTGACCACAGCTGGTGTTTGAGAGGAGCAGAGCAGCAGTTCTTCTCTTTGCTATTATATGAAAGGGGTCTAGGTAAGGTAAACGAATGTTATTATCAATATTGTTCATATTATCTATGGATCTTATTGATGATGTAGTTGTGTCCTACACATGTCAGTTCAGGTTCTCTTACTGAGCTGGATTCTCTAAGTCAGTTTGCATGATAAGATGCAGCTCTTGTGTAGACAGAAGAATGAATCCAATTCATTCTTCTGCTCAATTTCTTTTTAGCAGAGCAATTGTTTGTTAAATTGGCACTTCATAAAAATACAAATAATTTACTGTTGGTCACCTGAGGTTTTTTACAAAAAATGTAAATGTTTATTTAGGTTTTTTTGCTTGGTTGGTTTTTTTGTTTCTTTTTACATTTCAGTCTCTTTTAACGCAATTCCATTTTCATCTGAATTGTTTCTACTGATGTTTTTTTTTTCTTATGACAGAGTATAAGCCTCAGTTGTTTGGAATCTTGGTAGTTATGGAACAATAATGCTGCATTATGAGTCCATGAAATATTTTTACACTGTTTTGAATGTCAGGTACATTTTTGAGATATGCTATTTTGTAAGATATTCCTTAAATAAACACAGAAGTCAGAGGTGTTTACACACAGAAATGTTCTAGTATAATTTTCACATGATAAGCTGAGCCACATACCTAAGGTGTTGGTCTGGGTTTTTCCTCGTGAATTCTGGAAAAAGAATCAGTTATCTTTTAATTCTGTTATTGTGAAATAAAATTTAAAACCTACAAAGATCCACCAGGTATTCTCTCTCTGGTTTGCCGTTCCAGTCTGTGATTTTGGCTGTTCTACTCTTTACTCTATCAACAAGGGGTTGGAACCATATAATCTTTGAGGCCCTTTCCAGACCAAACCATTCTGTGATGCTACTCTTGCCATTCATATGGTATTAGCACAATAGTGTACAGAATGTTACAATATGTGTGTTCTCTTAATTGTTGTGCAATGCTTGTGGTTGTTATCCAAGGACTAGGAGTGCCTTTATGATTTAGTGACTCTCATATTCTTGAAGGTATTTTCTTTATAATCTATGCTAGCAATCTAACCAAATTGTACCTGCTTCTGTTATATCAATTCCAGTCATGTCTTTTTCATCCCAAGTATGTGAACTTTGTGTATGATTGAAACATCTGTCTCACAGACTGAGGAAGAGGAATTGCAGGCTATTAATCATACAGTTTCTACTGTGTATTATCTTTGTCTGCAGAAGAGACTGTGCTACCATTGATACTCAAAAGTACAGCCAGATACTTATAAAAGCTCTCAAGAGTTCCTACACAGAATGGCAGTCACAGTGGAGATTCTGATGGAAGCAGTCCAGGAGAAATCAACCAAGTTTCTGGACATACCACGTCCCTCTATGCCAGCATGCCTGGTAATTCCCATAAATGAGGACCTGTGGGAGCCAGCCAAATTACTCTGGCAGATGTCTGCTTCTTTAGTGTTGACAGTCCAGATGGGTGGATTGTTGTTATCCAGTGCTTTCTGCAGGCTTTGAACAAGTCTGTACTCTGGCGCCAGGACTGTTAGCTGTGGCAGCGGTCCACTGGACAAATGAGCATCAAGGTCTACAAAGAACAATGCCACAAGGTAAAGAATTGCACCAGATGTTACTTAATTAGAAGCAAAACCTGCTTTAAGTTTTCTTATTCTAGCTATGATCTGGTGCTGTTGTAATCAGAGATGTCTTTTATGGAAGATAGCACTGCTGTCAGTGAAATACCAATCATCATTTGCATTGATATAGGATCATGAAAGGTTTACCTTAGCTGGAGTTTTGTATTTTACAAGACTCAGTTATTTCCAAGCAGAAAATTAAAATGTTTACCCAAGGATATCCCTATGTTTAGCCCTTTTTTTACATGCCCCATATTTTGACTATTTAGTGTCACTTTCCAAAAGGTAATCAACAAGAACTACCTTCTTTGATAAATGTACTGCTGCAATAACCTTTGCCAAACATTATGGCTTAAGCTTGGTCATTCATTTAGTAGCCAGGTTTTGGTTAGAAGTAATATTTGCTGCTGAAATTATTCTGTCTCACCATTTTGGAGGTTGCTGTCTGCCATTCATCGTTGCATCCACATTGACTCACGTTCAAAGATTAATCTTTGGCGAACAGCATGTCCGATCCTCTGAAATGTTATCAGCACACTTCCCATATCATACTCTGTTCTTATTTCTGCTGGCACTGCCTGCTGTGGACACTGAGCTGTAAGTGATTTTTAAGTGAGCAAGGGAAGGGTTCCTGCCCTTTATGCTCCACTTATTGGTATGTGGCAGCTGGGTACTTATGATAGTTCTGTGCAAGATCATGATTTTTATGAGTGGAAGTGCTACATATATGCAAAGAATAGAACCAGTGAAGATTGCAGCTTCAGCCAGTAGACTTGCTGCTACTTTGCAGAGATATTAGATCTTTCTGGATCTATTGTGATTTGCCAGTGTCATTATACTTAGGATCTAAATGTTCCTTACCATGTACTGGAGACTTGTTTACAGTATCACACTGCAAACCAGCTAGCCCTTCAAAATAATGGGACTATTGAGGGTAAAAAAGCATCCCACCACTGTCTTAATTATGTAGGAATATATTAGGTAGGTAAAATCTTGAAATCTCATGTGTGTTGTTGACAAAAGCTTTTCTTGACCAAAATGTGAGGCAGAGATTACATTTATTTGTTGCTTACCCATGCCAAAGTAAAAATATATGTAAACTTGAGCTACTAATAATTTCATAAATTTTGTGCATAAATATTGGTGTTTATTGAATCTTCAACCATTAGCTATTTTTCTGAACTGCTAAGATTGGATTCAGTTGAAATAGTTTACAGTTTCTAAGATATTACTAATATGCAGTCACAATCAAATTTGATGACCACTACCTGTTTGTTAAGAGTTGCCATCTATAATTGCAAACATTAATTTTAAATAAATGTGTTAGGCAATTTCAGATGAGGAACTATCAGGTTTTAAGATTAGATTTTATTATAAAACCTATAAAAAAGACAACAGAGCAAGTTGCACACATACTAGGAGGCATGTGGAGTGCAGTGATGATGACTTCTTGACACACAGGCTGATTTAAGGCCTGATGAGGCAAAGCACTGTAATGGACTTGATGCCAACAATTAGGAACTGGGTATGAAGATTGTCTTATTTTTGTCTGCAGTGACCATAAAATGATGGTGTTCAGGACCCTGGAAGAAAAGAACAGGGCAAACTAGATCACAACTTTGAATTTCAAAGGAATAAGCTTTGTTCTGGTTAGAGTTCTGCTTGGGACAAATCCATGTGATAGTCTGGGAGAGAAGAGGGACCAGAATTGCTGAATTCACTTTTACTCTACAGGGGAATATGTTTGCTAAATTTAGATTTTCCTAAATGTTAGCATTTACATCTCCTGTTTCAGCAGATATATATTTAACCTGCATTGTCTACCTGATTTATTAGTTCATCTAGCAAATTATCTATAATATTCAACAAAACACTTTCTTCAGAGCAGAAATAAGTTTAATAGCATTATCTGTAAGTAATCAGAATGAACTGGTTTTCTTTCTGATCTTTTGTAGTGAAAATTATTCTGGTTCATTTAATGAATAAATGTCCGAGTTTAACATTTAGCATAAGTATTTTTAACCTGAAGTGATAAACTTGTACTTTGTGTTGCAAGTAAAAACAGTATCACCACTTCCTGCATGAATAGTTTTAACCATTAACAACTTTTCTCAGTATGTATACTTGTGGGTTCTAATTAATACACATCTATCATGTTTATTTTAAAATGTAACTGCATTAATATACTTTATGTCACTATATTTAATAAAGCCATAGAACATTCCAGAAAATGTAACATAGGACTTTTGACTGTGGAAATATTATATTTGTTAGTGGGAAATGAAGTGCCACATATTTAGACATATTCATTGGTGGAAAGTGATGAAGAGCATTTAAAAAATTTATTTCATATTTAATGACTGTGCAACAAGTTTATGTTTATTACGTTCTGTGGAGTTGTTGAGCGTGAGTTGTTAAACATAAGTTGAAGAAAATAAAGATAATTGAATTTATGTGGCATATTTCTGGGCAATTTTGTATGAAGAATATTCCATAAATGACTTCTGAGTCTGACTTTATTTCTGATTTATGTATAATATGTAATATTGTCTCTAAACTGAATATTTTTATTCTCATAGTCATGGGAATAATATGTTAATAGCTCTGTGGTAAGATATGAAAATGTCCATGTTAGATGCCAAGCTGTTTTATTTACCTCCTTGCATATGTAAGTTGAAAGAGGAAAAAAGGTTTCTAAGCATTATTGTGATAGTTTGATAGTAAGCTGCTGCTTAAGCACAATTACGCATTAGTCTTTTTCTGACACTCTCCTTGCACTATTATTTCTGATTACATAATCTCTTGAGTATTTTTGTAGATGAAGTCACAGATAATCCAAAAAACCAACAGTGTTTTTATGTTAGGAGAATGTGTCAATTGCAGTCATCTAGATTTTTTCCTGTTGTTGAATTTTCTTTCATAAACAGGCAAACATTTCTAGAATGGTAAGGAAATTGTTTATCATCAGCATCCTAAAATGGGTACAAAAGCTAAACAGTTACATATTACATTGATTATATTGAATAAGATAATCCCTGCAGTATTTTCCACATGATGATTATGCAAAATCATGCTTCCGATGACTTAATTGCAGTTCTTTCCATAATTTTTCATTAGAAATAATCAAGCTCTACATTTTGCTAGGTATTGTCATTAACTTTACATATTTTTGTGAGAGCTGTAGTGCTTAATGAAAAATTGGTTTTAATTTTCAAGAGAAGCTGAGTAACATGTCCCTCCAATTTTAAACACTAGCTTCTTTCTTTTTATAATAATTTCGAGATGAAGTTTGTCAAATCAGTAAGCATTTTATCAACCAGAAGAGATGACTGAAGTTAAACTTACAATTAAACCGAGACATATACCTGTTCAAGGAAACAATAGGATTTGACCATCAGATATTGAACAAGAATCGTGAAAAGGTAGAGAAATAGTAGGGTTTATTAATGCCAAAAGTAACTGTGAATTATAGTTTAAAAGACAAATGTAAGAAATTTATGTGAATTATGTATTTCATGGTTTATTTTGAAAAGTATGATAAATGTTGAATTAAGTTTGCAAATGAAAATGCAGTATTTTGTAAACTGTGTATATGTGTGAAGATGTACAATAAATTGCGAACATAGTGGGTCTCTGTCATGGAAATTTCATATGTTGGAGACTGAGGTCTTAGGGTCTCACAAATGTCAAATCCATTACATACGTTAGTGGGGTCAGAGAATGCATTCCCTATATACCATCTGCTATAGAACAATTGTTTTAAGAATTAAAAGGTCTGAATGCATCTTTCTTCCATTCCTTGGTCAAAAAAACCAACAGAATATTTAACTATTAGTAGTCCAAAAGACCTTATGGGTCGAAAATAAATCTAAATCCAAAATACTTCTCGTATTGAACAGCAATAGCTTTCATTAAAGTGAAACCATCTATGTACAAGTACACATATTAAAAAAACATAGTAACATTAGTTTTCTTTGAGTATTCTGTGACTGAAAAATGAGTGTCATTGAGATTTTTTTGTCCTGACATTTCTAGCTTAGCCAGACAATTATTGCAATCCCCAAATGCTGAGCACATTAGTGTTGACAAAGGATGTCCAATGGTACATAGTGCAAAGGCCAGTAATAAATTTTGTTGTTTTGCATTTCCTTGAGTGTCTGGCAATACTGGATCTTGGAGACAGCTGGCTACTTTTCTAAAAGACCAGATACCAGGTAAGTGTGTAAGTGTTGATTGTAATTGTGAGCACTCTAGTTTGTAGGAGAGGGTTATGTTCACTGCTCTGGGCACAAGAGCACATGTCCTTGGGGGCTTCCAAAGGGAGGGAATCACTTCTAGATCACTTCTGCCAGCTGCTGCTTAGTGAAAGCATCAAGTCAGGAGCTTGTAAGGCTAGTTTGTGATTTATAGAGGCTTTAAGGTCTTGCTGATGAGGAAAGGCTTTACTGTGAAGTACATGTAACTTTTTCCCTATCAAGCCAATCATATGCTATGTCCTATTTGTTAAAGAGTTCTTATATTTTTTTTGTTTGAGTAAGAGTGGTTCCTTTCATTACTGCTAATTTTTTTCTGTTCATTTCTAAGTCCTTTCTTGATGGGATCCCTGCCTGCTGAGCAAACAGAAACCTCTCTGTACTTACTGCTAGTACCTTGTACCTGCGTATCTGACATTATTTTTGCAGGTGCAAAGAGGACCATGGTTCCTTTCTTCCTCACCTTTGCAAAAATTGTCCTACTCCATTTTTTCTGTGATCTTTTCCTATAAACATAGCTTTTAAATGGTGTGCTGTTCCCTAATATTTCTGGTTAATCTGTAAATTAAAATCAGGAATGCTGGAACTGTATCTTCTTGAATGATATTCTGTTTGCAGAACCTAGGAAAGAAATGTGCTTTTCAAATTGACATTGAGTTGAAAATGCAAGTGAACTCAGGAAGTTCTTGGAAGTGAACTCAGGAAGTTCATGGCCCTGTGCTTTTGGGAATAAGTGAGATATCAAGGCTTTCTTTGATAGATAAGTCAAAGTTTAGTCAGAGATCTATATAAACACCTGTGCTAAATTACATGCTTTCTGTTTCTGTAGGCTTTCCAATTAAGTGGGAGATTTCATTTGCAAATCAATTTTAACACGTAAGATAGAAGTAAATGCAGAAATATTTTATTTTTTCTCTATTTTGCCATATAAAGCTTGGGTCAGCATGAAGAATGTTACCTAGTTTTTCACGTGGTGCTTGATACTCACTAAACTAATGAGAAATCAACCCTCTTCAGTCTGAGCAGTCCCTGTATTTGGGTAGTGAAGTATCCCAATTTCTGCAGTAAAGCAAGAAGCTGAACTGCACAGTAACTGCCTTACAATCCTCTTTCAGCATGACTGGCTGCATATTCACACACTGGAAAATGTATCCTGTAAACAGAAGAAATACCTGCAAAGGTGATTAGGTGTATGCATAACCTATCTGGGAATGTGAGTACAGCCCAGTATTTGATTTTTTTACATATAAGCAAAACTCCTTGAAGTGAATAGAAGCTATATTTTTAATTTTAACCGTAATAACCAGAACTCTGCTGTTTTTTTCATTTACCATAGTTAGGTATGCGAGAGTTATTACATTTGATTTTGTTTCTGGCATACAACATACAAAATTATGTTTCCAGATGCTAAGAACCATTCTTTCACTTCTACAGGCTAATCTTAATGTCTCTTGTAATTTTTTTCATTAGTGTAACATGCTCCACTACTTCTGTATTGTATTCCTAGAACTGGGATGTTCTCTTCAATACAGCATTCTTGCATTTTTCATAAGAAGCATTGTAGTCTTAAAGTTTCCTGGTAATTTCTGGCAGTTTTGTTTGTTTTTTTTTTCCCTGTGTGTGTAATAAAGCTCGTAAAATTCCCTACATAATTTCTGTATCTGTTCTAGTAATTTGCCATTATTCTATCATATTTCAAATTCATTTTCAAAAATGTTAAAATAGGGGTTAGATTGTTATAGTTTTAAGGCTAGTGAAGAAACACTGGATTTTATAGTTGTCCATATATACAATACCTATTTTTAAGTTAAACGAAAAGAGGTTACAAATACTAAGATAGTTTTGAAATAATGAATTAAAATAGGCTATAAAGGGATTTAGAGGGATAATTTTGAAAAGAAGAAACACCAGGAAATTTTAGAATGAATTTTATTCTTTTGAAATTGATTTGTCTACTACATAATGTATCTGTAGTCCTTGAAAATATTCTGAGTTTGGGGAAATATGCCTTCTAAACTAATAAGGCAATGAGTAATTCAGTGGTAGGAGTTTAAACTGTGAGTGGCAAAGTTTAAAAGAGGAGCTGTGCCTGTGCTTAGCTAGTAAGAGAAGCTTTGAGGTAAATAATGTAGTTTCATTCTTTTATTCTTTACTTCCCTGATGTGTATACTGGCTTGGATGATGTAAATAAGGTAACTGGATTTTCTGTAATTTACTCATGGGGTTGATTTGTCACTTTGAGAAGTGAAATGTGTTAGTTAAGCATTAAATAAAATCAAGTCTGTCTGAAGCATTCACAAATAAACAATTATCACATTTTTAACTTGAACACTTGCTATAATGTGATCTTTCATGTAAAATACATATAAATACAGCCATAAAAATAATTTTTAAGATTTTTTTCTGTGCTTGTGCTAAGTACTTCTGAAAGTGAGAAACTACAGTAGCAGAAATGCTGTTTTTGAAAGGGATGACAAAGAACTGCTGCAAATGAGACGGTAAATAATCACATTTGCTTCATCCTGTTTAGAGAATAAAAAGTGAAGTGGATTTATATCAACAAAGCACTTAACCCCATTTCTAACCAACTCCTGTCAACAGCAGAACCAGTGAAACTCTGGTAACTCCTGCCCTTTGCAGCAGTGGTGCTGTGTTAACACTCCATGTTACAAGGATTATACTGTTCTATTGCCATCAAGGCTCCTAAACATGTTTTTTAATGTCAGTGTTTATCTGCTCATCCACTGCTGTTTTGTAGCTGGGACAGGTAGAATTGCCAGCAACATTATAACAGGTCTTTCCCTATTCCAGTTTAATGATTTCATATGTAATCAGGGAAATTTAGTACAGTGCTGGTGAATAGTAGATCTTGTCACTGGCATTTAATTTTACCGTCAAAAGAAAAAAATTACATTAATACAATACTCTCTAATACTGATTTGAAAAAACCACAATTATTTAGCAGGAAGTTGGGGAGCAAGTACTTCTCTGTGGCACCCACCATCCTGTTCAGTTCTTAGGTTTATATCCGTCTGGCTCCAAAAACTGATGAGAAGTGAGCACATTTGCACTGCATATTTTACATGTGCCGCATTAGACCTAAGTAATTTATTCACCTGTAGATTATTCACTGAGAAATGTACTTGTGGTTTAACATTGTGTCTAAATAGAAACTGAATGCATTACCTAACCTTGTCTGATCTGAAAATAGCAGGGAAAAGGCAGAAAATTAATTGGATACTAACCTTTTACCTGTGGCATAAGGGTCAGGTTATCTGCATGCTGTTCAGTTTTGTTGGAATATCTTTTATTTTTCACTGAGTGAAAATAGTACCCCTGATCAGAGTTCCTGTTCTAAGTGTCTGCAGAATGTCTCATGTGCTTGTTTCTCCTTGCCAGGTAGCCTAGAGCAGACATCCAGTGTAATGTCACCCATGATGGGCTGCTCTTTAATGCCCTTGATTGCCTCCATGCATTCCAAATGTTCTGTCACATAAAGGAGATCTCCACTGCCTCATCTTCATGGCTTGTCCTTTGTAAAGAGCCTTTTTCCATCTGTTTCAACACTGTGGATGTATGAGCCATCACTCCATGTCTCCATGAGTACAGCAATATCATGGTCCTGAAACTGCACACAG
The DNA here is from genome assembly GCF_048771995.1 of Taeniopygia guttata. NCBI lineage: Eukaryota > Metazoa > Chordata > Aves > Passeriformes > Estrildidae > Taeniopygia > Taeniopygia guttata. Next base: position 53,944,082 of record NC_133025.1, on the reverse strand, counting down.
ATCTCTTAATTCCTTGTGCTTATTCCCAGTTCAACAGGTATCGGTGTACAGGCTGATTTCCCAGAAATTGTTGCTCACAATAAGGCAAATACTTGAAAATGGTAGTCATAAAAACAATAGAAATCTATTTAAAAAGGGAAAGCATTTGTTGTGTTTTACTGATACACATTCAAGTACATAAAAGGTATGCTAACTCTGTGTAGCAATGTGCCTTATGCAAGAATGCAAATGCTCTTTTCTAAAGATTATATCATAGCTATTCAGTATGACAATAGCTTTAGGCATGAGATAAAACTTTGAGTGCCATTAGTTTAAACTATTGTGCAAAGATGTTTATGGCACTGCTGGAAATACTGCATTGAATTGCACTTGTTTCCTGGGTTTGTATTGGGCTAAAAGAAGTCATTAGCAATTTGCATTTTGAGAACATTGTTGGTACAATACCGTAGTGTGAGTCACCAGAAGCTTAGTGGCATAAAGAATTGCAGCCTGAAGGCAAAAATAATAATAGTTGGCCTAGAGTACTGCCTCTCATTTAGTATATTATAATCATTGCCTTTTTATGTCTTGTTTTTTCCAAACATGAAATTAGTACTGGTAAAAGGTACTGACTCAGTTCTGAAACTTTTCCTCTGTCCTTGAACAGACACAGGCAGCAGAACTGTGACCTTCCCCCCACAGTTCAGCCCTATACCTTGAATACGGCTGTAGGTTGGTGATAAATGTACATCAGCTTCTGGGTTGGGTTGCAAGTCGAAGTTGTCATGTGCTCCCATGGTAAAAAGGATCAAGATGTCTCTACTGCTGCTGTGTCAGAGCTTGCTTTTCCATTTTCCGTTGCTTTAATGGGCTAAATGGACTGGTATGGTCATGGTGGCGATATTGGCAGGTGGTTAAATAAGGTTAGTCCTCAGTTAACCCTGAGTTCCTTTATGCGGCAAGGTACTATTTGAAAGAGACTCTGCATACCTCAATTTGTGACTTACTGTTTGTTTTTTAAGGCAGCCTTAACTGGGAATATGAGTAGTGTAACCTTGGCTTTCCCTTGAATTTCAGAAAGACACAGGTCTTTCCTTAGAATTCACTATATATATAGTTTTTTACATAAGATTATTTAAAAGAAAGCGAACTCTAATTTGCAAGTGAAGAAGTGAAACAGAATGTGATTTCATTTACAGGGGGCAACAAAAAAAAAAAAAATTAAGGTCCATCTCATGGAAATATAGTTTCTGTAAACTGAGTAAGTTACAATACTTTGGCCAAACACAGATAAAAATTCTTTTGGCAAAGTTATAAGCTTTGATTATCCTACACTGAAATTGATACAACAACCCCATAAATTATGATTTTTTTCTAGATGTGGAATATACCGTGTGTGTGTATATATATATATATATATATATATATATATATATATATATATAAAATACTTATATATACTTATATATAATACTTATAATATGTATAAATAATATATTATTTTATACTACTTATATTCTATATATATTTATATACAATATATTATATATAATTTATATTTATATATAGGTTTTTATATATTACATATGATATATATTATAATCTATATTACACATATTATTATATAGAATATACAAAATATATTTATATTAATAGACTATATTACTGTAATGATATATTATTATAATAATGTATTATTAAATTAATATAATATATTATGCTAATATATATTATACTAGTATATTATTATATTATATATATATTACTTATAATTATGTATGAAATATTTATATTATATATTATATATGTATAATATGTTAATTAGTATAAATAGATGTGAACCTGATTTACTAACTGATAGGTCAGAATCTCGAATCTAGATAAAGCTGCATCTAGAGTTTTGTTTTCTGCAAACTGTTATATATGAATGTATTTCCGATTCATGTCTTGAGAAAAACTGAAATTTTATTTTATCAATTTTATCAATTAAAATTTTATCAATTTTAATCTTTCAGTTCTTTTTACTCTAAACTTCATAAATTCTTATTCTGCCCAGTGTTTATAACTCTGTCATGGTTAGTTCTTTTTTTCCTGGAGTCTTCTTATGCTTGCAGTCATATAGAGCATGAAATAAAGAATATATCAGCCTTTTTACCTTAGCCTAGACACTTAAAACACAGGATTCTATACTATTCTAACATCTCTTACAACATGCTTATATGCTGGTTTATTTTAAAAGCAATTTTAATTTGTTGAACAGCAAAACAAAAATTGTGACCTAACCCCCAAAAGCCCAACATTTACTGCATCATCCTGAATCAGTGTAGCTTGGTTAGGCCAGAGCTGCTTAAAAGTAAATTTAGATTGGATCAAAACTGGGCTCCAAATCTTGTTTAAAAATGCTCAAGTATAGTCCAAAAATATGTCTTTGGAACTTGAGTAAACTCATAGTACTTGGAAGCATAAATAATTACTCCTACTGAAGTTACTATGACTTTTAAATATATTATTTTTACAAGAAAGGATATGAATGTCTCTGTAGCAACTTGCTGCTGCTATGTACTGGTGAGTTTGGATGACTGTCAAAAATCTAGAAAGTTACTAGAAGTCTAAGAAAGAAAAAAACATTCTTAAAATACTGAGGTTTTTTTTTAGATTAATAGCTGCTGAAACAGAAAATCTGCACTGGTTTTTTTTTGTTTTTGTTTTTTTTTTTTTTTTTTTTTTTGTAGGTTCTATGTATGACTTATGACTGTGAGTCTTCTTGACCTCAGTGACGAAACTAATTTTCTTCTTGGTCTGTTTTTTTACTTCTTATCACTTAAGTTTATTTGCCATGGTAGTATTTTGATAGCAAAAAAGATGAGAATTTTATTTATTTAATTATGATGAAGAATTTATTTAATTTGGTAATTGTAAGAAGCTTATTGTCTTCCCCCCCTTTTTTTTTTTTTTTTTTTTTTTTTTGTTGAGATCTGAACTTTTTTCCTATTTAACAACAAAGGGCTAGTCAGAAGGGCTGACATTGGCACTGAGTAGGGCTATTTTGTACTTAGTAGGATAATACATTTCTTTTCTTGCAGTAATGTGGATTTCAATGTGATGGAAAAACACTGAAAAAGATTGTAGGGGGAGGATTGTCTGAGATTTTGAAATTTTTGTGCCAGAGACATTAATATCTCTTTTCCAGATGAATGCATAGTTATGACAAATAATAAATAATATATTTAGCCATATTTTGTGCCAAAAATAATTCAAATAACTCTAGTTAGAATGTAGACCCAACTACTAGATTTAGTTCTTAAATAATTTCATAATTTTGACTCATTATATCCTTCTTTTTTAAATTTTGGATGCAGGCATTAGAGGTCTCTATCTTGTCTGCCCATAATGACCTTTCCTAAGCAAATAGCTTTAAATTTAAAGAATAGCTTGAAGCAGAAAACAATTCCAGATACAGTAAGAATTGTGTGTTATATAAAAAGAGTGAATTTTTTAAATTGAAATTTTGACTTTTATGAAAATGTACTAAGAAACTTGCAGTTGGGGAAGTATTATAAAGCATTTTAAAGCGTTTTAAAATAGACCATCATAAGGAAAAAAACTACCTTTGAAAGTTTCTTTTAGAGTTACTGTGTATAACTTTGTCAAAGCAGTTCTTTGTTTCTGATGAGAGCCACGTGCTTCTACCGCATGGTCTGGTTCTGGATTGGTAGCATGGGGATTTGGGTCCCCCAGGCAGGATATGCAGTTACAATACATGTAAAAAAGAACTCTATGGAAATGCCAATTAATGGCAAATGGACAGCAGGTAACAGGTTTGAAAAACAGAGTTCATTTTTTTAATAATTTATTTTCCTTTTAGAAATTAGGAAGCAACTTCCCCCTGTGAACAGCTGAGTCAGCAAGAAGGAGTTTGTGCTTTGGAACCCTTGAGCTGGTGGGTGGATGTAGCTACCAAGGTGGAATTTTCCTGAGAGAAGCAAAATTATTTAAGGTCACTGAAGTTTTATTGCATCTTGTATATACAATCAGCAAATGGGAAAAAAAAAAGTTGTCAGGAAAGGAGGAATATAAGGTCAAGTGAATATCTAAGAGTATCTAGTACACTATGATGGCCAAGTATAGTCCTTGCTACTAAGAGGCAGAAGAAAGTTAAAAGACTTTAAATCAAGCCTCAGTTTCTGCCTGCCTCTGTCAAGATCTTTATAAAGACTGGCAGCACCTTTGGCCTTGGTGATAATGGAAATATACCTGTAGAACCACCAAAACTGATCTAATTTTGGGAGGTTGATGAAAACCAGGCACAGACAGCACAGAGAGGTGATGTTTTTCTCAGGGATAAACAGTAGAGTTTCACCCCAAATGGTCCCTGATCTTTACCTCTTATCAGAATCAGTGAATTAAGCATTAAGAGACTGAAGCTGCCACAGCTGTGGCAATTCAGTTACAACAAGGTTGAGGAGTTCTTTCCTTGATTTGGTATTCAACTACTACAATAACTACATCTTGGATTCCAATAAGCCTTAAGAAAGACAACCTGTCAGCTTTGTCACTAATCTCAAAACTGGGGTTTTTTTGACAGAAAATGTTGCTCTTCCCATTTTATCAGATTGATTCCTCTAGAAAAAGATTAGACACAGTGAGGATGTTGCTCAGTCATGCATCTGATTCCATCAAGTTTGTGCAATATCAACTGCATTAAATATATGTTCAGAAATGAAAAAATCCAGTTGTAGTATGTATTAGGGTTCTAGGAGCCCAGGATATAGGCAGATGTGCCTATTTACATGCCCTTTGGTGACATGAGTTTGTTCTTGGTATTTGAGTTTGTCTGAAATAAGTGTTCACTTATTTTGACTTTTTGCCCTCCCTTTTTGCTATTAAGTGTGTTGCTTTTTGTAGTTTAGCCAATGATCCTTGACTATTCAGAGATGGTCCAAACTTTGTAATCATCTCTCACCAAGGAATCTGAATTCCTCTTTTATAAAACTGTTTACCTACCCACTCAATTCCAAAACTTCATTTTCATTTTTATAGAATGCAAGATCTGTGTTAACAATTCACCATTCCCAATTTATAAGTTATATATTTCTTCAGAGAAATGTCACTTAGGTAGTAACCCTTTGCATGTTTACCTTTGTTGTACGATTGTAATAAATTTTGAAAAGCTCCACAAAGGAGTTTACTTCAGTGTAAGTAATGTTTTTTAAGATGTTAAGTGTTATTGTCAATCTTAGTATTTCCAAGTGCATAAAATTTGACAAAGAGATTAAATTACTTGTTTCTCCTAAGATGGCTAACATCTTGTATTTCCTCCAAGGTTTTAGTATGACTTCATTCTGCACCATGTCAAATTATGTCTTTACTCTGGGCTAACAAACACTCTGTAAGAACACTTTTTTCTTTACTGGAAAATTGAAATCCTCCGTAATTAATTATTTATTGGTACTTATATTGTTCTTACCTGGATTTTTATTTTCCTGGGGTTTTTGGTTTGGTTTTTTGCGTTTTGGTGGGTGTTTTGTTTTTGATTTTTTTGATATTGGCATTTTCTGGGAAGCAGAAAACCTCCAGTTTTCAATCAAGTATCCTTGCATGTTTTAATGTTTTAAGAAAAATTAATATATATTTTACAACACTGGAAAGTAAGATTTGTAGCTGTTAGTAGAAATGAGTCTCAAGCAAGAGTTAAGGAAAATAACTTTAGTAAATAACTTAAATTTAAGAAGTCTGTACTTGGATGTTGTCTGATTGCAATTCCCATTTCCTACTAGCTAACTGAAAGCTCTATAAAATTTCCACTAACACTGGAGTCTCAGCTCATATTATTTGGCCCTTAGCTGGATTTCTTCTAATTTCTTTTCAATTTTAGTCAGAAACCCTGTTGGCTTTTTAAGAGATTTGCAATCTGTGGCAGTCATATTATACGGAACAAGAGGAAGAGTCTGTGCTTGGTCTTCTGTTTAACAGGAAGGCTGTCTTCAACAGAAGTGCTCCACTGCTATTGCTTTTGCAACATATCATTACAATCAGTATCATTTGTTCCATGCTTTTTCAGCATCTGTGAGGCAGCAGCTGGTTACTGCTTTCTTCATCACCAAAGTGCTTTCAAGGACGTTACGCTAGAAACTTCCAGGAGAATTTTATTAATTTGCAAACACGGGAATATGAGTGTTGCAATGTTGGTTTTAAATGTAGGTCAAGTAAGATGTTAAAAAATATTGGGGAAGGCTCATCCACAGTGGGAATGTGCATGTTAATCCAAATATGAAACATCTTCTTGGAAGCAATGGAATATTCTTCTTGTAGTTTTGATGATTCCTCCATTATTTTGATAGTTTTAATTTTCTTCTTTATAATTACCTTTTATTTTGCTAGGGATACCAGAAAAAATATTGGTCCCTTTAAATCTTTGTGATTTAAAGATGTCTACATTTGCTACACTCCAGGGATTTACATGGATCTAACACAAGTAAATGTTCTTTAATGAGACATCTTTGCACATTTTAGCCATCTATAATTCTTCTGCAATGTTGAACATCTACAAATTGTGCTTAATTGATGGCTACCCATCTAAATTTCTGTAAAGTTTGGCAATAAGCCCAAAAAGACGTGGACGTTCCCATTTAGAAGGCATCATGCTGTTGGCATTTCCTTTGCTCACTTGTTCTTAAATGAAAGTGGGATTCCTTTTTATGGCAAAGCTATCAAGATATGTATCATGAAGAGGCAGTTGCTGTCTTAGCTAATCAGCAACCTCTTTTTAATAATAATCCAGTATAAACTTGGGGAAGTTCAGATATGAAACGGTCAAAAGTTAATGTAATGCTTTAAAATAGGTAAGAAACTGTAATAGAGACCTTATGGGACAGAGGAATATTAGATTATCTCAGCTCTGTCATATTCTTTATTTAGCTAAGGCAAATCCATTGCAGATAGTGTTGAATAACGCCATCAAATGTAGTGAAATTGCTTCAAACATACTGTGAGATGACATTTCTGTGCTACTTGTTAGACCTAGAAGTTTAAAATAATTCTTGCTTTCATTGTTCATTTAAAATGAGTGAGGCTGGTCATTTTGGAAAGAGACACATCAAACTTTGCTGTTGGGATTTGTCCACCTATCTACTTGCTAAAGTATCAATACTTCTATTGCACTTCATTTAGTAAATATAAATTCAAGTAATTAAATAGCTACTATAACTTTTAATTAGCTACTATGATTTTTAAAGGAACCTCATGTATTATATGCTGCTGTTACAAAAGCACAAACTCACTGAGGTGGGACAGGACTCCTCAGTCGAAGCAGAGTCAACCACAGCACATTGTTCTGGAGGTCAAGCCCATTTGCAGGTGGGCTTGAGCATCTCCAAAGGTGAAGACTACAACTTCTCTGGGCAACCTGTTCTGGTGTTCAACTCTCTGACATTTAAAAAGGGGTTTTTGCTACATATGAAAACAATTTCCATTATGTTGCCTCTTTAACGTTCAATGGTTACTATTGAAAATTGCCTGGCTTGGTCTTCTGTAGTACTTTGCATCTGAGATTTATGCACATTTTCTCTTGAATCTTTCTTCTCATGGCTAAGTGATCCTAGCTCTCTCACTCTTTCCTTCTGTGTCAAAAATTGGAAATTATTTAGGTGAGGAAACCATATTTTAAGTATTTTAAATGCAATTCTTAAGCTTATCCCAACTTCCTTAATGATGCATTTTTGTTATTCCTGATAATTTTATTATAGATATGCTGATCCTAAAACCATCACATTCTTCCCCTCTCCCTATTAAAATATCTCCTAGGACCTCTGCATATTATTTTAGTATGTAAAATGTGTATAATAATCAAATATTTCTCATTGCAGTTTAAAAAATGAAAAAAATTAGAGTAAGTGTCTGCAGTTGTGTAACATTTAGGGGGCAGTGGATGTAATTAAAACTGTGGATAGTATTCCATTCCATAAAGTACATTTATTTCAAAGGTATTTTGATTTCTGCCATCAGGAGGTGTGTGTCCTTTCACATAAACAGCACTAGAAAAACCTTATCTTGGCTCACTCTGTTAATACAGACTGAGCGTCTGATTGGCAGACTTTTCTTCACTCCCTCAAATGGCCAAAAAACATTTTCTCTCACTGCCTGTTGCAGCATGCCTGTATCACCTTGTAAAATAATTTAAAAATCTCCAGTCTAACCTTTCTTAACTGCAAAACCACATCAGTAGCTACCTATGTTTTTTCCTAACTTATTTTTTCAGTAACTTACGAGATTCCTAATTAGCTTTCTTTCTTCAAAATTTCTTTCCCCTGAATTAATTTATAACTTGTAAGGATAAATATTTTCCAGTTGCAAATTTGCAGTATCTTTCAATAGAAAGTGAGGGGCAAGAAATGTGACTTCAGATGAAACAGATCAGGCAAAATTCTTTTCATGGGGCTTACATAGGATAACAATTGCTAAATGTTAAGGTTTTTTACTCTAGTTCAGGTTCTTTCTTACTTGAAGGTATCTCACTCTGGTCAAGAAACTTAGAATCCTATCCTGCAGAAACGTGTGGGAGGCTTTGAATCTCTTTTTTGACAAATTTTACAGACACAAATGAAAACAGCAAAAAAATCAATGGTAGAACAATTTTTCACCATTGAAGTATGGCTTAAAAGAATCATAATTCCATACAAATAGCAGGATATAAAAATAAGTAATATAACACCTTACTCTGAAATATGTCAAAGTATCAAACAAGTACTCAGGATGAGGGATACAGCATCCTTGCTGTTTCTTCAGATTGATTTGAAAATGAAGAGATATGAATTCCCTTTAGATGGTAAGACCTTCTTCACTGTGAGGGTGGTGAGGCACTGGAGCAGGCTGTCCAGAGAAGTTGTGGATGTTCCATGCCTGGAAGGGTTCAAGGTCAGCTTGGACTGGGCCCTGATCTACCTGGTTTAGTGGAAGGTGTCCCTGCCCATGAGCAGCACCAGATCATCTTTAAGGTCCTTTCCAACCCAAACCATTCCAGGATTAGCTATGGAAATTGAGGGAGATTTTTCCTGTCTTATTTGCTGGTCCCATGTGCTCTTCTTATTAACTTTTAGGTAACGTTTTCATTTATCAAATACAGCTCCACTTAGGACTCACTCAAGTTAATGGTTAAAATCCTTATCCCCCTCTTCCCATTCCCTATGTGCTTGTGAGCCTAGTGATTGTGGAAAATGTTATATTATCCGTATAACATTTTCATTAACTGCATGATGCTACAGGTCTTGTCTTGTACCAATCATATTGAGCCAAAATCTATGATTTATAATCAGTACATTTCTTGACTGTAGTGGGATTTTTGCTCAGTTTAAGACCTTCAAAATTTGGTCTGTAGTTTTCTCTGTACTAAAAGAACTTGATCATGTTTTCATGAAATAATTCTAGTATTTTTTTCTATTGGTTTCTCCCTTCCAGGATCTCATTTCCTCTAAGACATCTGGCATGTAAAATTGGCTGACAGGAATGTTGCCTGGTGCATGAGCCTTGGAATGTTAGCACTCTAAAGCTCAGTGCCATATCATGAGTGTGTTTTTCATAATGTTGGGAAGGATAAGTTTCCAGTTTATTCTTGTGCACAGACTCAGGAATTTTCTTTTGACAGTGCCTTCACCAGTTGTTATATGCAGGAACTAAACCTGTAGCTGTTATTATATAGAGCCACTATGTGTTCAGTTAACCAGTCTCAAAACAAGACATCAAAGCTGAAAGGCTTGATTTCTCTCTGAATTGAATGCATGAGTACATTCACAAGAATTGTAGATGTTTTTTCCCCAACTTGTTTTTCTACTTATCTGTTACAAGGTTGATGGACTGTAAAAATATTTGCTTTACAGAATAGTCATGCTCTATGTCTTTCTAGTAAAACAAACAAAACCAAATATCAGTCAACCTGAAATCATTTTTTGGCTCCACTCATACCAGGGATTTCAGCTGATCATACTTTATTTTGGATGGGGCTCCTAGGCAGGCTTATAGCTGAATTACTGTTTGTTTTTTAATATAAGGAACGTATAATTGAATTATTCCGAGCTGCTGTCATCTACTGCTCATAACATATGAGTGGCATTATTCCATTAGTCAGAATTGCATCACATTTGAGCTGTCATACACTCTGCTATACTGAAGTCAGGGAGTTACAACTTCTCTCCAAACCTTCTTAAGGTTCGGTGTCTGTCACATTTAACCATCAGGTGAGTGCCAAATTCAACTAAGCTAACTGAATATACTGAGGCTAAAATTGCTACAAGAAGTTAGATAAGTAAAGCTAAGGAGCAAACAGAGATGGTGGGAGCTAGAAGAGGAAAAAAAAAGCAGGGCTGAAAGCAAGGATGCAAAAAAGAATTTGCTAAAATCAAGGATTAGAAAAACCAAATATGCACTGTATAAGTTTCCTTAGAGATAGCCTGGTCAGTCATCTCTGGCAAATGTTCCCTATGCTTCAGTTTCTCAGTCTGTTTTCTCCTTGGTGTCACTGCCCCTCTTTCTTTTCGCAGAGCAGGCTGAAGCTTTCTCATTTGTAGGTTTCCACTCAGCATATTTGATTTTCCTTTCCTGTCTGGTTTTCCTAAACTCTGTATTATACAAAAATTTTCTATTTTGGCTGCTTTAAATCTGTGGAATTCCAAGGGGAGAAATCGCATTTTTTTTCTAGTAAACAACTATATAACAGTGAAAGACCCAAATAACTGCCCTACTAACTGTAAATATTTTTACACTTGCACTGTAATAAATGTGTATAAATTTCTAGGGTTTCCATTGCTATGGAGGTAGGGAACTTGCCTTGGTTTTTGTGTTATTGAAAGATAAGTCACCAAAACTATGTTTTTTTAAGAAAAAAGTTTATTTTAGAGAGCCAAACATTTTGCAGGCTGTGCATGGCCCTGAGGCTCTGCTGAGAATTTGCTTCAGAGACAGAATCTAAAATAATATAGCCATAGAAAGGATACTGCATGAATCTGAAATCTGTCTCCTTCAAATAACAGCTATTGGTTTTGCATGAAGGAAATAGTTTCTTGTTTGTCAGCTGTAAAATAAACCTTTGTGTCACATACATTTACGGTTTAGAGGAACATTTAAACAGAATTATAGTCAGATTATTTCTAATTTCCAGTAAATTATGTTGCATAATGCTGTGTGCATAAAGGATTTCAAAATTTACACTAGAAGCAGATTTCAACATTTTCCTTGAAGAATTAAAAAGAAATGTGCAGAATCTTGAATTTTGAACTGAAGTTTATGCATATCTGTAATATTTTGCTAAATGTTTATTAATTTATCTGTGCTGTATGGATTCATTGACATTGCTTGCATTAACAATGCAGTTAATGGAAGGCAAAAGTCTTCTTATGTGCTTCATTTACTCTGCTGTTTTTTTCCAAGACTGAAAGAACCCAAGCTTTTCATGTTTTCTTGTATGTCATGTTTCCTAGACCAGTGGTTATTTTTCCGTCCCTTTGGTACTTTCCATTCAAGACCATTTATGGACTTTGATGCAAAAACATTCCAGTGGAAGCCTTAATGCTTCTGAAGTTGCTGTATTTTCTTTCCATCTTCTATTCTTCCTCCTCTAGTTTTGAATGTGCATTTTGCTATGAATTGGATCCACTGGAAATGAAATAAATAGTTAAGTAAATTTAGTTTGTTAAAGGTGAAGAATACTTCTCCTTACTTAATGAAATTTATGTGCCAAATATAACAGGCTTCTTAATTTTTTTTCTTTAGTGTGATGTGTTTGTATTAGGATGTGACAAATTTATCTCTAGGGAATTGTAATTTTGAATCTATAGCATGATGTCACATAAGTGATAAGGTGTTCTAAATTGCTGTATGAGAAGGCTTGTACTAGATTTTGTGCTAACAAGGAGATGAAACATTATTATTTAAAATATATCATCATATCTATGGCAGGATAAGTTTGACACTTTCAGGGGACATTTTTCTCCACTGCCTAAGAGCCAGGCCTGAAAACTAGAATTTTCAAAAGTTACACCTAGTTGTGCGTTTGAACTCATGTACTACAGTGAAATTCACTCATTCACTACAAGAAAGAAATTTCTTGAAAATTCTTCTTTTTTTTCTATAATGAGGCAAGCATATGCTAAGCTAAAGTTGGAAGCTAAATTTAACAGAAACCAGAAATCACTTGCTCAGTATTTCATGATGTCTAAAATTCTGTGGAAATAGGTGAATGTATTTGTTTATATGGATAACCAAATTTAGATGTTTTACCCCAAAGCTATACCTGAGTCAACTGGCATTCTTTTTTCAAGTTTCTGCCCTGGGTCAACTCCCCTGCATCCCCTAGAACAATGAAACAAGGAGTTTTGAAAGAAATGTTTACTCCTCAAAATGTTGCTTTGCTAATACATAAAGATAACACTTGATCTTCTATATCAAAACATTTTTTACAGGGGCAAGTTTAAATTCTTGAAATATTCCACAGCATATTTTCCAAGTATAAGTTGGCAGTCATCTGAAAACTGGGACTATAATTTCTTAGTTATAAATTTGATCATCTTCAGATCCTGAATTTAAGGTGAGATAGCCTTAGAATGAAAGAGGGTGGATTTAGGAAGAAGTTATTTCCTGTGAGGGTGGTGAGGCACTGGCACAGGTTGCCCAAAGAAGCTGTGGATATGCCCTGTTCTTGAAAGTGTTCAAGGCCATTCTGGACAGGGCTTTGAGCATCCTGGTCTAATGGAAGGTGTCCCTGCCTATGGCAGGGGGGTTGGGCTAGATGATTTATAAAGTCCCTTCCAACCCAAAGCATTTAATGATTCTGTGAATATTTCTCTTCTATCAATAATTATATGCTTCCGTATTCTTACTGCTTTCTTCTTGACCCAGTATGTAAACCGAGATGTCTTTACTAAACCTTTAAAATAAGCAATATCTCGGTCCTCTTCTGAGCAGAGAGCGTGAAAAACACTTATGTGAATTTAGTGTATTGACTTGTCTGTATTTGAAAATTGCCCAAATCTCATTTGATTAAGCATAAAAGCCCTCTGTGAATGCCATTAGGAATACAAATGAATATTCACATTTTAATTGCCTCCATTTGGTTTTGCTAAGTTATTTTTAAATTGCATGTTAGTCTTTCCTCATATATGAGTAAAGTTTTATTCTCCAGAGACTGCAGGAATTGCATTCACTGTATGATTTTATTTAAGCATTCTCTTTTTCAATTGAAGCTGAAAACTTGAATCAACTGGTAAATTAGAGTGTACTTGCTACAGATTACTTGTCTGAAGATCTTGCTTCCCTTATAATACAAGATTCTTAAATCTTATTGGCCGGGTGGTGGTCAGAAGAGGGGTCTCTGTTAGCAATTTAAAAAGTATTGGTTTATTTTTTTAACTATCTCAGGCTTTTTGTCTCTTTTGAAGTTTTTGCCATTTTGACAGCGTAGCCTCTGACAAAGTCTATAGTCCCATAGTCTACTGACAAAGGGTTGAGAAATATGTAGCCACTGCTGATTTCCCCTAATTCAATATCACTTGATTGCTTTCATGATTTAAGTTCCTGTTTTGATCCCATCTAGACATAGATTTCTCAAGTGATTATTAGAGAGAGACAAAATCCCCTTACCATTTCTCTTGGTAGCTGAATTTCTATCTATGTTTTTCAGGAGACCAATAAGACACTGTTTGACATAAGAATAATAAAAATTAATAGGTATATAGTTCAGATTGCAGTTGAAACTAGTGCATGGTAAGTGTTGGCAATGGTTGTAGAAAACTGCATTTGTTTTAATTTACAGGCCTCTTCAGAAGGACCCTGATATCTGAGGATGGCACTAAGTGGTTTCATTATGATTTCTAGGCTGATGTTAGGTTAGCAGCTTACTATCCTTCACCTTCTGAATTTGCAGTCTTGTAGATTCCAATGGCTGAGACTTTCATACTTGTAGGATGTTATGAGATAAATATATTCCATATATATACACACATCTGATATGTTTCTCTAAAACTATGTTCAAATGAATACAATAGCTTAATTTTTTTTGAAGTTACTCTGAAAAGCCTGGGTTGACTTTATGTGTGTGTTTTAGCATGCAGATTTATTTCTTCAGCAGATAAAGTATTTAAAACAGTGATTAGCAAGGCAATTATTAAAGGCAAACTTAAAGACATAAGCAACAGATTTAAATGAGTGAATTGGCATTGTCCCATGATGTATAAAGATAGATAATCTCTTTTAACTGGGTAAGGACATTTTATAAGTGTCAAACACCTTGACAGCACTTCCTCTTGGTGTCAGTACCTTTCTCATCAGGTCTGTCCTACACTTGATGCTCTGTTTTCCAACTCTAGAATAATAGAATGGCTGCAGCAAAGTATTTGGTTTTGACAGTGAATATAAAACCAGTGTTGAAATTCTTGAGTGCTGCTCTTGGTTTTGTTGTGAATTATCTGATTTTTAGCAAATTCGCTAGAATTCATTATTTTCCTTTTGTTTGATGCAAAAAGAAGATAATTCTGCTTCATTTTCTTCTGAAAAACATTGGGATATGTTCCAGAAGTAGAAAGAATTATTCCTCCATGATCTCATAACATAATTATCTGTACTAGTTACTGTCGACTATTTTGTTACGTTCAAATTGTATGGCATATCACCTTGATAAAGTGTTCAGGCTTCAGGAAACCTGGGTACCACGTGACACATTTCTAAACAGATAGTCTTAGAGGGGCTTTTGTCATTGATTATTATATATTTACTGTTGTGGTTTAGCTTTTACATTTTTGCATTTGGCCTTTCAGTTTCCTGAAACTTTTTAGATCAAAATTTTGCAGATTTATTCTCTTCCCGAGCATATCTTTAATTGTACAGACATACTGAAATAGGGAAAATAATAGGCATTTCTGGGTAAGAGGGCAAGCTGGATAGGAAAGAATCCACTGTATTATTATAAATTACCATGGATTCTTTTTAGCCAAATATTTAATTTTTTTTAAACGGCAGAGACACCCACATCAAGTTGCATTTGTTTGTTCCGCTGTTTGCATTGATAGATTGATCATCCTTTTCAAATTGTATGTTGCACATTAAGTCAGCTTTTTGTGCACCTGGAGAATCTCTCATCTGCACAAGCATGTGCTGCATGCATCTACTGATTCTTGCTTTTCCTAAAGCTTGAGAGAGTTTAAGAAACTGAGATTACAAGTCAGGCAGAAATCACAAGATACTGGAAAAGCACTGTGTTGTCATGGATTAATTCTGATTTTTTTAATCAAGGTCCCAAGGACAATTTACCTGTATTTTTATTGTGCTGAGTGATATTGAGAAGTTATTCTGTCCAATCCATAACAAAATAAAAGCAGTGTGATTAATTTATCACATTTGGGAATATAAGAGACATAATGAAGGAGGTTTTTAAAACAGTCTTTGGAAATTTTCAGCTTTAAGTAAATAATTTACTGTGTTTATTTGCTGTTGGGAAGCTTGAAGAAATAGAAAGCACTACAAGGAGGAGACAAAGTTTCTTGCTCATGGCCTAGGTTTACTCTTGCACAAGAAGGCAGAGAGTGTGAAATATATTTTCTGGAAGATTCTCTGGATGGATAGTTATTAGAAGGTGAGGGATGGGAAAGAATGTTCAGTGCTGATTCTTTTCATATGAAGAAACTTGTTGGCACAGAACACAACAGTTGAAAAAGGAGCAGCGAGTAAAAAGGAAAGTGCTTCCAGTACTGATGAATGATAAAGATAATGCCAGCAAGGATAGTTTTAGAAGAGGATATATAATAATTGTCATTTTCTGAAGCAATTGTTACTCAAGGTACTGGAAAACTACTTTCAGATGAAAATTCAATCCCACATTTACAGAATGTTCTTTTCTTACAGTCTACAGCTTCCTCATGAGGGGAAGAGGAGGGGCCTGGTGACAGGGCCTGAGGGACCTCCATGAAGTTTTGCAAGAGGAGGTTTAGGCTGGATATCAGGAAAAGTTTATCACCCAGAGGGTGGTGGGACACTAGAACAGGCTCCCCAGGGGAGCGGTCATTGGAGTTCACGAAGCATTTGATCAAGGCTGTCAGGCACATGATGTGACTCTTGGTGCTGTCCCGTGCAGGGCCAGGAGCTGGACTTCGATCACCCTTCCAATTCAGAATATTGAATGATTCTATATTGTATTAGCTTAGTGTGATTATATATAAACACTTTCTAGGAAGCTGACTTCATCAAATGGTGCTGGCAGCTCCTCAGTCAACGTTACTTGACAAGTGAAGATCCACTTGCATAAAGAAAACAGAAGGTGTAAGGAAATTAAAAATCTTTGTGTTGCTAAGAGTCAGTGAATGACCTTACTCTTTGAGAATGCTCTTCCAAAAATCAAAGAAAAAAAAAAAAAGTTGATTTGGGTTTGGGGTGGTTTTGTTTGTTTGTTTGGGGTTTTTTTGTTTTGTTTTTTGGGGTTTTTTTGTTGCACTGGACAAAGGAATAGAAGAAAGTAAAGGAAAGTAAGACAGCATAAATGGAAACTAGCCAAGCAAAATCTGGTCAAGGGAGTTTTACTCTGGCAAGGGAAGAAGTTTGAGCTATGTGAAATATAGGAAGCCTGAAGTTTATAAGTTGTAATTTATCTGAAAGGCATATAGTAATTTAAAATCCTTAAATGAAATACAGTTTAAATTTACCACATATTAAATGTTGTTGAAGAATGTCAGTGAAGGAAGAAAAAAGAAGAGAGAAATCAAAATAGAATAAAACTCATTGCAAAGCCTTCTGTTGAAGTAGCAAGGGGCATATAATGAGTTCATAAAGGAAAAATATAATGTCTATATTAATAAATTTACAGGGAAAAATATTTCTGGGTAAGAATTTTAATAATTGTATCAATATCCCTTTCATTATTGATAAAGATTTTTTTTTTTAAATGGACCTACTTATGGTATATATTTATGTACTGATTAAAATCACTTACTGAGCCTTGGCCCAAGACTTGGATAACATTTCATCCTGGTAACTTGGTTGTTGCACAGGAGCTTAGAATAAGTTTAAAGAACCAGTCTGTTTCCTTTTAAAAAGGAAATAGAAATGCAGAAAGACTAAAAGAGAAATCATTCAAACCAGATATTTTCTTTATTTAGTGCCCAGGAAAGTTCCAGTCTGTCTCAGAATAAGGTTGACTTTATCCTCAAAATTACAGAAGCATTCAGAGCCAGACTTGCTGGCCACTGGCATTCTACAAGGTATAAAAACACAAGCTGTAAACTTAGAAAGTTTCAAAAGAAGACCCTAGATGTCAGTGGCTATATCTGAGGGCAGAAGAAGTGTCCATATTTGAACGGGAGATCTAAGTTTGTAAGGTGCTGGTGAAAGTCCTTGGCTCATTGGAGGCCTTGGATGCAGTTAGCGTGCTTCAAGTTCAGCCTTAAATTATCTTGATTTTGAGATTTGAAACAGTTTGGATGGTGAGATCCATGGAGGTAGAGCAAAAAGTGAGGTTAAGTATAGGAAGGCATGTTTTAAAATAATAACTGGTGCAGTGGTTCTGGCTGGCATGGCAGAGAATATGTAATATTTGAATGAAGTTTAAAAGATGGGTAAAAAAAGATCCATGCTCTTTAAACAAAACATGAGCAGCAGGAAATGTTTGATAGTAAGATTTATTTGCATAAAAGGCTACTTGAAGTGTTTTGTCTGAAGTAAATTGCTTATTTATTGATTACTAAACAACAACAGTATGTGCTTAAAGCAGTACAGGATTGTTTTCAGCATGTTAAATTACCAAGAAATTTACTGACTGATTTGGCTCTAGAAGTTATGTGTACAAAAGAATATTTGAAGCTGGGAAGTACCAACAATGATAACAATATCCAGATGAAGATTTGCAGGAAAGGCAATGATATAAAGGATTATTTGGAAAGTAAAGGTTTAAAGAATGTGAAATGAAGAAAACTCTCCCCCTTGCACAGTATGAATGCCAATTCTGGTGGGGGTTCTGCAGGCAAGTAGTTTTAATACAAACCATATGAATTCAAAAACAGGTGAGACTGATCCTCTGTAATTTTATTTAGGTTAAAAATTGTAGATATGACAGAAACTTAAATAATTAAGGAAAAACTTATCTGAAATACTAAAACCTAGACAAAAACGAAAAAAAAAATGGCAGCTTCTCTGTGGTCTGTTAGTGGTGGAAACAACTGGTTTTCCCTGCTCTATCTGCTTTTGAACCCAAAATATCTTCAGTGATTATAGTTATGTTGCGTTCTGTGAGACGCTGAGGGCATGCTTAAAGGGCATGCCAAAAATTCTGGCATTATGGCTTTGCCTCGTCCTCTGCAAATTTTAAGCTAATTGAGGTATGTGCGGAATAAATGGGAGATCTGATTTCAGTCCATGTTTAGCCTGATGGCATTCAAGCCCTTATCTCTCAACATGCCCAAATCAGTAGACTTTGCCAGCTTTTTTTTGTTGTAAGGGCTGGAACGACATTTGCCACTTTTCCTATTGCATCAGGTCACCATGTAGCAAGAATAGATGGTATATGGAACAGAAGGAAAAGGCAAACAAAAAGAGTGAAAACATTACTTAATGGAGAGAGCACATGCTGAGAAGTAAGTCCTGGAGAGCTTGGAGTCTAAAACAAAGACAGTGCATTTTAATTGAAATGGTTGTTTGATTAAAGATTAAGTCCAAGCACTCCCCAAGCAAATAAAACCAGCCCAGTGGTAATCTGAAAATCCCGCTTTAATCTTTGTTTTATCTCAGTTTGACTAACACTTCTCTTCCTGTTCTGTTCAATTTCTTCTCCGTGTTTTGGTTGTCAAAATACAGAGATGACGAATGACTTCTTTGCAGAAAGCCGGCAGAAAATCTGTGTACAGCTGATGCATCGAGCAACATGTGGGGAATCTTAATAGCTCTGTCACCCTCTCAGCTGGAAAAAACCTTCTCAGAGGTAACTCCTTTTCACAGAGATGAAACATTGGCTTAAAACCACCACTAATCCCCTTCATATATTTAATGGTTATATCTATTGTACACACTTTTTAGATAAAAGTTGTAAGAGCCAACATTTAGGCAATAATACTAGAATAAAGAGTATTTTAAATCAAGTAAATCTGTATGAAAATATAGGACAAAACCACAGGTAGCTTAATTAAGTGGTCCATGTATATAAAAAAAAAATCAGTGTAGTTCTCTGTATTCAGTATTAACTTTGCACTAATAAAATAAGAATGTCTTCCATGACATTATTAACGACTATTGTTGATAGTCCGAGTTTTCACTAAGCTTCCACAAGTCCTGCTGGCCTTCATGTTGCAATGGTTTTCTAAACTGATTTTTTTTTCTTTAGTTGTGATGCAAAACTTGTTTTAAGTTAGGGCCATAAATAAGAGGATTTCTAAGTAAGTCAATATCCAGGTTTGGTTAATGTGCAGCAAATCTTAGATTGAAATTGCTATAAATTGAATTTTCTGTGTCTGAGGAAGCACACAACTGAAGAAAGAGGCCAAACACAGAAGCTTTTTTTTTTCTGAACTGTTAGTAATTTCTTGTACATTTCTTCAATCTGTGTTCTTATTTTGCTTGTGTTAGCATAGATTACCATCCAGTTGTATTTATTAACAAGCTGTTCATGTAAGATTAAAAATCTGTGGTAATGCAATACATATGATTAACAACTTTAAAAAACTGTGATTAAGATTGTGATTAACTATGATTAAAATAATGGATTTTTACACTTTTCCTTGGCTGCATTACCAAACCCTCCATTTGTGATCTCTGTTGACTGGACCTTGTCATAAGAATGAAAATTGTTGAATATTGCTGAGTAATTATTTTTAAATCAAAATCTCCCTAAATTGCTCAAGTATTAGGATAAAACAGCATGGATTTAAACATTATTGCCTGTAAATGTATAAATACAGAGAATTTTGTATGAAGGGTATTACTTCAGGGTTTGTGCACTTAGAGATTGTGCGTTTAGAATCCAGAATTTCTACTATGGCAGCTGTGGGAATCCAGGGCTTCCCTCTGACCCCCTGCCCTAGCAGGTCTGGGACCCTGGGAGAGGGTCGGGAACCCCCCTGTACAGAGCCCCGAGAGACACTGTCTGTGATCTCTGTCCATGGAGAGGAGTTTTCAATCTTACAGGATGAATTACAAGCTCTAAATGTTTCATATGAGTAATAATTAAGTGTGATACGGGTGCAAAAGTAAAATTTTAGGCTTCTAGATTAGGGGTTCAGAGGGGACAAGATGGAGGAAATTGGGTGTGTCTTGTCCTTTTCCTCCTTCTTCATGCCCTCCATGTTTCACTGTAGTGTTGGCATTTTTCTTTTGGTTTAGGCTGGGGACATGCTGTTTAACGTAGATGATAGATATTGGCACATTATTGTAAATATAGCACATGTAGTTTCTGGTATATAATGTTTGTACCATCCCACTGAGGGCAGAGCCCTGCACGCTGCCCTGCAGGACAGACCTGCGGCAGGGCAGCAGAACATGTTATAGATAAGCAAGAATAAACAACCTTGAAAACAGCACAGATGAATTATGGCTTCTTCTTTGGCAACGGGGCAGAAAGACAGAGACTTTCTACAATATCGGAATCATCCATACCCACAGATTCCGACAGGCAGCAAGATACAAACACAAGGAGTCAGAGTAAAGATAAAATGGGGTAACCAATCCAGGAAACTGTCTTGCTCTTTAGCCTAAATTAATATCTAGGGAAACATGCTAGAGCAAGACAACATGCAGTAAAACTCCTACCCTCCACAGATTCACAATTTTGGGACTTGGGCCAGATGCATTTTTTTGTTTGTTTTTGCCATGGTAAGGCTCTCCTCAGGCCTTCCAGCATTGGAGTTAACTAAAGTAGATGGAATTATGAAGTGCTTCAGCCAAATGGAGATACACAAGTGTTTGGGACGACATGGGATACATAGGAGGATGGTAAGGGAGCTGCACTGTGGTGTTGTGAAGCTGCTCTCAATCATATTAGAAAGATTAAGGAAGTGTGTGAGTTTAGTGGCTGAAAAAGGCAAATGCTGCACCCATCTGAGAGGGCCATGAGCTGTGGACATGCACACTGAAGGATGACTTGAGTACTGGGAATGGTCTGCACAGATTTACCACCACCATGCCTAACCAGTCTGATTGCCTTAATATCACCTATAAACTGTCCTCTTACTGTCCACCCCTTCTCCTGCTCGTTTAGGGAAAGGCTGAACTCCGAGGGTGCTGGAACAGATTGCATCAAGGTTTCACATACGGTGCCACTCCACTATAAACTGGGCATTCCTGCTCATGTCTCTCTTCTGCTTTTTAATCAGCAGTGTGCAGGCATGAAGAACTTGCCTCTCTTTCCATGACAGTTTAGTGTTTACAGAACTTTGGACGAAGGACCTTATTTTTCAAACATTTAGGAAATACCAGATCACCCTGTTTTTCTGTGATTGTGTCCTTTTTTTAAAAAAGGATTACCAATAGTTTTCTGAAGCTTACCTCACAACAACCATCTTCCTTTTCCTGCAAGATACCATATTTTTCATATAGTATTTATTCACTTCCCCATATATTTTGTTATTGAGAACAGAAGTGATAGAGACCCAAGCCAGATACTGGCTACTACCACTTAGTTCTGTTGTAGTGAGGAGTTTTTGAGAGGCCTCTGTAAACCAGAGTTGAGTCATGTTCCTCTCTGCGGGAACATGGTCAGTTCCTGGTCATTCATTTCTGTCAATTTTATCTATAGGTTCCATAATTTCATCTGCTGACACTTCCTTTCATCGAGGCTCTTGAGCCACTTTCCATGCCAGTTCTATTTTAGGATGAATGGAGCCTGATCACCCTGCTAAGGTATGTCCTGATTTTGATGTATTCTGAGAAAATTGAAATGTATATGCCAGGGAAGAGAAAGGAAGAATGCAAATTGCTGCAAAATCTGCATGGATGATGAATTTTCAACACATTTTTTATTAACCATAATCCTTTATTAGACCTCACAGAGGTGTAAACTATACATACAAATACATTAGAAAGATACCCTCTTAACAGAAATGCTTCACATTTTGGACCTGATACCAAGAGGGTTGCAAACATTTCAGTACATTCTACAAACCAAAGGGTGCATTAGCCTTTATGTATACAGTGACAAAGCCCTTTACTGAAATCAAAGTAGATAAAAGTGAAAATCAGTCAACTACCTCTTCCAACCTTTACCTACCGTAAATGCATATAAAAGCCTTTAAAAGCATGAATACACTATTATTTATGGAGCATAGTTTACTGTTCTAGAAAGCTCATAGAGAGAGGGGAAGAGAATGGTCAAGATGGCATTACATGAACGGCAAACAAGCAAAACTTTTTGATTTTTTTTTTTAATATTTGTACAGATCAAGAGCTCCATTTTTTGATTTATTGGTTGTTACTAGAAAAGCTTATAAGTGCTAGATGGGGGGAATAGCGCAACAAAGACATTGTTGAGGTATTTGGGGGATTCTGCAACACAATGATGTTACATACACAGTATGAAATATTATTTGTCATCAAGTAGTGACATTGTATTATGAGTAAGCACAAGAAAATAAAAAAGAAAGAATAAATCCAGTTAGAACTTTAATAGATATTTAAATGGTTTCTACTAAATGAACACTTAACACTTGTCACTGTTTGGTTATAATGATTTGAAATGTTAATAGTAGGATTATTCAGTAGTGAAATCAGAAACTCATGTATCCACATTCATGCTTTGCATCATGGAAACCCCAGTTTTAGACAGGATACCAACTGAGGTCCAACACTGAAGACAGAGAGGACAGTTATTCCTTATGGAAAGGCTGTCCTGAAAAGCAAGTGCTACTAATCTCTTTGTTTAGCATTCTGGGTGGCTTTGCAGTAATTTGGGAGAAAATAAAGCTTATACATAATTTGTTTATCAGCAGCAGGTGGTGCTGCTTCTTCTACTTTGATTTTGTTTCCTGACATCTTTAGTCTTGATAAACATGTTTGATATTCAACCCTAAGACTCCAAGGATTAGGAAACTGTGAAACAATGATCACATTCTGACAAAAGCAATGAGAGGTGTCAGACTACAGGTGAAGCTGTTCAGAATATAATGAAGTACCAGTGTGTTTTCAATGGAGCATTTTATGACTCAGGTCTGATGAGATTTAGTTTAATCAGGCAACTATTATCATTATACACATTTGAGAATTATTTTTTTCACCTTGCTCAGGATTTCTATAGAATTCTGTTGGACTAATTCCTTAGAAATGGTAATAAATGAAAAGATATGATTTATACACTGTGTCATGCACTGTCACTTTCATGTGCTGTATTATATTCAAACTTGTCTCTACATGGAAATAATGAAAAGAACCATAATTCTTATGCAGTATTTTTATCAATTGTATTTGCAATTCTAGTGTAAAAAGATAGGATAGAATTCATCTCTGTGCACAAAATAGACATTTTACCTCTTAATTGATAACACTTTAGTCTGTTTGTTTTGGATCCTTTGATCATTGTTAAAGTGAGTGTTTTTTCATGACATAAGTCAGGTTAATGCCACCAGGAAGAGTGGAACATTCATTTGATTTTTAAATTTACGAAGTTAAATATTTCACTACAAAGTATGAGTTTCATTTAATTAGTTGCTCATATAGTTATCTATGTCAAGTTAGAGTCCTTTTTGTTCTGCAGGTATTTTGTTGCTGCTTAGAGGAATGAAATTATACCAATGAATGAAAAATACAATAAAATTCAATGCCTTTGATTTAGTTTAAAAATGGCGGGAAAAATTATCTCTCAACTGTATTTGTTTTGTTTCTTAAGAACTTCTATAAAGTGTGAATATATAGATATTTTAGGTGGGTATATACTTGTAGGAAAGAATGTTTAGCAGCAGAAGTGTCACATTGGTGCTTTTTATGACTTTTGTGAGCTGAACTGGCAAAATAAAAAGTTACTGAAGAACACAGAGAAATCAAAAACTATTATAAATAATTTGACATAAGGAATTTGCTAAGCCTTTTCCACTTCTGATACAGTAAAGGGGGCTGTAGAGCAGGATGAATTATTCTTACAAAAACCATAAATGACAAATTAATGGTTGAGATGATGACAGAAATTACCATTCTGCTCTGTTTATATTACCTATTCTTACTTTGAAGGGATGCTTACACTTAAAAAAAAATCACACTTAATAGAATTTTTATGGAGAAAAATGAAATAGAAGGTAAAATTTTAATGAAGGTTTTTATAATATGGCCCTCAGAGTTAGTATTTTATATCTGCATCTAAACAGATAAATATATTTGCCTGATGACAATGAAGAGGTGTCTTATGGTTTAAATATCTGGTAATTTCTATAGGTATGAAAAACAAAGACAGAACCTAAATTGTGACATCCATATTACACATTGACCTTCTAAAATTAGATTACAGTTGGATTACTGAATATAATCCACAAGATCTGAAGAGAAAAAAGCAAGCATTTCAAATTTTACTTGACAGGATAAAGAAAAGCATAATATACACATGCACACACACATGCACATAGACATGCACACACTGTAGCAATGTCTATATACACACATATATATGTACATATGTCTATATATGTGTATATATACACATCTACAGCCTTTATGCAGCTAGTGGAAGATTTCCTAATGTAACCATCAGGAAGGTCCTTCCTATTTTGGCCTCTGCCAGAATGGCATATCTATACTGCATGACATATAATCAAATTTCAGACATTCCCATAACACCCTTCATGTAAAAAAAAAAAAAAAAAAAAGTCAAAGAAGATTTCTGTATGTCAGATACTGTGTGTTTGGGCATTTATAGTCCAGCTGAATATTCCAAAGCTGTCAGAAGCAAAAGGCTTAGTGTAGGAATAGAACAATAGAAAGGATGACAACTTTTGTGTTAAAATCTTTCTTTCCTTCTTTCAAGATAAATTTAATCTAGTTGCTTTACTGAATGCCACTTCCACACATGAATTGGATAATTAGTAATCTCGTTAAGAAAAATCCTTTATTTTATGCGGATTGTACCCAAGAGAAAAAAATATCACTCGAAAGCCTCATCTCCTCCCTCATCTCCTCCTCTTACCCTTTGCCCCCAGAATCAAAATAAAGTGAATCAAAGCAAAACAACCCTCCCAAACAAACAGACAAACAATAAAATTATGCTGCAATAGTGTTTTAACTAAGTTTGCTGGGTGGAGCAGAAGGGTGAAAACGTTGGTTTTGATTAGACGTTGAGTGTTTGGAAGACTAATTTCCACTGACCAGTATCCTAAAAAGAGGGACCAGTATAAGTAGACCCCCCCCAAATAAATTATTACTATTCCTTTTAAGACTAAAAAATAAAACATTTTAAATATATTGATTATACCTTCATCAGAACAACATAAGTATTCTATTTGGCCTATAGGTGCCAAGAATCTCTTTTTGGGCTTAACTTAGCATAATTTCAAAACAAAAAAATTGAAATGTGAAATTTTGCGTGTAAGGATGTTCATAGTGACCACATAAAGTAATAAAAGAAAAATAATTCACAGACTTTTAGCCATATATTTCAACTTTTTCTCACAATTTGGAACTGGTGAGAATTAAAAAACCAACAATTTCCTATTAGGAATAAGTTTTTTTCATTCCTTGTTAAATTCAGATATGCTTCCATCTTTTGTGGGTTTTAAGAACATTACATTTTGGATTATATGTCATAAGTAAGAAAGTAATCAGGTAAAATTAAAAATTTGTGCATAGTGAAAATCTCTATCGTATCACGCTACTGACCAAGCCAAACCCTACACTGATTTCAGACTAGAATGTGGCTTAAAAATCTCTGGTATGTTATAGGACTTACTTGCATGATCTGAAAGACTTTCAGTCACATCAAGACTTTCAGTTCCCTGACTTCTAACACTTTTCTTCATTTGAATTTCTGACTTGGAATAAGGATTCGGAATTTCATTTAAAGTCTATGAATTTTTGTGGCATTTTGACTCTTATTCCTGCCTCACCTGCATCGATATAAGATTACTTTGCTGTTTTTTGAGTGACAAAAAAGTTGAAAAGTTATGGCTAGTTTTATTTCTATTTTAATAACCATACCTATGTAATTGCCATTTTCATACATTAAAAAAATATTTATGCTTTCTTTTATATTTTAGTCAAGTACTTTCTTAAACAAAACAATAGCACCACTTTGGCATTGTTGGCCAAATCAGTAACAGGTAAAGCAAACATGCAAATACTCTTTCCTGAACTTGTCATATCATGCACTTTCTTGTTGAATAGAGGGCCAAGAAGATGCAATGCTTGGTCTGAAGTCTTCATCAATCAGCTTTAACCATTGGTACTGGGAGAGCAAGGAGCTCAGGGGGCAACTGAGCATGGTTCCTAGCTGTGTGTGGAATTAACTTCTGTAAAGAAAGCTTACCACTAATTCACCCTTCAATCTTACCAAAAGGACCAGTATGGTAAGCTGCCCTGGGGAAAAAGGGAGCTATTTTCATCTATCTACCAGGACTGGATGCAAGATCCCAGGCTTTGATTTTCTTGTCTCTCTTGGCTGAATGGTACAAATAAGCTCATATAAATCTTTCATAGAAATGGAAGTGTGGGTTTGTAACTACATTTTGAGCAGAATAAAGCATTTATTGATTTTTTCATTTAAACTCTCATTGACTAATTATGTTTTCTATGGAGATGAGAGTTAAATTTTGCTACCTTGATGAAAGAGAGATACTAACTGAAGTGAGTTTAGATCTGCAGTGCTTTTTGGACTGACTGAAAATAATGAGGCTTGTATCACTTTTTTAGTTATGCATTGCAGTGGTATTCTGTGTAATAGTTAGAATTTTAGGTCCATTCTAGAAAGCAAAGATCTGTGATCTGTCATGTGACTTACACAACAGGGAATGATAATAAATGGGCTTTTCTTTACCATTTCAGTGATTTATGAGAATAAATAGCATCTGGTGGGAGCCCTGTTCCTAAATATCTGGAATGTGTTTAAAAATTCAGCTAGCTGAACCTTTCAGTTTCTCAAATTAGAAGTTTTTCAAGACAGACTGCTTTCTAATTTTGGGAGGGAGATGCTTTGGGTCATGCTTCAACTTCTTTAAGTAGAGGATTTATTGCAATTATTAAGCTAATGCAGCTCTTTATCTTTCATACTAACTGGTTTACCATGTGCTCCCTGCCATATAACTGCAGATTTCTTATACAAGGTGCGTTCCCCACCCATGCATTTCTCACCTCTGTGGAGGTGGAGCTACTTCCCATTTTGTGATATCATTTATTCTCTAGTAAAGCAAAGTGTTGCCTTGAAATTTGCAGCTATTCAGTATTTATCTTAGTTTCTTTCAAGAATTATTCTAATTTTTTTAGACAGTTGTCAAATTACGATAAATATTGCAGTCTCCGAGTGACATTTTCTAATTATGGTTATTCAACAGGAGAAATATGGTGGCATGAATGTGAGTGTGTGAATCCCAAGATAAGACCAAAAATTTGGATTAATTTACAGGAATTAATGCAAAATGATGTATAGTTATTCAGTTAAAAGCACATCAGTAAAAAAGTTATCTACAAAGAAACTTGCTGCCACAGATATCTCAAATTGCTTTTTACACTCACACCTTTCTTCCCTCTTCCCCTTAGAACTTCAGAAGAGACAGGGGACAGAATGGGTCATGAGGCATGAAATGGAAATATGCATTATATCTGTGACATCAAAATAATGGCTTGTTCTTAGATTGTGGTGCAGAATTCTTACAGCCAGTAAAGTCCTTCCCTCTCCATCCCCCCTGCCAAAAGAAGGCTGTAGGAGCTGTGACAGGTATCAGAATTGCTAACTCTGTTTATTGAATTGGTGGCAAATAATTTAGGTTAGTTTCCCCAGCTGTTTCTCTTTACTTTCTTCCTTTTTCAACATAACTATCTCAGTCAATGAGAGCTGTGACATATTCTTTTTATTAATTTACTGTTCTACTTTTACATTGCTATGGCAGCTTATTGTGTATATAGACATTCATCTCACAGAAAGCAGAGGGTTTAAAGAGTTGTATAGGAATACATCGCACCTGTTAAAAATACAAACCACAAACTTTCTATGGGAATAGAAAAGGAACTATAATAATTTGTTAGACTTTTATGACCTTTCCTGCTTGTTTCACAAGAGACTACTGAGAAGCTGTACATATGCAGTCTGGAGAGAACTTTCTCTTGTGTTCAAGTCAATAGTTATCCACTCCCTCTTTTGCTTTTAGAACCCTTCCTTCTCCAGAAGGGATACTACAGTAGAAAGTAAGGCAGATTTGAGCAGCCTTCAAAAGGAGATACTCCCTTTATAGATATAATCTGCCACCTCCCTAACTGCTCCCTTCATACACTATTTTCCAGGCCTCTTTTGGAGCTGACCTTGCATGAGCTTCATCCCTTGCATGAGCCTACTAATTGCAATATGATGAGAGAAAAAGTTGAATGGGACCACACTGGAATTCTTGGACAGGGTGGAACAGTGCCTTTCTCTTCCCTCCCTCTTCCTCTGCCTTGCCTTCTCTCACAGACAGGTTTAATGTCCTTGGAACACTGTTGGCTGCTTATCCCCCTTCTTGGCTACTGCTTGGCCAGCTTACACTGGGCTGATTTTAAAAAATGCAGCAGAGGACACGGTATTATTCATGGTAGAACCACTGCAGGGTCTATCAAAGTTACATGGCAGGGATTATCCTAGGTAGCTCTGATTCCCACAAGAGCACATGAATGACAGAGGTAAGTGGGGGTTTAAGGCGGGGGTCTACGGTTAATCTCTCCTTGAGGACTCATGCTACACTAGTAATTTGGTGATCAGACTATGTTTTCTGATTTACAGAGAGATGCATCCCAGCTCACAGTCAGGTAAGCTACATCTGATTGTGGGAAGAATTAAAATGGAGGAGACCTTGAGTACCCCTTTATGATACAACAGAATGCTGATATTTCAGGAACATTCAGGCCCTGGTGGACTACTCTATGAAGTCACTTGTTTTTCAAATTGTCTTCTTCTGGGCCTACACTAGTTTGCGTTCCACATAATTATATGTCAAAACACTATCCTTCAAGTATCTAAAAGGAAACAAGTATTTTCTTTTGAAGATGGTAAAGTTATTTTTATGTTGAAATCTGAACCCATTTTAGCTGATTTAAGCTGAATATTTTTGTAACTAATTTGTTATTTAATCTTTGGCTTGGTCTTTCCATATTTGCTTTTACCTATTATTGTTTTGGCCAGACCCTTTCATGTAACAAACTATAAAATAGCACCGTTGTACTATAAAACAGAGATTTTTTTACATACTGTTTGATATATGTGTATTGTTGATATGCTAAATTTTACATACTGCACTATATGGAGGAAGAAAGAAGTTACCTATACTGTTACAAAATAATTACCTGGAAGAATCATTACTGGTTTGAGAGCCTATGTATGCTTTAACTGCTTTTAAAAATCTTTTGTCTCACAAATTGCAAAAAAAATTTGCATGTTTGCAAGAGAAGGAAGAATAAAACTGTCTTAAAACAAATGCATCTATTACCCATATTTTGTTGAAATGCCACAGATGGAATTAATGGATGTTTGAAACTTTATATGTTACCTTACTGCTGCTGTTACTGGGAATCAGTAAAACTGTCAAACTGTGCAAATATGAAGGGGTAGACAAACAATGTTTTCCGACACTGTAAAACAAACAGCCTGTTGCTTGTAAAGAAGTGCAAATAAAAAAACACCACTTAGACAAGGCTGATGAATGACTCCAGCAGCCAGTGTTCATAGGTTAATTTAGTGCAATTGGATCCATCAAAGGCCCATAAATTTGTAGGCTTTTGAGGGGCACAGGACTTTAAGAGTTTTCGTGCAGGACATTTAAAACAGGTTAACAAACAGCAATATATCAACCACAGAATTTTTTAGCTCTGGTCTGGTTAAAATGTTCTGTTCTCTAAAGACATAATATTGGAATGTTTAGTTGCATTGTTCACTGGGAGAATGCCCATTGGTTGAAATTGCATCAAGCTTTTTAAAACAAAGGTTTTTTTTAAGTCTTCCAATGTTTAACAAATAATTTATTTACAGCGAAGTATCCTGCAGATGGCACATTCATTCTTCATTCTTGTGGATGGCATGTTCTTACATTCTGTAGTTTCTGTTTCCTGTGTTCCCTCTACTTGTGTTCTTCAAATGCACTTCCTGAAAGTTTAGAAAGAAAAAATTTATTACAGGTGGGTTTAAATTTTTTGTAGAATCACAAAACTTATAATAGTGGGAAAATAGTTTTCCAGAGGGCTGGAACTGCTAGATAATTGTGTTTTAATCAATAATTCAGTTATCTACAGAGAACTTAACTATGCAGAACTTCTGTACCTGAAATTCCCTGCTCTCCTATACATAAACACTTTGACTGTTGTCATTCTAGATCTTGGTAGAGGCGAATCTGCTGCTGGAACCTGGATGGGCTTAGTGATATGGCAGGTACCAAAGATTTCCTTTCTTTCCCAAAGATATTTGCAAAGGAGGATGTATAGTGACCAGGGAACTTTCGAGTTGTAACTGCAGGATTTATGGAATCTCCTGTGCTTTGTTACCAGGTATTTTCAAAATTGCTCTGCTAACTACATATTGCACAGATGGCATAATATATTGGTTGGATAAGACCTTGAAGAAAAAAATTGTGGGTTTTCTGTAGGAGCTGCAGCCATATAATCTGTGTTTTCAAAACAGACAAGCTGATGTGCCAGGCAAATCAAGAGAGCTTTAGAGTGAATAATGCCCTCAGTTCACTGTCATTCTATGCACAGGCCATCCTTCAGAAGCAATTTGATTTCCTTGTTTGCCTCTCTAGTAAATATTAGCCAGGCCCAAGACTGCATAGTCTGTATCAGACCAAAGCCAGAAATTTTAAGTGACTCTCCATATTTATAATACTCATCAGAAGTCAAATTCTCAGTTCAGTGAAATTATAGGTTTTTTTCCCAAGAAAAGAAAAATCTCTGTAAAGTTGAAGCCATGTGTATGCAGCTCTACCACTGCATTAGCTGTTATTTAAGGCCTAAAATTAAGGAGCCTCTAAAATTTAAAGTGATAACATTTTCTTGCTTTTCTAATGGACAGAAATAAAATGGAAGCTAATTTGGTGCTTTGGTTTTTGTGGGGGTTTTTAGTGATTTCCCATAAAAATACTATTCTACATATAACCTTTCTATTTCCCTTCAGTATCTATTAAAAATAAAATCAGAAATTAAGTTAAAAATAAAACAAATCAGAAACTTTCAAAGGATCACAAAACTTGAACTCAAAGAGAGCTTATTAATTTTCACTGGATTTGTATTGGCTTCTGATGGATATGAGAGGAATTATTATTTTAAGTATGTAAAACAAAAATTAGGCAGTACTAGTAATTGTTAACTTCATTATACCACCACCAAGTATAAAACATTGAGCCAAACTAGGATTTATCATCACTGACAAGCCAAAGTTGTTAACAGCAAAATAGTCATAATGAAGAAATGTTTTTGTTAGGAATATGCCATTATAGACTAGATTAATCATCTAGTCAGTATTTCTGTGAACAGTTCAGAAGGATATTGGCTTGTCCTCATACAGTTTTGCTAATATTGCTGTAGAATACCATCAGTCAAATACAGAATCAGAAATGTCAACAGAATTCTGCTTATCCTTAAATTAAAATATATTTTGCTTTTCATTGCCTGTTTCTCTTCCAAAATGAAGAAGGTTTTTCCAAAATGACCTTTGCTGCCTTTATTTTTTCCTAAGTTATACATTAATTTTCACCCTGAAGAGCTCATTCTGGATGAACCCTTAAATTTTAACTGATTTTCATTAAAATCATCATCGCAGCATTTCACAGGAATCTGCCAACACTTAGGATCCTGCCTTATTCTACCAGTGCTTATACTGGTTACAATGAGCTAAGAAAGCAGGAATTTCTTTACTCATATGCCCAGGTTTTTTTCTACACAGCAACAAAACAAAATACTCTCCTCAGTGCTGACTCTGGGTGCTCCTCCTTGAAGAGAGTTTACTAGCATATAGGAAAAGCTATATGCTTCCTTCTATTTGCCAATAGTTATATATTCTTAAAGATTACAAACTCTTGATCTATAGACAGTGAGAGCCTTGAAATATAATAGCCATTTTGCATTGCAGTGACTTTCAAAGTATAATTAACTGTGTGTTTCTGAAATGAAAATATAAATTCTCACTGATACTGTTGTTGTCTGACCTTAAAATGGCTTTATCATTCAAATAAAACAGGTAGTAAGATACAGGAGTGTTTCACTTACAAATTTTGATAATGACATGTAGGTGGAAGAAGAGTTGTCATGATACAGACTATCTTTGGAATTGAAGGAAGGATGGCAGGCTGCTTTTAGAACACTTCTTTCCCCAGAATCAGCATTTTGATAAATAATTACCAATAAGTGTACTGATAGTACCATGCCTGCCATGACCAACATAACACATTTTTTTCAAGTATGAAATACTGAGACCACTGCGGGGGGAAAAACCGCAGACCCCAAAGCCAGGTGGGATTGCCTGAATTAGGTTCTCAGACCTACATTTGGACTGCAATAGAAAAGTTTGGTTTGTTTCTCAAGTCTTTGAGAAAAAGGCAATTAGAAGTAAAACTGTTCTGAGCTGATATTCAGACCCAGACAAAGTCAATCATCATTTTAAGATGAGAGATGGAAAATGTGAGCAATGTATAAGTCAGCTAAAGAGCAGGGAAGTAGACTTCTAGCCCTTCACCTTCAGCATGGATCTTTGGAGATAAGGCATCATTAACAGTAGGGTAACAACTACTCAGTAATGGTTATTTGACTGAGCTGTAAAGGTACTGGGAAGCAAGCAGCACATTCTTATCCCATTAGGGCAGAGATTCAAACCTCATATTGGCATTGAAAGTTCCCTTGCTCTACTGGTAATAAATGGAAAGTCTAATGTTTGTAGTAACAGGCATGATACCTCAGCTATGAATTCTCTGGGGTCTCTGAAAGCTTTCTAGTTCTGTGGGCAGTGTGATCACTGACATAAAAACAGGGCTGCAAAGCAAACAATGGGAGAGAATAATTCTCTAAAAAGGCCAATTCCTTCTATCTGTTTCACCTAAAAGTTCACTCATTGGCTTGGTAACGTTTAATGGCTTCAACAAAAATTAGGATTGGTGCCATGGTGCATATTTTGGCCTATGAATGTTTTTGAGTTGATACTGAGCCAATTACAAAAGAATCTGCCAGTCTTAGAAAAATTAATGAGAAATAATGCAATACTTTTTCTGTTTTCTTAATGACATATTCTTAAACCAAAAATACTAATATCTTTCCCCCTTCTCTCTTAGTCCCACTCAGTATTTATTTAAATTTTGAAGATTAGATAAAATATAAAAAGTATTTTTGAGAAAAACCACCTTCTCTTCATACTTTCTTGGAATATATATTTATCACATATTTTTCACATATGAGGCCTAAAGAAGAAAAAAGACTGTAAATCTGTGGAAGAGCAGAATTATATCTAGATGGGCACCTCTTTTGCCATTTTACTCAGGTTGCAAGGGGATGCCATGGCACTATGTTCATGAACAAGTTAAAGTTGTGCCAAGGCTGGTGTAGATTGGATGGTAGGAAAACTTTTTCACAGAAAACATTGTCAAGCACTGAAAAAGGCTGCCTAAGGAAGGTGTGGAGTCATTAACCCTGTAGTTATTTAAAATATATGTAGATGTGGCACAGACAGAGTTTACTCGTGGGCTTGGACTTGCTGAGTTAATGGCTGTACTCAATGTTCTTTTCCTACCTAAATGATTGTATGTTCTTTTCTACTGGATTTTAAAATCAGCCTTACCAGCCTGCACTCTCAGTAGTAATTTTCAAGGGCATTAACATTGTTTCTGTGACATTGTTTCTGTGACACTGCTTCATTTGAAAAGGTCACAATCTTCCCTCATGCGTACAGTTGTGGAAATTGCTCAGTTGTTTCCTTTGGTAGAGCAGTTGTTTTTCAAAGAGATATTCAATAGTTTTCCAAATTGCCATAAAAATTTAATTCACTTAAGGATAATTGAATAAATTTTAAGCATTTTTCAGAAGAGAAAGAAACAAAAAAAGTAAAAGCTTGATGATATTATAAAACTGAAGACAGGACTTAAACTCCCATTCTTGCTCTTGTTTTGTGCTTTAAAACTCTAAATATACTGTAAAACTAGGAGAAGCCATTGCTTTGCTTTCCAGCAGAAATACTGAAACTGTAAATAAGAGAAGATCCCTACTCCACTGAACGAAGATCATCTACCAAAGTATGCCTAGCAGAAACCATCTGCACAAGGAATTGAGGAAACAGATCGCTTACTTAAGCACTAGAAACACTAAAACAAGACCCCAAATCCTGGATTTGTCTTTTAAAAAGATTGAGGAGATACTGAACGAAGACTATCCAATGTATGAAATGCATAAGAAACTGATTCTCCATGAAATCTGAGAGGAACTGTACAACCTCTTATATATTGCACTTAGTCCTATCTTACATCTTGCATCTAAATATGAAGATTTTGAAGAGATTGTATATATATAATCATAGGTATACATCTATATTCACTTTCTATGAAGAAGATACAGAGCTCATATATAGCATACCATATTGAGAGAAACAAATTGTTTAACAGAAAAATAATTTGATTTAAGCATATATATAATTTTAGTTAAAATCAGTGGCATATCAACACTATGAACTAGCTCAATGTATTAGTCTTGTGTCCAAAAAAAGTTTGAACATTGTTGCCTTACTTAATGGTGGCATGTACAATGGACTGCAAAAATAAATGAGAAAGAAAAAAATTAAATGAGGATATGAGATTCTTGAGTGCGTCCAGAAGAGGGCAACAAGGCTGGTGAGGAGCTTAGAACACAAGCCCTACGAGGAGCGTTTGAGAGCACTGGGGTTGTTTAACCTGGAGAAGAGGAGGCTTAGAGGTGACCTTATTGCTCTCTACAGCTTCCTAAAGGGAGGTTGTAGACAGGTGGGGGTCGGACTCTTCCACCAGGCAGCAACTGGCAGAACAAGAGGACACAGTCTCAAGCTACATCAGGGAAGGTTTAGGTTGGGTAAAAAATTTTCACTGAAAGAATAATAAAATACTGGAATTGTCTTCCTAGGGAGGTGGTGGAATCACCATCTCTGGATATGTTTAAAAAAATACTGGACTTGGCACTTGGTGCTATAGTCTAGTTGTGGTGTTAGGGCATAGGTTGGACTTGGTGATCTTAGAGGTCTCTTCCAACCTCATTATTCTGTGATTCTGTGATGTACCAGTTCTTCCTACTGAATTCTGCTTCTCTCCAGTGTACTTTCCTTTTATCTGTCATAAATCTGAATAATAGTTTTTCCTACCTGTTCTGTATTTTCATGTCCTCAAAGTAATTTACTTCATCCACAGACAAAAAATGAAAATTTGATTGTATTTCCCATCAGATTTTTTATTTTATTGCCAAGTTATTAAGAAGCATTTATGATTTCTTTTATTCTGTCCAACATCTCCTTTTCATGTACGGTTTCCTTAAAGGTATCTTCTTTAATATTAATTTGTCACTAATTTAATTTTCTCTCTCATCTTCTAAAAATTCCATCCTTTATTTGTGATGTTTATTGGTTCATTAAGTTTTGCAATATTTCACATCTTCTGGACCTCTTTGATCTAATTCCCTCACCCTTTTTTCCCCCCATTGTGCTCCTCATTGTACTTCTACTGCCCTTTTCACCTCTTGATTTTTTTCCTTTTTTAATTTCTGGGATGATTTCTTCAGCAGCTATGCTCTCTCAATTACTCAATTATATACTCCCTTTTATTTTTTCCCTTCTTCCAGTACCCCTCCTGAGTGCTACCTCCCCTGATGCTGCAGAAAGATACAAGGTCTTTCCTGTCTGTGAAAAACAGTGCTCTCGTGTCTATGTTTTAAATTGGGAAGAGGACAGCTGCCTAAAGATGACATCATTCCTTAGTCCTCCAAGGAAAGTGGTGTGGAGATTCATCAAAGAGCTGGCAGGTATCTTGTCTCCT
Source organism: Taeniopygia guttata (assembly GCF_048771995.1). Lineage (NCBI taxonomy): Eukaryota > Metazoa > Chordata > Aves > Passeriformes > Estrildidae > Taeniopygia > Taeniopygia guttata. Next base: position 53,907,978 of record NC_133025.1, on the reverse strand, counting down.
TTATTCCAATGTTTTATCCATTGCCTTAGCAACATGCATGGGAAGGAGCACACCGATTTTTGGCCAAGCCTGTTTTCTTCTTTTCCAGCTTTCCTTAAGTTTATGGGTGCCCAGACAGGAATAAACCTAAACCAGGAGTTTCTTGTCTGCAGTTGAGCTCCACCTGAAGAAGTCTTCACTTGTTGCCCTGTGTGCCCTTTGAGGTCTCAAGGTGATACTTCCAGGAAGGATCATACATGCACTGATTTTTGGAAAACTCTTGAGGAAGGAAGGGGAAAGGAGTCCATTCTATGAATTGACTTATGGAAAAGAATGGATGCTGGAAAGATTACAATAGTTCTTTTCATAAAATTGATATTAAGGATTTTAATATACAGCACTGGTTTCCTGACTTCTTAAGAAATCTTAGGTTCCAGGTCTTGTAAGCAAAAATTTTCAGATAACTGCAGGAGTGGTGCCAACATGTGTGTAGGACAGACAGGGTCAACAGTAATAAAATAAATCATGGGAGACTTACAGCAAAAGACAGATAATATGTAAAACAGATGTTCAGACCTCAAACAGGAGAGACAATTGAACACGAGCTTCACTGTAGCCTAGTCTAAGATGGGTTTTCTGGACTATGGGCTCTGTTGATACATATATGTACAGCATATCTGTTATCAGAGGAACAAAAATCTGGATACTCGGAACTCTACAACTATAGAAATAATACCAATCAATATTGGAAGTGGCTTGGAGAATATACATATTGAATGTTAAATAGTTAAAATGAAGTATGCAATGATTGCAGTGACTACCCATTTAATTTAGTTCTGATAAATAAAAAAGGGGCAAAAATAATGAAGGAAAAAGAATTTGTTCATGTAAATGTAAAATGAATAGCAGAATGTCATATTTCCTTCTTGAGCACCCACTCTACCTCTAACTAAAAGGGGAGGATGAGTGAAGAGATTCTGGATAGATGAGTTGTTAAACATTCAGTGTTTAGTTTCTCTTTTGAAAGAAGTCTTAAATGGTGTTTATGATTGGACTATGTGGGTACTTGCTACCCTGTGGCAGGATCAGACTTCACAGCTACTGGCATAGCAATTCCATGTTTTATTCAGTGTTCTGCTAGATTAGGAGGAACACACCACTTCCCACTTATTTCCCACCTTGGCAACCATTTTCCAAAGTTTCACTCAATCTAGTAGGCAGAACACACCAATTGTTTTCTGTGTTACCAGCCTTGATAGAATTTTCCTTCCCTAAAATATGTGGGGGTTTTTTTGGTTGGTTCTTTTTTTTTTTTTTTTTGTTGGTCTGGTTTGGTTGTTGGTTGGTCATTGGGAATTTTTCCCAGCCTGAATTTTTCCCGATTTCATTGGGAATTTTTCCCTACCTTTTGTGCTTTTGGCATGTCGGTGTGGCGCTGGGCACGAACAGAGCGTGCGGATTTGGGCGGCTTTATTGGAGCACAATACATCTCCAGCCTCCTCAGGTCACAGCTCTGGAAGCAGCATTCATCCACTATTCCCTTGTGGTGTAAGCGTCTACTGCTGGATCCATACCCCGTGGGCTTGCCTATTCAAAACACAAAGGGGAGGTTTTTAGGTTAGAAAGGAAATGCAAAGACCTCAGGAGCAGTCATATTATTAAGATGTATTATGTTAACTGTATCACCAGTGACCATTATAGAGGCTGCCTGTGTGTATCTATTCTAAGATCCTGTTCTGAGATACAGCTTTGAATATTACTTTCCAGATATTCCTGGAAATGGAAAACTTTTTCTCTACGTGTGGTTACTATTTAAGCATTTGAGCAAATCTATGCCTTCTTAGAAAAGTATTATTAAAATACTTTCTTGAACTGCGTTAGCCTCAAAAATGGAGAGGGAGGAAGCTGAAATCTGGCATTTGGGCACCTTCCAAAGGAAATTTACCTTTTAGATTTTGTATGAAAATGGATTGTTGAGCCAACTGAGGTAGCTGGTGTGTAAAAACCATAGATCACAACTGTGTTGTAGACAGGAATTTCCTAATAAAAATGGCTACACCGAGGCACTGTGTGAAGTCAGAGTGGGTTGCAAAGGGGAAATAAATACTGTGTACCACTGCACAGGCTGTAAGGTCTGCAAGCTCAAAAATGGGAAGCAGGAATTGAAATAACAAAGTAACTGATGAATAGGAAGGTTGATGGAACAGATAGAAGTGGAAGATTTTTCTATTCCATAGATTTGCACAAGATAAGAAATGGGACTGATATAGCATGGCTTTCTTGTGCTTTGCATTTGTACCAGCCATCTATGGAAAATACTTAATTGGCAAATATTTTGTATTTTTCGCTCAGCTCCAGTAAAGGCCAACATTTTCATTCATACAACTCTTACACACTTATATTTTTGTCTTTTCTCCTCCTGTGGTTTATGATTTCCTTAGTAACTGCTGAGTTGTCTGCTGTCCTACACGGAGATTAAAAGCCCATTATTTCCTGGGATTGTTTGTATGCAGCCAAGTTGGATGCGCAGTTGCCCTGTTATGACTAACTAGAAATGAAGGAACAGTAAATTTACAAAAAGTAAGTAGTTGCTTGCTTACTGCATCTATTTTAAAATTCTGATAGAATTTGATTTTAGACAGTACAATTCTGAAAAGATTAAGTGTTTTGTTTTGACATTTTCAGCATTAAATGTTTCCATTTACAGAATGATCCACATTGGTTAAGAAATGAAAAATATGGAAAAAAAAAGACAAGCGTGCCAAGAGCCAAAACATGAAGTAACTCAATTCAGTCAGCTTTACCAATTTCTTTTCTTGCCTTTTCTTTTTTCTCTTCTCCTTCTCATTTATATCACTGAGACCAAAAATCTGTTATTCACAGAGTTTGGCAGGAGTTTACATTTTAAGAATTACTCAAGTTAAAGTAAGGATACCAAAGAAGTAGAATATTCAGTTTTACTTTGGGAGCTTATTGTCCCCAGTGCTTATACAGCAAAGTCTAGGTTGATATCCCTGTGTTTGTATTGCAGTTGTCAATTTGAAAAAACGGCACTACAATTTACTGTTCCCTGTGATTAAAACATGTATCCCCTGATGAAGAACCCTTGAGGCCTTAGAATATTAGCAAATGAAAAGACCTCTAGTGGTACAGTATGTTTCACATTTTAGCCAGCAGTTCAGCCAGTTAAGAGCTAACTATCCCTATGATCTATGAAACCCAGAACACAGGTTTTTTAAATGTCTTTTTTTTTTTCCCCCCCGGGGACTATAAATTAAACAAAAAAACCCACGCTTACTTAGTATATTGCAATCCACTGGAGGCCTCTATATTGTACATTGCCTGCTGAATAATTTGTTTCATAAGACTATGCAGTACAGTAAGCCAGGAGTAGATTACAGTAATATTTTTGTGTGTGTCTGTGTGTGTTGTTTTATGTGTATAACTGAAAAGTACTACAAATACTAAGATGTGGAGTTTGGTTTGATTTTTTTTTGCCCCCCCAACGATTATTTTCCCTCACTGAGTTATAATATTGAGATACAAATTTTTCTCTGGAGATTTTTCCTGAAATTTGTCAATCTGGTTGTTTAGCCTAATACTTTTAAAATGGAGCACTCCTGATAAAGTGTGGAGTGTCATTACTTTGCAGTATACCCACAGCTGTGCCACATTTGGTCTTGCTCTCATTTAAAGCATGGAAGGGCAAATTCTGTTCCTGGATATATATATGAGGTGTCCAGATCCAGCTGAACTGTAGGTACAAGAACTGATAAGTTAACCTTCCCTTTCTTTTATCAGTCTGTCAATTTTTCATAAGCAATCAAACCCTAAAAGTGTCTGTTCAAGTTATTTTACTTTTCAATGTCCAAATTTAATAATTTATAAATATAATTGATAAAGTACTTTTACTAACCTATTCCTGCTGCCTGCTTTATTTGGCAATCTGTAGCAACATTTTTCCATACTATCATAAATATGCATAAATAGTTAATAAAAATCCTGAATCCTGGAATCTTTCTGGTGAAAATCTCTGAGTACTTTAAAATCATTTTTGGAGTAGCCAGACCAGAGATATCTATGTATTTTTGTTACAGAATAATAATTGTATGAAGGATTATATAATGTCTAATAGCTCTTCAAAAAGCTTATATGCATGTAATAAGATGGGAATGGAATCTCTATCACACCAGTGATGATTTCAGCTATGAAACATGACATTAGCTTATTTGTAGGCTTAAATATTTGTGCTTCATATGTTGTAATAAATGCTCGTCCTTTATATAAAGATAACGTTAATATTGAGAAGTCAGAATTTTTTATTTCAATAAATGTTTTCCCAAGGCTTTCAAAAGACCTAAGTAATCAAGTATACTTAAAATTTGTGTGACGTAGAAAGTGAAATTGCCTAAAATGCTGTAAAACAGAGAGAAAATTAACAGAAAAAAAATTATTCCTTTTCAGTAATCATGATCCACAATAATGTTTGAGAAGTATCTGATGACTAAAGTAATTTTAAAGCAATAGATTTTAAATTGCTGCTGACCTCTTAAGTGCTGCAGTATACAAAGATGCTATCACAGAGAAAGATAAGATAAAGAGTTACAAGATGATACCACCACTTCTACAGATGTTATCACTGTTTGGCCCATCTGTTCTGGCAGGACTGCAGGGTCAGATGGTCCCAGTTCATCAAGTTAACAAACTATGCACTTAGATCTAGGCAAATGTTCAAACTCCTATGTGGTGTGTTGGATTAAATCACATATTAAGCAGTGAGAACATGCCTGAGTGCTCTCCTACACAGGGACTATTATAACTGAGCACTTCAGCTGCTTTCTAGATGAGAGTCAATACTGGTATATAAATGGCAAATGATTCTGCATTTTTAATTTCTCCTCCTTATTTTTGTTTTAATAGTATTGCCTTCAGTATGGATTGCACCTTCTGTGTCACTATACTGGGAAGCCACCTAGTTATTTCTCATCTTTCTGACATAATTTGAGTGCTGCCTTCCAGCTGTTATCAAATGTTCCTTCTATTTACTCAACCTTCAAAGTGCTGCCTGTGGACATACAACAGTCCTAGGCATTCCTTTTTGCTGATGTACGCTGATTTCCTTAGAGGTTTCTTTCCTTTTTTTGTCAGTGGCTAGCTCAAGAGAATTTCATATCATGTAGGTCAAAGTTTACTTAATAGAATATTTGGCACTTATTTAATCTACTCTATCAAATCTGTCGAAGTCTCTTTCAGTGCATGACAAGAAGATAAAAAGTCTAGTCACAGTGATGTCCCCTGAAAGTAGTCCAAGGCATAGGATTCCAGTAGTTAAACAGCTGGCTTCTGCACTAACAGCACAGTCAGTGGAGTAATTCAGCAGGGCTTGTTTACACTTGGTTTCTTTCTGTTCTTCCTCATCCCTCCAAAAAATCTTCCTGTTGCTGCCACTGGTTCTACTCTACCAGTGGTTTCAGTGTGAGAAGAACTGGTATAGGTGGACTACAGAAGTTTCAAATGTCAAGTTATCTAGGCATTCTGTGTAGACTTATAATCTGCTGTTGTAGTATAAAATCAGAAATTTCAAGAAAAATAGCCCAGGATAAATGGAAAGCTAATCTACTCTAGGACTCTAGGAAAGAACTGGGATTGTGTCCTGGAACTTTTATGTGACTCTTTGTATTTGCTGTTGTGTCTTTTTTAGCCAAGCAGTAGAACTCAAGAGTGCCATGTAGACTGTAATTCAGAAATACATCATAAATTTGAAAAACAGTGCACTTAATCCTAATCTAGTATCAGAGTCAATCTTCAGCTGCAACTGCAGCTTTTAAAGTATGGTGAAAGGCCATTGACCTATTAGAGTGCTGTATTCTTGTAGCAAGAAACTCAAAATGTTTCCATCAATGCATTTGGCTCAGGTGCAACTTGGAAACACTGACAGCAGCTTACAGCATTAGGATGTATGGGAGCATCCTGTAAGGCAGCAGGTCAGTCAGACAGGATTTTCCTGCGGCCTGAACAATGGGCTGAGAGTTTGTGGTGCTGTATTACAGAACAGTAATTGAACAAGAACATCCTGTGTGCTAGATCCAAACTGGGAGCTGGTGGTTGGAGATGTTTTGAGCTGCACGTGCTGTGTGCTTTATGGTGGCACAGAAGGCTAGGGATGTTGAGTTTGAGATTCATCTTGCTCATCTTTGGTCTCTGAAAAGTAGGGATCTAGTTTAAGATAGTGAAATCAACAAGCAGGTGTGCATTGAGAGGGAATTTTTCCTGTATTGAATGCTTTGCTTAGAATTAAATTTATTCTTGTTCTCTGAAGGAAACAGTGCTCTTTCATTAACTACAGATAAAGCTAATTGATCTAGTTTTAGCATACATGCCCAGCTTCTTCTAGGAAATTGAATTCAAGGAAAATGAATGAAATTAAAAATTGTTTGTCCTAAATCACAGAATGTATGCATCTGGTGGAGTACAAAACTGCTCTCTTCCATTTCTAGTTTAACAATTAAATATGACTAATTGTTCTAAAGAACTTGCCAGCAAGTGTGCTCTTTAATTATATTTAGTTGAGGTGTTGGGGCACAGGTTGCACTCGATGATCTTTAAGGTCGCTTCCAACCTAGTAATTCTGTGAATTATGTGAATCTCTGTACCTCTTTTACTACATTCTGTATGTTAGTCTAGTACTGTCTATTTTTGCATTATAAATGCCTTCATATGCAAAATAAGAGACTGTTGATATCACTTTTCATCTCTTGTAATCTTGAACAAATGGTTTAGTGTTATATTGGTAATACTTCTTGAGGGTGCTCTGGTATTTCTCATCTGTATTTGAAAAATTATGAGTCAATGTTCAATCAGCAGGAAATGCCTGGGTTTTGATACTTCTATGAAGTGTTAAACAAACAAGCAAACAAACAAACAAACAACAAATCTTGGGGACTGTTGTAAAGTCCCTTACCAGAAATACCTCGCGGTTTAAATGTGCAAAGTAGGCAATCTGATTTTCATGTAAATAAGTTACATGCATTTTGAAGTGACAATATTTAATATTTAGTTTCCATTTTCCTTCAATGTTTTGTTAATGCAAAAAAATTATTATGCTTAGACTGATTTTTGTTTGTATTCATCAAAATGAGCATATATTAGCATTTATAAATGCTCAATGAATGGATGCCCTAGCTCTGAAATCTAATTTAATATGCATGAGAATAGAGGATAAGCTTTATCAGTATGCACAAGCAAAATCTTTATGAAAGCATCTGCATTTGTGAATATTGAGAAATTGTACTACAGCTATTGCTTTGTGGAATTCTGGATTGTATTAACTTCTGAGTCCAACGCAAGATGTTTGCTCTTTGCTCTGAAATCCTAGCAAGTAAGACTGGGAGAACATGGACACTCAGTGTTGATCTATAAGAGAAATCTATCAGGATTTCACAGAATGGATTGCCTGAATAAATGAGTTTTATAAGCTTCACCTTTTGAAAAGAAGATAGCTCTTTGATATTTCAAATGCAGAATAAAAGAACTATTTCACTTCCTTAAAGTCAGTGAGACAAGCGTAGCTTTTTTCCAGAAGATCTTAATTTGTAATTTGTATGACTGTGTTTATTTAGTCCATGCCATAGTTAAATATTTTTTTTCTTACAGAAACATCTTTTCAGAAACATTTTTCCCCCTTCATTGTAGAATTGGGAAGGAGTTCTCTTCCCCTAAACTTATTTCCAAAGTACAGCACTTGTAACATTTTCCGCTCACATACAGGAGTGCTGTACTCTGCTCTTGCTATGAAATAGTTGTTTTGGAGGCCATCAAGTGTATTAAGCATGTGATAGAGACATTATGCTTCACACATTATTTCCCAAGCCATTTACAATGTGTGAAGAGAAAGCACTATATTTTTGAGTGTTGTGCTGGGATATGGAGTGGGAATTTCAGTGTTTAGATATTTTTGAGGGGAAAAGAAAAATGGAAAAAGAATGGGAAACAATATGATGTCTTATTTTACACCAAATCAATGCTCTATAGGGTGAAAACCTTGCAGACCTAGCACAATTCACAAGCCTATATCAGATTCCAGGGCTAGAAAGTGCCAGATGCTGCCAAAAATATATATACTTTGGCAAGGGAAATGCTTTGCTGAAGAGAAATTCACTAGTGCAAGAATAGCCAGGTTGATCAGGGTTTAGGACGAGATAATTAGAAGCCAGTAGGTCATTGCTACATCTGAATATTGCCCCTTAAAGTGCATTGAGGAGGGCAATGACAAGACAGACATCCATCCATAATGAAAATATATCCTCTCCCTTTCTTATACATCTCCCACAGGAAATAATTGCTGCTTACCCTTGTGTGTGGTGGAGGTAGGAACAGTCATGGTAGAACTTTTCATATGCTTCTTATCCCAAGCCAATGTAAAACTGCGTTTTATTTGGCTTACCAAACTAATAACAATGAAACCCTATGACTGGGTGAAATTGTAGCATTGCTGAAGTCACTGGTAAATATTTTACTGCAGTCAGGATTATGTCTTGATGAATCAGTTGTCTGAATTTACTTATATATAACCTGATCCAAGGTCTGCTAAAATCAGTAGAAATATTTCCACTGTCATTAGTGGGTTTTTCAATATGCTGATATTGAGCACTTGCTTTTTCTTCCAAGATTAAAGTTCAAGAGGTAAATATTGTCTTAGTGGCATCAAAAGAGATTGCAGGGAATGGATGTGATGAGATTTCTTGAAGGAAGTAGGAAGAAGAGGATGATGATTTACAATGTGAAGCAGAATGACTGATACGTGGTTCATGCCACTGACCACATAACATGCTTTGCACTTTGTAATCACAATTTTTAGCTGTACATTGAGAAATGAAAGCAAATAACAAATGCCAAACATTTGCTATTTACTCTTGCTTTTGCATTTTGGCATCATCATCTGATTAGAGGCAGAAGGTGGGAATGGCTATTCCAAGTCCTATCAAATAAATTTCCTATTGTCCAGGAGTGCCCACATTACAATTACAATTTTTATTTCTACAGAATAGTCCTTACACGAGCATTAAGTAGATGAGTACTGGCCAATATCACCTACCAGAGAGTCGGAAAATTTTCATTCCCTTATTAGAAACAAGAGCTGGTTGACAGAAGCTGAACATGTGCTGGCAGTGGGCCCAGGTGGCCGAGAAGGCCGGTGACATCCTGGCTTGTATCAGTAATTGTGTGGCCAGCAGGACCAGGGCAGTGATGGTCCCTCTGGCCCTGGTTCAGGTGAGGTCACGCTTGGAGTGCTGGGCTCAGTTTGGGGCCCCTCACGACAAGAAAGACATTGAGGGGGTGTCCAGAGAAGGGCACGGAGCTGGGGAAGGGTCTGGAACACCAGGCTGATAAGGAGCAGCTGAAGGAGAAAGCTGGGAATGTTTAGCCTGGAGAAAAGGAGACTCAGGGGAGACCTTTTTGACTCTCTACAACGGCCTATAGTGAGGCTGTAGTGAGATGAGTGTTGGTTGATTCTTACCTCCTATAAGTAAAAAGAGATAGGAAAAGGAGAAATGGCCTCAAGTAGTGCCAAGGGAGGTTCAGGTGGGATGTCAGGAAAACTTTCTTCACTAAAAGGGTGGCCAAGTGTTAGAACAGGCTGATCAGGGAAGGGTAGAGTCACCACCCCTGGAAGTGTTGAAAAAACCTGTAGGTACTTTGTGACATGGTTTAGTGATCAAGGTGGTATTCAGTCAAAGGCTGGACTGAATGATCTTGAAGTTCTTTTCCAACCTCAATGGCTCTGATCGTGTGGCAATAGAAGAGAAATTAAGATGGGAAAAGAAGGTAAGGCCAGTAAGGACCTGGCTCACTCTTCGCTGACACCATCAGCTTTAGTGGGTTTGCTCTAAGCTAATAGGATCTCACACCATTGCCAAGTGCTTTGCCACTGAAAAGTGTCCAGCCTTGTACAACTATGCAGCAACAGAGCCTAGGGAATGAAGAAGATTCAGTTTTGTATCTATGAAGGCCAGAATTTTCTCTAGAATTTCAGTTATTGAACCTTTCTGTACAACGACATTAATTATTCCAGAAGTTACTTAAGCATGGTCAGATGACTTAATGCTTTTGGTAAAAGTCCAGCATGTAGTTTTCTTACAGCCAACATTTTAGAGGTGAATAATTTCCCCAAAAAATAATTTTTTATTGTCTGCTACTTTTTGCCATATTGGGATGCTTTTATTTGTGACAGTTGACTTGCAAGATTCTTCATTAGAAAGTACAAATTAACCACTACATTCAGAAGGGAAATTAAGACAGAAAGATTAAGAGCCAGGTTCTTTTATCTTCTCTGGTGCTAAACAGTACTGTATCCTAAATTACAAGAGCTCTTTGCAGAGAAAGATAAGAACTTAATTTGAGTAATACTCATGGCATCTATCAATTATTTGCACAAGAGAAGGCTGTGTCAGTGCCAGGAACTGAACCTACATCAACATAAGCACCAGGCTTTAACTATATACCTGTCTTTCTTTAACCATATTTTTGAGTCAGTTGGACATGTAAAAATATAATCTTGAAATGAAACGTTCATTTGAGGTCATGATGCTCCTGTTAAATTTGTCAAAGGAGATAAAAGAAAAGTGAAACTTTCCAGAGGAGTACATAATCATTAGGGAGTGAGGATGAGGTCATTGGGATGAGAAAGGGACAATGCATTGTGGCTGGAAACAAAATCAGGACTAAAACTAGCTAAAATATGGTTATGTTAGATTCATCTTTCACTCACACTCCCAGTTGTAGCTCCGTCCTTTAGTGATTTAGTTTTGCAAGTAGGAGCTAGGAAAATCAATTCTTGTAAAAGAAACATAAAGAAAAAGAAGTGAGTGCTGAATATCAGATGAAAATACACTTGCTCTCCTTGTCCTTCAAGCTCACCCTGTTATTGCTGAAGACATGCAAGGGGATTATAAGGTAACACTGGCATAGTGCAGAGAGAAATTAGTTCCAGTATAACACCTTAAATATCAAAACTACAGTTTCTGTAGGATCCTTGAAAATAGAAGTGCTTGTAAGCAGTAAAGCTGTTTTATGAAACAAAGAGGATGCAATCCTTCTTTTATGGAGCTGACAATGCCCTCTGTGGTCACGCTTCTAAAAAGGAAATGTAGTTGCTGAATGAAGATTTTTTCAGTTCTTACTTGCTAAGTTTCAGAGGCCTTTTCAAGGAAAGTTTTAAAAGTTCATTTCCATTAAAACAGAAGTTTTTGTAAGCAACCAGAATTAGTCCTTTCTTTTATTATTTTATTTCCAACTTAAGTTTGATTAATGATTGAAAGTTTTGCATCAGTTAAAGATGTCTTTGAATGATTTCTCTTATTTTGCAATCCTGTTGTCCTTTTGCTTCACTAGGTTTCTTCTCTGGGTCATGTGGGAATACTATAAGCTTTAAAAGGGCTGAGGCAATGTTGATCTGGCCCTTAAATTTTAGGTACTCACTGCCTTTTTTTGAGCCACAACATCCAAAATTATTTAAGCAAGTGAATCCAGTTCAGCAGAAAAGCATTAGGATGAATAAGTATTCTTATAAGTGCCATAATGTGTAAGCTTAATGGTGACCCTGTAAATCCTGTTAGATGTTCTTTGTCGGCAAAATCATTCTTCCCAGTGCTGGGCCAGTGTTTTTCACATCATGTCATCCACTTTGTCAGTCTGAGCTTAGTCCTGCTCGGGATCTATGGTGGTTATTAAAAAAAAAAAAAAAAAAAAAAAAAAAAAAGTAGTGTGGAAAAAATACTTTTCTTAGGCATCATTGGCCAGTGGAGGGCTTACATGGTATCAGAGCAAATGAGAAAGTAGAACAAAGTAATTCCTATAAAATGCATTTCTAAAGGATCTTTTGTTGGTTATTAAAAATCACAGCCCTTTTTAATTCTCAGGTCTTCAACACATATCACTCATTTTTTTATTCCTTTACATGCTAATAAATCTCAAAGCCTGGAGGACTTTGAAGAAATCTTTTGATCATCTGAAAGCAGAGATTCTGGATTTGTCTTGGACACAGACATCAGGATTCATATCTTTGGTGTGGGTCTTTAGATATTTAATTATGAGGTTACAAGTTACTTAGCTGTATTTGAGATTAAGAACCCAGTGTTCCAATTTAGAGTTACAAGGTACAAAGGAAAAGGATGTTGAGACATACCCTGTAGGTACCCAGAATTTGACTTCAAAAGATCATAAATAACTAGCCTTAAGTAGTTAATTGTAGTTAATTCTACAATTAAATGTGGTACAGATATAGATAAATTGAATCAAATAGCATAGAAAACAAAGCTTCCACACAAGAAAGCCACCTAAACACCAGCATCCTTGCAATTTTTTCATTGCTTCTTCCATCTGATTGGGTACAACTGAAGGAGTTGGAGAATATCCAGGTGAGGTTAAATTATTTTTCAGATATTTTAGATGTACAGTTGATTTTCATTTAATAACACATCCAAATCAACTTTTTCATTATCTACTCAAATGTCATTGGAAAATGAAAAAATACTTGCAACCTCCTGTGCTATTAGTATTTATACAGTTTTAGTGAGAATATAGATGCCAGTATACAATATTTCTTTCTTTTAGGTCTTCTGTAGCAAAATCTTTTAGAGTTCTTTCCATCAAGAGTGATTTTTTGGATAAAGTATGACCATTGCTCTCACTGAAAATTTGGGCAAAATGTATCCCAAATTAAATTGAATTTTTTGTGGTTTGGGAAAGTTGGATTAATTTTTTCCTTTGTTTTTTTCTTCTAAGTTCCACTAAACTCTTCATTGCTTGCCAGAAAAGGAGGTGCCAAAATAACCCAAGGAGGCTGGGCAGCCTCTCCATTAGTGAGAAGTACAGCAAGTTTAGTGAGTGTGGCTCTTCACTCATTTTCCCCATTCGTGAAATTTGAAAAGTTTCATGTCTGCATCCAGGATAAAATACTAAATGGAAGTACAATAAAGTCATTTCCACAATTCTTCTTGTCTAAAATGGGTCTGAATTTTCCCTTCTTTGTTTCTAAATGGTTACCTAAACTGAATACCTTGTGATTTGGCTTAATTATTTGCAATTTCTCGTCATCTGTTAGTTGCTTATGTCTTTCATGTATTCTTTCTTGACTTCTTCTGATACCACTTCATAACTTTTCTAATGAACTTCTGAAGCCCATTTCAGAATTCTAGGTGTTCTTTGTTTATCCCTCTAGCAGTTAGACAGCAGGGCATTAGATACATTGCTATCAATTTAAACTTCATAGTTGTTTTGACTTTCCATTCAGCATCATAAAACTGCTATGCAATCAACTGTGATCACTCTAAAGACAAAACCCACAACAAACAAATTAGCTGCATAGAGAAAACCATATGTACATATGGTTTTCTCTATGCAGCTTCAGAAGAATATTGCTTTAAACCAGATACACTTAATGTATGTCTCATTTAAAAATGGTGGCAATAAACAACACCCTTGCTGGTTTTTGTCCTCTAATCTTAGTGATCATAAACCAGAAGGTTTTTTGCAGAAATAGCAGCATATTATGGACCTGTGTGGGACTGAGTATCTTTCTCTCTTTGTGTCTGTCTCTCTCTACTTGCATGGCTGTGATCTTTTGCCGTACTACCACTTGCAAATAGATCTGATCACTGGAATCTCCTGGATATGGTTATATTATAGTGCAAGCTGGCCTTGTCTCTGGAATGTTTGAATGATTCTGTGATAATTGATAAATTTTATCCTAGTACATAAAGTTTTAAAAAAGGCTTTCTGTCTTTTCAATTGTTCATATCAATTGTTCTGAAGGTCACGGTCTATTGAAAAATTTAGACAAAATATTAATCTGACAAGGGCTGCAGTTTATTTCTACATTATTCTCAAGTGTTTGGGTCCTTTTTTCAATTAAGACTGTCTTTATGGTCAGTCACACATTATGACATATATGTTTGTTTGGTTTTTTGTTTGACTTCAGGGTTGAGATTCAGGAGGGTTTTTATTTGTTGAATCTCCTGGGCAGTGTGTGCTGTTGAGATGCCTGAAGACTGGCAGTGACATTGTTCCTAGTCGTGGTTCTCCTGTCTTATTTGTATGCAAATTTTGGGCTGTAGGGCCATTTCTTATTCACGCTAGAGGGCTCCTTCACACTTGCTTAGCTGTGTGGCAGCACCTACAAGTCAGAGCAGTGGAAACACAGTGCAGTGCAAGGGTTTGCCTGCATTTCAGGACATAACAGGCTCCTGTGTCTTCCCCTCACAGAAATTGCTGCTGCGTATTGTAACATTGCCACCTCATCAGGAGTGCCAGACTGACCTGTGATAATTTTCTCTCCTTCTTACCACATAAGGTGGGAAGAGCAGAAACACTACAGAACTATTTCTGAACAAAGAGAAGTTAAGATTTGCTCCCTGTTCAGCCTAAAGAGAACTCAAGAGAACAACAAATGTCATAATCAAGCCAGCTGATAAAATGGAAATCTTGCTTTGAATGTTTCCTAAAATTAGGTAAGATAGTTGGAGACTACTGAAAATCGTATGGACTTGTCTTTCTACTTTTGCAGTAGAGGAGTTGATTTAATTTCAGTACTGGGGACTGAAATTGGGGATAGGTTGAGGAAAATGATTGTGCTAACTCTGCATGTTGCAGTAGTCTTTCCTGTCAATCTTTGTATCTTGGACTACAGTAGGTCAGATAACAGAAAAGAGCTAGAAAATTAGAAGAAAGCTTAACTGTTGGAAGAAGGCATGCCCATGTGATAACTATTCTTGACCTTCTTTTTAGACTAGAATTTCAGGTCATTTTGGCCTGTAAATACAGCTCTGAAATTTGAAAACTAAGTTGGTAGAGAAGATGTGTAAATCAGGAAGCAAAACACTTCTCAAATATCTATCCTGTTCTCTTTTATCTGTCCTCTTATTCACAACAGTAATAGTAATAGTTTTCCTAATTTTCTGTACAGAAATTTCTTTGCATTACACAGATTAGGCTTTCTTAATGTCTAATTTAAATGAAGTATTATGGCAGAAAAACCTGAAAACTGACAATAGTTCTGTGCTACAGTTCAGCAACCTTTTAATTTTCTAAAATAACTGAATTCTGCTCAGTGTGAGTGGCTGTGTAACAAACAACGTCTATTCAAGTAACAATATTGGAAATTGTTCCCAAAACACTGAGTTGTGTTGATATTTTAAAACACTGCTACTGTTTTTCTCAGCTTCAGCACTCAAGCTCTGCCCTGCTCTATGTCAGCTTCATGCTTGGGAAATGTCACTGGAGTGACAGCTGGTGAAGTGAAGGCAAAGAGCAGAGAAGCAGCACTGGAAAAGGCAAAAAGCAGAGACAAAGCACTGAAAAAACGCTTGGAACATGTTCCTGTGTTGTAGGGAGAAAGGATGCCAGAAATAAAGAAAGCAGCACATGGGTTTTAATATGCACAGTGTGTTCCATCCTATGTAAAAGACTGTTCAGTGCTGGTTGCATTTAAACGTGTGTGCACGATGGGCACACATTTGTCAGGACTCCTTGCCATTCTTCAATAAAGCAGCAACAAGGAAGATTATCTTTCTCCTACTCCAGGATGATGTCACTGCACCGATAAGTAGGATTTAGAAAAGGTTTATGTTCTTAGCACTAGATTTAAAGAATATAATGCTCCTTTTAATATAGTGATTTCTAGCTCTACTAATTTTCAATGTTTATCTTTCAAGATCATTAGGAAATTCTGAAATAATTTCTCTGGTTGGAGAGGAGCAGAGTGGGGTGATCTAAGGATAAATAAGCTTTCTGCTGTGGAGTTCCTCTACCACTGTATCACATCTGGCAAGTATCCACAAGGTCTTTCAAAGTGATATGCTGTAAAATTGCTAAAAATGTAGTCTTTAAAAACTCAAAATATTGTTAAATTTTTGTGTTGAAGTTGGTAGTAGCTATTGAGTATGTGTTCCCTAATAGAACAGACATTTTTAATTTATCATTTCACATTTTAAACTTTCACATTAGACACCATACTGGATCAAGAGAAAGTATCAGTGACAGGACACTTGTTCTTTCCTTTTAATCAAAAGAAAACAGATATTATTGTACCATATCCTGCATCTAGCTCAGATTCATTTTGACTCATTTCCTTTCAAAAATTGCTGAAAACTCTCCAGAGTTCTTCATGGACAATTCATTCATTATTGTTTCATTGCTCTGGCACAATTATATTAAGTTGTATTTAGTGGATGTAGAAAAAGAAAGGTGAAGAGTTAGCTCTTCTGGATGGGCTATATGGCATCTGCTATAGCTCAAAGTGGAGTCAATGGGGGGCAGCCCAATGCCTAAAGAGCAATTCAGCCTGATTTACTGCACAAAGTACACATAAGTGTTTGAGAATTAAATACTTCTGCAAAAGCAAACTAAATATCCACTATCATCAACTGAGAAACAGAACACAAAGTTTGGTAATTGTACACATTAATTCCGATTGTTTGGCATGGTAATATTGCCCCTAATTGTTGGAGCAGGTAATGACCCCTAATCTCCAGATTGCCTGACATTTGCTAATTTTAATCTCGGCTTTAACGCTGTTATAACTGAACAGTCTGGATTTCAGGTTTTGTGAATTGTGCATATTCTATAGGTTCATGTGGTGTTTTGTTTTCCTCTTGTAGAGCAGTTGGAAAGGAAAAGGTGCAGCTAAACCCATTGAGTCATTTCTGACAGTAAGATTGGGAGCTATACAATTTTGCCCCTTTTGAAACGCAACCCCCTCTTCCCTGAAGTGTAGGCCTGTTTTACTGAATAACTTTTGTGCTTCCACCATGTGAAGGTGGTATTTGGGGAAGAGGCAAAAAGGATTCATGGTTCAGGTTGGAAGGGACCTTAAAGATCATCTAGTTCCAACCCTCCTGGAGATTACTTTGGTTCAGCAGCTTTTCTTGTTATACTCCCCTCATGATAATTTCAAGGAATTGTCATATAGCAACTTTCCTGCTGTTTAGAGTGGCTGCTATAATTTGTGGCTGCTGCCATAGGTGAACCTGCTGTCTGATATTGACATTTCCCCGTCTGAATACTGACGTGTTTTTCTCTTAAAAACATTTTTTTCTTGGAATCTTATTGGTACTGAAGTTAAACAAGGTGTAGCTGCTTTGGAGTCGGGTGGATTGGTGTAGGTGTATCTGTAGAGATGCTTCACAGCCTTCACCAACCAGGGCTGCAAAATCGATATTTATGTATCTGTCCACTGATGTGCAATGGCTACTACACAGGGCAATCACTGCCCAGCCCAGACCTGGTAAGAAAATGTGACAAGGTTGCATGTGCTGCACATTTGTGAGAGCTGAACTGTCCTTGAAACCTGGTTCAAACATGACTCACCCTCAAAGAAGTCAAAGTCCTAGTTCAGGTAAGGTAGCTGCCAAACACAGAACTTTGTTAGCAACTTTTAAAGGCTCCTCTGTCTTAAATTACATTTTGTTCTGATTCTTTGTTGTCACCTCTTTCTAGATAAGGTTTTCTGCCTTTTTTGTAACACCTTTCTCTTATTGCTAATTCTCACCTTCTTTTCTCCTTGATGCAATTCTGTTGTATAATGAATGTTTTTAAAATAAATATACTAGAGTATTGACTCCTTTAAATTCATGATGGATACCTCAAAGCTCAGACTAAGACTTTTTTTTCTATTGTTTCTACATTAAGAATACTGGAAACTTTTGAAAAGAATTTCTATTAAATTTGAAACAGTAAAAATTTTCTCAAGTGATTTTTCCAAGTCAAAATTATTTAGCAATTCTGAAAAATAATGACTTCACAGCTCATCAGCACAGTATTGATCCAGAACTGACAGATATCCTAACTACAGGGAAGTCACTGACTTCAGAGAATTAACCTCATGGGAATACTGATAGAAATGGGAGTAGGAAAAGAGCATGCAAGGCAAGTGTTCTCTTCTCTGAGGTAGTTCTTTTGATTTATTGGCAGAATGTTGTGGAAAATAAAAGAAATTGCTTACTAGGCTCTAGCACTTTATTTAGAGGATGCGAAGGAAGTGTGAAAAGTGGAATGTGTGGGGAATTAGAGTGAGAGCACAGTATTTTGTTGCTGGCAGATGTGTTCTAGACTTCACCATTTTACTGGGGTGGTACAATTCAGTTGTTATGACACATCCAGGAAGGAAAACAGAAAACACGAGCTGGAGACTTGGAGAAAATTAAATGATGATGACTCAGAACTTACACCCCAAAGTAAAATGAAGATTGAAACACTGCACCAATTTGTTTAGAAGAGAAATCTGATGCAAACCTGAAAAAACGGGCTTCCTTCAAGTTATTGAAGCTTTGCACTGATCTTCAGATGAGGAGGGTAATATTAGAAAGTTAGCATCAAGGTGAAAGGCAAGGATGATCATGGATAAACTGCAAACTTAGTTTGTGTTTTTGCTGTTGTTTTCTTTTCAGAGTATTCCTTTTTCTCATTGTGTAGTCAGCCCCAAGTCTGCTTCTGCTGAAAACTGAGGAAAAGTGTTTCAGTGCCTAAAAGTGTTATTGTTTGACTCATTTGGCTGGGAGAACGAGTCTCAAGTAACCTATGAACTCTGTGCCATATTCCTGCAGTAAGCAGAGGGCCTGCTGGGGTGATCTACTTAACTTGCCATTAAGTTTTATGTAAACTGTTATAACGTTGTTTAAAAAGGGTTTGCAGGATTCTCTGCAGTAATATGGCATATATTAACTTCTAGACTGAAAGTAGTAGCCAATTTGTATCCCTTATGTAAACAGATCTATTTTTTTTTTGTATTTACTGAACTGTCTTCCTAAGTTTGATAGGCTATTACCTATAATTTATCATCAGTACTGCAACATGACACTTAGCTTAAAACTTTAACCCTTGCAGTATTTAGGTTATATGTGGATGTGCTTCTAAAAAGTAGTATTTCGCTGGACCTCAATTGTTACCTGATTCAGGGGATTTCAAAAGCAGTTTTAAAAGGTGAATAAACATTGTTGCCACATTTTCACATGTGGTGAAAGTTAGACAAAAATACAGATAAAATTAGTTGGTTCAAGGTTATGTAAACCAGTTAATCCCATAGCCAGAAATAGTTCTGGTCTTCCCACCTGCTTACTCTTTATCTATTTTCTATCTACAGAAACACTTTGTCTGTTCTCTAAAATATAGAAGATGGTAGATGGTTTACACCAATTAGTCTTCTCATATTAGAAAGCCTAATTTCTGGATTCTTCAGATGCGCAGAAAGGGACTGTGCTACTCATAATTGCATACTGCCGGACTCCTTCATTTCAACATCTCATAATTTCTTCTTTATGGCTGCAAAATTTATAATTAAGTTTTCTGTACATTTGAGGAATTGGCTAACAAAAAGATCATCTTATGCAGCACATCAATCTAGTGACTCTGGGTTTTATTCTGTAAGTAATTTGTGTCCAGAAGTCTTGTGCACTGTAAGTAGCATTTATAATAATATAATTTACCCGGTGTTGAAAGGCAAGATGGTGGTCTGGTTACCAGAGAAATTCAGGTATTTTTATCTTTGCCAAAGAAGCTGTAGTACTGTCTACCCAAGATGATGATGTTGCATGGAGCACATCTCTTATCTTCTGAAAGCATAGACTCGCATCTCACTGAGTACAGGCCAGCCTAAGAGGCACAGTGAGCTTTTACTTCACATTTTTATGCATCATAAAGACAGAGCTTGTGTTCTCCTTGATGGATTATCAGGAGGGCAAGGGCTACATCACACCACTGCTGCTGATTGTGATCACAGAAAGGCACAATCAGACCGACATTAGTTCCTCTGGTTTATAGCTCCAACATACTGATATTCCAAAAGGACGGATAATAGATAACACCATCTACTCCATACCATGTGTCACCAGAGGCAAGGGGTACGTGTCATTCCCTTTACTAGTACCTGGCAATGCTGAGATCTGTTTATCACCAGGCAAGAAAGACTATTCTTGGTCAGGGCTTTGCTATTGCCCTGCAGAGCAGCTACTTTGGAATTTCTGCAGCTCACAGGAACAAGGCGATTTCTGTTCTTCCAGTGAGAGGATAATGTTTCTCTGGAAGGGCACTTAGGGTTGAAATAAAGGAGAGGAGGATTACATTCCTAATTTCTGTTACATGTTGTCCTCCATTGCTTGTAGTTGTTGGACCAAACCTGTATTTAGTTCACTTGGGCTGATACCTGCACCATTTACTCAGCAATTCAGGTGTGCTCTCGTGTTGGGTTTTTTTGTGGTTTTTTTTTGTTTTTTTGGTTTTTTTTTAATATTTTGGTGCATTTTGGCCCAGGTGTATTGCTGTCCATTAAAATGATCACTATTAGCTCTTACTAGACTATTTCATTGTGAGTTAGATCGGTGATGAAACCTGTTCTTACTGCGTCTATTGTCTGAATCCAAACTTCCAGTGTTAACATTGGCTTAACAAGCTTTATATTTTCTGTTTCCTTTATACAAAATACAAAGAGCTCATATTTCAAAATAAATCTCCCGAACTGTACTTTATTTAATAGCTGACACAGCCGAGATTTTAAGAAGCTGAATGCACATATAACGCATTTTAAGAAGTGACATTGCTATGGTTATGAGTTACACAACAGTATGATGTCAGCCCTCTGATTGGTGCCATGGTATTTAGCAATGCCACTTGGACAGGAAAGTTCACACACAGAAGCCTGTCCAACAGTTCTAAGAATTTTATATCTTTTGAAGTATTCAATATATTTCTTTATGTGTTGAAGCACTGGCCTTCCAAAACCCTTGTTTTCATTTTCCAGCAATCTCAGTGAACTTGAGGTCATTGGATTGTTTGCTTTCTCACTGGCTACACTGAAATCAAGCAGCCATCAGCTAAATTAGTATAGCTTGAATGTGACTAGAAAGAATTCAAAGCAGACATTTATGACAGCGTTATGACTGCTTTAAACTTAGCATGAAGATATACTACAAACTTCAGAGGTAGAGGCGCTTCAAAGGAAAAGTGAAATTTTAGTACTGGCTCAAAATGAGAAATGATGGGACTTTCAGATTTCAGCTCCATGTTTCAGTTTTCCATGGTTGTAGTTGTTCCAGGAAGAAAACAATCTACTTTTGATACAAAGTAAGTTTTAGTTTTCCAAGCCATCTCTCCATCTCCTGAGACTATAGGGAAACACCAAAATGAAAACTTCAGCAAGATATTATCAACCTATACTGGCATTTTGGCAATGATAGTTTATCAATTCCTTTGTCTGAGAAAAAAAAAAAAAAAAAAAAGAGGCTAGTTAAGACAGACTTGACCAAAAAAATCATATTTATCTGCTTAGTTTTATCAGAGCCACCAGTTTCCAAGTTGTGTACAATATCATGATGGAGAAGGAAACCAGCTGACATACCAAGTAGCTTTTTATTTAGCAGATTATTGTTCATTACAATTCACACACAATGGTGTGTGAAAAATACTGAATTTTTATGGTGACTGTTGAGAAATGCACTAGTGGTCTTTGCTAAACACATAATAAAATCACTTGAATGGATGCTCATCCGGTTGGCGGTTTCAACTGACTACCCGTGTGGATAAGCCTAATTCATGTCACTACAGAAGACAGGAAATTGTTGAAAGTTTAGAAGGAAATTCTGAGCTGGCAGTGTGCCCTTGCAGCCAGGATGGCCAATGGTATCCTGGGGTACATTGGGAAGAGTGTGGCCAGCAGGTCAAGGGAGCAGAACTTCCCCCTCTACTTGGCCCTGGTGAGACACATCTGGAGTGATGTGCCTGATTCTGAGCTCCTCAGCACAAGAAAGATGAGGAGATACAGGAGAGCGTGCAGTGAAGGGTGACAAAGATGATGCAGGATCTGGAGCATCTCTCTTATGAGACACTTTGGGAACTGAGTCTGTTTATTCTAGAGAAGACTGAGAGGGGATCTCATTAATGTCTATAAAATACCTCAGAGGTGGGTGCCAAGAGAATGGTGGCACCATTCTGGCAGACTGTTTTCAGTGGTGCCAAGCGAGAACATGAGGAGCAAAGGCCACAAACTGAAACACAAGGAGTTTCACCTTAACATGAGGAAGAACTTCTTTCTATTGAGGGTGGCAGAGCACTGGAACAGTCTGCCCAGGGAGGTTGTGGAATCTCCCTCTTTGGACACATTCCAAACCCATCTGGACTCATTCCTGTGTCACCTGTTCTAGGTGACCTTGCATTGGCAGGGGGCTTGGACTACATCATTTCCAGAGGTCCTGTCCAACCCTAACAATTCTGTGAACTCTGAGAAGTGCTAACACAACTACAGTACTTGAGCTTTTAGTGAACAAATTTAGGGGTTTTCTGTACCATCTTCCATGGAGTCCTTCATTAGCTGAAAAGGAAATTGAATTATTTTATGTTTTCTCTTAATTGCTTTTAACCTGTTCATCTAAAATCAGATCTCTTCCCCAAGAGATTTCAATAATTTAAAACTTTAAATATTTTTGCTTTGACTTCTGTTTATCACCAGCCACTTAGCAGCAAGTCTTGTTCTTGGTCAGAGCTTTGTTGCTGTCCTTCACAGGAGGTGCTCTGGAATTTCTGCAGCTCACAAGAATGAGGAAATTTCTGTCACTCCAATGAAAGTAGAAAGAAGCTAGTGAGCCTTTGGAAAGGTGTTTATATTTGAACAAAAACAGAGGAGGATTATGTTGCTTTTTTCCCCAGGTCTTCTGGCAAAAGTGCTTTGTTAGTTCAGGTAGGATAGAGTATGTGCTGAAGCTGCTTTTGAGGACGGGGTGTACTTGCAGCTTTGGTTTTGCCTTTATCCTTCATTGTTCCCTGTAAGAAGGGAAAGTACTACTTTGCTCTATTGCTAGGTTAAACTCATTGACATTTGTATTCTATTTTGAACCTGCAAAGTTCTAGCAAAAATATACATTTTTTTTTTTTTAGGAAATAAAAGTTCTTGCCGTCTCCAGTTGGATATGGAATCACTAGGACAAAAAAACTTAGAAATAGTCAGAGGAATAGATGATTTCCTGGGATACTGTAGTGTATAATATATTTGTCTGAAGGCTGCAATCAAATACTTCTAGGATGAGCACTTAAAAGGAGTTTATGAGGAAAATATTAATTATTATTGTCTGCAGTGTTTGGATCTTGGAAGTCAAATAGGCATGAGACCACCTATTACATAATGAAGACACTGATTCTTTTCCTTCTCCCAAGAACTGTGTATTCTGCATAACTATGGATACGCTTTGGTAATTTAGTGATGGACTGTGTATAATAATGTAAAACTCATAAGCCTGTGACCAAAATTATGACTAATATTCCCTGATTCTAAGGAATTCATAGACACATCTTCAGTCACTGGTTCTTCCATTAAACTGTTATGTTTGCATTGCAGCATGCTTGCAAGTGAGTTTAATTTACATATTCCTGTATTATTTGTTGTTACACAAAGTAATAGTTTTTAATAATACTTATTCCTTATATTACAATGTACTTTGAATCATTGCAGTAAATTTAGGTGCAGTCAGATAGTGCAGTGGAGACAAGGTCTAAGCCACAAGTATATGAAACTTCTAAATAAAACATCCTAAAGAATTTTGTGAGAATTTAAATTAAAATCTCCTGGTTAGAAGACAAAGAAAATGATAAGATATGCATTGTCTCCAACTTTCTGCAGTGATTATAATTTTTCTCATGTTTGGTTTTCATCTGGTATTGTTTGTGGTGCATGTTTAGGCTTTGGCATCTTGCAAATGAGGTTAGTAGAAAGGTAGTATTTACAGTACTTATTAACCACTGTCTGCTCCAGAATGCCTCTTAGAATATTTATTCAAATTCAGCCATCATTATTTTTAGCTCACTTGGGAAATTATTAGCTTTCATCTGATGCCTCACATATTTATGCTAGAAATAAGAAGATTTCATACTAAGCGTATTAGTGTGTTTAACGTCAGAGAGGAAGCCAAGTCATTATGCCAATTCCCATTTTGAAGAGTTTTTAATAGTGATAGCTTTTTCACAAGTAGTCAATAACGTCCATAAGCAAATATACAAGTAGCTAAGGACCCTGACTTGTATTTCCAAAGATGTTGAAGCAACTAAACAGACAGGCATATGCCTGGAAGGATTAGAAAAACAAGTCAAAACAAAAAACCTGCCTAGGTTTATCTATCATTGATTTTAGTGGAAATTAGATACATGACTGCTTTTGAAAAATCTCTTGAGTGTCCGTCTGCCTCTTCAATGCCTAAAAACCTGACTCATATGCCTGTAAGAGCTTCAAAGGTCTCAATGCCTATTCATGAGACTCATGCTGATTTTTGAAAATAGAGTTACACTTCTCAAAAGTTCATTTTCCATCTTTTACATGTAGCCATCTACCTGCCACAAAATCAAGACTGATTTAGGCACTTTAGCAAAAAATTAAGTATGAACTTTGACAAATAAGAGAGACCGGCCATCACCAACTACATTAAGTTTAACAAGGGTAAATGCTGGATTGTGTACCTTGGATGGGGCAACCCTGGTTGTGTGAATAGACAGGAGAACGAGAGGCTGGAGAGCAGAAAGGGAACTGGGTGTCCCTTTGCAAGTTCAATATGAGCCAGCAGTGCCCTGGCGGCCAGGAGGGCCAGCCCTGTCCTGGGGGGCAACAAGCAGAGCATGGCCAGCCGGTCAAGGGAGGGGATTGTCCTGCTCTGCTCTGCACTGGGGCAGCCTCACCACGAGTGCTGGGTGCAATTTTGAGTGCCACGATATAAAACAGACATGAAGCTTTTAGAGAGTATTGAGGTGAGGCCATGGGAATGGTGAAGGGTCTGGAGGGGAGGCTGTATGAGGAGTGGTTGAGGGCACTTGGTCTGTTCAGCCTGGAGAAGAGAAGCCTGACAGAAGACCTCATTTCAGCCTGCAATGTCCTTGTGAGGGGAAGAGGAGGGGCAGGCACTGATCTCTTCTCTGTGGTGTCTTGTGACAGGACTTGAGGAAACAACATGAAGATGAGTAAAGGGAGGTTTAGGTTGGATATTAGGGAAAGGTTCTTCAACCAGTGGGTGATTGGGCACTGGAACAGGCTCCCCAGAGAAGTGGTCACAGCACCATGCCTGACACAGCTCAAGAAGTATTTGGACAGTTCTCTCAGGCACATGGTGGGACTCTTGGAGTGTCCTCTGCAGGGTCAGGAGTTGGATTCCACGACCCTGATGGGTTTGTTCCAACTTACACATTCTCTGATTCTAGGAAGACCTGAATGGTAGATGGTCTTTAAAATTACACTGCAAGCCTTTCAGGTTGGTCTGAATAATGTTAAAAATGAGTTGTTTGATGTGCATGTACCCTTTTCAAATCAGGAACAAATAGTATCTATTGATTGCTCAAAAGAGCCTTTATTTTCTGTATTTATACACAGAAAGAAAAATATTAGAAGTTCAGTGAGTAGTTCTTAGGAAAAAACAGGTGACTAGTAGGAAAGCAATGGGAATCCAGTCAAGGGAAAATATTTGTGGTGTAATGATACTTATGGCCAAAAGACCTAGGAAAATTGATGATCGATGTTTTCTTTAGTGAGCATAGCACAGAGAACTTGTGAAATAGAATTCCTCAGACTAATTCCCACTATCGTCAATGAACTGAACTAAAGCCAATTGAAGTTAACAGATAACCGTGAGTATCCATGGATTTATAATTTTGGATTATGAAGAAACTCCATGAAAGGGCCAGCCTCACTTATTAACATTATTATTTTCTTCTTCTGTGGCATTGGCTTTGTCCCTTCTTTATTATTAATATTTTCTCTTTGCTACATGAAAAAGTAGAAATACACCTTAAAAACATTGCATCCTAAAATAAAAAATAAACAAGATACTTCCACTTGTTTCATAATTCAAATATAATCTTTTTGCATTCAGAATTTGTTGCAGGTTATTTGAGTCTTGATGAGGGCAGGGAAAGCCTTATTTATTAAAAAGTTTTGTTCTTTTTCACAGATCTGAATTTCATCTGTTTCATATCAGAGTATAAACTTCTATTTGAAAAGAACAGCAGACAGTAAGAATATCACCACTTATGAATTCTGCTCATTTTATTAGTCTTCATTTTAGTGATAACAGGAAATAGTTGTACTTTATTGCATCAAGTCCTACTGCTTTCAAAAACTAAAATGAAATGACTGTGAAAGAAAAATTAGGGGAGTTGACTTAATGCCATTGTAGCTGCAGTTGTAGAATTTCATTCTATTTTTTTGCAAAAAGAAAGACAAGGGTGAGATTCTGCAAAATGTCTTCCTTTTTTTTTTAATTCAACAGATTTTATTGACCATTCCACATTTTAAAATTTTTATCATGGAATAGCTATATTAAATGTAGTGTATGTAATTCCTGAAATAGTGGTGGAAGTCCTTAAGTGTATGAAATAATTTTTGTGTCTCATATGAGAACATCCTTTATGTTTTTTAAATGCAAAAGCAAATGTGTAGTGACAGCATCATTTCTTCCCCATTTTCCTCAAGCCAAACCATCTGGGAAGAGTACAATGCACAATACTGAGAGCACCTTGAAATAAGCTAAGTCATATACATATTTATTCATAGCGAGTATAAATAATTCTTTCTTGATTTTAGTGCTTGTTTTTTACTCTGCTTCAAAACAATACATGTTATCAAGTTCTAAACAACCTAAAGAACAGTTCCTATCCCTGTAGAGGGTTTGGAAACTTTAACTACTGCGATTCCTGTTCCCTGCAAAGGGATCACTTTAGAGGAGATCATGAAATGCCAATGCCTTTGAGGTGGTTCTGTGCTTTTCTGTATGGCCTTGGATGAAGAGGAGTACTGGAGTGAGGAAGATGGAGATGCTTTCTGTTGTTGTTTCAAATCACTGAATGGTTTACAGCCTCAGGTGGGATTCTTTCTTGGCTCAGTCACATTACTGCTTTCATAGGTGAGCTCATTAGGTCAGCAGTAGCTATATTTTATATCTTCCAACTGATAAAATAGTTTGGGTTGGAAGAGACTTTTAAAGATCATGTAATCCAACTCCCTGCAATTAGCAAGAACATCTTCAATTAGATCAGGTTTACCAGAGCCCCATCCAACCTGACTTTGAATGATTCATCGCCTGAGTATCTCAAATCTGTACTTGAGCATCATTCTGTGTCCTTTCTCCATGATGATACCATGATAGAAGGCACAGCCCTCTAATAGAGAAAATCCTTCTTTAATGGCATCTGATATTTAGCTGTCTCTGTAGGTTATAAGTATTATTATTGTAATTTCTTAAAAAACTGCTGGGAAGTGACTACTTATAGGAATAGAAATGATCTTGTGTGAACAGCGGTGTAAAAAACTGTTTCATTATTTATACATGGAAAAATGCACCTTGTTTTGCAGGAATAAAACACGAAGGAGTTTTAATTGCTATAACACGTGAGAGTATATTCTATCTGTTATCTCAAGAAGGAAAAGATAGATAAGCTTTTCCCTTGCACTTTTACTGTGTCCAACTGGAGTGCTTTCTCCAACAGGATTCACACTTAGACTAAAGCCTGGGAGTTTCTAAGAGCTAGAGGAGCAGCTCTAACTAGTGCTACCTTCATAAGGCACTTTCTGGGTCTTTGCTTAACTGTAGTATACAATAGCAGCTAAAATAAACTTGGATTTGCTGTGATCTAAAATGGGATCTGTATGAGTGAATCCTTACCTCTACATGGAAGTTCATTGTGTGGTTTTAAACAGATCCATTCCACCAAAATTTAGGTTCCTAATGGAGAGTCCTCACTCAACTGACTTAACAAGCATAAGAATACAATTGCTACAGCTTCCTTGCTTAATTTAGTGAAGAAATAAGAGAATGTCCCAGGGAAAATTCATAACTTAATGAGGCCCCTGAAAATTTTTTAGTCCTCTCACTGACTGCAGGATGAACTTGAGTAGACTCTTAATTCAGAATCCTCATTTAAGTGCCCAAACGTAGATGGACTGAATCTGAACTAGATTCTCCTTATTTCAGGTCACACTCTGTTCAGTGTTAATCATTCAGCAAGTTAATTCTGTATGTGGACAAATTAAAATAATGTATGTCTAGGAAGGTCTGAATTTAAAAGTCTTCTGTCTGAAAAGACACGAAAGGAATGGTACAGTCAATAACATAAAACAGAGATGATGTCTTTTTGAATACATCTATCTTTCTTTCTCTATATAAATCACGGAGGTATAATAACATCACCTATGCTTCCTACACCTCTATGCTCTCTTGAAAAAATGAGAAAACCCCAAAAAAACACCAACAAAAAGCATCATAAGGAACACTTTTATATTACTGACTTCCAAAATATAAGTAGGATTGTAATGCAAATTGTTTCAACTAGTGCCTCTGTTTTTCAGCAGTGTACATTTATTTAGAGTGATATGCCAGAAACAATTATAAAAAAACCACAGAAGTGTTCTAAAAGCAAATATATATGGTGTTTTTCCATTTAATCTTAGCTATATGTTTCAGAAATAAACATGGCTTTTATTCAGGATATGTATTTGCCAATAATACATTTGATTAAGCTAGGAAAATTAGACATACTATCAGTAGCTTGCTCCCAAATTACACAAGAAGAAATTAGATACATTTTCAGTAGCTTGCTCTCAAATTTCTACAGTCTATGAGTCACCAGATTCTTCCTGCCAAACTAAATATGTCTGTAAAAGGCTGGAAACTTTAATGGAAAGAAACATAAAACTTGAAATACGTAGGAAAAACTAAGTTTTTTTTCATGGAAGACCTGTTGACTAGTAATTCAGGAATTCGGGGGATGTAGAAACAAATTATTGCAACAATATTATTATTTATCCACAGAAGTTTCAAGGTAACAAGTGTATTCAATTTAAACCTGCTATGTTAACCTGAAATAAATCTCTTTATTAGCTTTCATGTAATCTGAAGTAATCAATGAAGACTTATAAAAAGAAGCTTTAAAACTTTCATTATAAGAGTAGAAGCTTATATCCAGTTGTTTTGGTGGGCTGAGTTAAAAGAAACCTTCAGTATAGTTGATGCAAGTCTGAAAAAAAAAAAAATCCCTCTTGTATATTGAATTTATTATATGTGGTCTGGAGCAGCCTTCAAACATAACTAGGAATGTACTCATCTTTTCAGATACACAAGCAGAATGACATCTTCCCTACAATATTCCCCATGACACTTAGACTTTTTATATCTTTCCATAAACCATACATTTTAACATTTTCTTTAAAATACAGAGTTGTGAAATACAGAGTTTGTGTGTGTTATTTAAGATTTTATCCATTGCCTTAGAAGGATATGGCTGTTGATGGCCCTTCTTTTGAAGTCAAACCAATTTTCAGTAGGATTTGTTTTACTTCGAACCTGCTGTTTATAGGATTCGGGGGTATTAGGTGTTTACGTTCTTAGAGATAGAAATAGTGTTTCAAGAATATTTATTTTCAGAAAAAAAACAGTTGACTGAGCTGGATTGAATCAGAATGGTCTGAGCCAACCCCTTCTTTTTTCTGCATACTCAGCCTTGTGTAAATTTCTGCCCAATACACAAAGACACAAACAATATATACAAATAGTTCTGTATAAAAACATAATTTCAGGTTTGTGTGAGTCATAATTTCCCAAAGGAAATGTTTAAACAGGACACTTTTTCTCTACTTGCATAGTTTTATGGGCACATAAGGAAGCAGAAGGGCCTGCTGTCTGGAAGCATCCTCTTACTCTAGAAGAGATATATTACATAAATGGGAAGACTGGGATCACAGCTGCATTTCAGAATAAGATGGGAAATATTTAAATATGCTGTAGACTGAAGGGAAAAAAAAAAAAAAGGCAGGAGACACATGAGCCCTAGAAAGTTTCTCTGATAAAAGGAAGCTATTCCAGTTTTCACTATTAAAGGATTTAACACGAGATAAGCAAATGCATTCTGCTTTGCCTAGTAATAGTAAGGATACTGAAAACATAAAATTTCTTTGCATATGGGATTCAATCAGAAAACACAGCAAGTATCTCAGAATAAGTCTGGATTTTTGTAGGAATTGAAGTAACTTTCCACAAGCTGGACTCACCCACTCATCATTATATGGTATGCCCCTCCAAAGACTATGGATGTGTTAGAATTTTTTGTTCTCAGAACCTCATTTACTGATGCAAACGTGAAATAGGGCTGTCATTACTTAAAAGTTAGACCCAGCATTTGGGCTTTATCTTTCATAATGGTTTTGCACTAAATGCACCACATAGAAAGTAGGAATTAATGGCTTTTCCTTCCTCTTGACATTGAAGTTCCTGTGGTTATTACCAGAGATAAATTTAGCATAATTTATCCAAGAAATATACATTTGTCTTGATTTCTAGACTGAGAAATTACTTAACTGTTAGTTGTCTTTTGCATTTGTTGTCATATTTTTGAACAATTATGCTTGTGTCACAGGGAAATACTGATATTAGAATATGGTTTAATAAGCAAGTCCAGATCCATCCTTTGTTAGAAAGCTCCGAGGTAGCTTTAAGTCTCTATTTGATTTTCAGTGATGTGAAAGGGTTTGAAATGTGCTTAAGAGCTAAAGTGCTGAATAAGCCCTAGAGAAACGGCTCTGTGAATTTCTGCCTTTGAATGAGCACTGTGCATGGAATGCCCTCCATGCACAGGTAGTAAATGCAAAAATATTTTCATTAATGGAGCATGTGGTTCTGCCAAATGGAATAATTTGCTTTGTGACTCCTGCTGCTGCTGATCAAGAATCACAAAACCTTTATTGATACCAGAACAAACGAAGAGGTCCATAGGCAAAGGTTTTGGCTGATTGCACAGAGCATGGGCCAGAGCTGAAGTCAGGGAAGGGTTTTTCTCAGTATTTAAGATTCAGTGGAAAAGTAAGAGGGGCAGCTATGCCAAGAATTAATGTTGATCTTGCCAAGTGCTTCTTTGAGTGACTTTATCCAACATGAGACTAAACAATGTATTAAATACACATCTAGCAGTTAGGGAATCAAATGTCAAGTAACAGCTTTCTGTTATTTGAGACCAAATTTGAAGCTTAGTCTAGTCCATAAAGAAAAGGTAAACATCATAAAAAGCATTAACAACTCTAATATCTACCAGCTAATAAGGACATACATAAATCGAACTTCTGGAGAAAATGTACTTATTTGGTTTTGATAGTAGGCACTTTTTACAGATATATTTCTTGTTGAAATTTTGATCAATTAGTTTTTCACTTCATTAAAATTATCATCACTACTGCAGTCCCTCTTAAGGAAAAGGTTGAAAAATTATAAAATCCTTGGTGACCTGAGAAACTAGCTGTAGAGGAGACCTGTTTGCAGGGACTAAATTTAGTGTGTATCAGAGGTTAACTCCTCCTAGACTTTGCAATCCATGGAGAAAGAAGACAGAGCCTCTCTCTCTGTTATTAAGGAGGTAACTTAAGGAGATTAACCTCACTAAACTAAGATTAACCGTTATGAACAACTCGTTACCATTTCTTAATATGGTAAAAAATGACAAAATTCTTTCAAATTATTTTTCTTATTTTCAGAGAACGTTCTCAGTGTTTACTACCATGGGCAACAAAGCACGCATCAAACTTGTGTCAGCTGTTTGACTATACAGTGATACTATTCCAGAAGTCAGAGCTGTTGTTTTCTTTCTTATACAGATATATCAGTAGCTGCACCTATAGTTCTGGTTCCTTGAGCACTGACCCTGCAGACCTGGCTAAAGCATACCTGAGCTCCTTTCCAGAGCAGCTTTCTTGTAAGAGGTAAGGAACCTAGGGATAGATAGAAGAATACACTCAAATGTTCCATAGATACAGTATTTGGACATGAATGGGGCATGTAGCCAGACCAAGGAACTTGAAAACACTTTCAGATCTTGCTGTGTGAACACAGCCAAGATGACCAGCATATGTTTGCAAAGATTTGTAAGACTGTCAGTGACACCAGAGTCTGTGTGTGTCCGTGGCAACCTTTCAGCATGCCTCTGCTGGGCTTCTAACATTAACATTCCTCTCAATCAGGGATGCAGAGAGGAGCTAATGACTCATAGCTCCTACAGGTATGGAGTACTTAAAGAACTGAGTGCCATGCCATCTCTTGTAATTATGCTGATAGGTTTGACAGGCCTAAAAACTTTAATAACATCTTAAAAGCAGACTTCCTGAAGTAAACAAGAAGCTCTTAACTAGAGGGAAATGGGAGAAGCAAAACATAATTGCCTAATGCTCTGCTACTTGTTTCCTCTTTTCTAAGGCAGCAATTCCTCCACATATACCTTAGTTCTACAAAACAATGGGATCTCATGACAGCTCTCATTACCCAAAATTATGTTCACAGGCTTATCCAGATTTTCTGATTATTATAAACTAATAGTCTTACATTGTACACAGCAGGGGATTTTCCCAAGGACAGCAAACACTTTTGATTGTCTTAGTGGACAAAAAAAAAATGTAGTAAAAATCTGCAGTAATTCTCCTCAAAGCAGTTGACACAGGGAACATTAAGCTGGATGATAGAAAAGCCCATCTTTTATGGGATTCATTGCTGTACACATGGAAGCATGTGCTAGATAATGCTCTGTTGTCTGAAGGATATCAGAGGAGCTCCAGTGTCTCAGGTACCTAAATTCAATCTTTTCTTTTTTATGCAAGTGATGGTACAGAAGATTCGCCACAAAACTAAAGCACTGTTTTCAGCAGAAAAAGAAGGTAATGTGGGGTTTTAATTCACGAAGTTGATTGTCATGTTTTCAAATAAGTATTGCCATCTAACTTGGGCTTTAGAAATTAGAAGACTATGACAGTTAGAAAATGTCTAAGGAATTAAGAAATCAGTTTTTTTATTGGCACTCATGTATTGTTGTAAGACTGCTATGTATATATTGTAAAAGGAAAAGGTATATTTTCAGAGAGGAAACTAGATAAAAAATAAAAGAGCCTTTTCTCCTTAGAACAAACTACTAGATCTCATGGTAGTAACAGCCCTGAGCAAACAGCATGAGCAAGAATGAATAATTGTTCAGGAAATTCAACATTTCTGAAGAAATTTGTTTTTGAGTAATCTACAAAGTAAATTCCTGTGATAAGACTAGACTATTCCATGAAAAATTTCCCCCCTCTTGGGGGGAATTCTGTACGTTTCCTGCAATTTCTCCATTAAGTTTTTTCACCATTCTCTCCTTTCAGTTGTTTTGTAATGAGCATACCATGGTAGACCTTTCTGGACATTAAAATTCATGCGAATGTTGAAGCCATCCCACTTGGCTTCATGACTGTTGGATCCAAAGGTTTTGAGATTGGAGAAACATTGAGAAAAGCTGTGTTTAAATGTAGCCACTTTTGTAGCTGTGGCCGGGTTCTCTGTTACCTTCTCTTAACAAAACCTAGCACACATGAACCTGAGGGGCAGAAGTTCTAGAGAGATGTCCCTAGATAAAAGGTGACAACAATCTGCTTTTCTCTGGTAAATCATAGGAGACAAAAGCTGTCTGAGGAGTAGCAAGTGCTGGTTGGAATTAACTGTGACCAAAGAAAAAAAAGAAGATGCTCAATTTGGGGTTTTGTGCTGTGTTTTCCCCTAAAACACTTTGGAAAATGCTCCTTGTCAGTCTATCTCAAGACAAAAGAGTGGTAGAAATTACATTTGACTTTCCGTTGAAGTCAGTACTTCTCCTTGTGTGCTGTAAGCAGCTGGGGCATCTCCTCAGAAGCTGTAAAGAGTTTTTTTATAGAGCTAGAAAGTTGGGCAGAGTAGACTATATAAAGGAAATTTTTGTCTTCCAGTCCTAGCCATAGATACAGCCTTGTGTCTGGGAAGTACAGAGTTTCAACAGAAAGTAATAGAATTATTTCTATCTTCACTTCCACCCACAACTCCCAAGGAATAGTCAGAAGCTTTGACCTTGACTCTGAACCAGAATTCTACCTCAGCCAAAAGGTATTCTTTATATTTGGAGTCTCTAGTGAAATACAGAATGATGGAAGAAAAAAATTTTCCTCACAGCTATTTCCTGTACAAGTTAAAGGCAAATACTACCATTGATTATACTTTATTTAAAGTAACAAAAGTATGAGAAAAGAAGGCTTAAAATACTACTTTTATTGATATACTCTTTACAACAAAAGAAAAATTTCATTGGGTTTTTACCTCTGCAAATGATGTGGCATTCTTAAAAAGTCCCAAGAAATCAAGCAAATTTTTAAACTTCTAATAGTATGCTGCATTCTGTAGTACATTTGATATGAGGATCTCAATTTGATTTACTAATGTTACTGGGCTTACTTTTCTCTAGTTCTGTATTTTAGATTGAACTCTAACAAATAAGAGAGAGAAGGTTTAAACAGACTAAATTTCTTCCTCATAAATAAGAGCAGGTAGAGCACACACATTACTTGGCATCCAAGGGGCCACATACATTTTAGCTTCATAACATTCCTGTTGAATGATGCAAATGCAGGCTATTGATTGCAACTGTGAAAGACTCATAAAACGGGGTGGTCATTCATAAATAAAACCTTCCATAGTTTTCCATATAAAACATGGTCAACATTTATGGTGTCATTACACTACTTCAAGTGACAACTCAGAGTGTCAGAAAACAACAAAGACCCAAGAGAAAATCTAAACTAACAGCAGATAAAGGTCAAGATTGCAAAGGTAATGATCTCCTATGGAACACTGGAAGCCCATAATGGTATTTTAAATTAAGGATGACCTAGCTTAGTGTAGAGATTTGAAACAGATTGTGAAACCTTAGAACAGCTGAGATTAAAACCAAAGAGAGTTGTTGCTAATGATTAGCATTTCACATGACCTCTTACCTTGAGGATCACAAAGTACACCTGACAGTAGGTCTGCTTGCTGGGCAGTAACAGCTACTCTGGTGGAAAGCAAGCATGAGAGGTCTCTGAACCAGCAGCAAACATTTTGCTGCTAGAGAAAACACCTGAGATACATACACAGTAAAAGAACAGTTGCTCTGCTGTACTAAGGATGTGTTATCTCATTTTCAGGAGGGGGAGATGAGAGTCTTTACATGCACACCAGCAATAAAAAATTTATAGGACACTCAAATAATCCCTAACTCCGCTGCTAATAAATGCAACAGACTTTGGTGTATAAATGAACACCTGATGAGTTTGTAGGAAAATGTAAATTCTTGTATGAGAGATTCCTGTACTTTTAATACTGTGTTTAGCACCAGAATACTAAGCTAAACAGCACCCTGGAGTAGGTGTTTATTCACAAGAGTTGAGGTGTTGAATATTGAAAAGAAGGGTTATTTTGTGAATAGTGGATTACTTTGCATATGTAAAACTAAGGTTTCAAAAGTGAACTTTAATAAAATGTGCCAAGAACATACTGAAAATCTCTACCATTTATATGTTGAAGAAATTAGGATTTTTTTGTAATTTAGAAGTGCAAGAGTCTGAATTTGTTTTGGTCACAAGCAAGGAGAAAACATTGAAAGCAATGACTCTATGAATAGAAATAAAAAGGAATAGGGTGGTTATGATCAGAAAACCAAAAATGGTAGCATAGAATACAAGAAGCTTCAGGCATGAAGGAATATCAAGGATATCAGAGAAGCCTGTATTGTTATTAATAGTAAATTCTAGCTTAAGAGGCCATAGGAACCTCTTAACATTCTATAGTTTTTTGAAAAAGTATATTAATGAATGTATTCAGAATGAATATATTCCTACCTAAAGGTTTCATTAATTTTGTTTTTTATGTGGCAAGTAGCTGAAAATCAGAAATAGATTTCTGTTACATAAAATTTGAGTATTTCTTGATCCTCACTATTGCAGAGTTAATTTTATCTGGTGCCTGTACTGGTATTAGTCTTTATTATCTCACCATGCATGAATTTTCTCCACCTGTATTTAAATGATGAAGCATGTGGATACTTGGATGCAGTAACTTTCTGCTTGCTGCTTTCCAGCTCTTCATTTTTTTTAAACCAGATGTTGAAGCTTAGTGTGTTTTTAATATGATTCAATGTGTAATTAAAATGTTTACTAGTAGTCTGACATAACAGGTCCATGTAGTTCTGCCTCATGAGTGTCTTGGGTTTTGTATGTGCTCTCATTCATTTAATTTCAGTGTGGAAAGCAGTAACACAGCAGGTGAAATAGCAATAGCTGGAAAGTGGCAAAAAACAATAACAAGTCTGAAAATAAAAATTTATCAGAAAGTCAGAGAGGTTGAACAGAGGCACAACTTTATTCTTTACTGAGGCTTTATGGTAACTGAAGGCTTTGAGCATCTTCCAGATACAGGATACCAGTCCTAGATGGCAGTCTGGATGATCATAAGTAAACTCATTTATAGCAGTTGCAGACTCCAATGGATTACATGAAAGTGTTTAGTAGTTAAATGAAAGAAAGGGTGGACTTACTGAAGTAAAAGCCTCTGTCTCCACACACGAATTGAAGAGCATCAACCAGCTCAGCACCACAGAGTGTTTCCGGGCCAGCAGCAACAGAACTGGTTAAGGTAAGCAAACACAGGCCAAGGTAGAAGAAATGGATGTAGGACACAGTGTGCATCTTCACCTGCCAAGGAAGCAGAAGCAGTGTCGGAATTTCCCCAAAGAGTCTTACAAAAAATGACTCCTACACCCTTGTGAATGAGAATGAATATGTACTGTGATTTCTTGGACTATAAACATGGTATCAGGAAATGTCTCCCCATGATTTTGCAAATGCCTACATGTTCTAGTCCATGTATTTTGGAAACAGATTATTTATTCTGGTGAGTATTCACGGTCATATCTAGTTAGGGAACCCTGTAATAACTATGACTTATATTTGCTTGTTGGAAAGCAAAATATGGAAGAGTGGAATAGACAGACAAAGGGAAGCCTGGAATAACAGAAAAAAGGAAAACAACCTTGAATTGGTTTGTCTCAGACCAGATAAGCTAAGAGGCAATATGACAGGTGCCTGCCAATGTACTGTGGGAAATGGAGGTGGCATATGATGGAGAAGATCTGTTTAAACTAAAGTCAACATTGTCACAAGAATAAATGGCTCTAAACTTGCTGTAAGGAAATTTTGCCCAATAGAAAAAGAGCTCATTATTGGTACTCCACAGTTCTCCGGCCACCTTAGAAAGGAAAATACCAGGACAAACCAAAAATGTTGCCAGGTTCAACTTGCCAAAGTTAAGGAGTTGATGTGGAATTTTCTGTAGCAGAAGACCACATTCAATGACTCTTACAGTCTCCTCTTACTAGCAGGCAAACATCTGAGAAATGTGTGAATTTTAATCCATTACAGATTTGTATTTTTACTTGTTGCAAGCAGCTATACTTAATTGACTTTCATTATACCCTTTTAGGTAGCTGTGGCCATGAGGTTTACACAGAGTTGATAATTCTTTTCTCATTTGCATTTGATTACAAGCTATCTATCTTGTTCCTGTGATTATGACTGAAGAAAGGCCAGTCCTCAATGGGTGTAAAATTTCATCAATCCATTTATCCATCTCTTTTTGTATCCCTTTATGTACACCTAATTTCTTACCCAACATGCAAAGAAGATAGCTTTTTCTTTTCACATTAGGAAAAGCTATTTATGTATAGTAGCAGGACACTGGGTAATGTGTTTAATGCATATTCTGAACTTGTTTAGATCACTTGCCAAAAATGATAGTTTTGAAAGGTGTAAATCTGCATTTAATTTCATTCTCTTTCAAGGTTAACATTATCATTGCAGTCAGGTAAGAAGTTATAAATCTGTCTTCCACATACAGTTAAACTTGGCTTAAAACTGTTTTGTGTCAGCAGTCTAGTGCAAAGTATTGAAAGTAAAATGATTCATCTTCCCTAAAGTTTCTTTCAGGGTTTCAGGGATCATTTAATCTTTGATATTTCTTCACTGAACTTTTGAAAAAAAGATGAAGTTATCTATTTTCTGATCAACTGGGATCAGATCCAGTGGGTGATCGAGCCTTTTTTAGTCAATAATTTTTAAAAATTCTTATTTTCTTGGCAAGAGATCTTAGTGCTTTGCTGGATGAGTCTCTTATTTCCACTGTGAAAATAATGAACAATTTTAAATCCCATGATATATCATAAATCCCATGACATAACAAAAAAAAATTATTTTCCCATTCTAAAGACAAGCATCTTAAGCAAACTTTGCCATGCAAACCCCAACAAGCTCGAAAGCATGAACATGACTTCAATGGCAGATGGAAAAAGATCAGATTATAAATGATTATAACATGAGACACTATTTCCTGTAATGATTCCATATCTTATCAACAATTTCTTTTTTCCTTTGCCATATTTTTGAATTTATAAGATAAATGTGATGCACCTGCAGTTTAAGATGGTTCCCAGTTCTGAGGAGGTAAAGCAGAAAGCTGTTTAGCACACTGCCTCAGAAAGCTGAAAGACATTACAAATACAAGAACATTATGTATTTAACAATTTGTTCTCGTATAACATTTGGTCCAGTAATAAACATAAATTTTAGATATTTAACAATTTTTTATTTTTCAAGACTTCTCAGCTGGCTTGCATTTTCAGATAAATATCAGCACTGAACTATGACAAAACAGATTATCTACTGTTTTTCCTTTAGTGGAAGCCAAAAAAGGCACAGTATAAACCACAGAGAATTTCTAACTTTATCTCCAAATTTAACAACAGTCAAGAACTTTCAAACAAGTAAAAACTTTGCAGAAAAGAAAACAGACCCACATGCTTCTAGGGTTCAATCAATTATTTGATAAATTAAGTACTGTTTAATCAAAGCAAATTCCAAAACATAGTTTAAAACTTCAACTTTACTTCATCATTTTAATTAAACACAACACTAATTGATTCAATATACTTGTGGTAAAATCAAAGTACCCCTTTATATCTGAGGGGAATATTGTTCAGAAAATACAAAGTTGTAATCCAATATTGCTTCAGGTTCTCTACAATCAAGCAGAGTATTTACATTATCACCAGTTTGACTAGAAAGTTGAGAGCTTAAAGGAAAACGCATTGGTGTGTGGGTGGGGTTTATTGAAGCATCTAATTACATTAGGAAATTGAATAAAGGTTCAAGATGAGCGTGGTTAAGCACTTCTTTTAGTTGCATAGAATGACTGACCACATTTTCACAGCTGGAATTTCCTCTTTTTCAGTAAAATAGCCAGCTTTTGCTACATTCCTCTTTTAACAGAGTAGCAGTACAAAGGAATGTCATATATGAACACTTTACATCTCATTCACTTCTTAATTCTCCTATGTAAGTCCCCTTCATTTAACAAATTATCACTTGACACAAGTTGTGTATATGAATTCTTCACATGCTTGGTCATTTTAGTAACATGTAAGAACATCTGCAAGAATTATAAGTATTGTGAAGGAGGAGGCAATATTTTTTTGGAGACTATATGCTACAGCAAGAAATCAAGGGTTATATATTCAAAATTACATTTTATTCCAGAGGGGTTGGGCCTGATTATCAAGCCATAGTAGAAATGTGCAATTATTACGAGATATCAGTATTCACTAGTAATTGTTGTATAAACAAAGCATATATACTCTAGAGTGGATCAAGGCTTAAATACTGTTAACTTTGAGCAAAGAATCTGGGCTACATGCTAACCTAAATCAATATGTTCCATTGATTCCAAGGAAGCTTGGCAGGATGCACAGCTGAGGAACTAGCACATTACTTTTATGTCTCTTAGTGCCTTGCTCAATACTTAAAAAAAAAAAACCCAACCCTTCTTCTTTCAAGTATATTGGAAAGGATACCCATTTATACATTAAGGGAATGATTTCATCCCTTGCAATTACAGATCTGTAATTAGGTCATTAGTGAATGAGATAAGTGTGTTTTAAGTGTAAGACCAACTTAAAAAAATGATTAGGCCCTAAGCAATTAAAATAAGATAATTCTTTCAACTGTATAAATATCCTTGCAAAATACTAAGAGGAAAAAAAGTTCTTGAAGGCTATAAATTTGCAGATAATGGAAAGCTGGACTAGAGCCAATTGACAGAAACAGAGGTCAATGCACCTACTGAAGTCACATTTACCTTAAGACAGTTTATATTATTGTGCAGAAATTATAGGGTCATAACATCAAACTTCACATGCAAACTTTCCTGAGAAAACCCTCCCTAGAAGGGAAAACTTGGAGATGAACATGTAAGGGAATTTCCATTTTCTTTATGTACAATTGCTTAAGCTGTACAAATATGCAAGGTCAGCAAGAGTCGCAGCTGGTTTCTAATGTAGAAAACAAACTGAACTTCTCATTTACTTTTAATTTATGAAAGCAAAAACCAAGTAAATGCCACGATGCTGCCAGAAAATTGCTGCAGTGACAACATCACTTAAAAGTTTCCTTGTGAAAGCATGAACATTTTCTCTATAATTGTGTATAATAAAACTGCAGAAACTTAACATGTGAATACCTTTTACCTATAAAACCCTGCACCTGCAGAAAATAGCTAAAAGTTCTTGTTTTCAGAAGCATTCATTAACAATACAGACAATGATGTAAGTGGACCTTTTAATAATGACATAACTGAAATATTACAAAGTTCTCTGAATAGAAGTGAAATTTAAGACATGTATTTGCAATAGTTTACCCTTACAGTTATCTATGTAATTGCAACTATTACATACAGCCATTTTCCAGATCATATAAAATTGCATGTTCAGCAATATATAAATAATTCTCAGTTCTAAAATAATGTTATTGAAAAGTGCACAATACTCCTCAAGACAGCAGCAGACAATACACAGCAAAATAAAACTAAAAAATTATTCAAAATAGTAATAAAGATTTACCTTCAAGAAATCACACAAGCAGCACTTAACTAATTGTGTTGAAAGACTGTTGATTTTTTCCATTGCTTCTTGAAAGTGCAAAGTCTGGAAATGAATTTGTTAGCAGTAATGATGAGAAAAAAGAAATCCAGAGAGATGTGAGATGTTGAGAGCAATGTCACATTTCAATATTGAGGACTTTATTCCATTGCGCAGGCTCTATCTGCTCTGATTTTAGCAGTGACAGTGAGATTTAGCAAACAGAAGAGGGATTTAGAGAAAATCCTCACATTTATCTACATTACACAGACACTGTAGACAGGAAACAGCTGGGGGAGCATTTGCCTCTCTCTCTCTCCCTCTTCTGGCAAAGTTACCGAGTAAGGACTTTTTTGGGCATGGTGACAAATAACATCATACCTTTGCATTTTAAAACTAGAGCACAGAAGCATATTTTTTTCCCTTTAAAAGAATGTGAATTAGTGACTGAGGAGTTAGCAGACAAAAAGAGCTTGTGCTGCCATGAAAAATAAGAAATGTATTCTGGTTAACTTTCAGGTAGCTGTGTGTGCGTTTGTATTTATGTGTGTATGTGTCTGCATTTCAAATATATGAAAACTTAAATATGTATGGGCGATGTTTGTATATATGCATACCTGTGTGTATATATATATATATATATATATACATTTTATTTATGCATAACAGCATAAGCATTTTATTTATATAGTGAAGAAAGGCAGGCAGGCAGTTAACTACTTTTCCCTTAATGTGTCTTTACGTTATTAAACTTGGCACACCTATATGCTAACTACCAATTAAAATCTCCATCTCTCTCTGTGATTAACCCTAAAACAGCAGTTTGCAATTTGCTAAAAATAACAGAATTGTTGGGAACTACTTGTAAATAGGGCAAAATAGCTTTGTGATTTTTCAATAACCACACACGAGAAATCATGTAATCGCCTAGAACTTACAGTACTGTGAATATAGTAACACAAGTAGCCCAGTTTGGGGGGCTTCCGCAACGTTTATCTTAAATCTGCTGTTGTAATTATAAGGTGATTACCCCTCCTTTCTAGTAGTAATCTTCAAATTTCTCTTGATAACAATTTAAATGACACTGAGAAAGAGAGAATTCAACTTTATTAGTTCTGCCATACTTAACTTCTGACTTTTTATTTTTCCTCAATTATGAGTATATTATAAATAACACCAGCTGGCCAGCAACATGCTCTCACGGGTTATGATGTCATTCAAATCCCTCAACTGTGTTAGTGGCTTGCAATGTGCTCCAAGCCAGCTGTTTTTCTATTTATAATGTATGCTTGCATTTCAATACTTAGCTATGGAGAATAAAGTTGTGATGTTGTTTTATAGACACAATTTATACTTGTTACCCTTTGGGTTTGGAAGATGACATTTAAAAGTAGAGGACTAAACAAGGCTGCAGCTCCAGAGACCAAACACATGTCACAAGCAGTGCATGATTTCCATAAAAGATGTTTCAGAACACTGCATTTTGTCCCTGTCTGCTTCCACTAAGTGAGGGTTGCATGCTGAGGTGCTAGCTGTACTTTATTATTGAAAATAACAATTGAGATCATGTTGGCCTGGATCTGTTGTCAGTTTTCAGATCCATCTTGAACTATAGGGTGCTTGCCAGGCAGAAAGGGCATATTTAGTTATTTGTATCCTCTATGAATGGCTAATACTCTGCTCTGTGCAGTTTTAAACAGTGTATGGTTAGCTAAGCTGATTAATCTTTGGAAGGGATTTCTTCTAATGTGCCATAACGGCAGAAGCACAGGGGGCTTTGAGGTAAGTTTGCTTAGTGCAGATAGTACTAATATTTCAAGTATTCTGATACACATTTGTACTGCAGGTGCTGTGTTTTAATGTTCTGCTCTGTTTTATTCTCTCCTCTGCATTTCAGAGGTCACTGAACGGTGGCACCATCCTTGATGAAGCCTGCTGCAACTCACAGGACATGTATCACTTACTCCACTAGCTCAGAGAAGAGTGTGGGAAGACAAATTAGAAAGCTCTGATAATTATTACCTTTTTTTTTTTTTTTTTTTTTTTCCCTTTTTTGCTTTTTGCAGTACTACAGATGGGTGCATCACACTTCTGCCTTTTTCTTCCTAAGTAAGAGAAGGAATACACTCCTTCATAACCTCCCTGCTGCCCGGGCTTCAAATGCTCTTCTCACTCCTCACTGCTTGCTTTCTCCTAGGTTTCAGCAAGCCTCTCTCAGTCATGAGAGCAGCAAGAAGCAGAAGATTCAGCTTTGGGCTGTCAGGGCAATCAGAGAATCACAGCATCTCTAAACAACTGGTAATGCTGGTTCCTTCCACAGAGCTATTCTCAACGCACCTGACCAGCCTAAGGTTCTGTTGCACTTCTTTCTTTTGGTTCTTGTTTTAAAGTGGTATTGTGAAAAGGCAGGAAAACAGAAGAGATTCAAGGAAGGTTTCCATTAGGGATTTTTAGACTTAGTGCAGTGCTTTTCTTCACAAAGAAATGATTCCGTTTATTTTTTTAACAGAAAATTAAATATCCCTTAGATCATACTGATCTGGGGATCACTAGTTTCCTAAAATATAACTTCTGTGCTGGTGGTAGTATTCTAGTCAGTATAGCAGTCAGTTAACTATTGGAGATTGGTTCATTTCTTCCTTGTTAAATATAGTAACTTTTTAAACCACCTAGAATAAAGTACTGCATGACTGCACACTTACTTGTTTGTATATGTTCCCTTAAATAAAATGCATCTGTAAACTGCAGCATTTATGGCAGCTTTCAAAGTGTTTACAAAAGATTTACAGATCAAAAAAGTTTCTAATTGGAATGTGTGTACTTATTCTACATTATAAGGTAATAGCATATATATCCTTGCTTGGCTTCTTAAGTATAACCTTCAGAATTATAGTAGCCACAAAGATATATGAAATGTGTGAGAGATTAAATCAGGTATTTAACATGCCTAGACCCTCATATTTTGTATTTAATACTCCAATGATTTCACTAATATGCTCTAATGGTATAGATCAAGTGCCAGTTTTTCCAGGGACAGCTCTGCTTTACAGAAGATAGCAAATACACAATCATCCTGATTAATATATTGTCCCTACTTAAATCCTTTCTTAAAGGGTATGAGCATTGCCACAATGCCTAAAAACACCTGACCCAGTGTGCCTTTGTCTTGCATTGTTCTGTTAGACCACTCTTAACAAATGCAATTATTTGCTGCTGTTGTTTGGTTTTTTACACTGGAATTACAAGTGTTCTGATAGAATACCAAGACAGAAGCACTCTAGTAGATAGAACCATCGTAATAGATATCACCAC
Source organism: Taeniopygia guttata (assembly GCF_048771995.1). Taxonomy (NCBI): domain Eukaryota; kingdom Metazoa; phylum Chordata; class Aves; order Passeriformes; family Estrildidae; genus Taeniopygia; species Taeniopygia guttata. Next base: position 53,863,869 of record NC_133025.1, on the reverse strand, counting down.
TATAACAGATATCACTGAGAGGGTGATAGGGCATGGTTTAAGAGAGGGTGGAAGAAGGCAATAAACACAGTGGCTGGCAAACAGGTGCTCTTCATTATGTAAAATGGCCAAGACAAGTTTGTCTTTGCAGGAAGAGATGAAGGGGAGTATTTTATTAATATGGAATTCTGTGTTGAAGTTAGTGATTAGTGAAGTATATGGTGGAAAATTCCTTTCATAAAATTAAAAGTTGGGAAGTAAAAAAAAAAAAAAAAATTTGCTAATTGATTTGAGTTAAAGATCTCTTTAAAAAAAAACCAAACAAACCTCAAACACCTTTTATAATGATGACCTAAGAAGCATCATCACTAGATGAAATGCAAATAACAAGTTTGATGGGAAGGATGAGGGCATGCAGACTGAGCTGTCATGGCTTTGTCAGTATTGAAGAGACACCAAGGAGAAAGCTGTGCCGTGAAAAACGTTTCTCATTAGAGCAACACAGGGAGAGTGCAAGCTTCATGATTAAGTTTTAGAGAGGGTCACGTAAATTGAAATCCATCATGTTTGCTGGTCAAGAAAAGCATAAGTGTTTCAGGAGCAGGTTGGATGTGTGAGAAAGTCCAGCATTATGGCTTATAGGCAGGAGTGGTAAAAAAAAATATGTTAGTAACAGCTCAAAATTAATCCATGGACTTGTAAACTGATGGTGTATGGTGAAAATGCTGTGATGAATAAGACAAAATTACTTCCAAATTTTAATGTATAACATTAATTAAATTAGCTACTGTTTTGATAGCTTTATGTTAACATGGGGTTTTCTTTGGTTTCTGAAACAAAAGTGCTGAGAGTAATACAAAGCCAAATATTGATCTTATTTTCCTACTCAAATGAAATATACATCAACTATTAGATATAAATGTTCACAATTTGAACAGTTAAAAAAAATTATATTATGGAAGTTACACACTAATTGTCTCATGAGATGAGCTATAGTTATGACTGTAAAACAAAAATACAAAATATGAAAATTAATATTAAATATAACACAATATAAATATAAACAAAATAAAAAAGCTCAAACAAAATGCGTTTCAACATTTTTGAAAGCATTTTTTTAGATTTTTTTTAATTTCTGCTTTGTGGAAAATTTTGAAATAGTTTGTTCTGATTCAGAATAATCAAAATACCAGCATTTTCCATTAAACTGGAAATTCCCAGTTTTAGCTGTTTGTAGTCTTGCTCTCACTTTCCCAATATTAAGTCCTAAATAGGTCATCTTTGCTCAAAAAATTTGCTTACTTTCTTATTCCTAAAAGCAGCAAAAAAGTCAGAATTAGGAAAGAGAGAAATTTAGGAGATATGATTGCATAAGCTCTGTCCTTGCATTCATAGAAAGAAGGTAAAATAAGTGGGAATTGGGATGGGCAACCATTAACATACAATGTGTATGAAGGGTGATTTCTACGATTCATTTAAGTGCTTCTGTCACATAAAGAAGAATGCATAACCTTAGATATTCCCTTAATTTCCTAGACTGTTTCTTCCACATTTAGGAGGAATGTACAGACATATTGATTTTTTTCCTGAGTCATCATTAGCATCAAGGCTAAATCTGGGCTCGTAGATTTTTATAAAAAAGAGTCTAGCACATATGTTTAATGGTATTTTGCTTTTTCTGTGAGACACATGAATGCCAATGACTATGTGTGGGGTTTTTTTTAATTGATGACTTGAAAAACTGTAAAGAAAACTGAATACTGCAAATTTTATTACAAGCACGTTGTGTATGTCCATACAAAGCAAACACTCTAAGAAAATGGAAAAAATGTCCATCTATTTTATATTGGCCTGAAGAGTACTTGCGTGAGTTAGACACTTCAGAAACTACTCCTTATTCTACTTAAAAGCAAACTCTTTTTGGAAATGAAATAAGATGTCTCTAAACAACAACAACAAAAAAAAAAAAAAAAAAAAACAAAACAAAAAAAACCCCAAAAAAACAAACATCTAATTTGACCATTTTAAATGTATTTAATGTGCAATTAATCTGGTGCTTATTATATGTCTTAAAACTATTTCTTCTGGGTTCATTTCTCTTCACTCTCATGATTTAGTACCCAGAAGGGGCTTATCCCATTAAATTTATACAGTGTGTTGTGGACTGAAGCCAATATGTTCTGCACGTTCAAATACTGAGCTCTGTCACTGACATTTTTGTGTATCTTTTCTTCAAACAGAAGTTACAGATAAATCAATCACCTCTAGTTTGGCTTATTGATATAGTGATGCTCTGGTTTATTTTGAACAAAACATTAAAAGCTAATGGAAAAAAAATTCACCCAGACCCATAAACCTAATTAATTCTAATTCTCAGATTTTGGTGAACTATGCTTTCATCAAGAAACTACTGAATAATTTAAATACTAAAAAGAGCCCACAGAAGGACAAAGATACTCCAAATAAAAGCTATATTGACTCTGATGCATGAGTGCTTCTCTGTAACAGACTTCACTTTCGTTTTGAACAGAATTGTCTGAATAAATGACCAATTCTGATGTCCTTTCCCTATTTTCATCCTATAATATGAAGTACGTTGAACTAGAGCAGAATGATCTTAAGTCGTGCATTGACTTTATGGTTCTGAGCAATATCTGCTTAGTAAGCTTGATGTATTTTACACCCTTTATTTTTAACTGCTTTGCTTTGATAATTTTATTTTGCCATTGGATGTGGTTTTAGGTTTTCTGAAAGGTGATGGCAGCTTAGGCCATTGAGACCAATTTTGCAAACTTCTGGTTCTGGGCTTCAGAGCATCCTGTATGTAAATGAATTAAAACATAAATGCACCTTTGATCTCTAACAGATCTTAAATATGGTTACATTTAACTTGGCTCTTATTATAATTTCTACCTTTGAATTCTACCTTTTAACCATTTGAGTAGTTTCTCCAACCAGTTCCATGTTTTTCTCTGTGAGATAGGAATAATAGTTACTTCAGGTACTTTGAGACTCATAGAGGGAAAGCAGAGTAAGCTATATTGTGTATTTTTTGGAAAACGTTATCATGGCTGAAAGAACACCTCTGTATGTTTATAGGAAGTGACAAGCTACTGTGTTAGCCTTGCACATATTATGTCTCTGTCATCTTCCAAATGTGTTAAGCACAGCTGGAAGAATTCCCAACAGATGCTTCCTTTTACTTATTTTCTTATTTTTTTGCCATTACACCATTCACAAGTGTTCTTGTCAAAGACCTACTTCACGAAACTTTTTCTGGAATGATTGTTGTACAATACGAGTACAACCAGGTATGATAAAAGTTTATGCTTCACTACTATGCTGCTTAAAAAAGCAAGGCTGTTATCTGAACTTAAGTAAAAGAGGAGTAATATCTCTAAAAACAGTGAAATGTAACTGGAAAGGGAATTGCATCCCAAGAAGTGGCAGACACCAATGCCCAGCTTATGTATTGCTTAGGATGTAAGGGAACAATTGTTAACTAATCCTTAGTCTAAATATGGACATATGACTGGTTTATAGAATTAGGTTCTGGTTTTACAAACAGACTCATGAGCATGACATGTTTTCGAGTCTCTGAACCTGCCTATAAGTTGAACCATGTCCCTGTGCAGAAAAAAAAATCCCTTTCTGGCAAGGTTACTGGTTGGGGTATTTTTCAGTGGTAATGAGCATCTGCAGCACTAACTGGACTTTTTTGGTGCTAGTAGGTGGTAACTACCCTTTAAGATTGGTAAGATCATTTTGATCCTATGCATGGTTTGTGTGATAGTTCAACTTCTTTTCTTTCTGTGTTATGTAGAATTTTAGATTAAAAAAAAAAAAAAACAAAGTAAAAAATCATGTACATAAAGGTTTTGTTATATGAAAAAGAGAAGAAAGTAAGAACACGTGTTTTAACTTTGTTAAAGAAGGTCAAGTCCTGTGAGGAGTATCATGGGCTAGAAGTTTAAATGATGAAGAGAAATAAATCATAAGATATTTTCTTTCGTTGTTTGGAATTTTAGCTTTCCTCACAAAAGATTAAGAGAAGGAGAGCACATTTACTTCGTATTCTGTGTTATCTGTTTAAACAGGACTTTCCTGTTTCTATGTCTACTTTATAGCTCTCATATTTCAGTTTCCTAAATCTTTATTTTTCTAGCTTTTTTTTTGTTTGTTTGTTACATAGGATATTTCCTACATCAAAGATTATTATTGCTTCTTTAAAAAATGTTACTTTTTAAAAACTTTTTTTATGGGCAAGAGCATCAGCTTTATGGTAAAAAACTGAATATTGGTGCAGTTTTGAGATCATCACACATTATCAATGTTTCAAAACACTGAGATTTGAAAAGCCTAGGTAGGCTGTGTAGCAAATTTTATCAGTGGAGCAAAAATCTTTGCTTAGTATCTTTGCTTAAAATCTTTGATTTTGAAGTTTCTCATTCTTTATAAGTTTCTATTTCCATTCTTTTTTTTCCATTTGACATTAAAGAAAGTGTATATGCAAGCACAGTATCTACCTATATTTTGCTTGCATTTATTTGGGAATTTTTCATACTTTTCTGTCTTCTGGTGAATGATTCATGTTTTAACAGACCTTTTTTTTTTTTTTTTTTATGGCTTTAGTCATTGTAGTGGATTTATATGGGACGAGGTCATTCAGAATCACAGATCTGAGCCAGATCAGCTGTGAACACAAGATCACATTTCAGCTAATAAGGCAGAGCAGAATTCAGCACTGATGTGGTTTTGTGCTGGTTGCAGAAAGAGGTGTGGTATTTCATTCTTCATTGCAGTATAGGGGTGAAGGTAATTGTTATGTGAGCTGGCATAAAGAGTGCAGGTACAGAATTAACCTGTCAAAACTCCAGCAAATTTTAACAGGCACACTGAGTTATGTTTGAAGCTTTGTGTCGTGTATGCTTGGAATATTTTTATCTAGTATTAGAAGCCCTAAAATTCGGTACTAATAATTGAACCATGGACTCTAGCAAGATTGGAACATATTGGCTTGGAATCAGGTGATTTTTTTAAATTCTAGAAATATTTTTGATACTCTTTTTAGAAGATTACATTATTCTGATAAGTGCATTAAGTTTATTTCTTTTATTCTAATATTTACTGATAATTTTTATCATATTCTTCTACTCTTATTCCAGAAACATTGTTTACAGGGAAACAAAGTGTATGCTATGTGCTTTTCTGTCTGCTTTTTTGTGATAGCTATACATTATTCTAGTCTATTGCAATATGTGTAAACTTGCTGTTCTGTTCATTGCTGGAAAAACATTTGCCTATTTTTCCAGTATTTCTTCCATCATAAGAATCCATAACATTGTTACTGTATAAAAATAACCTCCCTTTCACTTGAAATTTAATAATGGGATATTATGGTTGAAAAACAGAGTGCGGGATATGATAAGAAGATGCAGTTGCACCTGAATCCTTTCATCAGCCCCCACTGCACATTCAGCTTTTTTCCTGAATGAAAACTGAATGTTTTTGGAAATACTCTGTTTCTTGGTAATAGGACAAAAAGTATGGACTTGAGGCTACCTGAATGAGCACATATTTGGCATCTCCAAGACCACTTTCCAGGCTTGCAAAACATCCTTCTGAATACTAAGCATATAATTTCTCGGTCTTTGTGCATTGAACTCACTTCTTTTCTTCACACTTTACTCCTCCTGCCATGAAAATGGTATCTCATTGCTATTTAGTAAAATTATTATTACTTCCCTGTGTGTGCACACAGCATGTAGTGCCCAAAGACTGGAAAACCAGTATTTAGTTCAGTGCCAAACTTACCAGCAATGTTGAGTTTGGGGGCTGTGCCTACACTCTACTGGGCAGACAACCCAGTCACCATCTTTTTTTGGATATCACAGCAGGAAGGTCCACAACGTGGTCAGGTCTTGACTGGAGGCTCAAAATGCACATCTCTGCTGGGGAACTCAGAAGCCCTTCTCAGTTTCACTGTCCTTATGTTGTCACAGGAAACTCACTGACTAAAGATTGCCTGAGAAACAGCCTCCTGAGTTTTTATGTGTCTCAGTTTTCCTGGAGGCAACCATTTCGTGACCTTGCACATTAAAAAATCCAATGTGATCCAGAAGCATTGGTACAAATAACTTGTATGTTCTAACTACTACTGGGTTTTGGCTCTCAGTTGAGCTAAGGAGTAGAGCAATCTTCATTCCAAACACATGGAATGCTTTCATAGCTCAGCAAGCACATGGCCTTTGGCTATCTCACTACTATATGTGACAAACTAATCAGGGCATTCTCATGATACAGCTGGGAAGCTCTGTCAAGGAGGTTTGTCTCCTAAAAACAAATGGCTTAACCAACACTTCTATACTCCCTAAAGGTGTGAAGGCATAAACTGATGCCAAAAGCAGGTGTTAATGACAGGTACTAGTCATAATGACAGGTACTAGTCCCCCATATCATCCTTGTAGTTGCAGATGGCTGTTTTTCATTCTCTTTCCTGTCTTGCACTGGAACATCAAGCTGTGCATAGTGAGAAAAGAGCTGTCATGTACTACTTGGGCTTTATACAGGGAGATATTTTTAACATTCTGACATAATCAATTATAATGAAGTCTGTATTTGATTTTTTTTTTTGTCATGTCTGCCACTTTTTAAAAGGCATTGTTTGAATAACAGGTGAGACAGAATGGTTTGACGAAAAGGAAAAAAAGTGTTTTCTCTTCATTCATAGCGGTTGCTGGCTTCCTTACTACCCACAGAACTGTTAACATGCTTACATGTGAGCTTAAATACTATTCAGAGTTATATGGGTAGTGAAATCTGTCCTCAAAACAACTGCTTGAACTGGTAAGTAATCCTAATATTAATGAAAATGTTCTCAGAAACTTGTCTTACAATACAGTATTTTGAATATCCATATGTGTGCACGTCTGGCATGAGTTGACTGTGTGTTATAAGAACCAGCTGAAGTTCATGATGTAACCATGTTAACACTTTTTAATAGCTTTTTGAGAACACAACACAATTGTGTTAATGATAATCAGTTAAAGACTCTATTTGTTCCAGATGTTACTTTTCTAGGCAAAAAAAAAAAAAAAAAGTCTTCTATATCCCTGCTTAATATCAAGTAGTCAGAAAAGTCCTAATGTGAACCTAATCTCTTTCTTTAGATAACGTACTACTGAGCCATAGCTTGAATTGGATATGTGAATACAATTGTGAAAGAAACATAGATGCCTAGAAAAGCTTTTTATTTTTTTTTTTTCTGGCACGGATCTTTAGTTCCCAGTGGCCTAAAGTCCCACACCACAAAATCACTATAATTGGCATGGCTGGCAACTTCTTCTGTCATTGTCAAACAGATCTTTTACAGTAAATTTGTAGGAACTCTGAAATAGCTAATACCAGAAGTATCAAAAGAGAAAAAAGAAAGCAAACCACACACAGATTCAAGTATACCATTAAATGACTGATTTTTTATAAACTGTACTATTAAGTGACCTATATCAACAAAAAAAGACACATTTATTTATTAGTTGCTCACATTTCAAAGGGTCATCCAAGATAAACTTGACATTTAATGACTATTCAATGAGAAGGGTACATTTTACTAGACTTATAATAAATAGACATGTCCAGGCTTGTCACTAATGTTAAATAAACATTTATCTTAAAGAATATATCCTCAGGAAAGAATCTGCAAACTTGGAGGTGGGGAAACATTACACATGTAAACCTATGCTGCAGTAGTAGCTGGAAAATGTCTTTAGTTATTACAGTAGACTGCAAGAAATACCTTCTTCTAGGGCTTTCCATTCCTGCATGAAACAGGAATAGGTATGATGGCCCAGAAATGCTCCTGCGCCAGGACAAATGAAGTATGTTCACAATGGGCTCCAGATTCCTGCAGTTATGTACTTCTCTGCATTGCTCCAGAACATCCCTGCAATGAAGATATATGAGGCAGAGGACATAAATAAGACCACAATGAACATGTGACCACATGGAGTGACCACACGACTTTCAGCCATGCTGTTCACCTTCACAGGATGTCCTTGGCATGCAGTCAGCTCTTGTAAGGATACTTCCTCCTTTCTTTGCTCTACACCATAACACTCTGTCATCCTGTTTTTCATAAAGGAGCCTTCTCATTGCTGCCCTTCAACATTGCCATTGGCCTTTCTGTGACTGTGTGCTACTGGTCATGGCATTGAAGAGGAGAGAGGAAGGGAGCAGGAGGCTCCACGAAAGGAGCTGACCCTCCTGCCCAGAAGGAAAGCAGTATTGTTCTGCCCTGACACTAGTCATTCTTGGCCTGCTTTGCCAGTATCCCTGTCCTTCCCAATAAATTGACTACAAGGAATTTAGCTACAGAGAACAGGTGTCACACATCCGCTGAGATTTCCTCCAATTTAGTCAAAGAACAAAGGCATTGCCTGTGAAGCAGGTGGACTGGCAGTGTGGAGTGTGCTGTAAGCATCACTCAGGACTATAGAGCTCTTCAAAATGCCTGTGGGGAGAGACGGATTGCCACTGTTGATGCAAATACAGGGAAGACCTTGACCTTGATGGATACTCTTCTTGCAAGGTAAGGGAGATATACCATCTGTACCAACATATATTGGGCATTAGGCCAAAGTAACAGTCTCTTTTCAAACAGCAGAACCTTTTTTTTTTTTTTTTTTATCAAGCATAAAAGTCACTTCTGTTTCTCAATTCCACTTCTGTTTTACAATTTAAGATGATTTTATTAGCCTTACATAGATAAAAGAGCTGTAAAATATTGTAAAATCTGAAAGACAGGCCTTTTTTTCATCATTCGTTAAATACAGACACTTTTCCCCAAAAAGCATAGAATTATTTTTGCCAATACAGACAGAATCTATATGAAAAGGCTACCCATATTAATCACAGTCAAATTAAGCACTGACTTTTTTTAGAAGCACTATAACATGTTATGCCCTTGATGAGCTGCCTTATTTTGATGTTTTTATGTGTTAGCAAATTTTGCTGTTCAGGGAAAACCAGAAAATTGAAATACCAGTGACCAGGTTGGTTTTTTTTCCAAAGTATTTAAGAAAAAAAATTCATCCCCTAACATCCATATGTCTTTGTGAAAGAGAAATGGGCAAAGAGTGAGTGTCACTAGCCTTCCCTTTCATGCAGATTGTTGAGTTCTCCACTGAGTGTCCCTTAAAAAATATCTGTTATCACATTTTCTGCATGTGAGTGTGAACAGAATGTCCTGCATAGGGAAAAGTGGCCATGTAGACAGGAGAGATGTTCCACTGCCTTTACTGCATCCTCATGACTGTAGACCGGGATCTCTGATTCACTGAATTTCACCTCCCAGGGAATTATGTACTCCACTTCCTTTTGCTTGTCCCAGATGTTATGGTCACACCTTCTCTCCAAAGGGAAAAAATGCCTGCCAGGGAGTTTGGTCTGTTCAGTAGGGTTTAGGAAAGGACATATTTTATGTAGAGCTACAGGGGTTAAGCAGTCTGATATGAGATTATGGCAGGATGGGCTGTGCTGTGTTAGGCGTGATGTTTCAGAATACTGGGGTGGGCTGGCAGGAATGCAGATCATCTAAGCTGTCTAAGGAATTCAGAGCATGCTGGAAAAAAAATTCTCTTAAGGTTTATTTCTTGACATTAAAGCTGCAATGCTCTCAGTTTCACATAAAGGAGATGTGAAGTGCTAGACAATGTGGGCAGTCAGAGAGTCTGGTCTTGAGTGTGTTGCTGAAACTGTAACAAGGCAAACTGTAGCTGCAACACAGCAGTTGACTTGACTCGTTCTGGCCATAGCCCTGGCATGGGTGTTTTAACATGTGCCAAGCTGATTATAGTCTGCAGGAGACTATGTGCCAACTGAGAATTGCTGGAAGGCAGGCCAACATCAAAACAGTTAGAGGGTAAACTGCTTGTTGACTTTGTGAGTGACTTCTGGGAAGAGGGGCAGCCTCTGGCAGCCTCTGAAATTGCTGAGAATGGAAGGAAGTAGTGTCCTCTCAGAAATGCAGTTTGGGGTGGTTATGAGAAAAAATAACCCTTGAGCTTCTTTGAGACAAGAGTTGTGGGAAAGATAAAATGAGTACATGGACTCAGTGTGGGGGAAGGGAATAAAGAAACTTGCTGGGTTTGTTAGGAAATTGGTTCGTTTTGCCTTGTTCACTCCAGTTCAGTCTGGAGGATTGGGACCCTGTATCAGCCAGTGAAGTCAGGAGGGTTTGGAAAAACATTGGGTCCTTATTTGCCACAAAAGCCAAAAAGAGAATGCATATAAGTACAGACTTTTAATAGAAATGGGTACACATCATGCAGATACCCTTGCGCTTTACTCTTTCTGCTGGTAATAGATTGACCAACACCCCTCAGTTTATCCTTGCCAGTTTTCTTAATAGGGACTGAAATTCATAAGTCATGGCTGTGTTTCTTGGCTTTGGTCTGTGATTAAAATCATTGCAGATGGAACAGGAGTGGATAGGTAATCTTGTGGTACTTAAATCCAGGCATTTATTAATGATAAATTGCATTTAGTTCATTAGATCAATCCTTCTGAGCACTTTTTTCTTCTGCCCTCAATTCCCTGTATTGCTAGAACCAAAGGGAGTTGTAGTGTCTGCATGTTTTTAAAATAAACAGAAAAATCCTTGATGGTGCTGGACTAGATGTTCCTGATAACATGTTGCCAACAGAAAAGTTCTCATCCTTGAAGAAAGTTTTTCAAGTGGTCATGACACTCTCAGTCGCGTAAGCCTCTCTTCAGAACAGACATTCGGTGCCCTCAAATGACTCTTCAGACTTGGCTCAGAAGCAGGCTGACACAAAAGGGGCTAATTAACACACACATTTTCATGTGGAGGAATCTGGTTTCCAAACAGATTTTTACCAGTAATATAGCTGACAAGCTGAATCTACTAGGACTGTTTCTTCCGTCCAATTTGAATGAAAATGGGAACAAGGGATAGGAGAAAGAGACATTTCATTCCAGTGACGGTACAGACATGATGAATTTCTTTGAGCCCAACTTCTGTCATGTTATATTTCTTCTTAAATGGAGCAATGCACAAAATATAAGAGGCAACAAATTAAAATACAGATGTTGCATGTGCTATTTACATATCCAGAGAAAATGTGGGTATGAACATTTCAGGAGTATGTATGCATTTATGGAGAAGATACAGAACAGGGGTAAAAAAGTGGTTCTACATTATAGCACTGACACATTATAAACTCAATTTTTCACTTCTGCTATAGACTTCAGATCCTGTAATTCCCTTATAATGGTTGCAGCAGTATAGCCCTACTCTGCACAAAATATTTTAAGACTGTCTGTGTGTCTGTCCAGACAATTGTGACAGGACTTTGAGGCAAAAGAGTGCAATTAGCAGAACCCAAAATTCAAACACATCCTCTACTCCCTCACACTCCCCCAGCACCACTTAGGAGAACACATCCTTAATGTACAGGGCCTTGGGCTCTCCTACTTAATTCATGTTCTCTCTGTTCCATCTAGATTGATTCTGAATCAATTATTATTTTACTGTCACCTTTATGGGAAATTATACATATACCTCTCACCCATCATGGATAAAACTACCAAGTGTTGATAGCTAATTGCTCCACTGCCTGTAGCCATGTGTCTGGCAGTGCATTGTAGTGGCTTCTACTAAAGGGCTCTGGAGATACTGAGAGATTTTCACATGTTTTGGTGAAACTCACAAGGAGTCCATTGAACATTGTGCCCTTTGGATTAAGATTAAAGAAATTACTTTTTTGTCAGTTTATCAAAGGAAAATTAAAGTTCCTTAGACATCAGTTACATTGAATCTGAGCCTTTAATCATACTGACAAGAAAAGATAGAGAATTTGAGCTAAAGAATGTGTTCATAGCCTTAATGTTGGATGGTTGGTATTTAACTCTGTGTAAACTACTGATTTTTACTGGGAAGAATTTTAACTCACTCAGGTTATGTACTTCTGTATAATTTCAGTTTAAAGTATTCTATATCACTCTATCCATTCATCCCATATGGTAGACTGGATCACTCCAAAGACTATTAGATAAAATTCTGGAAATGGTTCATTCACAAACCTGTTTGGTTTGCATCCAGCAATACAAGGAACTCAAGCAGCAGTTTGGGGGGGTGGGGGGGGAATTGTGATTTTCAATGACACTGCCTGGGCAGTCTTTATTCCATGTGAAACTCTATTTGCAATATTACCAAATACTAATATACTGAAATCTGTTATTAATGGGTGCTGGACCAAATCCCAGAAAAACCTTTAGGAAATGCTTAATGAAAAAAAGTGTTGACTTGAGGCTTATCTTTGAGAAAAGAAGAGAATGCTAAGTGGAAATTATATATAAACAGAAAATGACCTGGTTAATACATGAATTACTATGCAGTTATTTCAGATTACAGGCTTTTTCATGTCTGACCAATAGAAAAACGTACAAACAAGTTATAATTCCAGAAAGAAAGCCTCCTGGACAAACAGCTGGGGGTAATTACGAGACCATGACCAAGCCATCAACAGTGTAGGTGTTACTTTCAGTTTGGAGCCAAAGGGAAAAGGAGGCAGTTAAAAAAGTGCCCTGGGGAGGAGTAGGATGGAACTGTAAATACAATAACAAAGAGGGGCCACTTTAAAAAATAGTAGTAGCAGTAAAGACCATAAAATTAATAAAAAATATACATGTTCAAAAGAAAAACATGATTTTTAGAAGCAGAAAAGTGGAGAAATAGCTTAGGAGTTGTCCAAACTCAAGTTGAATCAGATGTAACAATCCCCCTGCCCCCCAGCAAGACCTAAATAAAAGATGTGTCTAATTTTTTTTTCTACTCTTCCTAGAGTGGGTTTGGGACACTCCTTTCCCCCTATAGTTCCCTTTTTTCTCCTTCTATATAATTTGCAGTGCACCACAAGTTTTTGATTCCCCTGTGTTATGTGCTATTCTTCACTTTTATTGGTGTGCACTTTCTTGGATTGTCTGCATACTTTAGCATTATTTCTTTTCACTGCTATTTATTCACTCTACAATACTGAGGATTTGCAATAATGATTTCAGGTGGAATGAGGTATACAAGTGACTTTTTTTAAAAAAGCTTTGCTTCTAATTAAACTTTTTTTTTTTGTGAGGGATATCCAATCATTGAATGTCACGGGTGTAACTTCTGCCATGTAACATGAATAGGTATTCAATGAAAGTCTAACACTGTGGACAGATATGTTTTGGACAGATATAGTCATCTACTTTACTTTTCTCATGACCTTTACTCAACAGAACGGAGTTAGATTTAGTATTGCTAAATGAGAGGACTGGAATTGCCCATTCTACAGTGATGTAAGATGCAGAAAGAGATTTATCATTGCTGTTGATCCAGAAAGAGTAATTTTTCTTTCTGAACCCTTAAAAATGTAAGCAAGGCCCTGGAGGACCAAGGAAAACAATTACAACAGAAGGTCAGTACACATTCATAGAGAAAATAGGTAATGAGAATCAAAGAAGCTAAGTCCTGTCACTAAGTCTCATCTGAAACACCTGGTGCAAGCAGATAAGTAGCTCCCTAGTTTTGTTACATCTTGATTAAAGTACAGCTGAATTTTGGTTGATTTTGAATTATAGACTTCCTGCTATGTGTTCTACCTTCAAACTAGTTCATTTTTTTTTTCCATTTCATAAATTCCCTGTTCAGATTTTGTAGCTTGCTTCTTGATTTTGGACCTACTGGTTAGCACTCTAAAATACTGGTTTATAATTTGATTGACACTAGGAGACATCAGGTACACCATGTGTAGGTTTTGAGCATTTTTTTTAGCCTAAATTCTTGTAGGAAGCACCATACAAACACCAGAAAATCTTTTTACAAAAAGGCTTGAAGGCTGTTGAAAGAAAATGTTGAACTACAAGAAAAAAAAAAATTTAAAAAAGTGTAACTTTAACTTGTTATGTTGGTGTGGACTGAGAGTGTATTCCACTGTTTGGGAGGTGTCAAGTAGAGCATGCTATCTTAACCACAGCCCTTTATAGTGGCTGAGTTCTAAACTTGACTCAAGTGCATGTTTAGCCAGATGTCACTTGCGATTACAGGAATCTGGACTGGCTTTCAACTAAACCACAAACCTGGATGAATGAATGTTGTTCCAGATGCATTATCTCATAATCCTAAAGAAAATAACATCTCAGATGAAAGGACTATAGAACTTTCCTTTGTATGAGCTTTGAAAGCTAAGGCTAATCCTGAGATCATTGAAAAGGTTTAACCTACCACTGCATGAAATTTTAGTCAAACAGAACTTAAGAGCTCTAATACTTTTAGAATCCCTTCTAATTAGTAAAAGAATATTCAAAATTAATTGAACTGGAAGCAATGATCTTGAAACGTACAACAATTTCTCACTTTAAAACATTTCAAGGCATTTTTTATGTTTGTTACCTTACACTGTGCCAGTAACATCTTGATCATGAATGGAATATGCTTCATCGTGGGGAGCTCTTTACATGTGCTGTTATGCAGAAAGGTCCCAGAGATAATAAAATTCCATAATCATAGCATCTTTTAGGTTGGAGAAGATCTTTAAAGTCATTGAGTCCAACCATTAACCCACTGTCAAGTCAACATTTGTTGACATAAAGATTTGCATTGAATATCTGGAGAAAAGGGGACTGGGAGAAAGACAGCAAATGTTTTGGGGAGCTTCAATCAATCAACAGCTACTGTACTGTTGCCTTTTTGCCCAGTCTGGAAATGAAACTTGAGGAAACTTGAAACTTTTAGTAAGGAGATAGTATAAAAGAGGATCTTTAACGAAGGCCTTCAGAGGCAGTTACAGAAGGATGTCCACAAAAGCCCACCCCTACAGGGATGAGTACACATTTTTAGGTTTTAGAAAATTAGCATAATTGATAAAAAGCACCAATTAGAAGGACAAGTGGTGATGCAATTCCCCACCCCCACCCCAGGTCAAGCCCCTGCTCCGGAGCATTCCCTTCAGCATTATCTGTACTTTGTCCATGAGAATGTATCTCAAACACTTGGTTCCCAGGAAGAACCAAGATAGCACTTGGGCTTTGTACCTCCCAGGGCTTGGAGCTATGGAATTTGTTCTGTCTTTCTGCTAAGGAAAGGCCATGGAAAATTACTGGGAAAACTAGCCACTAATACAATGGGTGACAGAGTTACAAATATATTTGTGAAGAATACAGAGAACAATTAAAAGAGAAAAGGCAAAACCGAAACGGCATCAGTACATTTCTGATCGCATGACCATAATCGTGTGTCTATACATGATTAATGTTGTCAATCTTACTCTTCTGCTCTTCAGAAGACACTCCAGGTCACTAGTTTAGTTACTAGCTTTTGGCTTAAGACTTTGGATGAAATCTTCTCCCCCACAAAGTATTCCAGAAGACATGAAAATAAACAGGGCTTCCACACAGACATGCTAGACCTGTATGTTCAGTGCACAGCTGAAGGTTCACTGTAGTTAGTATTATGCTACCAACCTGGATTTCAAATCAAGTTATAGTGTGTTAACATGCTGTCTTCTGTCAGCTGAGCTATTGTAAATCTAAGTGGGTCTTCTTAGCCTCTAGCATGAGCAGAAATAAGTCTCAGTTTTAGTTGTTTATTATTGCAGACTGATCTAAGTCACAGTAATTTCCCATTGTTTCTGGCAGAGTGAACTGGCAAAGATCATGTGTTGTCCAATAATTTGTCAAGCAACTTGATGGTGTGTCTGAGTCTTTATTGAGAGCTATCTGAGATATTCTAAATAAATATATGCCTGGTAAAACTCACAGAGCAAGCTGATTTATATGCAGATGCAATTAACAAAATTAGGCCCATTTTCTCAGTGGTGGGACAATGTGTTAGATTACTGAAATAACATAATTAAAACAGGGAAAATAACATGTATTTTCCTAAAACACTGTGAGTATCTTTGGTTGATTCCTTTGGTGTGACCAGGAGTGGGTAAGAGTTTTTGAACTCCAGTTGCAGAAACAGCCAGAAAAGGAATGCATGTAGAGGTATGTGAAACAGTGACATGGGCTAAACATACAAGAATTGGAAATCAGTTATGCTGAAGATATTACTGTTAATATCTTAGATAAAAATATTTAGGTTTGCTCACAGTACATATACCTTTGAGATGCATGTATTAAGCTAATGATGAAGGATTAGGTATTAAATTAGGCAGCTCATTCATACATGTTTGTGCGGGAAAAAAATATATATATTCTCTTAGCTGGAATTTGACACCTTGTTATAAAGTATATGAGTGTATCTTTCTGATGCCAAATAGAAATCTCCAATAATAGTCTGCTGACATGATATTCAATTACTTCCTTTGCCTCTTTAACCTGCAGCAGCCAAGTAGGTCCCTTCTCATTGACTCTTTACATAGCTAATCCTTTCCCACCATGGACAATTTAAGATAAATCACACTTATTCAGTGAAATAAACTTTATTCTGCTTTCATTTCACAATTTATTAAACTCAGGTTACCAGGTTATTTAAACTCAGCTCTTATAATCTCCAGAAGAATAGGGAGAATAAGCAATTACTGTCATTGATAAGAATAGCTAGTGCAAGAGTCACCTGAAGTAGAATTAAATTCTTTACCTGTGCAACATAAATCAGAAAACACAGTTGTCATACAATTCAAGGTTTGTTTTCTACATATATGTGTAAGTTAGCTACAGGAATGCTTTGATAGTGTTTTCTAAATGCGGTGTAACACTGCCAAGGAAATAATAATTTAAGAGTGGTGAGGTAGCTGTTCAATGTCATTACAAGGCTGCTCTAAAAAAAACTTTGAAAAGTCATGGCTGCTGGGCAAAATTTTCAAGGACTGGCAGACAGCAAAAACACTCCTGTTTTCAAGAAGAATGAAAAAAAAAAGCAGCTGATATTGTTTATTTTGACTTTTATAAGACTTTCAACACTCCTATAATAGTTTCTATAATATCTGCATAGACAAACCAGTAAAGTTTGGATGACGTAGTGAGGTGGATTGGCTGAAGACTTACTGAACTGCTGGGATCAAAGGAAGCAGTGTGGAGCTGTACTGGAGGGTAGTCATGGTTTGTGTGCTCCAAGACTGGGATAGTGGAGCTAAAACTGTTAAAACATCTTCACTTATGATCTGGATAAAGGGGCAGAGTGCACACATAGCAAGTTCGTGGATGATGCAAAATTAGAATGATTAACACACTAAATGGTTGTGCTGCCTTTTAGAGAGACCTTGACAGGCTGGAGAAATGGGTAAACAGAAATCTCATGATTTATAACAAAGAGAAATGAAAAGTCCTGTGTGCATATGAAGCTTCATGGTTTAGAAATGGTGTTCTCTAACTTAATTCTTCCCACTGGATGCACTCCAGGGTACACATCTCTCATTTGCTCCTTGCAGTGGGCTGGAGAGGAGAATTGTAGGCACAAAAGGTAAAGATCATGGGCTGAGGTAAGAACAATTTATTGGAGGCAGCAATGAAATTAATAAACAAACAGTTACAGCAACAATACTAGTGACAGAGGGTAGAAGAAAAGAAAACATTGCTCACTGCAGCAATACCTGACCACAGACAAGTCCACATGGCTCCTGTTACCACATGCCCCCACGGCTCCCTCTGGCTCTCATAGGCTGTGTGGTAGCACACAGCTTCCTCTGCCATGCTTTACCCCACTGGAAGGAGCCCCTTCTCCCCAAAAGAGAGAACCTTCCCCACCTGGAGTGGTCCGGAATAACTTCTGGGTCCTGGTTATTCCCCTCTTGGCTACTGCAAAATACAGCCCTGTCCTGGCCAGAACCAGAACAAAGGAATAGCCCCATTCACCAACACTGGCTGGAGATCAACCAGTTGGAAATCAGCTTTCCAGAAAAGAACTTTGTGACCTGAGGATTCTGGTGGACAAATGGACCATGGGCTAAGATTCTGACCCTGTGGTCACAGGAAGGCCTGCCAAATTCTGGGCTGTATTAGCCAAATAATTTCCAGAAGATGGAGGGAAGTGGTCCTTTCCCTTTTCCCACTCTAGTTCTGGATTTCCCTATGTACAAAAAGGGTGCTGTTGTGCTTGTTCGTAAAGGGTATGAAGATGATTTAGGGACTGGAGCATCTGACATGGATGAGAGACAGAGAACTAGAATTGGTAAACATAAAGAGGTCTTAGAGGGATAATTTCAAAGTGGAAAAGGGGGAGAAGGAGCAAGAACAAAGTTGGATTCTTCTTGCTGGTATCCTGTTAAAAGATAGGAAGCCATGGAAACAAACTGAAACACAATATATTTAGGTAAAACATACAAGAGAGGTTTTCAGTGTGAGTGTGTTCAAATGCTGGAAGAAGTTGCCCATGGAGATTGCAGAGTCTCTGTTCTTGGAGACATTCAAACCCCCCATGGACAGAGTACCAAACAAGGAGATTTAGTTGACCCTACTCACACCAAAAGGGTAGTGTCTAAGGGGAGAACAGCTGATATTTTTAGAGGATTGATAGAAAATATCCAGAGGTTTTTTCATGTCCAAATGATTCTATCATTCTGTGATGATGTGACTTTCAAGAACTACATTTTCCATGCACTCTTCACAAACTTTGAAGCCTAGGATGTCAGTGTACCACTGTCATGACTTATGCGACCAAAACACAAAATCTGTCTGGTTAAGCAAAATGACCACAGAGCACAAGAATTTAACTTTGACCTTTTCCAACCTGAGGTTTTGACAACTTGGTTGTGCACACAGGTAGTAAAGAAGTATGGGCAGGACAGTTTTTGGAAGAAGCCCATTTTGTTTCCACTTATATAGAGCCTGTGGGAAAGTTTTGATAGTAGTCTTGGCATTCAGTTGTTTACAGGAAACCATATGCAGGACATGCAAAGCAAAAGTCTGAAACAGTTGAGCATTCTTCACTTTTCATGAGACTACATTCCTACAGAAAAAGTAAACCACACATATTGACTTATTAATAACATGGAGGATATTTTGCTTCTTAATAAATAAGACTTCTGCTAAAGAAACACCTCCCATTCCCTGTGAAATACCCTACAGGGTATTTCAGAAATTGATTAGAGCTATATTTCTAGTTCTCAGTATTAACTTATTTAGGATAACATTTTTTTTTCTTGTATGGAGACAAATAGCTGGGTAAAGCATACTATTATTACTAATTTGGCTCAAGTCACAATTATGATGTTCAAAACTAGACAGTACTTCTACAAATATCTTGCTTTTTTTGCTGACTGACATTTTATATGTTTTAACTTTCAGCAGTAAATGTGTCACTCATCCAGAAGCTTTATCCAAAAGTCATAGTTGGCACACACAGCATTATACCAAATAATACCAAATAATGAAGAAGAATGAAGACTGATTATTAATGCAAAATGGCTTGAATAAGCGAATTAATAGAATGACAAAAATAGATTAAATAATTGAATCTCAGAAGGGATGTTAAAATGTATGTCTTACATAAATCAAAAATGAAGTGGGTACGACACAGAATGAATCATCCTGTGAATAAGAGGAAGATGAATTAAAATGTTATTTGCCAGTAGTAATAGATGGTACCACTCTGGTTCTGTCAATCTGCTACACAATAAAGATGGACCTGACACAGGAAGTCAGTAGGAGTTTGGCTTGGCTAAGGAAAGTAGCATAGCGCACTAGGAAAGTAATGAATTTAAATATGAAATATCTGTTGTGTTACACTACATTCTAATCCTGTCTCCAGTGAATCAACTAGCTAAATAATTATTAGCATCACTGAGAACAGGGAAGGACTTCCTCTTCTCTGCTACAAATTAATTTTCTTGTTAGGTGGAAAGTAAAATTTAAAATAATCTGCAAATAGCCCATAAAATGTTAATTTTTATCAAAATAATAAAATCTTAACAGAATTTTTTTAGTAATGTCTATCAGTGAAGGACAAGTAAGAAATAATGTTCATTTTAGAGTCAGTAGAAATTAAATTTTTATCGTATGGCAGAGGATACATTAAAGAAATGGCAAACCTATAGGACAAGAGTATTTTAAGAATTAGCATTTAAATAACATTACATTATCAAATCTTAATAATATTATCATTATCCAATGAGTTATATAAATAGGTATTACTATATTCAGCACTGAATATTTAATTATTGGATTAGAAAATGTAAGTTTAATATCAAATGGCATTTCCATATAAATTTCTATACATAAAATATCACAGATGAGGTTTGAAAGTTGCTATTGTTTTCAACCACGTCCAGATTGGATCAGTTTTTAAAAGCTTCCTTCTTTGCTCTACATATTAGACTGAAAAAAAAAAAAAAAACAATGACTGCTAGCTTATTGATTTTACTAATCTGGATTCTCAAGTTCTAGTTTGTCACTGCTAAAGGGAAAGTAAAAGAAGAAGAAATAGTGGCATGGTTTTACTGCACTAAGAGTAGAAAAAAAAATAGAGAAGTAAAAAGAGGCTAGAGAGACAGAGGGGAAATAAACTTGGCAAAAAATGTCCTGAAGTGCAGGAAGGTCAGAACAGGAGAGAAAGCTTGGAGGAGACAGATGTGCTTGGGAACAAAAAGGGTAAGTGCAATTTCTGGAGTAGAGTGAAGCCTTGGACTCATTAAAGCAGAGAAAACAATCAAGAAGGAGACTTTGGGGAGCAAAGAGAGCAATCACACCTTGGAAGGAAAAAGAGAAAGAAACTGGGAAGTGGGCCTGAAAGAGGAGAGCAGGGGAGAATTGAGAAATGAGGTTTTGGGAGAAGAGATAGGGCTTTGTTATGATGGAGTTAAGCAAAGAATATTGCTAAAGGCTCCAGCTCTCTGAAATGTCAGCCAAGGTGGCTGTCTGTAAATCTCCGGGTTTATTTATTTGTCTTGCCACAATATATAAAGGAATTTATTTAGTTAGTGAAACTCATTTTTCTTGCATTCTGCAAAGCCTATTCTCCCTTTGGTGTACATGCTAACGGGAGATTGTGGAATAAATCGATAGGAGAACAGATGTCTTTGAGAAGTTTTCCATTGGCAATTTATTCTTCCTATTTCAAATTTTTAAGAATATGCAAACTTTTGGAAAAGTTTGCAGAGGATATGCCTAATTCATGCAGGCTAGAAACTCAGAATTTTGTACTTAATTGTGAAATACAGAGGGCTGACAAATGGCTGGATGATATAAGCCTGAATCACTTAATCGCTAACATGGTTAGACTGTCAGTGATGCTATTCCACCAGAAAGTGCTCCCCTAGGTGAAAAACAGTTGTACACTTACTCCAAAGACTATCTTGGACAGTGAATTAAGTAGTCTGGGTGATTAAAGGATTCAGTGAATGCTGGAATAGATTAATTAGTCGTTGATTATGGTGTTCAGAGAAGTAAAGAAGTTATGAAAAAAAGAGAGAAGTTCTGTTAACTGTATAGTTCTTCCATTTAATGTATGAAGTTTCATTGAATTTATCCAATTATACAATCAGATATGTCACATTAGGAAAAGAGCCTGCTTCCTTTGCTCATAACAATTAGTATGTCACTTTTCATGGGGATACCTTAAGGCAGCAGAAGGCCTTGAAAAGTAATGTACTGTTCTTCACATAAAGATGAAGAGTAGGTAAGGAGTTTAAAAGCTTTTTTCAGTATTTTCCTTACTTATCACTGTATATCAGCACAATGCTTTGAAAAGTTTCCTTCCTTGTTTAATCTGATTGTTGGCTTACAACACTGAGCTGCAAACTGAGCTAAACCCCAATGATTTTGCAGTGCCTCATGTACTAATGCCCACATTTTGTCACAGGTTTCATAATTAGTTAAGTACATAAGAATGTGTTTGTACCTGTTGTCAAATCTGTAGCTGGTCTACTCTGAAGACAAAAATGAGAAATACAAAATGTTTTCACAGCAACTACCAAAAACCACTATTTTTCTTCTAGTATGATGTGACATCTGTTTAATTTTGGATTAGGATATTAAGAACCGAATATTAAAGACTTCTTGTACTTGGGAAAAACACCTTATTTGGGATCCTGATGGTCTAATTATGTTCAACTTATATGTAAAAATATATATATATAAAATTTTCCCTCATTGAGTGCCACACTGACGCACACATGGACAAATTAGTCTAAAAAGAAGGCAGATGGGTTGCACAAATTATTTTGGATTGTTGTGGGTAGAGAGGACAAACTGTTCCTGAAAACGAGAAGGATAAGAGTTCTCTGCCATGTCATTAAGGGGAGGAAAGGATAGACTTAGTGATGTTAGATACAGGAATTGTCGGGTTCCATGTGTTGAACCAGCTGCCATGAACAGACTGGTTCATGGCATCTGGTATAAATCATCTGTGGGTGGCTGGTACATGGACCCATAATCATCACATCAGAAAGAGGGAAACTTTGTCTGGAGTCCATTTGAATGCTGACTGTAACAAAGGGTCTTTGTCTTTAGCAGGAATCAAAACCCAGGATGAATAGAATTCTGAACTATTCATTTTATTCTTGGCTGCAGGAAAGATTATTTTCCATATTTTGACTAGTCTAGAAAAGGTAGATGCCATCCTTGTTTTGAATTTTGTCCCTTTTCAAAACCAGGCTGAACAGCTTTTTTCATGTGTGATTGATGCACAAAAGAGGCTGGTATCACAGTGACCTCCATGAGACTGCATCCACAGCCTCCCAGAGGGATCTGAGTGAATGCTAGAGCCCCAACAGCTCAAACAACTCTGCCAACTTGCATCAAGTTTACATTAAAACAAGAAAGAAAAAAAAAATTCAAACCTTTCAAATGGAGAAACATTTTTTGAATTAAGATTTATTACTTGGTTTCATAATCTGTTACTTGACAGCAGCTGGCTATACAAAGTATGGAGTCTATTGGATTAGTTTATATGACAGATGGTTCTGTTTTCAAATTTACTCCAAATGTTCAGATGCTTTAGTAAATTAATATTTCCCATCTGATAATAGCTCATGGATTCAGCTTTAATCTTCAGTCTTTCAAAAAAAAAGAATTAATAAAGACCACTGGGAATCATTGACACTCAATTTGAAAATGATAGCCTGGGGAGTGGCAGGGCTGGGGCAAAATGCATAAGAAATTACAGTAAGAGTACTGTACTGAGGTTTAAGCTAAAATTCCAGTGTATGCAGTGTTAGTGTGTACTTCTCAAAGTATTTTTATTGGAAAATTTCAAGATGTCTTAGTTGTGTATGTTTTATAAAAATCAGTCTCGAAAGAACATAAAGCAAGACCAGGACAATAAATTCATTAAGCTTCATAAAACTCTGTAAAGTGGGTAAGATTATCATTGTAGTGCAACACCCTATTGCAATATAATTATAATGAATGGTTCATCCCATATATATATTTTTAATCATTGGAAGAACAAGAAAAAAGAAATCCAAGACAGCTTTTAAACACCTGCAGGCAGTACAGTGTTGTCTGTTTCTTACTCAGTAGACATATGGAGATGTTCTATGTCTGCATGTCAACCTTATATCAACTTTCATCAATTTTCTTTCTTTGTCTCAACTGACATCTTAAAAAAAACTTACTAAAGGATGTGCACAAAATAGGAACCACAAACATTGAAGACGCTGTTCCAAAATAAATTTGCTCTCTGTATATAGATGTGATATGATACCAGTTTATATTACATAGCACTTTTATTTAGGCAGCCCACTGCTTCTACAGAACTCCATTCTCATTAATGACTATGACAAATGGTGCTCGTTGAAGATTGGTCTTTATTTGGCAGTTCTTCACAGGCTCATTTTTCAATATATGACTGTATAAATTATTTATTATGTGCCATCCAAACCCTGTCCTGAATATAGAAATTTTACTGTGTACAGAAATATTTCCACTGGGCTCATGCTTTAGTGCCACTGGATCAGTTCAAAGAGAATATGTGACTGCAGACAGGATTTCAGAACACTGGAATTATGTGCCCAAACTCTACATGTGATATAAAGGGAGGGTAAAGATATTTCAGAGGGCTGTGTGGATTGACTCTCAGGTTAAGTAGACTGCTGTTCAGGGATGACACATAGAGGGTTACTGAAAAGAAAAAATGCACCTAAAATCTTTCCACTGTGAAATCTTAAAAACCTTACTCAAGAGTATGAGATCACACATCCTTGCACTTTGGACAGAAATCTATCCCTCATCTTTGGTGAAGTACCTAAGTTCTTGCTTTCAATAAAGAGCAGGGAACATTATTATTTCAGAATTTGACTAGAAGAGGAGGCAGCAAAGGATTTGAGGGTACTCTTACTGTGATGTTGGTTGTGCAACAGTTTACTGGTTAAGCATTCACTTGACATTTTAGAAATCCAGGTTTCATTATTTTCAGCTCACTCTGATAGAGGAACAAAAAGTGTGCTCAACAGCCATTCCACTGTGCACTAAAGCAAGTTCTACTCAATAAGGCAAGAAAGAAGACAAGGTGAACCAACATTTCTTAATTTAATGGCTAGGGCATGCAGTTGAGAATGAAGGAGGAAATGAGTGAGCAGCTGCTACTCAAAATAGGGAATATCTATTTTGCCGCTTTTCCCTATGAGGAGTCCTTAAAAAAATTGAGTGTGGGGCTTTCTGATCCAGTCCTGCTGTTGCCTGGAGCCTAAAGCTTGTCCAGAAAGTTTATGAACATCATCCTTTCATGTTGTGGCAGAGTTTCAAAAGGAAGCAGTGTTTCTACCCTCCCTTCCTTGCATTCCCCAAAGTCTATTGTGTGGAAGTTTTGAGTATGATTCACCTCAGAAGAAAAGAAAAATTGAGACTGTACCTCCTACATCCCCAAAGAATGGCATATTGACTAACTATTGCTTAACAGGAGGCACCACCTACTTGGTCAGTTAGGTTTCAACAGAAATCAGTGGGAGTAAGCTTTTTAATAGATAAAGATGGGAGTTTCTAGAGCCAAATCAGACTAAGGAAAGCATGTTAGATTGAAATAGACCTTATTTACAGTGACATACCTCTCAGTGGATAAGAAGGAGTAGAATTTTAGACTCTTTACACTGTGAGGTTATTGAAGCAGAGGGGTGTTATAGGAGCTCAGAATGATTTAATCTTCATGACAGTCCTGTCCAGTATGGACTATTTTTTATCACAGAGCAACAACAGACTTTAGATAAAACAGTGAAAGAACATGAAGTAGCCATGCTAACAGTTAAGTTGACATTATAAGAACAGTGTAAGTGAAGAGTAGAGCTCATCCTGAGGCCTCTTTGGTTTCACTGAGCTTGGTTACAGGAGTAAGAGCTCAGTACACTTGCTGTGTGGTTTCATGCTGCACAACAAACAAAGAGCAACCTTGTTGCCCACTTCAGAAAATTTCAGATTCTTTGACTTTCCCAGCAAAAACTAAGGGCTGCACCTAAGAGCTGAGGCAGAATCAACTTAACGAAGGGAAACTTTAACTACTCTAGACTGGAGGAGATGCTTCTGCCCTCTGCATATTTCCGTCTCAATGTTAGGTTTTATGGCAGGCTAGCTCTCCCCATTCAAGCGACAGCCTTGAGCACCATGCACTAAATCGGGCCTGGCTTCACTTGGAAGAACTGCATTGTCATGGACTTTTGTTGTATCTGTGTATGCAGGAGAGAGGCACATCAAAGCTTCCTAAAGCAGCTTGCAATGCAGTGACACAGGAACAAAAATCAGACCAAAAAAACACAGGACATTCAATCCTGCCATATATGGTGGATCCTCACAGTGTGTCATCAGTGGGTCTGGGTTCTTGAACACAGCTGTTTGGCACTTGAGCTGACAAAGTACTCTGTAGTGGCAGAAGGCTTCTATCTTCCACTAGGGGGGAATGGATACACATACTTTGCTGGTGAGTTAACAAATCTTTGCTAGCTCATGAACAAATTATGAGACTTGGGGGTAGTATGTTAACTGGCCGTAAGGCAAGGATTAAGAAGTCATAGCCTAAAAATAGAAACATACCCCAAGAATTATGCCTTCTTTTATTTTATCTGTCTGTATTTCTGTGAGCTTTTGAAGTGTTAGGTTAAATTTTTTGTTTCTGTGACTAAGGGGGGAAAAAGATGAAAGAGTAGGACTTCAAGGAGAACGCCATGTATTGCAAGAGGCACAGTAAAAGTGTATGGATAGGTGAAACAGATAACTTTTTGATAACTGAAAGCTGGGTTCTCAGTTCAAAACTCCTGAGCTGCCCTTGCCATAGACACCAGTTCCTGTGCTACACACAATGGCCCAAATCTCCCTCAGTCCATTCACTGCAGCCAATAGCAGCTGATGGGGCAAACCATGTGGCTGTTTCTACATCCAAGTACTGTGAAGCAAAGGTGACATGACCACACACTTAGAGACCTTTCCAAAATCCAAAACAGTGACGTGAAGATCCCAGTTCTTCAATCTTTGACAGCTGAAGTTGGGAGAGCTTTTGAGTTTGGGTCTCAGTCAGGCCCTCACTCCTGTGATGACTCCTGGCTTCCCAACAGCCTTATAAATGGAAGCTCTTCTGACTCCTTGGGCCTCAGTTGTTGCTCTCAGCTTTTAATTTCCCTATGTGTGTTCATTCTTCTATTAATACCAGTTCTCCCCCCTTTCTCACCCTGTGGGAATGAATTTTCATTCATTATGGTCCTCTCCAGTTCCCACTGTAGTCAACAAGTGCTTTGCTATTGATTTCCATGAAAACAAGATCTGGCCTTTCCTATTTTTTCTCTCTTCACATCTGTCTTCTATCTATTCTTATGCTGTTTCTCTAGACTGTTTTTTTTTTTTCTGTGTCCAATATTATAAACTTCATAATTTTTAAAAAAAATATTTCTCTGGCCTCTTTATGCACTGTAATCTGAACCCTTTTGCTCTAAACCTCCCTAAATTTCACACACCCATTCCCTTGTCCCTCTTTCATTTTGTTTCTTTTCCAGCCTTTGGTTTTCCTATTTTAACCTCTCTGACTGACATAGGAAACAGAAAAATAAACAAAAGTACTAAGACTTTCATACAGTAGCTCCATGAGGTGGTGGTTTGAATTCATCAAAGGGTATTCGTTTTTCAAATATTAATAGCCTGGGTAGGAATCTTGTTCATTATTAATCTGTGTTAGAATTGTAATGAAACACTGTGGTGGTGGTAATTAAATTTCAAGACAGATGCTTCATAAATAAAGAAGCATTTCATAAATATCAAATTATGCCACTGTCTTAGCATGTGCAGGTTCTCTGTCATTACAGAGATGTGATAATTATCTCTGGATATTCACTACAATTTAAGAATGGATAAAGAATAGAAAATGTAGGCATGAAGGAGGAAAATACCTGTAGCCTTGTGGTTATACCTCAGATCTTTTATATGTGAGTTTTAAGGGGTTTTGCCTTTTTAATTCAGCGCTCATTTCAGCATGGAAAGTTAATATGTAGTTAAGTAGTACCTGTCTTCAACAGTACATTTAACTGTGTGTTTCAGTAACTGCTGAATAGCCCTTTTTCTTGCACCAGGCTTTCTCTTTGAACACTACTCTGTTCCCACTGCTGCTTTCATGGATATGGAAAATCTGAGCACTTCTTTCTTTGGATTTTAAAAATCTCTTGAAATGAGACCGATAGGTGTGTAGTTTCCAAGGTCCTCCTTCTTGCCCTTCTTGAAAACTGGGACAATATTTGCCAACTTTCAGTGACCTTGGACCTCTCTGGATTCCCAAGACCACTCAAAAATCATAGAGATGTTTTACAATTACTAAAGTGTTGCCGTGCGGTCCATTTTGTGAATTGGAGAGAAGTTTCAGTTCTGCATCACTGACATACAACATTCTTCTAGCATATTTGCATATCAATAGCACTAGATCCATCCTTGTATTGTATCCATGTTAATATTTTGTGTGTGCAGAGGTGTGCTTTGTTGTGTAATTGCAAATCATGTGGTGAAATCCAGTCAACACCTTTGGAGATTTAAATTAAAATCAAGTCATTCTGGTATTTAATTTTTATTAATCACAAAGAACTCTAAACTTTCTCAGAGTCTGATCTTTTCATCCTAAGCTTATTTGATCTTCATCCAAGTAACCAGCATGATTCAGTATTCTCCCAGGATATAATATTAGAGTTTGCAAAGTGATTGTTAAATGCATTAATAATTTCAATGGGATCATTAATAACATCTTTTGTCAGCGACCTAGCTTGGGTAATAACTTTCTTGTGACTTGCATGAAATAATTTTTTTTTATAGGGGGAAGGGTATTTTCCAGAGGTTTCTAGATGTCTTTCAGTTGTTTTCCTGTGGCTGAAATAGCTTTTAACTGTGGTATGTCTTGAGGTTTATGCACTCATTTCTAAGAAAATGTGATAATTGGTTAACCAACCATTCCTCTGTAGTTGTCCTGATTGCTTAACCTGACAACTCCACCAATATTTTCTGTAAATAACAGTAATTATACGTATTTTTCATAATAATGTCTTGTTGTAACAGAATAATTTAAGGCAGCAAATGTCTATTGACAGAAATCATTAATCTAATAAAATAGTATGGCAAAGACATGTCTTGCAGACTGAAAATTAATTTGGCAGAATTTCAGTTTATAAGAGCAATGTATTATCATTGCTGGTATTTTCGTATCTAGATAGACACTGGATTGGAATGGGTAGCTCTCTGGCTGTTGGCATATTGTAAAGAAACCCAAAATGCAACGTAACTTGGAGAGAGACTGTAATCATCTTCACCTCCCCATTTACCCCTGCTGGTCTGATAAGTTGTTGTGTGGTAACATTCATCTTGCAGATCACCATATCCTCCCTGAATGGCAGCGATCTATCCCTGTGCATCTCTACAGTCCTTATATTGCTGTCTCCTGTTTACTCTCTGTGGAATAAAGCAAGTCCAACTACTTGCTGCCCACAGCTCATGCAAGGATCCCCCGTCCTTATCTACCTTGCTATGATGTGTAGCAATGGAGTCAAGGGCCAAGGTGTTGTCCTTTATCAAAGGAACTAAGTCAATACAGAAAATTCAGCTGTGGAAACAGCAATATATCTTGCTAAAACAATGAGAGGGAAATCCCTGCCAAATGTTGATATAACACACCAGTTCTGTAAATTGTCTCTGTGTACTGTCTGGTGCAAGCAAGCCAGATTTCGCTGTCTTAGGAAAATGAGAAAGTCCTTAGGTAGTCCTAATTGTCCTCCACTGAAACATATTCTGGTTACTCTTCTCTGCTGTCTCCTTCCATCTGATGTGTCAGTGTTGTACAGCTGAAGAGCAAGATTTATTATGTATTATCAGCAGCAGTCTCACCTTTGAGTTTTTTGCATATACATTGAAATGGCAGGATGGGTCCATAGCTATAGACTATGAGGGGTACTGAGGTTGGTGTTCTTTGCACAGTGAATACAGGCACAAGATAATTAATTTACTGACCCATCCCTGGCAGTGTTCAAGGCAGGGCTGGATGTAGCTGAGAGCAACCTGGTCTAGTGGAAGGTGTCACTGCCTATGGCAGGGAGTTTGGAACTAGACCATCCATCTAGTTGGTTGGCCTTCCAATCCAAACTTTTCTGTAGTTCTATGACCCTGTAATTCTATATCTTTCTAAACCTAAAAATTTTAAATAAATAAAAAAATTTTCTAAACCTAATAATTTTAAATAAATTTTTCAGAAGCATACTGTTATAATTGTACTTTTGGAGGGTTATCCTGGATATATTATTCTTCAGCCAATTCCCTAGGTCAAGTTAGAGCCCCCCATAAAAATCTTCATCTTAAGTCAGCAACCAGTGGGTGCAACCGATCTGGTGGTAGCAGCTGGGAAATGCAGGCATTCCCACAACGACTGTGTCATTGTGTGCATTGGCATAAGCATCACTCTTGGAAATTTGCCCTCTTGTGCTTACCCTCTTCCCTTACCTTTCCCAGAAAAAAAAAAGCTCACCACTTAGTAGTGGTTGCTTTACTCTTCTGAATCATTTCACTGAAGCAAAGCCTAAACAAAAAATAGGGGTGCACAGTTAGCTAGAGACAGAATTTTCCAACAAACTCCAGCTCAGACAATGATTAGTAGAGTGGAAAGAAGGATATTCAATCTGGCCTTGTTTTACACAGTTCTTATAGGTGTTATTTATTATCCAGGTACTAAACAAGATGGTAATCAAGCATTGTAGCTTCAGTTCTGTGGAGTTTTGTATCCTGTAACTTTAATTCTTGGGATGTAGGCAAACTAGGTAAGTATCTATCTCTTCTATTCAGATGAGGGGCTGAAACTTATGTTGTTAGCATTACAGAATCATAGAAATTAAAGATGGAAAAATTTTATTAGATCATCTACAGTAGTAGTTCATCATCTTGCCAATACAAGCATTTTACTATAGAACAATGACTCCTTGCCCAAAGCCGCAGAGAGAATCAGTGTCAGAGCCAGGATTAAAACTCAAGGAGTTTCTGGCTCCCTGTCCTCTACTCAGACGGCAAGAGCATTCTGCAGAAAAGCTAGATTGTCCAAACATTAACAAAAAACAGCAGGGATGATTTGATTAATTCAGATTTGTTGCTAAAAGGCCTGTAGTGTTTTTGATTAGCTCTTGGGCCCTCATCTTAGAGGGGTGTGTGTGGTAAATTTCCTTTTACCAGTTTGTTACCTATAAGATTCTGAAGTGATATGTATTCTTGAGAAACATGCAATTAAAACACTACTTCCAGAAAATCCCTATGAATATATGGATCAGCATCTTTATGATAAATAGGTCAGACTTAATCCTGTAAGCTCTTGAAGGTGAGGGCTATGTTTTCAATATATCCATATAGTGCTTTACTGGACACTCTGGAAAGTACTGTGATATGTATTAATAGGAACAAATATTTATTTATTGGACATGAGAGCTGAAGGTAGAAGTTATTTCTGAGGGGTAGATTTTTTGTTCATAAGCAACTGCACCATGAAAATTCCATATGCTTAACTTGCAGGGCTATTAGTGAATACAAGTTATTCTGCATCCCATACATATTTTCAAGGAAGGTACATTGGTACATGGAAGGTGCTTAATATTTTTTATTACTGTATAGCACTCAGTATATATATTTTATACATGCTTATGTAGCACCTACAGAAAGAAGACTTAAAAAGTTAGTACCTGCTGCACAGCTTGGCTTCACATCTACACCAGAGTTTTCACACATGGGTTTCTACAATAAAAGTGTTATTATTATTGGTACTGGAGAAACTGCCTACTATTACAGATTTCAGATGTATCTCATTATAAGGTCTTGTTTTCAGTAGCTAAAGTTTAACTATGTAAAGAAAATTTTCATTTATATGTATCCACCTCAAATAGGATTTTCTGAGAAAATTTCTAAGAAACTTAGAAGAAAAAATGCAACTATTTTAGTGACATCTGAATCCCTGTGTTTTGTAACAAGAATAGAGAATTTGTCAAAAGGGGATCTTTATGTTTGATGTCTGTTTTCTTTCTGTTTTGAACAATGTTTTCAGGACATTCTGAGATGTTCTGGAAGCAGGTTTTCTTCATTTAACTTTTTTCCACTTAAAAATGAAGTTTTCCACTGGTCTGATTCTGTTTACTCTTGAACACCAAGTCTTTTGCCTCTTCAGTGCTCTTTTGGTCCTTCCCCTGTTGTCAGATGACTTCTCAGACACTAAAAAAGGATACTCAGTGTTGAGCTTTGCATTGTATTTTAGCAGGAATCTGAGAATGAGTGGTTACACGCTGTGGCAATGCAGAAGATAATGAGAATTAACTCTGCGTGCAGCTAAGGTTGTGCTTTCACAATCACTTGAAGATGATCTAAGTAGATGCTTCTGCCAAAAGTGGTGACCTCACCTATCCCCAGACAATGGTGGCATATTCCTGCTTCATTACTTTGAAAGAACTAATCCTGATGACTACTAACTTTTCAACTGAATTAGTTTCCTAACACTCTACCCATAAAGATGGTAGCACAGAAGTGGGAGTAAGGTCACTTACCTATGGCAGGGACACGGGATGTTAGCTCATACAGGCAGGAACTGGAATTATCTTTAATTAGTGCTAGCAGTCATGTCCTCCTGACCTTTCCATTGATCATATATAATCTTTAAATTCAGTCGGCAGACTGTCAGTATAGAGATCAGCGAATAAGACATGGTTGGTAAATGTCAACAACTTCTGAACATGCTACTTGAGATACATATCTGGTATTTAAAAATTATTAGTGATATTCATAGGAATTTTGTTGTATGCCTGTATTTCCTTTATTGTGTTACAGATCACCTGATTTCACATTTAATTTTGTTGTAGAGGATGGAATTCATTTTATTTTAAATATCTGTAATGTAAAATTTGGAAACTGACCTGACCACCTAGACTTCTTTTAATCATCAATGAAATGTTATTGATATTATTAGGCTGGGGCCTCTTCAAGTAATCTGTCATTAGGATTAATCATGCTCTAGAAATGCTCACCTTGCTGTATCAAGTAAATGAAAAAATTAATTCTCTGCAGGTTAATAGTCACGTGACAACATCTACATTGTTATATGAAATGAAGCCAATAAAAAAGCCTAACCATCTAACCTGGTAAGCTCAAGGACTGGTTAGGCAAGGAGAAAAAAAAAGATAAGGTTCCCTTATGGGAGTATCCATGCTAACAGTTGTGCCCGTCATTTGAGTCTTACCAGTGCAACACTGCTGTACCCTTCAGTTCAGACTTTCTGGCTTACTTGGAGCTGTAGTGCCCACGTTGAGGGTAATTAAAGAATAAATTCTTCACTTTGAGTGCATGAACGCATTGCCCAGAGGAACTGTGGATGCCCCATCCCTGGAAGTGTTCGAGATCAGTTTGGGGTGATCTAGTGGAAGGTGTCCCTTCCAATGACAGGGGTATGGAGCTAGGTCATCTTTAAGACCCTTTCCAACAAAAAAAATTCAGTGATTCTGAGAGACTGTCTAGAGAGACTGAAATTGGTTGGCAAATTCATAATGCAGCTGGGAATCAATGGAGATGAAGGCAAGAACAACTAGTAGGAGCAATCAATGACCAACTCAGTTGCTCTTCTAAATAGTAGAGGTCTGTGCCATGCAGCAGGGTGTATCAGCCACATCCATGGCTTGTGGGTATCAGAATAGTGCAATGTTACGGATGTTGCCATTTCCTTGTTTTTCTATTTTAAAAATATAAGTATGGATTCAAAGTCAAGCAGTTGAAAGTGAGAATTAATTAAATAATCCCTAAAGGATCATCATCCATGCTATATTTTCTGTGAAAGAGAGAGATCTCAGGTGGGAATTTATACTGTTCTTCTAACAGGTCAGCATATTTCCCTGAATTTCAAGTTATACAGGCCTATGTAAAAAAAAAACCAAAAAACAAACAAAAAACCAAAACAAAACCAACCAAACAAAAAAAAACCCAACAAAAACAAACAAGCAAACAAAACCAACAAAACCCAAAAAACAAAAACAAAACAAAACAAAACAACAGAAAAAACCCAACAGATATGCCTGGAAAAATGAAATTAGTATTCTCTCCCTACATTCCAAATGGAGGGAAAAACTAACAGTCAAGTACATGTAAGTCAAACAAGTATGACGTTGTACTGCTACATGCAAATATCTTGAAATTATTTTTAAAAAATAGAAAATATTTTTAAAAGACCCAGACTTAAATAATCCTTGCAAAATATATACAACTTTCTAAAACCTTTGTAAGTATTTTTGTTTGTTTTTAGACTGAATCTGGTGAATGTCACTGTGTACAGTAGTATTGTCATGCTTTGTTTGGTGTTACGTACTGTAGACTAACTGAATCAGAGATCAGGCTACGCAATGAAAATTAGACAGATATTAAGTATTTGTCAAATTGAGGCCAAAGCAAGTATAGTTATCATACAGTTAAATGAAATTATTCCTTAAATATAAACAGTAGGTATGTGTTAACTTCAATTGAGTAATACATAAGAAATAAACAGCTCACTTTCCAGCTGGGCATTTACAGCCTTTGTCAGGTAACAAAGAGTGGCTTCAGAGAGATTTAAGTGGTCAGGGTATGCAAGGGAGCATGAGGCATGAGAATAGCTTCAGCATATGAGAACAAGGGATGATCCCAATGAAAAGCACATATGTGCATTTCATATCCTGTGCATTCTCTGGCTCTAGTCAGAGATCATGCCATTGCTTCTAAATAGCTCTGATATTCCCCCCTGTGTCAGTGCTAAGCATTGTTAAAGTTTAATACTACTTCTGTGTAGTTTTTCAGTTTTCTTGGCACACTCCACTGAGGAAGAGGAATGCTCAGGGCTAAAAATGAATAACTTAATTGCTGGGCCAAATTCTGAGTCCCTCAACTGAGCAGAATTCCCACTAATTTGAGAGGAACTTTTGTTCAATTGACTGCATAACTTGAATCATTGTCCCATGTTAACCTCTGGTAGCGTAGTCTCATTGCACGATACACAGGGAAAACATCTTAATCCTGAGGAGCTGAGTCTAAGAATGTGTCACTAAAAACCCTATTCTAAAACAGTTTTTATGTTCTAGCTTCACTTTGATTTAATATTCTCAGCTGGTGGTGGAGCAGGATACTTCTATACTGTCTGAGGCTTTAGTTTTAAGTTATCCTGCTGCATCCTGGGAGAGCAAGAGTAAAATTTTGGACCGTTTTTCAGTACAACAGTATCTATTTGGAAATTACTTACATGTTCGCGCAAGATGATTGCTTTGGCTAATCCAGCTAACTGCCTCAAATTCACTGTAATTTCAGATAAGCAAACTACTGGGAAACTTTGTTTTGTTGCATTCAAGGATGGTTGCAATTCAGAGATGGATAAAACAGGGGACTCTCCCTCCTCTTCTCTTTATGACAGTCAGTTAGCAATATGTTCTATAATATTTCTGGAAGAAAGAAATAATGCTGCAAGAAATAGGGCATAAGAGACTATTTCTTAAGGCCTCTAGTCTTGCTGCATGCATGGTTGCTTGGTTCTCAAGGCAAAAGCACCTGATGTGAGAACTATTATTAACATTTTTATTACTTAAA
Source organism: Taeniopygia guttata (assembly GCF_048771995.1). NCBI lineage: Eukaryota > Metazoa > Chordata > Aves > Passeriformes > Estrildidae > Taeniopygia > Taeniopygia guttata. The sequence goes on along the minus strand of NC_133025.1, from coordinate 53,828,892 downwards.
GAATTTCTTATGAAAATAATTTAAAGGAGAAAAGCAGCCAGATTCTTGACAGTTGACAGCTTTTGTGGCAATAAGGGCAAGACTTTCAGAAGTCTTCCAATTTATTTTACACTATGCATTTTTAAGTCAGAAGGGAAAGTAGCATTACCTTTGATGGACTTTAGATCAGAATGAGAAAAAACCCAAAACATTATAAATTTCAGAGAAATAGAAAATTTCAACTTGAATTGTCATCTGTTGATCTCATGTACTGACATTTATGGAAATATTTCCATTTCGTTTCTCATGTCTTGTGACTGAGGTTATCACAATCTTATTCTAAATCTTGTCTTAATAACCTTAGTGTTAAGCCCCTTTTGATGGATTTAGGAAAAACAGTTTAAGACATTTGTTTTTCATTCAATGACTTAAAGTGGTGAATGACTTCACCATAACACTCATGAGTTATTTGTTTTTATCTTGATAATCCAAAACATGCACCTTACTTTTGTTCTCAATTTGTTAGGCTTCAATTTCCAGTTGTTCTTTCTTGATATTTATCTTCTTTAATTAAAAAGAAAAAGCCAAAAAACAAGACTACTACTAAAACTATTTTTATTTAATCACTAATAAGCTATTATCAGGTCATCTAGTTATCCTTGGACAAATTGACTAGACTGAGCTGTTCTGTTCTGTCATTCTATGACTAATTTTCCATGCTATGATTCATTCTTAGTTTGCTTTCCTGAGCCCTGCACAATTTTTTAACATCTTTGTTTTAAGTCTGGACATCAGGAATTATACCCACTATGCTAGTAGTGGCCTCACTGGTGAGAATCACATGTAAAAATCACTACAAAATGCATTATTCAAATTCTATTGCCATAGAGGCCAGATAGTACCTAGCTACCATGATAGATATAAAAGCTGTAATAACATTCCATCCCAAACTTTTCTTTGGTTTTGGTTCTTGTGGTTCTATGCACTCACCATGCCCATTTAGCTCTGATAATTTTGGTTGTTCCAAAACTGTAAAGTGAAACTCATCTCAGCCCACAGTTCTTCCCTTTCTACCCCCTGAATTTTGTGCTGAAACTATGCAAAAATGTGCATTTTTGTTATTTTTATTTAAACAGCAAAAATAGTTTGGTTCAACTGTGCTGAAAACTGGGTCATGGCTTGTTCAAAATATTTGCAGCCCTTTCAAGGAACATTGGTTGTATTTAGGGCTTGTAAGGAACTCTGAATTCAACAGTTTTAGGTGGCAGGTGAGAACACTGTCCTGAGTTAAATGAATTTGCTTTTTAATATTTCAGAGTATGCTATTGTAAGATAACTCCTGTTCATTTCCTTCCTGTACGTTTGTGATTAAAGTTAAAAGTTCCAATATTTTTGTGTTCAGAAGGTGTCACATTGAATTTAAATTAAGTTTACTGCATATGAAAATCTCTCAGTAAGGAATTGAACTCAGGTCTGTTTTTCAAGGACACCTGTGCCTGTGATTTCCCAAAAACAGTGCCTTGTACTAGCTGGGCTCAGCATGGCTGGGCTAAGGGCTCACAACAAAGCCACATTAGCTCAACAAGGCATTGTGCACCAGCAGAGCAACAGTTCCAGCATGGAGGATGTCCTCAGCTCAAAGCAAATATAAGGTCATCCAACAGGAATGTTCAGGCACAGGTTGAATTACAGAAGCTTTTTTAAGTCTTGGTAGCTGACTTGGTGTGTCCTCTCAGACAGTCAGTCATAAATTAATAAAACCCAGCTTAAGTCTCAAGGAAAAAGTAGGAGAAAGGTTATATTGCCTTGCATGTGAAGGAGGCTAGCTGACAAGACAAACATAAAATGTCACAGAGTTTCAGTTGGTATATGGAAACTTGATTGTCTATATGACACTAATGCACATTGCTGTTAAAAAGTATATCTCTTGTGGTGTGTGTTTAATATTATGAAACTTTTGGTAGATGGACTCCAATTCATAGATTTTAACAAGGACTACAAATCTTTTTGGCAAAACAGGCTGGATTTCCAGCAAATACAGAGCAAACTTTTCTTTGGAGTGGAATTGTGTAAAGTCTGCCTATTTCAGCCTTTCTTTGTTTTTGATCTGATGTAAACCTATAGACTTAAATGAAAAAAATCATCCAGTTCTTCAGCAACTGTCCAGTCTAGCTCTGAAAACTGAATTAGTCTGGATTTATGCGAAGAGTAGGTTTCATACTTTGTCTCTAAATGTGAATCAGAGAATTATACCAACTTTGTACTTCCATCATTTTCACTCTGAGCATGGGTGAGAGAACACCAGCTAAAGTAAAGCTGTCAGTTCATTTATGTAATTTTAATAAATAGATGGCAGCACGTTTACAAGAATTTGGCTTGCTCAAGGACTGAGGAAATCAAAAGATGGGTATGTGCTTTGGGATGGTAGTAAACACCACAATTTCAGATTAGCATTGAGAGATTTTAAAAAGTGTATTTCATTTATTAAATCTTTATGCCATATCTTGAAATTGAAACACAAAATATAACCCAAGAAGTATGAAACTATCATGACTGGTGATAAAAAAGGAATGGAATCACAGATTGCTGGGGTTTTCACATGAAGAAACATAGAATTAAAACTCAGCAAGTTTTGAAAATCATTGCAAATTCTAGACCCATTCCAGCTCTTTGGAATACTTGGGAAACCTTAAAGTAACTCAAGGTGTGAATTTTTGGAAAGCATGATTCAATGCCGCAGTGAACTTTGGGGATCAGACACCCCATGATTCTGCTGTGATTAAGTCCCTGATGCTCCTGCGCAATGCAGGGGAGGGATTCAAGAGATTTGCAGTGCCAGGGTATCTACTGGACCCAAAGCAGCTGTTATCCACTTCCTCAAAAACAGTGAAGAACATGAAATCAAAGTCCACTGTACATTTTTTTTGTTACATTATTAAGAGTGTGGAGAAATTACAAGTCACTTGAGTTAACAATACTTAGGAAAACCTTGAGTAGATGCCCCTAAGTCAGCATAAAGGTACATTTTCCACATAACTGCACCTCAGAATATAATACATCTTGAACATAAACTAATGAAATATGCATATTTGCAAGGATGCAGGAATTACTCATAATATTTACTAGAATGATTTAAAGGTTGGCCATAATCCAGTTGATAAAAACACTGAATATTTTTAAGCTTGTGATAGCAAACATACAAAATCTTTAGGTGTTCCAGAAAGCAGTCACTCTTTGCTTTAGTGAGCGTAAGACACAGTTATAGCTAAATAAAACACATGCATGTGTTTCTCTGTTTTTCTTTCTTTACACCTTCCACTCAAACTGATACAAGTCATATTTTTCTTGGGTATCAGACAAAAGTCTCCTTCAACTCACTTTTGTAGCTAATTTTCTACTTCAAGTTGCTTCTTGAGCTCATATCTTGATGGGTTCTTTTTTTCTTAAGTGTCCTTTTTGTTGAATCTTGCCACTTTCATCAGACTGTCCCATATTTTCTACTAGAGATTCATTGCTAATTATCAATCCATTTTGCTTCAGTGGTGTTTTTACTTCTTTTTTTAGCACATTCAAATATCAATCACTGTGATCACTCAGTCCAGAGCTGTGTATGTGACACTCCGATGAGTACCAGCAGACATCTCCAAAAGAAATTGCCAGTCTGAAGTCCAGAAACATGGATTACAAAGTTAATCAGGTAAAGGATGTATATTATTAACATTTAATGAAGAGGTTTATTTGTCATATACTTTTCCACTCCATAATACAGCCTTGTCAGCTCTAGTGTAACAAGCAAACCCTACCCAGCACAGATAAATATCAAATTTTGGGCCATCCCTTGTAAACCAATTCCATCATGCTTCAGGTAGCTCTCTTCATATCTGATACAGTACCTAAACAAAATGGGGTGAGTTGAGGACAGAGTTGCAGCCCTAACTCTGAATTTCCTGGCTTCTGTGGGCTTAAGTCATACCCTTAATGTTATTTGAAAGTATTTTTTTGTGGTTTAATATATACTATAACTTTTTCTTTTGTGACAACTGGATTTATACTGGCTTCATCCCTAATACCACTGGAAACTGGAAGCAGGTCATAGTGTGAGCCTGTCTTCCAAATATTTTAAACAGAAAGTCACCATTCGGCACTCATCGCTCTTGTTCTCCAATAAAAGTTCAGTGTTCCACTTCAATTAGAATGATACCTCTTATGTCAATACCACATCCAACTTGTAGACTATTTGTCCTCCTGAATGTTGAAGGTGAACAAATGAACAAAAATCTCCTTGTACTTTTCTGCTTTCTGTTTTACTCATATGAAAGATGTGTTTAGTGAAAAAAAAAAGGTTTTTTTTTTTCACCAGAAATTATTTTCATGTCTTTTAATTTGATTTTCCTTGGTTGATGTGATAATTATTCTATGGTCAAATATTTTTATGCTACAGACTGCATTCACATCGACCAAAATCTGCCTATCTCACCAGCAAGTACTATTTAATATCTTCATATTAAAGCCATAGTCCTTGGTTGTCTGAGTTGCACCACATAACAAAATAAGTCCATGTGCAGTTGTTGACGTGAAGTCCTGCCTCCTAGTGGCTTCTCAGGTCACAAAGTTGAAGAGTATTGCTGGAAGTCAAATCACTTTCATCAGAATGCTATTCCTCCCGCATGTGTACACACGCATTAATTAAAAGAAAAATCCTCGTCACACCAATTCTGTGTAGCACTGACTGCCTGCAGAATAAAGTATGTGTGAACACACATGCTTCTTCCATAAGGAGGAAGCTGATGGATCATATCCTGCATTTACAGAACCCAGAGTCATGAAAAACAAGAAATGGAGAAACCTGTGGTGAATGAGGGGATCAGTGGAAGGAAAATTGTAGAAGACAAGATCTTGAAGAATCTGTGGGCACAGCTTGTGTTCCCATACAAGCAGGCAACAGAAAGTTCTAAACCCAAGGGTTACCCCACCATCATGCCATACATTTTCTTCAGAGAGTGTGATCTTATGGTCCCTTCAATACAACAGGAGCGGGGCTGTCGCTGAATCAGTAGTCTCATCCTGCCCAGCCTTCTGATATTATGTTCCTGTCACTTTTCTTTACCACTGAATGAACTGTATCACTCTCACTCATTCTTCTCAGAGAGAAGCTGGGTAAGAGGAAGAATGCAATAGACAAAGAGGCCAGAAAAAAATCTTGAATAGCTAATCTGCTCCCTGTCTGATCAAAAAACTTTGCTGACATCACTTCCGTAATTCAAAAGCTTTTGTTGTATATCCAGGAAGTCAGTAGAAACTGACTTTTTCTCGGACAGACAGCTTTTGTTTGCAATTTGCTTGGTTCCTTATATTGTCAGAAAGGTGTAATTCAACATTTCAAAGCAGTTTGAGAGAAGCAATTTTGCAACCTTACAATTTTACAAATTTTCAGGCCTTTGTACCTTTGTTTTTCCAGGAGAATACCATTAGGCTTATTTTCTACTTTGTGCAAAAATTGATAGTATATAATTTGCAACGGTGGGCATTGTGATAAGTATTGAATTTGAGGATGTGTTAGAATCTTTCTCTTTTAAGGCTATCTGCCATTATGTTTTAATTTTATACATTAAATAATTAAGCAATAATCATCCCTGTCCCATAAATGGAAGGACAGATTTTCTCCCACTTCAAGAAACCGAGAAGCTGAAAGAGCTTTAGCCTTAAGCAGAGTGGTCAAAATCAAGTTCTAGAAGACATTACCTCTGCCAGCCACTGTCTAGAAGGGATTGGTCAGAACACTGTGTAAAGTCCATATGTGCAGGAAAAATCCCTTTTACACAGATTTGTGTCTCAGTTCAATTCTGTCTGGAGTACTTAAAAAGGCTTCATTTTTGCAGCTGTCTTAAGTGTTTCTTCCATTAAACTAAACCCATATAAACTCTCTCTTCTTTTGTTGTCTGATGTAGCTTTCACTTTGCAGAATATCTTTAACAAGAAGGAGAAAAAATACCTTTTTACTCTTGAAAGTCAGTTGGGAAATTTTGGCATTTGGCAGTGTCATGGTTTGATGCTGGCACAATGCCAGCACCCCATGAAAATGCAACCTACCAATCAAATGCTGTGAAATGCAATCGAGAACAGAGCAAAGCAGGCCAAACTTAATAACAAAGGAAAGAGTTTATTACACTACTACTAATAATATAAAAGGGAAGAAAAAGAAAAAAAAACACACAAACTTCAAAATGAAAACCTCCCAAAACATTCCTCCTCCCACCACCCAACTCCAACAAACCACAGCAAGACCCATTTAGATCCTTAATCCAGTTTTCACCCTTCAATATAATCAATACTGAATCCATCGGGGAAGAGAGGAGTCCCCCTTGCACCACAGACCCCCAGGAAACACAGCTGCCACCTCTTGTATTTCCATGTCACACGTGGCACTGACCAGACACACCGGCCAGTGTGACACTCTCCTCTCCATGTCACAGTGCTCTCACCACCGTGCATGGACAGAGACTGCTTATAGGGCCCCTTTAAGGATGCTCTGCCAAGGACCACCAGGAACAACAGTCCAGTGTCACATTTCAGGACTAGAGTCCCCCCCATTTTCCCTTGGGGCCGAGGGTCCAAGGATAGAGATCGCCTTCTCTTCTTCTCTGAAGACGGAGGGCATCCTCACACTCTCCTCAGCTCTCTGTCCATTCCTGAACTGGTGGTTGCTGAAGAAGGTCTCTTGGCTCACCAGTGTATCCCCCTAAAATGCAGTCCCTCTTGAAAGGAGTGGTTCAGTCTATGGTAAACAAGCAGAGTCCAGCCAAAAGCCACTCCGTCATCTCCCCCCAACCTTCTTCTCTGAGCATCTGAGGTCCCAGGCTGTCTCTCTTTCCTTCAAATTGAGGAGGAGTAATATTTCATAAAGCCTTCATTTCACAGGAAAGGGTTAAAATTCCCGGACTCCCTGGACGACTGAAATCTCAGCCCAGGACTCCGTCTCCCATCTCCCACGCTGGGTATCTTTTCCCCCCCTTCTCCTTCTCCTCTGTCGGCAAACTCCTAGGTGTCTGCTGGCTCTCTATCTCTTTTCCCTCTAGCTTAGGGGAGGGGGAACAAAGACATCCCAGATGTTCTCCACCCTTCCATCCACAGGAGCTGGCCTAGCCGGTTCCAATCCTTCACCCCCTGGCCTACCTCTGCAGGCCGCATGGCTGCCCTCCCCCACCCGGCCCGGGCTGGGGGGGGAGGTCTGTACCTTGCGATGACTGGAACCAAAGAAGGACGAGTCCTCCTGGGAATTCCGCTTTTAACCCCTCTGTGTTCTCAGAGACGTGTCCACCTTTAATTGGTCACCCCAAGTGTCAATATCCAAATGTGACCCCTGACTGTGACCTCTTCCTTCCAAAAAAAAAAAAAATTCTCTTCCCGTGTCAAACCATGACAGGCAGATTAAGTGTTAATTTTTAGTCATCTTATTGGACCCCAGTTTTTCTCACCTGTTATGAGAGCCACACACTTACCCCTTATATCACTTGTACTTTCCTGACAATGCAAAAAAGCTGAGCTGTTTTGGTGGGGTTTTTATTTTTGTGGTGTTTTTTTGTTTGTTTGTTTGTTTTGTTTGGTTTTTTGTTGTTGTTTTTGGGGGTATTTTAAATACATTTGGAGATTGTCATGGTAAACCACAGGCTATTTCTTCCACCTTCCTTCCTTTTTGGTGGCTAGAAGAACTGTGCACAGGGCTCTTGAAATCCCAGGTTGAAACAGTATTTTTCTAGTAATTGGTGTAAGCACTATCACTTAAGTTTTTCATCTGTACAGTTTTGCAGAAACAGCAAAAGTTCACATGACTGTGAATTTGTCAAAAACAGGGCCATGTTCTGGTAAAGGGGACATCTTCCCAAATTTTCAAAGTTAAAAAAATCTCATCAAAATGACAGTAGTGATATTGTGGCTGGTGAATAGTTCTAAGGTCATTGTCTTGCTGCCTCTCCAGGGAACAGATAATCTCTTTTTTCATCTTGTTTCCATTCTTTTGGGCTGATCTCTGTCTCTAAGTAGCAGAAGGAGTTTGTTTCCTCCTTCAAAATACAGTACAGTAGAGAGGAATGTGTGTGTCTATGTATGGACACACATAAGTGCACAAAACCACAGAGGCTAGTTTTAATTTACTTTAAAATGCGTAAGTGTATTTGGGAGATGGAAACTAAGAGAATTCATAATAAGGCTGAATGTAGTCCAGGAACCTTGTAAGTTTGAGAATAGAAAGCAGTTTTCCAATCTTTCACGTATGGAAATACCAGATGAATCAGTGGGTGTTCTCTGAGATAGGAACTTCCAGGGCTTCTCTCTCTATGTCAGCAGCATCACCTTACAACTTGTTTTTAAAGATCACCCAGTATCCACAGCCACCCCTGATTTAACTGGAGTTTTGCGTGCTCAGCACCCCTGAAACTGGCCTTATGGCTGCCATGGTGCTTCAGGAAAGGCAGGAACACAAAGACAGTTTAGAGAAATTAACATCTGGCATTTGGGTTAATGTAAGACTTGCTAAAGGTGACAAGTTCTGGTAAAAAATTACACCAGAGATTTTAAAAGCTCCTCCCCAACCCCGTTCCTCCCAAAAAACCTTCCAACAAAACAAGACAAAACCAAAATAACAACAAAAAACACAAAATAAAGCTCAAAAAAACCCAAACAAAACAAAAAACCAAAACAAAAACCAACAAAGGAAAGAGAACCTGACTTAGTCATCGTGCAATAACACTATGCTTTTAAAATGCTTTTGACCACAAACAGTTTGGAGCAACCAACTGCAGTCTATTAAATTTCAGCTCCTGGGGATTTTACTTTTTCCTCAACCTTTTCTGGTATATTATATAAGTATTTTTAGGAAATTCACAGTTCTTATTGAATTTAAAAGAAATATCTAGCTTTATAAGGAGAAACCAATTAATATCCATAGCTTGTAAGGCAGACTTTGGAAAGTAAGGAGATTTTTCGCTATTGATTGATGGATATGTTCTGCATATTTTTTTTTTCCTTTCTGGGACTTACTTTATTTTAGCTTTAGAGTAAAATCCAGCCTGATTTGTGCAAGTGTCATTATGTAGAATGCTAGAGTTTTTATTACATTTCTTTCTTTGGGATGAATAAAGTAAGCAGTTGCCGTAGAGAGTGTGTCTATCTAGAGCAAGATATTTTTCAATATCTAGTTTATATAGGAGAGATTTTTACATCTAATAATTCGTGAAGCATGAAGGTATAAGTAACATAAGCAATATTTAAATGCTATATAGGTATTTATAATTACAGTAGTTCTTTATCCACATAGACCTTTCAGGAGTTTCAATGAGCATTGAAACCTGTTCATCTCAATGGTCATGGAAATAATTATTTTTGCAAATGAATTTAAAAAATCAGCTAAGTTGTTTGGATAATCTGTTACGGAAGTCAGGAAGCAATGAAATCTAATGACTAAATCCTTCTTTCACAGATTTTCAGAGGCAGTCATTATCAGCTATTCTACTTTTGTAGGGTTTATTACATATTTTATGTAGAAGTCCCATTTCACATGGTATTAGGCTCTGTTAGGATGTGTGCTTAATGGCTAGATGTGTTCTATAATGCTTCTTGAAAGCTGATTAAAGACAATTAGTGTTTGCTTTAGAGCTGTGATGATTTTAAGCCTTTTTAGAGGATTCATCTAGTATCCTTCCTTTCCCCACCATTCTCTTTTTTTTTTTTTTTTTTTTGGCTATGCCAGATACAAACAGCTGAATGATTTGTACGAACTAATTTTTATCAACGTTGCCATCAAAACGATTTTGAGTGGTGTCAGAAGAGGTAGGGATGCTGGGGAGAAGGTGGGAACTTCCCTTACGTGGAGGCAATAGTGGCCTTCAGGTAACAAGTCTGAGGTGACAGGATCAGAGAGAGAGAAAGGAGATGTTTGGTGAACTAAATATCAATAGTCCAGTACATGGGTAAATGGGCAATAGGAACAGGAGGCAGATTTAGCTTGGGAACTCTGATTTTGGTACCTGATTCAGAACAAAACCATTCATTTTCTGTTTGGTCCTTGTAACTAACTGATGGAAAAATTAAAAGAAAATGTAAGTGTTGGAGGAAAAAAAAAATTATTTGGAAGCATCTCTGCCTATGTATTTTGAAAGAGAATACCACTGGATTGGTTTCCATTTCATGCAAAAATTGATAGGATATAATCCTATAGGATTTGCAATGATGGGCATTATGCTGAGTATATGATTTGGGGATGGGTTCAAATTCGCCTCTTTTGAGGCTGTTATTGTTTGATAAATTGGATAATTAAGCAATAATCATCACTGTCACATAAATAGAAGGCTAGATTTTTCCCTTACTTCAAGGAGCTGAGAAGCTGAGAGTTAGCCTTATGGAGAATGGCCAAAATTCATCTGTACTATGCCTTCCATTTGAAAACAAAAGAAATATATTCTTGAGTTTAAGAAATGAATAACTCAGCGCTTACACAAAACGCTCTTGATTTCAGGGGAGATGCTCTGCATAACAGAGTGAATGAACTTTAAGTCTTCAGCCTTCCCATTTGCTTTTCTGGGGATAAATTCAGTAAGTATGTTCAATACAGAGTCTATGAAGAACCATGAATTACCATAGCATTCCAAATTCATATTTTTTGGGAAAAAAACTTTAGTGTATACTATAATAAATTAGCAATACTACTGTAATGTAGTATATTGATAAAGTAATTTTACTAAAATTCTTCTAGTAATGACGCTATTCTAGATTTAGGTTTGGTCTTGCAGTTCATGGAGCTTTATATACTGAAAAATGAAGCAAAAAAAAATTGCCTTGCATTTATTTGAAAGCAGAAACTTTTGAAGAGCATCATACTAATTCTGTAAAGCTTAGCAAATATTTCTGAGATTTCCAGGAACTATCTTCCTGCGTAAAAAAGGAGGTAAAGGAACATTTTCTACTGGTACTAAGGTTACTGGGGAAAGTTCATGGACTTGGGGAGGTTTTCAGGGTGATTAACCTCAGCTGCCAAGGCTGATCCATAGAATTTTTTCTCTGAGAAATAACTCATGCTGATCTGATTGGAATAAAGAGGTCCAGCAGATCATGGTCTTACAACTGTCTGTACCAACACTTGTGGATGCAATACTGTATATTCCAATATAGAACAAGGCTCTGTATGAAACAAAGAGATAGGTGGAAAGGCCTGAATTTAAAAAGGCTCTCTGATACCTCTTTCTGGGTTCCTCATGTAGATGATGACTGGCTGCTGGATGAACTAGATTTGCACAGATCTTCATTGCTTCATGAATGGCTGTCTCAGAAGCTTTTATTGTTCTGTGTAGGTTATTAACACTCTTGCAGATGACTCTGCACTTACCAGCCCTGATGTTGTCCCAGGGACAACACAGGTAGAAGTTCTTCCATTAAGTCAGTCTTGCACAGATCATCTCAAAGACCCACTGGCTCAATCTCCCCCTGGATGGAGGGAAAATAAGTATCTTATTATCAAAATATTGTGTCATTCCAATGTTTTAAGACCTAATTAGGACCACTGAAAGAGACACAATGGATTAGAGGTTCAATAAACACAGAAACTGTAACAGAGACCCTTTGGGACACACCAGTCTGTGAGAGTTTTGTAAGGAGGAAAGATTAAAGAAAAGTTAGATAGGTCTTCAGTGTGCTGAATGTCTCTCACATTTTTTTTAATAGAATAATATAACAAAATGGTGCTTAACTCAGTTTAAAATTTTACTTTATGGTTGACCTTTTCCAGCTTAATGACGCAGTTTCAGTGGTAGGACACAGGAGACATGCCAGTGACAATGATTAAATAAAAAGAAAACCATTAAGAGAAACCATGTATATTGTTGCCTAGCAGAAAACCAAAACATTGTTTTCCTGAAAGCCACATGAATTTGTTTTCTACGTGTTAAAAAGGGCACTGGACATCAATAGAAAAGAACAGGAGGAGAGAGCTGTGTTGTAGTAGTTGTCCTTTGGACAGTGATCATAATTATTATAATATCTCCATATGATTTTTATATGAAAATAAACATTGAATTTGCAAAATAGTGCTAGACTTAAATAGTGTTAAGGTCACACTCCAAGCAGATATTATAGAATGTGCTTCACTTTAATGACTTTAATTGCTATCTCACTCTACCTATTTCCCAATGTTACCTCAAATCTGATATGGATAAATGAAAACTTAATCTTTTCCCTGTTAACCCCTTTTGCCTTCTTTCTAGTCAGTATGAATAATGCTAATCTGTTTACTCAGCCCCAGAACCCAGGCACAACCTTTGGGTTGGGCTTGAGTCCAGACCTTCACATCCAGGCTCTGCATGTGTCTTTGCCATCTGAGACCTCTGTTCTGGGATGGGATAAATCTGTCTCTGAACATATCAGTTTATATACCCTAACTATATATAGACAGTAAAAACAAGTAGTTTAGATCAGATAAATTTTTAGCAGGCCACAGCTGGATAAAGCGAATCCCTAGATGAGCTGATGTGGGCCTGGATCAAGGATTTAGCAACGTGTAAGTATAGAAAAGGTGGAATATGAAAGATGGTCTGGAGAAGGAACTTTAAGGCATAGCATCATTTTGAGACGTCTAGGCAAAAGGGTTGTTTTTATTCTGTCTGGAGTTAATAAGAGCTGCTGCTTTTTTTTTTTCTGCTTTTTTTTTTTTTTTTAATTTCCAAAGAAAGGCAGATCCCTGACTTTTGTTCTCTTCAAAACAAGAATTAACATACATGTGTTGGAAGAATATTACTGAAGCCACCCAAAGTGGAAGAATTCAAAAGACAATGAGCTTTGAAGATGTCATTCAAAAGCACAGTTTTTACACCAGACAAGGAATAGGTGCAGTAAATTAAACCTGAGCCAAAGGATTCTGTTGACTTTTGCTAGTGGAGGCAGTGGGCTGATGGTGACAGCTGATACTCCTCAGTCCCTGAAGACATGAAGCTGTAAGAGTAGGCTATCACCCGGGAACATGATGCTGCCTTCATGGTCTAGAATGTAGGCTCATTTTCCTGTGATTTGGAGAATTGCTTTTGAATCAATTATGTTAAACATCAAGGGCAATTCCTTCCTTCTCTTGTCACTTGAAGTGAATGATCTATCAAGGCCAATGCTTAATTTTCTATAAATATGAAGTAATTTGGCATATAAACAGCATGGATTTTTTCTTGTTTCATGTCTATGACATACAAAGTCTAAATCTATGTTTGATCAATGTAGGGGGAGGAAGCCCTCTAATTTGCTCCTTTTTTGTATTTAAAACTATGTTAATTAAAAAATGTTCTTTTACATTTCTGTGTGAAAAAAACCCTGGGCTTTTAGTAATAAGGGTTTTTTGTTTGTTTCTTTGTTTGGGTTGGTTGCTTTTCTTTTGGGTTTTTTTTTGTTTGTTTGTTTGTTTGTTTTTTGGTAAATTAAAGAAATGGAAGCTTATTTTTAAGCAGGAAGTGATTTAATTTTTTTGTTATATTTTGCTTAGATGGACTCCAATTACATCTGAACTGGATTTTATTTATTTGAAGAGGGCTATGAATGTTTATAGAATAGATATTTAGATTACCTGAATTAGTACTATTTCTTCAGGCAGACAAGGCACATAAATTTATTCCGTATTTCCAGACTTTTCTACTTCTCTGGCAACTTGAAATACAAAATTCTCACCTTCCTCTTTCTGGCCTTCATCACACATCAAAAGCCCAACAAACACTACATGAAATCTGTTGGGGTTTTTTTGTTTGTTTTTTTTTTGTTTGGTTGGTTTTTTTTTATATTTTTGAATAACTATTCAAACAGCCTGTGTTGTCCAGATATCCAAAATCTCTCTATGGTATTCATTGGTAAGGATAACCCAATTTCAGAAAGACTGAAGGTAATAGATTTCATGGGCATTACTTAAGTAAAATTACCACCTAAGTGAAGTGGGAAAGCATTACATGAAAACCAAAAAAACTGTCTTGTTAAAAGATGTCTTAAGCCCAAATGAAATAAGAATATCATGGAGTCTAGTTTAAAATTAAGGTGAAAAATTGGAAGAAATTTGCAGGAAACTTTTCCATTTTGTTTTACAGAAAATGAATGGATATTTTCCCATTCCTGTGGAAAAGTTTGGAGGTACCTCACATCATTTATAATTGATTTTCCACTAAACTGTTGAAGAATCATTTTTGCTTCTGTTGCTAAAGTGCAGCACCAGCAAAAAAACCTGCAGAACATCTTGGCAAATTCTTCAGAAATTACCTCTACCTCAAAAACCTGAAAGTATGATTTTTTTTTTGGTTTGTTTTTAGGGCTTCTTGGGTTTGGTTTTTTTTTTTTGGCTTTTTTTTTTTTTTTTTTGCATTTGAGAAAGAAAATATTTTAAACGTGTGGAATACATTAGTTCCATAATGTCTTCCTCCTATTCAGTAGGGTCATAGTGCTGTAGTATATTTTAGCTGATCACTTCAAATGGCACTTTAAGGTAAATTTTATAGTTTTTAGATTTGAAATTTAATAATTTCTTTTTAGAGTGCTTGGATCTAATCTGTGACTTAAAAGCCATACTTGAGCAAGTGTCAAACCTGCACTTGGTTTGCTCTTTCCTAGATTTCCAAGTTTCTGGATATTAGGAGTTTAAAATAATCATCTCATGAGTTTTATTACCATATACTGAGTCTCTCAGCCTTGAGTAGCTGCTGGATTTTCTGCAGCAACAAAAATGCTTTATTATCTGGAGAGCAACTTAAAGAACTTAGAAATTTCATTTACTGTGTGACAACTTTTCCCAGAACTTGAGTGCAATACAAAGAGCTATTAGAATCAACCTTAATTGAGAAGTTCACTAGAAACCAAGGAGAAATTTATCCCTTCACCTGAAGTACAGTTTTATTTGCACTGTTTTGGTGTCTCCTGTTTGATACAGGCAGAAGTGAGATGAACATTTTTACCATTCATTATTGTAGTCATGCTGCAGATGATAAAGTCTTCAGCTAAATGCAAAGGTTCTTTGGGATTAAATACACATTTTATTGCTGATGTTGGGGAGATTAGAATTTTGCCCTTAGTTTCCATAAAAATCAACCTGGAATCATTCCCTATTGATCATTCCCTTGGCTGGTTTAACCCCAGCCAAGCCCCACACAGCCCCTCACTCACTCCCTCACCAGCGGGATCAGGGAGAGAATTGGGTGAAAGCTGGAAAACCCATGGGTGGAGGTATAGACAGTTTACCAGGGAAAGCAAAAGCTGTGCACACAAGTAAAGAATTAAGTCATCTCTTCCATGGGCAGGCAGGAGTTGAGCCATCTCCAGGAGAGCAGGGTCCCATCACACATGATGGTGAGTTGGGAGGATAAATGCCATCATTCCAAACATCCCCCCTTCCTCCCTCTTCCCTCCACTTTATACTCTGAACATGATGTGATATGATCTGGAATATTCCTTTGGTCAGTTTGGGTCACCTGCTCTGGCTCTGTCTGCTCCCAGCCTCCCGTGCACCCCCCAGTTCCTCACCAGCCTCATGAAAAGCAGCAAAGGCCTTGGCTCTGTGCAAACCCTGCTCAGCAATAACAAAAACATTTTACACTATCAAGTCAGTTTTCAGCACAAATTCCAAATACCAACCACTGTGAAGAAAAATAACTGTACCCCTGTCGAAACCAGCACACCAATGCACTGCACTGATTTTTCAATCCTGTGTCTGTAGCATCTTTTGCAAAATTACTTACACAGTAGACTGTAGAGACAGCTAAATGAAAGGATTTCACTCATTCTCTCAAGTAGCAGACATTAAGCTACCATCTCTTTCCTAGAGCCCTTGAGAATATATTTTAGTTTAGCTGTGGTATTAGTTCTGGTCGTATCACTGATACAAGAAAGAGTGTGTAAGATTCATTGCCAGTACCCTTATCTATACATTTCACTCAACAATGGTGGGATTTACAGAGACTCTGAAAAATATTTCTGCCAGTATTTTCTGTTGCTGCAGAACCATCATTTACCTTGAAAAATACTGCTTAGGACACAGGTGCATTCCTTTGTTTCCAGTTTTCTAATAGCTAACATTAGATCATGCATATTATGTTTCTAAAACCTAGTTTTAATCAAGCTTATTTTCAAAAGTGCCCATTTTTAGCTGTATCTGGATACACAGCCAAGACTGGATACTATCAAGTTTTTTGACTTGAAAACCTTCAAATAAATGCTGGAATATTAACTGAAAATTCTGAACTGAAATACCATTTACCTGACAATATCATTACCACAGGAGTTTCAAGCCAGTATTGACTACTTTCTACATGTGTTTTTTGCCTTCCAATTATAGCCAGTTGTGTACTTCAAGGAGTATATTCAAGGAGAATATTTCTAGTTTAGGTATATTCTATGTTTAGTAAACTGACTCCTGTCTTTGAATTGATTATTCAGTGACTGATGCTAGAAATAAAAATTAAACAAAAATTCCTACTTGGTGTTTGACACAGAATTTAGGGTTTCTTCCCTTGCAATGTATATCTGTTATATCTGTTATTCCTTTTTTTTTTTTTTTTTTTGATGATTGATAATTTCTTAATCTCTAAATACCCATATATATAATGCAGATCAAATGAGCTTCACCTTTTTTATAATACCTATTTTTAAGACGCTAAAGGGAAAGTATGAAATCTGACTTCAGATTAGCAATCTATTATTGTATTGTTTCAGGTTTCAAAATAATTGTCATGCACTCTCTGGAATTTGAACTAATGACTCAAAGTTTATTTGTTCAGATATTTTTGCTATGGTGGACTTTGGCTGTGAAGTTTCTCATGCTGGTATTTATAAGTGCGACATGACTTTGTTTCCTGAAATGACATTAGAAGTATTTTTGATTTATGTGACTTATTTGTAATTATTTAGGATGCTAATTCTGATTATTTAATTTTACTGAGCCAACAGACTTCATTGATACCATAAAAAGGAGTTCTTTTCATTTATTAGTTGTTTAATTTGGTAATAATAAAATGCTACTTCATAATTAAGTTGATCTGTAAGCTTACAAAGACAAAACTGTCAAGGTAATTAGTGGAAAAGTAACTCTCATCCCTTTCTCCTCTATTTAAAAATGAAATTATATCAATTTTCAAGCTAATATATCCCAAGGGAAAATTACTGTGTAGCTTCTCTTTCTCAAAGAAATCTCTTCAGTCAATTAAAAAAAATGGCCAAAGATTTACTCCGTAGATCCTGAAGATTACTTCAATGCATGGAAAAATAGGAGGATACAATTACCTTTTTATCAGTTGAGTTTTAGCCTTACTTTCACAATTTTATGAGTTCCTTTTAGTTACTGTTAATTTAGACTTGTTCAAGTGAGGTGATTCAGTTGCAAGTTCCTCTGTGTAATTCACTCTGGTTTTGGTTTATTTAAAAAAAAAAAAAAAAAAAAAAAAAAAAGGAAGAGAAATTTTAGAACAGGCATTATATGCTGGAAGACACCTTTGGCTCAAATAAATACAGAGGTTTGGCGTAGGAGAATGCAATTACTTGTAGGACTTGAGAGTGTATGATAAGATCCTTGGCTATTTTAAATATATCTTTAAACACATTCAAATGGATGAGTACAATACTGGATGTAAATGTGCTGATATAAAGTAATCAACTTTTTTTATTATTATTAAGTTGTTTGATAAGTTCAAAAAGAAATTGTAAATATTCCAGACTAAGTTATCTTCCTTTCTTATTTTTCATATTTTCATGTGCTGTGATGTCACTGAGGCATACAAATTCATTCTAATTCAAATCTATTTTTCTTTCTTTCCATTCTGATTTCACCTCACCTTTCACCTCTATTACTCTTTTCCATCACAGAATCTGCAAACACAATCTGTCCTTTTGGAGCCAGTGATTCTCTTTGACCCAAATTTGTAGCACCCAAGGTACTACAAACAGTAAGATGCAATAAATATAAAATAATACAATATTCAATTCTGCACTGTGATTTGAAAAATGGAAGAAAATTATTAGTGTTTTGTACAGCATGAAAGAAATTATTGTCACTTAGCCACATGCTGCAGAAATTTAAACAGATAGCTGAAGCTCTTTGGACATGTTAGCAGCATTGTATGCAAGAAAATTCTGACATTTTCCATTATGAGATGATTTTTTTAAAATTGCTATTAACTTTGCTAGAATTAAACTGCTGGAGTTGAAATCTCCATGTCTGATCAGAGCTGGTTTTGTTCATTTTAAGTTTTAGTTTCATGGATGATAAGTTTTACACATCATCTTACACTTGTTGCCATGACGATGATCACGAGTATAGTCTTTGGAGCAGGGAATTACTGTGTGAGAGGATGGTTTGAGTTTTAGGGATGGATCGTTCACTTGCCCTTGAAATTTTACTCAGTTTTGGCTAACTCATAATTATTTGAATAGTCTTAATTTACACATCCTCAGTAGAGTTTTGTTAACAAATTTTCACACACATTTTATGAATATTCTTGTGTCTAAGGCATGCTTGGTTTGCTCAGAGAGCAGATGGGCAATTTATACTGTTTGAAATATCTTCAATCTCACTGAGGAAATACCTGCTTCATTACTTTCAGGACACGGCATGAAGAACATACACACCATGCAAAATGTTTGTGTTTTCCATGCTGGCTTGTAATGACTGGCTGTGTCTGCATTGCTCAAAGCAGTACAGTTATTTTTGCCTCTACATAGTGCTGACTGCTTCTGATCCTGGCTTAATTAGCTAGTTTAGGTGTCTGCATTTTCCTCCCTCACCTGCTGTAATTATATCCACTGCCTGTCTGTACTTGCCATAATCTTGCTCTTGCTCCCAAAATGTCCTGGAGAAGTCGAGTGCAGAAGGGTGCTCAAGAGAATTAGGAGGGTAAGGCTGATCCTCCCCAGTGAACATAGCTTTAAGCAATTTGCTTTAGCAAATCAGACATTTTACTAAGGTCTTAGAGGAAGTACAAGGGGCAATGGTTTTAAAGTGATAGATTTAACTTGGACATAAGGAATTTTTACAATTACAGTAGTGAGACTCTGGAACAGGTTGCCCAGAGGAGTTGTGGGTGGCCCATCATTGGAAGTGTTGAATGTCATGTTGAATGAGGCTTTGAGCAAATTGATAGTGAAAGATGTCCCTAAGGGAAATGAACTAGATTATTTTTGAAGGTCATTTCCAGCACTTTCTCAGTTTCTTCTCCTGCCATTTATTGCATTAGCTCAGGTTGTAAATGACTGCGTTGTGATTCTAAAAGTTGTGATTCAGATGAGGACCAATAGACTTCAGGTCTGACTTCAGGTCAGACTTCTAGTTTACAAGATAAATTTCAGGAAATTACACTAAAAATACTGCAAGAGTGTTATAGTTGAAAAGTCAAATACTTCAAAACTTTGCCAAAATTGAAGATATTTTTTCTTTTTCAAGTAGAGCTGTATGAGTATATTACAATGGTACTTTTAATTGTGTTTTTGAATGCTAAACAATTTTTCTTTGCTCCATTGATGAGGCAAAGTTGTTAATGAATGATAGGATAAATGCTAGATATTTAGACAATATGTATTAAAAATGTCAGAAAGCAAGAAGTGAGAAAACAAGAGAGGAGGGGAGGGGCATTGCTTGCTCTTCATATGGCAAGGGATAAAGGGGTGTGAGGAAAGGGAAGCTGGATAAAGCCAGTATTGGTTTTGCATGACTTTTCTAAGACAACTGTGCTGACCCATCTGATCATGCCATGTGGATCAGAAAGGTACCCTCAAACAGGAAGCCTTTTACCCCTACTGGAACAAGAGCTTCTCTCCTTCTGTTCCCTTTTTTTTTTTTTTTGCTACTTAAGTGAAATGATTAATCCATCCTGTGTTTATGCTTTTGGCTGAAGCACCTATTCCTAGAGCAGCTACGCCCTTCCAATCTAATGATAGGCCATTAACACCCCATGGCTTGCATACCCCGCCTTAGAGGTCCTCACAGCTGGACCTCCTCAGTCCCAGCAACCAACTCCATCCTCCCACTCACAGAGCATTCAGGAGCCAAGCTCTCTGCATGCCTGTTCCCCTGCAAAGTCAGAAAGGGACCACTATTCAACAACCCATGGACCAGGCATGTAGCTTTAAGCAACAGCCAAAAATCTGAGTGGGAGGAACACCTGCAGCTGAACAGAAATGTGTCAGCAAAAGTGTTCAGACAACAAATTTTTATTCCCTGAGAGGGCAAACATGACCCATATGTTGCCAGAAATTGAAGATAGAGAGAGAGAGAAAGTTTTTGGGGGGTTATGAGTGAATAGGAAATAGAAAAGGGATCAGGGCAGCAAATATGCCCACCACTCAGATATTCCTTAGTGAGATAGCTTGGTCCACTAAGGACTAAAACCCTCAAAATGCCAATGTAGCAGTTCTTACAGACCAGGATTGTTGAGAGGACTAGAAAGGCCCCAGCAGATGCCCTGCTGTGTAAATCCTGCTGACATGCCTTACTTCCCTGGGCCAATTTGGAAGCATAAGGGGTGTTTCTGAGTACTGATCATAGAGTGAGACCCCACCTGGAGTACTGTGAGCTGTTCAGGTCTTCCCAACAAAAGAAGGACGTGGAACTGTTGGAGCAATTCCAGAGGAGGGGCATCAAGTTGATATAGGGACTGGAACAATTTTCCTCCCTAGATAAGCTAAAAAAATGGTGCCTTTTCAGATTGGAGAAGAGAAAGTTGTTGCATGGAGGCCTCACAGCAACATTCCAGCATCATAAATGTTACTACTAGGAAGTCAAAGAGGGACTCTGCTAAGAACTGTAATGATAGGACAGGGAGTAATGGGTACAAACTGAAAGAGGGGAAATTTATGTTAGAGATCTGGAAGAAATTCTTCACTATGAGGCCAATTAGGCACTGGAACAGATTGCTCCAGGGCCAGGTTGTGGCTGCCCCCAACCTTGGCAGTGTTCCAGGCCAGGTTGGATGAGACCTTGGCAGCCTGGTCTAATGGGAGATGTCCCTGCCCATGGCAGTGGGGTTTGGGACTAGAGGATCTTTAAGGTCAATTCCAACCCCTTAACGTTCTATGATATGATCCCATATCAGGATTCAGCTGAAGTTTCTTCTCTGGTGTCTCCTACAGCTGGCCAACACATATTGGCCAAGGGAGCAGAATTTTGGAAGAAGACCAAAAATGTCATACAAGCACAATTGTGTACACAATTTCTCCAGCCCTTCCTGCTCTCAAGAAATCACAATTCTCTCAGACCCAGTAGCTGTTGTACAAACAGCCATGATGATTCTACTGGGGAATCCAGCTGTGGGAGGAATGTTTGGACCACTCCCAGTGCAGGCTGACAGGTGTGATGTCTTTGGAGGCTTAGGGGACATCTTGAAGGTTCATCTGAGGAACTTCCCCTCGGAGCTAGGGAAAACAGCATTTTAAAATGTGATAGGAGAAGAGAGAGGATAATTAAAAGAGTCTGAGTACAGGGACAAAAATATCAAGATCAGGTGAAAAAGATGGGATATTGAGACAGCAGAAAAGCTAGATAGATGAAGAACTCCAGTTGCACAGTCATGAGAGTTAGTGTACAATAGCCACATAAAGGCATGGACAAATTTTGTCATTTTATATTGTATGAGAATTGATCCAGGGTTTTCGATACCAACAGTACGATGACATTGTGTTATTGTATGTTTCTTTGGAACAACTTGGAAGACTTCACAATAAAGCAGTCACCTCATCAGCAGCTGTTCTGTACTGGTAGATTGGCTTCACAGTCTGAACTGATACCTGGTAAGCAATGATAAATGGGGTCTATTTGTTTTAAATGCCACAACAGAACCCTGATTTAGATTCACACATGTTACTCTGTCTGTCCACAAGCCCCACTGGTTCATCTGTTTTACTACCTGTTTTTATCTGCTTTTCCAGGTGGATGTTTCTTTGATTATTGAAACTTACCCTTACATTTGCTAAGAGGCAAGGGTGGAAAGAAACAGAACATCTAATCGGATTGATTAATGAAAAATATCTGTGCCTTTTTATGTAATTCTTGGAGCTGGTACTTCGTTCTGCGTCTCAGTTTATTGTTTCTAATTCAAACTAGCTGTCTTTGACTACTATATAATACTAAGATGTGAATCTCAGATATTTATTTTAATGAAGCTATTTTCATCAGCACTTTTGTAAGGGTTATATGTCTATTTTTCTTATATTTGTAACAATCAATGAGATTCCTTCTGGTGATTTTATTTTTCATTTGATTTTATCTTCTAAGGCCAAGTTATCAATTCTTTTAATTTCACGGTTCACTATCTTGCATCTGAGATAATCTTTTAAATTATCAGTATTTTGCCTTAGTAAATTTTTTTTTTTTCTTCAGAATAATGAAGATAAACTACAAGATTCTCTCAATGACAATACTGTCAGTTTTCCAATCTTCTTTAATTTTTCTATTTAATTACCCTTTAATATTTGCCAGAAAATTATAAAAATGGTTTAGAGGTTTCCTCAGCTAGTTGATGTAAGACTCTTGAACCTAAGATATGTGAGTTTGTAAAATTTTTTTGTCACAGAGACTACCTCATATCCTCCTTTGTTATGCATAGCTAATTATTTGATCTATCAGTGATACATCCAGAAGTAGCTACAGAGCTTGTTTCCTTCCGAATTCCACTGAAATACATGCTGGATATTTCTGCTTTTCCCTGATCCCACTTCACCATCCCACTATCTGAATCTAGCTATTAACTTATATTAATTCAGTGAGTTTATTGCTTCTGGAATAATTCTAATTGCCTTATCATTTAAAACTTGTTGATTTAGTAAAACTCATTCATTTGAGTTACTAACCTCACTACCCACTTAATTCTATTTGCATTTTGTAGTAATTTCATTGTTTTTTAAATTCCCTCTCCATGTATACATGCACATACATGTACCATAGGCTTGTGTATGCATATAGGTTTAAATACAAAATTTATGTGTTTGCTTTCACCAAGAGGATCTTCTTCACTCAAGTATATTTTTTTGAATCTGAGAGATCTTGGCTTCTTGGGAATCCAGCAAGATGCTCCTGAAAAATTCCCAGTTGTTTTAACACTTCTTCATTTAAATGGATTTTTCCAACTCTAAACTCAACTATTCCTCTCAGTTTCAAAAACCTTCAGGTTCTAAAAGATCCAACAAGAGATATTTCAGGTTGGTGACATATCCTGTTTGCATTAAATAAATCAAACCTCATTTCATTGGGCAATTTTTCAATTTTTCAATTTTTGTAAAAGCCATTAACTGTTCCTTATTTATCATAATGAGTTCCATTATGGTGAGTAATTGATAATGGACATTACTGAGTTACTTGATATCCCATGCAGGATTTCTGTGTTAAGAAAAAAATTCATTACTTCTAGAAATTTCTGAAGTCTACACTGGCTGCATAGACTGAGAAAATGATCTGCAGAATGAAAGTCACTTTAGGTAACAGAATTTTCCCTTCTGCACTTAACAGCTAGATTTTTTGAGGAAAAGCTCCTCTACTTTTGTGAAATGTGGTAAGCTGTTAAAGAGACCTTCTAGTTTGATTTTGTTTGTTTAGCTAATTAGTACTTTAACCACAAACATTGTGGAGCCACTTGGTCATCTATGACTTTCTAATCATATAGCAGGATATTGGATGCAAAATATCACCACCACCTTATCTGATTTTCCACTGTAGCTTTTATGGAACACATTAGACATGAAATACAATCCTCTAAAATCCATTGGACTTACCCCATCAGGTTTCTCTATTATTAATCACATAATTTCTTTTCTCCTACATGACCATTTCCAACTACCCTTATTGACTCTCCAGGCTCCACACAATAGTACTCATATTACCTCTCAGCATACTTACTTGCTTTTTGTTTTGTCATAAAAAATGATGTTTTTATTTGGCCTATGTGGTTGGATATGTATGTCTTGTTCTGTCATCATGATTCTCTCCTTTCATGTAGTTTGAGTAGATTAAGTCTTCCTGACTACTTCATCTGTCAACCAGAGGCCTGGTACCTATTTTGCTGAAATGAAAGCCATAATACCATGCAATCTTTTATTTCTATAGAGCTAACCCTGCTGTTTTATTGAACCAAAATCTTCTCCCACTTCACCTACCACCCCTACTATTGAACTCCATTGTCTTCTGCCTGATTTTAAATTTTGCTTGAAAAAAAAGAAGTTTAAGGGTTTTAAAGTATCAGCTGGGGTAACTTTTTTATCCTTTTCTCAGCTGCCTGGCTGATTAATGTTTTTAGTGGCTGAAAATCATCTGAAACAAATAAATAATCACGTATTCAAAGACCTTTAGTTGCCTTTAGTGTTTCCTGTTGGATGTGAGAAATCATCTTGTTGTCTGTTGTGGAATATATCTTAGGCACATGCCCAAGATATTTCTGGGGCACTCTTGTGTACTCTTGTTTGAGCTGGAAGTCAGCTCTCTGAATTTCCCTCTGCTAAGTTAATAGATTAGTTCTTACAGGCTGTTATTTTCTGATGCCTCACACACTATCAAGTAGTAATTTGATACTTCCATCTGGGAGCTATAGACTCTAGAGACTCTCAAAATGTAGAGTGAAAACAGACTAATATTTGTAGTTGCTCACTTGACTCAGTTACTTGTCATTGGGAACCTGGAAGATCTGCAGTGATACCGACCGAGCTGATCCACTGGGGAATCCCACATATGCACAGTATATGAACTTCAGCATCACAAATTCCTTCCCCGTTTTGGCTACCAGAGTGAACCTCATGTAGAGGTGAAATGATTTCTATTCACAAGGAAGGATATGCTAGATTTGGTGTTGGTCACAGAAAATGATGACTATTCATCTTTGTTGCTATAGCAAAACCACATGTATACAGCAAAACCTATAAACACTGCTCTGCAAATTCTGATGGAAAATTTGCTGCTAACTCCCCTATTTATATTTCACGGTGTCTGTTTCAACTAGCTTTTATTCATTGTTCAAGTCAATCCCATCATGTGTCAAGAACTG
Organism: Taeniopygia guttata; assembly: GCF_048771995.1. Lineage (NCBI taxonomy): Eukaryota > Metazoa > Chordata > Aves > Passeriformes > Estrildidae > Taeniopygia > Taeniopygia guttata. Next base: position 53,803,903 of record NC_133025.1, on the reverse strand, counting down.
TCAGCAAAGTTCAAACACGAGAGGAAGAGCACACACCTCAGGTGGTGTGTGTGAAAACCAACGATGCGTTCCTGTAATTGTTCATGAAACTTCCAAACGGGAGGGTTTCACTGGGTCATATATCCAGCTCTTTCCTCTCAGGCTGAGCTACTGCCTGAACTCTGCCTTTGGTCTCTCCCTGTTTGTCGCCCTGGCTGCTCTGTGGCTCAGCTCTACTCCCTGTTTTGGGAGCATTTTGAAGTCATTACGCCTTTATTTTCTGAGAGGCAAGATTTATAGGGAAGGTAATATCCTTTATTAGACTGTTTGGTTCATTTGGAAAAAATGGGCATTCTTGTGGGGTCAGAGTCCCTTCATTACACTTGTTTTGTGCCTGCTTGGTTTTTCCATGTCTGAAAGCGCTGCTTAGAGAAAGCAGGCCTGCTCATTTTGTTCCTTTTGGTTGCTACATTTTCTTCCAGAGTAATAGAGAGAACACATGTACTTGAGTTATTTTGTGGAGACTTGTGTTCTTTTGTGGAGACTTGTGTGCTTGTTTTTCCAAAATCCAAAATAAAAATAATAAAACCAATTTTAGGCCAAACATCTGTATTTTGGCCCTGGTGTATGGAAACCTCACTGCCTCCAGGTTTTTTGGAAAAAGTCCTGGACTGATATGATCAACTTCTCTTTTTCTTAGAGGAAAAATAAAAATCTGCTTTACCAGTTACATAAGAGGGAGAGAAAAACCCTATGGAGAATAGTAAGATATATGTATTGATTTAAAAATGATTAATAGAAACATTCCAAATATTTGCAAATTATTTATTCTGCTGCTTATAACCCTACTAATAGCAAAAACAATCTGTATTGAGTAACAGACTGTAGGTTTTGAATATTTTTAAGGTCTAATGCTGTCCTGAATTCCAGACCCATATAACTTCTCAGCTATCTAGCAGAGTTTTCGTAAGTTTTAACTGATTTAAATACCAATATATTTTTGCTTGACAGCATGGCCTCTACATAGTGGTTAAAGAGTTCTTACACTCTTCTAGTAATACCATTCTATGCTTTTCTCACTCTGTTTACTTCTCCCTGAAATGACCGTGACCTTCTGCCAGATTTTCTTGAAGGTTATGCTAATCTTTGTTGGCAAGAGAAACGGTAGCTGGAGCAAAAAAAAGTGAAAGAGAATGCCACATGAGAATGAACAGCATGCAGAGCGTGAGAAGTTTCTGCAATAACTGGAACTGGAGCAGCCTTGTCAGCATGAAGTCCCTGGAGCTGTAAGTGGGGATATACACACTGGAATGTTCAAGAATGAAATATTAATTAATATTCAGGTACTCAGAAAGGCATTTGGGATAAATCCTTTGCTAAAACAGGTGGGTGCCCCTCAGGTGCTTTCCATGAAGCTTTGTGTCTCTCACACAGACCTTCATTTAGCCCCAAAACTAATTTCTTTCATGTTTAAGTCCAAATGAATGTGTTTGTCTCCCTGAGAGTTCAGTGTACAGCCTTTCACACATAAATGGCAAGTATGTTTATATGCAGGGTCAAACAAACTTCCCACAATATTTTCTGACCTGATATCAAACAAGAACATCTTAAAACATGGTCAAAATTAAACTGCCTCGTGTCAGATTTGTGCAGATCAGTATATTTAACAACATGGAATTATTCTTATAGAGTGGAGGGAAAGGGTTAATGCCACTCTCTTAAAGGAGTTGGAATTGCTGCTGCTTCCTAGAAGATCCCAAGTGCTGCAGTTTAAGCCACTTTAGGCTCTTGAAGATTGCAACATCTGTAGCGTGGTTCAGGGCCAAAATGCAAACAGTTATGTCACATCTACTTTACAAGATGGAACGTGGTTTAACCAAGTTGAGGGGCAAGCCTGCTGCAAGGAGGCCTCACAATATATTTGTTTTTGTAGAACAGATGAACCCTAAATTAGTACCAGATGTCAGTACTAGGTCTGCTGTATGGGGAACACAGCAGGGAACAAGCAATTATGGTGGAGCCACTGTGAGGCCATATTTAAGGTTGCATTCTGTTTTACACTGACAGGGAGAACTCAGTCTTTTTATATTATATTAAAACACCATCTTGCTCTATTCAGCATTGGTCCCTGTGTGTATCTACTGGGGGATGATGAAGTGCCTTCTGCTCTCAAACCAGATTGCTGTCTGCCTTTGGATTGCATGTACATGCCCTATTTCTATTTGTGCTCTGCATTGAGATTGTGAAGAGTGGCACGAGCTTCTTCTTTCTTGGTTTGCTTCAACTGCCTTTGGCTTCAGATGTAGCTCTGCTCTCATCACAGGCTGCAATGCTTTTGGCCTTGTGATCATTTTTCTGTCATTTTGCTTGTTAGTTTGTTCATTGGTTACTTAGCAATTTTCTTTGTTTTCCTAGACTTTTTTTGTTGCCAAGAACTTTCTTCTTGGCAAACAAGGAAAAGAGGAGATTTTCAGTTTGAGTTAAGCCATGTGGCTTCCAATAGCCTTTTAGTTCTCTGCCTCAGAACAGTTTAGTCCCCTATCCCACATGGCTCTTTTGTGACAAGGTCTTCTTGCTTGCACTTCCCAACACATGTGTTGAGGGCATGTGTCAGGAAGAATCCTTATTGTCAGGAAGATAATTGCTTTCAGAAAGAATTCTTTATTCTGGAGATTTCGCTAACTCTGTGTCTTTCACTTGCTCAGATAAAAGATCTTCAGTATTATCCCTTGGACTTAATTAGGAATCTCTGAGGGTTTCTTCAGACACCAGCGGGGCAATTCAGAGGGCAAGGACTCCATGTTTGTAAGGCCTTTTTTTCTCATTAATGTCTGAGTAGTTTTCCTTTGGTGCAATAGAGTGCATAGGGAGTTCAAGAAAGATAATTTAATCCAAAGTCTTCAAATAAATGTCTCTTGTTTCCTCCTTGCTTTTTAACTTCCATGACTTAGTGGTCCCACAGGCTCCATCTGTAGAAGGATACGGTAAAGGGCCCTGATGTAGAATTTGGCTACCATTCTCTTACAATCCAGTGTCTGGCTGAAAGCACACACCTTTGTACAGTCTGCATGACTATCCATATCCTCCAAAGTAGCACTCAGTCATGGCTGTGAGGTTATAGTAAGGCCCAGGGGGTGTTTGTAGAAAGCAATGTGGATAAAATCACCTCGTTTGGGATAGCTAGAGTGCATGGCTATGAGGGCACAAGTTTGCTCTCAAGAGCATCCCATTTCTTCTAAAGGACAGAAAAGGGACCCTGGGATGTTTTATTTGCTTGTGCAGCTGTAGCTGTATTGGTCCTGAAGAAGTTCAGATGTATGCTTGTAAGAATAACCCAGTTTTGAGCTCCTGTGATGACATAAAAGCATCAGCAACAGCAGGAAGCCTTTGGTATTCACCTGCTGGAGTAAAAATTGTATCTTCTGAGAACTGTTGATCCAACAGACTAGACCATTTTGGTCACTCCATAACAACACAGAGACTTACTGACATTCAGATAAAGATATCTACATAGTTTTGCTCACTGGAAATTATTCTTCTAGTAACTTCTAGTAATATACTCCTTTTACAGGATGAAAAAAACTGTTTCTTTTGATAGAAACTAATTTTCTCTCTTCACCATAACCAAATAGACTTTTAGGCTGTTGTCCCTACACACTGCATGTGCTCATTAGCACTGGGACCTCCCTTGCTGCCATTTAGCCTCCTGTTTATGATTTCTCCTTGAACACACTCCTTAAGTGAGAAACAAGTTTTATGCTATTCACAACCACATAATTAAATCTGACTCCTCCGCCCCTCAGAACTGATAAAAAGTGCTTTTTTCATTTAAGAGTCTCAGAAGAAAGAAACTCATCAGTCCCCTAGGACCAGAGTCTACTCTTAAATATACCTACAGATATTATTAGCCTAATCTTTTCCACAATCAGGCAAACTCAGTGGTACCTGTCAGGGGTCGGGGTTGTGATCACAGCCCATTATCCACCTTCTTCAGCCCAAATGAACCTGCAGTTTAAGTTTATTTAAAGATAAGTGTCACCTAATGTACTCCAGTGCCCTGAATCTACTGTCTTCATCTCTTCTAGATAAGTCTGTAGTCTCTCCTGATACTTAGGAGATTAGTTAAAGTGGTTCCAAAAATTATAAGGTGGTTCAGGCTTTTGCGAATATAGCGGAGGAGTGAAATGTTGTATTCTCTCTTATCTCAGTCTGTTTTTACAGTCAAATGTTATATGTCTGTGAAAATTTACACCTCTTTAATCCATGAATAAATCCTTAGTAGGCTGAAGAGGTTCAAAAAATGGAGTGATGATTGGCTGAGTGAATTGACTCAAAATTTTCTTTAGTATGATACTGCATACTTCAGGACTGCATGCTTTTCAGTCCCCTCAGCCATAATATCTCAAAAAGTAAAAAGTATGTATGGAATGAAAGTTTGATATATTTACTGGAGTTAAAGCCTGTTTTTTTTCTCTCTGTTAATCAACTAAGTTTTATTTTTTCCGTGGCAATTTTATGTACATTACAGTAAGCTAATGGTAAAAGCATTCTGCTCAACTTCTGTTCCCTGACTCAATTTCAAAAGACAAAAAAAAAAAAAACCAAAAACCATTAATACGTTACTTTAGTTGATATACACCATGTCTTTAGGGATAAAACCCATATTTTGCCTGGTTTGAGAAAAATAGTAAAGGAGTTCTTAAGTTATAAAAAGAAAACATTGGTTGTTGAACATTACAATATCTTCATGTTTAGGTGAGACAATTCTAAATATATGCCAGCAGGCAAATCACTTACCGTGCTTGTGGGGACCAAGGATTGATGAATTTTGAGGAAGGCAGCCCTGAACAAGCAAAATTTGCTGTGCTATTGGGGAGACCTGCTGCTGCCTGTGGAACAAAGCTGTGTGCCACTGGTGGCTTTACCTTTCCATGTTTCTTTGCTCTGTTTTATGTTAAATGTGTTGCACAAGTAACTGGCAACTCCCTTACAATGTGGTATTGTGGCACATCAGTCTGAGGGGACATGGGAGAAGAAGATGTTGCCTTCAGAAAGGGAGCAGGTCCACCTTTAATATAAGAGATGCCAATTTAAAGAACATTCTGCAGATTTTCAGTGAATGAGGCATCTCACCCACAGCTATTCTGAAAATAAGGCATCTCTATCAAGATTTAAAGGATCTTGTTTTGGATCCCCATTTTTCTAAGAGCTCTTTTAGCGTACGAAGAAGGTGGGGAAATGTTTGTTTCCTCCTGCAGGTAATCATGCCTAGCATGCCAGAGCTCAGACCACATTAGAGGTGTTGTGCAGGGAGATTGCTAAATGCAGACTTCATGGAATATTGGTCATTAGTTTAATGGAAGGCTTTTTCAGGGTGAGAGAAAAGCACTCATAACATTAATGCTGGTGAAATATATCGTGTGGCTTGCCCTGAGCAAGTACTTCTCAGCCAAGAGATTGAAGAAGGGGATTTCTGATGCTTCTACTAATTAAATGAGGGGTAGGGTGTTCAAAATATTGATGTTTTGGATGATATTCCAGTTGTTAACCATGCAGATGAATGAGATTAGGGAACAGGGGAGATACAGCCTTGCATGATGTTCTCTGTATGGCACAATTACAATATGTTGTAAGAAAAAAATTAGTTCTGGAGCTGTTACAGGCTTAGAGCTCACATAGCACCTAACAGTTCACCTAACTTTTGACTTGTCTCTGAGTGAGAAAAGAGGAAACTCCCAAAATAGGTTGCTGTCAGTGTCTCAGATGTTTTTTGGTTTGGTTACTGTAATCTCTTGTCTGACCCCATGGTTCCTCTGCTCTCTTCCTCACATCTGTCCTAAATGTTTCTGCTAAAGTCATATTCATTTCCTCCCACACATTAGCACTCCATTGATTTCCTGTCACTTGCCATGTCAAATTCAAGCTGCTCATCTTTATGCCCTTATTGTGTGCTCCTGCCCATATATTGAGTTTCATTTCCTCTGACTCCCCCTCCCACATCTCTGATCTGGAAATGACCTCAGTTCACAGGATTTGTGGTCCACAAAAGAAGAGACTGAAATGAAATAGTTTTTAATCAACACTGGTTGATTAAAATCATCTTGATTTTTAATCATCCGGTCTCTGTAGCAAGTCATGCACTTCCAATTGAATTATATTGACCTAACGTATTTTTATGTCAATATAATCAAACCAGGGCAGCTTTCTTTGGGGTTATTCCTCTTATTATTATATAAGCCTATAATACATGCATTAGTGTTCATTGGCATGCAGAAGGTAAACTGATAAAACCATTTTGAGAGCCAATATGAGTGTTGACAAGAAAACAATTTTCTTCCATTTTACACTTCTGAGATTTGAAAAGAATAAATAAATATCTTGTCTTCCAACTGAAACAAAGCTCTCAGAGCATTGCTAGAAATAAGAAAGACCTGCACCAGTAACACAACAGTGGGGCATGAAAAGAAAGTTGATTCTCTGTGAATGAAACAGAAAAAAAGTTGATCCTCAGTGTTTCCTGGTTTCTCACATTTTGCCTACCCCCTAAGACCTTTATTGGTCTGTAATCTGCAGGAATGCCTTCCTTTCCATCATGCTATCAGCTCATCTTCCTAATCTCCCAGCATGTCTTTTCTATTTTTTTGGTGTCCTTCCTTATTGCCTTTTGTAGCCATGATATAGAGGTGATGAGCATCTAGAGCAGCACTAAGACTGATATAAAGAAGATCTTTGCATGGTACACTTTACCAGCTGAAACTGTTATATACACAATATAACATATATATGTATATGTATATACTCTCCCTCTCTCTCTCTCTCTCTCTATATATATATATATTTACATACAGTTGTGACCATGGATATGTTCCAATGTAGCAATCTTACTACTCAATATCTCATCTGTGTGTACCTCAGTGGATATGTCCATCTGATCCTTGGTTATGTACTAAATATATCCTTTGCTATATCTTCTCCCACTTCTAATCTGGGCAAAAGTGATCTAGTTAGTAGTTGCATCTGGTTAACTTCTAAAATAACTCATTGCCCTATCACTTTCCCACAGCGAAGTCTGATTATGTGGGGGATAGGGAGTCTGGCCTTTTTCTCCTGTCTGTGCTGAAAGTGAAGGCTACAGCTACCTACATGTACACAAAGAGTATTTCAACTTCTGGTAGCTCCCAGTTCAGTTTTACGTACCTGGTCAATTACCTAAATGTTTGTATGGAGGTTTAATGCTTAAGACATGTTGATTCTGTCTTTTTCTCATTGTCAAGAAGATACATGTTTGGGAGGGCTCTCCTTGTTTAGAGAACCTAGAGTTAAACATTGGATCAGTCAACTTGGCACCATTTACCTTATAAATCTCCTGCAAAAGGTGTCAGTCCTCGGGGGAAATATCCTGACTGTTGCCATGCTACAGAAGTTTGTGTGGGGCAGCTCTAAGGGTTCTGTTCTCTTGAAATAAAACAGAAGAAGGGAGAAGCCAAGAATGCAATGCGCACTGCACATGCACACGCAGTGTTGTACATGGCTAAAGTGTTTGTATGCTGAATTTGTTTCCTTTGAGAATGGAGGTGAAAACAAAACAAGTGGACCTTTCTTTTACTGAGGTCACAATAAGTCAAATACACCAATGGTGCAAAAGAGGTTTGGCTTCCTAGTTCTCCTCACCTGAGCTAGCAGTGGCTGTTTATCAAGCACATTTATTTTGCTATCAGCAGAGCTAAAGCAAGTTGAAGAAGGGGTGGGGGTTACACGAGAGGCCAAGGACAGGGAGCTTTTCGTGCAGCCTCTCAAACACTTTGATTGTAGTTTGGGATTTTTCAAAGCTGCACATGTTGAGCAATATCTGCCAATAAACACAGCTCAGTGGGTGAGAAATCTGTCTGCCTCTTGCTGAGGATTAGAAGAGAAAAGACACCAAATGAGCAGTTTCTTCACATGTGGGTCATGCCCCTCACTGGGGTAGTTGCCCCTGACCTAATCCTGTTCTACTTTGTCTCCCTCACTCCCTCCTGTCTTCCTTCCCCCTTCTACTCCTCTACTGCTGCACTACTGGTGGTCTGGTGCATGCTGCACAGATGTTTTCCCCATGCTATTATAAGATTATTTTTCAAGTGGCTTCTTGGAACAGATGTTCCAGTGTATGCACTCTCCTTCTCTTGGCTGAAAGTGTTCTTTGCAAAGAGCAGATTGCATTGCTGCTCTCCTTTTGATCTAAAGAGCGAGCGCAAGAAAAAATCCCCACACAAATGAGGCTAGGTTTTGTTTCGGGCTGCTTGGCAATGGTGCACCTGGGTGTGTGTCTCCTGCTTCTTTTCTCCCCATCACTAGTGCTGCTTGCAGATGGTTTTTCTGCGCCTTTCTTCCCCAGCCCATTTTTTTTCTCTTTGTGATCCAATACTTTACTCCCACTGCCGTTAAATTTTCTTTCATCTAACACTCTGGTATTCGTGCTTCCAAAATCATATTCTACCCACTGCCAGCACCTCATCTTCATTTTTCCTTCCCTTGGCAACTCCTGGACTGTTAGGATGGATTAGTCCCTTGAGTTTGGGTACAGGACCTGCTCCCCTTTTGGTCTTTTTGAATTTATATTCATTGCTTAGTTTCCCAGTTGTCTCAGTGAATTCACTGGGGTATTGTTGCTGCTGCTTTTTCCTTTTATTTCTCCTGTAGGATCAGGAACATTTTCAAGAATCAAATATACTTATGATGTCAAAGAAACATCTTTTCCAAGTGCCACTTAATTTAGAGATGTAACAAAGACTTGACACAAGGAGGTTATGAAATATACACTCAATTTTAGGACCCTGTAGCTAGACTTAACCCACTGAATCTCATCTTTTGAGATTAAAAAAAATAATAATTACAAAATCTTTATTTGGTCTCATCTTGTCTATTAAATAAACAATATGTCAGTTTCAACTCTGACTGTTGCCCTTAAAATTTCAACTTACATGAACTCAGTCTATAAGGAGAACAATAAATATTGCTATTTTTTTCTGAGCCAATGTAAGAGGCTCTTACTATTAATCAGGTTCAGTTGATTCAGGATGATTTACATCAGCAGAGGATTTGGTTTAGATACCTGCCCATTTTTATTCTTGTTTTAATATGGCCAACACTCTATGTACCCATTAACTCATTTTATATTGTCATCTTATGGAAAAGCTCTGCAGAATTCAATGGGGAATCATAACCTCACCTAGGAATGTAAAGGATTCTCTAACAGGAATATTACTGTCTATTTCATTCCCAGTCTGTCCTAGATTTCTCCAGAAATGTTAATACTCCTTGTCCATTTATAGACTTGCAGAGAAATTTCTCTAGAACTCAGCTGGGCTAAAATTCTGAAGTAACACACCTTCCCAAGTTATATTTTTAACCACAATTGTAGTCTAGTGAACCCTTCCCTTTTCTAGCTTCCCTCATAGGATTATTCTATGGCATTATACTTCAGTATGTATCAGCAATATCTGTATCAGCAATAAATAAACAAAACCCCAAATATACATATATGTGGGAATATATGCTTTGGCAACATTTTCCATCCGTTAAACTACTCCTGCCTTTGAGTTAAGCTTGTAAGAACAGCTGTGGTTTTGATGCACTCCTCTCAAAGTAAGAATAGTTGTAAAACTGACCTAAGGTTATAAATTCACCCACAATCCAAATAATCCATTTGAGATAAATGATTCTACTTCCATTCGGATTTGGGGCCAGATTGCCACACATCCTTTTTCTCTGGAAATGCAGGAAACTGGCCTCTCAGTACTACTGCTGATAAGTAATTCCTTCCTATTGCATTCTGCACTGAAGTACTAGAAAGCTGCCTGAGCCACCTCTGTATTGTTAGCATCTAAAAGGGCACTGGAAGGGTAGAGGAAGAATATTGTGTAGTTTAGTGGTGATTTTCAATAGGCCTATGAAAGAAAGTTCATATGACAGAAAGCATGTGGTCTCAGGAAACTGGATTCTCATGCTATGGGAAATCCAGTCCTATTTCTGACCTTTCTATGTGATTGGTGTCGCAGGTGACATTGCAGACATAGTCACACCCAGCATAAACCTGAAGTTTGCAAAATAAACCCCAATAACTTATCTTTTCAAACAAAAGAAATCATTGAAAATAGGCTGCAAAAACAGCCATATATTGGCCATCCAGGTAATTTCTTCTTCTGACCCAGGTGAGCCACATGTCATTCATAACAGATATTGTTCTGCCTTCTAGTTAAGATTCTTTGTTGACAGAAATGCCATAGGATTGCCAGCCTATTCCAGTGTACAGCTATTCCTGCTGCCCATAAAGTTTGCCAAGTCTGAATCACATTTGTGGTTGCCATTGTACAGGCAGCTGCAGCAGGATTGCTCCAAAAACTCACAGGTGACAGTGGGAATATCTAGGCTGTTTCAGCTGGGCTCCTTCAAGCCTTTGATTAAGGTGTAACCTGTTATCAAAAGTCCTATGGCAGTAGCCAGGGGTTCCTTTAGTTTGATTTTGTGCATTTGGATTAAATGATGAAAAGAAAGCTTAACACATATTTGCTTTATTTTTTATATAACAAAGTATTTAATTAGTTGTGTCAAAATAAAAAAAAATGGGGGATTTGTTGGTTGGTTTTTTAGTTGTTTTTTTTTTTTTTTTTGCCTTTTAGCACACATAAAAACTAAAATTTATGAAATTATTATTTTTAAAATGTGGGAAAATTCAGTGTCTCCTAAACTAAACTCTAGCTGATAATGTTCTGTGTGTAGATGGTATTTTAGGTGCCTTTCTGTTCATCCTTCTTCAAAAGAATATGGAGCATGAAAGAGGGCTTAAACTGTACATTTTCAGAAGATGATATTACAGATGTTTCTGATGAAGACATGCTTCCACATTGGATATCTTCCTTACTTCATAGTCCAAGGGAGACTTGATCTTAAAACACTCCTGATCTGTGCTGGACAGAAAAATGTGAAGAACCACGACTCCTCTTGCAGTGGACATTTGCAGAAGTAAACGGCCATGAACAGCAGGGATCAAAAGCTGCACAGCCCCTGCACAGCTTCCTGGGGATTTACAAATTTTAATCATAATTTAGATAAAATAAAACTCTAACCTGTAGTGATTGGCAGTTATCTGGATTTGAGTGAGTTGACAGCAGCGTTTATTTATGGAATCATAGAATATTTTGCATTGGAAGAGAGCTGAAAGATCATGTGGCTCCAGCCCCCTTTGCCATGGAGCAACCAGGACCTGCTTGCTCAAAACCCCATCCAAGCTGGCCTTGAGCCCCTATGTCATTTTAGTTTGGTTTTTATACATAAATTGTCAAAGTTGTATAACATGCTCCTGTACATTTCACTTTTGGAGTCCTTTGGAGGACAAATCACATTTTGCTGCCTCCAGATGTGACCACCCCAAAATTTCCTGTTAGAGGTATTGCTGACAGAGCTCGGGCAAAAGAAATCTTGAGAAGGTGGCTTTCCAAATGCATCCAGCCAATGGATATCAGGACAAGGAAGAGATAGCTCTTGGCTGCAAAAATGAAAACATCAATCCTAAATTATTGAATCCGAACACTTCAAGAAAGATTTAACAAGGGTAAAATCCTATATCTTCTATGATCCTATTATTTAATAATGTGGGAAACCAACAACTAGATAATAAATTTGAGAAAAGATTATTATTCACAATAGACTGATGTCAGTGACTTGATTTAATTCTGTGTATTTATTAACAGTTGATCAGACACTTTGAAATAAAATAGCAAATCTTGTCCTATTTTATCTGAGAAGGTAGAAGGGACAGACTCTTCATCGGAAAGGTTAAAGAAAGCATTGGTATAACTTGGAGTTTTGAACTCCAGTCCCTAAAGTGCACTGAGTAGCCCTCCATGAGGGACTTTTGGTAACCTTGCATAACCTTCTGCCTCCTGTCCTCTGTCACAGATATGCCTAAAGCTTTATAGGCACCTTGAACCTCAGTCCCAAAATTTATAGGCTATGGGATGAGGTGGAGTTAAAAACACGTAGGTTCCTTTTTCATGGTGACAGGTTTGTGCTCTTGGACTGAGATCTCTGAACTACATCCTTCTGAAGCATAACAAATACTTTTTTTTCTGACCAGCATTCTGATATTTATGATGTTCAGAATATGGTATTCCTGAAAGACAGAAGAGAGGAATTTTTTTTTTGTCCTTTTGCCCTAAAACTACATTTTTATTCTATATGCACATTTTATAACACCTATACTTCATGCTTTGAGGCTTCCATAGAGTTATGGACTTGGCAGAAGCCTGAAAGACTAACTCACAAAGCCTGATTTAACATCACTATCTCTCTTTTGTGATTTCCAGCTTTCTGAGCTGCCCTAGGCAACCTTTTCCTGGACTGTGGAACAGTTTGTTTGATCTGACTCTACATTGCTTAGAAGTAGGGCTAGTAATTTTGGCTTGTAATTGTAACTAAATATCAAATAAATGCAAAATTGGTAAAAAACTGCATCCTGAACATTGCAATGATAAACTAACACTAAGTACCATTTCCTGGGAAGTTTTTCTGCTCCATCAGGGTCTGAACACTCCTTTTCTTTACAGATACATTCATGTATCTGGACATTCATGTCCTCTCTTTCCCTCATGCCTCTGGATACCACGGTTTGTCATACTCATCTCAGACATTCCTCCTATCCCTCTTCTTTTCCTCAGTCCAGCATAGCTCTGGATGTGCCTGGATGCATCACCACTGATGCTAATCTTGCTGGAACTCTTTGCCCCTTCATATTTGAGGATGTAATCTAAAATCACCTTGTAGGAAGGATGGGGTTAAAAAAGCATTATGGGGTTCACAGTAAAGTAATCTGTGGGCAAGGATAAGGCACATCTAATCTACAGGATGATCTTGCTTCATCAGTACCTTACAATTGTACTGTGGGACCAATTATAAATAGTTCAGTAATCATCAGCTGGGAAATGTTTTTAATGACAAACTTCACTTCCAAAGCTTCTGTGTCCCTTCTCGCTGGACAAACATGTGGCAATCTATTAATATTAAACAAAATGTTGCTTATTTAAATGATAAATGGGAACCATGTTATTGGTTAACAGCTCTGGAAACAGTTTTAAAGGCAGTCATGTAACAAAATGGGAGGAAACCCAGGTGACAACATAGAGCATTAAAGCTGAGGTGGTAAAAAATGCAGGCAATCAGCTAGGAAGGACTGTGAGAACTTAGAAACAGGAGAACGGGGCTCTTTAATTTGGGAATCAGGTTCTAAGCCATATTTTCTGATTGCACAATTGAATTTAACTCTTAGCTAACAAACAGACCTAGAATTTGAAGTGGCAAAGTCCATCTCACAGGATGTTTTCCTTCTGGTTCGTAAGACTTATGAAATACGTTTGGCTTTTTTTTTTTGTTTGTTTTGGGTTTTTTTGTTTTGTTTGGTTTTTTTTTTTGTCACTGCAGTGCAGTTGATTTCAGAGAAGGCTTAAATAACATTGCAGAAGTCTTCCTTTCCAACGGACAGCCAAAACTTCCTTGGCTCACCTGCCAGTTCTATTCTGACTCTTGTGTGTCACACAGCTGTCGGCTCACACCACACAGCTGGATGACTACTGAGTTTATGAGAATATTTGTGACCACTCTTAATTTAGATGAAAGCTATGACTCCAGCAGCCAATGGCAGGCAAACATTGGCTGCCTAAAAGATACGAGCACTTTCTTTTATAAAAATGCATTCTAGTTTCTGGCACTTCCTAGATGGCTGAGCTCAAGGGCTGGAAAATGTGAGGTTGGGACACTGTGATTCAGCTGTTTGCTGTATAGCATTCATTATTATCTTCTGTATTTCCCCACAAGGACAGTTATAAATAATTTTGTAGTGATCAGATGGGAGAAGTAAGCACAATCCTTACTCAGCACAACTAGAGAACAAGCTTTCTATTACCCCTCCCCCTCTTTATCTATCTGACACCCTTGTTGTTCCCTGACCTCTTTTACTACTGGGGTAGTGCCCCCAGCCTGGGTGCTGGTGGTGCAGGAACTCCTCACCTGTGAGGGTGAACAGGAGGGCCAAGAACCAAGAGGAATGCAAGGAACCTGACTCTACCTCCCCCTCCACATGCCAGCTGGAGCAAATGGCTGTAAGTCTGATTCAGGGTCCTCTGAAGACCATGCAAATATTTGTGTTGATTTCAGTGGCTTTGGATCAGCACCTATGTACACAGTAAGGGTTTTTTCCCATAAAAGGACAAAGTCATGTTTTCCTTTCATAGAGAGAAAGGAAGCACCAATACTGCCTTCCCTGCTCTGCTCCTGGGATAGTCCCTCTGGATGTTGCTGTGCATCCTGATTAGCTGCTCCAGCAGATCCCTAGAAAGTCTTACCCATGCACACCCCTCCATTCTTCTTGTTCAGAGACAAAGGAACCATGCATGGTGTTTTCCACCTCATAGTTTTCAATGTTCAAGGGGTTATGAAAGGCCAGGAACAGTATATGAAATGTGTCCATTCCAAGAGAGGGAAAATTAATCCTTTATTACCCGAGGCAACTGTAAGTCAATGTGAGTGACACAACACCTTGATGCTTTGAAAGTGCATTCCACTAGTGCTACTATGCAATTCCTATTTTTCCTCTAAAGCTTTTGTACCTGAAGCTGTGTGGTTTAACTGATTTGGGTTTTTTTAAGGCTTTTTTTTTTTTTTTTTTTTTTTTTGGAAGGACATGGAGGCGGAACTCACAAGCAAATAAAATCTAAGGCTACAGTCCAAAAAAGTTTGCCATTTCACAAGTCACAAGTCACTTAAGTTCATGTTTATGTTGCTGCATCTCTGAAAAAAAAGTGTAATAAGGTCAAGCCCCAGGAAATCTGCATGATAAAAAAAGTAAATGTATAGCCCATGATTCATCAATTTGATTGACTGCTGTTGTATTAATATACTGTGCTTAATCCATTTTCTTCACTTTAATTCTGTGGTTTCAAAGTCTGTCTCATAGGTTGATCAAGTCCCTCATTATAAAGCCATACTTTGAAATTTGGACTACAAAAACTTTCTTTTCCATTCATCAAGATCATAATGAAGATGAAATGAAAAAGATTATGGCATTAATTTTGTGGGATTAAAAAATTATTTCACATTGTTTTTCAGCTGGAAGGAAAAGATGGCTTTCTGTATTCTTTTGAAATGCAAAGGAGTTCAGTTATTCTATTCCTGGAGTATTTTTCTATTGATCTCTTATGATTCATCTCTGGAATAAGTCTCTAGATAAATCAATTCTAAATAAAAATCTTGTTATTTGGGGGAAAATGGACATTAATGGTGTTTTGAGAGCCTTTGCAATGCTTTCATAAGTGACAATACTTTGATGAAGGCTAATATTCTGTGTTCTGGTCAATAATACAAAAATTTCCAACTCTTTATGGACCACCAGTCTCCCTTGGGGCAAAGTAGCAGGACCATTGAAGGAGGTGATGAAGATAAGCATGGTTGTGTGCAAAAAGGAGAAGTTAAGGAGATGTTGGTAACAGGACTATGTAGCAATAACAGCTATGGAGGTCAGAGAATTGTGGAAAAGCAAAGGTCACAGAAATTTAGAGAAGCATGTGGCAAGGGAACATCACTTTGCAAGCAAGGATAAGTTAATCATGGTGAGGGGAAAAAGTGGAAGAGAGGAATGAGATTTGTTGATTCAAGAGCCAAAATCCTGCTTGGCCATAGGAGAAACATAAAGGGTGGTTGATTAAATATTAAATGAATACTTGAAGAAGGTGAGTACACAAAGTTGTGTGAGATGCCATTGATCAGAACAGAAATTGATGCCATGGGATTTCTGCCAAGTTTCTGGAAGAGTCAGGGCAAAAAATTCCTGGCAGATGTCCTAATTCCTTGCTCTTAGGCTATCTATAGATTATTCTTTACAGTCCCCAGACCTTTGTGAACCACCTTAAGGCTTCTCTGGCACTGTCCAGAATCCCTGAAAGCTACAAAGTGTGAGGGTAGAAGTACCTGCTAAGCAGACAAAAGTGGCCTGCCCAAAGGGCAGAAAGCCCACTTTGGACAGAATTATTTTTTTGTTTTTTTAATTACTTTGCATGTTGGAGCAGAAGTGAAGGTTAGAGTTCAAGAGACTTCTTTTTAATTTCTGTGGTTTTTTTTTTCAAGAACAATTATCTGAGGACCCAGCAAGCCTGATTTTTAAACTTCTTACTAGCTCCAGAGAATTCTCAGACACATGAGGACAAATAATCTTCTTATATTAAGTATGTCGTGCCATTTTTCCCTTTTTCAGCCTAGGCTCTTTTCTCCTCATGCTGGTAAACTCTGCTGCTTGAAATGTCTTGGTTGCCTCTCTGGTAAGGCTGGTTGAGACCCAGACACGTGGTAGGGGGTTGTCAGACAGCAAGGCTCCAAGGTTTCAAAGGTAGCATGGGGCACTGGGGTACCCCATGCTGGGGTACTTGCTACACATAATTATGGAGAAACAGTTAATGTTGGCTGATGTGAATCAGCTAACAAGGTGCAGTCAAGCCACAGGGAAGAAGGAAGGCAGAATAAAGAGGTACAGGGGCAAGTTTCCTGCCATGAGCAGGGATAAGCATGGATACTCACTAATTTTAGTGTCACCCCAGTAGGACTAGGAGACATCAGCAGTATGTATTCACAGTCTGGTAGAAGATCAGACTAAGAGCATCACTAATCCAAGTCCTGCACTGTTTGGGTGCTTGTTGCCAGAAATTATGAAGGAATGAGTCAATAAATGCCTTCATTTGGAGTCTGTTGAGTTTTGTGTGTTGCCCTCAGAGATTACAGATGTACCTCTCTTTCTCAGAAATTGTGGAATGAGCCTTGACGGCCAACCTGCCTTATGCACCAGACAGCTCTTCTTTGATTAAAGAATCCTGATATTTCTGGGTTCAGTCAAACTTTTGAAATAGGGCAGAGTGGGAAGTTTTAGAATTGTGAGGTGCAAATATATCAGGAAAAAGAAAAAAGGCACTGTCTATTGAGTAGCAAAATTTTGGGAGTAAGACTACCTGTCAGCAAGAGCAGACAAGATTTGGCTCAATTTAAGGTATGCTAAAAGCCTGGACTGTGAGGACAGATGGGGCATTGCAGCCAAATACCACAACGAGCAGTGCTTGTGAACACTGTTTTAGAGGTGTGGATGTGACCAAACGGTAATTTATGGTGTCTGCCAGAATCCCAGGGCTTTCCAAAGGAGTGATTCAAGAGTGGAACATCGTATTACTGTGACAAAATACTTGTGCTGCCTTATGCAGCTGTCTTAGCTCATGTATAAGAGACAAAAATAGGAGAAGTAAGAAATAATGTAAAGCATCTAGCATATGACAAAAAAAAAAGATAGTAATGAGTACAGGAAATAAAACTGAGATATAACTTTATCTGATTATGGAACTACCCAGTGGAAGGAGGGTGACACTGGTAGCCTGTTATGGTCAGTGAGCTGTTAATGATGGCCAGTCTACTAGAAAAAAAATTAAGATCCATGGCTGTGAATTCAAGAGGAACACTAAAGACTGACTAAATGTCACCAAGTCCTGGAGATAAGTGGGAGCTGGACTGTGCACATATCCACAATGCTTTCAGACTAATAAACCCTCAGGTTATTGTGGCTGTGGTCTTGGTCCTGGGCAGCAACAGGAGCAAAAAATTGTTCTTAAATCTCTCTCACTAGGGACTGGAAAGGGGAGAGCTTGAAGCTGTGGTTACCTCTCCTGCCCCTGCTGCCAGTGCCATTGTAAATTTATATTGTGTCCCATTAAGGCTTTAGCACCTTCTGCCTTCCTAGTGCTGCTTCAGTGCCAGCTGGTCTCTGCTCTCTGCACCCGCTTGTCCTTGTCCCCTGCTTGTCTAAGGGAAAGCGCTGCCTATGAAGTAACTGGATATCCAAAATAAGAAACAACAGCCTTTTTTAATTGTGTAAAGATATGAAGAAATATCCAAGCACAAGCAACAAGCACATCTTGATAGGACATCTATCCAAGCAAAAAGACAAGCACATCTATTTGAAAATAATATCTGCTAAGTAGATACAATGCATTTATTTTTGAACATGAAAACTTTTCCTGGACATGTGGAACTCTTGATGACTTTTTGTTTTTAGAAACTAGACTCAGATTCAACAAATACTCTCACAAATATTGAAGTCTTCGGAAAGTTGGGTTTGGATGGTGGGTTCTGAGTGGAGGATATGGGCTCTTCTAAATAGTATGCTCTAAATCAATAGTGCAGAATTATAATTTCCATTCACACTGAATAAATCCTTTCTATAAGACCTGTCTTACAGCAGAGTTTGTACCAACTCATCTTTGTGGAATTTCTGATTTACTCTAAATGTAGGAAAATGAAAATGGAATCAGTGGAAGTGGTTCTTTGATAGACAGGTTAGAGTTTGCAAGGCCAGCTGCTATTTCTCATATCTGAGGTAGCCAAGTAAAGGCCAAATAAACACATGGAGTAATTACTCAGCAGAGAGGGGCTTATATGGAGTGGAGGGAAATTAATTCTGGAAGAAGTCTCAGAAAAAGAAGATATAGGCAATCAAGGCATGATTATTTTAAGAATCACAGACTATTTCTTTGCAGAGTGGTCACAGTAAATCTCTGCTTTCACCAGTACATATAGTGATATAAGGGGTTATAAAATTAATCTAAGAATTAAGAGATTGGCTCAAAATGAGGCTCCAACAGTAGTTTAAAATGATGAGCTGAGCCAGACCAAAGATTTGAGATTATGAAAATAAGAATTAGAAGGGAGGACAGAGCTGAATTATCAGAATTTAAATACACAGGTTGTAGAAGAAGACCTATTACAAAAATCATGCTCAGGAAATACTTCACGCTTCAAGAACATAGAAATATTATACCTAATAAGGTAGGCTAGACTTGAGTCCTATGTAAGAAATCACTGTCTAGACTTATCTTTTTTAACCTCAAGATTATATGTTTGAGGGAATTATTCTTGGCTTTTTTTGGGAAGCTAGGGTCTGGAAGTTCTTTGCTAGAGAGATTTTTCTGGGACAATATTTTGCTACACTTCTATCTTAATTTCCATTTTGGCTGATCTGCCGGTCATTGTGATATCTAAATTCCATACACAAAACAAAAAAAACCATGCAAACATATTTAGATGACATAGAACTAGTGAATATACATGGAAAATTATGCCTTTCTGTAAGCAGAAATGCAATACAAAAACATATTTAAATGAAAACAAATTTATAGATCTGTAATTATAGGATTTATCATGTTGAAAGCTTATAATTTTAGACTTTGAACTGTATGTAAGAAAAATACAATCTTGATTTCACACTGCAGTATCTCTGAATGGTTTTTCTCGTGTCTCTATTCCAATGTGTAAGACCTCTGTTCTGCAACACTTCAGTATGCAACTGGGTCAATTTTGTTTAGGACAGCAATCAACCTAAATGAGTAGTATATTTGGAGTCAGATTCCCCAAAATGAATCTGAAAAGTTAAAGAAAAGTTAAAATTACTGGCATATATAATAGGTTCAGTGTAACTGCTCAGATATGGACAGATATTTATGAATTTGCAGGAGGGAGTTATTAGCTCTAGATCTTATTTTAGATTCTGGTCCAGTTTATTACTTTGTCTGGTCAGAAATAAATGCATGGTTTAGATCTTAGGGATTAATCTTGCAAATATGTAATGCAGTTTTAACTTCATCATATCTGAAAAAGTTTTAAGGCATGTTAATATTATCAGGCTAAGGTTCCCTGGGCAAGGGAAACCTGACTTTCTCATTGACTTACAATTGGGATCAGCAGAGTCGGGATTTGCATTGGTATCCATGATATATGAGTTTATATCCTTGATATAAACCATAAGGAATACATATATGTTTTCAAATGTCCTTTGGGAACTTTCAGACCACTTTTCTGTAATCTTGTGTTCTTTTTCAGACCCTGCTTTCTGGCATGCTTCTGCTCTAAAACCAAGATGCAAAAAAGTTTAAAGGACATAATAGCCATCTCATTTTCAGTCTGAATGATGATAATAATGGGTCAGTAATCAGAGGAAGAGGACCATGGTTCTTGTTTAAAGGGGATACACCTGTGAATAACATCTTAGTCAACACATCCTTAACGGACACCAGATTGCTGATATTCACAGCTGATTGCAATTCTGAGGCTGCAAGAGAATTAAGGCTGACTACCTGAAGGAAGATGGGGTTTCTAGGAGTGTTTTTAGGAGGATTTGTCATGATTAAAGGTATTATTTTTCTCTAAGGTCAGTAATGAAGGAGATACAACTTTATCACATTTTGAAGTGTAGAATAACGGACTAACTCAGGGTGGGGGAGACATCTTGTTCTTGAGCAGGGCCAGCTCTGAGATCAGACCAGGCTGCTTGGAGCTTTATTTAGACCAGTCTTGAAAACCTCCAGTCTTCCTAGGTCTTCACTACCCAACTGTCCTACTACAGAACACTTCTGTGAGGCAGCAGGAGCTGCTGAGCTGGTTTATGTGCTTTCTTGTGGCAAGGAAAGAACAAGAGAAAATCGGTTTCCCAGACACAGTTTTCATGAACCAGGATGAGAAGGTCCCTGAGAGGGAAAGAGAGGTGAGTTGCAATCAATTTCTGTGCATTCTGTTTCTAAGAGTGGTGGGAGCTTGGATGTGGAGCAGCTGTGGGATGTGATTTTTCTCTTTTGTGGTATATCTGCTTTCTTGAAAATAATTTTGTGATACCAGCAGTGTTTGTGTAGTTAATTTCAAAACAATGTAATTGAAATATCTAACAGTTAACAGAGAGGTTAGTGGTTACTTAGTATTGTAACAGTAAAAAATCACACTAACATAGTAAAGCTAGATGACCAGCACTCAGCTTTTAAAACAGTTGAATGCCATTCTGATTAACAATAAGTTGTTTAGCAGGTCTACTGGATGGGGCATAGATATTCTTATAAATGTATAAGGTATAATTATCTCTTAATGGTGAAAAATATACCAAGGATGTAACACAAAAATTTAGATCCTAGTTTTCTGCCAAAATACGTACAGTGCAAATAATCCTTTCAGAGGCTCGTGGAAGAAAGTTAAAGGGCTTAGCAGACTTAGAATGTGCTAAATGAAGTCAGAAGTCAGTGAACTCAAGTGATGGTATGGCCACTGTATATATTTAGAAGGGAAGCAAAGCTATCAAGTAATCTCTTAGCCTGTGAGAAAGGCTGGAAAGGCCAAACCTACATTATTTCCTTAATTTTTTTAAACTTTTTTTTTCTCCAGCCTATGGTTTTGGCATGTTGAGTTAGAATCTTCTCCTCCAGCAGATAAGTTGAAGTGCTTTCATTGCAGGATTCCACTGACACATGAGATGTACCAAAATCTCTTTGACTGGAAATAATGATTGATGATGTGCTTATTTGAGTCAGAAGTTATTATGTGTTATAAAAATCTATGCAATGCATGCCAAGCAAAAAAAGAAGCCTTAAATTGAGTGAGAACTAATATCCAACTGGGATGGGTAAGACTGGTTACTTAGGAAGCTTACCATGATTTGTGCGTCGTGACAAAGGAATTTGAACATCAGTAAGGTAACTGGGCAAGTGGAGCGACTTCAAGAGAGAGAGGCCACCCAGAGATTCACAGCATTGTTACTATTTCTAAGCAAACCTATTCCCTGATTTATTATAAATATTCCACCGAGCATATTGCTATGGGATGATAGCAAGCACTCCTGTGATTACAAGGGGAAAGACTCAGGAGACGGCCACAGAGGAGCTCAAATTAATTTTTTCTGCTTAAGAAAATGTCTGAAATTAGACAAGTTTATGGGGATTAGAGACTGCACTTCTGGAACAAGATGATCTGGGGACATATCCTTTGGACACACAGATTTGACTGTGATAGAACTGTACTCAGACTGCAAAATGCAACTGCTGGTTATTGGATTGACTTAGGAGTGGTTTCATGTACATGTTTATAAATCACTTGAGGTAAAAAGAGACCATATTACCACAGGAATCTATATGATAGAAACTACTTTACAGATCACCCTTTTATCCTCAAAAAGTGTCCATTTATCATGAAATTGATAAAATAAAAGCCTTCAATTTGAAAGGGGCATGATTAGAATATGCATGATTATGAGAGGAAGCACTGAAGTGGTCTATGAGGGCTCTTTTCAGGGAGATCCTTGCCTAAGCATAGATTTTTGCAAAGGTGTTGGAAGTGAAATGGAACATGCTGAGATCGGGAGGGTGTCACTAGGTAGTGTCAAAATGTCTCTGTGCTGACTGTTAGAGAAGTGCTAATGGAATTTTAAATAATCTTTTCTGCTTCTTAGGTCTCATAATGTGTAGCTTTCTTTGCTCCAAGGACCTGAGTACATTATCACAGTTTAAGTATTAACAGGTTTCTAAGAAACAGAATGCTGATAAACAAACAAAAATTTGAAACAATAGGAAGATCTTTCTTGCTTTTGTCCGAATTTGATCAATTATTTTGGATTACATTTTTTTAATGACAAAAGGTATTGTTTAAATTTAATTTGCTGTATATTACATCTCAGAAATTAGCCATTTATAAATTTGTAGTATGTTCTCCCTTCCCCCACATACAGGATTCCAGATGAATTAATAACCAATTGTGTTCAGCAGTCCATAAATTTGTAGTCTTTTCAGCCAACCTTTATGAATATTTGCATGGGTTAGCAAAAATAGTTTGGTTATGAGAATATATTCTGGAGCATTTTACAAATTTATTCACATTGAGCACTATTGCAAAACATCATACATCTTGCTGCACAGAGATGATGTTAGAGACTTCAGGGCAGAAGAACAGAGGTTTCAGTGCCAGAATGTAATGGGTTTCTTGAACCGAAGGTGGTGAACCATGGTTAGCCAAAAGTACTATATATCAAGAATGATGAATAGGGCAGAAAACGAGCTCCAAGAATGTACAATAGCTCCCATTAAAGTCTCAGAGCATTTTTCATGCAAATCCATGGGACTTCTGCTTAGGGAATAAGTTGATGATCTTTCTTATAAGCACCTTTCTTATTAGCACTCATGATGGTAAATGTTCTCAGAAGAGAATTTTAGGAGTCACTGGCTTTTGTTTCTGAGAACAAATATAAAGCAAATGGAGCCCTTAGAAATGGAAAGCCACATGAACTGGCTCACAGAAACCTCCAGAAGTGCTCCTACTTCTGAGTTGGTTGGGCAGCCTCATGAGCTTCAGGGTGCATGGTGACACTGTAATGATAAACTATGGGGAACAGAGGTGATCACTGCTAACAAAGATCTGAGTCATCACTACAATCTGTTTATGACTGTGGGGAATTATGAGAGTTTACGCTGTGTTTTCTTCTGTGGCTATGGATTAATTCTTTACTAATTGCTTGAACTCATATATAGTAGTTGTTAGTTTGGGTTGAAATATTTGCTTTTCTTATCTAATTTTCCAAGATTAAAAAAATATCTGGAGTGTAAAGGGATATAATTTAGCTACTGAATCCAGTGGCTGGGTCTTTTATGACCCAGCCCATATCCTATGGCTAATGCCAGAAAATACCAGCTCTCCTTTGTGTTACATTGCAAGGTCTAAAATGCTGAAAGAATATTGTCTTTCATTGAATTAAACAATCTTTCAGCAGTTCCTCAGATAAGTCATATAAGCAGTAATTTTATGTACAGCATTAAAGGCTGAGGTGCTCACTTTGCAGTTCACAATCTTTGCCCACCTTCCAAACTCTAATAGGGCTTTTTTAATGGGTAATCTACTGGTGCCCACTCACAGAGTACTACTGGTCATGTTACCATAAATATTTGTGTGAATGAACTCAATAATTCCTCTGGCACATCACATCCCTTTTCAACAAAGCAATGTACCTATCTGAAAAGAAAACCCAGTCAGGTTTAACTCTTCAGTGGTGTTTTGTCTGTGATGGCTCTCAGATCCAAATAACTTTGCTTAGAAATACTTAAAAATATTTTCAAGATCTATTAGAACATAATTATTGCATAGCAACCCTTCCTGGATTATTGATCACTATTTTTAATGTAATGAGACAGCTGCAGTATTTTCCAATAAACTTGTTTTTTAAAGTGTGCCTTCATGGTCTACTGCAGAACCCTGAAACTTCATTATTTCTGTATGTGTATACATTCAGCCTTAAAGAAAATCTTTATTTTTAAATAGAGTGTAAGCCAGACATTCTAGTCAAGAACTGTAGTAATTATCTTCCTAGAAAATAAAAAAGTTCAGGTGGTATTTTCTGCTTGTAAATAGAAGTGATGAAGCGGTTTCACAGTTAAATTGCACTTTCCTAATTAAAATACTTTTCATTTACTTCAATAGTTACTTAAGACTCTTTTGATTACTCCTCATATTTTCATTATAAGCAGTAAGAAAAGTGACTTTATGGAACCTCTTGCATATCTTTACCTCCCATTTGTCTCTTTCAAGGTTGAAGAGCTCTAGATTTCTCCTCAAACACAGGCTACCCCATGCTTCTAATTCTTCTTGTCATATTTTTTTATACTGTTTCTAGTTCTTGGTTTGGTTAATTTTTGTTGGGGTATTTTTGAGAAGTCATGAGAACCACATGACTTGGTGACTTGATAATGTTCTTTGCTTTTGTTTTTAGAGAGATGCTTAGAGAAGTACATTAGAGAAGGTAATTGTACAGAGTCCCTCTATTGTCCCAGTGCCTAGAGCTTACTTTAGTAACAGAAACTCTTTGGTCAGAAATGTCTAGGGCAAAGACTAACCCAAATTCTCTTATCCAAGTCAATGTGTAGGTCTGCATTTTCCAGAGCAAAAGTGGTTGGGTATAAAAAGGAAGAAAAGATCAGGGACCCGTTTATTTAGAGAGATGAAGCAGTGTGAAACTCTGACCTAGGAAGTAAATTCTGGATTAGAATTATAGAAGTTGTTACCTTTTTTTTCAAATGTTACTAGGGGGTGGTGGGGGAAGATTCAATGGTTGGACCCAAAATAAATAAGTACTTGCGGTCAGCTCAAAATCAAATTTTTGTGTGAATTGAAACAAACAGTCATTGCCAGTAGGAATGCTCAAACCCTTATGGAGAAAATGCAGTTTCTACAGTCTGATCTCAGAAGCAAAGGTTCTCAACAAATATTCACCTTTTGCACCATATGCTTTCATGACCCATGGTAACCCCACATCCTGTTGCTATGAATAAGACTAAAGGCTTTCCTATATATGTTTTCATTTTTCCCATTTCTAAAAGAAATGGGATGTTGTTTAACAGAAAATCTAATTTGGATGTGATTATTGCTGTTGAGAGAATAAGTGCTGGGTAGGGAGCCAGAAAATGTTTCTAGCTACAAGCAAAGAAATCAGCAAGATGGGACTCGGCAACTCCATAACTCCATGCCCCTGATTAACAACAAAAAAAAAAAAAAAACGAATGCAAAGTTTTGAGAGACGGTCTGTCACTCATAAAGAAAATACTTTTGCATGTTGGGTAGTGAAGAAAGTATTTGCCTGGGTTGTAACAGTCCCAAAGGACCTGTAAGCAAGTGGGAGAGATCATAAACATTTCGTGTTTGCAATGAGAAGATAAAGAAAGGCACATAACTCTCACTTCTTGAAACTTTTGTGCATCTGCAAAAGAAGCAGGGGTTTCTAAGTTTTTTCTGAGGGAGAAGACTGATGCTTTGCTCTGTTCACTAGTACCATCCTGGCTGTGGTTGATCTGAAGGTTGGGAAGAAGGACTGAGGCACTATGGTTAGAGTGATATTACAGCTGCATCCACCTCTGGGTAAAGATGTTCTCATATGAGAAGAGTAAATAAACACAAAATAACACAAAATTAGTTGGGGCTGACGGGGAAGAACATGAGCGAATTGGGATATAGGTTGACCTCCCCAGCCCCTCTACCATTGTAGAGGACATTTCTGTAAGAGCAACCAGCCAAGCATAAGATCTTAGACCCTGATAAGTAAATTATTTAACTCCACCCTGAAATTCCTCAGATTGCATGCAGTCCCCAGGTTCCTTGGAAATTTTCTTTGGCATCATTTTTAATGACAGTAGAGAACAAGTGCAAGACAATGTGAATGCAACAGAAGACTGGCAGAGTTTGCAGTCAACAGTTTGTATAACATGCATGATTCTGAAAGTCACCTTTGATTTTATCTTGAGGGGGTTTGCTCCGAGTCTGTTACGATCCCTCAGAATTGCTCACTCCTCCACTGTGTGCTGGTGTCACTACCAGCAACAGAAGTAATTTCTTCTGTAAAGAAACCATGGTCTGTGCTAAGCCAGAAGCTGCTCCTGTACATGCCTGGAGTTGTAGCATGACTGAGAACTCTCCCTCAGTTAAGCTGAAAAGGAGGATGTTCAGTAGATCTCTGTTGAGACTCTGTTGCTTATAAAAATAAGAAAGCATGACTTATTACAGAAATTGTCATTGCTGAAACACATTCTTTAACTTATAAAAGTTATTAAAAACTCACCACTGAAATTATTTAAGTAGCTCTGTTGGAAATCCTTTTCCTTTAAAGATTTCAGGCCAGAAAATTGTATTTCTAATATTTTTTTAAGAAAAAGAAAATCCTCTACAGAAAGCAAGTATCCTTGTGAAAAGTTGTTGGTTCGGTTCATTTTTCCTTGCCAAATCCCCAATTTTCTATCACATAGTTTCAACAAAATTTTTCTGAGAGCCTGAAGACCAAGAGAGATCAAATGAAATCTATGAAGTGCTCTTAAAATTGAGAGGAGGGGTAAAATCCTACAAAGAAAAAAGTATTAAGTTGTTTGGACCAGAAAAGAATATTTGGGATGATTACTAAGACTTGTCTGTGTCTTGTTGATTTGCCCTGTAACTGCTGAACAGCTAATGAAGCAAAAGTTCAACTTGAGCAGTTTAATCTAGAGCTGACGGAAAAAATACTTGGAGTAAAACATTTCAATATAAAATGGCTTTTTTCCAAAACCAGAACTTTCAGGAAAAGCTTTCAGTTTCTCCTAAATTTTCTTCTTTTTTATTGGAAAAAAATTTGTTCTTCTATTAATACCTTTTTTTCCTCCCTCCCTGCACCCTACTTTCTTTTGCCTCTGAAAACAATGTAAAGACTAATGTCTAGTGACTGTTCACTCCTGAAATTTTATTTAAGATTTTCTTTGTTTTATGGTGGGTTTTGTTTGTTTATTTACCAGCTTTGAAAAGCCTCCAACATTACAAATAGAGAAATCTTTGAAAATATGCAGATTAGATTTTCTGCTGAATAAAGTTAATGTTTCCAGAGAAGAAAAATGGGCTCAAAATTGAAATTTAATTTAAAATTTGACAAAAGCTTTGTAGGTCAAGCCACATACGAAAGAACAATGTCAAAATGTTTTTTCCAGACCATCAGATTATTCTGTTTTCCTGTAGATTGCAGATCATAGCATGTTACCAGTTATTCCTGCTTGAGTTTAGTTTCTGTGCCCAACAAATGTGGGACTTCTGGGACTGTGTGGCCATCCCTTTTGCTTGTGAGGTTTCAAAGGCTGGCAGATGCTGTCAATTACCACTTGAAGAAACTTGACTGATAATCTTGCCACTGCAAGATTGCAGTGCAACAAAGACTGTATTTTCTTCAAACCTCATAGGATGCTCACAGGAATGGTTGAATTTCTGAGTAGACATGGCTGGGCTCCTTCAGAAACACTTGGCTTAGGCACCAGGATTCAAGGCTGCAAAAGACAAGGACCTGGGTAGATGCTTAGACATTTTGTCAGTGCTGAACTTCGGTCTGCTGCAGATGAGCTCCTGCCTGAGGCGCCTTAGGTCTCTCTGTACAGCTGTTCTCCCTGTTCAACAGAGATATCTTTAGATACAGGCTTAAATATTTTACTGACTCTGGACCTCAGTTAATGTGAGATATCAATCACAGGAGTCAGTGCCTCTGGGTGTACAATCAACCAGCATAATCCACGGACTGAAAGCAAATGCTAACTGAACATCTGAAGCAGAACCCCAAAGAAAGACAGCAAATAACTGCTGGTCTTGGGTGAAAATAGGTATCAGGGTATGGATTGTTGGAATCCTGGATGCTGAGAATTTTAAACCTTATGTGTTTAAAGGCACAGACTTGCAAGAGAGCACTCCATTTGACCTGAGGCTGTGGAGATGACTTCCAAGATTGATTAATAGCACTGGGATTATGGGTGTGTAGTTGGTTAGAAGTGTGTAATATCATAGGATGGAAAACTTATAGTTTGGGGTTTTAGAATCTAGAAATAAACATGAAACAAGATGGAGGTTTTAGGGCACAGGCAGGTTGTTCTTCTTTGCCTTTTTCTTCCTTCTTCATGGGTTTGGGTGATGTTTTGTGATTGGACATTGCACATTGGGCATTGCGGACTTCGAGGGATCAGTTATTGGGTTAAAAGGGAAACTAGTCTAGGTGTCATTTCTTAATTGAATAGTTTAGTCTTAAAAGACCTGGTAAAATGAGATAGTTGGCCATTTTGTGCCTTGCTAATGAATGACTGCAGAACTCACGTCTGTGAGGCTGTAACATCGATAAGAAACAATAAACACCTGAGTATAAACATGGAATACTGTCGCAAGTGCCTTCAATCCTGACCTCAACAGAGGTAGAAAAAACAAGCAGAGAACCCATAGTGGATGGGTCAGACTCTCCTTGAGGTCTCACTGCAAAATCTCCAACTTTACCAAGTTTTCTAACCTGCCAGTTGGCAAGCACCAGTACTACTGTCCCACCATGATGGAACTCACAGGTACTGATGTAAGGAGCTCTATTCTGCTCCCCTTGGCTGCAAATAACTCAGGTGTTCTCCCTTACTGTTTTTTTATTTGAGAACAGATAATGTAACATCTGGGAGAAGAATCAAGGGGCACAGAGACAAGAGGCAAAGGAACTGGGTTATGATTATGTAAGAAACAGGAAAGATTTTTTTGTGGTATCCTGAATTTTAAAGGATAGGTGCAGGCAAAGTGTGTCAAGAGAAGGCAACAAGGAACTGTGAGATTAGGAAGAAGTCCAAGAATTATTCTAGATTTTGAACAATATACGATCAAGGATATGAAAGAAAATTTAAAGGAATAAGTGAATCAAACAGAGGAGCTTTTGGTAGTTTTGAGGAAGGAGGAAATATATGTAGGAGAGGAGAATTTAAAGCAGGGAGGCATTAACATAGGAAAGAAAAGTAATGAATTGGGAAATGTGTGTCAAATTTGATTCCGAAATAATAGCTTTGAGTAGGTGGGAAGGAAAGGAAAAAGATCACAGAGGAAGTAGCAGGGGCTGCAGAAAACACATGGAGATGGGGAAAAATATCAGGAGCTCAGAGAAATGTAACAGTGAATTGTGAAGAGGAATATTTTGAGGTGAAAGGCATGCAATAAAATATTTTTTTCCCTTTTATTTTTCCTGTTTGTTTGTTCACTACAGACAATATGATTGTTTTCTCCCTATCCATGTTGTTGTCCCTCTAGCTTTGCTGATTTGATACCCATCCCTATCACTAGAGGACTTGGCGTGCAGAAACTAGAAGGATATGATTGTACACAGTGTCATCTGCACATGCTTAGCTAACAGCACAGGAATCAAGCTTAGACTGACTCTAGCAAATTAAGCCATGCCAGGGAATGTTCCTGAGAGCTGGAGACCACTTTTTGCTATGAAATTTTTAGCATGGATGCTGACCACACTCTGACCCAGGTCAGGTAGCACTGTCCTAGATGATTCCCAAATATGGCTGGAGAGCTAGTGCATGCCAAGGGCAGCTCCCAGGAGGCAATTTGGATGCACT
Source organism: Taeniopygia guttata (assembly GCF_048771995.1). Taxonomy (NCBI): domain Eukaryota; kingdom Metazoa; phylum Chordata; class Aves; order Passeriformes; family Estrildidae; genus Taeniopygia; species Taeniopygia guttata. Next base: position 53,774,153 of record NC_133025.1, on the reverse strand, counting down.
CGGCCCAGTTTGGCGGGTAAAGGAATTGAATAGGATTGAGGCAGCCTGTTCTGTGCCAGATGTTGCTGTGGGCCAGGGAACATTCCTTAGCACATTTAGTTTACTAGCATGGATGCAGCCAAAGAGTGCATTGTTTCTTCTCTTTAAAAGAGAGGATGCAGTTGCTCCTTAGCTTAGAACAAGGTGACCTTCCTTTAGATAGAAAAACGTACAGAGAACCTTCTAGAAGAAGCACATGAAAGGGAAGAAACAAAGTACACGCAAAATAGTAGAAGCACTTCTAGGCAATGAAAGAATGGGAAGCTACAAAACTAGAAGCGCATGTATAAATCTGGGGTCAGGAGAGGAGCTAAACTGAAGCTAGAGCTGTATATGGATATTCTGGAACCTTTGCCTACCCTGATGAAAATACCAGTGCTGTATTTGGACAGGAGATAGCACATGCACTCTTTTCTGTGCTTATAAGCACTGGGACAGAATTTCAGACATAGGAGTGGACAGTGTTACTTGTTTATCATCCTCTGTAATGGCTGTACTCATGAAAGCACGTGTAGTGAATTATGCTGCTGTAGGGAGAACATGCAGTCTAGAGGCAACATGAATCTAGTGGGAAATGTGCAAATGCTGAACCTGCAAATTGGCAGATGATCTGATAGAGGTACTTGGATGTTAGGTACAACTAGACCTGGAAGTAAATACACAGCTTTCAGGTCTTTCTTCACTTCCTGCTAGCATTAGTTAAAGTCCAGATGTTTATGAAAAATTCTTTATATAATTATAATTAATGTATTTTAAAATGGTTTTGTTTTGCTTTGGCTTACCTAAATTGTACCCCCGTTCCTAGATTCAATCAGTCAGCTAACAGAAATTATTGTTTAAAAACAGCTTTTAATGTGAATACTCTGTCAATGAATACTATCTTCTGTTGTGCCAGAAGTTTTGCTTTGCTCTGTTAGCAAGGAGAGTCTACAAGAAGATCCTGCATGTTTGCAGGACATTGGAGAGTTTAACAGTGGAGCACATTCAGGGCTGTGATCTTGTCCAGTGAAGTCCTCTGGCCTCGTGCTCTCCATCTGTTTCCATTCAGGTCGAGTGCAAATGCTTCTCATTTATTACTGTCATCTGTATGACAGGAGCACCGAGAGGCCCCACCTGAGATCAGCTCCTGCTGATTCTAGGTAAGGTGCAGAGACTCATAATTACTCAGTTTATAGCACAAACGGCTGGGACAAAAACAGGGATGAAGTAAAGGGCTTCAGGTGGAAGATCAAGAGCTCCAATGCAAGTAGATTAAGATGAAATCCTGCCCTCATGTCAATAAAAATTTCGCCATTCATTTCCATGTGACTTGGATTCCTATCCTGGCTGACTTGTCCAAAACTGTAGGGGAAGTCTGCATCAGAGACAGGAATTTAACATTGAGTCCTTGTCCAGTGACATCATCCTTCCTGACTAAGGGGTGGAATAATTAGATCTACACCATACACAGTTCTCTCAACAAAATTAATGGAAGTTTTGCATTTTGAGGGGCTACCGGCTTGATCTGTTTGTTCCTTGTACATCTTTTCCCTTCACTTCTTGGTAGACCTCTGAGTTCTGACTGTGTGAGATGAATAAACTCAGCAGGTTCACAAAGAAGGCACATATGAACCTTCTACAGCCTGAATGAGAGCTTAAGGTTGGAAGGAATCCAAAACCACAAAAGGAAATTCAGCTGAAATGACCAACTTTTGCCTGGTTTGGGGTCAAAACCTAGGGAAAACAACACTTCAGATGGTTTCTATATAAAAAAACATGAAGCCACCCAGGTTTATAGAAAACCACTTCAAATTTTCTTACTGTGAAGCCAGGTTCAGAAAGAAAGTATGGAAAATTGAGTAATACTGCTCAAGTTCCAGATTGATGGCACAGATTCAAAATATTTTAAACCTGCTGTATTCTAGGTTCATTTCACTTTCAAAGCTTGGCGGGAATCCAGCAGCTACCTCAAATGGTATAGTACCAAGATACTTACCAGACATTTGTAGTCTTCTCCACCAAACCATTTGCTAAGCTTTCTTAGCCCTTTTTTTTTTTTTTTTTTTTTTTTTGCATTTACATTTAAACCTTAGGGACTTGTGTTGATCCTACCAGAAAACTCATGACTTCCATGTGTTCCAGGTCTGCCCCAACAAAGGAGACAAAATGCTAAGGTCTAAACTAAATACAAGAGTTCTCCTTAATGATATGCCATCAGCCTACAGTGCCTGTAAAAGAAAAGACTGTAGAAATGCAGCAAATCAGTAATTTTGGTAGAGCTAGACTTCATGAAGACTTGTTCTTGCAGCACTTGACAGTTGTCAGCTTCATCTTCAGTACTATATGAGAGCCTTGTTTTCATGGTGAAATGTGAGACAACAACCCTTCCTATGGACTACAAATGTGTTTGCTAAAACTTGATGCTGTTAGATAAGGGTCTGCAAACAATGATATATTGGCCACTTACACAGAGCAAAAGCCTGGAAAATGACAAACCTCCTAAGAGAAAATGGTCCTGATTGAAATCTCGCTGAAAATATTTGCACTGCTTTCCTCATAGAATTTGAGTACTGTGCTTAAGTCTGAACTAGATAGTCACTAGCTTGGAATTAAGTCAGGTGAAAAAAAATCAGTATGCTTTCAATAAATGCTTTCTTCTTGGGAAAATCTGCTAATGATGAAACTTGAATGAAGCATTCAAAACAAAACCTAAGAATTTGAATTCACTAAATGTATTTAAAAAGCTCTTTTCTAACTGAAAGACTATATGCACAGACCTGCTTGAAGGATCTCAGGTAGAAGTTTTGTTACCTGTGGTTCAGGTGCTGCCTGTTATCCATTATGAGCTGAGAAAAACTGCCCTTCACAGCATCTCATCAATGTTGTTATCACAAAAGCAAACCAGGATAGCATCTTTAGTCCATGAATAAGACACAAAAGCAGGTAACACAGAGATAAAAAGTAGCTTTTCTCTAAGACAACACATTTCACTCTGTGTATGTTTTTAGCAGTCCTCTGAAGGTTGCCTTTAACCTTCTCTGAACCAAGAACAAGGTTTTCATAGAAAATCAATGCTGTATTCAACTTTACTGAATTTAAACTTTGCTAATGTTAGCCATGATATTATGTGAATAACATTCCTTCTGCTAGTCGCTTTTATAATGATAAGAAACAAAATTGAAATGGAGAAGAAAAAAAATAAGGATATAAACTGCAAGTAAACTAGATAACATCTAATCCATGAAAGAAGAGGGTCCATCTTACACCATTTTACTTATGTTTGTATTGTGTCAGATAATACAGAAGCTTGTAGGATACAGATGCCCTAGGGAATTACCTGCAATTTAATCCTGCCACTGCTGCGAAGGAAGAATTTTGTCCAACCTATAGGAGTGATAAGTGCTTAGATAAGAAAAGTTCTGATTTCATTTCAGTGCTACCATCTGGTGGGCAAAATGCAGACAGCAAAAATCACATTGCTGTAACACTGGAACATTCTGATACAGTGAGTTTTTGTTTTATTTTGTGAAGGAAACATAAGATATTATTAAAACAACTTGAACATCTGGTTTGGGGATAAAGTCATTTTGGAGTGTTGCTGCCAACCCTCAGGGCCAAGTGCAAAGAGAACAACCTTCCCTTCCAGACTCTCCATAATGCGTAACACCAAACTAAAATTTCATGTCCAACATAAATGAAGAACAAAATATACTGTAGCTGTACACATCTAGGGAAATTCTGCTGATAGCTTGAAAGCCAGAAAATTGTATGAGATTGTAGCTGCAGAATTTTAAAAATTAATAGCAGGGAAGAGGAGTCATGTTTATTTTATTATGGGTAAGTTAAAGACAGTTACATCAAGCATTTTGGGGAAAAGAAATAGAAAACAAAATCCATAGGAAATCTATGTGATTAGTTATTGAAAGAATCTGTTAAGATGCCATAATGAAGAGCAGTGCTGTTTTCTTTGGTACACTTAGAACCTACACTGTGAAGGTGGAAATAAGGGTCAGATCTGATCTTCTCCAACTAGTGCCTGAACTTTTGAGATATGGAAGAAAAGGGACTAATTGTTCCAATTTCGTTACTTACTTTCAAATGAATCTAGCCCAAACCCTGAAACATTTATGCAAACTTCTTGCCTGTTAAGATGTATGTAACTGTCATAACCACACCACTTTAATTTTTACAAAACTTTGAGGGTGTTTTGCTGAAAAAACTTCTTCAGCGTAGAAGTTCTGGTTTCATTTAACCTTAATATGGCTGAGATTTTACCCTTGGCATTCTTCAACTTTCCTATACTGTCATTTTCTCAGATGTAAGTAAGAACTAGCCACTGGCGTCTCAAATGTTTCTAGTCCCAACTCAAATGCTCTTTTTGGCTATCTGCCTCCATGCAAAAATTAAGTATCTTTTAAAAAATGATTGAAGTTCTATTATACCATCAGGGATTGCTGTCACTGTTAACCTGGCATAACTCTATTAAAAGGAAACCCAGCTAGAAAAAATTAATCAATAATGAGGTTTTTGAGCAGGTGTGAATACTGGTCTCTTAGATTGATATATTCAATCCTTTGATTTAACTTGGCAAACTTTATATAAAAATCTTCAGTGATTAAATGCTGATATTGGTATTTTTTGAGTCTTGGGTAATGTAAATCTACTACTTCAGAAGGTCAGCCAGTAGGTGACTTAATGTCTCTAAGAACTCCCACTAACGAGTACAATAGTAATTCATTATAATTTCAGCCTTGGTAACAAGGTTCTCAGAGATCTGGTCAAGCATTCCAGAACTCCAGCTTCATCAGGAAATTTGTATTGTAGTTGAATAAGAATAAATAACCTTCTCTGAGATTTGTCTCTTATACTGTTCTACTGAGTTCCTGCCAGCCTGTCAAGTAGAACAAATATTCATTTCTTCCAGTATAGATTAAAATGATTTCTATTTTTCCTACTACAGACTTGGCCCTTGACTTAGAAGCGATAGAGATGAGATACAAGAAAGATTGAGATGGGTTACTGTGTTATACATAAAGAAGCAGAAACCATTTTTGTCTCTTGATAAAAAATATTCCTGAGATTTCTGAGGTTTAGGCCCCTCTACATATTTCATTATGAAAAGGTGAAGCTCAGATTTTAATTCCAGAAGAGCAGAAAGAACAACTTCTGTTCATTTAATCAGATTTCCTACAGCAAGAATGTCAGGGGAATGTGGAAGTTTGTGGATTCTGTGGTGTGTTTTGTTTTTCTTTTAAATGCAAGTGTATTCTCTTTTGAGTTATCTCTTTTTTGCAGTACCCTAGAAAACCAATGATTCAAAGATTGCTCCCATTAAGACATTCTATACAGAGGAAATTACATATGCTGGCTCAGAGATGCTGCTTCTCCCATATGAACTGTTCTGTATTTCTTGAGGAGCCACACCATCAGAACATGTTTTGCCAGATGCAGAGCTTGAAAGGAGCTCAGGGAGTTTGATACAGTGTACTTTCCCTTTGGTTTAAAGAGTTAACTAGGCACTTATTGTCAGAGACAGGCTACTGGGCTTGGCACAGATTCTCTGAGACTGTGGTTGTGTTTATTAGCATACTCATGTGAGGCATAGTTACTGCTTTCCTTTATGGCAAAACCGCCTCAAAACCCACAAGCCCAAAAGAAGATGTAGTCTAATATGGCACAGAGCATCTTGGCTGCCTCTCTCCCTGGGCAGAGACCTCTGGGGGTTGGGAGCAGCTGCCTCAGGCCAGAGGCCATGACCTGACTCCATGGTACTGGCTCTTGGATCCAGCTGAATTCAAAGTTTACCATACGCCCCAACTCCCATGGGGATGAAATCTTCCCTGTTTGAGAGGCAAATGGTTTTAGATCCCCCTTTATTGACATGTATTGAATCTTTCCCTTTCATTTCAAGCCCCTCCTGTATGATCCCAGCCAAAAATTATTCCCTAGAAATTGCTTTATTTAACATATTTCTTCATTTTGATTGCTATGGTATCTTTTAGAAGGAGATCTAGTTCTAATTTGAAAACTTGACCTGATAGATTTTCCTTCCCCTCCTCAAGATTCAGTAACTCTACTACATATGTGTACATACGTTTATTTATTCTTTGGCTTTGAGTTAGGATAGTATATGTCCAGGGAAAAGACATAAAAACATGGCCAAAAGAAAAGGATGAAAAGAAAACTGCAAGGACTTCTTACTCAGGCTTTAGTGCCTTTTGAGGAAAATTCTTTCTGACATTTTTTCACAGTTTTTGGCTTGTGCTTTGTAGTAGTTTGCAATAACCATTTTGAGGTAAATACTCCTCAGAGAGCATGACTGGAGAGATCTCCACATCACGATAAGGCACTGGTAATACTGTAGGAACAATATTCCTTTGAGATGATCAAGGAGGTCTGCTAGGTTTTCTGTTGCATCACCCCATTTCTTTTCTGATGACCCACACAGATGAGTGCATGAAGGTTGCCTTGGGCTCTGGTCTTCCATAGAAGGCATAATTTTCATCATTGGAATGACCTGCTCCTTAATGAAGATTTTCTGGCCTTCATAATTCTCTTCATTGCAGACTACTGGCCTTGCTGCTAGTTTCCATATCATTAGATGTATTCACAGAATTGCTTGTTTCCTCCATAGGGGGCCCAAATTGATATTTTAAGTGAGACTAGCAAAGATGGAGCCCTGCAAATATTATGTATTTTTTGATATGTCTAACAATACTAGATTTGAGAGAGGCAATTTCCTGTATTTAATATTTTAGCATGCTGAGTAGTGAAGTAATGACTATTTTCAATAACAGAAGTTGATGGTTTTTTTTTCCAGTGGAAGCTCATTCCCTTTTCATACAGCAGCTGCTTCCTACAGGGCAACTTTAGGGCTGCAGACATTACAAAGAGGTATTGAAAGTGACAATGGCTGGATGCGCTTCAAGTACATCGGAAGAGAACCCTACTGGCCCTCAAAGTGCCTGGGATGGGTGGCATGGGATTAGAGGATGGGGAATGGTACTCCTATTGGGTCTGAAGCTGGATCCCAAGAGTCCATCTATTCTGGGCTTTTGTTACTTATGCATGCATTAGCAATAATTCCACATATATTTTGCCAATTCCCCAGGCTTGTCTGGTTGTAGGATTCCTTCCGCCAGATTTTTTCGCCTGTCTTCTGGAGCTCTTCTCTGGGGGATCACTCCCACTTCCTCTATGTCAGAATGGATAACAAGGCACTTACCTCAGTGAGCCAGCAGAGTCTGTCCAGCCTTTCCCTGCAGGCTTTGCCTTGGATAACGAGGGGGATTGTCTCTGGCAAAGACTAGTGTCTTGTGATACAGCCCTTTTAAAATCTGTGGTGAAATAGGGTTTACAGTGATACTGGCTATTGAGAATTTATTTCTCTGGTGCTGTTAGTAGAGTTGGTTTTTAACCCTCCTTCAGCTTTTTGTCTCATAGTAATACTCTCCATTCATTTTATGAACATATGAATCCTTTCACGGCCAGCAATGATGTCTGGCACGATAATATTTGATCATGGACAGCAGAACAGAAAGTTGTAACCTCTCTGTAGAAATTTCAGAAACTTCAGGGGAGATGTAAGGAATATACAGATTAGAGGAGAACCTTCCTGCAGAAGTGGCTGGCTTTCCAGGCTTTTGTCACTGGTGCATTGTATCACCATTTAACTTTTTGCTGCTGTATTTTGAATAGTACCACAGCCTAATGAGTGAAATTCTTGGATTCCAGTACTAGGTTTTCAAGACCCAGTAGACTCTAGTGAAATTCCTTTTTCTTTCTCTTTTTTTTCTTTTCTATCGTATTAAGCTACGGAGACAAGTGTTTCACCAGACCTATGGAACTCATTCTAACAACTATTCTGAGTTTTACATTACACATCAGCTCTATTGATGTGAGGGAAAAAAAAAAGCTTTTAGAACGCTTAATTAAAAATAAATGGAGTGGGTAAAAACTGCTTTTGACTTCACTAGACCTGGGATAAGGATGACGGGTGTATAATTTTTCCAGTGTAACTCCTCCTATATACCTATGTTTGTAGACATACTGTCTTCACTTGTAACATAGGATTACTCAACGAGGCACAGATAACTGCAAGACAGACAGCAGACAAAAAAACAAAACAGACAGCAGACAACTAAAAAAATTTAAAAATCAAAAGACCAAACCACAGACAATACATTTCTGTAAAGGCAAGATAAAGTTCAAAGAGAGAGCTCAGACATTCATTTACAAAGGATTTATGACTGTACTAGAGAAATATTTAAATATGACAGTTCCCTTGTTTATGGGCAAAATAGCATGTTCCCATGCAGATAAATAAAATGCATTTCAATATTCTTACACTAGCCTTTGTTTATATGAATTTATTCCAGAATTCAGACTAAAGATAAGGATTTGCTACTGCAAATAGCTAAAGAGTAATCCAGATGTTGGTGTTGTTTCTTAGAGGAGTAGAAAGCAGATTTATTGAGAGCAGTGGGGCTGCTATTGATGGTTCCTTATCTTTGGTATTACATTTTGTAATGTGTGGCAGAGATGAAAGCAGTGCATGGAATGTATGAATGATATTTTAATAATTGGTATGGGGCAGTTAGTAAGAAACATATTTTGTACTGGATGGTGGATAATCTTAAAGTATCCAGGCTCATCCTCAGTACTTCTATTGAATTATATGTCCTTATTAAAAGTCTGATTTCCCTTATGTCTTTTTCATTGTTATAGGGAAAAACATTGTGGTTTTGCCATTAAGAGTTGTGTGGTTTCTTTTTTAGGGAAAAAAAAAAAAAAAGGTGGTGTTCTGATCTGTAAAACTGAATGCTGTGTTAAAGAGTGGGATGGAATGTGAGCCATTTGATTTTGCTATGGCTTAACAGATAGGAGAAAAAGCCTGCTCACTCCTAGTGCACAGAAGGATAATTGCTACTCACTGAATGTGATTTCCTGGGAACCATGGTAGCTGGAGGTTCCTTTCAGTTTGATAGCCAGTTTGTAATCTTGGCTCATATTTACATAGGAGAAATACCAATAGCCGCTCAGTGAGACCATGAACAGCAGAGAGTGGGGATTGCAGGGAGAGGAGCACCAAAGCTCCACTTATTCTTCCAGAAATCTGAAACCTTTTAATTTCCAGGCTAACTTTAGTCCTAGCCAATGTGCAACCACTGACATTGTTATTCTAGATTTTCAAATTTCTTCTCTCTATCTAGTTTTATACTTTTCCTTATGTTTGCTGAACTTACAATTATTGGGACATCCAGCACCCTTTGATTTGCTGGGCTGAACAACCAGTTGGTTTAGGTCTTCTTCTACAAGGCAGGTTCTGATCAGCTGTGTAGCCATTCTCTGTACCTGCTTCATTTTCAGTACATCTTTGCCACATGTGGGTGGTCAGAATTGTATTGTATTCAGAGTGGAGGCTTGCCAAAGCTTGCTGGAATGACAATAATGCTTCCCTTTCTTTAACAAGACATGCAAGAGTCATAGCTGTCATCTTCTTTGTGGCTGCATTTCATTAATGACTAAGCATCAGCCTCTTCCCCCTTTTGTCCTGTTAGAGCTGTCCTAACAAGATCTGTAGCTATGCACTGTAGCTAATAAGATAGATATCTTTCTTTTGCAAGGCAGTGCTTGGCTATTCCCATAAAATTTTCAAAGGGGAAGTTAATTCTCTTCACCCTTTTTATGCAAAATTGACTGCTCACTCTGATCTCAGTAGCCAAAAGATTTCTTTTTTTTTTTTTTCATAGGTGTACCATTTGCAGGTAAAGAGTTGACAAGTGAAACTCATTTTGTGGTGGTTTTTCTCCCTTTTTCATGCTTTGCTTGATTATGATGGGAGATCCAGGGATTAAGATGACCAGAGTCATCCTATGTCAGGTGGTCCTACATCCTCTTGGTTCACAGAGAGAAAGGATTCATCAGCTGAGTGGCAGAACCACATGTTTTAGGCAATTAACATTTTCTTTGACAGTGCCACTTGGCAGCTGTGCTCATGGCCAGAGCTGGAGCCTGCTTAGCCCTGCCTGCTTTCCCTCACACCAGCCTGGAGGAGCTGCCTGGGCTGGGGGTCAGTCATTAGGAAATACACACAAAACCTGACAGGTGTGGAGGAACAGAACAACAGTCAAGGGACCCCTCATTCTCTCAGGAGCACACACACCTTGGGGTTCCCTGATATCCCAAATCACCACCTGCTTCCTAATGGGCTCCAATGCCCATCTCTCAAGTTGATAGCTCCAGAATGCCTATTGAAAACCTTCAGAGATCATAGAATCATATAATGGTTTGGATTGGAAGGGACCTTTAATGGTCATTTAGTTCAACTCACCTGATGTGGATCATGTGTTGACTTGTCTTCTCTCTGGAAAACAAATTTAAATCAGTCTATGCTGTTCTCTGTGTTGTGGTCATGATAGTCGCCATAAGTTGGAGCTTGGGATATTTGAGTAGTTGCTGTGAACTTTTATCAGTAGGGTCCAGCACCCCAGTCCTTGATTCCTGCTTGATATAATATCCCAAGGCTGTTTCTCCATATTTGCAGGGATGAAGTGTCCTTGTTACTTCAAGGATTCTTGGGACACTGGTTCTTCACAAGGAAAGCAAAGACAGCAGAAACGCAGACTGAATCTTTTGTCAGACTCTAAAGATCTCTTCCCTCTCCCTTAACCTCAGAAGAGCTGCAGGAATTTCTAGGGTGCATCCTGCTGGTTTGTATTCTTCTCCAAAGAAAGTAGAGGAAAGGAATAGGAATAGGAAAAGGAATAGATATTCTGGTCAGAATATCTAACCGCCCACAAAGCTAGGCCTGAGGATAGCAGAGAATCAGAAAAACAGCATCTATTTTTCCTTGCCTTTACCTAACTCTTAACTGGTTAGAGGATTTTAAGAAGCCTGGATAATCCTCTGCCCCTGTTTCCAGTGTTAGGAGCTTAAAGTCCTGACAAACTAAACCCTAGTCAATGTCTTCAGAATGGATTAGTTGGAATACTTTTGCGCTTACTAGAACTCCACTAGGAATAGAGTTTATCTCTTCACAGCCTATTGATATATTAATACTGCTACTATAAACACCAATATTACAGCTGATAAAGTATCAGAAGGACACCTAAGACTGATATAAAAATTATAAAAATATAAAAGACTGATATAAAATACTATGTATATTTTAGATAACATTTCCTCGGGCATTTGTTGTTGACATTGGTTATCTTGTCACTGTAGCCCAAATTTCTCTGTGAGGCATAATTCTCTGCCTTCCTCTCCTGAGTAATTTGTTTTGATTTTCAGCTTCCCAGTGGGTGGAAAATATGGCCATCAGTAACAAGTAACTCTTTTGCATGGAAGACACATGGCTCTCTTTTCTTTTTTGGTAAGGCCACTTCGGTGCCTAAAAGTGGCTTTACTTCTCTGCTCCCAGTCCTATGATCCCAGAGCATTTGATCAAGTCTCTCAGTGGTTTCTCTACCACCAGGAAGTCCCTTTCTTATGCTTCTCATAACTCCCAAAGGGCTGTTTCTTGAGCTAGAGAGCAATAAAGCTATAAGGTCTTTCCTTTTACACTGTTACCTTGCTGCCCTGACCAATGCAGGGACTTGAGTGCTGCTGTATTCCCAAATTGCCATCCTCTCTAATCCAGAGTCCTTCCCAAAGGCTTTGGAGCTAGGTGTGAGGCGTGTTTATGTCCCTGGGCTGCTGCACAGTAGTCTTGCTGGAGCTGGCAGACTGGCCTGGACCGTAAGTATGCTCCGAGAGGCAGGCAGTTCAGAAACTCAGGAGCCACTTCTCTGTGTGCTGGCACAATTCCTCCTTCCCCTGCCAATGTGCTTATGGTTTGGCATTTGTAGACACACCACAGCTGTCCAGTTGATAAACTGACACACTCTGGGTGGCCCACATCTCTTGAGATTTTACAACTGCTGTTTGCTCCACGAGACACGAGTTGAAATCTTCCAAACTCTCCCACAGAGACTTTCCTGGTACTTTGGTGTCAAGTTCAGAACAAGAATCTGGAGCAGACTTTTTATTCCTAGTAACACTTGTTTTCCTGCAGTGCTGCTCTCCTTCAGCTAACCAGTGCCTGTGATGAGCACGTGTTTCTGTTCACTGGTTGTCCTGCTCAGCAGAAGTCAGAAGTTATTTAGGGAACACTGCAATCCATTAGCCCTCTACCCTTGAAGCAAAAAGGTCTGTGTATGCACAGTGAAACCCAGGATTACAGATCAAATGTGCTGCTGTGCATGTACATTTCTATAACCCGTGTGACTCTTTCTGGTGTTTCCTGCATGCTCCTTGTCCAGGTCAAAGAAATAGGCATCACCTACTCATGTACAGTAAAAGAATAGTGAAAAATGCCATGTTTAGCAATGTTCTTGAGAAATACAACTTCTGGGCTGTCATGTATGGAAGGTCTGCATGTAATGTGAATTCTGTAGCAGCTTTGAGGGAGTGGTATGTGTCTCTCATACAACTTTTGCTTTACTCACATATTATTCCTGGAATACATGGCTACTTCATCTAATAAAAAAAGGAAGGAAAAATTATTACATCAATAGGCAGTGATGTTTCAAGTGTGGGGAAATGAAATTTTTATTTTTCAGTGGCCACCATCAAAATCTTGCCAGGCTGTTTTTTCCAGCTCCACATCATGGCATTCAGGTAGCAGTGAAATGCATTTACAGACAACTCTCATTTAATGCCAAAATACCATGGTGGAGCAACTGTTGGATTGCAGAAAGAAGGAAAGGTACTCATTTCCTTTTGCTTCTGCAGCAGATTCATTGAAATGTGCTAGCTCAGCTGTGTGCAGATATGCTGATGTAATCAAGCCAGGTGCATGTACAGGATTTTTTTAACAGGAGGTGGAGATGAGTCTGGATCACATAAACAGGAGCTGGAGAACTGTGCAGGATGTTTAAAGGTCACAAGGATGCTTAACATTTTGTATCAGACATGTGAGGAAGAAAAATAGCACAGGTGTAGAGTCATTAATGCACTAAATGGCAAGAAGGGTACAGGTCGGACATTTCAAGGTCCAGAATTCCAGATTCTGTATGATGCAAGGGAGAGAGGAGGGGACTATGCTCCTGAGTTTGATAGAAAAAGTTAAAGAATCTGGGCTTCTTACAGGAAAGGCAGGGAATTGAGTAAGGATTATTTAGGGAACATTTTAGTTGAACCCAACCAGACTTTTCAGTGGGCAAATATTTATTTCATGCAAAACACACCCAGAAGCAGCTTTTACAAAATGTATAAGTTTTTTTTTTTCAGTTGTTCAAATACTGCATTCTAGTTCAGTCTATTGCTTTTAAAGAGAATGTATTGTTTTCTTTGTCTTCTCAGGAGCACAGAGAGATGGGGCAAGAGTGTACAAGAGGATGGGCAGATAAACAAGGCTGATTTTGTAGACAAAGCTCTCTAGACTGATTCTTGTCACCAGAGACTCATACAGCATTAAAATTCTTAGATATCTTCTCAGATTGTATAAGTGAAAAAGACATTACATAAACTTCCAGCATTTTTCTCCTTTTTCATTTTGAGAACCACCCTTGTGGGACAATTGTAAGGAATTTAGTGGGGTTGGCTCTAGTAAATTTCTGTGGAGAGTACTCTAAAAATACAGACACAAGAGGAAGCAATGTTGGGTTTTTCTGGTTTTGTTTTTAAACAGTTACAGAATTCTACAAAAAGGATACTATTTTTTTTTTAAAGCTTCATAGGTTACTGTGAGAAACCTTTCAGTTCTCATTGCATTCTGTTCCACTTTCAGTACAAAGGAGGTGCTGGCAGGTATTTTCAGTGGAAGCGAGTATGTGCTTTCAGTTCTCTCCAAATCCCAGCTGAATTATGTGTTTAATCCACAAAATTTCCTGTGACCTGATAACTGCAGGTTACTTCAGTATTGCATTCTTAAAGAGTTCACTGCTTTGACAGGGATTGTTATTCCATCCCTACAAGAAATGGCATGCTGCTGCAGCCCCAGAAACCTGAATTTGTGTCCAGCTACAAATTCACTGAAAGAGTAGTTAAACAAGGAAGTCAATCATGTCCCTCCATGCTGGTCATCAAGGCTTGCCATCACAAATTATTATCACATTTGGCCACCCCAAGCAATAATTCCCTGTGTTCACCCTTTCTTCTAGATCACAACTGCTGTCCCTTAGTGGTATTATCCCACTAGTCTGGGATAGCAATAGTCCGGGATAGAATGAACCCATTTTTTTTCTAGTTTCAGTAGAAGTTTTTCAAGAACAAATGCAGTCTTGCATGAAATCCAAATCCAGTTACTTTAGTTTCCAGGTTATATGGAGTTCTGAGGTGGGATGCAGGGCAATGTGTAGTCTCACACAGAGCTCTGGCACCAGGTCACACAGGAAAGCCCTGGCTCATACCTGTCTCTCTTCAGCTCCGTCTCTTGTTCCCACGTGGGGTTGCTCAAAATGAACTGACTTATGCAATGAAAGCTGGCTGAGGTCTCTGTTGGTAAATCCAGTATTACAGGCCTTTGCATAATAATTCCAGGACCAGTCTTTCCATCTTCCAAGAAATTTGATAGCTGAAGATTATGACACCTCCACAGAGTGACTTTTCCAGAGCAATGACGATTCCCTGTGAAATTTTCTTCTGTCACTGCATGTCTACAGTAACTTTGGAAAAAATTTCTTCTCTCCTTTTTTACCTACACCAGTTTGGTATTACTAATGTTGCTTCCAAGGTCAAATCTTTAGCAATATTCATTTTCATGAGGATCGCTAGTAGCCTCTTAAACAAATGACCTCATAAATGACACTTTTTGTCAAAGGGTTTTTGGGGAGAACAGTACCATAGACACATACACACACTCTGCAGCTGGGAAAAAAAAAAGCTCTTCTCAGCACTCTTCTTCATGTATATTTTTTGTGGCCAAAAACTAGAGTGGGAAAGGAAAAGATAACATCTGAGTTGGGATGACCAAAGTACATAGAGAGAACAATTTAGTCTCTTAAAACAATGCAAGAAGTTAGATTCCAGTAGTAATTCAAGTGAAGGCAGGAGGCTGGGCTAGATCCAAACTTCTATGCAGTCCCAGTGACCCAAGCTATCACATGTGATATACCTCACTTCTTTATTTGCTTGTTTATTCTGAATGACTACAAGGGCACTGGATGGGATAAAAAGTGGACAATGTCCTGAGTTCAGCTGGAGTGAGTTAGGATATTATCTTTCTGGAGCGTCTCCCTACAGTAATGATGATACCCGTTTTGGGGTTAATTTTCTGTTGAATAAGCACGTCAGGTTTTAAGGCACCGGTCCAGACTGTAAACAAGTCAGTCTCTTTGGAGCCTGCTTTGGCAGCTCTGCTGAGATTGCTATTTGTATTAAAATATTTGCTAACCTATTCTTCATAAAGCCAGGTATGTTTCTGTGAAAAGGAGAAGCAATGTTGACATCTGTCCTCTTGCCAGCAGCAGCAATCATATTACCTTGTTATCTCAGCTAGCCCTCCCCCATGCTGATGCCCTAAATAAGGGACTGCTGAAATTCTGACCCAGAGCTTGTTACATTTCTGCTCCATGCACAATTCTGTGTATCTGTGCAAAATTCAGTCCCACCATTTCAGTGGCACTGAGATCAGAGGAAACCTTACGGCTGAGAGAAATCAGTGATAGAAAAATCTGGAACAAAAATTTTAGATGAGCTAGATATTTTCACATGTGGCTGACAAGCAATTTAAAGCACTAAGGAGAGTTCAAGAGGGAGTTAAGTGGTCCATGTAGATATATGGATACTGGAATAATTTGGATGCATTTAGGACACAGTATAGACAAAGAATTCATCTCACCCCTGAGGTGTTTGGGGCTGTGACTGCATTTTGGATCTCAGGTCGTACTAAGTTTTCTGTAGCGAGTCTGGCCCCAGATCCAATAGATCATTGTCATGGCTCTGTTCACATTGTGAGGTTGGGGAGTAGAAAGAAAACAATCTAAACAATGTAAGACCACTACAATTGCTTCAGTTGTTTTTATAGGCTACCCATAAAATTGTGGGCACGTTTCAGACACAGAAAATGACATGGACTTGGACTTAGATCTTTTAGCCTAAAGCTTTAGCCCAGTGCCTATTACTTCCTCTTTCAATACTTGTATTGATGGCAGTAGGAGATCTGGGATAAAATGCAGGAAGTTCAGGATTATTATTTATGTTCCAAGATTAAATGGAATGTCTACAAGAAGAAAAAGAGCTTGTTTCTGAGGACAAAAGGTTGCTGTCCCTTTAGTATAAATGTGCAATAAGACACAGGCTTTACCTGGTTGAGGGTTTGATCCTTCCATTTGCCATTGGGTAAAATTGATAGTGATAATTTTGCTTTCCTCTTCTCCATTTCCTTTCTTTTGATATGCAGTTCAAGGTCTGATGAAGAAATGTGAAAAAATATTTGATGCTGTATACACATAAAAGGAGTTTATTAATGCACTCTGGTGTTTGATTTTTAAATGATGGACTATATCTATAAGGCACAGATTTTTTTCTTTGAAATAGGTATGATTTTCAAAGCTGGCCTTATCCTGCTCTCACCAAAATGACAGGTTAAGGTTTCCTTTTTCTTCAATAGGAGCAAAGATAAATGATGAGCATATTTGGTAGCATTCCCTGTCAAGAAATTAGGACTAAGCATTGCTACTGGGCATATCCTGAAGAGGTTTATCAGCTGATTAAATTAGATGTGCGATCACTTTACTCAGTGCAGATGGATCAATTAATATCTGACTCTTTGTTCTGGGGATTCCTACTGACTTACTGATATAACTCTGAGGGATTAAATATACAGGCAAAATTAATTTTGTGGGAAGTGGTGGTATGCTTGTTACACCAACTTGTATTGTTGGAAATTCAAGCAACCTTCAGGGCATTTCAAATCCATTTCATACCTGAAGGCTGATCTATTTTTCTGAAGACATGCCTATTCTTTTCCTAATGGTGTTAATTGTAATCTTTCTCAGCAAACTTAGATACAGGGATTCAGGGATTTCTTCAAGATGTGATTATCTGTTACCAATTTTTCTCAGGTATCAGTCTCATACACAGCTGCCTCATTTTTTTCACTCACTACTGCTATTAATTTCAGACCATTTTCTTCTGTCCTTCCCAGTTCTGCCCATTCCCATCCATTATGGTTCCCTTTTGGTAATCATTATGCTGAGCTTCTTTTAACGTTTTTTTTTTTTTTCCTTATTTGGTGGTATGAATGGGCTTGCTCCACAAAAGACAAAGTACTCTACAGTATCTTTATTATGCACTTTGGTGTTTTTTGATTCTCTTGTAATTATAGGCTGAGTTACTTTGATATGGATCTGATCCAACTTCTGAGTATTTTGTTGGTTTGCATACACTTGGTATTAAAAATTACTTTTTAAAGTGACAAGCTTGCCATATTTTTCCCATCTTCTTTTTATTAGCTTTTCTTGACAGTAGGTCAGGTTAGGTGCTTTGCCACTTCTGCTGCTTCGGTCATCTCCAGATGTTGAAACTGTCTTTAACAGAGGCTATTTGTCTTATCAGTGGGCTTTCAGAGTAAGGTCTGTATGTGAGGTAGTTTTGTTTTCTTCTTTCTCTGTCTTCTTTGCTGTCTCTATTTCTTGTCTTTTGGTTTGGCTTTGGCATTTGTCTTTCTGTTTTTTGGCTTTGGTTTTCTAGATGTCCAGTAGTAGAGACACAGTTATTGTCAGCTGGCTGAGGGAAAATACAAGATGGAGAAGCTCTTCCATAATTTAGCTTTATGCAAGATCTTCCATTTTAAGGTTGATTTTGAACCCCACTCCGACTTTGTCAAGCTGAAATTAATCCACCTGAAATTACACAGGGAAACTTCTATGTCAGACTACAATTTTCCAGGAAAACGTGACTGATAGTAGGCAAAATATTTGGGAGATAAAAAGATACTTTACAAAGTGGGGTGATCTCACTTTTTGGATAATTTCCTGATGTTTATTTTAAAGAAATGTCATGACTCAAAACTATCTCGACCGAGAAGCTCCAGACTTGGGTTACTTTATTGTCCCTGGCAAGGATTGGTACTTTGGACTCTGTTTGGAAGGTGGAGGAGGGGGGAGTGTTTATAATTTAGATATTACTTACAACAACGTCTACATATATTAGAATCACATCAGCTTTCCAAATACCACAATCTGGCTTGTGCATTGTTTATAAACCACAGACCCAAGAGCCTTTGTGCTGTTTGACCAGTGTGCAGCACTACACATCCTTTGGAAGCACATAGCCAAAGGCTACCAGATGCCCGAACAGTTGCTATTATATCCATTGAGCAGGATGTGAGAAGCACTCAGTTTGAAGCATCTTCTGATCTCCACAGGAGTTTCTACAGAGTCTGTCAACTTCTTGGGCATCCTTAGGATTGTGCAGCCTGCCTCCCTCAAATGCCTCCCAAACATGAGGTCTCAATGAACCCTCCTCCCAGCCCAATGCTTGACTGGGAGTAGTTCCCTGCATTAACTGTGGCTTTTAAGAAGCACTCACACATTTCTCTTAAGCCCTAGAATGCTGAAATATGGGCATTCTCTAACCAAGTATTGACTCTAAGGAGAAAAGTGTATTTGAAAGGGGATGTGGAAGTGCTTGTGGATAAAAAGATATTCCTGAAATAACATCATTACCTGAACTGCTCAGGTACTGGCAAATAAGCATATGAAAAGTACAGGATTAGGGCAAACTGGACCTAAACACCTTGTTAGAGAAAATGACTTTGTTATGCCAGAATTTTAATACATTTAAAGACAACTTGTTCTGGCATGGAAGGTCTGCACAACTTCTAAATATTCTGGTCCATATTCCCTGGAGTCCCAAGCCTGCTTTTTTGTGTTGTTCTGCTCTTATAATGAAACTGATGTAGGTCAGGAAAGTACTTTATTAACTGATATTAATATGGCACACACTAGAACGTCTTAGGAGTGAGTTTTGAGAGAGCTGTGATTCCACTGAAACGTGGAGGTGGCAGACTTGGCCTGCAGCTGCAGATGAGTGCCAGCAGGGCAGTTCTGGTCATGGGAGCAGGAAATTCAGCAGAGGCTGCAAAACTCTCCCAAGAAGGGCAAATTAGCCCTGACTAAGCTCCTTTCTGGCACAGTGAGTCAGCTACCGGTGTGCAAGCAAGGCAGCTTAGGTTAGATAAGTTTACATTGCAAAACCATTCCATCTGCCACGTAGAGAAATGTTGAAACATTTAGAAATTCCTCTAATAGCAGTACCTTTATTCATTATGAGTCTGGGAAATTGTACCACCTAGTAAAACCATAGTCCAGACTTATTCAGTGTGTAAATAGTCACAGTAATTAATTCAATCTAGTGCAATCAAATCCACTTCCAAAAAAAGGAGACCACACACCTCCAAGATACCAGTTTGAATGCTTCTCTTTTGAACATCCCAGTGGTCAGGGGAAAGTAGTGAAGCTGAAATGCTTCTTTCTGAAATCCTCCATTGAGCAGTGGACTGACGAGGAAAAGCCGTCCTGTTGTGGAATGCATGCATTTTGCTATTTTGAACCCAAGACCTCTATTCCACTCTGGAGGAATGAAAAACAAATGTATTACATTATTGAAATGGGCAATGGCTGCCTCTTCAGTAGAGACCTTGTATATTCCAGTGATTAGACTCAGGATAAATTGTCCAGGCAAAAGCTAAATGGAGATAATAAATTTAAGTGCATCTTCTGAGAAGCACAAACTACCTTTTGCTCTGGGAGGGGAAATTTTTGACTGATTAAGATTTTCTAGAGCACTATATTTCCTTCAAGAAGAGCACCTCCTTCAATATCAGTCTCAACTGTCTTTGCTCTCTGTTTCAAGAAACAGCAGAAACACTCTGGGGGTAAAGGATCATTTTCTAGAGAAGGCTTTGGTAAAATGAGGGGTCTTTAGCCAAATACGACAATAGTCCTTGTGTACTTCACAGTTAAGTAATCTTACTGAAAGTTCAAAGGATTGGATTAAATTCCTCTTGGATTTCCTGTGATAATCTCAGTTGGATCATCTGCTCTTACATGCTAAAGTTCAACAGTGTCTGAATCTGTTAAGGAAAAATTACATTTATTAGACACAACTTTCTTCTGCAAGCCTTCCTCATCTGACTGGGACAACATATGCTATTTAAAGGGCTGTCTGGCAGCTACTGAAAATTTTGCATAGATAACAAAATAATATGTCAGATGATAAATAATGAACTCCATTAGCCCTTTACAATAATAAAAATTAAAAATTGTTTTGGGGCTTGGTTTCTCCCTTTCCATGTGCTAGAGTCCATTTAATTTATACTGCAAATTCTGGGGGTTTTTAGCAAAGGTTAAATTCATCTTGCCTTGCATTACTGCATGAGAAGTAATTTAGTGAACTTTAAAGAGCGAAATCCTTGGATATAACTTGTATTTCAGGAGATGTGGTTTGTGGGTATTGAAGGATAAAACATCAATCAAATGGACAGATACTTCTTTGGGGCAGAAGAATTATTCTTTGAATTTGCTCTTTGTATATTTATTGGCAACCCCCAATAGCTATTTTTAAGGACATCTGCAGTCTGGAAAGGATGCTTAAATATTTGTTGTGCTAAAATCTAAGTGGGCAAGTACTAATTGTATGCCTAATATAGACTAACATAATAACACTGATATTAAATTTACTCAGCTAGTTATCTCTTCTGGTCTCTGTTCAAACAACTACAGTTAGGAATTGTGATGCTGGTGAGTGCTTTGAATTCACATGATAGTAAAAGTTCGTAATGTGTGAGAATGCATACATTGTTACTTTGGTTTATTCTATTTTTAGAGAGTACTTGAGGAGAAATACATACATTGGTATAGTTTATTCTTAGTCTATTGTATAGCTTAGTCTCTAAGTTAAATGAGAGTAGTGACCTCTTTTGGGCTAGATCTTAGTTTCTCTATTTCTAATGTAGAATTTCTCTCATAAAGATTTACCTCTATGACAGAGGCAAGGTTGCTAATTCTGCCTATTAAGAAATATGTATTTTGCTTGAGCAAGGTTAAATGACTGATAATGATCTCTGTCATGATACAAATACAATTATGGAAGGAAGTTTGATCTGCCTTCCCTGAAAAAATGCCTTTGCTGATTTTTATAGGATTCATCCAAAACTCAGTAAGAGAACCCTTCAGTGCCATTAGAGAGGCAAAAACATTTCCAAGAAAAAGGAAAATTTGAAAATCTGCATTTTCAGCAGTGGCTATTAATGGTTATTCCTCAGTTTCAATGTTCACAAACAGAGGATTCAAAGGGAAATTTGGAAGAAAATCCAAATGAAAAGGGGCCCCAGTTTTCTGCTTTTCAGACTCCTCTTTTGAAGTACCTCCACCCAGGCAACTGAAGCACTAGTCATTTTAGAACTCTCCATCTCATTCTTCTCTTTTCCTCATCTTTTTCTCTTTTCCTCTTCTCTTTTCTATTAAGGTCAAATCCTGCTTCTCCTGATGCCAATAATAAAACTCCCATTGATTTCAACATCATCAGGAAATATGCAGTTTGTTATTTACCACAATGAATCTCTGGGAAGAATTCATTTATATTCATTCCAACAATGCCATGAAAAATGGGCCCTTGCTATTTTATCACATCCAAACTGTTGCTCTAACTCTAACATCCTAGCTGTTGCTAACAAGTCAGTGATGATTTGTAAACCAACAATTTATGGTAACCACATTCCATCCCCATTATGATGTGTGGTTTGGAAATGGAAAAGTAATCAAGACCTCCTGTTAAGAGACTTTATTTCAGTTGAGGTTTTCTGTAAATAAAAGCATTTTTGAAAGGATCGTTGCTATATGATTCTAACTCCAAATTGTTCATTTGATCTAGGTCCCATCTATGCCCCAAGTTCCTGCCAGGGTCTGTCTGTCAGGAGTGTGAGATCCCCAACAGTGGCATGAGCATACTGGCAAAACTGTTTTTATCAGTGCAAGTATTTTCACTCAACTGGATAATTTCACCAGACTGGAACAGCAGTTCCATTTCTTGGAGACAGCTATGTCCATTCCTTGGAATACTTTGTAATACTTTATCAGTACACTGTAAGGGTACTCTGACATAAATAAAGGCCTCCTACTACAGTTACAGTAAGAGATGAAGGGTTGTAGTCAGACCCATGGTATGAAGTGATGCCCCGGGGAACAAAGAGCCTGCGTAGTTTGTGCAACACTTTGTCTTGGTTGTAAGGATTGTGGGCAGTCACTATGACACTGAGGAGGACTTTCCAGCACTTTGATGGGAGACCACCTAGAATTACTGGTAAATAAAGTCAAACAAGGAAATTTTGTTCCAGTACTAGGTTTTGGTACCAGCCAGGTTGAAAACCTTATTTTGATCTCTTTGGTACCAAGACACCATTGTGCTCTTAACCCTGCGTAGGAAGCCTGGCAGCCTGGCTTTAAGGCTAGAGACACTTTGGTGACCTGCTGAAAGAGAGAGCAATTTAGGCAGTCTAGAGAGTGCCCTACTAATCAGCCCTAATATTATGTGTTATGATGACAGAGACCACACTAATTAGGAGATAAAGCTCTCTTCCTCTCTCTTCATCTCTTCATCAGCAAAAATCACTATTTGATTAGGTTACATATCCCAGAACTGATCACAATTCGCTGGGGTAGGATGTCACCTTGAAGGGTTTACTCTGATTTTCTATTGAAAAAGAGACTGACTGTACAAAAAACACTCTTAAAATTTACTTTTATTTTGTGACCTAATTCTATGAAGAGGATTTAAACATGTATGAATCCTCATGAGGAGTTCATTGTCTTGGCTATATTTTAATAATGGTTTGAAAATGAAAAGCTATTTTGATATTTAATAACTTTCTAAGTAGTTATCTCTGTAACATTAAGGGGAATTACTTGTTTTAAAGGGAAATTTACCTCATGTAGTACAGAGTGAAAAATAAGACACAAATCCTGGCAGGAGAGCTCCACCATCAGAAACTGAGCATAGGTCCATGATAAAATGGATTCATGGGCTTAGCTCTGGTTCTGCTGTAAGTAAAATATCTGCTTGTTTGTGATGGCACAGCAGTTCATGAGCCAGCATTGCACTGCTGGAATTTGGTAGAGGAAAAGCAGTTTGTATAAGGGTGGGAATAATAATGCCAAAGTAGTTTCCTGATCTGCCATAGGTGTGGTGTGTAGCAGCAAGTGGTGGAAAGTCAGAGAAGGTTTTAGATGGCACTGTGTGAAACCAGTAGCAGTAGTAGTAGTGCCAAGGACAAAACTGTCACTTAAACTAGTTTTAGACAAGACCTCAAATATTTCACTAGAGAGATGCCCAACTTATTGTCCTACAAGCTGCTGGACATGGATTCTGGTGGGCCTTAAAAGGACAATCTGTCACACTCTGCAACAACTCAAGTGTGATGATAGGGACCACTGCAGCCCAGACTGGTTCATCACCCTGGAGCAGCATTTGATAATATCTGGCCTCCCCAGTTCTGGAAACAAGTCAAAATCTCCAGGCTAGATTACATGATTTTATCCCTATCACTCATTCTTTCCACACAGCCCTTTGGGGCATGGAATAGCTATCTCTTCTTTATTCTCAAATATTTATTCTTCACGCTGTTCTCTAATTAGACAGCAAAAAGGAAGAAAGTTGCCCATGTTTTCCCGGCAGTGGGGAGGCTCAGGTGAGAGGGCAGGAGCTCAGCCGAGCTCCTGTTTACATGAAGCTGATGCTGCGCTACCACCTCGTGGGCAGAAGGTAAATAGCGCGGAGCTGCGCGGCGCGCACGGACGCGCCCGGCGGGACCGGGACCTGCGCGCTCTGCTGCCTGAGCATCCTCCAGCTGAGATACTGCGGGATCTGGGCAGCCGAGAGAAACCGAGCAGATGGTGAAAATCTGCTGGAGCTCTGAAGTGTGACAGCAGGTGAAGGGTACCCTTCAAAGGGATGTGGCAGTATGGTATTCCTGTAGGATATAAAGAGAAGCAAGTAGGATGAAATCATGTTCCTATTATACTAGAGTACCAATGCCTTTATATAAAGTAACTCTTCTGATCTGCCTCCTCTAAACCACAACCCTCAGAGCTACTTACAAGTTTCTTGACTGGCTTCCACCTGCTAACTGCACTGACAAGTCCCTTGGCAGTGGGTTGCCTTGGAGTACCAACACCTCCATGGTCTTCTCTCCACATTCCAAGATTGCTGCAGCTCTCTTGAATTTCAGTGCTGTGCTTCAGGGAAGAATAGAAATAAGAAAGTCACCTAAAAGTCAAGTTATTGAATATGTTATTAATAAGAATATTATTGGTAGCCTTTTCATCCCTTCAGGATTTAGTACCCCATGGCACTTAACAGATTCCAAGAGATCTATTCAAAACATTATCTTCCTTTTCACTATAACTGAAGGAATCTCCCTGAACATCTGAGATTCTGCACAATCAGAATTACTGTCTGGTGTGCCTCCTCACACATAGCTATGGAGGGATTTGAAAAACAAGTGTTTCTCTAACATCTATTACATGCCAAAAACTTCCCTGGAATTGTTCAAGGAACAACTCGACCTGGCACTTACTGCTGCGCTTTAGTTGACATGGTGACAGCTGGTCAAAGGCTGAATCTTGGAGGTCTTTACCAACCTTAATTGTATGACTCTGTGATAGGCACAAGGTAAATGCTTTTGGGGAACTAAGCCTCCTGTTAGTCAACAGGCCAGAGTTGCAGATTTATACTAATGCCGAATTCTGGGGTGGGATGAGATGCAAAGTTGTACTGAGGAATTTCAACATCCAAAGAATCTGTCCAATAAGCCCAGTTAATTTAATGTTACAGAACAAGCCTTTCTCAATTGCTCTTCATTTAGAGCAGTCCCCTTCACATGGTAAATTAGGTGTCTGCTGGAGTGAGCACGTGAACTTGGGTCTCCAGCATGCATTGACTGCAGGTTGCCTTAGAGGAAGGCAGTAGAATTCTTTCTGCTTTCCTTCTCTCTCACCTTCTCCATCCTCTACATTTTCATAAGACAGTTTGAGCATTTAGTCCAGTATTGCCTCTTCCAAGCTCAAGAATGATCCATCCTGACAGACAGGAAGCCAAGGAAAGATGGCATGAGGCCTGCATGGATGAAACAGGAGCTCCAGACAAACCTCAAACACAAAAAAAGAAACATGAAAGAGGTGGAATTAGTTTCAGATCTCCCATAAGGAATACAGGCACATTATATCATGCAAGGATGAGGTTAGGAAAATGAAAGCCCAGCTGGAGTAGAATCTGGTGAGGGATATAAAGGAAAGCATGAAGGGCTTCTACGAGTGTATTTACAGAAAAAGTAAAA
This sequence comes from Taeniopygia guttata, assembly GCF_048771995.1. Classification (NCBI taxonomy): domain Eukaryota; kingdom Metazoa; phylum Chordata; class Aves; order Passeriformes; family Estrildidae; genus Taeniopygia; species Taeniopygia guttata. The sequence continues at coordinate 53,748,814 of NC_133025.1, read as the reverse complement.
GAAAAGAGTTGAGGGAGTGTAATGTAGGCTTGCTGCGGAATGAGACCATGGAAAAGACTGATGACTTCTTGGCTGCAGATATGGGGCAATCAAAATCTTGGTGAAACAGTGCACCTGATGATGATTAACCCTAGGCACCAGTACAGGCCAGGGAGATTCACCAGCTTGGCAAAAACAGCCTGATGGACTGTGAGTGCTGGTGCAAAACAAATTGACTATGAGCCAGGAATCTGCCCCTGAAGAAAAGATGACCAACAGCATCCTGGATGGCATGAAGATGCAGGCAGAAGGAGTCAGGTGAACTCTCCTTTGTGCTCACCAGTGCTGAAACAACATCTGGAGCACTGCAGCCGCAAGGATAAGGACAAAAACATACAGGAGCAAATCTAATGAAGGAATATGAAGATTATCCATGGACTGGAGCATGTGGCATACAGGAAGACACTGAGAAAGTTGTTTTGAGCCTGGGGAAAAAGAAGGCTCAGTGGGATCTGAACAACCTTTATAAATACCTGATGGAGACAGTAAAGAGGGTAGATACTCGTCTCAGTCATATCCTGTGAAAAGAGTCAAGAAAATGGGCACAAAATAAAATACTTGAAATTCCTTTCCAACTTTAAAAGCTTTTTTTTTTTTTTTAATGATTGTGAATGGTCAAATGCCAAAACAGGCTTCCCACAGAGTTTGTGTAGTCTCTATCCTTGGAGATAGTCAATGCCTAGTTAGACAATACTGAGCAATGTGCTCTAGTTGACCCTCTCTGTGTAGGGTGTTGGAGTAGAAAATCTCCAGAGGCCCCTTCCAGACTCTGTGATTCTGTACAGTAACACATTTATTATTCCAGACACAGTTCTGATAGGACCAAGGCTTCTATGTACAACTTATTTTTCCCTTTTTGGCAGAGAAGAAAAATATTTCTATCATTTGATTCTGCTTTCAAGATAGCATTCAGCCCACGGTTATTGCGGGACATGAGTGAGTCCTCATGCTCTCTTCAGCAGTTTTCTGTGCCCTACTTTTCCTGTTGCCCAAGGAAACTTATTGAAGCATCACAGCTCATCTCTGTCCCCAGCTTGTCCTGCAAGGACATGGAAAAGTCCAAAGTATATATTTAATCTTTTCATGTGGCCTAAGCACAGGATATGCCCAAGGCATTAAGAACAAACAGTACATGAGTACATGCACTGCATGCACGCTTCCACTCCAGCTGTGTGTGAGAGTGGTCCTTTAATTCAGGAGCAGATCACACATCCCTTACTCTGCTTCAAGCACAGCAAAATTGCTGCTCAGAGCTACCATGCATCCAGGGCTCTCTCCCATTTTTTCTCACCTGCTGTGCTTTTGCTTTTCTCTTCCACTGACCAATAGTGTGAAATAGCAGAGCTGCTGTGGAGTAACAGGTTGTGTACGACATATCTTGAGGATGTGCTAATTTCATCTACTGAGATCTTGTTAGTGAAAGATTTTTATGTCATGCTCAAAATAACTCCTTTGCTGAGGGTGGAAGTCTGTTAATGTGACAAATGCTGAACCTGTTTCTCTGGAGAGAAGTTGCTAGCAGAAGACTGTGATGGTGTTGTAGGAGGAATTCAGAGTAAAACAGTTCTTGATGATTTTTGTTGGTGCCCTCAACTACATGAGTACCTTCTTGCTCACTTATATGAGTGCTGCTCCTTATGTAAAAAATATTTCCTCTTGCTTCATGTTTCCTAAATGATACAATTTATCTTGCTCTGTGCTGCACACAAATATAAACAGGATTTCACAATATCAAATCTGTTATATTAGAAAGCAAAAGACCTGAACTTCCTTTCCTAAATTCTTAGGCAACATAGCACACCATACAGCATAGCCTAAGAGAGCTCTTCTGAAATTCTGTTGTAATACCACTTTTTATCAGCTTAATGCAGAACTCAGCCATTGGTATGAATCATACAGTGCTCCTCAGTCCTCTGTAATAATTTTAGTGTCTTCAGCTGTTAGTCAACACTCTAAGGCTTTGGTAAACTTCTAGAATGTGAGGAAGAATTTGCAGAAGTTTATCAGGAAATTATTTGTGGAGTCCATCTTTTCCATTTAAGTGGTAAAGAGTGATGTGTTCTCTAGCTTTCTGTGTAATTACATCATTGCTTCTTTGCTTCACATTTTCAGTCTCGTTCTTGGACAAATAGAGATGTCAAGGCAATAGGAAGTCAATTTTCTCCATGATTTTTTTTTTCCTTAATCTATCTTTAGCTCCATTTATCTGAGTAATACAGCAATACAGAAATTAATGATGTATCACAAAGTACAGAGAAATTCCCAGACAGCCAAAATCATCAGAAAGCCAGTACCACATTAGTGATGGGCTGGAATTATTCCCAAACTGTGTATGCACATGATAGCGATATTGGATGATACATTTGTGACAGAAAATCCACTCTGGTGATCTTTAATTTGTTTTCTGCCCAAGGATGAAGATTGTAATTGGAGGAAAGTTACTAAGCAACAGTGGCTAGCAAGTTTAATTTACAACACTCCTTCTTCCTCAACCTCCCTGCAGCTCACACAGTATTTCACAAAGGGGCTAAACCTCAGATTCAGTTGCAAAGTCTGCCTTTGTAGGACACTAGAGACACAGGAATTGAGTTAAATAATTTTGTTTACTCAGATTTAAACCAAGAAATATGAACTAATTCAAGAGTCAGAAACAAATTGAAATGTCTGAAGTAGAAGAATTAAACACTGTACAAAATTCACATCATTATCCAACACACATTCCATTTCTAACCCATCAGTTTTGGGATTCATTCAGGAAATACTTAAAAACAGGCCTTTTTTCTTTTTTCTCTTTTTCTTTATTTTACAGGTTCTATTGAGACTGTTTCTAACAGCCTTGTACAAAACACGTTGATCATCTGTGTCATCTTGTGAGATATTATTGAAATATAGCATTTGTTAATTAACAGACTAATAGATATTTCCTTCTATGAATTAATTTTAATTGTCTGTTTATATCAGAGTATCTAAAGTGTGCCAGTCTACCACTTCAAGAAATATTTCATAATACTGACACTTGGGGTTTTTTTCTCAGTAAATGTAATACGAAACTACTAAATCTGCACAGTGATATGACTGTCAATGGATCCTCTAGTTTTGCTTCCATGTTTTAGCTATTAGCCTGCTCAACAGAAATTTAGCTGCTGAATCAAAGTCTGAAAGTGAGATCAGACAAACTGGTTTCACTAAAGTCAGCAGTACATCCTGTTTTATTGCATGCTATGCCCAAACTCCACAGCTTCACAACAGCTGAAATAGAACACACCATTGTAAATGGTATCTAAAATTGTTTTAAGGCAGAATTCTTCTAGTAACTGTACCTGACAAGTGTTAGGTGTTAAGTTTTACATTTAGATGTTAATGTTAAATCTATCACAGTTAATGTTGTGAAAGATGTACCTTGAAGATTAACACCACTGATTGCAGATGGGAGCAGAGATTTGTTTTGGATACCTTAGATAGTAGCTGTCACCTTCTTTACCCAAGTGTAACCACTTTGCCAGGCCTTAATTGCTTTCAAGAGCCAGGTTTACGTTTAAGAATGTCCATGTGTTTCTCAAGTTCCACCCAAAACCCTGGGAAAATAATCTTGAACTTTCTCATGTTTAATGATCTAATTTTCCCCATTTGCAAGCACAAATCAAAGGCATCAATAAATAATATTATAAACGAATGGAAATAAAAAAACCCTTGACAGAATGGTTAAACAGGGTAAAAGACAGCACCTAGCATACAGTTACAGCAACAATAATGTTACCATCTTCTTCTGAGAGGGCAGTGCTTGGCCAGCTGCTTCCTTTTCCTTCCTAAGTCAGCCTTCACTCAAAATTTAGGACTCCTGTGTCTTGCAAGGCAGCAAGGCCTTGTCAGCTCCAACTTCCACAGAATTGTAGCATTATGGAATTGTTAAGGTTGGAAGATACCTTCAAGGTCATCCAGTCCCACTGTCCACTCAGCACTACCACTGTAACTCCTGAACAATTAAACCACATCCCCCAGTGCCAGATCCAGATACTCCTTGAACACCTTCAGGGACAGTGACTCTGTCACCTTCCTGGGCAACCTGTTTCAATGCCTGACCACCCTAGCAGGGAACATATCTTTTAGATATCTACTCTGAATCTCCCCTGTTTCAGCCATTTCCTTTTGTCCTCTCATGGCAGGCACAGCAGAAGGGACTGACCCCACCTCCCTACACCCTCCTTGCCGGGAGTTTTAGAGAGTGATGAGGTCCCCCCGAACCTCCTCTTCTTGATACTAAACAAACCCATCTCCCTTAGCTGTTCCTCATAAGATGTTTTATAGACCCTTCACAAGACTTGTTGCCCTTCTTTGGTGTGTTGTTTTCTACACACTGCATAAAATCCTCTTTTCTAAAGATCTCTTTTTCTTTTCTCTATTTTTTATATCTCACGTTCATTACATGCTTCAGATAAGGCTTACATTCCTTGGGCAGAGTTGGAAAATCTTAAGTGACCTTGACTCCTCCACACTCCAACAGGTACAAAATTGTGTCTTTTATGCTAAAAAGCTCCTGTTCAGACAGAAATATTTCTCAAATATAATGAAACCGCCTATGCAAAGCAAACATGTTTCAGGCATATCTGTTGGTCCTTTCTGTTCCTCATCTCTTTGCTCTGCCAGTTGTCAGCCTTTCTGCTCTTTTTCTAGTCTGTCTTTCTTTCCCCTGGGGAGTTTGTGTGGTGGGAGAGGGTGCCAGAAGTTTGCTTTCACTCTGGGCCTCAGCCATCAGCTTTACCCAAACCTAATGTATATTTAATGTGATACAGCCAATAACCCTTTCTGTCGACCTCTGATCATGTGCCAGCTGAAGAATGCTGCAAAGTAATGTCTTCAGACTAAATCTCGAAGCCCACATATAAATTCCTGATTAGTGGTGGCTGAGATTACTGGGGATGTGTGTGTGTACCCCTCTGTTTCTGTGCCAACTGGAATTCCTCCACACTGTAGGATATCTATGGAAGCAGGCTCCAGCTGCTGCAGGGTTTTTCCTGGTAGCTTCCTTTCCTGACTCAAGAAGTCGTGTAACACTTCTGTGCATGGTTAATTGGTGGTCATGATTCCCTGGGGGAGTTATGGCATTTCAGTGATGGGTGTAAGGAGACCTTCAGACATGAAGTTGTACATGGAAGAATTTAATGATGTAGGTTTCTTTGGGAACACACTATCTTTTCCATGGAACTTGATTTGTTTTCTTCTTTCTTCATGGCTCAGTAGAGACAAAGAAGACTGAGGGTAAAGAGGTTTCCTTTTTTGGAAGGTCTTTGTCTTTTTTCTTTCTTTTTTTTCCTCTACTCACCCTTCCTTCACCTCTCCCTTCACCCCACCCCCCCCCCCCCCCCCAGGCTTTCTTGAAATGGTTAAGAAAGGTTTATATTCACCAGGTAGTACAAAGATCAAAATGTTAAGGGAACCGGAGGGAAGTGATTGAGAAGGTCTTTCTGAGGACGACAGCTCTGCCTTGTAATACAATACTATTTCTCATGGGAGTGGGTGGGAGGCCAGCCTAAATTTCCCCTTTCTGTCCTGCCAAATTCCCCAAATTGCATAACTGCGTATTCTCCTAACACAGTGGTACCCTTGGCATCACTAGCAAATCTGCAGGGAAGCAGTGAAGCAGCTGGAGGCTTGAAGGTGGACCAAAATTGGTAGAGGACAGACTTGGTTAGCCAAAAACAAAACAACCCCAAACCCACAAACTGAATTTACTAACTCTCCCATGTATAACTAAACAGCACAATACAGATTTAATAACATACACTATTTGGTTCTAAATGCACTCCATCTAGGAAAAATAAGTTTATCGGGATAAGCAAAGGGCCCATGGGGAGTTCATCAGTTCAGTTTCAAGTCACAAGATGTGTTTTACTTGGCTATGGAACCTTTTTGTGCAAGATTAATATGATACTGCTGAAACGCAAACTGACAAAAAGACATATTTTTACTGGTTGGTGCTTTTTCCTTTGTGCCATTATTTTCATCGGGAGGCCCCATCGCTGCCTTTCTCATCACTGCTGCCTTAGACTGACAGGAGGATGAGGTACTTGTTGGCTTCTGTGAGGAAATGAAAGAATGACTATTGGAAGAGCAGAATGACCAGTGTAACTCATAAGGATGTAACCCTGAAGTCTTTTGTTTTGTCACTACACTGAATCAAAAGAAAACAATTTGGACCTTCTCAGAGGGGAGTGTCAAACATGGCTAGCCTGGGGTAGGTTCTGCCTGAGAAAGGAGGGAAAGATTTACATCCTTTGGAAAAATATTTACGCATCTTAAAAGTTCAGGTAGCCAAAATCATTTTTTCTGCAGCTTCACCAAGTTTCACTGCAGCCTACCCCAGCCCTGTATGCAAGCTGACTATCACTAAGGCAAGGAAAAAGCAAGTATGCCCACAGTGGTTTTGATAATCTTGCTCTTATTGCCTGTGTGCAGGAGCTTAAACAGGCTCAGTGCTGTCGCTGGGATTGCTTGAGAGGCTGGGTACTACTCAGCATGTGTAAGGGTGGGAGAATCTGGCTCCAAAATGGTTTCTTTTTCTCTCCTTGCTACAGGACCTGGAAAAGACAAGGGTGTGTGGGCGGGCCTGGAGTCCCTCCAAAGAAAGTGTGAGGCCTTGGGCAAAACAAATCCATCAGGTCTCTCATTTCTTCCAAATATAGGTCTGTTCTGAGTAATAGCCAAACTCGAGTCTAAATTCCACAGTCAGCCGTTTCAGAGGGAATACATGAAAAAGACCCTATGGCCCAGAGAGCCCGTCTATAGAAAATATTTTGATAGCTCTTCCGCTCTGGAATTATCTTCCACTTAAAAAGAAAGAAAAGGAAAACACACAGAATTGGAGCATATGATTTAATTTGCACTGTAAAAGGACTGATTGATGAAAATAATACTTCTGAAAACAATCTGTTGTGAGCTATCAAATATTTTTGCCTATGCACCAATTGGCAGGAAGCAGACAGATAAATTATTACAATATGTAAGAAAACAAATTGCTCTGAGGAGGAATGGTATTTGTGTGTGTGTGTTTATGAGCAGGATAAGTAGAATGAAACCCATAAAAGCATGCTGAGAGATCATCTTCCATCACAGCAGAAATATACTGGAAGCAAAGGAGCTCACTTCAGCTCTGTCCCTGGCTGAATTTCTAGCAAAACAGGGTTTATGATATGCAAGTGTTCTCCTGGAGTAGAATTTTTAAACAAATTAAAATAAAAAAGGAGATTGGGATGTTCCTGCTGTTAAGAGGAAGGGGGTCTCAAAGCCATTTTTGCCAAGATACTTAAAAATTTTTCAGGCATCACCGCATTTTAATAAAATGAAACAGTTGCAGCTGATCCTGAATATTGCTGCTCATGGGAAAATTTTCGGAAGTGCTGCAGACATGGAGCTTTAAGAACCAGCATTCTATTAACTTTCAATAAGACAATTTCCATAGAGCCTGACAAGTGGAAAAATTGCAGTGAGATAAGGTCTGTATGAAATAACGGCCTGTGGATTGCTCTGTGGTGACTGTCTGTGTATGTGTTCCTATCCCACAGCAAGCAGCTCAGGCAGAGATGGTAACTCATTTTCTGATATCTCTTTCTTCATCAAGAACCAAATCTCTTCACATTTTTCTCAGAGCTCAGACCCTGTACACTGGGTATTGGGCAGCTGGTGGGTAGCAGCGGACAAGGCAGCCACCTGCTAAATACAATTTTGAATAAATAAGTAGAGCTTCTGAGTGGCACAGGATAAATCTACCTTTACATTTGTAGATAACTATCACCCAGCTTGAGCCATGAGATCCACATTTTCCCTTTTTATGCCATGCCTGTAACCTGCATTGACCCCATCTGCTTGCACTGCTGCTAAGAGGAGAGCGAAGCCTTCTGGTCTGAAGCATCATCTTTTTCTCCTGGAGCACCCTCTATTTGTGCATTGTAGAGGAAGGAAGGGGACACAAAAAGCATGAAAGTCTGGAATAGGCAATAATAAGGGCAATGTGAGCTGTGGAACATAAAAAATTTCAGGCACATCTTGGGAGTGAAGAGGGAGATAAGTTGCAGAACATACCAGATATTTTTTCTATAGCAAGGCTATATGACTGCTAGTGAGTGATCTTAGGTTTTCCACCAGGTGTTCCATAGATTTGACCTTGTGATCATTACTACAATCATCATGACATCAGCAAGAGGCAAAGATTTCTAATGGTATCCAGGAGAATCTGAATTCCATGAAAACAAGCAATGGAAGCCTATTTGCTAAAGGTCTTTACAAATCTTTCCTTACACAAGAATTTCCTTCCTAGAAGTTAGATTTCCCATTCAAGTTAAGCATCCTTGTATGTGACAGAGCCAGAGTACCTTGGACCTTTTATTTTCTGCTTTTTCTTTCAATGAATGTGAAAATACTCAGTGATCTTAAATGTGACAAGAAATTGTTTTGTCGTATTTCAAGGCTACTGAATGATTACTTAAAAATAAATGGTGAGCAGAAATGGTTCTCTAACAAACTCTTCTATTTGTATATTTTTAGGGGACCATTCATAGTTTGTGGGCAATATCTGATGCTAATTGCTAGCAGCAAGGAGTTAGCTGCAAGGACTGCTAACTCTGGGCAGCTAGCCAGCCTAAGAGGTTGTGATCGTGTCATTAAGGCAGCAAGTACAATGCTGTGTGGGTGAAAAGTTACTATGCTGTTTTGTGACAGATTACTTGAAAAGGTGGCAAGGGAAGGAAAAAAACCTGTAAGAGTCCCATAACACATAAGTATGCTCATATCACCTACCAAAAATTGGAGGCTGGTTTGTGATTGAAACATTCTAAGCAGGAGCACATTATTTTGTCTAAGTCAGCAACCTAAATTACAGTGAAAACATTACCTAGACTGAGCTGGTTTGTGCATTTATGTTTCCTGCCTGCAAGTACAACTTCATCACAAAGCCTTCAAGTTCTAGCCACCTACAAGTATCTCAGTGAAAGGTGAGATGTACTACTGTGGTTTTAAGAGAGGTTTTCAAGGGCCAAGCAGAAGTTTCCCAGTTCCTCTTTTATCTGGTGGAGTGCCCTCTTGACTTTCTGTGGTGTGTTCAAAACCTCTATGCTGCTGGTGAAGGGGTCATAGTGCAGAGCAAAAGGCTTCTTGATCTTCATCGTGTAGTTCCTGTGGGGAGACAGGACAGAGCTTCTAGTTCAAAAAGCTTTTCCTTAAGTGCAAAACCTGCAGGACCTCATTTCTCAGGGTGCAGTCATGGCCTTACTGGGGAGCAGAGGCTGCTGTGACACCTTCTTGCTGCTTCTCCCGAGCTTTGCCTGGTGCAGCACATCCTGCCCACGTCTGAGCCACTTGCAGTCCCAAAGATCTGCAGTGCCTGGTCTCAGCCTGGCTGGCTGAGCCCCGTCTGTGCTCTCACAGCTCTGCATTCACACAATTCAGAGTTATTACAACCACAAGCTGAGGAATGCAGGAGCACAGCATGTCTGCCGCCTTCACTTCCAAGAAATAACCTGGAGCAGCTCTTTCTGTGTAATATTCTAAAAACCTGTTGATACTAGGCATCCTGGGCTATTTTTCTGTCTCTATTAAAAGAAAAAACATGATTGCTTGCCATTTTTGACAATATTTCCATTAAGTGCATGCTGCTAGGAACCCCCTGTACTGATGTTGCCTTATGTTTTCCGTGCTGACAGATTCTTGTGCCTTCAGTTATTTTGAGCAGCCTTGGCTGTGCAACTGTCTTGAAAAAATGTATGAAAAAACTTCATGCCTGAGAGTGGTGTATCCTTGTCCTCATACCTTCTTTGCAGGTTTGCCTGAGTCAAATGCTTTGCAAGTCCTCTCTCTTCTGCCAGTGAGTTCTCACCCACGTTTTTACACGTATTAAAAATTTATTGTGAACATTTAGATTTAAGATGACAAGCCTAATTAGCCTTGGTTATAGCCCCAGCAGACACTGCTTCTGGGGAAGAGAGTAGGGAAGAAGTCTGGCTCAGGTTCTCTTCCTCTAATAAATTCCTCATTTCAGCTCCTGCATGCTCCCCAGTAGCTCCACAACCAACATCCTACCTCCAGCCAGAACTGGTCATGTTGTTCTAACTGCTGGATGTGAAGGCCAGAATTTAAACCCTGCTTACTTAAAAAAAAAAAAAAAAAAAGAAAAGAAAATAATAACCTTACTGCACAGCATCACACAGTTAAGGAAATGTGTTTAGAAACACCTCAAGCTAATTTGAAATTATGTTATTTAGGTTGCAGACAGCGACTTCATAACAATTAGATTGCTGGTGAATGCCGATTCTGGATTCTTGTGCAGATATAATCAGAGGAGAAAGGCAATTTTGTTTTTAAGCCCCCTGCTGATCCATGCTCATTCCAGAGCCTGCTATGAAATTTCCATGTGACCTTGGGTAAATCGGTTCTTCACGATCTCCTCCTGTTTGTATGGACTAGCACATAGGGTGGGATTGCACTCTCACAGTTCAGTTATAGAATTTTCTTCAGAAGGTGCTAAAATGAAGCATTGTTAAGATGAAGCACGGGACAGGGCATAGCAAAAGTAAATTCAGACTTTCCGTGAACCTTTTCTGAGATAAGCAAGCTCCTGCTTAACTTTGTTGTACAAAAGCCACTATGCAGATGCTGCAATAGTAATGTAAATAGATGTATTTGAGGTCAAGAATCAAACCATTAGTTTTAGTGGGGAACTAATGGTTACTGCAATGTAAATGTAAATTGATGTATTTGAGATTAAGAATCAAATCAGTATGCCCCCCTCAATGAAAATACCCACAAGCACTTTACTTACTGAAGCTTGACCTTGGCATCTTCCAGATTTTCTGCTATGAAATAGACAGGCTGGAAGGCTTGATCCTGGTAGGGGTGAACTGCAGTCACTTCTGGGTCAAAAGGCTTGTACTCTGGCTTGTTTGACAAAGCATACTTTGTAGCAGGAGCAACACCAGTTAGAGCAGGTGAATGAACAGAGAAAGAATTAGTCCCTGCTGAGCAGTGAAATTCTCTTTGGGGAATAGTTAGGGGTAATATAAAGTCCTGTTCTTTCATATGTCAGAGCTGATTTTCATAATTAGCAGTTAATAAACCAAATAATAAAGATTTTTTTAAGATAAAAAAAATAGAAATATGTATTTCCTGTATTACAGTGATGTACAAGCAGATAGCACAGCCATGTCCTCAGACAGGGAGGGGAAAATCTGAGTCACCCCCCAAAATATAAATATCCAGAAGAAAAAAAAATATCATGCTTCTTTTTTTCAAATAGTATCACAGAAGTTTCACAGTCCTGTCTAGCATTACTTTAGAGTCCCCTAGACCTTGCCACAAATTTCATGCTTCCTGCTGTAATGAAGATCAGAAGACAGAATGCTTCTGGTATTTTATGCACAGCTCCCAGGCCAGTATAGCAACCTAAAATCTTCCCTGAAAGCCAATATCTAAATAAACACGTGTGCACATTTGTATTTTTGAACCTATAGGGGTTCTTCTATATATTTTTTTCCAGTTCTCTTATATTGCCCCTCCCCAGGCAAACACAAAGCTTATAGAAGCCACTTCTGTCCATACTGCGGTCACAGGTACATCTATATAGTTTGTTTACATATACTGGAAATGCCTTTTAAACCAGCCACCAATTTGGCACTAGCACAAAGTCCTGGGAAGGCAGCTCCTTTTAGGCTTAAAGTGAGTTCCCAAACACCTTGTCTGCCCCTGAAACCCAGGTGAGGTACTTTAAACCCAGTTCAGCCCCAGTGACACTTCAACCGTATCACGGATGTGCCTAAAAGCTGGTTGGGCCTCCAGCTGGCCATGTTGGTGAAGTGTCCTGGGTACAAACCAAAAGGAGAAAAGAACTCATCCCATCAATGTTGAGACCTTTTTTCCCATCTTCAGACCGGACAGTGGGCCCCATCCACCTAGGGACATTCTTTTAGTACCCACCCTTCTCTGAGATCTGTCTCTTTCCCTTTCTCCTGCCCCAGTCTTTAGAAGACACCCTTCACCATTTTATAATCCAGATGTCAGCTCTCAGGGTGCTACTTGTAAATAACTGGTAAGAGTGGGTGATGCTGCTCAAGAAGTTTGATCAGCTAGCTGGAAAAATTCAGACAGTACTCCTAAGCACATATTTAGACATTTCAATGAACTGGTGCAGAAATAAATACCAGGCTTAAAAAAAGAATAACAAAAACAAACCCAAAAAAACCAAAACCCAAAAGCTCCCAAGAATATATAAAAGATGGTGTTTTTCTTGCTCTTCATTTGCAGTGTGTAATTGAAGAGTAAACCTTGGATAGCACTCATACAATCTAAGATGGTTGGTATATACAAACATGAGGCTGCTCTTAGAATCTTAGAAGCTCTGGGGAACTAATGGGAAAAGGTTTCAGTAACTCAAAACCTGACAGGGGTCCCACTGTACTGTCAGTGTTGAAGCAGAACTGAAATCCCATTGATTTCAGTGGAAGTTCAGCTCAAAACTGGATGGCCTTAAAGGCCTCTATAAGTACTGGGTGTGCTGCAAGAAAAGCATATGTAGCACTGAGTGTTGCCAGAATTGTGGTATGAGCCATAAGATTTTACAGTATGTAGGACAGAGTCCAGCTGAGTGTTAACAGAAGAAGCATTTGGGATAATGTAGAACAGCTGACAGAATATAGTGAAATAAACAGTGCAATACTGAGAGCTTTTGGGGAGGAATTCTTACAGTTCAGAGGAGGCAAGTTTGGCCAGCAGTCAGACATATTACAACTGCTCAGTTTAGACTCAGGGATGGCTGTCCTTCTGATACCTAGCTGCTGTCACTAAATGCTTTGTTAGGTAACAGGGATTTAAGTGCAAGGCTTATGCAGAGAGTGCCTAGCTCTTCCTCTCATCCTCTGCCTTACCCCCAAATTATGCCCTGAGTTTGGGCAGGATCAGTTCATGCACAGAAAATATCTACCTGAAGCTGGCTTCAAACTGGTAGGAGTGGGTGCTGAGGAGAAAAGGAAAATGTTTTAGTGATTTCTAAGTCAGGATGTGGTTCCCTTGGTTACAGTCACACACCCACAGACAGCCAGTCCAGGCTGCAGCTCAGGGATGTTCCCAGGCTTCTTGCTGATGCTAAGTTCTCATATAACATCAACTGCATGACTGCATTGCCCGCTCCCACTGGTTAGTTATCTTCTTGTAGCCAGCCATCTAACCTTAGTAACTCATGCCCTTATTCCCTCTTTGGTGACTGAGTCATTCTGCTGCTCCTGGCCTAGGAGCCTTCAGGTCCAAAGAAACCTCTCCCTTGCCCAAGCTGCTGTAGTGTGTCTCCTTCAGCACACGACCTGCAGTGAGATTCCTACAGTATTTGCTATATTCACTGCCAACAACGTGCCAAAACTTCACTGCCTGCGCCAGATATGTTGATCAGCTAAATGATAGGGAATTGAGTCTGGGACCTCCATGCAGAAGTCTGTGTCTGGCCCACTGAGAAGACTGGCAAATAATTATTAGGTTGGATAATGGCTTTCTGCCAAGCAGCAACAAAACTTAGCTGGAGCAATAAACTCAAGTCTATCATGAACTTCACTATCTTCCAATCTTCATCTTCTCTGACAGATCTGTCTAGACACCGCTTTATTTCTAAAAAACAATACTTTCTATGAACCAGGCACTGCACTACACGTATTTTCTCTCTTCAGCTGTAAAAGAAGCAGCTGGTACAGGTTTGCAATTTACTAACAGGTGCTTAGGCATTGGACCTCACCACTTTACCCACACTGCCAGTGCCTACACTGAAGTTAGAATCAGATGCTCAGGCAGACTAGAATGAATAAATGGAAATATTTCTATATTTTGATTTTGTTCTAAATAAAAATCAATGAGACATAATCAGTCAGCTAAATAAGGAAACTTCAGCTCTTAAATTCATGGATATAATTAAGTTGTGTAGAACAAGTATCAGGAGCTTAAGGTGAATTGCAGAGAACCACTAAGCCATTGTCCCAGAAGATGCACAGTGAGGAACTTGCAGAGCTCAAAAAGGGATTCTGCAGAGTGCATAGCAGAACTGCTGGATATCTGCTTGCCCATCTTCTGATTTATGTGTTATACAAAAGATGAACATGCTGAAAGGGGTTTAATCCTTTTCATTACCTGTTGAATACAAATGCCATCATTCCTGCCTGTATTTTCAGTAATATGATGGATTAACACAGAGGTAGACTCAGCTTTTTCAAAAGTTTATCCAGTAGCTTTACCCAACAATTACCAGTGATAAAAGTAATGACAAAAACCTGCCATTTATCAGCTCAGGATCAGTTAGGACTTCCACTCTCAGCCTCAGAGGTAGGGAGTTTGAGATGCAGTTGTACTTTTCTGTTCTATAGAGCAGTTTTGTGCACAAGCAGTCCTCACCTATGGTTTTAACCAAAATCAGAAAAGCTTGTTGGTGTCTGAGGAAGAAAAAGGTGGAAATAGAGAAGAGAGAGGACAAGTCTGGTGCACTTGACTCCAGACACCAAAAGTGAGCATTTCTGATGAGATTTTTACATTCATTTGAGTAAAGTTTAAACAGAAAAAGGAAGTAACCACATCTGATAGATTTTGTCATGCATATTGCTATGAAAGCTACGTAGATATCAGCAATATTATTACCTCTGCCCTTTAGTATCCTGTTTAACACGCAAATGGACTTGATTTGGAACCATAAATTATTAAGCCAGGCAGAGTAGAATAAATGTGGCCTTGAATTGTGGTTTGATTGGACATTACTGGTTTTACCAGGTAAATGAAAGTAAGTTTATGATTCCTGTTTGTTGTCAGTGAATATAAGAAGTACTGAAGGATTCCCAGATAAACAGTAGCTTCAGCAGTACATAGTGTGAAGCTGATGAGCAATCAGGACAAGATCAGGCCGCTGTGTAGAAAGGAAGTCATGTTTATTCCTCTAGAGGGCTAATCAGCCCTCCAGCTTATCAAGAGAGAAAGCTCTCGACAGAGTTACCTCACAAAGATCTCCAAATTGCAAGTGTTGTGAGGAAAACCAATGCTAAACTCAGCAAATTGTAAAAGTGAAGGTTGATGTCTTGGAAGGTTCCCCTTTTCCTGTGTTAATTTCAGCTGCCATTCTGTGGGGTCTCCTACTTGAAATGCCTTGAGATTCATCAAAATGTTGGGTTTTTCCTCCTGTCAATTGACTGGGAAGTGAGCTGACCTGTACACAATTGGGAGAGTTTTGTAAAACGTTTATTTCCATGACAACCCAACTATCTCCAGTTCTGGGAGACCAAGCTATGCTAATACAGCCACAATTCCATGTGAATGTATCATGTATCTGGCTGTTAGGCTGCTAAGTTCATGTGTTAAGTTTAAAATATAACTCCCATGAAAAAAATAAAAAAAAAAAGGTTTCTGGTTTATAAAATGCTTGGAAAGAGTGGTATTTATTTTCCTTTGGCTCTTACCAGTTTTAAAAAAGGTTATCCAATATCTGCACAGCTTGAAGCTTTTGAGCCCTACTGATATCAGTTTAGGGCTTCTGCAATTAATAAGTGATCACGTGTATCAGTGCTCTTCAAAGTTAAGGAGAAATTAATATCTCTCTTATAAGCTGTTTGGTCAAATGAGGGGAAACCCACTTTCTGTAAAAGTGTGCAAGTCTTCTTTCTACAGTTAATCTACCTAAGCAAGGCAGCATGAAACCTGTGGTTGCAGATTTTGAGCTGTGTAAAACTAGAGCTGACATTAGTTTTGAAATGTATTTAGGAATGAAAAGTTCTAAAGCAATTTCTTTTTATCAGTGTCCATGCTATTTCCTGTTTCTTTGCACTTCACTTGGTCCAGTCAATCAGTGCCTTTCTGGTTCATGTGTGTGTGAATGGCAATAGCATGGAAAAAATAGCCAAGCTCATAATAGGCATAATATTGCCCTCTAGTGAGTAATTCAGAAAGGAACGGGAGCTTTGTGTCAAAGTCAGCTGTATCACTACTGGCAGGAGCAGGAAGAAACAAATCTAATATTTTATGGGATGGTTGCTTTCATTTCATTTCGTCTCTTTAGATGAAAGACAGGTACAATACCACAGTAGCTTTTGCCCTACACAGTAGCTTCCGTGAAGGGAGAATTATTTCTTTGCAAATGAAAAATATGAATTTTAAATCATACTGTTTTTTGTAGAAAAAACATAGTTTGCTTTTACCAGAGTTCAGGAAAGTGGATTATAGAAATCTTTCAATATGACATTTGACACATACCATCAGCTCCCCATAAGATGAAAGCAGTCCTGCCCCGTAAGCCTTGATCAATCCATTTTGCTTGCAGAGGCCAAACTCCACAGTGAACCAGTAAAGCTGGGAATAAGAAAAACTTGTGGAAAAGAGTCTGAAAAGGCAGGAATTTTTAAGCTTCTTATCTTTCCTTTAATTTTCTTTTATCCTCATTTCTTAATACCATTGTATCTTTAAATGTTATAGTTGCATATTTTATAGTTGCATATTTTCCTTCACAATATATATAGCACACACTAAACGTAACATGTAATTTTTCAAACCTTGTTGTCCCACTTAGAAAAAAAATTAAATTTTGAATGATAATACATGGGTAAACAAAGTTATATCCTTTTCTCTCTTTGGAAGATGTTACTAACTACCCTGCAACCTCTTAGCCCAGATCCTCACTGTAGTCAGTGGAAGCTGCCAGATTTCCACCTACAGTCCCCAGAAGGACAGAAAGATCCTGACAGAGAGCTCAACACCTTTGCAAAGGTACTTGAAAGGAGAGTTTCCTTCCTTCTTTGTCTGTGTGATCCCATTCAGAAGAATTGAAGAATTTTTTTTCCGTATTGTGCCAATCATATGTAAGTTATGCTCCAGCAGAAAACAAAGATACATTTCTCTGGGCTTTTCTTGTGATAAAAGCATACTTAGGACCATACTTCCTGTACCTGCTGGACAACAGTGGGATGAAAGCAGCTCCTGGGTCTGCCAAACTTTTAGTGCTTCCCTTATTATAAAATCTGAGGAAACGGACAGTGGAGGACAAGTCCTGGACACAGCCTAATGCCCAGAGAAGCTGGACAGGCATTGTGCAAAGGGAAAACACAGTAAGTGAGGCATTTCAAGAATATGGCTTTGTCTCACAACTCTTCAAGGTTCCTTTAGAGACACAGAGCACTTTGCTGCCTCAAAGACAGGGATAGACCTTGGATTCATAGGTATGGCATTTTCAGGACCCTGCTTAAAGAACCACAGACAATTTGTAGAACGATGTAAAGATCTATATTATTCTGTATATTTTGTCTTTTCCATACATTATCTCTCTTTCTCTCACCCTCCCTTACACACCTTTCCTTTTGATGACTTGGTTTTAGCCTTCAAATTGATCACTGAAGAAACAACATGCCAGGATCTTTCCTTTTGCAGGATCCTGAGTTGCTTTCTCTACAGTTCAGTAAATAATTACATGTTTATATTCTGTTAATAAGCTTGATTCTCATTATTTCACAATGAAAAGTGTTTTTTGTACCTCTTCATTTTGCAGGAGGCTTTTATGTCTCCAAAATGAGACATGGGAGGAGGAGGAATTATTTTTGACCTGGGGACTGATGCAAAATGGCTCTCTGGGACTTAGAATTTTTTAACCTTAGCAAAGGCAGGGATCTTAATCTTGCTCTAGCCTCTCTAGACTCAGGTAGTGGAAGAGGCAGTGTGTACTGTCACTGTCACAGCCTCCTCACATCACCAGTCCAGCACCTGAATGAAGTCACAAAGAACTCAGCGTTTGTAGCAATCTTCAAAAATAATGGTGGTCTTACTTAGTCCTAACCCAAGGATGGATATGTGCAGATGGATTTTAGGTGAGCCACAACCTCTTTTCTGAATGGGACTGTAGACTGGTTAAGGAGCTTTAGGAGTTACAGCCTTCTCTCATTCACTACCTGTACTACATGAGTATCACACAGTTTGGTGAGGGTAAGGCTCCTCTCCTCCTCTGAAAAAATCATCAAGGATGCCATTATCAGAAAAAAAAAAAAATCACCTGGCCTCCAGATGACTTTCAGAACAAGTCCAGATGGCAGTAAGGGGCTGTACAAATAATTTTTACAGTTGTAGACAGCCTAGTGACCCAGAACTGAATGGCAGTACCTGCTCCCCAAATTGCTTTTAAGTGCTCACCTATTTGGTTAGGTTAATGAATGTGGGGTGAACCAAAAAGTGTGATGGGTCTCTGCACCCCATGTAGGAGAAAATACTGCTGTTACCCTAGGTATCTAGTGTTTTAGGTGAATCTGAAATGTGAGTTGGGACCATCCTGTGTCTGAAATTGTAAGAACTCAGCTTAACAAATATATTCTTATAAAATCAAGAAATGTAAGCATTTCCTCAGGTGGAATCATCAGCACCATTCTGGGCTCCCCCAGAGGGATTCCAGTCCCTGCTCCAGCACCTTCCTAACTTGTGGAGGAGAAAAGGCAATCGGGCCAATGCTCCCCTTTCTGTAGTCAATCTGAGGCACAAAAAGAGCCTTCCCTGCTCAGCAAGGGATTTGCAGTGAATCGTTTGGGGTTTGCCTCTAATATTAAACTGCCATCTGTACTTACTGTGGCCAGTTTCTCAATCTCCTCTTCAGATGATCCAAGAGAAGCCAGTCCAATATCCTAAAGCAAGTAAGCAAACAGACAGAGTTACACTAGTGTGATTATTCAGCCCAAGGGAGAGAAAGAGGGGAAGGGGGAGGGCCACATCATTTCTAGCATGAATAGCATGAACTATTCATTGTTTTTGTCACCCAAAATGACCTTCCATGGCTTCCAGGATGCCTACCTCTCCCTGGCCCCCAGCTACATACCACTGGGAGCCACATTAGATGAGTGATTAATCCTCAGTGTTCTCTGTGTAAAATTAACCATCTCTTGTCTTAATGCTGGACTATCTATACCAGGCAAAAATTTACAGGGAGGCATGAGAAGGAAAGACAGCAAAGGTGGGTTTTATCTTTGCCATTACCTTTCTGTCCCTCACTCTTTCTGACAGCCCTTATGAGCAGGCCAGATCTGTGCAGGGATGATTCTATTTACTTTCATCTGTGCTCCCTGTTAAATGTTATTCTCACACTAGGAAACTGTACATGTCTCCTTTTTTTTGCTATCCCAGGAGCCATATCATGCAACAAACAAACAAAATTAGGGCATTTTCGCCATTCATCGTCTCATATTGAATGGAGCAAAAAAGAATTTCCATGGCGTGAATTTCAACTGTGAAAATACTTTGTGGGGACAAAAAAGTGAAATGTGAAAATTCACTGAATGTGATCTCATGTTTTGAAGTCTGTGCTATTGATAGGAAAAGAAGAAAATGGAAAACTTTGAAATTGCTGTAGTCTTTTATCTGTAATGTGTCTTAAGTTCCAGTATTGAACTGACCTGAATAGGTTTCTTCCAGAATAAATTATAGATGACTAGCATGCTTAAAGTACTACTCTTCTGATTGTGTTAATAACCAGTATTTATTATGAAAATGGTAACTGGCATGTATTCAAGTTGATACAACTGGAAACCACATCATATGAGGTGAACTGATTTTCTTTTAAAGATATTTCTTTAGGGACCTAGCTCATGTTGGGACCTACATATTGTTACCCCTCTGATCCTATCTCCAGTTTCCATACTGACCACTGATTGACAAGCCTGGACAATGAGATGTCTTCTTCCCTCTGCTATGGTTTTGAGGAACATTCCTAGTTCTGAAGTCTTTAATTAGGAGAGGTCATTGAGTTCAGTTGGGTCTGACACTGACTGCTCGTACTAAATAGCCCCTTATTGTACAAAGAAGCTCTGTTTGCTTTTTGGAGCCTCCTCACCAGTGTGAGCAATGCTGTGAGAATCTGGTGAGTTGTAAAGGGAAAAATAACTCTGATGAATGACATGGTGATGGACACAATTAAAGTCTCTTGCGAGACAAGAATGTAGATCCAGAGACAGAACCAGCTTGGAGGCTCGGCTGTGTAGGTTCATGTGGTGTAGGACAGGAATCAGGGGAGCAGCTTGGTCAGCAGAGCTCAGACTCCAGCCCCATAGAGAAATCTTCCTCCAGACTGACACAGCCCTCCCACAGAGGAGTCCCACAAGCTCTGCCTGCCCTTCCTTTCACACCGTGTCCGCAGGGAGCAGTGCCACCACTCCCTTGGAGGAAATATCTCCCAAATCACTGCTAGCCCACCATGCCTGGAGGTCATGACTCAGGCACAATCCAGTCTTAGAACTGCATTTCATGGTGAGCTGCATGTGTTTAAGGCACTCTGGCCTGCTATCCAAAGCAGTTGGTTAAGGAGCCAGCAGAAAACGTTCTTACCTGTGAGAACTGGGCAAAATCCCTGTCAGCAAGCATGGGAACATGACCCAACAACTCATGGCAGCAGTCTCTGGAAAATAAGTGCCCTTCTTGTTTATTAAAGGCTTCCTTTCCTGCCCTTCATGAACTCCCTGTGAAGGACTTTAGCCAATAACCTCCAAAGGGAGCTGGTGTAAGTTCTGCTCCACAGTGGCTGCCTCTGTACATGGCCTGACTCTGCAAGGATCAGAGCTCTCCCTCCTGCTACAGGCAGCCAGCTGCCCCCTGCCACCTTGTCTATTGTCTCCTTGGGATGGCATGGGCACTAACCTTCTATGTCACAACATCTTTGAAAGGTCCCTGTTTTGTCCCAGCATACAACAAAAGTGTCTGTGTGAACTTGTAATTTCTCATGAAATGTAATTGCTGTTGTCTGGCCAGCACTTACTGGGAGAGATTCACAGCAGGAAATCAAACCCTAGCAGATGGTAACTGAAGGCAGGATGAAAAGATTAAACCAGATACTCTTCAGTCTTTTCCTTCCCCAGGCAAAAGAGACAGAGAACCACACCCTCTCATGCATGACTTCCCCTTCTAAGTCTCCAGCTACCAGTTTCTCAAATTGTTTTATTCTGTAGACTACTGGATGGAACTCCAGAGGCAGTCCCAAGAGGATGATCCCCAGCACATTCAGAAGGATGGAATTATGTCAGGGCATCAAACTTACGGTTCTGGGGAATGCATAGGAGAAGAGAAATGCCTTGTATACTGTGTGCACTGAAAGACACGAAATGCCAGGCTGGCAAGGAAATCACGAGCAGACAGCTGTCCTGCAGCAGGTCTCAGCTGGAAACCTGTCCTCTCTGCAAAGGGAAGGGACACCAAATTCAGCTGTTTCTAGGGTTAACTACACAGCACATTTACTTTAGCTAAGTAGTTTCAGGGACCCTTCCTGCTCTGTTGGAATAGTTCCCTCCACCAAGCATAGCAGGCACACCTTGGCTTATCATGATTGATGTATAGGACCAGTTCCTGCAACATGGAATCACCTATTCATCTATCCTGTGTGTATTACGTAGCAGTATCATGAGGTGTGGGAGTACTGCCCACCACAGTGCATGTTTTTGCACATACACACACAATTCTCTCTGTTCCACATGACTCTGGTGTGTCTGAGGCCACACGTGGTACTTACGATCAAGCAGGAAACAGAACCTGCATCTGGAGCTTTTTCTTTTTTTTCTTGTTTTTTTTTTTTTACCATTATGTTTGTCTAGAATCCACTACACAGCCTCCCAATGATGTGATCATGGGTGTTTTGCTGTGCACATGTCCACAGAACAGGACACAGAAGAATGCAACACTTCTGCCCTGTGATTTCAGCTTGTACATCCAGTGTTACCCCAGAGCACTCTGCACTACCATGAAAGGACTGTGAGAGATAACAAAAAAAATAACCAGTCTGGTGGTCAATAGAACACACACTCTACATTTCCATGGGAAACATGTTGGTGGTCTGCAAAGCTAAGAAAATTGAAAATCACCACTTTCAAAGTGAGCCAATGATAATCTTTTTGAAGTCCTATATTCAAAATCTGTGTTTCATTCTCAGCTCCTGTAAATGACATCTCATCTTCTTTAAAGCATAAAACTGCATTTAAAAAAAATCAGAAATGGCTTTATTCTCAATTCTTCATCCATATTCTATTGTGCCTTGAAGCCTATAACCTTTTTTTTTCCTTTTTTGTGTAAACAAACAAAAAAAATCCCACCCAGAAACCAAGCCATTTACAAGATTTGTTTTGATTTGTTTTTTCATGTTTTTTCCAGAATTTCTTGTCTTACTCTGTCAGGCTATTAGTACTTTTCCCATTACAAAATGAAACAAAACACTCAGAGAAAGAAAAAAAAGGGGGGAAAATCAAAGAAATGACAAAATATATGAAGAAATAGAGGAATAAGAGGACCGAAAGAATGCTTCTTCCTGACATTGTAATGGACTAGGTGGTGGGCATTTGTCACAGATATCTTCTATTGCTCCACTCAATTCAAAGGTAATTAGTACCGAACTGCCTCAAAAATTAGCAATTAAAAAAAAAGAGAAACCTATGGAGAGTATGTATGTAGATACCTTTGTCTATTTGCTCATCCAGTCCAGAGAAATGGGAAAATTTCAGAATCTGGTAATCTTTGGGCTGAATTCTGAGTGAAGTGAAAATTGTACTAGCTGAAAAATATATTCTATGAAAACCAAGACCTTAGTAACTCAATTTTGGAAGGACTATGAAAGAGTCTAGGGAAATTTATATAGCTTTAGCATCCATGTTGGAGGAGAAGGAGGGAAAATGAAAATTACAACTTGTGTTCCCTGAGATGTTCTTTTAAATAAAGGCCAGTGAATCAGACAGTCTGCTGATGGAACAGACTTGGCCAGTTGCATTGAAAAGCCCCAGGAAAAAGTTAACTGCTGAAGGTAATATCTGCAAAACCTGAACTTCTAGTTCAGGACTGCACAATAAAACCAGCAATCAGTAGAGAACTGGGGATGTGGCTGGTTGGACCTGCTGCCCAAAGATCTGGGAAGTCAAAGAGCATTGCAGAGAAGGTCTTGAGCAGTTGACCTAACGTAATCTGCAAGGCTTAATTCTTGGCCTAAAAACTGATGTATACAGGCAGCCTGTGCATTGTAGTGTGAGCTTGCTTTAGATCACTGGCTGTAATTCCTTCCAGCTGTGGAGCACAATGACTGCCTAAATCCAAACATCTTTCCTAGAAAGAAAGATATGCCTAGGTCCATCTAGTTAACCCTTTAGGGAAACACTTGCTATGTGTAAGTGATCACACTGTTAAATACTTAATTCCCTTTAAGTAATTGGGAAATATTTGTAAAGTATAGTTCATTTCTCTTCAAGCCAGCCTCACTAATAGGTAGTAACAGACAAATCTCATACTGAATCAAAAGGAATTCCTTTCTTATGTTCACAGATACTGCTAAGTTAAAGAGAAGATGGAAGTTTATCTGGCTGTGTGGGATGGTTTTAACATGATCACTTTCTTTCCAGGTTATCCCTCTCTCTCTCTCTCTCTCTCTCTCTCTCTCTCTCTCTCTCTGTGCTTCCTGTGGCTTATTATTTTCAAAGCTGTACAAGGGGAGGTTCAGAACTGACATACAGAAGCATTTATTATCTGGGAGGGTGGTCAAACACTGAGAACAGGCTCCTTAGAGAATTGGTGAGTGCCCCAAGCCTGACAGCATTTAAGAGGAGTTTGGTCAATGCCCTTAACAACATTCTTTAATTTTTGGTCAGATGTTAGACCTTGCAGATGCTTCTGACTCAGACTGAGTTTGGGCCTTGCAATAATGTCAATATTCATGCTATTCTAGAAAGTATTCTGCATAGTGAAATTATCTTCTTAGAGGAAAGTGAGCCAAGATATCCATTCAAAGCCTTGTATAATGGGACTAAAATAGTTTCCTCGCTCTTAATTGTGCCTAGCTGTTAACACAGCTCTTCTAAAAAAACTTGTTTCATTCAAGCATTACCTGTAGGCTAAATTAATCCAATTTTAATGTACAGTTTAATGAGGGCAGGACCAGTGGTCCCAAGAACTATGAATAGTTCTATATTTTTCTTAACTGTCCATTTCAGAATGGAATAAAATGCCTCTGAAATACTTGATATTCATTCCCAGTTAGTTCATACAATCAGCTTATAGTAGACACCTTGTGTTTATAGTAAATGAGTTGTAACTCACTGAGAACATATTTCCAAATATTACTGGCAGGCTTTCAGAGTTGCTGTTTAGTTTGTTTTGTTTTGTTTATGACACAGAGAATATTTAGAATCAGAGCCTGTAAAGGCGGTGAGCAGACTCCTGGCAATCAAATCCTGTCAACTAACATGAGCAATGCAAATAGGATTATAGCAGGATAGTTTTACACTATCATAAATTCTCCCACTTTGAAATCACCTGATCCACTTGAAGGATATGCATATTTGTGATAATCAAGTCAGAATCACAATTCCTGGAGCTCCCTGCTGTCAGCTATTGTGTAAATTAAATGAGATCAACTTCTTCAAGACAATAAATATTTATCAGCCCAGTTATAATAAGAGGGAAGTAAGATGGGTAGTTGAATAGAAGTGAGAATACATGAGAAAATGCATAATGCCTACACAGAAAAATTCCTACAGCTGGGTGCAATGGTGTTCATGGAAGATGCTTTTCACATGGCAACTCTCCCTTCCTTTACATTAAACATGCAATAAAAACCTTGTCATCAAGCAGATTAATCTTCATGAGAAGTGTCAAAGTCTTAGAAAACTCTTCAGACACAGAAAGCTTATTCAAGTTAAATGGTATCCCCTACTATTATATGGAGGGGATTATCACCATTACTTGATTTTCTGAGTATTGTATTTAAATACAATTGATTGAAAGTTAAGACATGTATTTTTTGTGTATTTCATCATGGTGATAAGCTGTCCTCTCTCTGGCACATCTTTTCACTGAGGAGGAGGCTTTAAAGATAACTTCTCTTTAGCAATTCTTGATAATCAGGTGGTTTACACAAAGCACCTGGCTTTGGGAGTCAATGTTACCTGTGGCCTCATAATGCAGGCTCCCTTGCTCTCCTGCTCCTTGCTAGCCAGCACCTAGCTAACAGGCCAACCTGGCAAACTTGTGTGTCCTTTTTCTGAGGTGACTTCTTCATGCCTTTATGGACTACACCACATCCTTTGTGCTCTCCTGTCGGCATATGGCAGGCACCAAAAAGTTTAGTGTGACAAGTGGTGCTACAGACAGAAGGAAGCAGAGTTGTTTCAAGGCAGCTGCTGATTGACCAGAGGATCTCCTGGAAATAATTTTCTCTAGCACACATCCCCATCCTGCCTGGTGGATCAGCAAAAAGGTGCACTTGAGAGGTATGTACCTGTGCTTGTGTTTGGGTCTCACTATCAGCATGGCTATGGAAGCATAAAACAGAGCCAAACCCATAAAAAGGCTGTGTGGAAGTCACACTGAGCACTGTGTGCTGTGACTGCAGTGCTGCTAGTACAGGGATTAGCTGGTTAGTGACACACCAGCAGCTGCCACTCACAGAACAGCACAAACTTCCAGCTGGGTCCCTCCATGTGCCTGGAATGAATGGCCTGTGCTAAGCTCATCAGCTCTGCTCACCAGCTTGTTTCCTTGTGGTGCACAAATATGTGCAGGGAACCCTAGAATAAACCATGGTTTATAATGACTGACCTTTTAAAAATCTGGAGACATCCTGAAGCTGAGGGATGTTATCCTCTTGGTAGCCACAGTGCTTCTCGAGCTGCTGGAAAGCATCCAGGTACTGGGCACAGGCATGAGTAGGGTAAAGGCTCCTCAGCTTCCTGTAGACTTCTCTCCTGGAAATCAAAAACTGGATAGTGTGAGACACCTCAATAAAGCAGTACTTATCTGTACCATCTACAGATCCACAGAGAGAAGGAAAGCCCCAGCATGGGGGTCATAGTCTAAAAATCTGAGCTCAGGACACCTGGTGCTTGAAAGCTGGTTCTGGTTGGATGTAGAAAATCATAAGGTCTTTTTATTTTACTTTTCCTTCAAAAGGTGTCCTTTGATGTTATATAACTCTAATTCTGATACAGAAGTCTTTCTTGATTAGGCACCTTCTTGCTAAGGGTGTTGGAGGCATCAGAGAAATCTCGGAGAGAGCTGAATCTGGGATACTCTGCTGTTCAGTTTAGGAAAGGAATGAATCAGGTATTCACCTCCTTTCTATCTTTGGGTACAACTTGAAATGTTGGTCCCTCCTTTTCCACCCTGAAGCCTAACCTAGATTTGCTTCTTAAAAACCTCTGGGAAAAGCATCTCTTCTGATACTGAAGGGTAATATCTGGACAGGTGAAGAGGTTTGTATTTTTGCAGTTCAAAATACCTAGCACGGGCTATGTATTTGAAAGATATGCCAGCTTCTTGAAGCATTTATCCCACTACACAAAAAGAGACCAGCTGAAAATAATATATGTAACCTGATTTGGGCACAGGCTTTAAGCTTCTCTTGGATTTAGAGTTGTGGTTTGGAATATATTTAGCTGTTGCAAAATAAGCAAGTAGTAATAGGATGGCAAAGAACCTTATAGAAATGGTTATTTTTGTTCAGACGTGGCCCTAGGGTCTCAACAACTTTATAAACATTGTTTTATGAAAATTGAGATCATTCTTGGAAATGCCGGGTATGGGAAATGACCTTTCGTTTGTTTTGTAATTTTTTTTTTCACCATTATTATTATTCTCCTTTTTGTGATGCTGTTGTTGCTATGGAGGTGATAGCCAGTCCCTGGTAATGGCTCTTTATTTGTACCACTGTCTTACACAGTGTGGGAGTAATAATGAACCAGAATAAAGCGGGGGAGTAAAACCTTAGGAGGAAAAAAAGTTAAAAGAACAGAGGGAAACAGTGGCTGCTGTCACTATTGCAAAAGCCACAGGAGACTGGGCCATTTCCATGGAGGAATTAGGAAAAAATGAGGAGGACTAGAGTTCAAGTGTTCCCCTGGCTTATTTCCTCATAGAATACTACTGACTTCAGTGGGGTTGTGTGGGATTTGAACCAGTACAGGGTTCATGCCCAGAAGGGAGTCTAGAGAGAGCAGCCTTGTTTACACTTGTGCACATATGGTCTCTTTTACCAAAGTGTCATTCTGCTGTGCGTCCAAACATTGGCTACCACAGACATGCAGGCAGTCCCAGGGACCAGTGATGAATTAGCCAAAGCTAAGTGCTCTTCTAAGACAATCATCTAAGTAAATCCTCCAAAGTCAAGAGAGCAGCAGGTATGAAAGAACTGCTGGAAGCAAACTTTATGAAACGCTCTAGAAAGGAGCATCCTAATAAAAGATGGATCCAGATGCTTGACAGACTTTAAAGATGTGACAGGTGCATCCCCATAATTTTCTCCTGAATTTTCCATTTTTCTTACACAGCTTTTGCCCATATGGTATCTCTGATTGCTTAGTTTCAGGGCCTTCCAAGAAGTCACTTTGAAAACAAAAGCTCAGATCATCTGTACCCTCTGTTTTCTGAAAGTCATATTTCTTAGCTGGCTTGGTTTTCATTTTTATTACCACGTTGCTACAAACTGAAGGCATCCAGCAACTCCTCAGAGTGACACCAAGGGAATTTAGCTGGTGCTACAAATTTCCTCTGCAATTGCACAGCGCTCAATTAAGCTGTGCTGTAATGCAGCTGACCTCGGGGCACAGTCTCAGGGGGCTGTGATAAAAATTGCGAAGGCTAATTTTGGAAACAGCTTTACATAACAAGATAACCTGGGTTGCTGGGGTTGGCTGATTAAGGAAATGGGCAGATACTCCTTTAAAAATCTATTCTGTTGCCACAATGGGTCTAATTCTAGGTGGAGAAGAGCTGGAATGACGAAAGTTGGCAATAAAAGAGAAAAACAGGAAAGAACACAAAATTAAATTTTCTTAAATATGACATTCCCACACACCATCCCATGCCAAAATTGTTGGCTGGTGGTAGTAATCATGAGCATGACACTGACCATCAATCTTTGACTATTGAAAGATGCTATAAAACCTATTTGAGCTTAATAAAAGTGTGTCCTCCTGGATGAGCTGGATGCAAGGTTTTTTATGTGGTCATGGCTTTCTGTGGCAAAGCAGATTTTACTTAAAGTATTGAGAGGTGGGATGCCAGAGAGGTTCTGGCATGAGGCATCTAGTTCTACAGATTTAAATCTTGGAATTGGAATAATCTTTGTGTGTTATTCAGGGCGAATTGCTTAAGTTCTGGGGTTTTCAGTTGCAGTTAGAAAATGTGGTCTTCATTCTTCCTTTCCCCTACCTTTAGGCATTCTTTTGATTTAAATTTCTGAACAAAGACTCTCTCTTATGTGCCTATATGGAACCTTGCACAATCCCAGGACTCTGCTCTTACTTGAGACATTTGGACATAGTAATGCTTTGTAGTATCACACAAATGTGGAATTACTGCTGCTTACTGATAAATTTTAAAATTAGTGGGGAAAAGTGGAAAAAGAGGGATTTGAAATAAAAACTCTGCTCTCTTTCAAATCTGCCACATATTTCACATACTGTTTTAAATGCTTTGAATTGAATTAATTATTAATTTTATTTAATTCATTGGTTGTGGTTTGGGGTCTTTTTTTTTTCTTTTTTTTTTTTTTTTTTCTTTTTTTCCTTGAGTGGCAGACCTTCAGGAGAAATAAAGCCCATGTGGAGAAATGCTGCAGCCTTGTAAAAGTAACTTACCATCATTTCATATGATACCTAAGGCCCTTTCACAGTGTAAATAATGTATATTTGAAAGGCATTTCAAACTTTCCTCTACCTTCAGTTTGAGAAAATGATACATATTCATGTTAAAAGCAGTGAATACTTGAAGGAGAAAAAGCAAGGCTCCCCTGTCCTGTGGGTATTGAATTAGCCATATCCTCTGAGTGAATTTCTGTCCTGTCAGTGGGCATTTTCTCCTGGTAACAAGTCTGAGAATGTGATATTTCTGCCAGCACCAAGGCTATGGTGAATTAGAGGTCAGTCAGAAGTTATTCAATAGGGTACAGGTGTTTTCTGGCTTCTGATATCCTGATGGGATCTGCAGGTAGGGAGATAGTCAGGAAAATGCCTTTTGCTCTAGAAAGTGAATAGTTAAGACCAGCTCTGTGAATGGCTTTCTGCAAAACAAATGACCAAAAGATGACATTTAACCAAAGAGCAAAATTGGGATGGATTAACAACATTTTTAAAAGGTTATAGCTGTCTCACATTGCCAGTCTTTCCTGGGACTGCTGTGGAATGGCCCAGCAGCTGGAGCACAAGTACTAAACTCACCAGGTTGCTGTTTCCTGTGCTGTGTACTCAATGTGAGGTAAAGGATCTCCTCTGTAATGAAGAGAAGAAACACGACACATGTCTCAAGATTTCAAGTTCAGTTTCCAAGCTTTTTTTTTTTTTTTTTTTTTTGCCTGTACTGTGAATTTTTGATGTAATGAAAATAGAAACAGCAAAATAGTAAATAATGAACCATCTGTTTGTCTTGGTCAGCTCTAATGTGAGTGTTCTGTCTTCTATTACAATGTGGGGAGGAAACAGAGGGATATGTGAGAAAGGGAGCTGTGTTTCTGGTTCACAGATGGAATTAGGGACCTCCAGGCCTGCCACTGCCTCTGCTGAAGGTGAGCAAAACACAGGGTGTGCCTGGAGGGACCCTCCCTGGAGGATGTGATCAGCT
Source organism: Taeniopygia guttata (assembly GCF_048771995.1). Lineage (NCBI taxonomy): Eukaryota > Metazoa > Chordata > Aves > Passeriformes > Estrildidae > Taeniopygia > Taeniopygia guttata. Next base: position 53,719,180 of record NC_133025.1, on the reverse strand, counting down.
CAGCACCGTCACAGAGAAGCGTTGAGAAACCCATGAGCAGAGAGCTGCCCAGGCACTCTCTGTGTGGTTAGCACTGGTTCACTGATGGGTGCTTTTTTCTCCTCTTCCTCACTGTTGCTTCCTCTGTAGCTCTGAGTCAGTTCAGTTCTGCTTTTGGGCTGTTCTGAGCTGTGCTGACTCTGATATTTAATGGAAAGAGAAAACTGTATTCAGAAGTCTCACAGAAGTCTTTGGAGACTTCACCAGTTCTTGGATACCATGAGGCTGATAAACCATGACCAGTTGTACCTTCACCTTTGATTTGCCCTACAGAAAGCAGTGTAGTTCTGGTGAAGTTTTACACATAAAGGTAGAAACATTTCCCATCACTTACATGAGAACTGAAAGCTTTTTATGTTTTTAGATAGTGTCCATAGACAGAGACACTTAAAAAAGCAAATAACAAAAAAGCAGTAAATCACTTTCCACTGTCAAAAGTATGTTTGTAAATATTGCTCCTCAAATTTTCTCAAAAATATATTAACCTCAGCTCAGCACCAAGTCCTAAAAGGAACTTGAAAATTGAAATGAAGGGTCATATTGCAATCACTTCTGCTAAAACAAAATCCAGCACTGGACTGGGATATGTGAATGCAGTCTTCAGATTTTTTTGTCTTAAAATGTATTTGCTGTGTCATCACAAAAGTCTAGTTCACATGGAGTGAAAGCTTTGGTGGCTGAATTTTGTTGTCTCGAAAGTGGCCCCACTGATACATGAACAAAATGTGACATCAGTGACATTTCTTGCACATCAAGTCTGACAGCGTGGACTGTTGCACTTTCCCTTCAGCAGCCTTGTACTTACGCTCTGTAATTCAAGGCCAGGTCAGCAAAGAACGCCCTCCGCTTGTTGTACTCCAGGTCAGAGTATCCCTGGGTTAGAAAATAATCAGGAAAAAAGTTTTACATTATGAGAGCTCTGTGGGCATAGGTAGAAATCATCAGAACCACCACTGGATCTGTGGGAGTGCAGGGTCCCCACCCAGTTCTCACTGCCCATTCATTGCTATGTCGTGATAAAGACAGACTCAGTGATATCTGTTTAAAGGGGATGTTTACCTACTGAACACCAGCATTTTATTTCTGCTCCTTCTGTGTCTACTAGAAATAAAACTTCAAGCAGGCTTTGCCAGCTATTGAATATGCATACAGACATGGAATAACATTCCTTTTAATTTGCATCATTCATAATAGGAACTAAAACTTAAATCTGGAACTGTGCGCTAATATAACTCATAAAACAGCATTGATCAGCATCACTGTACAAATATTTATTATTCTAAAATATTCAGAATTTACTGGAACCACTTTGTATACTGCAAGCCAAATTTGTCCCTTAGGTTTATTCACAAAATTTTTAGTGTAGCAATAATACCAGTAACCCTGCAGTTAATGAGTGTTGTGTGGATGAATCTGAGGAAGGGCTGGATCCTGAGAGTATGTTTATTTCATCATGTATTGTGGGTAATATGTTCATTCAGGTGCTTGTCAGTGGCTGTAACAAGCCCATGCAAAACCCAAAAAAAGCTGCTGGGCCAGACTCACAGAGATGCAGGGACATCCCAGCTTTGTCCCTGTGGGCTCTGCGCCCACTCTCTGTGCAGCAGGAGCCCCTCTGGGGAACCTGCAGCCAGTGACAGGGTAGCCCAGAAATTGGTGCCACAGTGACATCAGTTTGATTGTTTTGGCCAGTAAAGAACAAACTAAAGGTGTGGAGAGAAAAAACCCAAACTGTCTATTTGATAGGAAATGTATATGCAAAATGTTTGCTGAGCTACCTGTACATCAGCTTCTTTTGTGCTTTCCTCCAGCCCCTCCATTTTTGAGCCCTGCTCAGAAGCCTGGTAAATCAGCCCCACACTGTGCCCTCTCCTGCCAGAGACAAGTGATGTTCAGTGCCTGAGGTAACTTGTTTTCAACTTGTTAGGTATTTTTAATTGCACTACATTCTGCAATTTAGATTTATCCCCACTCAATACTTCAGTAACTCAGCACCACTGCCGCTTTCTCTCAACCTCTTCAGTGCTCACACCTTCTATTTGGCAAAGGGTGAGGGGAACCTAGTCCAGTTCAAAGAATTCCCTATGTGTGCTCATTTATCTAATGAGAAACAGCCTAAGAGTTAGCTCAGGGAAATTACAAACACTTGGACTGTTTGTATCAGAAAGAAATAAGGAAGAATGAAAGATGTCCTTGTTAAATAGGACATTAAGCTCTCCTAGAGCATTATACTTGAATAAATGATTCTCAAAAATAAAAGATACACTTATAGACTTGGAAAAGTCTATTTTATATTACACAGGACTGTATATAGCTCACAACAAAACCTGGTGTAGGTTAATGAAAGGGACTAAACAGAATTCAGACATGTAGAGAAGAGAATGACAAAAAATGCCTTGTAGATTCTGTTGACACACATCTAATCTTCACTACATTTCTCAGTGCAAAGTATCTCTTCTTTTTGTCCCTTCCATGCATTGCTTCTATGTGATTCTTGACAGAATAAAATGCTTCTGTGACCTGACTTGTCAATGACCTTTTGGGGTCCGTTTTGTGTCTGTGCCTAACTCATGTCTCATCTGTACTAAAGCTGGGAAACTTTGATGAGAAATAAGTGTTAAATTGTTTGTTTGTTCCCAGTATTTTGCCTTACTATCATCACTAGAGCAGGACTCTACAGTGCATTTTTCTTTCCCTCTCCTAGTTTGTGCTTAGAGCAGGGCTAAGAGGGCACACATAAAGCTGTTACACTAAAACCCTTTTTGTGGTTTTAAAGATGAAATAACAGTAATGTTAAACTTACAGGGTGACCATGGTCCAAATTGGGGTCATATTTAGTGATCAGATGGTGACACTTGTCCAGATCTTGGATTTTTCTGGGGAACCAGGGCACTGGAGAGAAAGCAGAAAGAGTTAAATGAGAGAGAATCAAATAAATTTTAGAGAGAAAATAAAAGCTGTGCTGAAGATTATAAACTTTCTTTTCATCAATATATAAGAATATTCATATCTACGTGTTACCATGATAGTCACACATCTCAGTAGTTGAATTGCTTCCTGACCAAACTGGCAGATTGGATGAAAAATTATGTGAATTTAACTTGCTGTGATCATCTCTCAGTTTTAATTAGTAAAATCAATTTTTAAAGGCAAAAAATATTTTTTAGATCAAATGTGTTTTTTGTTTAACACAGGACAAATTTATTTCTTCATTCTGGATTTAAGAATATATTTTGATCTTGTCTAAACAGCAGTCTTACATTTTCATACCTTTAAAAGTTAGGCAATATTTTAAAAGGAAAACATGATATTTATAAAATTTCTAGAAAGCAAAGAAGTGAAAAATAATCTTCAAGTTTTTGGCTTCTGGCTCATTATTTTTTCCAGCAACATTATTCTTTAGCTGTATTTCCAAACAGCTTCCTTCTCATGAAGTGGGAAGCTTTTCCAGTGACTAAAAGGAAAATAAAATGTGATAATTTTATTTTAAAGGCCAACATTTATGAAAAATTAATTTTTAAACAGAATTTCTGGAAAAAAACAAAGTTGATATTACTTTCCAAAGTCAGATTGATGCTGTAATCTGACTTTCTGTGTTACAACTCAGAAAGGTCCTTTGGGGTCACCTCAATCTAATACTGGACAAGACATCAAACATCTCTCTACTGAATGGTAAATTTAACTTTTGCTATATTATATTAGATCCAAGCACATCAAGTTTAGAGAAGTACAAATCTAAAAATACCCACGGATGTTGGGGAAATTATGTAATTTTCATGCATTACAACCAATTCTGTGATAAGTAGGAAGAAATACCAGTCTGACAGATGCCTTATGTGTACCCAGATCTCTTTTCTGAGCTTTTGTCTGTGGCTGTACCAGTGGTTCTGCATGGTACCTTTCCTGCCATCTATTTATTGCCATAACCCCTCAAAACCTGTGCCTGATCACAGCTGCCCCAGTGTCCCCATACACATCTTGCCTGTTCTCTTCAGAAAGAAACATAAACACACCCTCTTTTAACAATCTCTAGTTTTTACTGTAGTTCCAAGTCCTGGCACATCTGAGGCTTCTCAAATCCCAAGGAAATCCTAAGGAAATTCTTCTCCAGCTCCAAAACCCTCTCTGGCTTTCCAGTTTCCCTGATAACAGTGATGTCCTTTTCATATGCCCACAGATCCTGAGAACAGCTTGGCGAGGGCTGCCTCTCATTGTTAGCCTGACAGTGAATTTCAAACAACACCCAAAGGTGCCCAAACAGGACTGTGTAAGTTAAAAGTGCTCTAGGAATATCTGTCTGGTCTTGTCAAGGGAGGGGAACCCCATGGCAATTCTGTGCTCAGAGAAGTCAGTCTGTGAGCTGGACCCTCAGCCTTCTCATCTGTCATCCTCAGGATTGTATTAAAGGTCTCTAACAGCTGTATTCATCCATTCCTCCCTGCAACATCAATTTGCCTCTGTGTTTGTCTTGAAGCAATTAGTTCTCTGCACAGCTTTCGGCACAAAATCTTCCTGTCATTGAGGAGTTTCTAGTTTCTCTTCAGCTTTTTGTTCTGCTGTTCTATCCTTCCCATCTCCCTCTTTGCTGGAACACTTCTCACCTCAGTTCCACAGGCAATGATGAAGTGCCTCTCTTTCTGCACCAATGGCAGTGGAAAGCAGCCATGCAGAGACAAATAATGAATGCACACTCACTGGCTTTCCAGACAAATGGAATTACTATTATGAAGCTGAAGCTAAAACTAAAAAAGTTACTCCAAAAGAAGTTCACTAAGAGATGCATACATTTCTTACCTTTGTCTTCTCTGCTGGTTTTCACATCCTTTGCTACTCTCTTTAAGGAGGTGATAAGGATACCAACATCAGCACTGTGAACTTCACATTCAACAAAAATGTCAAGATCATCCGCAGAGTTCTTAGGCTTTTTGGCTCCACGGGTTTCAAAGTGACAGATGTGAGTTTCAAACGTCTGCAAGAGCCAAGCGTTCATATGATGAAGCTTCTCCAAACACTGAAAATCCAGGTAAGTCTAGAACATTTCTACAATGTCTTTAAAAGGTGACTAAAAGAGGTATTAACTAGGAGTACATTTTATGTAATGAAGTCCAGTAATGTCTGGTTTACAAAGAGCTAAAATACAGACAGAGCTAAAGATTAAACACTATAGCATTGCATAGAGAAAGAAGGAGATGAAAGATGAGATTCTGTTGACTGGAGAATATCATCTGTGCAGAAATAGCAAATGAGTGGCTGAGTAACTTAAAATCCTGCCAGAATGAGAGCAGACCTACTGATGTATGATAGCACCATAATCATTAAATAATTGTGAGAAATAAGTAACAAGCACAATAGTTTTCTTTAGAGTTATTAATTTTCCCAGATAAGAGTGAGCACCTGGTAGGGGTACTTCAAGTGTCCATAATGTCTGTGTAGTTCACAGCACTTATAGCCTTTGTATCTCCTGCCAAATATGTGGAGAAAATTCACTGGCTTCTAGCATCCCCACAGTCTGAGTGCTTGAAATGCCGGCCACCACAACTGCTAGAAAGAAGCATCTGATTGCTATCTCCTCTCTAAACAGCCCTTGCATGAAATGGTGATTCTTCTAAAAGACTGTGCCCAGATGTCCCTCCCTCCAGAGCCCTCTCCCTCTTTGCCCACCTCTCTGAGCAGCTGGAGCAAAACCAGGACAGCGAGAAAGGGGGAAGGCAGCAGGAGGTGCAAGTCAGGCAGGGAGCAGGAGAAGAGTGAGAGGGGGAGAGATGCAGACTGGGAGACATGAAGGAAGAAGAGACAGAAGAGAGGGCTCAGCAAAAGAAGGGGATATTGAGGTCTGTACCTCAAAGACTGCGGCTGCCTTAGAGAGCTCAATCTTCCTCACATTGTAGAGTGTGAGGGTCAGGATGAGAGTTGCTCTGTCATCCTCCCTGTTGGAGTCCAGTCTGCCTTGGCTGTTCAATGACTGCATGCCATACATCTCCTTCTCCTTGTTGGCCTCTTCTTTTGGGCCTGACATCCCCACCAAATCAGTCTTCATTGGGAGACAGGGGAGTGAATTGCAACAGCCAGATATTGAGTGGAAACCACCCGAGGGTGTGGGAGCAATGGCCAGGGGAGTTGGTGGGACTGGAGATGCAATGTGTCTGTGTGTGGGGAGCTCAGAGCTGCCAGGAGCAGGGACACAAGCTGGTTGCTGTGTGTTAGGTGTAGGGACATTTATGTTGGCCATGCCAGACACATCAAGGGAAGCCGCCTGTGTGGGATGTGCGCAAGAGCCCAGGATGGCCCTCCTCCCCTGGGCAACTTCAAAGTGCAGTCCTCCTGCTCTGTTTGAAGGTATCTGCAAGCTGTTCAGCCCTGGATAGGGCTTCCTTTGTGGAGAGACAATCAATTAGCCCGAGCTCCATTTACATCTCCCAGTCTGGACTGACCTGCACAGTGTCTGAGGCTGTCCTTCATCCTCACTCTCTCTTACCTCACTGGCACTCTCTCTGTATTGCCTGTATCCCCAGTGGGCTCTTCTCCCAAATCCTAGCCCCATCTAAGTGCTGTCTCCTCTGCACAGACACAATTCTGGGAGTGTCAGAGATACCTCAGCCAGAGTCAGAATCCATTGCCTACTTCTGAGCTTTTCCTACCCGCAGGATATGAACCTGCTCTATCCTACCCCTCCAAGAGAGGAGTGCTGCCTCCAGGCTATGTTCCTCCGTTGGAACTTATTTCTGTCATGATTTTTTCTCCAGTGAAATAGGCTCTCAAGACCAGGGTCACATCTTTCTTGTGGGTGGCAGGATAAGTTCCAGGGGGATTTAACTCTGTGCCCGACAGGGCAGGCACATCTTCCCTGTTCTTACACTTGGCATCAAAAAATTATTTCTAGATATGAGACCCATATCTTCATACTTCAAGTTACAGTGTGCCAGACCCCCTGTGAAGGTCATCCTGCAGGTCCAGAGATAAGACCACCCCTCTGGCCTCCCTTTGCAGATGGAGCCATTTTTTATGTGTCCCTTAGTTTATCGTGCCTCAGCCACACCCCTAAGTGTTATCGTGCTCTTACCTCTTCCCTGGCCAGGGAATATAAACAAAATTTTGTTCTCTAGAGATCACGACAGCACCATGTCTTCCCTTGGGTCAAGACAGAGCACTGGGAAGATCTTGATTTCCTCATCTATTTCCCTGCTGACAGACAAACCCAAGGTGAATTTTGCAGCACTGTGCCCAAGAGGGAGGTCTCAGCATCCCAGGGAACGTTGGCTCCTCCAGACCTCAGGCAGAGTGGGATTTGCAGGGTGTGGTGAGGGCCAGCCTGGGAAGGGGGGTGTCCCAGCCATGCCCAGGGGCCATGGGGCAGGCCACTGTTTGCCATGTAGAACCCACCACTGATGCAGAACCCATCCCTCCTGCACACTGCAGCACCCTCCAGGCCTGGCTTCTGTCCCAGGTGACTCCAGGAGGGCAAGGGGGCACCTCAGAGGTGCTTGAATGGCAGCTGCAACTGAGTTAGCTGGGTGTAGAAATGGGCTTTAAGAGGAACAAAAGCTCTTCTCACTCCCCCATTCCACATTCCCCCAGCAGTGGTGGCAAGGCTGGGCACAGAAGAAGGCCAGGTCTGATCACCACAAACAACCTGCCCTTTTTTAACCTGGTACCATCTTTATCCTGTATGAGCAGAGCGCCACTCATTTGAGATAGATGCAGCATTAATATTTTTTGTTTATTTAATTTAGATGGTTACACCTGAACATCAAAATGTTATCTCTGACAGCTGTCAGCATGGTTTGAAGAAGCAGAGGGAGGTTTAAAAATAATGCATTCCTGTGGGCTGCTGCTGTGCTTAATCCCTTTTCCAACTATTTCTGCATTCTCTGGGGACTAAAATGTTTCCAAGGCTGCTGTCAGATGTAGGCATCTTAAGACACCCAGAGGAGTCCACCAGTGCAGACTGGTGTCCTCCATCATAAACATTGACCTGGGCCAAGGTCAACATAAAGGAAAGGGCCTCAAAAAAAGCTTCTTCGATCACCTGAGCTGGAGATGAGGTTACCAAGAAATGTGATCATAGTGGGGTAGAAGTGAGGAAGGTTACCGAAAAGATGAACTTGGGGTAGGTTAGTCAGAGTAGCACCCAAAGACTTATGGAGTATGCAAATGTAGCTGGGCTTGGCTGTGCATTTCTAAGTAATGGCACACATCAGGAAGCGTTTATATCAACCTCATAATCTTGGCTGGATGAGTGACAGTCAAGAGAGCCTTTTTTTGTTTTGGGGAGCACCTCAGATGGGCATTCCCTCCTACCTGGGTATTTAATTCTTCTTGACTTGGATGCTTACCATACAAGGAGGATTTACACTGATTTCCTACACAGCTGGAACTTTCTTTAACCATGGAAATAAGAAGTCACCCGTTAAGGAGTACTATTTAAAATGTGATTTATTTGTAGTATTTAAAGTACTTAGGTACAAGATTATTTGTTCTGCAAGAAAATCTACTTTCCATACATTTCCTCTGCTTTTAAAATACTGAATATTTAATTTTTTTCTCATCTGTCTTGCTGAGCAGCCATGCTATGCTGCTTTGGCTGGAGCTATTGCTCATTTAAACCTGCATTAAGGGACAGAGAATCAGAAATGTGGCATCAATATTCTCTAACTATTCCACTTGCACATAAAAGAAAATAATGAATCCTGAGCTCTCAATATCACTATAGAACTGCTGCTGTCATTTAAGCCAGAAGCAGAGGAGCTTGGAAAGCTCTCTGAGGATTAGTTTGAAAGACTTTACCCTTGGGATGAAATTGCCTCTTTGTAGCATACAGTTACCTCAGAGGTTCTATTATATTAAGAGATAAAAATATGGGCTACTTTTACACTGAAAATACATGTCAAGTGTGTTTGAAAGATCTAGAGAGACATTGTGATGAGAAAAAAAGGAATAAAAAGATACTGAGATAAAAAAGGATACTTCAAAGCACCAAAATGATACCATTTTGCATAAATATATGTCTATTGAAAAGGGTTCCAGCTGGTATCCCTAAATTAATGTTATTACACACCATATATATAAGGAAAAGAACTGTACCTTCTATCTTCCTAAAGGATGATTCTTACATTAAAGCAGTATTGATTTTCAAACTATAAATCCAAAATTAATACTAATAAAGGTATGAGACTCATGGGCTTTCAAATCCCTCTCCATCTTTCAATCTTCTAAGAGAAATGTGACCCCGAGCCATGTTAAGTGTCATGATGCAAAATTACTTGAAGCTGGAAATGCAGTTCAGTTTTGCTTTGCTCCATTCTGCTCCAATGATCCAATGCTGAGTTCCCTCCTTCAACCAGGAGGCACTATACAATGTGGACCAGTCCAAAAGTGCAATTAGCTGATTTGAGTGAAATTTATTGGTTAAATATAGAAACAGCTTCCTGAACAGGAAAACTCTTCTCTCTCCATGTTCAGCCACTGAGTTAAGCTGGAGCCACCTTTGGTTCCATTTTGTGATTCAGCTGAGATATACTCCAGGAAATGGGCAGTGGAGATACAAAACGGTGTCGTTACTTAGGACCTGTCTTGAAAGATTACATGTTTGGGTTTGAATGCAGTTAGACTGGGACACAGCTGACCCAGGCTTTCAATGGCTTTGCTGGGGACTCAAGCCAAGATACAGTGAGTTAGGAGCTGAAAGGCTCCAACATCTTCAGCTTCATTTTAACAGGCACTTCCTCTCCATTTCCAAGGTGCTGGTATCCACCTTCTAGGTTGTGAGACCAGAAAATTAAGATACACCTCTCAGGGAAGGACACACACAAAGAAAATGTAGCCTTCTCACATCAGCCATCCACTGTGAGTTGTTGAGTATGCCTGTTGAGAGAAATCTCTCCTGCATACCCTAAAAGGTGTAGAGTTCCAGACTCCATGGGAACCTTGGAAAACTGGGAGGCAGGAGGCACTGAGTGGAGAGTGACTGTGAGAGAAGGCAAGGTGGATCATTCTGTTCACCATTGACATCCCATCCCTGATCCCACACCTCACAGGAGCAGCAGATTATGCTCTGCATAGTAAAGATCTCCTTCTGTTAACCTTTGGCACAAAACATGAACAGACTTCCCCCAGGTTCCCAGGAATAAGGTAATTTTTATACATTAGTAAGAAAACAATGGATTAGTGTCTGAAGGCCAAAAGAGCTGAGGGTCACCTATAGATGTCTGTTTATCTGCTAATCTCTAATAATTAAGATATATAACATAATTATTGATGCAGTTCACCAGAAGATAATATGCTGAGGCTAGATCAAGACTGGCATTTGCACATGATAGCTTCTAGTCACTAGCAAGTTACATCAAATCTTCATTTGATCTTCTGGAGGGCATTGCAAAGGATCCCAATCTCACCTGCAAAGGAAATAATTAGAGCAGTTAATTCCAGAACTAGCCCATTTCTAACGCTCCTGTATGTTTTTTTACCCATTATATCCAACGTCTTATAGAATAAGGTGAGCACAGAAGTGCTAAACTAGACACGTTTATTAGGGTCTTACTGGAGGTAGTTTGCAGTGTCACCCCTTTGCCTTCATTACCCATAGAAGGCTGGCTCACAAGATCAGAGGAGCTGGCTCACAGCAGGCTAGCCAATGTGAGGGGGAAAATGTGATCAAAGCCATCTTCTCCTTCACTTCCTTACTTGAAACAGCTAGGATCTACCTCAAGGCCATCTGCCATTTCCTAGCATCTCCCCCAAAACTGGGTTTTTCAGATTTAGCAAGTTACAGCAAAGTGGAAATGCTTGTTGAAGCTTGGCTAGAATTGGGAAGTAATTTTTTCATGAGGAAGGAGATGTGTGCTGCCTTATCTTGGATAGGCTCAGAGCATTAAATGCAACCAGATGGAATCCGCCTTGTGGCTCCTATTTCTGACCCAAGTTTTGAGGAATTCAAGGTAACAAGTGTACAATTCCTTACTATTGATCGTGTCAGCTAAGTTCTTCAGCTGCTTTGCATTGTCCAAAACTTCAATCCTCTGTGTGTAGGGATTGTACCGAACAGAGAAAGGACGAGGGATTGTTTGAGCAAATTTCCTGAGGGAAAAAGCAAACAAATGTGCAGTTTAATTTTTTTTTTCATGGAGTCTTTTCTTGATGTGTGCATTTGTTGATTGTGGGGATAAGAAAATCTATGGGAGGAAATAACAGAAATTCCTACTGATTGACCCGAGACCTACAATGTTCTGCAACACACTTGAAATGGCATTTGTCCTTATCACCTCTGTTTTTTTTCTGAACAGGACTAACTAAGCTATTGGCATGGCAACACTGCTCCTGGTATAGGCCAACTGTGTCGAAACTGGAATCTGCCAAGCTTGAACACCTCATTTTCCTTTCATTAGTGCAAAAGGTAGGAATTCTAATCCAAGTCTGAGTTTCTGGGGAATTAAGGTCAAGGATCTACACCATCCTGGCATGCCAAAGAGCAACTAACTAAACACCTAACTTCTGGCATGGTCTAGCTCTTAAATTACCTCATAGTTTTCAGGTAATTCAAGAGCTAGATGATAGTTAATTGAGTGAAGCAGCATTCTCTGTTGTAAAATAGTTAATTCCATGTCAGAAGCATTCAAATTATGGTGTCTTGGGAAAATATTAATTTGCATAACCACAGAACTGCGGAAAGAAGGGCTCTGAATGGGATGAGATGGTCAGAGCTATTGTTCCAGGCTCCTTGTGGACCCCAGCAGGATACTGGCTTATATATCTGCTTTGGATTACTGAAGTTATTGCTGAAAGAGGAAGGGAAGCACGCAGGAGTTGATTATGGAGCCCCACTATACAGACTGTGACTCAGCAGGGTAAATCCCATACACCCAGAACAGTGGAATATGCTGGATGCCACCCCCACAAAGCTTCTTCAGTTTAAACCTTTTTAAGGACATTGTCTCAAACAGAACTCAGTATGAACAGGCCACAAGGTATGACAGTGAAAAAATATTATGTTGGTTATGACGAATTTAGCAGCATTGGTCTCATTTTTCTAAGAGGAGAGATCACATTAGAAGATGGTTTTCCTAAATCTCAGTTGAAGGTAAGATCCCAATTAGAAAATGAATGCCTTAAGCTGTCAGTCTAAGAATAATTTTTCTGAAAGGTATTCTGTTACCCACAAACACACATGTCCAGATGCAAGCCTCTAACACAGGCATTGGACTAAAAACCAGAACTTCTATTTCAATTTAACTGCTTTTTTCAATTTGGTCGCTGAAGCAAATAAAAAAAGCTCCAAGATATTTTGTTGCAGCTAAATGAGGTAGCATTTTCTACTTCCTCAAGGAGCTTGCTACTCAGGGATGCATGCAGAGAAGGCAGAAGCTGTGTACAGGATATTAATAGCACAGCCCAGAAGAGAAGGCCATCCAGGTATTTCCCTTGAGAAAAGGGCACAAGGAAAAGCTGCAGACTTATGACAACTAAAGAAGCAGAAGTGGAGAGAGCTAGGAAGACCTCTGATCTGGGGAGTCTGAGGTAACAGAATATCTTGGGATGCAGAACAATTTATCTTTGAATGGTAGAAAGATAAAAGACTGCAGGTCTGGGACAAGGCTATGTGTGGCATCTCCAAGTGAAAAATAAGTTGAGTGTGAACCAAGGTTAGCCCCCAGTGGCTTGACCAACACCCAGAAACATGGTAGTGCATTGGTGTTTTAACAGGAATAGAAATGCTGTCAAGGTGAAAACCAAGCTGAACCCCAACACAGGCTGAGCCATTCCAAGAATCAGAACTGAACCTGGACATAATTTCAGAGGAAAAGGAGTAGATACGAGATTTTTATTTTTTTTTTTTTTTACAATAACTGGTAATTCTAGAAATGGTAAAGTTACCTGGTTTCCATTAATTAGCCAGATTTGACTTTAAATATCAGTATCACTGCAATTGAACAGATACATTTTTTTGTTGCATTTTGGTTAGACAAACTCTTAGTTACACTAAGCACAAATTCTTGGTTTCATGCGTAAGGTATATTAATGTTACTACTCATTTTTGCCTAAGATTCTGAGGATATTAAATGTTTATTATCTTTAAGCATTGCACAGATTTTTCTAATGCCTCTCAAAACATGATTGTCAACCCAAGACCCTTTATGGCAATGAGATCCACTGTAATTGCAACAGACAAGAATAGGTTCTTCTCTGGAATGACTGGAGTACCTTAGCTTTTCTTTTGCATCTTTAAAACTTTCAGCAACATAGTAGATAGGCTGGAACTCAGTAACACAGTACTTCTGCACTGAAGTCTTCTCCAGGACAAGAGGCTGAATCTCAGGCTTACTTGATAAACAATACTATGAACAAAAAGGTAAGAGATTTATTTCAGTGTTAGAGTGTTTGAACATTCTGTGAAATAAATAAAGAGCAACTCAATTTAAGACAGGGAAGAGTTGCTTCTGTGGTATACAGTGATAATGTCACTTACTCGGAAAGAAGGAGGTGTGAGTTCCATGTCTCCATACACCTACACATTTATCAGAGCTCTACAATGCAGTACTACATTTCATCCTACTTCACAAAGTATGAAGCAAAACCAAAGATCCGAAGACATTCAGAAAAGGAATTTGAATAATTATAAACATATTTGAAATATTTTCTAGAACACACCTGCAGCTCCCCAAATGAAGACAGCAGCCCTGCACCATAAGCCTTGAGGGAATCTCCTTCCTTACAAAGTCCAAACTCAACTGTAAACCAATAAACCTGGAAAGAAAATGAGACAGAAACTTATGATTACTTGATAAAAATTAATATATGTACAGCATTTATTTGAATACATTTAGAGTTCTCATTTCTATATAAGATGATGTTGTGTGTCAAATTCAAGTGTATAAATGCAATAAATGTCCCTTCAGACTGAAATTCTTCTCCTGGGAGAAGCATAGCACTAGTTTCTCTCTACCTGAGAATCAGTTCGGCTCCATGACAAACAAGGTTGTGTTTTACTGTGCTTATCTTTGTCAGCAGGAGCAATGAAATCATAGCAATAAAGCTTTATTTCGGCTGGCCAACCCAGTGGAAGTTTGAATCTTATTTTAGAAAAGTTTGAGTCCTGCTTCACACAGGGCATCTGACTGCAGCAGCAGCATGATCAGGCTGTTGCTGCAATAAGAAAGGAAGATGGAGAGTGGCCAAATTTGACTCCCGGGTCTGTCCTTTTGAAGGGATACCTGCCCTGGCTCAGAAAAAACTATCCCATCTATCAGCAGTGTCAAAGCTGGTGGAATTCTTTGCCCAGGTGGCCCGCATTTGGCACTGGGGGCTCTAATCTCAGAGTAATACCCCCGGTTTTATTCAAAATTTGCAGCTCTGGGTCTCAGTAGTCTCAGAGTAGCTATCCAGGTGATCTATGCTGACTACAGAGGATAGTGCCTGACTGGAAGAGATGCTTGAAGGTGAAACAACTACAGAAGCTGCCTCTTGAAATTTCCTGTGGGGATGAAGCAACTTATAATCTCTTCTTGCCCAATATGTTTGTGCTGGAGGAAATCTTGTTTGGGCTTCTGTGTTTAATCACAACTGTCACTTTGAATAAAGAGTGCCAAAGCTATTTTCCTTTAGTGCAACTGTTTCGGGGTAGGGTTTTCCAATCACAGCCTTCACTCTGATCCCATTCAGCTCTATGGGAGTTCTACCAGTGACTTCAGTGGCAGCAGAATTAAGACAACACAGGGCGCTTTGGAAAATTGAGCCCTCATTTATTAAATTACCGTAGCAAGTTTCTCGATGAAATCATCTGGAGCTCCCAGAGATGCCAGTCCAATTTCCTGTAACAATAAACCATTATTCTTCAAGCTGTTTATTGCAAACATTCTTCCTGCCCCCTCTTATGTAATTGCTCACATTTTAAATGTTACCACAGCTTACTACCACACACAAATGTTTACAGGACATGTTCCTATCATGCAAGATCAATTTTAAACCAGAAATCTCTCCAAAAATGAACAAAGGGTCTTGTACAAATGTCATTTACAAGGCATGATCCTTTGTGCCTGGTACAAAGCCCATTGAGGTCAAATAAAATTTTTCTCTTGCTTTGACAGGCTTTTGATCAATTCTACAATGAACATCTGAGAGAATGATAGGGACAAAAGGAGGCAAATCAATCACACCTACACACCTTATATATTTCTCTTTGTTTTGATGGGTCCTGATTAAAGAAGTTTTCCTGGAACCTTGAATGAGCTATTTTTTTCTGAATGACAAGGCATGATTTGAAAGAGCTTATTCATACCTTGGAGATTTTTCCAGGATGTATGCAATGGCTGGATTCAAAAAACAGACATGTGAGACTAATATAGCCAGGTTCCTTGCTTGATTTGCTCTAGTGAGGACTGCATAGTGCAAAAAATCAGCTCCCCAGCCCCAACACAGCAAAGGCATTACAGCAGCTTATCACCATGTCAAATCCTAGGAAGCTAAGGTACAGTAGGGCTCATCTGGAAGGAAACACCAGTTCTGGGAAAGGCCAAAGCCTAAAGGCAATACTAAAAAGTTACTAAGTAGATCAAACTGACTTTTGTCTTTTGAGATCCATCTTTTCTTTCACTTTCCTTTCCTGCCTCACTCTGTCTTTATGCCTTTCTCTCTTTGTGTATTTCCACGTTTTCTGGTAGGATGCAGCCAAAGGTTTACTGCTTCACCAGGGTTTGGCTTCTTTTCCAGGGACATTAACACTACCAAAAACAAATCTCCTCTCCAGCCTTCTCCCATGCTTACAGCTGAGACAGTTCCTCACTTTACTCAGCCCACAGTGTCGCTTCAATATGAAAAGAAAAGAAAATCTCCACTTTCCCTAACATTTGAATATTGTGGTGAGGTAATAATCCATCTGACTCATGAACTATATGACTTCACTCAGAAGGATCAACATCTGCAGGAAGGCTTTAAAGTGATGGCTTCACAGGGTCTGTCAAAAAGCAACTCACACAAGATCATGTTTGGAGTTGGACTTTATGATTATGTGAATTGTGTCCAGATTTCAAGCAATAAATAAACCACTTCAGCCACGCTTATGCAGTATGCTCAAAGGTGAATCTGCACCACCCTTCACAGCTCTTGGATCATCCACTGAATTACTGTGTTTAATTATATAAATAATATAACCACCGAATAACTTACCTGGGAAAACTGAGCAAAACTGGGATCAGCAAAAAGAGGCACGTGTCCTAGCAGCTCATGACAAATATCACTGCAAGAAAACATGACATCTGAGTAACTGTGATGCAGGAAAAGTCCAGCAATGCTGAAAGAATGCCCTAGAGCCAGCACACAGTCAAGAGTGCAGTGCATTTGCTCCTACCTGCACATATTGTTCACAGGAAAACATTTTGCTCTGAAATTATTCTTGTGGTGGAAATGTTTGCAAACCCCAGGGTTTTCTGTGCTTTTGCATCATACATCCCTCAGCAGCAGGGAATGTTAGATTTTTCAAATACAGAGAAGTGATTTGGTGAGATGGAAAGAGGAAGGGGATAAGATATCCAAAAAAGGCCTGGAAGACTTTTTTGAAGAAAAAAGTCTGTGGAAGACATTTCAGCCTGGCATGACGACAATGGGGTAAACAAAAGCAGGAAAGAAAATCAGAAGAATCAAAAACAGAAAAAGGAAAGCAAAAAGAGTTTGTGGAAATTAGGAAGCAAAAAATAAAAAACCAGAAAGATTAGCAACAATATGAAACAGAATAAGAAATCTGGTATTAAAATGGCAAGTGGAAAAGACAATGGACAAAAACAGAGAGAAACACTCCAAAATGAAAAAGAGGTGGTCTGGGCTTCTCCTATCTTACTGCCAGAAGCTTGCTTCTGTACTCAGAACAACAGGCTGAGTCCTTGCTGCACACTTGGGTGCTAATGGCTTAGCTAAGTTCCCTTGTACACTACTCTCTTGCATCCCAGAAACCACACAAGCAGGCCTTCAGTAGCAAAACTACTGAAGTAGAGAGAACTTGCAGAAGTGAATGCAGATTGTTAACAGACAGACTCCATAAATGTTCCCAAAAGAGAGCAGTCCCTTGGCTGCTCTCCCTTAGCCCTGTTCCCAGGAGTGCTGCAGAGTCCCAGGCAGTTATTCCCAGCTGGACTGACCCTGCTGTTGGTGTGCTGCAGCTTGACACCCCTGGTGTGCCAGAGTACTCACGGCTCTGGGGTGTACATGGGCTTGGAGGCGTGGCGGATGTACTGCGTGGAGTGGAACACTCGGAACGCCAGCCCAGCCAGGAAATCCCGCGAGGAGAGCAAGCCTGCAACGGGGCGCAGCCGAAACCCAGTGCAGCCTGAAGGGACAGAAAGACAGCATCTTAAAAACAGCTGATGGGTTTGATTTATCCTTATCCAGACTCCTTACATCGGGAAAAGTTTGTTGATGGTTGGGGTTTTTCTTTAATTTTTTAATCTCCTTATGTTATATAGAGTTTAATTGCAGGCAACTTTCTTCCCAGGTATACCACCAGCACAGTATCTGAGCATCTGCCCCATTGCACCCCCAGAAGCATTAGAGAAGGACCTGGGACACAGGCTAAGTGATGTGCCCAAACATCACAGGGAGTCTTTGATAAATCAGGGATTGCTCTTCCTTCTCTGGAAGCACCACTTCCTCTGATAGCTGTGGTTTTTCCTTTCATTTGGTTCTTTTAGGTGCTTCAAACTTACTCTGCAAGAAATTTGAAATATCTTCAAGCTGGGGAATATTGTCCTCCCTGTAGCCACAGTACTTCTCCAGCAGTGGGAACACATGGTTGTGTTCATAGCAAGCATGAGTTGGATACAGACTCTTCAGCTCCCTGAAGACAGTACCCCACGTTTTCTTTTCTTCTTCTGTATAGGTGACACGAGGAATAGGTTGGCCACTAGAAAGAAAATGGACACCCTCAATAGCAGCCACATAAAATGCCCTATGCCATCAACATGCTCTTTGTCCTTTCCTACTTGCCATTTTCAAAACAGTTTTCTTATTCTACTTTATGTTGCAGCTTTACTAGGACTGGCCAGGAGCTGCTGGTGCAGGAGGGGAGATGTTTTTGGGCTGGCACACAGATACAAAAGGAGCCTCACTTGTCCCTAGGCAGTGGCAGGAAAGGACTCAACCCACCTTGGCTGAGATAATGGCCTTTAGACAGCTCCTTGCATGATTATGTTAAAAAGAAATCAGTGCCTATTTGTCTTTTAAAGGTGTTTTCCTAAAAATACTTGTTTGCTGTAGGTTTCAATTTATTTTTTCTTTCTTGATATGAAGGAACTGTTTTACTTCTTGCTCTAGTGAGCATTATATTAATGGTTTTTGTAAAAACATGAAACCATCAGCTCCATAAAACTCTGTTGCAGTGGCAGAGAAATTCTGATCTGTGCTCTGTGCTGTAACAGATGCAGACTCCAGCCAGTTTGACTTTTTATAATTGTAAGGAGCAATTATGAGTTAAATCCCACCCTCAGGCCTCCACATCCTTAGCTCATATTGAAACTAACAGGAGTTATACACCACAAGCAATGCAGTTTGGCCGCCTGTGAATAACCAATTCCTTAGCAATAATGTTAAGGCCATAGGTGAATCCAACAGCTTTGAAAAATCAAAGGGGTTTAAGGAACTTAATAGGGTTAACAACACTGCTGGAACAATGCTGAAGCTTTCCAAGCCCCAGAGACCCATTGTTAAACTCTTGATGACACCCCACCATCTCCCACTTTCTCATTTTTTTCTTGAGCCTCAGGGCAGCTCCTCTGGAGAACCATCACTTTCTGTCTCTCTGTATCAGCTCTCCTTGATCTGTGGAGCTTTAAACATCATGTTGAATTATGAGCATTGCTGGGTGATTTTTGTTCCTATAGGACTCCTAAATAATCCTCAACCACCTTCCAGGACTACTGGGGGAAGCTATGGCTTAAAAACCTTTCAAATTGCAATTAAAACAATATTCAAGGGATCAATGGGGCCAGAAGCAAAGTAAGGCAGAGGGAAGAGGCAAGCTAAAAGCAAAGAGAAGAGAAGTCAGGGAAATCATGCATTAAACAAAAACAGTGGGTAAATCTATCATGAGAGGAGGCAGAAAAGCAAAGGCAAAGTAGAGGCAAACAGCACAAAGAAAGAGGACAGTACAGATGCAAAAGAAGGGATACAGAAAAGGATGAAATTCATGTTTGGCAGGACACAAGGAAAGCAACCACTGACCCATCTCAGTGTTGCAGCTGGGTAGCACCTTCACAACCTAAGAACCCTTTCCTTTTCAGTGAAGCCTGATAATTTTGGTTGTACCTCTCCTCCTGTCCATTTCTCTGCATCTTCTGTGGGATAGCTAAGAATGGACATAAGAGCTGTTCACGTCTGGACACAAATATCTTATCCAAATTTTCTAGTGATAAACTGGGTTTCTGACTTTTTTCGCCTGACATTTTATACTTTAAATCAACCAGTCCCATTTTGTCTCCCCTTTTGTGATTACAGTATTAGCTCTTTGGCTCAGGGGCTATCTTTTGATCCTGTGCAAATTGTAGCCCAATATTTACAATATATGTTAATTTTTCTTTGCAAAAACAGTTTTTACCAATCCCAGCAGGAATCAAGCCCAGTAGTACCAATCTATATGATTGGACTACATGAGTGTCTCTGGGAACAGAATATTTTCTCCTCCAGATCTGATCATTGATGGCAATCAAATAAGCCTGTTCTAACTGAATTTATCATCTCTATTAATTTATTTTTCTTGGGAAATGAAAGCCTAAATTGCTGATTGCAGCAGGATTAGACATGATAAAAGTAGGGTAACAGACACTGGATTAGCATCAGAACCATATGTTATTCATTATTTTAATAGTGTATGCAGATCCTGCTTTAATGTTAATGATAGGCACTCCTCCCCCAGCCCTGGTTTAATGGGGAATACCAGATTTATTCAATGCTCAGGTCTTTGTAGCAGCAACAGTTCTGCTGCTCAATTAGACAACAAAGCTGGGAAAGATGGGTCTTGTGTGGAGAGAAGGGAGATGATATCTCTTCTGAACGTGTGCCTGGAACAATTTACCTTTGTTCTGCTGCAATCTGGGGATAAATGCATGAACAGGAAGATTTAAAAGAGAAAAGCCAAGAGCGGGAAGATGCTTCTGGAAAAGCAGGGATAGCCAGCAGGATGAGCATCCTAGAGAGGGCAGGAGATGAGGGTTTTCTTTGCTCTCATGCAGTGGGTACTCACTGTCTGTAGTTGTAGGCAATATCTGCAAACTCCTTCCTCCGGGCCCGGTACACAGGATCTTTGAACCCCTGAAGAGAAACAGCAGTGGTCAGTCCACGCAAATGGTCAGTAAGTGCAAAAGGTGAAGAGCCTTCCTCCCTGTGAGCACCCTCAGGCATGGCTGGTGCATCCAAGAAATGCAGCAAGGTTGGTGGGAAAGCTGCCTCCTTTCTGCCAGGCTCCACTCAGCCAGGGCAGCGCTCCTTCCTGGGCTGCAGAGCCCCTGAGCAGCCGCTCAGCCACAGTCCCTCACCACCCCTGCCCCCCAAGTCCTTTCTTTTTCTCATTTCCATTTCCCATAAGATAGGGGAACTTGTTCCTTTACAGCAGCAACAAGGTGCTCCTGGCAAGAGCAACCCAGAATTATCAGTATTTGGATAACCATGCCCTTCTGGTTTCCCTTAAAGCTTGTTGCTGTCCCTGGCACAGCTGGGCTGCTCTAGAGAAACAGAATCAAAACACATTAGAAACACATTCATCAACTCTATCCGACCTTTTAGGCAGATTTTCAGAATGAACCACATTTAAAAGTGCTCATTTTCAAACTGATAGAGGACCAGCATCCACTTAGCAGGCGAAAAAACCCTATTTGTAGTACAAATTCAACCATTTGAGGGCAATTAATGACTACAAAGAATGTCTAACAGACCTTGTGGCTGTAGGCTTGACCTTTGCAGCTAATTAGCAATAAAACCAAGGATAAGAAATAAAACCTCTAAATCTTCCTCTGGGATAACCATTCTCCCATCCAGTGTGCCTGCTGTTTAGACTAAAAGATCCTCAGGACCAGGAGTGCCTTCACCACCTGGAGTGCAGAAATACCCTCCTTCCAAGCTAGGGTGCCTTTCTGTAGGGCAACGAGGAACAGCTCCCTGGGCACTGCAGCAGCCCATAAATGCATCTCTTAGTGGTCAATGGCACAACTGGACTGTGTGGGCCACAAAACACAGCCAAGTACAGGAGTCAGCTGAAGTGGAGTGTAAATTCGAGTGTGAATTAAAAAGAGGTAGCAAATGGCCAAAAAAATGTACTGTCCAAGGTTAACCTGTCATGGAGGCCATTGTGATTAAATTCCATACATCACTTAACTACTAAAAACAGAGGCTCCTTTAATTTCTCTTTTTCTGCACTCTACGGACTGTCACCTATTTACCCCAGCAGCTGGCTTTCTTTTTTAAGGAAAAACTCACTAACTAATTCTACGAACTGGAGGAGAGACGCTTCATTCCTTTTTATATATTTTTCTTTTCTTTTTCTTGTTCTTTTTTCAAATACAATCTTGGTCTATTCCCACATGACACACAAGGAGGCCATTGGCTCAGTGTACCTCCTTTCATTCTTCCTCTCATATGACCACAGTGAACATCATGAATCATTGTACATGGTACATAACACGTCTTGAATTAAGCAATAGGTAGTGAATGACTAATCACCCCATCTCAATTAAACTAATAGCAGCAATTTTTGGTGCACTGCATGTAATTTATTTATAATCACCCTATCTCAATTAAACTAATAGCAGCAATTTCTGGTGCACTGCATGGAACTCAGTGTGTTTTGACAAATGAAAGTAAGTAGTTGTTGGCTTGGAGAGGGAATAGAGGCAGAAAATATTCTTGTATCTGAACAAAACTGAAAAACTGCAAAACTATTTTTTTATCAGCTAAGTCAATGAACAAAACTTTCTGATGCTACCATTTAAACCATAAACTTTTGGAACCAAGAATCTTTTCTTTTGTCACGTCTCACCATAAAAGTACCATGTCAGATTTAGCACCCACATAACAATACACTGAGATAAATCATGTGTAGGTAATCAAGGACGAAAAGAGTCTTTCTCTGGGCTATGATATGTTGCTTCTTTTTCTTGTTAGTGAAACACAAAGTGAGCCTGAAATCACTACATCAGAACCTCCTGGGAAGATTAGATGTGTCCTTGGGTAGCCCTGTGCTCTGAAAACCACTACAACTTTTAAGATCTCCTGGCATTTACTCAATTGTAGCGACCTTTGATTTGATTTACTCCATAACCAGGGATTGGGCTGATTATAACCCTAGAAATGTGGTAGGCCTTCTTGTCCTGTACCATGTGAGATCTAATCTACTAGATCTGTACCAAAAGAGAGCAAATTTAAATGAGAGAAACATTAGTTCCAATAACTAGGAAAACTATTAAAAATAATTCTTACAGGATGATCAGCATCCAATTCTGCTCCATAGCTTAGGATCTGATTGGCAAACCTGTCCAGCTCCTGGATACTTCTTGGGAACCACGGTACTGCAAAACAGAAAAGAAATAGAGACTGGTATCCTTCTTTGTTACTTGATTTTTGGCCTTCTTCTAACATTTTCATCTTTTCATCATAAAGAAATGTAGGCAAGGGGCTAAATTCTTTCAATCCTTTTCCCCATAGTAGGCAACAAGAACAAACCAAGAAAGTTGTCTTGAATTTGTGATTGTTTCACACTGTTGGAAGAATACAGAACATCAAGAGCATCTGAACCTTGGTGCAGAGCTGGCTGGTAATGTTTATGATTTTCTGTTTATTACTTCTGGTGTCTTGGCTTATCAAAATGGAGAAAACTTTCACAATAAGCCAGAATCATCTCCTTCAAAGGAACCACAAGAAACTCCACAATAAGGATAAATAATTTTTGGACTGTCTGAAACACTCTAAGACCTACTTGGTGACCCCACTTGAGCTAGGATTCTGAAACAAAATGACAAATGGCATCCTAATACCTCAGACTAGCACTGCATCACTGCAGTCACTACACAATAATGCATTAACTTAACTTTCTTGGTCTGGTGCTCTATTGCCTTGTAACTCATATTCTACACACACTGTCTCAGCCACAGCCAGCATGGGAGAAGGGACCATGCTGACCACACAGAGCGTAATGTCCATGTGACCCTCTCATTACAAAAAACATAAGGTGAAGGACAAAGAAGAATCACAGGGATTTCCAGATCTGATGTGTTGAAATAAAAGAAGAGTAAGTCATGCATCTTCATGGCAATTCAATACAAAGACTGAACAGGGGCAGCCTCTATCAGTAACAAGATCGCAACTCATCGAGGGACTTTCTTGTACAAATGGGTGATGCTTGCTCAGCCAGTGTTTGGAGAACAGCTGATTCCCTTTGTGGCTCTCTGCTCAGCTGGGAGCTCTGCTGCTGGGCCATACTGCCCCATCTTATTCTGGGGGCTGTGGCAAGTGAACCTGATCCTCGGCCAGCAGCTGCTGTATGAGCTCCCTGCAGTGCCTTGGTGATGGGGCTCATCCCAGACCTGATGGACCACCTGCAGGATAAGAGGATCTCTGTCTCCAGTCGTGCTTTGTGCCGATCCTCACAGCTCTGGGTTTCTGCGAGCCAGCAACAGCAGCTTTAGAGGGCTCGCTTTGGGGGCCGCTGCTCAGCCCCGGGCAGACAGAGAGAGTGCCCACTCCTCACAGTGCTGTCCAATCGCCAGCTGGTTCCATGCTGGGAGCCTCCACATTCGTTTGCAACAGGCGGCTGCTGGCCAAGAAGATGCCGGGATGCCGGAGCTTCCCGGGATGCAGGGACCCGCCGCGGCTCTCAGAGGTACCCTGGCGGTGCCTCCCCTTCTCCCGCCCGGCAGAAGTGGGATTCGGTCCGCCCTTCTCCAGGATGCGCACGCTTCTCTTTACCCTAAAAACCAGACCTGTGCAAGTCACTAGATGGCAGCAGCAGACCCAGGAAGGTCCCCAAATGGGTTTCTTCGTTGCTGGATGTACTGCTAGTTCTCTTAGTTGCTCCAGAAATATTCTCTCCCCTCGCTGTCAGAAAGTTTCCTGCACTTCCAACCCCTTCACTTAAACTAGTCACAGTGGAGAGTAGAAAAAGGTGTGTTTGATCTATAGAGAGTGGTCACTACTGACACCATGTCCTGCCCATTTATCTCTAGGTTTATTTCCTGGCTGTATCCCTGAGCTTTGTGTGATGGGGAATTGCTTCACTGTTTTGTGCTTCAGACACTACCAGCCTAGGATAAGGCACACTGGTGAATGGTTTTGTATTAGGCACTGGGGGGAAAGGCTGCCTGGCAGCCCCACAGCAAAGGATTTGACAGTGTCAAGAGAGAAAACCACTCTTCTCAGGGATGCACCATGAGCTGAAGGGTCCAGGCTGTGTAGAAAATTGGTGGGGGCTGAAGTCTGCACTGGATTTTGACAGTGATATCTGTAGGGCTTTGCTGGCCTAA
The DNA here is from genome assembly GCF_048771995.1 of Taeniopygia guttata. Taxonomy (NCBI): domain Eukaryota; kingdom Metazoa; phylum Chordata; class Aves; order Passeriformes; family Estrildidae; genus Taeniopygia; species Taeniopygia guttata. Next base: position 53,694,659 of record NC_133025.1, on the reverse strand, counting down.
ATACAAAAGGTCTGTCTGGGCAGGGTTTGAAACCATTGCTGACTTACTTTCCATACTGACTTACTTTCATTGAATATTTTATTCTCAAGATTGTACTTGGTGCAAACCTCATTAAAGACTCAAGGAAAAACTGACTCCAGGCTGACGTCACGTCAGCCCTGGGTGTGGAGATGGGTGACTTGCTCTTTCTCTAAACAGGAGAAGCAACTTATCTTCCTGGCATGAAGTTCTGATCCTGCCTACCCAAGCACAAGCAGCAGCAGAGTTGGATGAAAGCAGTAGGCTGTGTAAGGGAAATCCCGAGGAGATTTAGTGCTGCTTGCACCAGCATAAGTTGTTATGCTGGGTCCTGAAAAGAGCTGAGCTTTCCTAGCTGTCATGGAAATGAGAATCAAAGATTCCGAGAACAGTTCTGGGGCAAACACTGCATTTAGTCCGTACAGCCTTCACATCGAGGGCCAGGGTGAAAAAAGGCTCCCGGTGGGTCTTCTGCCTAGATTTAATGTGCCAGGATGCTTTCCCCAGCCCTCCCAGAAACTATTCAAAAGATCAAATCAAATTACCCCCCCGCTGAATCTATCCCATATTTTGTTTGCAACATCCTCCTCCAGCCCGTTCGCCAGACCGGCTGTCTGTCTGCGCAGCCATTAATGAACTGCCAGGGAGAGCTCTTGCAACACTGGGCCTCTGTGAAGGGCTGGGGAGCAAACGTGGGCTGATCAGTAATAAATATTGATTTGTCTGTAAGTGAAACAGCAGCGTTTATGGGATGGTGCTGGACACCCAAGTGGTGACCAAATTACTGTGAGGTCAAATGCTGAGCAGAACGCTAATAAGACATTTAAATGAGAGGCAGCAAAGCAGGAGCAGCGAGGACTTCTGCAGAATCCTCCATTTGGGCCATTGTGAGGAAGGTCAAAGACAGGTCTATGCAATTTATAGCAGTTCAAGGCCCAGGTTTAGCCCTTTTTTAAACACTCTCAAATGCTCTGGCTAGCCTCAGGGTCCAGCAAACAAGGCTCCTACAGATCCTCAGCTCCCAGCTTGTTTCAAAATTGCAATAAATTATCTGCATTTCCCTAATGCTGCAACAGAATAATATTTAATTATTTTTATTCATGGGCTCCAAGTGGACTGCAGCTACCATCTTGTTTCCAAAAAGAGCCACTAGGAGATGCACTGTGTTTTTACAATGAATCCTTCCATGTACACAAAGAGCTTTTCGTACAGCAGCTGCCAGCCCTTGTCATCTGAAGCTCCAAAGCTATATTTGGATTTAGAGCACTTTTCTGGCCTGCTCTCACCTAAAACTACACTGTTGACCCAAATCTGATATTTGTAACCATTGGAATGTACCAATTAAATGTTGCATTTAGTTAAGTGACCCAAAAAAAAAAAATAAAAAGCCATTCATTTATCCCTTGCCCAATAAATCACACACATACAGTGTTTGACACTGAGCTATACAGAAGGGACAGAATACAGACATTTACTCTGAGTGCCCACAAAGTAGTGCCCCAAGAACAGGACTGTGTACCTCCTGCAGGAAACAGAAAAGTAAGGTTTTTCTTTCTGAAATCATGAGAAGGAGAAAAATTACTTATTTGTGGGGAAGAAATGACAGCATCCTAGGCTGTAGCAAAAGAATCAGTCCCATGGGATCCCAGATTGCCTCTGGAAGAAAACCTTCCCAGCCTTTACCTGCCCACTGAGACAAGTGTGGCAACATCCCCATAAACCATCTGTTTGAGATTTTGCTCCCTGGAGGCACAGTGCTCTTCTTCTGTGCTTTGAGAACAAGATTTCACACAGGCACATCTGTGGACTTTGACCAGATTTGCCAGGAGGGTACATTTGAAAGACAAGCTGGCCTAAAATGCACCACAAGGCCTGTTATTTGTTAATGCCATCACTGATAAAGGACAGCATCTCACCACACTTTCTACAGCTCAGGCTGTTCCCATCTCACTCTGCCCTTGTAGTGCCTCTGCCCAGGATTTGCCACCCACAGTTCATCCCCTAAACAGGGCTTGTTTGACCTTTCAAAATATGGTCCTTGGAGGATTTCAGTTTCATTGGGCCCTTATTACTCATGAGAGGAGTTGAAATTGAAAAAAAATAAAAAAGGGCAAGAAGAAATATCAATCTTCCTCTCTCTCCTCGGCAATAAATTGTTCCCATTTTATAATATTTATGAATTGCTGAAACAAACAAACAAACACACACAAGTTATCCTCTCAGACAGAAGAGGATCAAATCCCCTTTTGAAGCACTGACAGGATAATCTAGCTCAAGAACTCCTTTGATCAACACAGTAACATGCACTGAAATCCTAATCCTACAGCTGACCACAGGAGTTTTGACTTCTGTGAGGTCAGAATTTCACATGCAAGACTTTTCCTGGATGATATTTAGAGCTGTATCTCTGTCTGACTCTGGCATATGTTTATAGACAACTTTATTATTTAATAAACTTCTTCATTATCTTCATCATAGTAACCAGAAAAATTAATGTTAAGCCCCAGTAGGTCCTATAGCTTTCTTCTGGAAATAAAAAAAGCCCCCAAAAGTGAACCTATTCAATCTGACATGATCATAAATCACCTAATCAACCTTTTGTCCCTTTGTCTATGAATGGAGAAAACTGACTCCAAAGAGAATCTGCCTTCTTCTTTTTCATCTTCAAATGTAATGTCATGGGTGGGACACAAAGGAAATGGTAAAAGGATTACCAGCACTGATCTCAAGAAGGTATTAATGTCCTTTCATGTTGTTCCTAGGAAGGAAGAGGAAGATCCAGGCCTAAAGTATTTAAAGTCTGAAATCCTATTAAAATCACATCTGTTATCTGAAGAGGCATTTAAGTCTGTCTCAGCCTATCTGTGGGCAGCCACCAGTGCACCAAGCAGCCTCAACTCCAGCAAATCTCTGAGAAGTAGAAGCAGGAACAACTCAAAAATTCTTTCCTTATTTCCCCCTCTGAAGCCAGAACTGCAACTGACCTCCCTGAGATTTCTTACAGTAATGGAGAGTTAGTCCTGCTCCCACCAAAGTGGGTGGCAGAGCCTCCCTAGTTTCCCAGGAACATAGTCAGAATCATGGCAAAAATGTACACTGACAGAAAATCTCCAAAACAGTTCACAGTAGAAGAAAAATAAGGACACAGAGAGAGAAATGTAGCCAGAAAGATCCAAGAGGAACTCCTTTACTACAGGAAAAATAAGTTATTTCAGTATGAGACATAAATAGTCCATGTCAATGGTAATCTTGTCAGCACATTCTTACCAGTGTCCTTCTTCTTTGTTCGTGAGAGCTCATGGACTGTTGCTCCAATGTCACTTCTCAAGGACTTGATGATCTTGTCCAGTGCTGGGACATTCTTGCCTTCCAAGTTGATGAAGAATTCATACTCATCTTTGTTGAGACGGGAAGGTCGGGACTCAATGTGGGTCAAGTTTATACCTTTTTCCTATGAGAAAGAGAAATTTTGGTCCCACAGTTTCGGGGGAAGGAATATGACATAAAGACTGGATAAATACATGTGTCAGTCAACAAACCATATTGTACCATCCAAATAACTCAAAAGTGGCCACTGGACTAGAGGACTTTCACAACAGAGAGAGAAACAGAAAGAAAGAAGGAAAATTATGTGGGATTCACCCTTGTACAGATATCCATCATAAGGACTAGGCACTACTAAAGGTTTAGAGAAAGGTGGAAGCAGGATACAAGTTGTAAACAGGCTTTGTATTGTAAATGGCAACTCCAGTCCCTCAAGCACATAATGAGAGCTTGTCTGTGTTGACAGAGACATTTCCCCAGGATCAACATGGGAAGAAGCATTCCACCTGCAGAGTACCCTCTCATGGGAAACTGAATGCTGTCTTGATGAGCATCTTGAGAGAAGATGGAACAAGCAGGCAGCTGGGCAGCCTGTGAGATAAGCTTCTGCCAAACCTCTGCACAGTCACCTGCAAAGCCACCTGCACAGTTTCCAGGGCTGTGAGCAGCTGGTGGGCAAAGATCCAAAGGGAAACATGGATCTGCACTAAAAAGGCAGCCCAGGTTTGTGCAAATGAAAAGATGGAAGTTTTAAATCACTGGATCATGGAGTTGGTGAGGTTGAATGGGACCTCTGGAGACCAGCAGGTACAACAATCTGCTCAGGTTGCCTGAGCAGGTTGCCCAGGGCTCTGTTCAGTCAAGTTTTGAGATTCCTTAGCCTCTCTGGGCAACTACTCACAAATCTAATCACCCTTACAGAGAAGGATTATTTCCTTTAGCTCTGAAATTCAAGTTCTGTCTTACCAAATATCTTTGCTGACCATCAACAGCATCTCCTAGCTCTGAAGAAAGAGATCATTGGCCACTGTAAGTATTGACGACTATAGCCAGTGGGAATCTGACCTCAGACATGCTGCCATGTTGATGTGTAAGCAGCCAGTAGCTAAAAAGCCTGTTTTTCCAAAAAAAAAAAAGCAAACAGGAAGTCCAGTAAAACAAAAAAAACAAACAAACAAACAAAAAAAAGTTAAGGAAAAAAACCCTAGAAAGTCCAAAAGAAAAGTACAGGAACTGTACCTGTTAATTGAACTCAAATGTTTTCTTGAGCACTATAATTAGAATATGAAAATACTACTTTCTTACTTTCTTTCCTTTTTTTTTTTTTTTGGTAGGGGGTAAAATTTTTTAAACAGGTTTCCATGGACATTGACTTTGCCTCCTGACCATCTTGTCAGGCTGACACTGGTGCTGCAGACACAGCATGCCATGGCCAGGTCTGGGCTTCTGTCCCCTGGGAGGAATATACAAATCCCTGGAGGAAATCTTGGCCTGAAGATCACAGAATCATAGACTCATTACCCTCAGAAGATTCAGAGGGGCTGACACATGGCAGTCAGCATCCCTGGAGAAACTTTTGGGTTTTGTCTTTCAAGCTAAAGAAGACTCCAAACTAGATGGCCCTGCTGGTGTCAATGTCAACCCTTTGCTACAGTGGGGTCAGGTTTTCATCCACAAAGTAATGCTGTGAAGATCTACTTTTGACCTACAAGGAAGAAAAATGGAAGATTTTTTAACTGTACATCCCTCTTTCTGAGCCTCCTTAGGATTTTCTTTGCTCCTCTCAGTGCTTGCATAGTACGGGAGGGCATCTGGCCATCAGCAGCAAAGGCCTGATTTACTCCTCCACAAAAGGCAGTTTATTCCTTGGTAGGAAACATATATGCCATTACTCTGTTTCCTGAGCATTGCACACTACAGATGAACTCAAATTGTTTGGCTAGATACCAATACAATAAGTTGAAAAGGTCAAAAGCTCGTTCACCAACCGCTGCTCTCGAGAGATGCCGTCCCCACAGGGCCGTCTGCCCAGGGAGAGAATGGGCAGCACTGTCCTTGCCCCAGGGACAGTTTGTTTTAGGCCTCCAAAGCCCTGCTTCCCAAACAGACTGCACATTGTCCTGCCTGTGTGGTGAGGCACTGGGAGCTCCTGACAGAGAGCAGGCACAGGGAGCTGCTGTGCCTTCGCTGTGTCTCACCATCCTCATCCTAAAAGTTTTCTGCCTTATGCCTACTCTGGATCTACATTCTTTTAGCTTAAAACCATCACCCCATCTGCCATCCCCATCTTTCTTTCTTATAGGACCCCTCTGAGTACTGGAGGCCCACAATAAAATCACCCCAGCATTTTCTCTTCTCTGAGATGAAGGCTCCTCAAACTGCATCCCTTTGGTTTTTGATCAGGTATCTCTTCTACTCTACCAGCTCTCTGGGTACAGTAGAAGAGCTAGGCTCAGTAAGCAGCTGCACAGACAGCAGCACCCCTAAAACAAACAGAATGATGCAGGGCTTGGGAGTGAAGAGATCAGCTGCAGGGTGGGCACAAGACAAGCTTAAGGCAGCAGGAGTATCAATACCCCTCAAACTATCATAGCCTAGAACAGTGAGAAAAAGAGGGGGAAAAAGGAAATGGAGGAAGGAGCCCATGGAGAGAGTTACCTCCTTTCTTACACCTGAGAGAAGCAGAACACCTTCCCACAGAGTGTCAAGCTGCTCTGCTGTTTATTTGAGGGATATCTGCCACTCAGTAACATGCAGAGCCAACCTGTTACCTCTTTCTGACAAGATTTCAGGACCTCACAAAAGAGAAGCTGAAGGGAGAACCCTTCTGGTGACTTTTTTCAGAGCAAGAATCCAGCAGCATATGCCCAGCTCCTTGAACTGGCACTCCTGGAGAAGTGTGCCTTGCTACTAAGCCCTTTATTTCAAAATATTTACAGTGGTTCTGTTACTGTTACTAGAGTTGCTTTACAAATCTCAATTTCATTCTAGTCCAACTACTCCATCTAGTGTTTAATCTTCATTGTTTCACATAGTCCAGAACTTTTTTGTATCCTTGATGTTGCCAAATCTTGATATTGGATCACATTTCTCCCAATAGATGATGCTTTCTTTAAATCTCCAACTTCTGGAGACAATTAGTTGCCTGAGAAAGGAGAATGGGGGCATTTTTTTTGTTTGGTTGTACATTTTAAGCAGTTTTCAATCTCTGTTTTTTAGTAGAGATTGACATCCTGACAATGTATGCCTTCAAAAGCCAGCTAATTAAAGTTATTCTAGTTCTATGAGCTATTTTTTTGTTGATGGAACCTAACACCTTTGGAAGATCTCAATTATCATGTTTTGTGCTGAATTCACCCCACCACCCATTGCAGCTGTAAGGAGCTTGGAGAGCAGGTTGGTATGTCTCTTCTCCTCTTCAGGTTTATGACCAGGGGAGAGGTTGAGTCTCTCCCCCATGGACACATCCTGTCATACAACCATGTGCCTGCTGCAGTTTTTTTTCTTAAAGCCCCTACTCCGAGGGGTAGGAAAAACTCAGCTTTCATTATCTTAATATCCAAGTCAACTGGACCTCTATCACTATCCATTAGGGAAGCAAGCGTCAAGGCACGTTCTCAGAGCTCAAAAACCAAGTTTGAATTAGTTCTGAGTTAGAAGGGGGTAGCAATAAAAATATAAATTTAAAATAGAGACAATGGTGTATGCAGAGAGGAAATTGCCCAGGTCCCTCCCTGCCTTACCTCATAGTGCTGGATCTCAGCCTTGGCTCCCTCTCAGAGTCAGTGAGGGAGCCCCAACCCCTTGCCCAGGTTATTCCAGGTTTCCCATCCTAACTGAGCACCACCTATGCTGCAGCTGCCCCACACCAGCAGGAGAAAACCAGGCTGATGTTGCAGTACACCAGCAGTCTTGCTGAAGTCACTGCCAAGAGAATTTAGTCCCACCCTCTGTTTAATGGTCTGGTGACTAGAAAAGTAAAGTTGTGTGTTCATAGCTACACAGGGAAGATTTCTGTAGGGATGGATCCTTTCTGCAAATGTTATGGGTTAATACTTCCCATGACACTCGCACATTCTTCTGTTCACTAATTACTAAATGCTCCTATATATGGTTCTAAAACTAAGTACAGCTGTGAAATCCAGCTGCAGCTTGTTTTCATTACTCTTGTAATTAAAGAAGTCTGACTTCATCAGGAGACCCCATATTGTTACCAGGTGAAGACCTTTCAACAACACTATAGTGCCACTAATCAACAAATAAGTGAGAATTTGGGTAAAATCAAATCTCCCAGAAGAAAGATTTTACTTGCACTTTCTGCTACCAAAAAAAAAAAAAAAAAAAAAAAAAAAGATGAGATGTTCTTTTAACCCTTGCCATGGTATAGTTCAGGGTTTCCTGAAGGAGGACAATTTCAGAAGCACAAGTATAAGCTCAGTGCTTAATTTTCATAGATCAGAGGACTTAGGAAGTTACAGTGATCCTTTCAGCCATGGATTCCCAAAGAAAAGGCAAAGGCAGCCATCTCATTCAGCTCTTACTGTCCAAGGGCCCACCTCTCAGCTGGAGACAGCGTTTTCCCATCTTCTCCTTCACAGCTGCTAGGCTTTTCCTTACAAGCTCATGGAGGAAAAGTGTCACAGAGCTGGTCCCTGACAGCAAAGAGGCTAGCTGGCCCTGGAGCAGCCCCTGGTATCTATCACTCAGCTCCAACCCTGAAAATTGGCACAAGGCTTGCAGCAGAATCTGGCTACAAAACACGTGGAGCAGGACAAACCAAAAACGTGACAGCGTGTGGCATTGCATAAGCACCTGTGAAGAGAGAACTCGTCTCTTTAAACCCATGTGGGTTCATTAGATCAAGAAGTCCTGCTCTTGTGGCCATGGGAAGAGGAGGGATAAGATCCAGGATGTGGATTTGGAGCACTGCAATGAAATGATCATTGCTGTGCATATGTACAGTATAATGAAAAAATAGTCTTGTGGTAGCGGCGAGCCTGGCCAGTTCACCTATTGCAGCAGCCACTTCCAACATACCCGCTGGCCAAAGTGACTGTTTTCTTCCCCTGATTTGGAAACAGCCCCAGCCACTGCAGAGTCAGGACCTTCCCAGGGGACAAAGAGATAACAGTCACGTAGGACTTTCTGGGGAATAAAGTTCCTAAACAGAAACAGAGCAGAGTTACCTCTGCTGACTCTGAAAGTGCCAGGTGCCAGGTCTCATTTAGTACAGCTTGTTACTCCCATCCCATCCTTCCATGGAACAGTAACTTACCCCCATGGGATAGTAATTTATGTTGGCAACAGGAGTACTTGGTGCAAATCAACTTTTTTTTTTTTTTTTTTTTTTTTTTTGCTTTTGAGAAGGTCCCATCACTGAGGAAAAGATAGAAGGCTCCTCTCTTACAATGGATTAAGCAAATGTGTAATGTATTCCACTGTTTGCCACTTAAAACAGCTGACAATTTACTACTTGTAAATCAAACAGAAAAAGAACTTCAGAGAAGATTAGTATAGTAACAAATTTATGTGGAAAATCTATAACTGAAACTGAAGGCAATCCTTTTTTGTATATGCAAATTTCTGATATTTTTACTGATGAATTTAACTACAGAAAAGGAAATCTTTGAGAGGTTTTTCTTCCAGGATTAATTTTGTTGTTTAAAAAGCCACCTCAATTTCAATATGCTTTTATCACTGCAAAGAAACAAGTGTTTCTACTAAGTGTAACACTTGGGTCAACCCAAAGGGCTCAGTTTTGCTTTTTCAGTTTTGATAAGAAACCTGGAAGATTTCTCTTTTTCTTTGGCCTCAACTTATACTCTGAACATTTTTGATGTGTCCAGTGAATCAAAAAAGAAACACAATTTCACGATGACTGGTCTGTCTTCCTGATTTTAAGCATGATACTCTACTCACATGTGCTGTTCTGTTTCAGATGAAGATACTGATTCAAGTTTTGGCTGCCAGGTGTCATCTACTATGACACAAATAAACAGCACAGGACTGCACCAAGGAGTACATCAGTGTACAGAAGGGCCCATTAAAATTAAGTCAGTGCAAAGACCCTGCTTGGTAAACTTGTGCTGTCCTTACAGCCACTCTCCAGCCTGCAAGAAGGACAGAGGTGACAAAGGGGCTTTGCAAGTGCAAAACAATTGGGTTTGACAAGCAAAAAGTCTGCCACATCCAAACATACAGAGCAGCTAGTGTGGAAGCAAAGTGGATTCAGCTTTAGCAATCTGCTTATTGCTGGGCATGACTGAGCTACTAACACTTTACAGCACATCAGAGTGTGAGTCTGGCCCTGCAGACACATCTCTCCACAGGACAGGTGAAGAAGGGGCTGCAGGGGCTGTACTGCCAGCAGTGGCACAGCTCTATGCTGTGTCAGTCCAGGAGGAACAGATTCATGCAGTCAGGCAAGGATTTGCAAAACAGAGAGAAGAGACAAGAGCCAGGGATCAGAAAAGCTTAGAAGCCTGCTGAGGTCAGGTGTTCAGATGGGTCTTCCTGAGCAAACATAAGAAAAAATGTGGAGATAATCAAATAGGTTTTGGACATAAAACCAGCAGACAAAAAGAGCTGAGTTAATTGAGGAGATTCCTCAGGAAAAAACCCTTCAAGCTACATAGGGAAAACCAAGAGTTGTCACTGTAACCACATACTTGTGTGCAGCTGGGACCTGAACAGAAAACTAGAGTTTAGGTCTTTGAACAAAAAACCAAATGTGAGCATGCAGTACTCTGCCAACTGCAGGAGCAGCCCTGAGGGATGTTTGAGTAGGATAAACATTACTTTTTCCACAAAACACATTGAAATTCTCTTAAACTTGGTGTCTCAGTTAGAGGACATAATTCTGTGCCATGAGCACTCTGTAGCCTTTAGCCTCCCCCCGCATGGAGGAGAGTCCCCTACCTTCAGTCCACCCTGGCTCCCATAATGGGGGCTTACCCCTTCCATCTGGGCTGTGTTTGGACACTTACTCCTTTCCTGGGTGGTTTGCTCTGTGGGTGAGTACAGATTCTACCTGCCATGATGCTCGATGAGCCAGAAGTTTTGGACCTCATGATATCCAGGGGCAGGCCCAGGCCAGAATGCACCCTTTGGTGTCCCTTTATCTTGCTGCCCATGGAGAACAAGGTGTGACAGGGGCTAAAGTCTGGACAGTTTCACCCCAGCACAGGAGTGGGACATTGGCAGGGTGTGAACCTAGGAGTGCATCCCAGGAAGGGACTGAGTGGCTGAACAGCACTCCCACGGAGTAAAAAAATTTTTTTCAGTTCTTAAACTAAGGAGAGGATGAGCCTTCCTAGGTCCATACAGAAACCTCCTCTACAGAAAGACAACCTGTGTGCTGATGGCTCCTCAAGATTTCTCTTTTCTTTAGGTATCCTATCAATTCCCTATTACTCAGTCTGGATCTTGCTTCCATGCTTCCTTCCCTGGGAGAGAGGGCAAATTTTCAAGTCTTTCATATTTACAACTCCTTCAACCCTCCTCCTCTCCCCTTCATGTCCCAGACTGGTTTTACAGACTGCTTAGAAAAGAGGCAAAATCCTCAAAGCCAGTGCTGGAGGCACTGTCCCTTAATCACTCCCAAATCTGAGCTGGGAGGAGAGGTTTGAGCCGTGCTCTCTGCCTGCATTCCCATGTGTGAGTGCCCAGAGAGGTGCCAGGAGTCTGGGCACCCCCGACCTCAGCAAGGAACAGAAAGTTTACAGACAGGCAGCACATGGCCATCAGCACCAGCAGCTGCACAAGGTGTGCACCCCCTCCATGAAATGAACAATTGCAGCGCCACATCTGCTCCTGGAAACAGCCTGATCCTATTTGTGGCTTGTCAGCTTTCTCTTTCCCTGCTGTGTGTGGCTGCATGAGGCAATGACAGCTGGAGCAGCCATCCTCACATCTCCTCTTGTGGGGCCCCTCTGAGACAAATCCACCACATTTCCACAAGCTGGTGACACAAACCAGGGGACAAGGCTGGGTGTCTCCCTGCCCAAGGAGCCCACCCACAGAGAGTCTGAGCTAGCTGCAGTAGCATCTCACAGCTAATCTTATTAGGCAATGAAGGAGTACAAGACAAAAAAAAAAATCCCTCAAGTCCTTCCTGTTTGTTTCCACTCTTTACCTGCCTATCACCACTTTCCCTGTCTGTGTTGTGGATGGCACTAAGCACAAACTCTGTTTCTCTGAGGCACCGTAGCTATGGCCCAGATGGAAAAGGGGGAAGGTTTTCCCAGCTGTGCATGTATGTAAAACTTACACCTCTGTGCAGTTCTTGGAATGGAGTTACAACAGCCCAAAGGCTGCTCTCTCTGGTTTACACCAGGAATTCACTAACAACAGCCCTGAGGAGCTGTTCTTGTACCATTAAATCCCATCATCCATCCATCCATCTCCCCTATACAATGCCAAAGGTAAAACTGATATAAGAGTGTCTATGCCAGGTCTCTTGTTGATCCTTGGTGCTGGAGGAGGCTGAGAGTTAGCACAGAAAGAATTGGCTTTTTTGGGGTGGAAAACCAACTGAGTCTCAACCTCTCAGCTGCAATCAGGGCCACTGGGAAAAAGTGGCTGTGTTGGTCTAGTTTAGGTATCTGCTTTGGGGCAAGAAAAGTCACATCCAAGAAATGGTTACTTCTCTCTTTCCTATACTAGCTCCTCTACAAATTTTTCGTTAGAGCTGACAGCAATTTGGTTAGTAGACATCAATGCATTTAATAAGAAAATATCAGTAGGCTCATTAATTCATTTACAGACACGCACATCACTGACATATGGACATTTTATAGGATTTTACTGGTCAATTCACAGATTCAGACTTGCTCTTCTGTTGTTGGTGTGAATTCCCTTTTATCTTAATGAATCAAATATGTCCTAAAACTCATAATTATTTTTATTTTGTACCCGTAACAACCTTTCATTTCCTAGTAAATTCAATTTACGAATGGAAAATATGCAGGCCACAACTTCTTAGAGCGTTCTAAAGAAATTGCTGGTTTCAGGCAAAACTATTACATAAAAAAAAAAAAAAAAGAAGAAGAAAAAAGCCACAGAACCAATATAAAAGTGTATTTGCTTGGGAGCATAGAGTACACAGCTGTGTGTTGCAACTCAACCATACTGAACTACAAGGATTTTGTGCTTTTCAAACAACATTCATGACATCTGGGAAATATTTCTGCAAGAATAAATAGGCACACAATGTCCTGAAAGGTAAATAGCTCCATGTTTCCCTAAAACTTTTCCAAAACACTCAGCATAAGTTACTAAGTCCCCTTGGTGTAAAAAAAAAAAATGCTGTCATTTTTATGCTATCCTGTAGGCACCCTCTACCCACTCTGTAGAAGTACTGCAGGTGGGAGAGAGTAGAATCTTTTATATCAGAATTTTTTGGGGTGGACAAGAGCCAAGAGCTGCCCCCAGCAGAAATACCTCATGCAATGTGGGTTGTGAGTCACATGGCTCACATGCAGGTTATATTTGCCTTACAAGTTATAAGGCAAAATATTTGGTTATAAGTCAATCTTAGGTCACAGCCCAAGTCACCCCTACCTCTTACTACAGCAGTTATGATATTTCCCTCTTAAGTGGAAAAAATGCATTTTCCCACCCTCATGTCAGTTAAAGGTAAAGGTTTTAGTTTAAAAAAGCTACTTCTGCCCCAAGACTTTAAGGGATTTTAAGCTCAGAAAAGAATTGCAGGCTGGTTTCCCCTGTAATAGCAATGAAATAGAATCACAAACACAACCTCCAAGACCCCAAGAAAAGGCGGCTGCAATACAAATTCGTAAAGACTTGAAGGAAAATATTTACCTCAAATGTGCGCAGGACTCTAGCCAATGCCCCAACTTCTTCTTTCAGAGAGAAAATCAAAGAAATCACACCATTTTTACTGGGGGAGTCTTCAATGTAGCTAGTTTCCTGAAAGGAAAGAAAAAATACACAAACAAAAATTACTACCATTCACTCTAGGAGTCAGTTTTGCCTTTTTCCATGTCTGTTTTGGACAGCACCAGTGATGCAAAGGAGGTATAAAACAGCTCTAAGCAGGAATCAAGGCAACTGCTGCTGCAAGAAGCAGAGCAGCTCTGGGGCTGCTCTGATTTATGATGGTGGAGACATAAATCCCTTCTCCCAAACTAGAGCCCTCGTGAGAGCAAGGAAGTCAAAAAGGACATGCAAATAAACCTAACACCATCCTTGCCTCACGTCACCCCTCAGGGATGACTGGAAACATTACTGCACTTTGGTTTCAGCCCAGTGCAAAGTCCTTCCCTCAGGTTTTCTTTTCATCAGCACTCAGGGTTAAGCAGAGCAGTGAAGATGAGCTCTGTGCAGAGATGCAGACCATGACCTGTGTTTCCCTTCAGTTCTATTTGTACCTTCCAGGTATCCCCAGGACAGAGGTAGTATTCACAGCAAGGATATGGAAGCTAACTTTAAAACAAAATAACAACATCAAGCAAAAAAAATAAAAAAAAAAAAAGTTGGAGCAAACATTTAGATCTTCCCTAAATCCCATAATGAGTAAAGGCTAAGTTAGGGCAAGATGTGTTTTCATTTATGTTTGTTCCCTTTCTCTTACTGATTTTCTACTCTGCAAATTCCAAAAGGCAATTTCCACTACTCTTCAAAGGTTTATTTTCATTATTTTCATGGTTCTCATTACTAGAATGTCTTTGCATGTCTCTACATGTGTTTCTTTTCACAAAAGCCCTGTTAAGAAAGGCAGAGCTATTTCACCACTTCTGAAAGAGGAAACTGAGCCCTGGAGTAGAGGCAGATCTAAAAGCTGGGTATTTGGCATGGCAGTTAAATGCTTACTGAGATTTCAATCACTTAATTTTTCTGATATCAGAGTAAATTTGTTGCACAACCATCACAAACTCTTGGAGGCCATATTAATATCTTATTTGCATGTTTATTTCATTTTTTTAACATCTACTGGCCTTGGACAAATTGGCTTGTGGTTGTTATTTCAAAGATCACAGCAGATATCTACAACACAGAGGAATCCTGGTGTAACAAGTCCTGGACTAGAGTTTGATTCAAGGTACCTATTCAAATATTCATTATAAAGATCTGTATTTTTGGGCAGAGCTTGCTCTCATTATGGCTATTGCTCAATTGAACATATAAATCAGAGTAAAATGAGTCCCAGTTCCCAAATATTGTCCTCAGTAAAGATAGCCTTTGTAGAAGACAAATTAATAATCAAAGCCAGCTGCCCTGAAGCCATAAAGTTCTTGGTGGGCCTACATTTCCTGAGGCAGAGCTATGAAGAGCTGCCTTCTTTTGTAGAGTAATTAATTGCTGATTCTTCAAGCCATCTCCAAGGCTGCCTCCAAGGTTGCTGCTAACAGGCTGGCCATACATTTTTCTATCTGGCTTTGTTTCCAGAGGCTGCAAAGTTTTCCAAATGTCTTTCAGCTTTATGCGGGACCTCTAGTGCGAACTGCAGTAGAAGTGCTGCATCAGAAGGAAGATTGCCACCTGTTCAGTTGTGACACTTCCTGCAGCATCTCTGTGTCTCCTGAGTCCCCATCCATCCAGCCCAGCTCTTACATGGGGATGACCAAGAGGAAAAGCAGCTGGAAGTGATGTGTCAGCTGGCTAATGGAACCCATTTACACCTCAAGCAACCACAAGGGAAAACGATGACAGGAATCTGGCAAAAGTCAAAACAAATATATGTAGTACTGAAACTTTACAGTAGTGTGACCAAAGCTGTCATCTCAAATACTGTCCATCCATTGCTTTTTCCTTCTGTTTTCACCCACAACAGCCAAAACTGATCTCAAGGATAAAACTGGCTCCATTGTCTGTCCAACGGATCGAGATTTTGGTTTTCACTGTCTGCAAGGAAACTGCTCGAAAAAACATGCAGTTATATATTTAAAATATTCTTGCTATGCCATGCTGTGAGGATCGGCTTATATGAGATTGATTTGAATATGTGTGACAAATGAAGAATTTGTGGTTTTCAGACTTGCAGGGGATATAATGCAAAGTTGAAGTCCTGCAAAGTAATTCTGATGATAATAATTGACCTCTTCATACATGACGTGACTTTAAAAAAGCCTTAGAAAACCTTTCCAAACTCACTGGTCACTAGCTTTGATTTGTTGAAATCAGCTGCTTTCAATCTGTCCTCAGTCATTTTCCCACTCTTGTAAATTGATTTAGATTGGTGCTTATGAGAAAGACAAGTAGCAGTAGGGAGTAGGCACTAATGCTGTAAACAGCCTCATGCTTGCTTAACTTCTTGCACACCTGAATACGCACTCAGTTCCCTGGAAGGTCTTTTAACAAGCATCATTCCATGCCTGAGCCTGTCACAGAGGTGACATCTTTAATTACAAAGGGAGAGAAGACTAAAATTATTGTTTTCCTGGTACCCAGTTCTTATCAGGATATATGGAGGCAGCCAGCACCAATACACACTGCAGATAATAAACCTCAACACATGCACTGGAGGTGATAGCAGCAAAAAGAAAGAATCAGAAAATTATTGTTGAGCTTTTTGTAGTAGTTAAGCATAGCTTTAACTGTTGATTAGTTTTTCTATTCTCATTTTGGAGTTTAACTTCTCGTCCCTCAACACAGATAGAGGAATTGGAACTTTGGAGTAGTTCTACTGTTTTTTTATTATTGTGATTATGATTCAGAATTGAAGAAAGTTTATTGTGTTGAAATATTGTCTCTGTGATATGTGATTTATACTGTGCATAAATTCAGCTCTAATTTTTCTCCAGCTGTTTTTTTCCAGTAAATAAAATGAGAACCAGTTGAAGATCATGAACAACCACCCCTGATCTCAAAGAATGTGTTATGTAGCTGCAAGGATAGGTTTACCTGAGCACAAACCTGTATTTTTCATTAGCCACATTGCACATAGATTGGTATTGCCATTCTGACACAGATGGCAGCATTAGGGGTCAATAACACAACCTTGTCAGCCTTCTAATCCATTGCTGAGACAGTTAGCTAAAGCCCTTCAGAGTGAATTCCAACACTGGTAAAGCCAGAGAAAGTTTTTCTCGCCATTTCAGGAATGTAAAATTTTCACCTCACTGCTGTAAAGTTCAAATTTACTAGATGTGCAAAATGGGGGGGGGAGGGGAGGAAGGGAAAAAATACTTCAAATTTTAAAATTTTCAAGTTACTTGTGAAAATTGAACTAGTTTCCAAGTCAGATTTCTTAAGGCATTTAAATGCTCATCATGGCAGTTGTTGTTGAAATCAAGCAATTACACGACTTGAATAAGCAGCAAGGTGAGAATCAAGAGAAATATTCTGGGAGTTCAGCTTCAGCACACTAAGAAGGAGGAATAGAGGCTTCCTTGGCATAGCATTGCATAGGACACATAAGTGCAGAATTTTTTCCTAATAATTAACCATGTTTGGCCTCAGGTTACATCATTTGCCCCTGCAGTGATATCAGTGCCTGTATTTAAAAGGCATGAACTTCAGGTCTTTCCTGTATTTCCCAAAGCAAAGAGTTCAAAGTCAGTCAGTAAACATCAAAAAAAAAAAAAAAAAAAAAGCCAAGAGAGTCCCAGATTTAACAAAAAACTGCACCAGGAGAGCACATAACTTCCTCCGTTTTCCTTTAACAAGAGAAGACAGCTTTTTCATCACACATGTTTAAGACCTCCAGTAAGCTTCTCATCTTTTCTGATTGTTTGTCTTTTTGCCATGTACACAAGGATACTGTTACAATGTTTGTTTGCATTCTCACTGTGTTTTTGTAAGCACAATTAACAGCAGACAAATATAGGAGCTGCCAAAATTGTTCAGGTACTGCAAAGCATCACGACAGGCCACCTAGATTCTTCCCCTCTTGGGCCATACTACCTCTCGGAGAGTGGAGGACAAGCATAGGAGAGCAGGAGTGAAGGAGACACCCCTCCACCTCTGCAAAAAGCAGGCACAGACCCCATCACTTACCTGGAAAGAGTCACCATTCATTTTGCAGTGCGGTGAGTCCATGTTGCAGAGGCAGCAATGCCCACACAGGGAGGCCCCCTCACTACAGCAGGTAAAGCCTTCTGACTTAACTGCAGTGGCCAGAGATCTGTGCAAAGGTATTTAAAGTGGAGCAGGCAAGGCAAAGCCATTCCCTTCCCCAGCTCCCTCCCCTGGACAGCATGCCAAGGGGGCGTTCTCCCTGCACGCCCACCCCACCCACCCCTGGCACACCAAGCAGCTGCTCCACACCAGCCATACCCTGGAAGTCCCACGCCTGCATGGAGCAGCTCTCCAGCAGATTGTTTCTGTCTGCACCCAACGTGGAGGAGCAGCATGCTCTGAATTAACAGCCTTCCTCCTCCTGATCAACATCAGCTGTTTTCATTTTCTCAAGTCAACACATCGTTTTCAGTTCAGCCTCCAGCCCGTTCCTTCCCACTGCAGCTGTGTGCTCAGCCTCAGGTGGGTTTCCCCTCGGGGTCACTCCCCTTGGACAGACATCAGACGTTCTCCAGGATGTGTTCTTTGGATGGCAAGGCACAGCAGCTGAGGTATTTGTCCTTTAGCAGGGCCTCTGGGGCTGCTTCCAAAGAGCTTAGAGAGCAGGAGACACCACTCTGCTCACCAGACACTGGAGAGAGACACCCAGTACAGGGGAAGCAAGAGACAGGAGTTAGCTGCATGAACCTCACACTGGGATATGAGCCTGAGCATGGGGAAAGGGAGGAAGGTAAAGGAAGAAAAGGAAGAGGAAAGAGTGGGTCAAAGCAGGAAGATGTAGAAGAACTGCAGATGATGTACGCATACTTGCATATGGTGTCAGCCATGGAAAGCACAAGAGGAATAGGGTGGGACACAAATTATTTCAGGAAAGGTTAGTAAAGTACTGATATTGACAGAGCCCAGATTTGGCTTAATAAGAGTCACCAAAGGGGGTAAAGGAGATTGGAAAGCTGTAGCCCAATATCAGAGGGCAGGTGAAAAAAGGAAGGAACTTGACAAGTATCTATCTTACTATTTGGGGAAAAAAAGTCTTACAAATTGCCAAGGCAGGTAATCTTGCTATATTTTAATGATGAAGAAAAAATTTTTTTCCTTGAAAAAAGCTCTACTACGCACACCTGTGCAGCCTCAGATTGGTGAACACTAGCAAAGACTTATTGTAAATTGTTCATACGTACAAAACCCAGCAGCCATAGAGTGGGGAAACTGAGTGGAACCATTTTCATGGTTCTCAGTCCAAATCCATGTTGGATCCCATGACTGTGGAGTCAGAATCCATACCACTGAAATTATCAATTATATAACATGCATCTGAAGTAACTCCATGCTTTGGGTACAAGTACATACCTTTTTCAGAAGAGCTGCTTCTTTGTGCATCCTGAAACTGCCTGTAGGGGTAGAATTATTATTCTGAATTCTGAAGTTATTTATTAAGTGATCAGCAAGCCTGTGGTATGGGCTGGCAGGTCAAGATAGCCAAATGTGATGCATACTAAACACACTGGATCCTGCTCATATGGCAATAGGATGGGGCAAGGAAAGGCAGAGCAGTGGAGGAAAGTATCCCCAGTAATTGCCAGCAGTAGAAAAACTAATGGGTTTTTAACTACTAGACAGTACATTCATTATGATAGCCAGTATTTTGTGTCCTGTGTTTGTGCAGCACAAGGCACAGCCTTATCCATGACAGGGAAACTGAAGGCCACCTTGGAAAAAAATACCAGTGAAATGAAGATGGTGGCAACTCTGATTATAGCCCCTGTGCAGGACAAGACAGACTCCAGAAATTAGTCTTGTTTACTTTCCCCACACACCATGCCTTGCCACCTGGTGTATTTTTCAGTGAGATAAACTATTCTTTCCTCTGTTTGTGCCTTCCTCTTTCTTTCCTTATTCCTTATTCCTACTCTTTTCAATAATCTTTAATCTCTCTTTTACTTCTTTGTGGCTTTTACATGCTTTTGGTCTTCCTTCCTTCCCTTTCTCCATCCCTTTTCTTACGTGCGTCCACTCTACCCAATGGTAATGGCAAGACAAAATGAAATATCAAATACCTAAAATACTGCTCCTGCCAAGTCTTTGTAATTATCTATTTAGCCTCCTACCCCCTGCTTTTTTGTACTTTTTGCAAGATTATCTCTCACCCTTGTTGTTACACAATCATAATAATATCACCAATGTGTTACGACCAGTTCATTGTTTGATCAGTCTGCACTGTCAGAGGTTGCCTGGTAGCAAAAGGCACTGGCTGATGCAAACAGAGTTCCGTCTTGCTAGGAAGAATTCCAAAATTCTCTTGTGTTGGAGGAAAGTGGTGTGTGAGTATGTGTGTGCCCAGTGACATTACTCTAGGAATATGTAGTTGCATCAGGATCTCTTACCTTGGGCCATTTCAGACTCCAAACTGCTGGCGCTTCCCTGTTCTCTTTGAAGTACTACTTCAGCATACCAAGGATGGGTTTATCCCCCTGCAGTGACACTGCCAACCAGGTTTTCTCACTTGGGTTTCAAGTTTCCTCATGTGCCCCCTGGCCGGTGTGAGCACCTGGACTTTAAGTCTGTTAGACCTGCTCTGGGCTTTTGATGCAGCATCGTGCATCCCCTCTGCTTTCAACCACACGCCGATATGCATTGATTTCCCACCTTGCTTTTGCCAAAAAGCACGTGTTCTCCCTCCAAAATATACTTTCTTTGAGTTCAGACACATGTAGTCCTTTCTGGCTGTGCTCTCAACCACAGCTCACTGGGCTCTTTGCGCTGAAGTTGGCAAGCTCCCCTGGCCGGCACGATGTGAGTTCAAGGGGCCACGGACTTTGGCTGCTTTTCAGGCTGCTCTTTGCCACACACGCACAGAGCAGCAGCTTCCCTGGAGCTGTGAGTCTTTGTGTCTGGGCAAGGATGTCCCTTCCTGTGCCAGGACACTGGGCCTATCCTTTGCCTGCAGCTCCCTGCTTCCCTGCTGGTTCAGGATGTCCCAGTGCATGTGAGGGTGCAGTAAGCAATGGAAAGGGGATTTTCTAATGAAAACAGAAGGTGAGGGAAAAAATTCCCATATGAGGATTCCACGAGTATCTTAGGTGGTTTGTGTGTGTGTGTGCATGGATGGGAAGGGGGAAATCCCCCTTATCAAGATGGTGTATGCATTTACCAGAGATCTCAGGGTGCTGTACATCCCACACAGGACAGCATTTCTGCGCACGTCCCTCTGCATCGTGCTGGCAAAGCCACCTAGCCATATCCCCTCTCCCTGCAGAGACGGGCTCCCCGAGACCTCAAGGCTGCACCCCATCCATCCCAACCCGATTTCCCCGGCTCCTTCCCTCCTGGGCGCGGGTGGCCGGGAGGTGGCACTGTGTCCTCACGGCACAGCCGGCTGGCGGCAGGGGGACCCCGGCTGTCCCCACCGCCTGCCCTCCCCAGGAACAGCGCGGGATCCGCTTCCCAGGCTGCGCAGCCATCACCCGAACCCTCTCCTACCCCTCCTGCGAGGCACCGCCGCTTCGGATAAGCCGGGAACAGCCCACCCCCCACCCAAAAAACTCTCCAAAAAGTGGCGCTGGGGGTATGCGGGAGGGCAGCCCGGTGTGATTTATCCCCCGGGGCTGTGACAGACGCACAGCTCGTGGCCGCACAATGGGGCCACCCGGCAGAGCCGGCAGCCAAGGGCTCCGCTCCGCGGGCGCGGAGGGCAGGAGAGCAGCGGGCGGCACCGCCCGGCGGGGCCCGCGGGAGCTGCGGAGGGGCGAGCGGGACGGGGCCGCGGGGGGAAAGCTGCTTCAGCGGCTGGTTTGGTTATGGGTTTTTGAGGTTTGTTTGTTTGTTTGGGTTTTTTTTTTTTTCCCTGTGGTTTGTTTTTTGGTTTTAGCTGCTTTTTTTTTTTTTTTCAGCCCTATATGCAAACTGTCACTTCAGGTTAGCACAAGACCTGATGTAGCTCATTAGCATGAGCTGTATCTAATACGCTTAAAACCTCTAATTATTTATTATGCCCTAATTGGCAGCCCAAGAAATGTCTGCAAAGTGATGAGTATTCATCCCAAGACGCCTTTCGAGGAGAATTCAGCAGTGTCCCTGGTCAAACGTCATTTTTAATTCTTCATTGAGGCTTTATTCCTCTTGTAGATGATACAACACCAAGAAAATTCGAACTTGCTACTCCCATAACCCATCTTCTCCACCCTGGGCAGGATGGTCAACAATTAATCAAGAATAAAGTTTCATGGTTAAGTTCTTATTTTCATAAAGGGATGCTTAGGAAGAGGCATTAAACTTTATCAACTATGCAAAAGTGCAAACATACAGCCCTTAAAAATTACCTACCCAAGGGACCATCTTGCCTTTTCAGGAGAAAACCTCTTTCCTGACTTCTGAAAGTAGAAAATTTTGAAAATTAAATTCACATGGAAACTGTTTCAAAATAAGTTTAACTCTCTAGGGTTGAAACCCCCCCACACACACACCACTCCAAGTGCCTTTTTTTTCTTTCTTCCAAGTCTGTATTATGTTTCTTCAGGCCACACCAACTATTTATTTATCTTTATTATTTCTCTCTTTCTTTTCATTCATTATTCTCTCTCCCTCTCTTTTTTTTCTCCCTTCCTTGTGTGTGTGGCTTCTCGGTCTGATCTGTAGCTTGTTACCACCCACTGCACGCTCTCTCCTGCAGCCGAGGTGTTTCTATACAAACTTCAGCGTCCAGTTGTCATATTAATTATTACACTGAGTAATGACTGAAATAGTCAAAATAAGGGGAGACTCAAGAGAGCTTTTTCTTGCTGCTCAAAGATTCA
This sequence comes from Taeniopygia guttata, assembly GCF_048771995.1. NCBI lineage: Eukaryota > Metazoa > Chordata > Aves > Passeriformes > Estrildidae > Taeniopygia > Taeniopygia guttata. Next base: position 53,672,544 of record NC_133025.1, on the reverse strand, counting down.
GCAAAGAAGCCTTGCAACAAAGCACTAATTGGTCCCCAGAAATACTCTGACAAGGCATGGAAGATAGGTTTCATAAAGCCCAGCAATTGTGAAGGGGGAAAAGATCCTTGAATAGACCCCACGCTTCTTTTCTAAACTCTCTTGCTGAGCAAAAAATGGACTGCTTCTTGAATACTGGACTGATCTTGAATGCTATACCCAGCAGAGAAAAAAATGCACCATTTATTGTAAGTTTTTTTTCCAGCTATTCATGTGTTCTATGTGGAGAATAAGCTGGTTTTGTTTACCATGAAAGACCTTTTACTTTATTTTCACTCTTGGGGGGGAAGCTGGAAAGGCGAGGGGGAGGGCGAGGGGAGGGAGAGAAACACATGTGCCCAAATCCAGACGAGCTGCCTACTGTAACAAAATGGAGTGTAACAAATCCTACAGAAGTCCCGAATGTATCGATTCTTTGAAGATCTATATAGATTAACGACTTTCGTTCTGCTTTTCCAAGACAGCATTTAATCATAACGTAAATGGCCTTTAAAAAAGAAAAGAAGTGGCAAGGAAAAAAAAAAAGCATACCAGAGCTGGCTTTTTTTTTTTTTGTGGGTTTTTTGGGTTTTTTTTTTAAGGCAAAGACTTCAAAAGGCCTCATGAGTATGGCTACAATTTAGGCACACAAAAAAGTCACTAGAAAATAATAACAGTTCAAGATTTTAAAATAAATAAATAAATAAATACCAAAATAAAAGTGCCAAATGAAAAGGGCAAGGGCTATTTATCATTATATTAGAATTAAGAATTTCAAGGCGCAGGTGCAGGACTGTGCATAGGAGTGGGTGGAGGCGGGGGACCTTGGAACAATATTTATTAACTAGGAATCTGGTCCCTTACTCTGCGCAGTGAGCACACAGAGGAGCTGGTGAGATTGGAATTACCTCAGACATAACGGGTGAGTTCGTTCCCTGGTGGCAGTGGGAGGAAAGAGAAAAGGGAGGAAAAGGCTCTGCCCCCCTCATCCATCCCCCACACAAACACACTCCATGACCCACAGTAGCCAAATGGGTACGGGGCCACGGAGGCACAATTACATGAGTTACACTTGGTGACCTCTGGGACTCACAGTTTTTGCCTTTTTAAGAGCCCTCTGAGACTGGAGAAGAAGGGACCCAGAAACTCCAGTCTTATTCTGCCACTCCCAGGAGAAAGGGCAGGAATGTCCCTGTGTGGTGTTTCTACACCAGTTCTGGGAGCAGGCTGCTCCAGAAGAATTAGTCTGTTTAAATATATATATATTTTTATATATATGGACCTCAATTACTTTGATATTTCTGTTAGCACTTCCCAAAGTCATAATGCAGAGCTGGTGATGCAACAACTGCTTCCAGTGCAGTCTGTTCTCAATCAGACAAGGGATGTTGAACAAACCATCCAGGAGACTCGGAACTGAAGAAGAGCTCCCCAAACAGGAAATACAAGCAAACATTTTATCCTGCTAAGGTCTGGCTATCCTGCCCAAGAGTGGATAAAATAAGTTAAAACATTTCCCATGTGATGAGACAGTAGGCTCGAAGTCAGAAACTGGTCAGTGATCAGTGAAGAGGCCCCAAAATAAATATGACCACACAGAACTATTTCATTTTTCATCACATCTGCTGAAAAGTTGACATGTTTAACATGATACATCATTGAAAGCTGACATAAAAAAGTATACTATTTCTAGCTAGCAGGTGCACACTGAGGTTCTCCTGTGCTATATTTCTGGTTTTCACTTTTTTAACTCACACAGCCAGGGTCAGGGATCCAATGGCAGATGAGAAGAACTGATTTCTACAGCTCCAGGCTACTGTAATGGAGGTCAACAGCACAGGGCTTACTTTTACAGTCCTTTCCACTGAAACCTTAACATGGACTGTGCATGTCCATTTCTTCCATGCTTTGGAGCTGGTGTATCAGGGATTGAAGCCACCTACCAGGGACTTCCTAGAGCCATAATATCACCATGGCAAGGCTGTCGTACCATGGCTCTGCTCTTTTTTTGTGGGTCAGAGAGCATACACATCTGAGTTTACACAGTGGAAAGGTGCAGAGAGAAGTGAAAATGAGGGAGTAGGAGGCAGAAAATGTGCTAAAGACTTCAGAAATACATGGATATGTGAAAGGCAGGAGGGCAGGGGGAGAATGCTAATATCAGCATTCTCCAGTGCTGAACCTGGTCACACCTCCCAGGCTGCCTACACCTCTGCAGCCCCAAGGGTCAGTGTGACCCCCAGGGCACAAGAGCCTCAAACTCTTGGCACACCAGTGCTGCTTTGCCTCATTTGGTCCTGAACTACAAGTGAGGCTTCACCTGAGAACAGCGATGATCTCCCCTGAATAGGCCAGGTCCATCCTGACTCCCCAGTTACGAGCCAATGCCAATACTTGCTTGGAAAGCTGGTGACCCAGTTCCGCTTTGCAGGGCGCTAGGAGAGGAGCAGGGGGCCTGGGAAATAGCATCAGGCAGTGAAGGGTGGGCCGACCCCACACCTGCCAGCTCTGCCCAAGACACCCTCACTTTATGAGGCACACCTCCTCCCTCCCCGTGCCGGGCTGCCCGCGTGGGACATGCCCGGGAGTGGTATGTTCTTTCTCTCCTGACAGGCTGACCCCGCGGTGATCAGCATTCCAGAGGGGTAATTCGAGGTGGCTTCTCCCGAGAAGTCTCTACCCTGCTCTGCTCTCAGCCGGCCTCCTCCTGTCACGCAGCCCGGCTCGCCCGCGCTTGTCGCTGGCTAATGAAGCCATCAGGCCGTCCGCGGGGCGTGTGCGGTGCCGGGCACACGCGGCCCGGCCGCTGGAAGCGGCGGGGGACCACAGCCCCCGGCGGTGGGGCTCGGACACTCCCGGAGCTCAGTGTGGCAGCGCTCGGGGAGCGAAGGGAGCGATACCAGGCGTCCCGGTGCTCTCTGGGGACAAGGAGAAAGCGAGGTCCCGCACACGAAGTTTCCCTGAACGCGCCGCATCCCGCAATGGCAAGGGCGCCCTGCCCACGCCAAGGGACGCCTCCGTACCTCCCGCACCGCGGCTCTCCCTCCCCTCCAAACCCCCGCAGGTGCCGCCGAGGTGGCCTCAGCAAGGGATGCCCCGCACACCCTGGGGCTTCACCGGGAGTCAGCCGCTGCCTGTCCCTCAGCCCGGTGCGCACCCCGTCCCGGAGACCCCTGGGCGGGCGGGGCTCCCCCCCGTCCCTGTCCCTGTCCCTGTCCCTGTCCCTGTCCCTGTCCCTGTCCCTTTCCCCCTCACGCTTTCCCGCCCCCGCGCCGCCCCCTCCCCCGCGGCGCCCACGCGCGCCGCCCCCGCCCCGCCCCCGGCCCGCGCGGCGCCCCGGCGCGGGTGTTTGCTCAGGGCCGGGAGCGCGGCACGCGCCGGGCGCACGCACTTGCGACAACAAACCCGCGAGCGGCGGGGGCGGCGCGCGGGGCGGGGGCGGCGGGGGGAGGCGGGGCCGCGCGGCCGCCAGCGCGTGTGCGGCGGGGGGCGCGGGGGCTCGTGTGTGTGTGTGTCTGTCTGTCCGTCTGTGTGTGCGTGTCTGTCTGTCTGTCTGTGTGTGCGTGCGTGTCCCGCGCTGAAAAGGCGACAGCGCACCGCGCATCGCGGCCGGCAAAGCCGGGGAGCGTGGAAGGCGCAAGGTGCAGGGTGTGCGTGTGTGTGAGCGCGGGGGGTGGCGGGGGGAGGTTTGTCTGTGTGTGTCGGTGTGTGTGTGTGTGTGTGTGTGTAGGAGAAGAGGGGGGGGCGAGCCCCGTCCGCCCCTTATAAGAGACACAATCCTCAGCCACTTTTTTGCAAAAGGGGCTTTGCAAAGCAGCCTGCGCACACGCGAGCGCCACGAGCCTCCCCGCGGCCGCCGCACGGAGGGCGAGAGGGAGGGGGGCGGGCAGAGCCGCCCGCCGTCCCCGCCGCCCGCCCGGCTCCGCCGTCCGCTCCCGTCGGTCGCCGCTGTCCCTTTCCCCTGCCGTCTGTCGCCTAGTTCTTTTTTTTTTTTTTTAATTTTACATTGAACATCGCAAGTTTTTCCTTTTTCTCTTTTTGACATTTTTCTTCTCTCTCTTTTTTTTTTTTTTTTTTTTTTTTTTTTTTTTTTTTGTGGTGGTGCTGGGAGGACGGGGACCGGCCTTCACTCGGGCGCCCCCGCCTCTCAGGACGCCCCCTCGCCCATGGCCAGTGGCAGCCCCGCCAGGATGTCCAGCGCCGCCGGACAGCCGCCCTTCCTGCAGCCGGCGTGCTTCTTCGCCGCGGCGGTGGCCGCCGCCGCCGCCGCCGCCCCTCCGGGGCCGCCCCCGGGAGCGCCGCCGCCGCAGCTCAGCCCGGCGGGCGGGCAGCCCTCCCCGGGCGGCAAGCCCTCGGCGCCGCGGGCGGCCAAGCGGCAGCGCTCGGCCTCGCCGGAGCTGATGCGCTGCAAGAGGAGGCTCAACTTCAGCGGGTTCGGGTACAGCCTGCCTCAGCAGCAGCCGGCGGCCGTGGCGCGGCGCAACGAGCGGGAGCGCAACCGGGTGAAGCTGGTGAACCTGGGCTTCGCCACGCTGCGGGAGCACGTCCCCAACGGCGCTGCCAACAAGAAGATGAGCAAGGTGGAAACGCTCCGCTCCGCCGTCGAGTACATCCGCGCCCTGCAGCAGCTGCTCGACGAGCATGACGCCGTCAGCGCCGCCTTCCAAGCGGGCGTCCTCTCGCCCACAATCTCGCCCAGCTACTCCCACGACATGAACTCCATGGCGGGCTCCCCCGTCTCCTCCTACTCCTCCGACGAGGGCTCCTACGACCCGCTCAGCCCCGAGGAGCAGGAGCTTCTCGACTTCACAAGCTGGTTCTGAGCGCCGGCCGCCCTCCCGGCAGGTGGGTAGGCGCCCGCGAAGGGCCGGGGAAGGCCGGGGGGATAGCGGGGGGACGGACGCGGGGCGGCGGGGCCGCAGCCGCCGGGGGAGGGGGCGCAGCCGGGGCTGCCCCTCGGTCGAGCGCCGTGTGTCCCGCGGTACTTACGAGAGGCTCTGCGGCCCGACGCTGCGCTGCTCGCGGCGTGGCTCTGATCTACTCTCTCTCTTTTATTGTTACAGGACAGTTGCAAAAGGAGAAAAAAAAAAAACAAACAAAAACAAACAAAGAAAAAAAGACACAAAACCAGATCACACACAGAGAGACAAAAATCCACGCGGAAAAAGAACCTGTTGCGTTTCCAGTTCCCCTGCCGTCGGAGGGCGGTGCGGGCACGTCTCTCGGCGGGCGGGCACAGCGCTGCGCGCCGCGGGGGCGGTCGGGGCGGTCGCCCCCGGCCCCGGAGACCGGCCGGCCTTTGCACTCCGTCGCACTGCCACGGACTGCGCCCCGGCGGAGCGGCCGGCCGGCGGAGGAGCCCGGGAAAGGGCGCTGCGCTCCTCAGCCGGCGGAGGAGCTCTTCTTCCTCTTCCTCCTCCTCAGGAGAAAGGCGGCCCATCTCCGCACCTCGCTGCCGCCGCGGCCCTACAGAGACTGGCGTTCATCACCTGTGGACAGTTAGTTTCCCGATGTCTGTGGAGATGCTGAAGTTAAGCTATGCTGTACTCAAAGAAGTCCCTGGAGCCCCGTCTACCTTCTATCTCCCCGTGCCTCTCCCTCCCCTCAATCCAAGCTTTTCCTCTCGTTTCCATCATAGAATGCTTCCAATCTTTTTTTTTTGTTTTTTTTTTTTTTTTTTTTTGTTTTTTGGTTTTTTTTGTGATTTTTTTTTATGATAAGAAAATCTATTTGTATCTATCCTAACCCCGTTGGGGATATATTAAGCTATTTTTGTACATAAGAGAGAGATTTATAGAGGTTTTGTACAAATGGTTTAAAATGTGTATATCTTGATACTTTTTTTAATATGTAATGCTTATTACCTCTTCATGTTTAGACTCGTAGTCAACGTTACCTTACAACTGCCATTTTTGTATGTGGTTTTGTAAAGGACTTGGATTTCCTCCAGATGTACTTTAGCACCAATGTGTCTTACTTTATAGAAGTTTTGTTAATGTATTAATAATGTCATTAAATAATGTTCAAAGTGAACAAAGTTTATGCAGCTATTGTCCAAACGCAAAACGGTAGCCATTTGTTCTCATATGCTGCCTTTTGTGAAAAAAGAAAAAAAAAAAAAAAAAAAAAACAGACAAGTAAACAACCAACCCCCCCCACCACCACTGCCTTTTCTTACTTTTTTATTACAAACTGACAAAGATCCTGTGTAACCCTATTTTATACAAACTAGTTTCGTAATAAAACTTTTTTTAAATTAAAATTATCAGCTGCCTCCCGCATGCAATTTTTTTTCTTTCTGCCATTGACAACGATGAATGTAAGGACAGAATGTTAATCGATGTTATACCAGGGCTAAGTTGCATATGAAGTGTTTGTACCTGATGGATGTAACATATATATCTTTATCTATCTCTATATAAATATGCAAAGATCTAGTGCTATCACCATTGTTTTCTTGCCCTTCTGTGTTGCAAATGTGTATCCAAATCAAAAGGCGAGGGGATGATTAATGATTGCATTGTCCTTCCTGAAATCACTGCACATTACAGAATTCCCCCCAAAGCCCAAGTCTTAAAAAAAAGAGGGCGCTCCATCCCGCATTTCGGCGGTGTGACCCTGTCCTCCTCCGCGGCTCTGACCCAACAGGGCAGGAAAATACGGGGGATGGCACAGCCGCCGCCACCCAAAACACGGGGCGCTGTGTTGCCTCTACGAAGATTGGCTGGGTAAATAAAACCTGACGCGGGGAAGACGGGAAGCGAGAGGAGAAGGGAGATAAAATTAAATAAATAAAGTAGTAGAAATCTGTGGTAGTCTAGAGCTATTGGTCTTTCCAAACTTGTTATTCTGTCCAAATAGCGTGATCTGCCTGTAAAAGTACCCAATTACCAAGACTCAAAAAGAAATTGGACTCTTCCCCCCATTCCCCGCTTTTTTTTTTCTTTTTTTTTTTTTTTTTTTTTTTTGGCTAGCCTGCTTGTTGTCAGTTAGCAAGGACGTGACTAGAATTCGCCTTCTTTTCTCCTGGCTCCTGCACCACTTGCAAATTCAGTTTGCGTGCACCAAGCCAAGCGGAACGCAAAGCTCAAAATGCATCTTACAGAAAAAAAAAAAAAAAAAAAAAAAAAAAAAAAAAAAAAAAGCCCAACAAAGACTGGGGAGAGCCAGTGTGTCGTACGGAGTTAAAAAGAAAAAAAAAAAAAAATAGTCCACTGTGCTACAAATGTGCCGTCGAGTTGCGAGGGATGCGCTACTTTTAAAAAAGAAGAGGGAAAAACTTTGGTGGAAGAGCCCGGAGTTTTCCGTCTCTGTGTGTGTATGTGTATGTGTAACTATGGATAGATAGATATAGATAGATAGATATAGATATACGTACATATATATATATACATATATATATATATGCACGGCTGTATATACACACATGGACGCTTACACGTGTGTATTCCTGCATTGCTTTTAAAGTATACACACGTTTGCCCCTTCGCCTCCTCCCCCCGCGCCCTGAAATGATCAATACGTGATTTAATCGCGGGAGGGGAGGGAAGAGGAGGGGAAGGACGGACGGGAGGACGGGACACGGTGGGGTCACGAAATCCCTCATTACTTTAGCACAAACACTCATTGTTTTAACCGCTTGTGGAACTAATGTTTAGTTATGAAAATAATAACCGTTATATGCCGTCATCCGCTCTCCCTTTACAGCATCTCCCTTTTTATTTACCCACTTTTGCAAGTGTACAGATAAGGTATGCAAAGAAAGTGTAGCGAGTAATTTATAGCTATGAATATAACATTAGGATAATGTTTCATTCTGTTACAAAGGCGAAATTTCTCTTCCTTGTGTAGACAGGTGTTCTTTTTTGCTCACTTCTGAATAGTAAATATCCAGACTCATTAAACTAAAGGCAAAGTTACGCTGTTGTTCGCTACAATGTATAAGACAGGCTCAGAAATTCACCACCTCCTCCCTCCTTTTTCCCCTCAGCCCCCTCCAGAAAGAAAGAAAGAAAGAAAGAAAACACACACACACAATTTTACTGAAGATAGGGAAAGGGCAAAGCAGGATTGGGGTAAATCTCATTACATCTGCTCTAATCGCTTAGCAACACAAAGCCTTTTCTTGTATTAGCGCGGAGAGCCTTTCAGCGCTGCCTGACAGACAGTATTCAGTTAGCATTAGTAAACTCCATAAATCAGGGACTTCTTTGGGCGCAGTATAAGTTTTAGAACTACTCAGGATTTGGTTGGGGGTGGGGGAAGAGGAGCGGAGAGGGGACATGAGTGCAATGAAGGTTGTTTGGCCACGGATTTATTAATTTATCTACCTGTGTGTTTATTTATTGTAATGCACGAAAAGTGTCCCGTCAAAAAATGCCTCTCCCAGAGTGAGTGCCCTCCCCCAAGCCAAGACCCTCGGGCAGGGGGGTAGCCCGGCGAGGGCAGCGGCGGTGGGCAGCGCTGCCCCCGCCTCCCCACACCACGGCCCGCGGGATCCGCGCCCGCGGAGCCGGGGGGAGCCTCCCCGCGGCGTGGGGTTTACCCTCACTCCCCATTCCTGCTCCGCCGCTGCCCCCTCCCCACAGCCTCTCCCCCCCCCCCCCCCCCCCCCGCCCAGTGATGCTATTTTATGCACAAACTTTTCTCCGCACGCGGGAGCAGCGCCGGCCCCGCGGAGCCTCCGCGCCCTCCACTCCTTCCGCACAGGTAAAAATGGAGGGGGAAGCCCCCCAGGCCCTGTCCCCGGGAAGGGCTGTGGGCAGCCCTCTGAGCCTCCTCTTGCGCCCAGCTGTCCTCTCACCTTCCCCTCAGAGAGGCACCGACCCGCACCCAGCCCCGCTAGCACTGGCTTTTGGGGAGCCCGGGGGTTCATTCCCTGTTCTCAAAATTTTTTTTTTCCCCCTCTCTTTTTCCTTTTTTTATTTTTTGTTTGTTTGTTCCCCCTCCTTCTTCCTATTTTCTTTCCTGCCCCTCCCCGCGGCTCAGGTCCTGCCTTTTGTGTGCGGGCTCGCAGAGGGGCAGGCGGGGGGTGCGGCGGGGGCCGGGCAGGCAGCGGGCAGCGCTGTCCCCGCGCGTGTCGTGCCTCAGCCTTTATCCCGGCGGCGGCGGCGCGGCGGGGGCCCGCCGGGCTCGGGACGGCGTGCGCCCGCCGCAGCTGCCGCCCGCCCGCCCCGCGCCGCGCCCGCCCCGCGCCGCGCCCGCCCCGCGCCGCTCCGCTCCGCGCTGCCCGGGCCGAGCGGCGGCCGGGCCCGGCAGCACGCGAGGGGAGCGGGCGCCTGCCCAAGGAGAGGCGGGCGCGGCCGGGCGGGGAGCGGGGGGGGCACACACGGGACGCCCTGGCTCGCCGCTCCATAATGCAGCGCGTATTACTCAGTGCATTCAGGGATTAGCTCGACTTGAAGTGTGGGGCGAGTCTGCGTCTCCCTGCTCCTCGCCTCTTGGAAAGGGGAGAGGGGAGAAGCGCCCCCCCGGTGCCTCCCCCCGGTTCGTCCCAGCGCGCAGCAACTTCAGCTCCCAAGCGAGCGAGCTCTTAGCGTGTCAGGCCTCACAATGCGGGGCTAATTCCTGCTGCAAAAGGCAAGTGGTGAAGAATCAATCGCAGGCTTTATACAATGAAAAGGGATGATGGGCTTGGGGTTGCAAATTTTTTTTTTTTTTTTTAAAGTTCCCTGCCCCAGTCTGAATTTCTCCTGCTCCTTACCCCCGTCCTATCAATAATCCCATGCAGGCGATTGCAGACCGAGGTAAAGCTATCATTTGTATGCGCCTGAAGATTAATTTCCCCCATGTACCAACTCAACGGCATAGTTATCTCTTTAACAGGGAAAACAGTTTGGCTCCATTGTCGGGTTGCCAAGACCGCCTTTTGAGAAAGGGAGCCCGGCTAGCCTCTGATCAAACTCAAAGGTTAGTTAAAAGACAAAAACAGCTGAAAATCTTCATGAATAATGCTGTTTCCCCGAGCCCAGTGTAGTGCAAGCGCACATTTCAATGCCAGAGCATTTTGTTATGCTGCTCGCCTAAGTCAGAATTTCACAGAAAAGGCAGAGAAGAAAAGCTCCAACAATTAGAGGGGGCCTGTCAGAAAACATTAACGCCTTCCTCGCCCAGCCTGTCAAGCGTGCTGGAAATAAAAAACGGGCATATCGAATCGCACCTCCACCCTCCAGAGCTGCAGGAGGGAGAGGGAGGGGGAGTTAGGGACAGAGAAGTAAAGAGAGAGACAAATGGACAGGCCCAGGCAGTTAACAGTCCCCCTTGGCTTTGCAGCTCATCCAAAAGCTGGAAAAAGAGGGGGAAAGGACTTGCAGCTGGATGCTCTCGCTTGATATTCATCCTTCTGTTTCATGCTCCAGAATTATATTCATTCTTAGGACCATTGCACACATGCGCACGCACACACACACACACACACACATACATGCATACACTCACACCATCCCTTTACACCTTCAACCTTTACTGCACCAGCCCTGCAAAGCACACGAGGTACCTGGTGAAACAGCAGCCCGACAGAGCTGTTACTGTTTGCTGCTTTCTTCTTCTTCCAGTCCCATGTCTAAGTTTCCATGTACATGCAGATGTCCACGGTAGCCAACCTGCAGCTGGGCTGAAGGACATCATGTCAGAGAAACTATGCTTATGTATAGCACCAGAAATATCTTACTCTTTAGAATTCTTTAGGAAAATGTGTTTCAAATGTACACTTTTAACTAGCCAGATAAACTACCCATATGCTTGAGTTCTTTTCCCTAGTTAAATACCAACTGAAAAGGACACTAAAATATTTAAAGCTTCCCCTGCACTGATGTTGATTTCTGTCAGTGAACACCTAGACTTTGATTTTCCTGGCCAAAGCACAGTTTTACCAGACATTTAAATAACAAGACCGCTCTGGTTCATCTCTTACTGTGAGCAGAACCTCAGACCACCACTTAAACTCTTTTTTTTTCTTTTGCCCTTGTTGCCTTTGTTGTCTCATTGCAAATACATGTATATGTTGATAACAGATAAGAAGCAGACCAGCACTGAGCAGCTTCTATATTCAGTCTTCTGCTGGGTGGGAAAGAGTAGGGGAGATTACTTCTGTTCATTGTAGTATTCATATGGGGGTTGAAAAAATGAAATTCCAGCAAAATACAAAGTGACTGAAGAGAAGGAGTACCTCCAACTATCCAATCTGAGGTGTTCCAGGGGTTATATCTGTAAAGGGATACAGCAACACAGTTCAGACAGCATGTGAAAGATATCAGACTGCCCATGGTTAGAGAGCTGTGTGATTCCTATACATCCTGTGGGGAGAAAACTCTAACTCAGCCCTCCATCCCATACACACCCTGGAGCAGCACAGTACATCCAGGCAAATGGTACTTGCTGCTGCCCTTCACAGAAGGCTGGGATCTCCTGTGGCCTTGGAGCCAGATATGTCCCTTGAAGGATGTACATGAAAGAGAAAAGCCTCACAGGGCACTGGGACCCTCATTGGCTCTGACATTGCTGTCATAGAGAAACACAAGCAATGGTAGGAGAGGGGAGAAGATTCAAGAGATACTTTTTCTCCCTCTATCTGGCTACCTGGTACTTTCTATCCTAATTACAGAGGGGTAACATAGTTTAAAATGCAGGCATGGGAAACTAAGGGCATTGACCATGGACTGAAGCTATCTAGATTGATTGCTGGCCATGACTTTGCCCTGACTCGATCCATTTTAGCCTGAGATCCACAAGTGCTAAACAGAGACCATAAGTAGTTACTCACAGGTGCCTGGGGATATGCAGCATTGGGAGAACACAAGAAAACTGGCAGGAGAGAGGAGGTCTCTGATCCAGACTCTGCTTTGTACAAGGTGCTGTGGGAAGAGCCAATGCATACTAATAGTCTGACTTATTTTTCTAGGGGGCAGATAACATGTTTCCTTCCATCCCACTGCAAACAGGATTCAATCCAGTTTTTTGGTCCTTACCTAACACCTGCAAAAGGATAGTTATTTATCCTAAAACATCAGAGTAACCATCTGTATGTTGTACAATATGTTACCCCTAAGTTGCTTAGGAGTAAAACTCCTTTGAAAATGTTACCTAACAAACCATGTATTTCAATCTTCTCCTAGACCCTACACCCTGTAAACAGCTACAGCAGTCAATTGCACATTTTTCTGCTGGTCACTGCTGCTTTGCACAAACACGTATCTTTCTTGGTTTCTGCTTCTGTGTATTCCCAATAGCATGGGAAGATAAACTTCACAAATACCCCCTATAACCAGCTCCAGTGGCATAGTCCAGGCCTTTGCTATAAGGGAGGGGAATTGTCTTCCTAAATGGAGCCCAAACTCATTTGGTTCAATTTTGCAAAAGCAGATCACTGAAAGAACACAGATTCCAGTTTTGGGATGGGGTCCCCCTCCCTCCCCACCAGTCACACCACTTTCTTGCTCACTCTCCCCTCCTGCTGCTGGCCACAGCTTGGAGTTATTTTAATTTGCACTTGCTGGACTGTCAGGGCTATATTACTCTGGAAGAGGAAAGGAAAAGCCCCATATTAGTAAAGTGTGAAATGCAGTTTTGACTGAAAAGGGAAGCCATTTCGACATGATTATACCATGACAGTGCAGATTAAAACCCTGCCATATGGTCTAAGATAAGTTTGTTCTTACTTTCAGGTAACAACACATTGCTAATTAACTGGTGATGACATTTCCAAGGGAAAAAGAAAAAAAAAATTAAAAAGAAAAGCCACCTGTATGTGAAATAAAGACAGTCAAGAGAAGGGAAGACATCAATCGGTGTTCATAATAGTGGAAATCAACTCCCTTTTATCATTGTGGTGTGGTCTGAATAGAAGAGAATTTGTTTGATTTGTTATTGAATAAACAATAATTCATGTGTGCACTTGTAGATGTGAATATAGTGCTCCTGAAAGGCACCTGACTGACAGTGCAGGAAAGCAAAGTCCTGCATCACATCCAGGACAAACACAGTGTGGGCAGCAGCACAGAGAGGCTTCCCACCCTGCTTTGCCAAGGTCCTGCAAGAAGGTGATGGAGGTTTCCCTGAGCAGGGCAGGAAGCCAGCCCACCAATGGCAGTGTCTCTCTGTACTGGAGATCTTTGCTTTTGCACCTCAGGGGATACAGCAGAAAATGATGGCTGAACCAGCTGTCACAAAACCCACAGTTTTGTCTACACCCACTACTGTGTCTCTGTGGGATAGCAGTAGCTTTAGGAGAATAAGCAGAATAGTATCAGACTGCTGGTTTACCAGCAAAGGGCCACTTTGCCCACTAATAACCAGCCCTTTGACACTTTCAGATGAAGGGTGTTCTTTAAAGACCCAAGATTTTACTCGCAGTTTCTTTTACTTGCACATATATACATGTGCATATATTCCTCCATGCTATACAGGCTACATTCGGAGTAACCATCTGTATGTTGTACAATATGTCTGAAAAAACAGGCAGTGGGACACATTTTGCTTCATCTTGTCTTACATTTCATAGCAAACCTCATTTTAGGTTGCTCTAATGCACATCATGTGGGTCTGCCTAGTTATGAGCCCTGAATTAGCAAGGGCACTTACAGTGCTTATCCTGTCAAACAAGAGGTACTGTCAAAAAAACAAACAAAAAAAGAGGCGCAGCTTTCATATTTCCATCTATTCATGACTGCTGTTGCTCAGATGAACTCCAGACATTCATGTTGTTCTCACAGATTCTGCATGCTTGATGATTTGAAGTTGGAATTCAGTAACCATTTAAGGTCCTAGAAAGATTTATGTCCATGGATGGGCCTGGCAGCACTTTATATTTTCATGTCTCATTTTTTTCTTCCTTCTCTTCTACCTCTTTGGCCTCACTTCTCATATCTGGGGCTGCACCAGCTTAAGAGTTATGCCTGAACCAACTTCCAGAGTAAATACTCATTCACTTGCAAACATCTTCAGGCAGACATTCTCACATCTCTCCCTAGCATAGTGAGAACAAGTGTGGATTGGAAGCAGACCAGCAAACCAAGAAGAAAGCACTGATGAAGCCTTCAGAAGAATCTGCTAGCAGGTACTACCTACCTGAATCCCAAATTGCCCTGGTCTTCACCAAAGGTTTGGGCTCTGCCCCTTAGAGACTGTCTGGTGAGGACGGTGGCCAATTCCTCCTGCTTCTGAGTCCACAAGCCTGTAGAAAATAATGCTGGGTAAAAATGCTGGCAATCGTCTCTACATGTGCAGAAAGGAGGATGGCATGGACAGTGTCAGAGGATGCAGTGCAAGATGCTGTGGCAGAAATCATGACAGGGAGAGGAGGCCCCACTGAGCGGCAGTGCTGTGTACAGCACAGAGCAGGGTTCTGATGAATAAAATGGGAGCATACAGGAAGAGCAATGCTGAGCAGATCCTCCTGATAACCAGGCAGTGGGTGTCAGATCCTCCTGGCACCCAGCCTTAGGAGACTATTCCATAGCAGCCAGCAGCACCCCAGGGTTCCCACAGGTCCCTCTTCTTGTGTTCATGCATGTGTCAGAAGAGATGTGTGTGTGCAGGTAGAGATGCTTGTAGAGAAGGCTGTCAGGAGTGTGCAACAAACACAGGAGGATAATGGCTTTATCCTAACTTCAGCTACTTGGTCTCTATCTAAAGGCAGATGTGTTTTCAGATATATTTTCACCTTCTCCAAGACCCTGTGGCAGTCACTGTGACGAGATTACAGTGTACAGACAAACAGCAATAAAATAGCTGCTGAAGAAAGCAGTGAGCAAACCTCCTTCCCTCCTCCCTTGCTCCAAGTTAAATGTCAGAAGACCACTGTAGCCCCAGGAGGACAGTGACAGATCCAAGAGGGGCACTTTGCTCAGTTTTGGTTGTCCCTTGGCTTCTCTGCATGGCCAGTCCCCATCTTCTTGGCACTTCACTTTTAGTTACCACTACTCCTCTCTCTCTGTGTGGGGAACTGCTACTGACCAATGGAGCATTTATAAATAGAACAATGTTTAATTAACACAACAGTAGGACAGACTTGTTGAAATACTTCCCAGACAGCAGGCAAGAGTCCTGACAAGGAGACTATTATGGGAATTTTAATGAATCCTTCCAGAGTGGGACAGCTTCCATACACCTACATTGCAATGACTAATTTTGTTTGTGAAAATTGTATTGGTCAATGATGCAGAGTGACAATAACATTGGGGACCAGCAAACTGAATAAAGTTACTGGGTGACTGTGTGAAATACTGCCTACAGACAGGGCAGAGTGCTTACTAAATGCAGTGCAGTCATGGGTCCGAGTGCCCAAAAGCCCAGCTACTAATGGAGTTTGCATAAGGCAGGCAAGGAAGCAATTAAATAACCCAAACAAGGATCTAGCTGTGCCAGATGACACCACAGCATGAAAAGAAGCAGGGACTGAGCAACTACTTCTGTGAGACACAACCAGGAGCATGTGCCTTATTAACACCGCTGTTAAAATACATGCTTACTAGCTGCTGCTGCTGCAATTGAGACCACTCACAGATATCCTTGCCATCTCCCTTTCTGAGAAAACAGGAAATTAAAATTGTCTGCCCCAGTGCTGGGCATGTGTAAGGTTCCCACCTATGATACAGCAGCCTAATTCTTCTAACAGGGATGTGAGAAATGTGAATCCGGGGGCACTGGAAGGACATGGTGTACAATGTCAGTGCATTCCCTTAAGATCACCTCTCCTACCTCTGTAAACTTTTCTTACTCCTCTAGCAGAGACATTGTACACCATCAGTAACCTGGTGGCCATACTCAATAAGTACTAATGAGCTCAGAATTTCAGAAAGAGATTTTTATACTTAAAAATCTTAAGAAACAAAGCTCCCAGGAAGACAGTCTGCAATGGCAAATGCCCTTTACTCAAATTTTCCAGTTCAGCTCTCCACTGCTGTGCTGTACAGACTGTAGCCAACAAGGGACTCCCTGCAGGCCCTGTTCTTCTGACTTCATTGTTATACATCTGAGGTTCTTTTTCTCCAGAGGTCTAGATTTTAATGAATGGATTCAAGATATGCCTTATCCATCCAGGGAGTCTGGGCACCACTGGTTTTCTTCTCTGATTTTGCCATTTTCTCTTCCTTATAAGCATATCACATTTTTTTCTGGGGTACAACAAATTAGGTGAACACACATTGACTACTGAAACATGTTGCAATGCATTCCAAACAAAACAGCATTGGAAAGTGAGCTTGGAATGGAAGTGTATGCTAGAATAGTAAGAAGAGCAGTAAAATAAAGATTTTTGGTGCATTACTTCAAAAATTCAGGAGCAAAATAATTTCTGAATTGTTTGGCTTCACAATGATGTACACAAAGCTGACCAAGAAAATCAACAAAATTATTGCTGAAAACTTCACTAACACATAAGAATTTCATATAAGTGGAGTCAAACTTTGGAAACTGTTTACCATAAGGTTTGGTTTGCTGAGGAAAAGATATGAGGAAGGAGAGAATATATTCTTTCTACTGTTACAGATGCTGCATTCAGAGGTGCAGGTCTCAAAAACATTGATTAATTTTTATCCACACGCATCTGTTTCCTGTTGAATTCTTCTTTTTGCATAATGTGGAGTCTTGCCTGTCAGATTAACGCAATGCTTCACCCTCAGACAAAAGTGCTGGCCTCTGACAAATCCATCTAGAGCACACCTAGCTCCATCGGTGGGCATATTATAAAAGGTAATGAGCTTGACACCCCCTCCAGCTCCAGCTGCTGCAGCAGCGTGTAATGAGCCCTGCTCTATGGGCTCCGACACTCGCTCTGAAACGCCATTGAGAACTGAGACAGCATGCCACCGAATTTAATTTACTGCTTAGCATCAGCTGGCCCCAGATGATGGAAGGTCATCTGTATGGAGGGTCAAGTGGGATAAACAGCTCCAAATCTCCCTTCTGCCCAAGGGCTCAGAGCTGGTAAGCCCCAGGGCAAGCAGGCACAGACCTGATGGGGGCATGTTGGCTGAGCAGGCTCCACAGGCAGATTCCTTTGGAGCATCTGTTCTCCCAGATGAGGAATCCTTCCCATTGACCATATCCCACCAGCACTTTCACAGAAATTTTGAGAAAATCCAATGCAATAGGCCAGGTTCCTTGGAGGAGTTAGTCTGTCATTGTAGGTATTTATTTTCTGACACAGTAACTTTCCCACCTTCATAATAACACATCACACTGTATTTTGCTTGTAAAATATCAAAATTTTCAGATCGTAAAGCGTCGTCATTCTGTTTCAAGAAAGCGAGGCTGGAAGGAAAGTTTGAATAGCTCAAAAAGAGCCAATGTCTGAGGTAGAAGGAAAAAAAAGAAAAAAAAGGAAAGCACATGGTGATACTACCTTCAGTGTTGTACAGCTCAAGGATGCGAAGAGCCAAGGCAGTGATATTGTGTTTAATTCCTCACAGAGATTTTTTTCTGCTATGTGATAAATATGTTGTAAGTGACTCTAAGCTTTGTGTGTATATAAAACAAAACCCAATCAATGAGAAAATTTAAAAGATTAATTTGTTATGTTCAACCTAAGGGCTGAACCTGCCTCTGCTGAGAGACTAACGACTCATTCCATGCTCCAGAAGATTATGATATTGGAAGAGCAGGACTCAGAAATGCAGGTCTGCCAGGGAAGAGGGGTTATTTCCCAATGAGAAGATGGGTAATGCTCTTTAAGGATGTCCCAGACTTAAACCCAGAGATGTGACTATGCAGTAAGGAAAGGCACAGCCAGATTCAGGCCTCTGAAAAGCGTAAAGATGATAATGAGGATGGGGGCCTGGGGCACGGTGTGCTCCAGGCAATTTCTGCATCTGCTCTTCAAAGACACAGCCATTGAATCCAACTAGACCACCTGAGGAGTCGGAAACCTTCCTGAGAGAGCAACACAGGCAGAATCAGACCCCCAGGGAGTGTAATATAGGTCTTTAAAAATTTGCCTCACTGTGTGGTGGCAGGTTTCTCGCTGGCTTGTTTCCCTGCACGCCTGCTTGCGTGTCTGTACTGCGCAGTGCATGCGCTTGGTTTGATGCAGCCCTTACGTGTGCACGTTCTTGCACTGCTCACAGGGCTTGGGACAGGCCACAGATACACACATGGGGCTGGCAGGGCCCAAAGGCAGAGCTGCACAGCTACCTCCATGTGGGCAGGCTGTGTGGCACAGACAGGTACCATTGCTCTGCCTGCATACTGGTGCTTCACAGATGTATTTATGCCTCAAACATTTTCCCTTCTTTAGATATTGCCACCTCTTCCAGTGCAGACAAAGACCTGTTGTGAGCCTATGCTCCTTTTCTGTGCAGATGACAGGTGGGAATGAAGGTCTGATATAAATATACCCTGGTCTGAAGTGAATCAGGAGCAAGATCTGGCCTAATTTTCCACCCTGAACAAACAATTTTGCTTTGCTCAAAACTTTTTCTAAAAAGAATAAGCTCAATTAAGAAAACCACAACAGGACAACTTTTAAAAAATACCATCGTTATTGTTCATGTGGGTTTTGGGTGGGCTGTGGAAATTGATTTACGAGTCAACCACTTTTCTCTTTTCTTGCCATCTCTCGCTTGAGTGGTTTGTAGGCCTTGGCCCTTTCTTTCACTCAAGGAGAATAAGGTTGTCTATGGAAGAGGTCAGCATTTCAAATTGGTGGAGTTCAACTGCACAAATGACATAGAACTGACAAGAAAAGACAGGGGGTTTGGAGGTCATAGACTGCATAGGTCCTGGTTAGGGTTTTTGCTTTGTGATGGGACCTGGCACCAAAATGAATTAAATAACAGGCTTAAGGACTATTGAGGGAGGGCTGAATGCAAATCAAAGATAAGTAGAAGTTTTCTTTCCTAAAAGGGGAATAATTTTTTTTCCTTACCTCCCCCTTTCCATATCTGCACAGGCAAGGTCTGCATGTTAAACATGATTTAGCAGGCATTATTCTGGAGCCTTTTCATCAGGTTTCTGCAGTGATTGCCTATCTTGGCCTATGATTAATGATCTGCTGTGCAATTTGGAGGCTATAATGACTCAACAATCCACACACAAACTATATAGTCGCATTCCTTTTGCAGATTTGCCAAGCTGTTACCAAGGGGCCCACAACCAAGCAGGATTGTTAGAGAGATAGCTAAACATTTCTGCAAATGCCATTCTGCCCTTATCTTGCTGAGAAGTGCATTGGGCAGCAGGCTCATTTACAAAATTCAAAGCCTAGATTTTAGCGGTTCCTTTAAAAAAAAAAATCTGGACTGAAATAATCATTAAAAAGGCTGGTAAGAAAAGATCCTGGTATATGGCCTCTCAGTGATTATACAGACAAAATACTTTCTTTGTTTCCAAATTTTGAATCTCATTAATTGATGCCTAATGCTATTACTGCAGTTTGAAAGCAAAAAAGTTAATCTTTGGAAACCCATGCCATAAATGAAATCTGAAAATCCAAGCAGATTTTGAAGTGAAAGCTTTGCCTTCATTTCAGTTTCTATACAGAAATAGGCTATGGGATTTATTTATAGACTTCAACTGGATGTGTATCCAGCTAAAACTGTCTATAGAAAACTGCTTTACAAACTGTTTTTTGAAAGCATAGGCCTTGATAAGAGTGATTTTGGAAAATCCAGTTTCTGTTTATAAGGTTGTTTTAAAGAAAAGTAAATGTAAAAAGAAAAAGTGAAGACAGCTACTGATGGGGTCTGCCTTTCAGACATGAGTTATCTTCTGAAAAATAATTTTAGGATAATATAAGTATGTTCCTGTTTCCATTGTTAGTTATTACATGAAGCCAAAATTATCCCACCCAACCAAAAAGATTTCTCATATTGGTTGGGTTGCAGTCAGATTCAGTATAATAATTCATTTAGTTTTAGCGTCTGTCTTTTTTGTAGGCAAGAGGGATTGTGAACTAGAGGGGCAATATAGCATACCCATGCACCCATGTCCATCCATGTCCATGTTATTGCTATTGTTGTTGTCATTTTATTATTATTAAAGTGCCTGGGAGCTTTAAGCACTGTACTAATATTGAAGCCTCATAACAACATTGAGTTCCATGAAGAATGCTGTTTCCCAGTCTGGTTCATAATGGCCTAAGACCCTGACTGCAGAGAGGCTTCATGGTCCCAGATTTAAATAGGAGTGTGAGTCTCTGCATCCAGGCTTCAGCAAATAAATCACAGTTTAGTTTATGTGCAGAGTGAAGACAGAGATGTCTCCAAGCCTTCGGGAAGAAGGCCCTTCTGATTCCACTGTAGGCAACAACAAACCTCAGAGCCCAATGTGTTAGAGAACAACGGTTTAAAGAAACATTTTAAACTATAACACAAACAGAAAAAATACAATATGCAACTTGAAGACTCAGAGCACTTAGAGTTTCCTACTCCTTTCCTACTGATAGGGGAAAGGAATAAGGAATATCCAGCTATGAACACAAGCAAGCAAAGCAGCATTTACCCTCTCTTTATCCAGGTTTTCATCCTTATGCTAAGAGTCAACCCACAGCTATGCACTGTGGATATTCTACTGTTTTATATGTTTTAAACTAATCTTTGCCTCAAATATGTACATAAATAAATAAGATCAGCTGTGAGCAGACTGCTGTACAGCCATGATAGTGTTGCTGTGCGTATAAGTCTATTAATCTCTGAATGGTTGTGTAGCTGACACTGCCCTCAGGGCAAAGGTTGGACTAGACAAGGGTCAACAACCTTTCAGTGCTCTTCTAGCCTGTGGTTAGGCAGGACAGACAGAAGATAGTGCCTCAGAGAGGCAAAAATGTGCTTCTGCAGTGGGATCCTTGGTCTGAGTGAGACAACCATTCTCCTGACTCAGGGGATGAAGCAAAGGCAGCAGCAGCAGGGAGCCCTTTCACTCTCTGTGTGCCGTGGCCTCTGGCTCCCAGCCTTGCCTCTGCCGCTGAAAATCAGTGATTGTCCTCTCAGGTAGATGGAGTCTCCAAGTCTGTTTGGGACTCCTTTGACTTCACTGAAGTCAGGAAGCAACAAAGTATGCACTTTCCACACAGTAAAGATAGGATCAGAGCAGGCCTATACAGAGGAAATATTTTGACTGGGAGCCCACAGGTGATTCTGAGAAAGATGGAAAAGTCAATAAAAAATTAATGCTAATTTAAAAGCATCTTTTGTTGCTTCCTGTATGTTAAAGTTCCTCAGCACATTTGCATCCATATGTATAATAACTTGGATGGGAACAAGGCAAGGGCTCCCACTGCCACCAAACCTCCACCATCCTCTGTATAAGACAGCACTAAGAGGGACACAGAGTCTCCACTACAGCCATGTCCTTGGCTGTTACACTGGAACCAGCTGTTACAGATGTGGGATGTGCTTCCTGTGAGACAGCCAACTACCTGCTGGGCAGTGCGATGGGTTCAACCTTATTTCACACCTCTCACCTTCTCTGTTTTTTTAGTTACCTTAGTTTGAACTGCTGCTTAAAGGTGAACTGGATGGAGATTTCCAGAGATCTTGGGAGGCCGAAAACCATGGTGTCTGAGTATGCAAGAGGCACACTTCATAGTCCAAGAATGACTTGTATACAGACACAGGAGAAATAAGAATCACTCCAGCTTTGCTCATGGCATCTTTTTGTAGTCCGGGTGCTTCAGGAGGAAGGACTGTAGTCTTCAGTGATGTCTCAGTATTCCTGGAGAGCCAGAGTTCAAGAGCTGTCATTCAAGTCTGAAGGAAGTTAGAGACTTTTACAGGTGTCTACAAGGCACAAACTAGTGTGTTTTGGAATCTGAGAATGACTTAAGGCATACTTCCCCTTTGATGAAAATAAATTTTGTACCCTCAAGAACGTGGGCAAGGGTGTAATTTTACACAGCAGTGAAAAAGAAAACTGAATTTCATCAGAAGCTGAAAAATCTGCCCCCGATTCACCCAGAATCAATTCAAGCACTGGCATATATACAAATGAGTAGTTGCCAAAAAAACACACAGTGACTATCTCAGCTAGCAGATCATTCATTCAAAATGGGTGTAACAGACAATTGTGGTGGCCACTGGCAAACAGTGGCTGACAATTGCAAACACCATTTTAATGGATTGTTTTTAAAATGAAAATTGTATAATTTGAGACAGGCAAGCAGGGATGACCACAGCTATTCCTAGGTAAGCCTGTCCGCAGCAGAACAGCTTCCCCAGAGTTGTTGTATCCCTCTGTTCACTCGGGAACCATCATTTTTGCCCAGCTTACAGAATCACATTTAGGATGCATGTCAGCCAGTTGCAAAGGTAGGAGTTAGAAGTTAACCCTTTTAAATAAACAGCAAGTATTGAGTGATCAGTCCCTCTATAGAGAATCCCTTTCTCCATGCCTTTTTTAAAGTTATTTGAGCACCTTTATGTGCTAAAGATGGGTTAAATGGGGTCATAGGGCTAAAATAGCTAAGAACTTTGGAGAGACTTGGGAAAGCAATATGAATGCCTCTTTCCTACACTGCCTCTGGTCATGCAGAAGGACAACAGTGAATGTCCAGAAATAAAAATCTTGACCTTCTGAAAAATTTTGCTATATAGTTGCTGACTAAATGCAGGGCAAGACAGAAATCTCTATTATGTCTTGTGTACTCCATTGGTTTTAGTAGGAGATATGGGACAGACTTTCCACAGACCAAGATGGTAGGTTTTGATGCATTTGCTCTAGGACAAACAGTGTAATCCAGAGATTAATAGAGTTAATGCCAAGAATTAATACCAAGAATTAATAGAATTTAATACTAAAACACATTATTTTTCAAAGCTAAGAACAGTTGTGTTATAGGGGCTGGATCAGAAATCTGAGCTTTAGATAACCTAGATAAGGGATCAGAAACACCTAAAGGGTTAATATCTGCTCTTCCAGATGTGAACTTCATTAATTTAATCTAAAACATCTTGAGAGATAATAATACACATATTTCCAATTACAACAATTATTTAAACAGCCCTAATCTTGCACTTCATGAAACCATTACATTCACTGTAATGTCAAGCTCTGCAGGGGAATATGTTAACAGAGGAAATCTAGGATCTTCTAATTACAGTACTTCTATGAATCAGAAACAAAACTGAGTTTTGAAGGTTGAGGCAAGAGGAAGAACTGTTCCATGGCAGATGGGAATGCAGAAGCACCAGGGCAGATAGATGAGTATACTATACTTATTTCACTTCTCTGTGGAAGTACTGGCACACAAGTCTGGGAAAAGATGTATAATCATAAAACATAATCTTGGAATAAGAACACATTATCACTGACTGAGGAGCTTCTGTAGTTATAGGTCATAAAAGAGAAATACCACATACTTATATGCTCTAATCTTTCTAAAAGCCTGACAGAGCTCATCAGAGAGTCACAACCCAAAATAATTTACAGAATGAGTCGCATCTATGCAATATTTTCAGATTCTTGCTCAGAACAAGAAAGACAACTTTGACCTTGGCCATTTACTGGGGAGAGAGAGCAGCAAACAGCAGCACAGCATTTCCCTGTCAGTCAGTCCCATTTCACTCCTGTGGCTTTGCTTCAGCTGTGAAGGCCTCCGTGGTGCTCCCACCACAGGCAGCTGCCTCAGGCTGGCCTCCTGCATGGCTCTGGGAGGTCCAGCTCTTGGGGCAACAGAGAGGGTACAGCTAAGAAAAAAAGGGCCAGGATGTCACATTAATGTACTGAAGCTTTAAAGGACACATCAGGAAGCACAATGTGAATTTGCAAATGGGAAAAGTTCAGATTATCACTCCAGACATGGTGCTGACACTGCACCAGTGTGTTGTCCTCCGTGGCACTGGGAATATACCCACGCTATCATGCACACATGGCTGGGCAGCTCAGAGGTGCTCATGATCCACTGAAATTCACAATGGGTTGGGTGTCACATTGCTTCAGCTGTCTTTAAATCTTGGCCTTACTTACATTATCTGGTTATTTGATAAAGTTTTCCCAAAAGTGACAGTGACTTCAGTGCTTTTTAGCAGTAACAATCTGCAAGTAATGTGATAGAAGCAAAGACACCAATTTACACTGGAACTCTTTGTATGACATCACACAAAGAACAAAGATTATTTCTATCAAGTGAGACTTGCTGTAAAAAGCTTTTCTCTCACATCATTACACTTGATCACCAAAATATGTATGCAGACTTTTGGAGATGCAGCAGCTTGGTTCCTCTTTGAACTTGACTGAACCACTGACTGCAGTTGACAAAATGCCTGCAGAAATGCAAGCATAGGAATATGTAATTCCTGAAATAAATCCACAGGTGTGTGCATCCACCACATGGGATTACCTCAACTGCTCCGTGATGTGACTTTCTGGTGCCATGTCTATGCTGTGCAGGTATATTAGTGACCCCCTTTCCACCCTCCATCCCCCTTGGCAATTGGTCATTTGCTGGTGGACAACTCAGGAAGTATGGTGGTTCTTGTAGGGGCTCTGGCACACACAAAGAAATCAAAAACTGTCTTAAAATAATGAAGCAATCTTTTGTGCAAAAAGATTCAAAGTGTAGCAAAAGCTCATCCATCTAATAAATGACCCCCACCCACCTGCCAGTGGAAAGGCTCAGCAGTGCAGGGGACAGGGGCTGCGAGAAGGTGATGGGGAGGGATCTTTTTTTTTTCGAATTGTGATTGTTTGGGTTTCTGATCCAAGGTAAATGACAAGAAAAAGAAAAACACCCCCAACACACATATTTCAACTAAAGCAAGTGCTTGGGATTATTTTTTCCCCCTCTGTGCCTGTTTGAAGGTATTCTCTGAAGTTGACAAGCACGTGTTTTGGAGACCATTGAAAAGTTTCTGCCATAAATAGAGGAGGCAGCTTGGCTTAAGTGTTGCTAGGGAATACCTGGCAACAGGCAACAATAGTCCTTTTAGAGAGCCCAGGGCAAACAGTGACCGTGGTAATGGGGTGGGCTTAAGGGAGGCTCCTTGCCCAAAGCCCCTCCACTCACACTGCGCCTCCAGCCCTGGGCTGTGTTCCGGAAATTCCCTGCACAAAGCCCGCCATTCAATGGGAGGTGGGCCTGTGCGTGTGCTTTTCTGGCAGGGAAGGGGGGCCGCAGAGGGAGGGGGCCTGCTTGCCAAAAAAAAAAAAATTCCAAACTTTTTTGTTGGGTTTTTTGTGGTTTTGTTGTTGTTGTTGTGTTTTTTTGGTGGGTTTTGTGGGTTTTTTTTGGTTTTTTTTTTTGGTTTTTTTGCAGAGGCTAAGAGAAGCACAGAAAGTGCTAAGTTTGTAAAAGAAGATGAAAAGGTTCAGAAAGGAACATAATGGGGCCAGGGAATGCCCCATGAATTTTGAACAGAGAGCAGAAAAGAGACCCTAAAAAGCAATTAGTGATGCTGCTTGTCGCTGAAGAGGGAGCTTGAAGGAGGTGGGAAGGCGCAAAAGAAAGAGGGCAACTCCAAACACTTAGTAAAGTACGAAGGAAAGGGGGGCAGGCACAGGGAGAGAGAGACTGGCGCCTTCGGGAATTTTTATAGTAAAAGTAGATGGAGGCACACGGCAAGGGCAGCGTCCAAGGGGTGTCTAGAGCTGACGGCACATGCCAAGATGCCTTTTGGCTTTGCCTACCCTGCCCATTTCTACAAAACCAGGGATCAGCAGGACCGGGCTGCTGTCTCTGCTAGCCCGATGTGTCACAGGCTCAGCCTCAAATCCTCACCCATCCCTGCGAGGAGGATTCCTCAGCCAAGGGTCTCTGCCTGACAGATTAAGGCGACGGGGACATTTCTAAAAGACCCCCAGTCTCTCTTCCTCTGCTTTCCTCATTCCAATTTCCCGAACCATGCACAGACACCTATTTAGCCATACATTCCCTGCACAAAATAAAAGTAACGCTGTCTGCTCATTAGCCGGGAGTTGTTAGGGGGAAAAAAAGGAAGGGAAAAAGGGCCGTCTGAACAGAGCTGAATAGCTATAACCTTAATGGGTTGTCAGAAGTCTGCAGGCAGCAGGGTGAGGGGAGCCAATCCCCCTCTAGTCTTTTGTCCTAGACATTGTTTAGGATCAGTGGTAGCTCATTAGGTCGGGACAGTAATATTCCTAACGATCCTGTGGGGCTGAGGCTTCAGAATGTGTCTTCAGCTGTTTTCCTGATGTCAGTCTGATTCATGGAGAGGCATTTATCTCGACAGAGATCTTTGGTGGAAAGCGTTATTTACCTTTCATACCCTGATTACTAACCTTTGACAGAAGTTGCAGCTGGAAGGGGAAAAGGGGGAAGATAAAGAGAGTCCTGTTGGCATAAGCTGAGGTGTGTTATAGTGAAAGGCAAGCTGCAAAAGCCAAGTAGATGGGCCTTGGTCTACAATTTGACCCTACAGTTTGCCTCCTTGTATTTCAGATTCCATTGGTAAAGTAAGGAAAATCACCCATTTTGTGTTCTGGTGGTGGTGGTGGAGAAGAAAACACCGGAGTGTGAGGTTTCTAGGCAATGGGCCAGATAAGTAGCTAAATAAATACCTTTCCTATATTCAGGGATCCTAAAAGAGCTGGAAATTTTTTTTGTTCTTCTTTTGTGTTTTTTTTTTCTGGTTTCTAACAAAAACAAAACCCAACTGAATTAAATTGTAAATCAAAATGGATTTTTCAGTTGTTTATGATTTCTCTTACATCCCATACTTGTTTTCAGCCTAGAAACATGAATCTGCTGAGGAAGGGAGCAGTTAAACTCCCACCTTCCCTCAGGCATTTCTGCAGGCATAGGGGTGAGCAGATGCTGTTCACCAACACAGGCCCAATGCCCCTCATTGGTCACTTGTGTTGTCCAACATTGTCACAAATCCAAGATGACATAGTATTAAAGTGATGAAATTAAAGAATAATTGATCACATGGAAGATTTCCTTGTGATTAGGCAACACATTATATATCCATTTGCCAGTCCTGCCAAACACAGAGAGCGAAGTACATTGTCATTCTGTACCCTCTCCAACAGTTCACTTCTTGTATTTAAGGCCTGGGGTTTTCTAAGGAAACTCTCAAAGCTCCATGCAGCTGCCCTACATCCCCATTAAAAACCAGCCAAACTAACAAGTAATGATGAAATTATTTCCTTATTTATTTTGTGTTAGAAAACAGAGTGGACAATGAACTGCTCTCTGAAACAAAAGGGCAAGAACTACTCGTCCCTTTCACTCCAGTAAGAGGAGGGTAAGTATGCAAAGGTCAGCATACAGACACTGAAAGGTTCAAACCAAGAGCACGAGGCAATGGAAACAACATCCCAGACCCTCAGTGAGTGCAAAGCAGCTGCCTCTGTGGTGCTCCAGAGCTGGCCAGAGCTGGAGCAGCTGCTGTGGGCCCCCTGTGAGCCAAAATAACCCCCAGTGGCTCTGTCATATCCCCTACGCTAAGATCGTAGGAAAGGATTTGTTACCCCATAGGACACCATCAAAACACATGGAGAGACACACAGGAAAAGGTGTTGGACTTCTCCACTGAGGCTTAGCTGTGATTGCATTTGGGTAACTCTGCTACCTGGGGTGAGTTGCAAAGGAACATTGTGAATCATGAGGTCCCCACAAAGAACCATCCCATCATCCCAAAGAAGGATGGAATTTCAGACCCACATTTGCATAATCTAACAGTGGGGAGCATTACTCTGCTGCCAGTGAAAAGCCTGCTGGGGTAAATGTTATTCTTTACAGGTTACCTACTTATAAGAGAGCACAAGCATCAAGAGGTACCTGCCACCAGCAGAGCATGACAGAGTGAGTAGGTCGTGCCTCCCAAATAGATCCAGAATAGTTTTCTAGCTGATGAGCAGCAAAAGAAACCCTGCACAGAAATTAGGCAATGGGACACATCTCATAATCTGCAAGACAGCTTTTGCCAAACAATTTTACTGGTTTCCCTGGTACCCCAAAAATATTAAATATTGATTCCCATACCTGGGTTGAAACTGGCAGAGGTGTCTGTCCTTGTAATCACATGAATGAATCAAGCTTGGCACATTGTAGCAAAAGGGGTGGTTTTCTTCAGCAGGTTTTAAAATAACCAGCAGTATTACTATTATATGACAGAAATACTACAATAACTAATGGGACACATCCTGGTGTCTACCAGAACCTAGTAGAGAAAATTAATCAGCAGAATCACTCAAAGGTTTCTGAAATATTTCCGTCTCTTTTAAAATGGTCTCTCTGTGGTATATCTAACAGGGGAGGTAAATGGATACGAAGACAATACTAACTCATAGAGTTTTTCCTCATCCATACTGATTTATGTACCTTGTGAAGGGTTTGAAAACCGCAGGCCACTAAGGAACTTGTGAGATTTGCACTGAGATCCTGACTGTGTAATTACATCAAAATTTTACAATTTAAAAATGTAATAATAAAAAGAGCCTGGTGAGGCACTGGACCAGGTTTCCTAAAGAAGTTGTGGATGCTCCATCCCAAGGCCAGGATGGATACCTGCCCATAGCAGGGAAGTTGGAACTAAATGATCTTTCAGCTGCCTTCCAGCCCAACCCATACCGTGATTCCAGGACGCACCTAACACGTAACGCCCCGCAGGGCCCGCCCGCACACACTGAGCCCTCGCTCCCGCTGTGTCGGAATCTGTGGGTATTGGTGATTCCGAGATTGTAGAAAGTCTCTGTCTTTCTGCCCCGTTGCCAAAGAAGAAGCCATAATTCGTCTATGCTGTTTTCAAGGTTGTTTATTCTTGCTTATCTATAACACGTTCTGCTGCCCTGCCGCAGGTCTGTCCTGCAGGGCAGTGTGCGGGGCTCTGCCCCCAGTGGGATGGTACAAACATTATATACCAGAAACTACGTGTACTATATTTACAATAATGTGCCAATATCTATCATCTACGTTAAACAGTGTGTCCCCAGCCTAAACCAATAGAAAAATGCCAACACTACAGGGAAACATGGCGGGCATGAAGAAGGAGGAAAAGGACAAGACACACCCAATTTCCTCCATCTTGTCCCCTCTGAACCCCTAATCTAGAAACCTAAAATTTTACTTCTGCACCCGTGCCACGCTTAATTATTACTTGTATCAAACACTCAGAGCTTGTAATTCATCCTGTACAATCGAAAACTCTTTTCCCTGGACAGAGATCACAGACAGTGTCTCTCGGGGCTCTGTACAGGGGGGTTCCTGACCCCCTGCCAGGGTCCCAGGCAATCCAGGGCAGACAGAGGGAAGCTCTGGATTCCCACACCGCTGCACCTGTGCGCACACGCTGGGACACGCACGCACGGGCAGCACCACGGACAGCGCCGCCCGCGCCCGGCCCGGCCCGGCCCGGCCCGCTCACCGCAGCGCCGCAGCCGTGCTTGGAAAGCACGGAAATCCCTCGGGGAGAGACAGGCTAAACCACGCTGGAAACGTTTCCAGCTCCTGCAAAATGCACCAGTCAAAATCCCTCCCGAGTCCCTTTGGTTTCAAAGGGAATGTTTTTAGGATCACCTGGTTTAAACACTAGGGAAACATGCCTGCTTGGAAAACATTCGTACAGCTGAGCACATCAAGAAAAGCTTTATTTGCATGCTGCACCTCAGGACAGAAAAGGCATTTTGCCTGAGATGACCATGTGTTCTCAGGTACATTTCTAATACTTTGTATGCAGCATGGTGTATGAGCCATAACAACACTTCACGTTTCCATGCTCCAGCATGAACCCACAAAACAGCCTCTCCCTTAGCCAGTGAAGACTTCAGAAGCAATGGTCTGGCTGAGATGACACTCCTAGCCTTGAGGTGAATGTGGTTCTTGCTGAACGTACAATGGTTAAAGCACACTCGGTGTTACTGGGACACAACAGCTGGAGTTCACCAGTATTAGTGCTCACTACTTGGGCGCTAAAGAGGCTGCTTCAGCAGCAAGATTGAATGGGCTGACCTGCTGGGGACATCCAGAAGAGCAGGTTCACAGACAGATGACATACAGTGTATGTGTAGATATTAATGACTGGCAGGCAGGTCTGAGAGACATCAACGCCCTGGGAGCAACTGGCTGTAGGCTCTGCTCACACTGTATTGGTCTAGATGTACTGCAAGGTTCACAGAGCTCAGGTAATGTCAGATGTAATCTTCAACATCAATGTCTTTTTTGATCAACTTTACAGATACTCTTTGCTGTATGAACACTCCCTTTTCTGATACCAGAAGAAACAGATTTTGGGTGCTACACAGCAGTATTCACACAGCCAAGCCTTGAGCTTTGTAGAACTGGGGATGTGGGACTAAAGAAGGAGTTAAACTGTGATTCCCAGATGTCATGTGTGGTCATTCCTCTAGGATTTTTAAAACACATCTAATAGAAAGGGTGGTCTGAATTTCTGTGAATGTGATGTGCAGAGCATGAATTTTGTCCAATGACAGTGAGACCCTTCAGAGTGCTCTGTGGTGTTCAGCCATCCATAAACACCTCCCTAGTCTCTTGAATTAGCAAAGCTAATGAGAAATAAGGGTGTAGATGTGCCAGATACAGCCCTTTTCACAGCTGTAATAGAACTGACAGTTCAAATGGGCATCAGGTGGAAGTAAGGAAGCTTTACAGCCACCCTTTTTTTTTTACAGCAAGCAAATTGTCCACTTCCAAATCACTTTGAAGTGGGAGCAGAGCCCAATGGATCACCGTGCTCAGGGGGACTGTCTCTCTGTGGGAGAGCATGCTGCCATGCAGACACACTTGCAGCAGGATGAGCTTTATCAGCCTGACACACACATGGGCTTTTCCTCTCAGCCAGGAGTATTCACTTGTGCTCAGCTCAGCACTCTGTCAACACATGCACGGCCTTGAACTAGCAAATTCAGAGCCAACAGGGTGTCTTCTCACTGAACTCCCTGACAATGCAGCCATGATCTCTCTCACCCTGTCTGGGGCTCAGCCAAGCATGCAGAGTAAAAGACCCTCCACTGCCACTCCCCTTCATGCTTTCTGGTTGTTTTGTGAGGTATGATGTGAGACAGGGAAAGACACTCCTGCCATTTATTACCAGTCCTAACTTCTTAGATTTCTCTGCAAATATCCTCCACAACACAGTACCAGGTACTGTGTACAGTGCTGTAACAAAGTACTGGCTCTATTACTGCATTTTTATATTCAGCCTCGTGGCTGTCAAACAGCATTTGGGTCTAATTCATGGCATCAACCACAGAGGCTGAATACAGGCAATACAGATCTGGGCAACAAGAGATGCAGCATGCTTGAAAAGCCCAAGTTGGCCTGCCTTTGCTTATAATTGTGCAGTAGCCCAATCCCTTTAAGAGCTTATCTCCTCCTCCCTGTCGCAGCACAGGGGGCAATGGTGCAGTAAGGACTCCAGCCCCTGCCTGCTGATGACAGAGGCACTGTGAGAAACTTTGTGCAAGTTAGGATGTTCAGCAGAAATCTAAGAAATGGAAGAGAAAGATCTCTGATCTGCATTCTCAGAGAGGAGAATTGAACACATGTCTTTCAAAGGCAGAGGAGCAGATGCATGAGCATAGTTGGAGGCAAGCATCACTTTACTCTGGTGAGTAGCTGCTTTTTGATGCAGCCTCTGACATGTCCCAGAATGAGTATCACAGCCTGAAGAGTAGAAAAAGTCTTCAATGATGTGACTCAATCTGTTCCTACCTAGATAATCCTCTAGCAATTAAAACATAATCAAAAACCCTCTTAAGTGAGGGTGGGCAATTGCGATTTGTAGAGCCCCTTGAAAGGAAAATAATCACATGAAGAGGTATGAAGCCCTTAAAAGACAAATTATCATCTCCCAGACCAAATCATTAGTCAAGAAACTTCCCACAAAAGGAAAAAAACGTAGAAAAACATTTTCAAAATCATTTTGGAAAAAAGGCAAATGTCCAGTAACATATTAGGAATATTTTTCCCCAAAGTAATATATGAAGCGACTGCATAAAAGAGAGGAAATGGAATTTTAGGTAGAGCTGTCTGAAATTATTCTGACAAGAGGACAAGGTAGAATTGCTTGTTTATATTGTATGAGAAGGTGTTTGCCACTCTAGCTGTGATGGTGGCATGTGATGCCTTCTTGCCTTATTCCCACAGGGATTCATGGTGCCTGTACAGAGCCAGGCAAATGTAAGAATGCCAGGGTCAGCTGTCAGCTCCTCAGAACTGCACTTCCCAGATATATGGTCTGTTAGACCTGGAGAGTGTTCATGTGGAAACCCTCACAAAGCAGTGTGGACCTAACCTTGTGTCCACCACAGCACATTCCAAAGCTTCCCAGTGACTCTGACCATTGCTCGGCCATGCCCTGAAACATGCCAGCAAATAAAGCACAGCATCCCCTCAGTGGCTGCTCTGTGTCATGAGACACTGTGTGAACACACCAGTGAAGAAAAGGAAAATCCTGTCTGTGATTTTAAATAGCCACAAGGATATAGATTACATCAGCAGCAGCAGCCAGCTAACAGTCTCTCTCAACTAGGAAAAAAGCTGTCTTTGCCCAGGAAGAAATGTCAACTTTTTTTTTCTTTCAGCTGTTGGATCAATAAATCCTTTCAGACTAGGACAATTAGCCTCTGAAATAACTAATCCTTGAAGGGAGAAGTGGGACAGACTTTCTCATTGCTGAGGTAACTGCTGCAAAGGTAGGCCCTTTCTTGTGAGGGGCAAAAATTACATCTCTAATTCTTGAAAAATACTAATTTCACTAGCACTAAAAGAGAAAATGAAGACTTACATATTTTGGGGAATAGCAAGCCATCCAAGAAACAAGTGGGAAATCATTGTTCAACTTTTAGTTTAGGAAGCATATAGAACAGTCTTTAGTGAAATAAATGACCAATGCTTGCTGAAAATTGATCTTAAAATTTTCATTAGCTCTTTTCAGCACTGTTAGCAATTGCTATTTTCTTTTCTCAGAAATATAGACTCATTTCCTCTCTCTGTCTCTCCTTTTCTTAAGAAAAATCCACGGCTTTTTTATTAAATACAGTGAATTTTGAATTCAAAACCATTATGACAGTCAAGGATGCTGTCCATCTCCTCCAAACAGAAATTATGTCTTCACTTTATTGCCCTCATCCCTCCCAGAACTGACTTTACCATATGAAACCTTCTTTTTTTGAAGTTTCTCTTGTCTCAAAGAAAAATATCCTTTCTCCTCCATCCCTTGTTGTGCTGGCTCTTTCCTGTGTGTGATCATTTTGAGCAATTAATTTCTAAAAAGCCTGTGCCTGTATTTGCTCTGTAAACACACATACTGCATCAGCAATCTCCTTTCAGTACATTCTGCCAAGCTTAAACAAAATTCTTGATTTTTGAAACACTAGACAGGACATTGTAAATCACCACCTTTGAAGGCATAAGTCAATGCCTTCCTTTTGCTAAGTACACTTGTAAAAGTGCACACGGACATTTTCCAGAACTTTGAACAATTTGTTCTCCCAGTTAGACAAAAAATGGTTTGCATACACCTGTATGGAAAGTGATATCTAATCTTTTATGTTTGCAATTGGAGAGTGCTCAGGTCAATCAACATGCAATAGAAAGTAGTGGCAACTCTTATTTTCTATTTAATTTTACAGTCAAGGTTTAGTATTTGTTTTTGAAAGATTGGAGGAGTTGCCAGTGCCAGGGAATCGGACTCTTTTTATCTTTAGCGTGCTTGTTATGAGGAGGAGGCAGGTGCAAAGCAAGCGTTCGAGCACGGTCGGCAGCAATAATCCCCACCTGAGCACTGCATGGCCACCTGCTCTCCAGGCCCAGAGATAACCCAGGCTCTGAGCTGGTGCACTTCTAAGTCTTCGCCAAGTAAAGACTCATAAAAGATTCAAATTACGGTAACATCAGTGGGTATGACAATATATCAATATTTGATCACTGACAGTGATTTCTTCCGGATTCACCCCAAGGCATGCAGCCCAATCTGAAGGGGCTTAACCTAACATAATGCACCTGTGGTTTATGGAGAGCCTGTTCAAAGCCTTGCTGAAGATGGCATCTAACTTCCTGATAACCCTCATGACACCAGCCACCCAGCTTGTTATTTGAGCCAAGGCACCCTCAAAGCTACTGAATGCTGTGCTTGTCTCTCAGTCAGTAGTTACAATCCATAAGCTTCTCATGCAGGGATTGGCCCTCAGTTTACAATTGGATTTATCGTTGTTATGGGAAATTACTTTCCCCTGCTTAGTAACACATCCATCCTAAAACACACTGTGAGTTGGCTGGTAACAGATGCAGCAGACAGGAAAAAGCAGAGATGTGCAGAAGCAAATTTGTTAGGAGGTAATGCAACTTCTCTGATGTTGGGTAAAAAAAAAACAAAAAGAAAAGACAGATGAGGCTTGGCTTCATTTTTCTGTTATCTAAATATATTCATTTATAGCCTGTAAATTACAACTGTCTGCATGGCAAACATTCCTTGCTCCCCAGTCCTCATTCAATGACGTTCCTTCCCACTGATTAAACTACGAGGTTTTACTCTCCTGAGAGATTTTAAAGCTTCACATTATGGAGGTGCCACAAAACATACCAAGGAAGCCATCTGCAGCAGAGAAGCCCTGCAGAAATAGAGCTTAACCAGCTGATTTGTTTATTCCTTTCAAAGAAATACACCACATGGCATTGAAAGACCTGCCAGCTAAAAATCCTTGTTTCCATCACTCTTGCTTTCCTGCAGGGCAGACATCCCTGGGCTAAGTGGAGGTGGCAATGGGCAAGTAGTGCCAGAGTCTGAACTCGATTGGAGAAAGATGTGTGAAGGAATAAATACTCAGTAAAAACCTCATTAGCACATAATTAAGAAGCAGAGAAAGTTATTTGGGGATGATTTTATCACTATGCTAGGGGAAAATGAAATAAAGGCCTTGGCTTCCCCAAGTTTGCAAGGAACAAACTTGTCTATCATGTGATGGGCATGATAAAAATGAGACAGTAAAGGAACTGGTCATTGCTGACTCCTCTCATGGAGCCAGCTCAACAAACCCACAGTAAAAATCTATCCCAAACCATCCAATTTTCCCTCACCCATTCCCTCACTTTAGGAAATTGCTAAAATTCACAGCCTACTCTCTGAACTGCAAATGAATTAGGGAGTTACCAATACCACCTTTCATAGTGCTGTTGGCTTCTTCTTTGATATAGTCTGGGATGAGTTGCAGGTGTCATTGTCACCACAGTGCACACAGATAAGGAATCGAGAGGTTGGATGAAATGGGGGAAAAATGGAAGGGAGAAAATGAAGCTACCTGGAGAAAATTAATGACAGGTTTGTACTGCTGGTGAAAGATGGACTATCACAAAATTGTGAAGGTTTTTAAAACTCTTCCATTCCAGATTATGCAGAAATATTTTTAACTTTTAAATGTTCTGGGTTTTTTCTTTAAACAAAAGCATTATTTATTCCATCTTCCAAGAAAGGGGAAAAAGTAAAATAAATTTAAAAATTAAAGCCAAAGAAATCAGCAACTCTTCTGCTACCAAGGTTGTAAGACTTTTTGATGCTGCTATCCTTACTACCTATAAATCTTTCAAACCTCACAAAAATTTTTAAAATATCTAAACAAGTCCACTTGAGAAGCCCCATCAAGAAAAAAAAATAATGGTCTCATGTATTCTAGGAACTCTAGAAACTGTGCTTTGTAAACTCTGTAAATGTTGTTGTTCATCATACTGCATGTCTTCAGCTTCTTGACTTTGTGTGCTCCTTTTGTCAAGGCTTGTCCTTCATTTTGTTCATAATGACACATTTTCAAAACAAGTGCTGCCAATGGCTGACTGAGGATATACAGGCAACAAGAGAACAGGAAACTGCAGCAACACTGTAACTTTCATCATTCCTTAACGTGGAAAAAGGCCAAGAATATTTTAGGGTATTCAGGAAGAAGAAGAAAATAGAAAACAGCATGCCGAGAACTCTTCTACACTCTGAATGAAGAGAGTACAGTGACTTCATGCTGGATTTATTTCAGCACAACATAACAGCTTTCCACAAAGTGGTTTAGATGGGATTCCCAGGTGACTTGTTGTGTATTTAAATACTGCCTGCCTAGGATTTAAATAAACAGCTTTTATATTAATTAGAAACAAATCCTCTCAATTGGAAGGTATTAACTGTTTCTAAATTGCACACACAACACGTACTCAGACTTTGATTCAGTTACATGCTTTTAAACTTGCCAGCCACTCATAGTCTAATGTGCTATAACCACAGTTTACAGCAGAGCAATAAAATATTGATTCAACTGTTTTAACCTTTCATCGATCGGCATAACATGTAATTAAGTCCTGGGAGCAAGCGAGCAGCTCATTGCTAGCACATCAGCCTAGGTACATATTTGCAGCCTAAGCCTAGCAGAATTGTTTTATGCATGTTTTGCAGTAATACAGATGCCAATTATCTCTTTGCTGGTTTCTGATTACAGTTTAATCAAAGACACTCCACACCGTGCAAGTAGGACCTGAATATAGACTGCCAGGCTCTTCATTGACCAAGTACATTGATTTTACCAGCTGAGAACCTGACTCAGATGCTTTGTACTACACTCATTGTAAAATCACTGTAAAAGGGCCTGTGGCTCCCAGAAAGCACAGGAGTTGTTAGTTCCACCTGATACTGGGAGGCAAACTCCCTCTGAAGGCAGAGCAAAGCTGCCTGCTTAAATTCACAGGGGTAGTTAGTAGCTCTAAAGTTTTTAGAGGCTCAGAATCATCCCTCTCCATAAGATAACCTTGTCTGGCTCCCAGGAACAATGTTCTGCTTTTCTCAGCTTTGACCCCATTAGGTAAATCCATGTGGATTTTTTTTTCTGGCTGACTAGCTGAAAAGGGATGTTTTTTCTCTTGGTTTACCTCACACCATTCAAAAAAGCTAAACAGATTCTCAAAATGTTTGTGATCAGATTGAATAGGCCAAATTAATCCTTTGTGCTTGCAGCCTGTTTTTCATTAATTAGTGGAAACCCAACCTGACAATATTCAATATCACAGTTTCCAGACTAAGAGTGCATTGCTGAGATAAATGGAGTAGAAGAAAGATGTCAGTTCCTGGCATTATCATCCTCCTGTACAATAGCATTTTGTTTGTTTGTTTGAAAATATATCTGATAGTGGCAGAAAATACTTTTTTCTTTTTCCAGAGCCTAGGACATTTCAATAAATTCATGTAAATAAATATATAGACAAAGAAAAATGGTGATTATTCAGCTCTTTTGGAAAGCTCCACAATCTTGTACAAATCTCCTTTCTTTTGGTGTCCTCACAGATGTGTTGAACTTTGCTTCAGCCAGCTGTGAGACATAAAGGTGACCATGGTGAGAATATTACTTTTTCTAGATTTTGTCCCTTTCAAAAATAAACACACTGGCAAGAAATGTTAGAATTCTTTAAAATAACTACAGGGAAAAAAAGTACAAAAAACAAACTAAAAACTTGCAAGTGAGGAGCGGGTATTAAAAAATCTTAAACCAACAAAGGAATTCAACAAAACCAAGCTAAAGTCAGCCTATCTCCTTTGTAACCTTCCTCCCTTCTATGGAAGACTGAAAATCTTGCTTGAAAACCAAATCCCTGTGGGTTTGCAGCTTATTCCCTGTACACAGTGATCAAAGAGCAGGCTGTGATTCTGAGTACAGCACAGATATGACTGCCTGGGGCTTTGGTCTGTCAGCAAGGCTGACACCCTGTCCTGGCAGTGTTGCACAACACCACCTCCATCAATTCCAGCAGCCAGAACACCTGACTTCTTGTGCCACACAAGTCAGTCTCACAGCCAGCACCTTTGTCATCCTATTTATTCTCCTGAAACTGGAAAATAAGCCACTGTTTCTCCTTTGAAGGAATCCATTTCTCAATTAGCTATATTTTCCTGGGCTTTCGCTGTACTTCTGGACACAGTTTTGCTCACTGTTGTGACAAGTGCTGTCCTCTGTACCCCCTACTTCTGTCATACAGCTCTTCCATAAAGCAGAATTTACCTGAATTTTTTACTAGCTATATAAGGGGTTCATCCCAGCCCAC
Organism: Taeniopygia guttata; assembly: GCF_048771995.1. NCBI lineage: Eukaryota > Metazoa > Chordata > Aves > Passeriformes > Estrildidae > Taeniopygia > Taeniopygia guttata. The sequence continues at coordinate 53,634,605 of NC_133025.1, read as the reverse complement.
TTGACCAAGTCATCTTTACTTATTTAAGAAAATTTCTCCATGCTCTAAATGGGTAATTTTGTAGTCAGTGTGTCTGAATTTCAATTGCAACTTAAATGTTTAATAGCTGTGAGGGGGTTGCCTCTGGAAATTTTCTCTTCTGAGTCTTTACTCTCCTAGTTTTGTTTGATGAGTCCTAGGAACACACTAATCCAAAATCCAGGTGAGTTCTGTGGCCAGGCCCCATTACTAATGGAAAACTGGAATCATCCATGGAGAACCACTGATTTGTGTCCCCTAGCAGTCTGGCTTATATGAAATGAGATGAAATAGTGACTTTTAAAGCTATTGCATAAAACACTAGGAGTGAATTTCTCAGGCTGACAACAAACTCCATTTTGCTGTCATCCTTCTTAGTGGAACGTTGAAAGACATGATGCCCCACAAGAGGTCAAAGGAACCTGGTGCTGTCCCAGCAGGCCAGCAGGAGACTTGTATCTGCAATTTCCTCACCCCTCTTTAGGTCTTCTGCTGGTAATAGTACAGCTGAGATTGGGTTTCAGTCTTTATTCCAGAAAGAAAATTCATCTGGCTGTTTCTCTTCTAGCCAAGCAGACAAGTTCAAAAAATTGAGATCTGGAGCCCATTTAATCATGTATTACTTCCTAGGAAGAAGGGCTAAAAAGGAGGAACACAAAAGAACCTCACCATATCCATATCCATGGATCAAACTTCAGGCAAACTAGCAAGGCAGAACTATGATGGCAAGCTTTGCTGTCAGCTATATCTAATGAAAGAATATCTTGTACACTTCTGCTGATCCCAGGTACTGAATTATTACACAGGAGGCACAAATTTTCATGCAGAGCTTCAGCTTCAGGATCATCCACTAGAAACTGTCCTGAGAACCATGGAACTAGACTTACCCTGCATTTTCAATTAAATACTTTCTTATTAGAAAATACAGACCCCGTCAACAAAACTGAATTTACTGATTTTTTTTTTTTTTGTTTTATTAAGAACAGGGGGAAAAAATTGTATGGATAATCCCAAAACATTTTGCTTCAGTGCAGTTGTTCCAAAACATAGAAGAAACAAAGAAGTGCTATTTTTTCACATGTATACACAGAATTGAAAAATGAACTCAAAGGGAATGGATTTTTGATTTGTGGGTTCCTCTATACTTAGGCATGATCTCAGATGTCCCCTCTTGGCTATATTGTGACACAGACAAAGTAAGATAACGATGTTTAGCTATTGTCACCAAGACAACAACACCACGTTAAATTCAGATAGAAATTGAATCTGATTGACCACAAAGTCTCCTGTTATCTCAGGGCTCTTTCTGGGACAGGAAAGTGTCAGTCCTGCACAGTCCTGGCTGGAGGACTCAGAGCATGTCAGCTGAAGGAGCGGGATCAAAACGACAATCAGAAGGGTGACGGGTCTTGCTGGGCTGACAGGCAGGGCGTGCATGTGGAGTGAGCACATACATGTGTACTCTGTTGCCCCTAAACTCCCTGCTGGCCCTTTTCTTGTGAGCCAGCAGGGCACCAAGCCCGCTGAGAGGACTGACTTGTGCAATTTCAATGCCCTTTAGTGATGCACAAGAACAGAGACGACAGGAAAACAGAGGGGACGGGGCATCGCAAGGCTGCCGTTTATTTGCATAGCTGTGAAGCCCGTGATTTGCCCCCACCACATGACTCAGGGAGCAGCAATTACAGATGTTTATACTGATAATTCTTTATAGCAAATATTCTAAGGAGACCTCCTTTCAGAGACTGCCACGTTCCAATTACAAAACAAAGTCATTAGATGCCTTCAAAGTCTTGCCTAGAATCACAGAAATCCCACTGTAGGCATTAGTCAGGGGAAACACCAATATGTCATCATAGACCCATCCCACCCCCCTATTACTCTTCCAGATCTTTGTGGGGACCAAAGGGGTTGTTACCAGCCTATAGTTACCTGAAGGTTTACCTAAAAGCAGGGCAATCAGTAAGCTAAAATTTTCCCCTGTTCTCAGTGACAGCCAGCAGACAGAGGTAACACAGAAATCTGAGATGGGCTACTGTCTCTAGTGAGCCAAATTGCTGAAGTATTGCTTCCTTCCACCACAAAATGTTCCCAAGGCTACCATCTGAGAAAGAGGGCAAAATACCCAATGTCCTGTTCTCTCCCTCCCAAGATTATTCTAGACATCCATATCCAAAACCTTAGCAGCTTTGTTTGTGATAATTAACAGTAAATACTGAAATGCATCTCTTGATACATTTCATACTCAAAATTGGTGCCAAAAACTTTCTCCAAGTTTAATCTTACAAAGGAACTGTGCAAAAGTATATCATAATTTTCTGAAGAGGTCAAGAAATATCCATTTTGCTCTAATGTACATAAATAAATCAACACACAAATATTTACCAAAAAAGAGACCCCAAAATATAATGAGCATGTGCTTATGTTGACTGTTTTGCTTGTAAAGATATTTTAACTTCATTTAGAAATTCCTTTATCTCTATGGATACACACATGTGGAACATTCAAAAAGAAATCCCAGTTTGCAGCACCCACTTTGCAAAGGGCGTTCTTGGGAAGCAAATTTCAGAGTCCATATTCTTCTTATAAGTGACTTTGTCCACTGCAAAATTATTGCAATGAAAAGATTTTTTTTTTTTTTAGGTAAAGCACAATTAAAATGAGCTCTTTTGCTTAAGTTAAAACAGAAGTAAAATGAAGAATCTGACACATTCCTCCAATTTTACAAGTTCAATAGTAATCTAGCTATGCTATTCACTTAGAGAAACCATTAATTTTGCTATGTGGCTGAAACTAGGAGGCTTCAGCTTTCTTTCTCTCACTTTCCTCCCCTCTTTTTGCTCTTTGTCTATGCACCTGTTTGCACCACTTTACCATCCCATTTGAAAAACTTTGGGTAATCCTCTGGAACTAACCCTGGTGTGATAATACTCCTGTTATTCAGCAGCATAATTACAAAGGACAACACAGATAAAACATGTCTTTTACTTCTGCTGTGAATATGCCAGTTTTGCCAGTCTTCAAGGTGAATGATTTCTAAAGCCTTCTGTAGTTAATGTTAATCTAAATTCTTTGCACAATGAATTTCCAGAACTTTAAGGAAAAATGGCTACTTCTGATACATCATTCATTATTCACTATTTATTATTCATTATTCACTGATACAATGTGAATTCTAGTGGCCAAAACTTTTGCTGCAGTTTTTTAGCAGCAGCCCCTTCTCCAAAACACTTCAGCAACCCTGAACAGATCTGCTGAGGGACAGTTCAGAATTACATTTTGCTCTGACAAGGGCAAGCTACAGCAGAGAGAAGTGAAATGCTGGAACCTGGCAGCAGACCAGTGACAGGCAGAAATAATTCCTTTGGCTGCTGCATCATAAACCTTTGGAGTAACATCACTAAAAATTATGAATTGGGTGGTGTGTGCTTTCCTTGGGTTTTTGGGACAACTTTAACTACCTTACCTTCCACCTGCAAGAAGGTTTGCTACCCAACTAAAAGCTCAACAACACAACTAAATCTTGTCTAGTTCCCTAGTTTCTAGTAGGGAAAGAGAATTCAGCATCTTCACATGCCTTTTCCCCCTGCTTTGTCCCTCAACAGGGAAGGCAAAGCTTTTCTTTTTTCTGTGTGTCTTAGCAAGTTTGGACTCATTTTGGCTGGAATCAAGTGGGAGAGTCCTAGTGCCTTGGGTCTCTCCTCATGGATTTCAAATTCTTGTTAAACACACAGGGTCATTTTCCTGAATGTCTTATGTAGGTGCAATGGTTGAAACATGACCAAAGAAACCTCACTCAAACAGATGGGCAACAGGGAGCACATGAGAGCTACAAAACAAGATAGATTACCCTGTACTCTCTTTTTGGTAGCTGAAACAATTAATCTAAGTTTAGAAACAGTTTTTCTCCATCAGAGGATAGACAAATGTCGTTCCCTTATGCTCCTCAGGCATGATGTATTTTTCTCAGACTGCTGAGCTGTTTGAGGCAGGACAGTTGTTCCAGATCCATTCTCAGCTCTGGGCCCACATCTAGACATGGTGATGATACACTGATGACAACAGTAGCAAATTTGACAGATAAGAGAAACAGCAGGTAAGTACATATCCACCATGAATCTTTAAAATATTTGTGGTTTTTTTCTGGAACCTTTGCTCAGCCAGAGAATCCCCAAGGACAGTGCTTGCCAGAGAGGAGCCAGTCTAGCACCGCCTCCTGTGATGTCTAAGAGAGAAGAATAAAGTGCGTATTGATCAGTGCCTAGAAGAAAGTCAACAACGTTATGTGGTCCAAGTCAGCAGGGAAAGCTTTGGGTACTCTCAAGGTCATCTCCAAACTGCTGGATTTTACCTTGTCCCCCAGAGAACTGAATAAGGCCTAAGGATAAGAGGGACATTTTCAGTTGCTTCTTCACAAATGTCTCAACAACCTTTTCAGCCAAATTAGGAAAATTGTCACACAGGATCAATAATTAGCCACAATGGCAGCAAAAGGTAAGCTAAAACAGAGAGAAAGATTGCCCTCTCCTTCTATAGGTTTTACTTCTCACAGCCTGTCCCAACATTTGCGCTGTAACAACATCCAGCCTAAATCAAACCATGTGCAATGGGGAACAGAGCTCCACTTATTCTTTCTAGTACCTGCAGAAAGGCAGTGATCATTTCCAAATCCTGTCATTTTCTGCTCAAAGAAACCACGGGATTAAGAAGCTGTTTCAATGCCCAAATCAAAACAGAAACTATCTGGGTTTGCATCTTAGTGTCCATGAAAACTTGAAGTCCATAAAAAACATTATCCCAAAGAGAGCACAAATAGCCTGTGTACATATCAAGTCCATGAGGAGCCTTCCAGTGTCGAGAAAAAATAACATCTTCTGCACAAAAAGGCAAAAAAGAAACCTAATGAGTTAATTCTCTGTACACAGGTGCATCATGTGAAGGATGTCAGTTATTTTGTGGATGGGCACATTTTTAAAGTTTCAATTTAATTAGGATGATTTTCTACAGTTTGGCTGTTCATCAGAGCCTCATCAGGATAGAAATTGGGCAGAAGCCCTTCTAGAACAGACCTGATTGTGAGAGATCTTTCATTCCATGGTCCTAGCCAGCTGGAAACACTGTGAATAGCCTCTTCAATGATATTTCAGTCTCCTGCTTTTGGACCCAGATGAAACCAGGAAGTGCTGCAAAACCATAAATACCATTAAAAGACAGAGAGGGAGAAAGATTAACCAGATTTTGGCCAAGCTCCAAAACTCTGCATTTCAGTTTGGGGCAAAGGTTCAGGCTGGTTTTCACAAAACAGTTTGACCACCTCAGTTATTTCCCACTCTTATATGATATAAAGTGCCTTTGTATATCTTTTACTCCCTTATACACTAAGTGCTGGTCATATTCCTTATACATCAGGAAATGCATGTGCAGAAAGAGAAAGAGGACTGGAAGCATGGCAAGACTCCACAGCTAATTTAGGATCAGAAATAGTGGGCGGGAGAAGCTGATTCCAGCTGCAAGGGGTTATATGGAAATATCCCTCTCCATTTTTCAAAGGCTTATCCCATGTAGCACTGTTGGTCATTAGACAGAAATAATAATATGTATCATTGGTCACAAATAAATAGAGAAATTCATTGCATAGGTCAGCAGAGACAAAAAAAAAGGTTTTTTGTTTTGGTTGTTAACAGAACAGAGAGAGGAATCCATTCCCCCTTACCTGGTCCGTGTCCCCAGTCAGACACAGGGTAGGAGTTGGTAGAAACAAGGAAGGAGGGCTGCTGACCCCTTCACCTCCTGGGTTTTAAAACAGTTACTCAAATGCCTTTAAACACAAATAAATGTAAGTGGTGTCCTAACCAGAGATGGGTGCATTCTCTTATATTTGGAAACACTCTTCTCAAGTGTTGAGCAGCTTCTGCACCCTCAGGGTACCTTCAGCACTCAGCTTCAAACTGCAGTGTGGGGTGCTGCCTCGGTATTTGAAATTGTGTTGTAGGATCATCTGAATGGGATAAACTGATTGCTTTAGTGCCCACAGGGCTGCTGTGAAAGTACAGCCACAGATCCTGAACACACCACTTGCCACTGCTGAAACAGTACGAAGAGGACAGACACATCTGGAGCAGAGCAAGGCAGCATCAACAAAACAGGCAGGTAGAAAGCAGCATATGATTTTCCAGAAATTATTTTCAGACAAATATATTTACTTTCCTTTTTGGGGAGAGTGGGGGAAAAGAGAGCTGCATGTCCTTTACAAACAGTGCTGGTATTATTCACACTGCCAACCAAACCACTTAAGCTAAAGAACCTTTGCAGTACCACAAGTGTAATACAAAAAAACAACCAAAAACCACTTACTTCCTTTTTTTCCCCCCTGAGTATTGACATTCTTGTGCAGTATTAGGAGAGCTAATTTAGCTTCCAGTTCTAAGAATTTTTGAATCTATAGCCAGTAATTATTTGCATTCAGGGGTACAAAAGAGGAAAACAAAGCCCACAAATTCTAGCACATTCATGTGGGATTGGGAGTTGAATTAGGATCCTCACACCCCATTGAATTATCGGCCCCCCTATTAGAGCCTTATTAAAATGGTAATGATTATAATGCCAGTCATAGGCAGGCTGTCGCACCTGTCAAAAAAAATACCCCGATTATCCTGTTCATTCAACTGTCTGGCATTCGAATCCATGTCTCAGGTTTACTGTTCTGTGAAGTTTTTCTTTTTCTTTCTTTATGGTTTTTTTTTTCTTTTTATGAAGTAAAATAAAAGATACAAGAACAAACACTTCCACAGAGGTGATAAAAAAAAAATCCCCTCTAATTTAGCACATCTACTACCCATGTGGTGTTAAAGTATCTAGGACAGCAGTCTGAGGAAATAGATACAATTTCACTGGATTTCTCTATAATGAGGAAGAATACAGAGGGCTACAGTAAAATCTCTTTATAAAAAGGAACACTGGTTTTTAAGAACAAAAAGAACAATTGGCCTTCCTCTTTCCACGTACACACACACCCAGCCCATTTCTACACACAGCCAGGATTACATTACTCAGAGCAGTAAAGTCTTTCTTCATACACAAAATAAACACCTCATATGGTTTAAAGGGACAGTCCTGAAAAGACCAACACTAGTCCACAGGCTTTGCTAAGGAAGAAATTGCATTAAATAATTTTCTCCTTTAAAAGTAGTGAACATGGAATTCAAAATAAGCAGCACAAATCTAGGGTCTAATCCTGAACACATTTAGTAAAAGGACACCGGGGCTTGAAGACCTCAGCCAGTTTCCAATTTAAAATCCCACAGGGATTCTTCCAATAACCTGTTGTTAATAGCAAAAACAAGATTAATTTTAATAAAGACATATGGATATTTGGCTTTCCATGAAGTAGAAAAACAGCACAGACAAGTTCCTGAGAATTTACGAGATAAATCAGGTGGAGAGAAGATTAAATATTTTCCACCCTATTCAAAAGATGCCTTTTTCCTTTTCTCCAGCCCTGTTGTATGAGTTTTTCAAATACCACAGCATAAAAGAACGTCAGTGGAAGAGCATTTAGAGGCTGAATGCCTTCAATAGCATCTAAGACAGATGCTGTGTCACTGAGTGCCCTGGACCCTTTTGGGAAGTAAAGCAACCAACAAAAGACCGGTTGGGTTTTGTTTGTTTTGGTTTGTTCCAGAAAAACATTTTTGATGAAACATGAAAAAAAAAAAAAAAAAAAAAAAAAGCTAGGGTTTTCTTAGCACTGGAAATAAAGAAACCTGTAAGAACTACACTTAGCAGGCATCAGGTCCTGAGTGCATAAAGCACTAGATTCATCCCTGTTTTCACAGGAGTAACTAGAAAAAAATCCCTTTATTTTAGAAGCCCATATATAAACTTGCAATGATTCCCATTCTAGGGTGATAAGGGTTGTATCTAAATGTTATTTAAGTGATTCATTGTGTTTCTAAATACAATTTCTCTGAGCTCACAAAGCCAAAAAAATATTTTTAAGAAGAAAGGGAACAGAATTAGAAGGATGTTGTAGTGAAAAACAAGAAGCAACCATAGAATTGTAGCAAATAAATGAGTGAGCAAGCAGCATGCAGCTGCTGCCTATTACCTCCTTGGTCTGAACATGCACACATTATTATTTTTGAACCTGATGTTCTACAATATGCTGGTTTTTTAGATGGTAAATACTTAACAGTTGTTAATGGGATGGATACTGCTGATTCACTGCCTGCAAACAGAACACTGGGCCTTAAAGAGGGCTTTGGAATGATGCAGTGATTCCTTTCTTTAAAACTCCAGTTACCTCCACGCAAGTAGAGCTGGGCCAAACTCAGAAATCCTGTCAAAAAATAATCACAATCACTTAGCCCAATCACTCACACAATCAGAGACATTTGAGCAATGTGTATAACAGTGAGAAAAAAGCATCATTTCCATTCTTAACTCCTAAATGCAAGGGATGACCAGAAGGCTGAGGCATCAAATTTAAGAAGTTTGAAGGTCAGCTGAGCTTTAGCAGAGGGTTAAGGATGCCCTGAGACTACACCACTAACCTCACAGCGTATGTTGCCCCAACTCTGTTTTTTCTTGCTTTAACCGGCCTCTGCCAGCTCAGAGCTCCTCATCCCCTATCCCCATCTCCTTGCTGTCTGATCTGCTGGAATAAAGATCCTCACTTTTGCATGCTTAGGTGAGCTGCAGCACTCAAAGTGATAGCAGGGAGCTGCCAGTTCTTGAAGGAATAAGGGATACTATGGAGGATGGAGAGACTGGGACAGGATAGATGCAGGTGCTGCCTGAATATGTTTCTGCAGGTGGCACGTTGCTCGGATCAGGTGAGGAGCAGCTGGAGCAGTTGGGACCACAGGCTGTTTCCCACCATCTTAGTGCATCTCATCTTAGAAGCATCAGTCAAATCAAACAGCTGCAAGAAAATTCACCAACCTGTCTTCTGAGAGCATTATTGAGTGAAAGCTGGAACTGATTAAATGCTACCATAGCAATGGTGACAAATGGCTTCACCAAGAAGGGTCTCAAGATCACTTCAGCAATGACTCAGTTGCCCAGAATTTGCCTGCCAAAGTCCAGATTGCAAATATTTGTGGCGGTGCCCCAGGTTGCATCCTCCTCTTTGAGGCATATTATTGCTTGAATTTCACCAACAGTCATGTGGTTCTGTAGCTTTTAATCTTGAGTGAATGAGTGTTGCCACCCTTGTTGATGTGGTAGCTAGAGAAACTACCCATTCCTTCAAAAAATCCTCACCCAGAAACAGACCACCTACCCATAATTAGCCAGGGTTACCAGTTAAAAACGTATGAAGGGGGTCAAATGAGTGGAGAGCAGTGTGCATGTTTTATTAGTTTGAACAACAAGGGAATAGATGGATGAAAGATAAGGTAATGATTTGTGACAGGAGCCCAAAATTTGATTTCAACAATTAAATTACCCTTCTAAGAGATCCCCAAGGAAATCTATTAAAATACCATCTTCCCCTATCCCCAAAGTATACAAAAGCTGCCTAGTAACTGTCCAGTATCACTGCCTTTGTGACATGTTGGATGATTCCCAAGACAAAAACCATATGCTGTCCCATGAATGGTAGAGCAATCAACAAGGAAAGGCTATTCTTTAAGTTACTTGCCCTAAGAAAAAGAAAGAAAAAAGAGAAACTAACAACTAAAGCATGAAGTTTGCACTAGAACTTAGGGTTTGGTTTTGCTCACTCAGTTTTTCACCAGATAATCAGAACTACTTTCAAGTCACAAAATCACATCCCTAGAAAGTGTGAAAGGATTTTCACTTTTGAAGCCATAGAACTCTGCACCAGCAGCAATCCCTCATGTTCAGAGGAGCATGCAGCAGTGAAAAGTGGATTGCCTAATACTTGATCATTATATTAACCCTTTCATCAGTTCCCTGGGACTGTTACTGAAGCCTAAGCTTTCCCTCTCACAACCACTATTCAGTTATCTTGTACTATTATATCTAAGATTACCCCACTGCATAAATATTACTATTTAAACCCAGAAGTTTCAGACATGAATCAAAGAAACAAAAGAACATATGATGAATTTCTGCATAATTACAGAGCTAAAGGAGATTTGATTCAAGCTAGATGTAACTTTTTGGCCAAAAAATAACACTTGCAGGCAAATGCAGAATGCAAAGTAAGACTGAGGAACACTGGACTTGGGTTCTTACTTACCTATGTCACATATCAGGTGCTCAATTTTCTTACTCACCACTGAAAAATGTGATAAGAAATGCTGATGATAAGAAATGCTGATAAGAATCCACAGTTCACATGTGGCATTTTGAAATACCAGCGTGGTATCTGCTACAAGAAATCAATATCATTCACTCATGTGGTTTGTATCAGGGACAGAGCTTGCTCCTAGATGGTTGCTCAGTATAGTTCAGAATATTTCCCTCCAAGCTACTGTCATTTTAAATTATACTTAGAAAAACAACTTCCAATCATCATCTCTCTATGCAGTGAAACATTATGTGTTCAGATGTGATTTTAGAAGCTGTGAACAAAGGCATTTTTAAGTGAGAGACCTCCATTTTTTTGAGGCAGGCATATATTTCAGTTTACTGCTCTGTCCACACACATTCTCCAAATCCACAAATTTTCACATTCACATAAATTTCACTGAATTTCTTTCAGAATAACAAAATCTCATCAAAATGTGCAGATTTTTAAGCAAAGGACTAGTTTATGTTTAGGCAGATGCATTCAGTTAAGTGCTTGCAGGTTTAGGATTTGAGACTAGGACTAGGACTAGGATTTCTGGAATCTAGCAGTAGAGGGCTACGTGCATCTCAGGAAGGAGCTTTGTGAAGAGCACCAGAATGCTTTACCTACCCAGCCTGAAACATTTTCAATTCCAAAGCTTTCAAGTCCATTCAGCTAATCAACAATCTCATAAAATTGCTGCAAAATACAACAGCAACAAGAACAACAGAAAAAAAAGGGGAAAAAATTAATTTTTTTACACAGCATGATTTCCTTTCTCTTAGAAAAAACTTCCAACTCTTAGGATAACTAAAGAAACTTCAAAGTATGATAGCTATAAATTTTCCAGATACACTTTCCCTTCTATATTATTACTTATGATCCTGGAGCCAAAAACCCAGATCTGAAAACCGCTCAAACCCTTCTTCAGTCTGGCCCCAAGTCTAGTTAACATTCTGTTCAGAATATCCTGCTTTGACTGTGAAAAGGAGCAGTTACCTCTTTCCTAAGCAACTTTAGAGAGGGAAATAAAAAAAAAAAAAAAATAAAAAAGAAGGAAAAAAAAAAAGAAAGAAAGAAAGAAAGGAAAAAAGAAAAATTCTGTCTTTGAAAAGCTTGAATAGATGCATACCATTGTGAGTCTGGTAGGATTGACTGGGACAAGTACCTGAAAACACACTGAAGCCAAAACCCCCTCTGATTTACCACAGTCAGGGTTTTACTCCATTACTCCATTTCACACATCTACACATAAATTCTACAAAGATGCTGCCTAACCCCACGGACAGGTGGGGTCCCTGTTCTAGTATTTCTAAGGATCCCTAAAGATGTTGTGCTGACATGAGTATGCCCATTAAAGTCCTGATGTCTGCAATGCACTTAGACTACACCAGAACCTGCTTAGATTCCTTGTTGTGATGTTCTGCTTATTTTGCCTGCAAGATATGACAATCAGTGATCCCTGTGCCTATCAGCAGCATGCAAAATGCAGTAAGGCAAGAAGAATCCCCTGCCCTGCTGCAGTATTGGTTTGGTGTAACTCTCCAATAGATAACTATGAATCTCATATACAGCCCACTTTCCAGTCCTTTGTGGTTGTAGATGATGTTAATGTGGTAACAGGAAACACAATACTTACACAATCACTTTGTGACAGTTTTTGAATGGCAATGATCACATAAAACGTGGCCTAAAAATGCTCATAGTGCTTTCCATTACCTTTGATATCAGAGGCCACTTCAGCTTTACACCCAAAACATTTGTCAGGAAATGTGTTTGATAAACATGCAATGCTTCTTTATACTTTTATAATTATCTGGGCTATAAAGTGGATGCTAACATGTTAGGGGGAAAGGGTAAAGGCTGTCAATTTTTTTTCCTTTTCTGATTATTGCAACAGGTAAAAGGAGAAGCCTCTAGTTGATATACAGTATAAAATGGAATAGGAGACCATTTCTCAGTGCTTGTACTGAAAAGCATCTTTGGCTATGATTATGGTTTATGAAAAACTTCATTTTTCAGTGACAGACAAAAAAATCACCTTCACTTTTCTTATGAACACTTTTGAACTTCCTTGTAACTCCCCGGCATGTTAAAATGACTGGGAAGAGACTGTAGGATACGCACAGGGTTTCCAAATGTTTCCAAAAATTTCCAAATCAAATTCTTTTGACTGGAATGTAGCCATTAATCCTGACTTGGAAAAATCAACACAAAGTGAACTGCCTGAAAGAGCACACGGTGAGGAAGAGGTGAAAGGGTGCAGCAAGCTCTGTGCCATGAGCCCAGCCAACATCCAATGGCACTGTTAAACACCGTGGCCACAGTGCACTCTTTCTGCATCATCCCAAATGGATCATCTGGAGGATGCTTGGGGTGTATGCAGTATTGTCTGGGTAGAAGTCAGTACACAGTAAATGAACACCTGATTTGCCTAGCAGTCAAGCAGGTAGGATTCAGCCCAACCACTGGAGATGTAGGGAAGAACATGACACCATGTAAGTAACACATAAAATAAACTGACAAACACACACATGCATGTTTTAGTTTTGATTCACATCTCTGACTTTAACAATACAATGCTGGTAAAGCCACTACATCTTCAAATCTCATGTTTCCAGGTGTGAAACATCCATTCATTCTCCATTTAGCAAAACAAGGTCTAAATGCTAACCCAATACAAATAACAAGCAGCAGGTGTGTGCTTCCAGGGAGCATTTTGCCAGTTGTGTTTCCAGCAACCAGGAAAAATGCTGGTTATTCTCATGAATGCAAGGAGGGGAGCTCACCCAGGGGCACCCTCTCCCCATACTTCCTGGATCCCAGCAACGCAAGAGCTGCCTGTGCCTCCTTGCCAAAGCCAAGAGATCGTTTCCAAATCTGTGAGCCAAAAGTGTGATCATACTTTTTTTGGACACACCTCCATTTCCCTGGTTGCTCCTTTCTACACCTCTTGTTCCAGCAGAAATCTCATTGTCTCTTATCTTCCCTCTACAGGATCTTGTCTATTTTTAGCCAGAGCAACGTTGGATTTTATTTCCTCTTCTTTCCCTCCATCCAGTCCCCTCACCACAGCCCCCCCCACCACCATCCTACACATTCGCAACAAAAGTGTAAACTTCAGAAACTATTTGTATTTCATGGGCATTCACACATTATGCCAAAATGATGGCCCAAAAGTTTGGCGGGTAATCTCAACCCCAGAATTCGTGAGCTGATGATGAATGGCTGTGAAGCCTTTGTGATTGCTCAGGCTCCATTGTGGCTGGAACAATGGAGGAGGACACAAGTCTGGCTCAGGAGAGCAACGGATAAAACTGTTGGGGAGAATGGCGGGCTCCTGCCGACATGACCACTTGTTGACATTGAAAGGATTCAAAAACAAGTGAGCAGAAACAGAAACGATTCTGTTCGGTGAGGCTATTAGTTGCAACGTGTGGCAGCGGAGCGGTCACTCCTGATGTGTTTCCTCGCTAATGAGCCCTGAATGCCCTATTAAACTGGGATGCTATAGGCCCAGCGCCACTGGGACAATGCTATGCATGAATGACTCCCCAGCACCTATTGGCTGCCCGCATGAAGGAAGCAACTGGCAACACTCAGATTTAAACGGGGCTGACAGTACAGTTAAATGATCGTTAATTAGAGTTGCTGAACAGATAGGGACTCATAGCAATTCCTAATGACAAGATAACAGTCTAGTATTACTCAGCTTCGCCCAAGTTCAAGCTCAGATCCCAGCTCGGTCTTTGTACTGTACATGACGGGTGTCAAGTCGATTTTGGTTTCATTCCTATATTCAAAACCCATAAGAAATCCTGACTGTGTGTTGAGGCAGTAATGGAGATTTTTATACGTAAGGGTGAAAATAAATCTGTGTTAAGAATAGATTTTGTGCAGAGAGGCTGACATTAGAAAATGAAAAAGAGAACAGTAAAAAGAATCACTCTTCTATTAACATGTTTGTAAATGAATCCATAAGGAAGCTACCACTCACCTTTTTTCTGTGCTCCATCATCAGCCTCTCTCCCCAGTACTTAACATGATCTATTAATCCAACTTCAACCTTGCTCAAACCCCTGGTTTGTTCGATTGGTCACTCAATACTAATCTGGGAAGAGAACACAGAATCAAACTATTGAGTATTAGAAGCAAAAAGTCAAAATGAGACATGAAGTCTGGCTTGAGGGCATCATCTCCTTCCATGGATTTGGGAAGAGCCTTTCCCCAAGAGTACATTATATTCTAATCAGCAGCTCTTGGGCTGCCTGCATCATTCAGCGAAACAACATATATGGTCCCTCTTTGCATCAGGGCACTGGATTAGCACGAGTCTGATTTCCCACAAGAAATTCTGCTCACTGAAGATTATTACAGGATACAGTATAGTATTAACTGGTTCAAAAATACAGAGTATAGCTCCTAAAGGCTTACGGGCCCAGGGCACTTGTGAAAGTTCTCCCACCAGGGAGTGAAGTGGTGATACAAGCAATGTGCATTTGGGATCAGAATAGTAAAGATCACTATTTAGCATTTATATTTTCATTTGGTATTGTGGGTTTTATTAGAATGTCTTCTTAAATTGTGAAAAGTATACTGCAATAGCCACTTTAGTTCCACAATAGGTTACGTAGGACCACATGTAGACATCATACTGCAAACTAAGAAGTTGTTTCTTGATTGAAACATAAGATTACATAAACTCTTAGTAGCACATTATTCTGAAACTTGTTATAACTCTATTTGCACATTTTAACAAAGATGCTATAGCAAGGGAGATAGATCATGGCTATGACAAGATTGTTGCAGATTGTTGAGCAACTATAGCAATTATTCATATTTCTTATGGAATTCTCTGAGAGGATGCATACAATATAGCATCAGTACATTCTGTCAATCATAAAACAACTCTGCATAGCCCCCAACACAAGAAGTCCCTGGTCCAGAGGATTTCTGAGATAGTACTGGATGCAGCTGGCAAGTAAACAGTTTTTTTCTCTCATCTCTTCCCTCCTCACCTCTGCTAAAATAGCCTGTTTAAAGGAAACAACAATGTCATGGTAAATGCTATCATATCACCCAAGACATGTATCATATTCTTATCTGCTTTTACTTTTTGCATAGGAGATTTTTGGGGAGGGGTTTTGTTGTTCTTTTCCTTTGCAAATCAGGCTGTGAAAGCTTTCCCCAGAACATGCAATCCAGGTCCAGAATATTAGTTTCTCCAAAGAGAGAGGAAGTAAATGACAGTCAAGCTTGGGACTGTGGGAGGAATATGGTTTTCCCTTTAGCAGCAGGGCAGCAACGATTGCTCTACAATAACTACTGAGATGCAAAACAACTTGTGAAATGACATTCTGCTTAGTAGGTTCTAAACCCTGATTTCTAAGTGTAAAATTTTCCGAGCTAAAGAGGAATCAGAAAGGTATTAATGCAGAGAATAGTATTACTTTTCAGGTAGTGGGAGTCTTGCTTCACTGATGAACAGGGTGAGTGGAGAGGAGGATGAGGCTGCCTCCCTTCTTCTCTCTTTATTTCCCCTTTCTCCCTCCACCATGCTGATAGAATCCCTATAGCACATACAGACTCAGCAGCAGAGGGTGACGGACTAGCACGATCCATTAAATGCTGGGCCAGGACATGGCAAAACTCACTGTGACATCATGAGGTTGGGGGTCTATTTTACAGAGGCAGCAGGTGGTCGAGCTCTTTGTCTGGCAGGAAAGGCAGCCTATCTACATCAAATTCCAGTGCTGAGACTCTCAGTCATATCTGAATTTTCAGATAATGTCCCAACAAAATCTGTTCTTTAATTTCTGACTTCTAGGCATTAAGCACAGCTTCAGCCATTAAATCTCTAGACTTGTAGAGCCTGTCATGACATTTTAATTTTTTTTTAATGAATGAATTTTAGGCACCTGCCTAGAACTGTGAAATAACAGGATTGACTGGCAAAGTGAAAACAGCCTAAAACCTTGTATTCTTCTGAAGACACCAATTTTATAATTCTCTGGTGTTTAGCATGACATATTCTGTGGGACTTTACACAAACCAGGTGAAAAGATAAGGGGACACTGTGAGAAACAGGAGGGGTGGGAGTGACATAGATACAGACTTGACTGTTTGGGGGTTTATTTCTATTTAGAGTTCTACAGAAACTGAGAGGCAACTGTGTTAGTGAGTACTTGCCTCAGAGAATTTGTAAATCAGCTTGTTGTAGTAATATTTGTACAGCAATCCCTATTTTACTTTTCTAATTCAGGCCTCTGCCATCCATATGGTGGCTGCAATGTCCAGAGGTCCAAGCAGAGAGGGGCCCCAGGATGCTGGGTGCAGGATGAACATATAGGCTTTATTACGTTAAAACCCACACAATAATTACATCCTCCTCTTGGTAAAGGGGTCATTGAGAAGTATTGTGCATTTGCTACTGTCTCTCCCTCCTTTGATGCCTGGGCTGAGCTCTCATTAGGCCTAATTGGACATTTGCAGTGTGCCCTCAGTGGAGGATATACCTGTGTGTTCTCCATGCACAAGGGCTGACTGGAAAATGGGATAGCTCCTTCAGGGAGGCTCTGAGGGAGCTGTTGTGCTGGCCAGATGATCTCTGAGGTGCATGGCTGACAGGCCCCATGAGCAGTGGTTGGGGTTGAGACCCCAGCAACAGCAGGGCAGAGAACTGCAGCATCCCAGAAACCCCCTTGCCTCATCTGGAGAAGGAAAGGGATGACTGATCTATGTACAGTTTGTCCCAGTGGGTTTAATTCCTTCACTTTTTCTAAAGCAGTTGTACAGCTGTGGCTTTCAGTTGAGACAGTGCTTCCTCCGTGGTACACAGGCAGTCTGTTAGACTGAGCTTATTTATGACAAAAACAAGCAAAATGTGCTCTTTTGCATACGCTGGACTCTGTTTTATTTGTTAAGATCAGGAAAAATACCATTTCATCTAAGGTGAGCTGGGAGGAAATATGTAGCCAGCCTTCCTACCCACCTGATGTGTCTGTTGCAAATCTCATCTGTTGATTCAAATCTCAGTGTTCATTTATACTCCAAGCTGAAAACCAACACCAAAACAAATCCCACTTTTGTCAAGGAATATTCAAAGGAATGTCATGTCAGCAAAACTTCAATGAAAGCAAGGAGCATTGAGATGCATAAAACTATAATGTCTCCAGTCCCACATCGTTCTGTACCATATGGCCAGAGAGAAGCAGATGGGCCAGGTCACAGCGGGGGAAGAGAGGGAGAGACTTGGGATTGTTTATGTGACCCAGTGGGCCAACACTAACAGACTGTCCCCAGTGACCATGCTATTATTAACAGAAAGAGTTGATAAGAACGTGATCCCCACAGTTATTTGCCCTCAGGTAGTTTTCACATATGACACCCGATGAAAATGACCTTTTATTTTGCAGATGTTTATTTTGGGGCTGGAACATTTGACTCACAAAGAAGCCATGAATTGCAATCCACTTGTCTTTTATTGATTTTAGATGCTAGCTATTTCTATCTGTTTACTTGACTAAAGTTCAGAAACTTGCTTGTCTAAACAAGACAAAGTCAACAATAAATAATGCAAAATTATTATTATTATTATTATTATTATTATTATTATTATTATTATTACTATTATTATTATTACTGCTGTTACATGGTTGTGTAAACATCAGCCCAGCAAAAATAAAGCAGAATAACATCAGTACTGTCAGAGAAATCCAGGGATATCTGATATGATTTCAGCAGGAGAGTTCTATCTTACTGTGTTTCTCAGTGAGCTGCCAAGTATTAGCAATAAGAAAAGTTCCCCAAATGATTAAAGTTCAAGGCATAGTTACCTGAACATTATATGGAAAGATTTTTGGAGGCATCATTGCAAGACAAAAAAAAAACCAAAAAAAAAAACCAAAAAAAAACCCAAAAAAAACCACCTCAACAACAAAAATGTACAAAAATGCAGGAAAAATACTTGCATAGAAAAGTTGGAGACGGAAGTCAGCTCTTTCTGGTTATGATTCAAAGATGCCAAATATTTCACCTGAGATGCAGAATGGACCCATTAAGGGTAGCAACACTGCAGGTTTCACTCATAAGCTTATCTCTGTTGGATTTTATGGCTTTTCCTCTCAAACACCTTACAGCTTCTAGCTGATGCCTTCCTGAAGGAATAAACACCACTACTCTCAACTTCGTGTCTATGTCACCTCACCAGGGGAGAGCTCAGCATCTGTCCCATGGTGGGTGCAGAGCTCCTGAGCTCCTGGATCCTGGGCCCCCAAATCACAGCCATCCTTGTTCCTGCTGCTGAAGGAGAGACCTCAGCCATGAGCATGAGGAACCAATGCTCTTGCTAGAGAGGTTCCCCTGTGCTTGCAGCAGTGGGGATCGTGTCACTGCCTGGTACCTCCGACCAGCTGGAACATTTACCAAGGTTTCTTTGTCCCCAGGGCTGGATGCTGATGTTCCTTTTTGAGGAGTTATTTCTTAGCTGTGCCACTTGGATAAACAATAGGCAGAGATGGAGAAGCCAGTTTTACAACAATTATATCATTAGCTCATCCCATTCTAAGTAGTTTTGTAAAATGACGACTTTGCTGACCAGATACTGTTGTTTGACCTTATGCACAACTAACTAGTTATTACGGCCTGCAAAAGCAGGAAAGCTCTGCATCCAGAATCTCTAAACCTTATTAAAATGGCCATTTGGGACAGTGTCACTCTAATTAAAACAGAGACTTATTGCTGCTAAATGACATTACTAGAGCTCATATAATTTAGGCAGATCGTTACCTCTTGCTGAGTTTGGAGCCTCTGGCTGACCTCTATGTGCATCCTTCCCTCAGTACACCATCCTTGGGAAACTCAGCACTTGTACAGAGTCAGAGATTTAGCATGGAGAGGGGTGATTTTCTGTGTCCCAAAGGTGCGGTGGAAGGTCTCTTGGGCCTCCCTGTATCACAGCACTTACTTGAGGCTGGATATGTGTTGAGGGAAGAGGGATGTATGTGTGCATCTACATATGGGTAGGAACAGTGGAAAAAGGGTAACCAAGTCCTTCAAAGAGAATTTTGTCCCTACAAGGTAGTCTACACCATTTACCAGTGTTTGGGGCTGTGCACTATCTTTGGATTAGGATCCAATCCAAACTGTGGCTGAACACACATTTGCTGGGTGATATATAAGTTAACTATTCTTTGCAGTCTCTGTGAGCTGGAATTAAACTTTGCCACTATTGACTTCCAACGGAACAAATATTCCCAAACTACAGAAACTTGTAAGGAAAGCCCATTCCTCACCTGTAGAGGTGTCAGAACACATCTAAGAGAGGAAGTGGGCAACATTTGTCGGTTTACCACTCCTGGATTTTCCCCTCTGCTGAAAATAGTAAGGGTCCTACTGAAAATTAAGGTTATTCTGGGTAAAAGAAGTCATGGAGTCCCTGCTGCGTGTGTGGGTATGAGGACACAGTACCTCATGATGTGCCCCAGTGGAGGTGGCAACCCTGTTGTGGGAGACACACAGCACCTACCTCAGCCATACACTGCCAGATTTTGCAGAGGGACAGAGATACAGTATAGTCACAAAAAACTATCTTTATTTTCAGTTCTGTGCTGGCTCATTTGACCTCATCTCTATTTTTCTAAAGTACTTTTCCTCTTGTATATCTGAAGTAACTTAATCCAGTTATTTTTATTGAGTCTAATCTTAAAAGTACTATAAACCAGCTCTGGTTTGAATACCTGACAGATTTGCCTTAAAGATGCTCTTTGCTCTTCTGAACTGGCTGTCCTTTCTCCCCATTTCCCCTACTTTAAGAAAAAGCTTCCATTGACAGAAATGTTTCTGAAAGGCAAGCAGCTAGACTTCTGGGAAAGGGAATGATATATTCAGAAACTTCCTAGAAATGACAAAAAGCTATATGAGGGTGCCAAAACTCTGGTCACTTACAAGAACTCTTTTAATACTCTTACATACAGAAGCAAGAATGACAAAGAACAAAGAATATAGAAGATGTAAAGAGGGCAAGAATACTCATTCCTCAAGTATTAAATGTCTAGAGACAGAATATTGGTCATTTAGTGCAAGCGATTTCCCCTGCTTACCAGGAATGCAATAGAAACAAAAAATCAAAGTGTAACTGCTCAATATACATTGTCCCTGCTTGATGCTGCAAAGTACATTTTGTTACAAGCCAAAAGAACAGCCCTCACTGATGCTTGCTTGAATGTCTCAATTTCTGGATTAAGCTGTCCCATTGTTTTGAAGCATAGTTATGGTTTAGAGATCAATGGGACATAGACTATCCTAATCTACTCTGAACAGCCCATAGCAGAGAAGGGATACTCTGCACTAGAGAGCCATCTAAGTCTTCTAATTACTTTGGCTACTGATAGATTGGCTCTTACCCCCTTGAATTCCTTTGTCACTGAGGAGTTAAAATTCATGAGCGTCTATGCTGCTGAATGCTTACTCCAGTGCTGCTATTTTCTGCGCCAAGCTAGCCATCACCGCAAAGAGTCGGAGGTCTGTCAGGCCATCTGTTACATAATAGTCAACAATCTCTAAAATCTGGGGAAACTGAGATGGAGAGAGCAAAGATGATGAAGGGTTTAAAAAGAACAGATTGCTGCCTTGCTTGGAAGGGAGGGAGGCAGGGGGAAGGGGGAAAGGCTGGATAAAAAGCCCTGATGGAAGCAGAGACAAACCCGATTAGCACAACCAGCAAAAAAATCCCCCCAAAATATTAATGCTTTCTCCTAAGAAGTTGACAAGGACACCAGATTGGTGGAGAAAAAATGCTTTAGGGCAGGAAAGCTGAAGGAGGCCATGAAAAATTACAGCTGTAATTTAGGCATCGACATACACAAGTAGACACTGAAGACAATTTAAGAACATCCTCTAAATCAGCAAAGAAGACCACCACAAATATTTTTGTCTCTGTGTTATACAATACACTGCTACTGTACCACAGGGAAGTAAGTGTAGTGTTTTCATTCCACTCTTTTCCTTTCCCCCTTTCCCCCTTCCTTTGCAAAGGAGGTGTTTGCTGATTTTAAGTCATCAGAATGGTTTGATGACTTGCAAGTAGAGCTCAGACACCTCGTATTTGTTTTGCTTTGTGTCCACATTTTAAAAAAAGACTGACTATATCTTATTCAAAATGTTCTCAGGAGATATAATATCCATTTAACTGCCTCTGCAGCCACTGAAATGATACCAGCAGTGATACTAGCTGGGTGAGCCACCTAGCTGCATTTAAATTCTCTTCACCTGAGCTGTCTTTTAGTCTGCTCTGTCCAGTTCTTATCCTTGCTGTCCTGCCTAAAAGCTTGCAGAGCTTACTCTACCAGCAGTAACCATAATGCTGGTGTCTTCTCAATTTCCTTGTCATATGGGGATGTGCCAGACTAAGCAAGCACACTCAGGGTCTCGCCACCAGACTCCTTGGAGCTTCCTCCAAATGGATGTCTCCTCTACATCAAGGTACAGATTTTACCCTCAGACTCTTTTGACATGAAAACCACTGAGAATCAGAAGTCTTATGGCAGTTTGGGGAAATAATTTCTGCTTGAAGAGAAATTGGAAGCAACAAGCAGCCTTTAGATTTTGTTTCTGTCAACCCTCTGCCTTTCACAGGAGTTCCTTCCCGAATTCCTGTCCACAGGACTCAGAAGCCTCTCACAACATAAAAACACATGATCTTCACTCCTGTAAAGTTCAGGTGCTTCAGAGCATTTCCTCAGACCACACTGGAGTTGTATGTTCTCTCTTGCACAAGTGCATTGATTTATTATCCCTTTGAGCAAATAATTTTTAAACTACAACAGAAGACACAAAACATGGCAGTAGAGGAAGGGAGAGGAAAGGGATATTTTTTGGATGCACATATACAAACAACTAAAGATGCAGGGATAACTTTTCTAGCTAACTTTTCCCATGGCAGTAACCACTCCCAAAGCAAACACATCATAATGGAAGCAATTAAGATCTGTGTTCATTCACTCATTGTTGTTAGTATAGGTTAAGGTGGTTCATTAATGGATATTGCAGTGCATAGTTTAATGCATCCCTCCTAGCTGTATTAATGGATCACGTAAGATAATGCTGACAGATGGAAAAGATGAGCTTTTATAGGTCTGATAAAAATAAACATTAAATGCAGGCAGTGCTGAACTGATTATCATAGTGCCACATGAGTTGTGTAATGATGTTAGCACTGGCGCCTGCCTTAGAGCTGATGCTTCAGAATACTAACATTGAGCCACTTGATACGTGTTTGATGTCTAAACAAGTCACATCCTTTGCTGAGAGGAGCAAATTGTGATGGAGACTGGCTGCAGGGCTTCAAGTTTCAGATAAAAATCTGTCCTGAAGAATTCCATACAAATAATTGTCCAAAATACTTTCTACTTTTCATAATATGAAATATGTGGTTGGAATTTTTACTCCTATTGTTGGGGTTTTTTTTAAACATCCAAATAACTTGGTCCCTGCTCTAGTGCTAAAGCCTTGTCTAACATTTCGTGCTGGGAATGCAAAGCAGGGAACCAAGTACAGTAGTACAAATAACACTTTATTTACAGTTTCACGGCTTTGAGATTTCCTGTCTCCATAATCACTTCCTACCAATTTCCTTCTGTTTTGTTTGAAATGGTAGTCTTTTCAGAGAAAGTGCCCAAAGAAACAACGCCTTTGTAAGGTTTGGATTAAATCACAGAGGTTTTTATACTTCTTTTTCTG
Source organism: Taeniopygia guttata (assembly GCF_048771995.1). Classification (NCBI taxonomy): domain Eukaryota; kingdom Metazoa; phylum Chordata; class Aves; order Passeriformes; family Estrildidae; genus Taeniopygia; species Taeniopygia guttata. The sequence goes on along the minus strand of NC_133025.1, from coordinate 53,611,609 downwards.
TATTTCCCAGTACCATTTTTCTGCATTAACAGAGTTTGTGCTGTACGTCTGGATGGTTCAAACAGGATCGTGATAAGAGAACTGCAAAAAGGCCAGCACTGAAGGGCCAAAGCCTCAGCTGGAGGAAGCTGGCACAGCTCCACTGATGTGCATCAGCTACAAACCAGCATAATTTGAAGAGCCAAATAAAAGTTTAAATGCTGGACATGAAAAACTTCCAAGCACTACCATGACACTTGGAAAATGTCCTAATACTTGAGCACATACAAAACATTAAGATAAAATCAAACACTGTTTTGTTGTAGGAAGTAAATAAGAGCAGCTACTACAGAAGTGGAGTTTCTAAACAGGGAGACTAACTCAATCTGAAATTAAATCCACTGAGTATTTGACATATTTTTATCTTGTCTAATGGTTTGAGTTGCCTAATGAGCAATATCTCCTACAGCTATATTTAGACTCCTCTACATTATGCCAAGTTGGCTAACCGAAATGGGACAGATCCCAAATCCTCTGCCACTTTTCAAAATGAAGCTAACAATTGAAAAAAAGAAAAAAAATCTGTGCAAAGACATAACATTGAGTAGCATGAGTAGACTGTACACTTAGTGTTTTCTTCTTGTTCTATCCCAACTACTTGGCTAAAATTACCTGTCGAAAAATGAAGGTATACACCCCATTTCCACTGCTGACCTCTGACCCTTCCCTTCCTTCAGAGCTCTGATTTCTCTCCAGGCCTTTCAGACTTTGAACAGTACTCTTACTTCCAAAAACTGATGGAAAAGGAACGGGTTATGCATAGAATTGTTTAATAATAAAAATACCTCACATATGTGCCAGTGCTGCTGATGAGGTTGCTTTCCTTTATGTAAGGGGAGTGTTGACCAACCAAATATCAATACAAACAATGAAGGTCTGCATACTGGAAATGTTTGCCACCTTTCTCATACTTTTCCAGGCATGGATCTGTTGACTTTACTTACACTGTAAGTCAATGAAGAGGGAACTTCTTTCATGGCCATCAAAACCTTCTAGAGGTTCAAGTACCCATCTCATCAGCATCCTCCTGCAAGAACACTCACAATATTAGTTTTCAGAAAATTAGACAGTCCCCTCTGGGCAGAACTCCAGTGTCTCAGAGCGTGGCTTTTACAATGCGTAGTTAAGCTCTGCTTTCATTTTTCAAGTTGAGGGAAACCCTCAAAACCTCTTACTCTTTCCCTTCACTGAACACAAAAGCACAGTAGTTTAGCTTCTTTTGGCTCCACACCACCTTCTTCACCAATTAGTAATTTCTCAATACACAATACAACAGTAGTAGTAGTAGTAGTATACAAATAATAACATTGAAAATTCAAAAATTTTATGAATATACAGAAATTAATGAAAGGAGGGACTTCACATCTGTCTATGGCCTTCCATTATACTGAGCTTTGATACACTACAGTCTTTCTACAGAGATACCAATATTCATTATTTTTCTCAGTGAGATGATACACCAGATATTTACAGGTACTGCACAATATAAATGGCTTTATGATCTTCTGGAGGGGACAAAAAAATATTTGAATAGGCAATAATTGATATGGTTCACAGCTTCTTTTATACAAACCAACCCTTTTTACTTAAAAGTCATTAACATACTAGACTATTAGTTTTTATTTTTTCTTTTTTTAACCCCAGCTGTCTCTCATGGAGCTTCAGTGCTTACCTGGCTAACTATAAGGAGCACCCAGATTTTGACTGGAAAGGTCCTTACCATAATCTACAGCACATTTACTAGATTTGAAAGATCCAAGCCACATGGGAAATGATGGTCACATCTGCTTCATAAACTGGAGGTCAGTGCAGAGATTCCACAGCTGATGGAGCCCTGAACAGCAACACCCACATGTTTCAGTGCCCCACAGTCTACAACAACTAGCATGGGTTTGAGAACAATTTATCCACAGTCAGGGCAGTGCTGCTGCTGAATCACACACATCATCCTCCACAGAGCACCTGAGTGTCTGGGCCTGCTTTGCTTCACACCCACCTGGGTTGGCTCCCTCTAGACCACAGATCCTTACACATCTCCTTTGAGGTTTCCATGGATTAAGGTAAGTAAATGTGATCACTGGTCATATAGTTCTCTTATTACACTTGAAGTTTTACCGGTATTGTCAGACTGGCCTACTGAAAATATATGTTCGTCAAAATATTATTATAAACATTTTTAAACATTCCCTCTTCAGATGCAACAGTCCACGTAGGACAGGGTGTAGGATTCTGAGCTCTCTTAAAAGTTTGTGTGAAATCAATTCTTTCTCATTGTAGTGATAGACAGGAAGACTTTTCTGGAGAAGAACTTTAATAGTGGGAGGACTGAGCTCTTAGAGACTTTTATCAGCCTCTGATGATGCGTCAAACCTCCAAAACTAATTGGCAATGGCAATGTGAAAAACCCAAACAATACCTACTCCATGCTAAAGTAAGTCTTGGTTACAACCCAGGAATATAATTTCTAGGAAGAGGATATAAAAACTGAAGCTGTAATGCAGACATTGGGCAAAAAGAGAATAGTTTGTGTTTTATGGGGAAAGAGAGTAAATATGGAGGCATTCCATACTTCTTATAACCACAAAGCTGGGATTCCCTCCCCTGCCCTCAAATTCACCAGCTACACTGGTTTATACTTGCAGTTCCATCAAGATGGTAATGAAGAAATAGCACATATGAATAGCAAATATAGAAATGACACATAGAAAGGAAGAATCAAGTGCAAAAGCAGCATCAGGCATAACCTGAAACTTGAACATCCTACTTCAATCAACTTTATATCCCAAGTAAGGGTATGAGCTTAGCCAAGCTCTTTAAGTATGCCTTTGATCCATTCAGATGCTCAAGACAGAGTCCAAGACCAAAAACCTGGCACCCAGGGGAGCTTTTGTCAAGAGAAAGATGCTCTTTAGGTCCCCTTCCACTGAGTGACGAAGGGGGCAGAAGCTGTGTGGGAGGTGTTCTCCAGCTGTGGAGAGATGCAAACACTTTGCTGCTGTCCTAATATTTCACACCCCAGACCAGGCCACAAGACAAACAAACCGGGTGTTGTTTCAACAGTCTCATTTGACATGGTCTAACACTACAAGAAGTGAAAGAAAACCTTAGCACCCCTCCCACCCCCCTCCTTGGACCAATTGAGCTGTCACTGTCTGCACAGAAAGTGATTGTTCAGTTGAAAACACATTTCGGCCTGATGCAAACGGAACAGTCTTGGAAAGTGGAGTTTCCTTTTGTGCCTCTCCTCCAAGGGGAGTGAAAGGCAGCAAGAAGAGAGGCAGGAGGGAGGGAGGTGACCACTGTGCACCATCAGCACTCCACGCTGCCTGCTCTGCAGCCCACTGTCAGCAGGCAGCCCCAAAGCAGCCTTGTGGCCTTGCCAGTGGGGTGAACAGTCTTGTTCAGGCAGTGACAGATATATTCAGGGGGAAATGTTCACAGGGAGTTGGAAGAAAGTGTTGAGGTGATGGTGTTTCAAAACCAGAGCTTTGCTAAGCAGCAGGTTGCAACCTTTGATTAAAGTTTATCTTGCAGAAGTTGGTAGCTCAGCAACAGGGAGCTTTTTTCATTTGTTTTGTACAAACAGAAGAAGCGGCATCAGGCACGTCAGAGTACAGATGTGCCAAGGCATCAAGGGAGAACCTCTGGGGAGCAGTGATTTGCAGGGGGATTGAGCGGGGATACCCATCTCCAGCAACACGGGACTCTTCTTTACACATGAGAATAAGATTGTCAAGACATGGCAAGGATTTTCAAGATCCCAAGTAAAGTCACTCCCATTCCATTTTACTTACATATGCTAAGAGTCTATTTTCAGTTTTAACGGTGACCATGAGGTAAATGTCATGGAGGTGACTTCCTGTTTTGAAGAGTATCTCTGACTACTAAAGCTCACTTTAATTTGGGTGCAGAATAATGTAATATATTGGGGGGGGGGGGGGGGGGAGCAGGGAAGCAAGTCATATATGCAAGTAGCAAATAACTGTTCTGCCATCAAACAAATTGGGAATTTGTATCTTAGAGAGTATTTGCAGGCTAACTGGTCTATTGATCTCTGTTTCCATTCAGTATCTTTCCAGGCTGCAGTTTTCACTTTCAGATCACTACAGAAAATCAACAATGAAGAAGCTGTCACATCCCACCATATCACATCCCTCATTCACTCCCTTGAGAACCTGCATACACAGCCAATATCTCTTTCTGTTCAAGTCAATAAATATTATGATGGCTAATACCAGTGCATTTCACAAACTCTCAACACAGAAGGTACAGCAGCAGAAAGGAAAAGATGCCCTAATTACTCGCAGGTAATGACCTCACGTTCTCACTAAACATTTATATCCCTGTCTTCCACTGATGAATTCATTATGCAATAAGAGTTGAGCAACAGCAGAGAGCACATTACACAGCCAGTCTGATGTACAGCTCTGATGCACAGCATAGGTGACACTCTGTTCCAGTAAGTTTTCACCCCAAAAGGAGAGCATAACTAAAGGCAAGTAAAGCAGGAGTACCCTACACCAGCAGGTGCCTGGGGGTCCACTCAGTGCCCCATGGGACACTGCCTGCTCGCCATGTACCTGCCAGATATGCAGTGAACAAGGCAGGGCTCCAAAGAAGAGGGGAGATTTCACCATTAACACAAGGACATTCCTCTTAGATGCTTTGAAAGAGAAGCAAACTCCAGAAATGCCCTCTGCAGCTAGACAAATTTGTGCAAACAGCCCTCAGACCACAGGTTGACACAGGTCTCACTGACACTGGCAGCACCACAGGGTCATTTGCACACAGATGGCCTGGGCCTGGCAGCACATTAAGGACTAAGGCTTTTGTTACACTCTGCCACAAAGCTCTGGTTGTTTGGAAGTGTGCTTGAGCAAGCTCAGTTATCGATGTGGAAACTGATGTAACTGAGAGACTAGAAAACATAGTTCCTTCCTCCTATCCACTCACTAAACCTCATTTCACTGTCTTGGAAAATACTGGTTTTTCTGCAAAAGATTATGGAAAGAGGGTAAAGTGGATTTAGGACACCACTAGGATCAGCTTGCCTAACATTCAAACATCTTGAAATGGAGCCTTCTACTCCAGAAGTCTGGTGAATTCTGGGCTGGTGCTGCTGTGGGGCAGGGGAAGGTAAAGTGTTGATGTGCTGCTGGTTTTAGTTTCATGTATACAGCTTCTCTCTCATTTAAACACACACACAAATACACATCTTTCAAGATTTATGTGATACACAGAAACATTAATTTCGTCAGGTTGCACAAAAATTTATCCTATGAAGCCAAGTATTTCTACTACTTGCATGAGCTCCCAATAAACAGAAAGTTCCAGCAGATCTATAGTGGCACCTTACCTGAAAAAAATTCCATTGTCCGACTTCATCTCACCCAAAGCTTTCAAAGGATCATAAACAAGGAAGCAAATATTCACACCTTAAGAATTACATTGGATTCCAACCTGCCAGATGAAAATCTTCCATAGCAATGATCCATGCCATCAACAACTGAAAGTTTAGGACCAACCTTGTTTCTGGAAAGGAAAACTTGTTTTCTTATAACAATTTGTGATTGTTTTGCAAATCTACAGATGGTGTTACTGCTGCAGCAGGGCCAAAACACCTTCATTTTGCAAAGCACAACCCAATAAAGTGTCCCCACCATGATGTAAGAGAGAGAACTCTCACTAATCAGCACACATTCTGAAAAAACTCAGCCCAAATTACACGACTAGAAATCTAAATGCAATTCCAGACTCAATATTCTAAATTGAAAGTGACTCCTACAATTATAACTATATTATAACTATCCATGTTTAAAATGATAGGTTGAGTGAACAAGACAAAAGAAGGGCATAGAATGAAATAGAGAGAAACAGAAGAAGGACCCCTGTGTCATAGTAAATCACAGATTTGTCAAATTCAATAATATTCACAGGATGAAAGAATCATTCCTCTTCCTGACCAGAAGCACCAAGCTCAGGTGAGCAAATACCTAGCAGGAGAAGCAGTTGCTCAATTAGCAAAAGTTTAAAAAAGAGAAGAAACAGAGTCTCTCATAGAATTGGAAGCTAGGGAGGACTGGAGGGGCAAAGTTCAGGTCAATGTCAAAAGGCTCATAATTCAGGATTAAGAAGAGGATTTTCTGCTGTTAGGTAGAGATGTGACAACTGACAGAGGAATTGAAGTTCATGTGAGATAGGGCAAGCAAGAGAGAAATTTGAGCTAGAATTATGATACAGATGTGAGAAATGTGATGTAAGGTCTGTTGAGGAGATTTCCAGTAGTGAATTACCAGTAAGTAGCAGTGGAAAGACTTTTTTTTGTGCTGGTGGCTGGAGGTCTACTTTCCCCCTTCTATACTGCCAGAGAGCCCTCTCTGATCACCCCAAAAGGCTCTGCTGCCGCTCCCTGCTCCTGGGGCTGAGCTGCACCACCAGCCCTGACGTGGCACTGCTATGGAGCCTCACTGGGGCCTCGAGCAGGAGCTCAGAGACTGTGTTTGAGCTCCCACACTTGCCCTTGGACCCCACATGAGTGACATTGTTGACCCTGACCTATGGTCTGACTTCTTGGCTTGACCTCAGACCTGCCTCATTGCTATGGATGTGTCTAGAGCCATTGGGCTGCATTTGACCCTGGTGATTGCCAATGGATGTACCCTGCTCTCCTCTCTTCAGTGCTGTGGGGCCAGGAGCCCACTGCCCTGCCCATCCTGCTGCCCTGCCTCAGCCCTGATCCCCAGCTCTCCTGCCCTTGCTGTGCCCAGATGCAGGAAGAGAAAGTCAGCCTGGAGCAGGTTCAGGGCAGTGAGAGGAGCACAAGGGAGACTGACAGGGCTGCTTTGGTCAGCCTGGCAATAGCACAGCTCAGCTGCAGCACAACTGCCTCACTAAATATCTCTAAGGTAAGCAGGCGGAAAAAGGAACAAGCTAAAAAAGCTGGCAGTGTTAGCATGAAAACAAATGTCTTTTGGAAATTAGACACAGATTTCTTAGACCAAAGCAGCCTACTAATGAAAGGCCTGCTAATCAGTGCAGGGGGAGCAGGAATGACAGCTTTTAGATGGAGTTTGAGCAGTTCACAGAAGAGATGATATGACAGGGAGAGCAAGGGCCAGATCCAAGTTCTTTTTTGTGCAATGAACACAGCAATGCTCAGCACATCCCTGGGGCTGGCAGCAGACTAGGGAAAAGGGGATACCTGAGGAAGCCAAACTTTTTTCTCACTTTTCTTTTCACTACAACCTTTGTGCCCTGTTTCTCTGCTCCCTTCTCTACACTGCATATTCCTGGCATTGTGATTCTACTACAGCTGGCTGAGAGGAAGGAGATAGAAGTCCCCATTTATCTTTTTGGTAAATTCCCCCTTGCTTTAAACAATTAATTTGTTTTTAATATTAGTACTACCATGCTTATTTTAGGTGTGCCTGATTAATTCCTTGGTGCTTTACCTGGTGAATACTGAAGTTAATTACAGTCGGTGTGCTCACTGGAATGGACTCTTTTCTCTGCACTGTTCTCTCACAGTGAGCTAAAGAGAAAGCCTAAGCCCATATATGAAATCCTCATTCAAATACTGCATTCAGTCAAGCAGTTTAAAATTGCTTTGAGGGAGGGAGGGAGGAGAGAGGGAGGAGGCTTAGGGGGAGTGTGGTCTTGTACTTGGTGACTGCTGCAAGCTGGAACAGCGCAGAGAAGGAAGGGCCTGTTTTTTGATATTCATAGCAGGGAATTTAATTTAAGGCTGGTGTGTTGCTGGTTGGAAATATGTATTAAATACCCAGATGCAAGAGAAATGGGTACAGAAAACAGCAAAATAAATACAGGATATTGGCTCATCTATGCAGAGCGCTGATTTCCTAAACCTGGCACATTGGGGATTCACTGCCTGCCCTGATTTTGTGTGTCACTGATTTGGCTGGGATCTAAGCACAGAGCTTCACAGTTACTGAACCACCGTCCCAGACCCAGCCAAGGCTGAGCACAAAGCAGGCCTGAACAAACCAGCAGGCAGACTACAAAGGGAAAGCAATTGTTCTGCTTAGCAGCAGCACTGTTTCTGCTATGCTTAGCATAGGAACAAGTTAATTTGGGAGCACAGTCTTTTTAAAAGGAAGCACTCCTCAGCCCAGCATCCCAACGTTTCATGCAGTGTGCTGCCCTTTTAACCATAGATGAGCCCTGAATGTTACTCACAATGTATTTTTTTACTACTCAAGTACTATAAAAGCTTCTGATAAAAATCAGATCTCTTAAACCTCTGCCTGGCATCTTGTTAAAAACTGACATAATGTTTGCCTGTCATCATTGGCTCACAAGGAAGTTTCTGCCATGATTTAATAAGCAAGAAGGATTTTACTGTTAAGACAGAACTAGGAAACTGCAATATCAAAATATTCATACCATTTTTCTCCAGTGCCCTTGGTCTAAAATACTTGGTCTTAATTGACTCTCCACAGAGGTAAAGATTTATTGTGAGTAAAAAATATGCCTAAAAATATAGAGCCTCTAAATGCACGTAAGCTGTCCACAGCTCCATCCATATTAACAGAGGTGTAGAGATCATCAGTGTCCAGAAACGTGCCCCAGAACAAAACATTTAGCAGCTCAAGAGCCGAGAGCAGAGCAAGGAGGGGCATCTGGGCACACAGACTCACCATGCTGAGACCTGCAGTGTCCTGTGGGACCTGAGCAGCCTCAGGGTGCACAGGCTCCCTTGGCACAGAGGATGCAGGGAATTGTCCTGCCAGCAGCACAGCACAGGCACCCGTGTCCTCTCCCCAGGGTGTGTGGGCAGTTCTGTCAGGAAGGAAGAGATTCAACTTTGTCTCTCCTTTGCTGCAGCGACTACCTTCAGATGCTTTCACATTTCCTGGGGGTAGCTAACATAATTTAGAGCCATTTTCAAGCCCCTCTCAGACATTCAGGGCACCCAGCACTAGGCTACCAGAGATGCAGCCTGCACTTATCTCTCACTGCTGGCTTAAGCAGCGTTCTCCTCAGCATGAGCTGCTCCTTTGCTACCCATGGCAAGCTATGCCATAGCTGTGAACCACCATACTTTGTTCTCCTACATTTTTGTGTAACAGCCTGCAAAATGCCACAAAAGGAGAGCAAGCAGCCCCTTGGACCCCCTGTTTCTCACCTGCCAGGGAGCAGGGGACACTGTGGAGATCATGGGGCAAGAGGGGGAGAGCTCCTTCCCTCCTCTATGCAGCAGCAGAGCTCTGAATTCCACTCTGGCCTCATTCAGCAGAGCCAGCAGCTGCACAAGGGCTCTATGAAAGCCCAGAAGCCCAGCCCCACATTCGGTGTTGTGCAGGCAGTGGGGCAGTGCTGCCCTTCAGCCACCCCAGGGGCCATTCCAGAGCCATCAGCTGCAATGGATGGAGCAGAGGCACCGAGCCCTGCTCAGGCACTCAGGGCATGAACAAAATGAGTGCTGAATATAGCACCATCATTCAAATAGCACAGCATTTTAGCACCAGAAATAGTATCTTTCTCTTTTTCTTTCTTTCTTTTTTTTTTTTTTTCAGTGAAACTACTGGCAGAGAAAGATACAACTTAGCATGAAAATAAGTATCAGAATAAGGCCCTAGCTGAATAGTCAGTACTCTGCATAATTCTCTCTTTTTATCCCCTCAGCCTAGATCCTCTCCAAATATTCAGATCAAAATTTGCAAAGTAGCTCCAGCATTTTGGCCATCAAAGTAAAAGCTGGAAAATTTAGATTCTGCATCCATCATATCCCTCTACTTTGAATAAAATCAGCTCTCTGATTTTGCCATCAGGCTAATCATGAAGTCTCTGTCCCTTTCTTTCTTTCAGTCAAAGATCAAAGAGCTGCAAGAGACATACTTACTAGAAAAAAAGAAATACACCATTTTAAGGAAAGCATTCAATTTCCCTTTCTACTTAAATATTTTTTACATGCAACATCTTCACCTTCACTATATGAAAAAGCATAGAAGGGCATATAAGCATATAAGGACAGAGAGAAAACCACAAGTCAGGATAAACTGTGGAATGATATTCCTGCCATTTAATGGCAAAAGTTTGTTTCAAAGATCCCTGCATGATTTACACAGCGTCTACATTTGAATGATGCATTGTTAGACAATAGAGAAGAGCAGTAGAGGGAAGTAGTCTAAAATAATAAGTGAAAATTTAAAATTACAGGCAAAAATACAGAACAGGAGACAAATCCAGCTACACAATTTTCATGTTAACTCTGGGCAGTACAGTAAGAGGGCCAGAATACACTCCTATCAAAAGCAGTAAGGGAACAACCCTTAGAGCCATCTTTCTCAAATCACAGATGAATTCAAATGGGAAGAGGCATGCAACAACAAAAAAAATAGTTGTTAATGCATAAAACTACTGTATGACTTCCAATAGCTGGACTCAAGAACCCTGGTTAAATACTGACTTTCTTTCAGAGTCAATCAGATAATAAGACCCCTTTAGAAGCACAGAATAGTTAAATTCATCACCATAATTTAATTGTAGAAGGTTATTAAAGAGCACTTCGACTCCCCTCCTGCTTCGGCGCTGCTTTTGTGTATTAAACTCAGACTAATCAAATTGCAGATTCCAAGAGTACTGTATTAGTCATCCCCATCCCTTTTAATTTGTTTAATGGCCTCCTTTTTTTCTCCCCCCTCTTGTGTGTGTGTTCTGACTGGCTGTGCAGCGCTTAGGCTCACGACATGTAAATAAAGAATGGATAGGGGAACAGTTCGTCGAAAAGAATAAAGCGTGCCTCCATTCTGAAGTTACATTTGATGTCAGCGTAATTCATGGGACGTGTACTGCAAGCAATGGTGCTTATTATTTCTGCTTAGCTGTCTACAGACACAGGAGGAGAGGGAGAGAGGGAAAAAAAAAAGGAAGAAAGGAAAAGAAAAGAAGTCTGAATTTACACTTACTGCTTCAAAAGCCCTTTTGTGCATCGCCAACTTCTCCTGGCTGAAGATGCAGTATTTTGCCAAAAAGTCGACTGCAAGAGCAGACAAAAAAAGGATAAAATAGCCCATAAAAGAACTCCTTTCCTCACTTTTCCTTAAGAATTTCTGTGAATTGCCATAAAGAGAACTAATTTTTTAGATGTACAACAACACTGGCCACAGACACCTCATCTTGCAGAAATTTCACTTTATGGTTTGCTTCTTGTGTTTTGGCTGTTTTTGTTTGTGGGTTTTCTCTTTTTTCCCCTTGTCTTTCTTATTTGGAAATGTCTTTTCACCTGGCCCAGGGCACAAAGTCAAATTTAGCTGTGAATAGGAGATGTTTAACATGTATAAAGCATAAGAGTTTCATCCTGGTCAGGCAGTAGTCTGGGAGTGTGGTGAGGGCTTGTTATTTGTTTTAAATGTTAAAGAAAAGAACCTCTTCAGACTGAAGATCTGCAGAGCAGTATCCTCCATAGGTTCTCCCAAAGATGCCACTAGAAATTAAATTCCTTTGGTTTCTTCCAGTCCCAGAAAGAGACAGGTATACAAAAAAACTTTTGTCTTTCAGTATTAAGCATCTATATCTCAGAAAAGACAAACCTTTTCCTGCTTCTCTCTCTTACTGAGATCAAGTAGGACATCATTAAAAAACACCACATGGGATTTTGTTTGTTTCCAAGAAGACAGAGTATGAAGCTGGCCTTGCTTCCTCGCACCTAACACAGCATGAGAAACTGCTGGGAGTAGGATGAGAAAATTGGAGGGGAAAGTTAGGTCATGCCACAAACACAGGCTAAGCTCGTGAGTCCTGTGGATGGTACCAGCTACATCCCCTCTGCATTCAAACTCCTCCTAATGTTTATTAGTTCTTTTACAACCTCTTACTCTGTGTCCCAAGACTGCTATTTCTATCACCTCCTCATCACGTTTATAGGAAAGAAACCCTATTTTCACAACAAGGTAAATCGCCAGGAAATTCAGGACCTGATGGGGAAAAAGTCTTGGGTCTCAGCCCTTCCAATTTCTTGTTCATTTAAAATGAGAAGTGGAACACAGAGATAATAATTTGCAAAATTGTGTCTGAAAAAAATGTGACTTATCAGCATTATCATTATCAGTAAAATTATTTTACTGTAAAAAGAGAAGGAGTGATTCACAATGTGGTAGCAATGTGGTATTCTGGCTGGTATCTAAACAAGCTTACAACGTAAATTTCTTGTTTCCTTTTAAAAGAGTACATTTGTCTTCAGGTTCTGTTTTGGGGCATGTGCAAAGAAGGTTCCTATTGGGAGAGAATGTTCATTGTTTATTGCTATGTCCTAAAGGGTACAAAAGGACAAATAAAGATGCCTGAATGCCATTGTTTCTTATCCTATATACTCCAGATGAACCAAATCTATGTGATAAAAACAACAAAAATGTCTTGGCTTTCCATGTCAAAACAGCAGCAGAGATTTCTATTTCAAGCACAAATTGACAGATGCTCCAAGACTGTTGTTATCACATGGTGTTCTTTCTAATTCCAAGCTTAGCTATGATGCTGAAAGCAATGAGAAAACTAATTTCTGGCCAAACTTGTTTTGCACAGGTCTATCTTACTGTCAGCATCTAAAAAAGATTTAAGTCAAAGATATCCAATGCACTAATGGCATAGGTTCCAGAAGAGACTTGTACTGTGCTTAGTATTGAGCATTTCCCCAGGACCCAATACCTGTTTTCGCCACAAAAAAATTTCAGAAGTTGCCCTTTTTTTGTTGTTTTCACACCGACACGGGCTTGGGAGATGTAGGTGTTCCAACCCTCTGGGAAGATCTGCTTTGGCGCCCTCTGGTGATTCTGGAAAACAGAACCATAAAAGAAAAACTGTCATTTTACTTGTAATGAAACCTTAACGTTTCTTCTCACCCAAGTATTTCATAAAAGTGCAGCTCCCCTCGCAACTGAGTGATTAACCAAATTCAGGAAGTAATTAACAATTTCAGGAAGTGAAAGATGGAAGGTCATGTCTCTCCCAGGATGGAGAGGATCAGGAAGGAAAACTTCAGTACTTATTTAAGCATCTTTTAAGGTCAGATTAGGCTCTTAAACCATCTATTCTGCTTTGGTGAATCACAAAAGTCAAAGGATATCATATATTCCTGTGTAACTGGTCCAATTATTTGTACCTAGACAAAGCACAGATTTCAGGAAGACTTTCCTGTTTTCATCTGAAGCTGGCACAATATGGAGAATCCCATGTGGATGTGGGTTCATTATTTCTAAAGCCAGTGTTTGGCTTCCATGATACTTGAGCTTGTTTTAAATTTCAACAAAATCGGTTTTTGCAAGATTAAAGAACCCTTTATATATTATATCCTTCCTGTAAAATTACTTACATGCTGTAGTAAAGATTATGCTCAGAGGAAATTAAATTAAGTATTTCTGTCAAACATTTTTACCATTCCTTAAAAGGTTTTCCAGTGATTTTTGTCCCCCCTAAAAAGACTGGCATCTTTTTAAGACATGGACACCAAAACTGCATGGACAGCCTTACCAGCACCAATGATTTCCTTTTACTTATTATTTTCCTCCAGTATGGTAAAAGATGCAAACAAAGAGCAGTTTTCCATTCTAATCTTGGGCAATAATTTCGACTTTAGGAAACGGATTTTCTCCAGCCATGTTCCTTGTGCATCTGTTTCTCTCTCTTTGTTTATTCTCCCCATCCCCAGGAAGTTTTAAAATCGTTGATCAATTTTGACCGAGTGAGACAGAGGTGTAGAGGGTTGACAGGAATTAAGTACCTACAAGTTTCATGAAAATAGGCAGCAGAGTGGAGGGAGGGAGGGAGGCCCTATTAATTCCCTCATTGAGGGAAAGACCTCAGCATGAGCTCAACCTTTGTTACAGCCTGGAAATCCACACGAGAGAGAAATCCTGGAAAGCAGCCATCATTAGTAGCACCGCTCATGGAACCACCTGTTTAATTAATTATTCTCTGCTGTAAAGAACCGTTTAAAAACAGCTCCATAGCTTTCAATATAAGCTTGCTTGCAGTGCCCCCAGTAGGAGTCACAGAGGCTGAGGTCAGGGGGAGCTGGGCCCCGTGTGCATTGTGCCTCTCATAGTATATACCCTAAAAGGCTGCTAGAAGTCTTTGGGCTTGGCCAGACCCACGTTTGGGTCTGTCATATTTTTCCTGCTGTTGCTCAGCACTTTACAGCAGGAACATTCTTCTGCTCTCCCACCATGGGACTCTGTCTCCTCTCGCTGCCTTTACCAGGAAGGGAGCCCCGAGCGACCACATGCAAAGTCATGCTCAGGCCTTACTCTGTAGCCGCACAGTTTGCACACAGGAGGACATCCTGAGAAAAACCAGCTGCCAAACTCTAAATAAATCCATCTGAGCATGTCTGTACTGAAACAGCATCATGAACAGGTGAGATTTATGGGATGCAGAGAGCAGGCACCCTTCAGGCTGGGCTAATTAGTCATCCTATAACAAATGTGAAGTCATAGAACCACAGAATATCCTGAATTGAAAGGGATCCACAGGGACATCGAGTCCAGCTCCTGCCACTGCACACGACAAGCCCAAGTATTGACTCCCAAGCAGGTAAGTATTCCAGCTTTGCAGAGACACAGTAGCAAGGCTGTAAGTTCCTTGGGTACAGGTAGAATAATGTACTTTCATCCAATGTTGAGAATTAAAAAGGTTGTTTTCATTGAAACCAGAAATAATTCTAACAAAATATTTCAAAGAGGTTTGCAAAACTAGAATTTAATCCCTTCAAGAAAAAAGAAGTAACTAGTACTAGAACAATTTTTAGTTCGATACTTCTAAGACCATACCTCAAAAAGGCACTTGAGAGAAAAACATGCTTTTTTACTAGTGCAAAGAACAGGAAAATTAGTGTTTGGTTCTTTGTTTCCAAGCTGACCACCACGTGTAGCATTTACTCCATGCACACAGTTGTGCCTGTATATCTGCTTTCTGAACTCCTGTGTGCTTCACAGGGTGCACGATCCATGAAAAGAGTTGGAAGTTTCCAGAGGAGAGAACCCAGCAATGGGTGTGAGCAAGGGTAGTGAAGGAAAAGGCCAGGCAAATACAGGAGGGTTCCAGACACACTCAGGGGAACACCCAGGCATGGGGGACACTTGCCTGGGGATCTTGTGGCCCTGCAGAGCTCATGGGCCACGTCAGTTTGGCAGCACACCCTGTTCCTAAGGAAGGGAAAGTGGCTTACTTTGCTTTTGTAAACTGGAACTCTCATACTTGCAGTAAGCTTGTCATATTAAAAGAATATTAAAATTGAAAAGTCAAGTACTTAAAGGCCAGGAAATTATGGAAAATACTACAGTATTACATGCTTAAAGGCCACATCATAATGCAAGAAAGAGCATAAAAGTAAAACTATACAGGAAACTTTAGCCTTGTCATTTCAAAACATTTCAAAGCAAAAGAAAAACTGAGGTAGCCATATCATGAAATCAGTACCAACCTCTATTCCTACCCAGCTCCATGACTTCCATTTACTTTTTAATTACATTTGTTGTCTGTTCTTTAAACTATAAAGAAGATCTTGTAACATTTTATGAACATCAAAAGATGAACCCTCTTAACCTTCCCTGAAAAACACATTTTTTCCCATTTTACAGATAGGGAAACCAAAAGATTAAGTAACATTTCCAAAGCCAGTGAACGCAGTGGTAGCAGACACAGAAATCACTGCTCTTCAGCACTGTGCTTTAACTGGAGACAATGGTCTCCCATGGGATATCTGTGTCAGAGCTTTGAAGGACATCAAAGTACACCAGGCTGTCAATAGAGATAATGGAATAATTGGCAACTGTGTCCAGGATGCTTTTCCTTTCAGGAAAGCTGGATTAGGATCTTCAGCCAATTAAGTAATGCTGTTCACTGGGCAATCATAGATGTTTATAGACACATAGAAAGGAAACTACCAGGGAAAGAAAAACCAGGGGCTCAATTAAATTCTAAAAACAGTATACTGTTTACAAGAAGCTGAAGAAACTTTGCTGGAGTAGAAACTAACTTATGTTGGGGTTTGACCATTAAAACATCAGGGCAGGGAACACAAACCTTCAGGCTCCTGGCAATAATTCTGAATCAACGCACTTGCTTTTCAGAGCCAACCATTTCACATGAAACCAGGGATCAGACTAATATTGTGTAAAAGATATAAACTAAACGTCAAAAGTTTATGCACATGCACACACCTCTCTTTCCAAAAATAAGCCCCTTTTAAAGACCATCAATATTTTGTAAATGCAAAGGGATTCCTTTCTTATCTGCATTTGAAAGACTTAAAAATGTCATGTTTTTAACCAAAATAAGTCCTTTTTTGTACCCTCTTGCAAAAAAAAAATGACAATACATTCAATCAAAAATGCTTTCTAAATGGGGCTGTCCACCACTTTTACAGGCTTTCAATGTTTGCCATGAACTATGGGCAGAGATAGATTTAACACACCACTACTGGCAGACAAAAGCACAGAATAAGTTCAAGAGTCTGTAAAGTTTGTACTCCCATGTTAAACAAGTAAAAGTAAATTAAGGCACACAGCAACACTTTCATATGAAAGAGGAGACCTCTTTTCTGGGTTAAGGGGGTCCAAAGGGCATCTCATTTTACAGGCATCCCCAACAAGCAGTCCTGTAACTTCCAGGTGTGGAATCCATGAGGCATTGTAAATAACTCATTTATTCCCCCTTAAAAAGAAATACACCTTATAAATTTAAGATTCAGACTTTGATCTGAAACTAGTTTCTCCACTCTTCTCCCCCCTCCTTCTTTCTCTCACACATAACACAGAAATCCTAATATTCTGGATGCCTCTTGCTTGGTTACACAAATGTTACCTAGTCTTTGCAAATAAGGGTGTGGATGCCATTGTAACAGCAAGGGACAGCCAGTCCACCATTCCCAAAGCTCTGCCATGAAACAGGAAAGGCCAAGAAGGGAAAAAATCAACTGCATATCACCAAACTCAGCCTCCCTGGGCAATAAATATATAAGTACAATTTCTTCAATAAAGATTGCAAGTAAGAGAAGACTCTCAGTAAAGCCTGATGAAACTGAAGAAGGTGTGTTCTCCTCTCACATGCTCCAAAGATGGGCAGGACAATCTATTTCACAGCACCTTGATAAAACTTGCACATTACCATATTGTGTAGCTCAAACAATGATACCTATTATGAAGAATTGCATTTCTCTCAAGATTCCATTATTTTAGACAGCTTTAATTTTTTAGCACTAGTTTTTCCTTTGCTAGCCCAGCTGCCATGTCTGGTCATGTTTTCCTTTTATAATTTGTCTTTACTTCTGTCAAAGTAGAAGTACCTGTACCTTTCTACACCCTCCTGAAGACTTTCTACTGATTTTGAAAATGTCTGGGTCTAGAACATCAGGCAGTCATTCTGTGTCATGCTTCCCTGGTTAGGCACAAGTTCAAGCAGGATTTACAGAAAGTTACTATGTTTTACCTCATTAGGTCTTACCCTTTCAGAGTGTATTAAAGTTCAATTGCGCTGTAGCTTGATGCCTGGCTTTGCAACTTAGGTTTCTTTCAAGATGCTCTGTCCACAGAGCTGTGGGTCATTAGACACTTTTCAGTTTCTTACCATCAAAAATGCATCAGCAGAAAAAGCCTCAGTGATCCTGCTTTATAAAAACAAACAGGCAACAAAACTCACAACAGATACTCTCATCTTTGGCACTGATGTGAAGGTTTACTAGTGAGTGAGAGAGATTGGAGGTTTAATTCTTCACTTGCATGAACTTTTGGGGTCAGCTGGCAAAATCTTGATCAAATAAATTCTAAGGCAGCGCCTGTCTTGTCAGGACAAAATGGACAAAAAAAGCCTTTTGTTTCTGTGGGACTCAGGCCTTATCAGCTCATTCTGTCACTCATACTTCCTCAGCCCACTTGCAAATCCTCCTGGATTTACTGCAGATGTATGAAGCTTGCTGGAAATAATAGTACAAGCAAAGAGGCTAGTCCAGCTATCGACTCCAAGCTCTTGGTAATACCAATGGGAAATTATTCACACAAAAGGTGCGCTGGGGTGACAAATGAAGAGTGTGCTTTGGCCCTTTGGAGATGCTGGCAGCTTGGACAAAGCTAACACACTAATGCCAAACAGCTCGCTTTATCTGATTACAGACTGAGCATTGCCTCCCCTTCCCGACACCAGCACCCTGCCCACCCCTCACACCAGCCTTTCATGCACACAGGTTGCTTTCTTCTATGCAGTCTAGCATGAAATGGAAATCTACAGTAAGAACTTGTCTAAAAAAGCGTTATTTTCTCCTTGCTTTTCCCAATAGACATCTTTAATGTTTAAATGCAGTAAAATTGAATATTCCTCAACAAAGCAGGAGGAATGTGAGAAGAGATGCATGCCATGTTTTATCACACCTGCTACCCACACTATTGAGACAAGGAAATAATTCTTTTGCCCCCTTTTTAATATCTGAGTTTCTTCCACCTTATTACTGCCTGCCCCTGCCTTTTTCTTTCTTTCTTTCTTTCTTTTTAAAGGTCATAAATATATTTATAATGGGAATCCTACAGACATTGCATGGAAAGACCAGTTTGGTTCTTGGGTCAGCTAGGAAACAGTACAGTACACCAACTACCTCCACCACCATTGTTCTGCCCCCAGAAAAGGAGGCACAATGAAACCAGCACGGGCTGAACCTCCAAAGGCCTGACTGCTCTGGCTCTCCTGTGTGAATCCCACATACTACATTGGGCATGGCAGCAACATCCAAGTGTGCTGGGGAGGACTCTGGAAACTTGCTGACTTCATGAGGCTGAGATCCCTAGTCAAATTGTGGATAATTTCAGTACTTCCAGGATTTCAAGGACTCTTATTTAAAAAATTGTAAGAAACTTTTTGCATGGGCAAATAGTGGTAGGACAAGGGGAAAATACTCTAAACTAAAAGAGGAGAGGTTTAGGTAAGATGTTAGGATTAATTTCCTTACTTGGAAGTGGTGAAGTATTGGAATAGGCTGGCCAGAGAAGCTGTGGATTGTCCTGCCCTAGAAGTGTTCAAGGCTAGATCAAATGGGGCTTTGACTAACCTCATCTAGCAGGTAACACCCCTGTCTATGGCATGGGTGTGGAACTAGATGATGTTTAAGGTCCCTTCCAACCCAACTCAAACCGTTTCTATTCTATTCTATTCTATTCTATTCTATTCTATTCTATTCTATTCTATTCTATTCTATTCTATTCTATTCTATTCTATTCTATTCTATTCTATTCTATTCTTTGGAATTCTGTTCACCTGAAGCTCATAAAGTGCTTTGAGGTAAATTCCCATATTGGAAGACTTAAACCATATCAGAAGCAAAACAACGGCTTCACACTACTGATTTTAAGAAGGGACACAAATGCCACTAACAGCAATAGGAAAAAGGCAGACATGCTCAATGTATAGCCCTTTGGTGTAATTAGGAAAACCCACCTAATTGGTATACTGAGCTTTCATTTCATTTACTTATGTAAACAAAGTCAGGGGGTGATTATGACATGGCTTCCACTGCAACAGCTGTGAATAGAGGTATTAAAAAACAAGCACAAAAGTGAGACATCAGCCAACCAGGAAAATTATTTCCAAGAGTTTTAACAGAAACTGAAGCAGTTCTTTGGCTCCTCATTTCCCAAACACTGAGGAAGCACCAGAGATGGGAGGAGAGCTAATATTGTGCCACTGTTTAAAAAGGGTAAATGGCACGACCCAGGTAATTATAGACCTGTCAGCTTGACATCAAACCCAGGCAAAACAGTGCAGCAGCTGATAAGGGATTTGATTAATAAAGAATGGAAGGAGGGAAATATAATTAATGCCAGTCAACACAGGTTTATGAAAATACATCTTGTCAAAATAACTTGATTTGTTTTCTAGATAAGATTGCTGGTTTGGTTGATATAGGCAATAGACTGGGGACTTCTACTGTCTATTTCTCTTGATAGCACATGAAACTTTTATTAAAACACCAGAATAACACCAAACTATCATGCTACCTATTGAGTGGGTTAAAAACTGGCTGACAGGTCTAAAAATGTCATTACAAATGAACATCTATTGAGTTGTATTTTTGTCCACTCTTATTTAATATCTTTGTCAATAATGCAGAAGAACAACTTGTCTCTAAAGACCACAGAGGATCAATTGACCAGGAGGATGATATATTATTAAGCAGCTTTGCTGCTGATCCAGAGTAATTAGGATCATTTAACTAAAATGTACTGAACAGACTCAAGCACTATCCCTTAATGTCCTGTCAGACAGCCTAGAAGGCAGGGCTTCAAGGATGGTGTCTCTTCCTTATTGCATTATTCAACACATCTACTCAACAAGGACTTCTTCCATCTAAAGCTCCCCAAGCTAGCTAAAGCACCTACCCCATGGCCAACTCAGTTCCACCCACATTGCTCCACAGCTTGTGCAGTTTTCCATGAACACAATACTGGTTTTATTTACCCCTTTACTGAGATTTTTAGGAGTTCATGGCCTGTGTTGCCTCCTGTTCCCAAAAGGAGGCTCATGAATTTTTCTCTGTATGGATGAGGTACAATATCAAAAGACAACAAATTTGTCATGGTCTTGAAAAATCAGAACCTGCATGAGGCCTGGAGCAGTCTGAGGTACTTTAAGGGTATTTTATGTGGGTGATCCTTCAGGTGATGATATGCTCACAGAAGCTGATCTCAGAAATGAGCAGCCCACACAACCTTAATACGATATTGATGTCAATGTCACAGAAAAACTGTCCAAGACCCTCTCTGCAGCCCATTTAAGAGGGGACCAGAGAAAAGCCATGCCATGCTCAGCAGAGCAATTCTCATAACTACATAATTGTTAGAGTTTGTCTTTGTGACACTGAGTGACGATTGCATGAGACATGCTCTGAGAAGCAAAAGAGCAACAGGGCACCCTCCCAGCATGAAGTGAGGAAGCTGCTCCAAGGATCTTCATTTAGTGATATTTTTCACTAGGGCAAGGATGAGGACAGGGCATCCACTGACTTTCACAACTGCCAGAAAGACAATGTTGAGCAAGTGATATCTCAGAGGACAACCTGGAATTTGCCCATCAAATTGAACTGCTTTCAGTTCTGTGTAAGGCAAAAATGGGCTCCTGACATCATAGAAGTAATGTTGCACTCTAACTTGTAAATTCTGTATGGCACCCCACATGCCTCATTGTGGAAACAGATTTATAAGCAGTTACTAAATTTCTGATTTGGACTTCACACAGAAAAAAAGAAAAATAAAGTAACTTTTCTGGTTTATTTTAGGATTCTGTTAGGTATAGTTCTATTTTAGACAATGCAAAAACTTCTTTCTATCAACACTCTTGGCACTGAATAAAACCTAAGCTTTTGTTATATTTTTATGGGTCTGTTATTCTTTGAGAGGTATTTTAATGCATATTGTTGTTTCCATTTTAGCAAGTGTTGCTCATTTTTTCAGAAGCAGATGGTGTTTACTGAATGTTGTTTGTTCCAAAAATAAGCGACATCCAACTGTTCACTTTGGAGGTGTGAAAGAGGAAAGGTCTGATGCATAAACACAGTTTCTCCCTTTTACTTCCCCTTGTTTTTCTTCTGGTGAAAGGAGCTGCCAGTGTCTCCTTACAAGCCTCTAAAACTGAGGAGTTTGTGCTGTCACTCTACCAGAGAGGGCACACAGCTCCAACCAGTGTTGCTGCCAGAGCAAAGCAGTAGCTAACAGCTCCTGGGGTGCCAGCTCAGAGGGCTTTGTTACAGCTTCTTTGCAGCCCACCAAAGGAAGAAAACACTTCTTTCTAGCTGGTGTTAGCAGTCAGACTAAATGAGGGCACGTCATGTTCCCTCTCTGGCCGGTAGAGAGAAGCAGGCTTTTTTTGGTAGCACAAGTAAAATGTCTCTGTTGAATTTAGAGAAAACCTGTAAATACTCAATTCCATCTTATGAGTTCCATGAGCAAATGAGGTTTCCACTCTACTGAACTCCCACTGTGTGTACCTGGGTAGGAACAGCAGGGCAGAGGCTGCACAAAGTCCCAAAGGATGGATTTTCTGTGCACCTACTGTTTTTCAGGACTGGGCTTTACCAGAAAGAGGGACATGTGTCAGGGATGAGAGGACAGATATATTCTGACTCTCATCTAGAAACCTGGAAAAGTACACAAGAGTCACAAGGAGACAGTTCTAGAGTCAGCATTATAAAAAGGATCTGTAACAACCTGAGCAGGGATAGAACTTTGCCAGGATCCCAGACACCAGATCCACACCTGAGGTTTACACTGCAGGGACAGGCCCAGAGCTCCAGGAGTACCAGCTTAATGGGGCTGCACTGTGCTTTCCACACATGCCTGGAAACATCAGTGTCCAGCCCTGCCTTGGTACTTGCACCTCTGCTGTGAGCTCCACCTCATTAATCTTCCTCCTGACCTGAATAAGCCGAGGCTGGTTGCTTTGCTTTGATTAGACAGTTAAAAAGTGTCAATTTTGCCAATCTATCTGGCAGCACACCCTAACATCCTTAGCTAGATGAAGTTTCTTAATGACCCCAGCTGCTTGCCAGCAAACAAGGCTGAGAAGGGATCTAGGAACATCAGCTACTAAACCTTGTCAGACAGGAGAACCTGTGGCATTCCAGAATATATTTTCTGAATAAAGTATTAAAAAAGAGAACCACTGCAGGGTGCCCTATTATGTTTTTAAAACATTCCAAGTTTGCTTAGTGTTTATCCAAAAAATCTAATTATACCTGCAGCTCGATAAGTAAACACAGAAATAGGAGCTCAGTGACTGCTATGCTTTCTTTAAAATGCTGTCTTGAAGGTTCATTATGCTAAACACAAAAGAGAAGGGAATTTCTTGCAATGAACTTATTAAAGGCACATTTTCTACAGAAATTATAATAGCATGATTGCGCAATAGCATATAATTTGCTTTGTTGGCATTTTCAGTGGGAATCTTACCGACAGCAAGTATGGATGGGAAAAGTGGCTGCAGGGCCACCACTTGTGTTGTTAGGAGCTGTATGCAGCGATTCAGGAGGGAGATGCCCCAGCCCAGAAGAGGAGCATTGGCACAATAAGCACAGCTGACAACAGGGGACAAAACCCCAAAACTAATTTTTTGCACTCACACTTATTCCCATGGTAGTAGAAAAGCTGGAATTCCTGGTGGCACTTCAGAAGATTTACATGGCACTGTTATGGTCACTAACAGCAGAACATCTTGTGCTAAGTCTCCAGGTCTACAAATGGGATCCAAACTAGGCACATCTACATGTTTGTGTTTCTGTCAAGGCAGCCAGAAAGGTACAACGTGGAGTTATGTGATGCTAATGTCCTCATGCTTTCTTAATGCCGCAAAAAAGAGCGTAAAGCAGACCTGATACAGGGGGGAAACAAAGTGGCTCAGATGATAATGGCACTGCATGACATATGACTGGCATGCACAAAACTGACCCATTTAAAACAAAATATGACTTTGCATCACAGCCATGGTATTTCTGCACAGCAGGAGGAGTCCTGAAGTCAGTGACACCTTGTCATCCACCCACCAATTGAGGAGAGAGTTTCCAGAGAAGCTACAGGGAGCACATCTCAGTGGGGTTTGAGTTGTGGGGTTTTTCTTGTAGAGGTGCAACCAAATAAAAGGAGCAGCTACCAGAAGAGGTAAATGTGGCCTCAGCTCTCTTCATAGAGAGATCCTTTCCCAGGATTTCCTGGGAGAAGCTTTGAGAGAAGCAGAGAAAGAAGTAAAACAGAATAGAAAAACACCACCTGCAAGATGTTTATATTAACAAGTTATCATAGTTTCTACAACTCCCTAAAAGGTCTCACAAGCCACTGTGAGAAACAAATGTCATTTCTCTCTCTCTGACCAGGCTGCCATCCACAGGTAAACATAAGAATGATAAACCTGAGATCGACCCCTGAAATACCTATTGACTCTAAACAGCAAACAGTTGGATATGAGTTTGTCCCCACATAAGTTAAACATCTGCAGGACACAGATGCAATTTTCCCTGCAAGGCACCAAAAAAGTTCCAGAGCCGTCCAAGCCTTGGCATACATTGCGAGGAAATGGGGCTGCTGAGGTCAGGAACTGCTCTGGGCAGGCTGTGTTTTTCATGCCTGGCCATGGCTGGGCTGAAGGTTACTGGGTGGATTGAAACAATCACAAAAGAAATTTGTCTTTCACCTTTCTAGTCTCTTGAGAGACTTTTATGTGCCACCAGTTTCAGTCTGATGGATGTTTTAACTTTGTCAAACTGTTCCTAGGAATTCTATATTAGTTTGCACTGCCTTTGAAAGTCGGTTGTTATCCTGAAAGCGCAGGAAGTGGGGATTAAGTCCATTAGATGTTGTTTGAACAACTTTCTTTTCACTCAGTGTTGTGACTCTGCAGCTTGCCAGAACATTTCAGCCTCTTTCCAGGAACTGGCACTCCAAGATGAAGCATGGCTGTCTGAAGACCTGGCATCTGTTCTTTTGTAGGTATCACATTGGAAGAATTGGAGAAGAAAACTCGATAGCAGAGGAGAAAGAAACATCCCTGGCACCACCTTATGCAAGTGGAACATGGAGGAGCTGGGTTTCAAAGAAGCCCTCTGCTGTTTGTGGGATTCAGGAGCACAGTACATTATTCAACTGGAAAATGTGACAACCTAATCATCCTGAAGGGTACTATTATTGTCTGCTTAATATGCTTTACAGTCCTGATGAACAGGAAAGGCTGGCTGACAAGTGTAGGATGATGTATCTAATGACTCCATATTACCATGATGGATCAATAAAAGAAATCTAATTTCAGTTTGGGGAAAATACAGACCATACAGCCAACTTTTAAGGCCACAGATTTCAGCAACCTGGACAAATAATTCCAGTTTAGGATAGTCTTATTCATTCACTGCTTATCTTTACTTGTTGCTGCTTAATTTAAATTTGGGACCTAATTCCAGAATCTGTGAAGATTTACACATTACAGAATGAAAATCATGTTTGTTAATCACTGGGTAAAATCAACAAAAATGTTTTGCGTTCTAATCAGATAAAACAGTTCATTTGAAAATTTCTTGGGTCAGGATTATGCATCAATGCAGCTTAAATTGCACATGCAAAAAAAATTATAACTCTCACATGTGTCACTAGTGCAGAATCTGAATTTCTTCTGGGCAATTGCACATGACAATCTAATTATTTTATATATACATATAGATCCAATTGAGTAAAAGGAAGACTTGATCAGGTTTTAAGTGTATTATTTAGTTTTGAAAATAGACCCCCTGTCTCTTCTGCTGTCATGAAAGATATCACTTTACAGAGGACATAACCTTCAGAAGTGTATTTGGGATGATTAAGGGTTATTTGGTAATCACAATCACATCTGAAATATGGCAACAGAGTAGGAAATGGTGCAGGCAGGAGTTTGATTGTAGTGGTGCAAATCTGGGGAATCAAATACAAGCTTAAAATTAAAGTTCACCGTCTTGGAAAGTCGAGATAGTCTGAGCCTTCCTGACTAATGAATTAATATGAATCATAGAAAATAGAATATGCTGAGTTGGAAGGGACACATCAGGATCATTGAGTCCAACTCCTGGCCCTACACAGGACAGTGAAAGACTTGTGCTTCTTCCTCTCACTGCTCTGCACATTGGGGGTTTCTGCAATCCTGGTTGGCAAGCCTATCAAAATCCACACAAAGTCACGAAGGCCTTCTGCAGAATTCAGAAGTCCTACCCGCAACAAAAAACTGTCTTTCTCTTCATGTGAGTCGTAACTGGTTCTTTTACCACTAGGTAACAAAAGGTAAATCATACATAAAGATACAGAACTGTGTCAAATCAGAAAAAAAATTGTTAGAGACTAAGGGGGCATATCTTTTGGCTCTTCCCTGGTTAGAAATTAAGAAAATCAAGATGTTAATAGTTCAAAGTGCTAAGTGTTCATACTTTTCTTATCAAGCTAAGAACTTGCCTACTTCATATTCCCAGCATTGTGGCTACTCTAATTTTCTCCCCAGAAATTTTGTACAATTATCTTGATATGTGTTATTGGAATAATGAATGTGCATGTCCTATTCACAAAAGTCTAGAAGATTCATCTTAGAACCTAAACTGTCTATCAGAAAAAAAATCCATCAGAAAAATCTGTCTAGAGTTTAGCCATATCTCATGAAAAGTTGTGTCTATCCAATTTGTTTTATTTAGCACTTCAATCTGTCCATTAGGAAGTCTTCACCTTGGTGACCATTGTTGGGTGGAGATGAAGGACCTCTGAAACACCCTGGGCACTGTACATGCAAAGAGTCAGCCCAATGTCATTGTTATTTTTGGTTAACTGAAGATTTTCTTCAATAGGAATTAAAAAACTGAGCCAAACAATGAAGGTTGTTGGTTGGTTTACAAGGACCTCAAAGCAAATGCAACAATACAAGGGCCAAGATGATATTTTCTCTTCTAACTACAGCCAAGTGCAATGTTTGTAGCAGTGTGGGAATCACGGACTTTGCTGAATGATTTTAAGAAGTTAAGCACAGAATGCCACTGGACATCTAATCCTTCTAATCCAAAGTTTATGCAATTATTTATTTCAGTGGGTGATTCCCATGAATAAAGTGAGCAGGATTTGGCTCTGGTTATGGATAAGTGAAGAGGACACCCAAGCATAAAATGGCAGCTTAGAATGACAGAGGAGCTCCTAACCCTGGGGAGTCCATTTAAGCCAGCTAGCATGGTTTAGACAAAGCACTAAGAGGGGACACGGTCCCTTTCTGAAAAGAAAGAAAGGAAATTGCCCCTAAAAGAAAAATCCATAATCAGGATGACCATCAATAGAAGAGATTCCCTGTTGGTGAGGTACCTTCTTTCGACTGAGAAAATTCCCCACGTTTGTTGATTCTGATCCAGCTGCCCTAACTTGGATTTGTAACCACCAGATGCATTGCAAACAGCTACGGATATTCTAAAGAAAATCAAATAAAGGCTTTTTTTAGCCCAATAAGTAGCATTCTTGCAGATGGATGCGGAAGACAATCAGTCACAAAATGGATAAAATTGCTGCCCCCCTTCCAAAATATTTAAAGCGCCTGCATCAAATTGCCTTTGGTTTGTATACATATCAGATTATAGAAGACCTGCCTCTTTATAATTTTTCTTAAAAAGGATGGCAGTCTTAGTTCAATAGAGTTAGTGAGACAATCCTTTAAGCTGTGTCAAAATGCCAGTTATCCTAAGATGCCACCCAGATTTGAATAATTTAGAAAGAGACAAAACCAGAAAGGAAGAATCATCCTTTGACTACTTCTGCTTTTGACACGGCTGCCTCCTTCTCCTTTTTACCAAAGCATCTTCGTCTCTCTATCAGTCATGACAAGTGCCAATCAACCCTTCTCTTTCTAAGGTTCTGGGGGGAAAGTGAAACATGAAACATTTTCTAACAATCAGTGACCAAAAGTCCACTATCAGTGTGTGGTCTGGGGGAAGCCAGCCTTTTCCTTTTTCACTTCTAATCTCTGACCCACTATTTACCTCTTCTTTTTTTATATACTTTAATCTCTTTGTTGCTCCAAAGGATCCTAAACAAATTGTAGGTCAGTGTGGATTAGGCTGCTTTGTTACCAATGATTAGTACATTTACTTTTGCTTTAACATCTTCAGCAACAGCTGAATGTCAAAAAGATCCAGCAAGAGTTTGTTTAATCACAACAAAAACTATGCCCACATAGTCTTACAATTGCATTGTCAGTCTCAGCATAAAAAATAGGAGATACAATAGGAGACAGTGACCGTGGACCTGCATTGTTAGCATGTGTTTTCAGAGGTACTATTTCAGTAATTCAGTATTACTACAACCAGATTCACAGTAACCTTCATTAGATCAGGATAAAAATTAAGCTTCAGATATTTGCCTTAGAGTCTGAATTCTTCTCCCATTTGCACAGTAGTTGCACTGGATTCAGAAACAGTTTATGCAGCTTGAAGTTGTAGAAATATATTCAGTAGAGAAGTTATATAAAGTTGCTCAACAATAATACAAACATGAGGATCAGAATTAAAGTCGGGAATTATCAAATACTGGGCTAGTTTCAGAAGAATGTACAAGGATCAGATCTCTTAAAGCAACCAGATGCAGGTAAGTTTTCTTAAACCAGCATTGCATCTGCCCAGCCCGTGTGCAACAGAGCGTATCTTGCTGTGATTTACATGTAGTAGGCCACATAACGATAAAAATGGGCAGAAGAGCCATTTAATTTGAAGTCCCTTGATACTGAAATTGCATCTACATAAATAATCACCTTATATATTAACAAGGCCAGGGTCAGGAAATCTTTGTATGATGCTGTAAGATCACTTTTTTACCCTGTTGCCCCACCTTATCTTCCCACATCAAATTCAAGGGTTTTGCCATCAATTTCAAAGTGGCATTACCAAAATTGACAAAGTTTTTCTTTTAACTGACATTGTTTCTCATGCTCCAAGCACCACCTGAAATATCAGACCTGGCCCTTCTTTGTTCATGTTGCTGACAAGTCCTGCCATTGTCTTCTCACATTTATTTGATGTAGGAAGTGAGAGTCCCAATCTGAATTATCAAATCACTACCTTCCTCTGCACCAAAATGCTCCTGCCTTCTATCACCATGCAAAAACCCTTCTCCTTCAATTTTCTATGGGAAATTTCCCAGAAAAATACTCCTAGTACAAGAAGAAGTTGGAAGTATCTGATATAACTGACAGCTTAGTAAGGTTTCCAGTTGCTTTTAATTTCAGAACTTTAGTTGTTTGAGAGTTTTTTGCCAGTGGTGGTAATGTGATGATATGAAGGTTCATATATCAGAAGTTATTGCTATGTTTCTTTTTAGTGACAGAAAAAATGAAACTCAAAGCCAGGAAAATTTTAGAAATGTTTGAGTGATTTGGAAATTGTAAAAATACACACAAATACACAGAGTCATGTCCAGTATCTTAGAAGAGTCATCCAAATTTGCCCATTATAGCATCTATGAAGTATACTATCTGTATAAATAATCACTATCCTTAAGGCCAGAGAAAGAATGAACGCAGATATGTGTGATATTGGAGAAAAGAAAAATGCAATCATTGGATTATAAACCATCCAAGATCTTTAAAGTCCCCAAACTGAGCAATCAAACCCTCAAAATCAAGTGCTATTTGCTTCATTGAGCAATCTGTGAATGTGTAATAAAGACAAACGGAGAGATCAGATGAATAAAACCCAACAGCAAGCATGAGCAGATAAGAAAAGTGACTAGAACCCAGGGATAAACCAGGAGTTTATCAAGGGAATCAGAACTGTTTGTTATCAGACATTCAGGCTGGTACACTTTAACGAGAATGTAAATACAATATATAAAAATTAAGAAGGCCTTAAGGAAACAATCCTCGCCTTACTGTACCATCCTGAGTTGTAGGCAATTCTGCAGAAAAGTGAGTGTCTCAGCTCTCCAGTGTGGATTCAGTCTCGTGAAAACGTGTCAAAAATATTACAATAAATGAGACTGAGCAAGTACTAAGATATTTTTATAATATAGTTTTCTAAATATTAACAAATTGATCAGCAAAAGTAACCAAGCCCTTATATTAGCATAATGGTCTTTACTTTTCATATTCTAATCAAAATATGTGAAAAAAGATTTGACAATAAGATCAGTGGAATAACTGGGTTTTCCTTTAAAACCATGCTTAACATTTAAAATGTCTTTTAAAAGGCTTATTTTTAATTTTTATTTATATATATAAGCATCTCTGAGAAAGGAAAATGAAACCATATTTTAAAAACCCTGTTGTCTGAATGCTTTGTCAGATTTTGCACATAACAAGAGTTTTTCTAGTGAAGTGATGGACACAGTGCAATTTTAGCTCAGACTAAGGCCCCAAAAGTTTTGCCACCCTTTGCCCAGTGAGCCATGGGGAGGCAGACCCAAGAGCAAGGACCAAGTGTGTGTTGCCTGAGTGGCTCCAGGGCCACTTCTCTCCCCAGCCACTGCAAAGGGCTTTGCAAGCCATTTGAAGGCAGTTTGCCAGCAGTTGCAATAAAGACCAAATCCTTTGCACAATGGAAAGCTAATTTTAGAAGTTATTCCTGCAGATTGCAATCACCTGCCATAAACTTGTATGTAACTCACTGTTGCTTTATTCCCATTGATGGGAGCCAATCTGCCTCTCCCTCCTGCAAAGCCCTCAAATATGAGCTATGGGACACGAGAGTCTGGCTGTAAGGGCATAGTTGGATAGACAAACCACAAGTTGCATCATAAATTTGGGTTCAGACCCGAAACAAGCATATGAGGGTGCCCCTCACACTGAAACACCTCCTTGCAGGCTGCATCATTTCCGTCACCTCACTTCCATTACTTTTCTTCCCCCAGTCTGGTCAGCTTTTGCAGTGTATTTTGCCCTGCTGCTGCTAGAGGAAATGAAAATATTACATTTAGGGGTCTTGGCTCCTACATAAAATCCTTTAAAATTTAAAAAAATTTGTGACTGAGAGAAAGGGTCTTTACCTCCCTACAGTAAAAGACATTGAGGATAAATACCTATGACTATTTGATGATTCTGAAAAGTCTAAAGAAATATTAAATAAGATATTGATAAAGAGCAGCAAGTACCATCATTTGCAAAACAAGCTGTACTTTCAAGTCAAGTCACTTTATTCAGGTAAAAATGCAGGAAACTGAAAATGCTGTACTTTTGAATGTGAGAACTCACAAGGGATCTCAGGGGGAAAATTATAATCTGTATCTTTTTCTGCTGCTGAGGCATTTTAAAAGAGCTCATGTTCAGGTTGCAGTTGACTGTTTGGTCTTCAGACAGGAAAAGCTTCCCAAAAAGTCACAAAGGTATAAAGACATTACCTGTGAAGACTGAGATAACCCAAGTGGTCTGTTTGCTGGAAGTGCATGTTCATCCCCTTGGCAAACCAGAAGAAGAATGGCTAATTTAACAATCTTAGGTGAGGTTTTAAGCCTGTTTTGAGGCTAAGACCTTTGAGATGTTGGAAGAGCATCATCTCCTCTATATGAGCTCTATGCCTTATGCATAAGGAGGATTTCAAAAGTTCTTAAAGCAAGTATGTACATAAGTAACCCTGGTTTAGCTGCAAAACATTTACTGATCAGACTTTCCTGAGTCGCTGTCTATAGTAATTAACATTTTGAGACTATTTTCTGCCAACTATAGCTCATAAATTATTGTGATTAGATTGGCAAATTATAGAACATGTACAGACCTTTCATAAATAAAATACCACTGATGTCTTCACTCTAACTGTTGTGTAACTCTAGCCTCACATGTCCAGCAGTAGCTGTGCTAAAACACTGTAAGTCAGTTTAGCAGTTCCATTCACACACTGACAGACTCTGTGACAAACAGTCAGTTCTAGAAAGAGTAATTTGGACAGGGTCACATACAGAAATATCCGATACCATGCAGAGGAAACAGTCATGCTGTTATTTCTGCTCCCAACCCCACAACAATATATTATTCTGCTACATAGATAAATGTTCTTTTTGTGGTCCAATTTGCTGTAAAACCTCAAGAAAAAAAAGGAAAACTTTAGCCAGTTAGCGAAGATAATTTGAAGACTTTTAAACAGAGGACTTTATAATGTAGTTCAGTGTAATGACATGAAAAAAAGTTCAATGCTGGGCAACTTTGCAAGAGAGGGTGAAGACTGAAGACTGCTTCTGACAATAACACTGATACTTGGCTGCTAAATTTTGTTTTCAGTGACATTCTGGAGATGTGAGCTACAGGCACAGGGTTGCCACTTTCCTTTGCTTCCTTTCCTATGTTTCCTGTCAAAGCAGTGCTGGAATAGTTCACTCCAGAGCCTGGGGCTGGCTGTGGGTTGAAGCAAAGCTGGTGGTACTGGGTGACCTCAGCCCTGCTGCAGGCAGCTGGACAACAACACAGCTCTGTGTGTTTCAGTGTAGTAGGAAATACCAGGGATAGGAAGTGCACACATAAAATATTCACTTGACTAAGGCATAAATATTCCAGAGCATCTGAAGAGATGCAAAATTATTTGACAGTTGGGGCTCCACACAATTTTCAGTGTCTTTCACTACAATTGAGGGGTAGGAGCTGCTTCACCACATTAAAAGAAATCCTAAGACTCCACACAGGTGGAATGGTTTGATGGGCTCTGAGGAGAAGGCGATCCTCACAGGAGGTCTAACTGAGCACCCCACGAATCCTGCACAGCAGGAAAAAAAAGAATAACCTGCAGTTATTCACCTGGATTACTGTAGGCAGAATGGGAAAGTACATAACCTATAAATTATTCTAATATAATCACAAATGCTTTCACCACATATTTTCAGATTCAAAAATTGTTCATATGTTGATATTACAGTTGAATATCTGGTTTTTGATTTACATGGTTACTTCAGATATTAGTGAAACAAAGCCAATCTAAACTTTAATAGTATGCTCATTTTTATGATTAATTCAATTTGTATATCATTTGCCAAAAAGCACAAATGGCCAGACAAAATAACACAAAGGAAAAACTGCTGATGTGCATCACTTCGGGATGACACCAAACCTGCATATTGCCATTCCTCCTGAAATTCCATCAGCAAGAAACAGAAAAAAAAAAAATCACTACATTGTCCTTAACCAGATAAAACAGCCAACATTTGCAACTTTTAAATCTCAACACAAGGTGGAATCACACTTTTAAGGGACTGCTTAAGCCTTAAAACCTGATTTCTAAGCCTGCTTGAGACAGGAAAGAAGCACCCTCCCAGATATTTCTGGAAAAGGAGCAAATAGCTATTTTCAGAGCAAACATGTTGCTGTCATTGTGTCACTGACCCTCACCTGATATGGACATGACAGACTAATTCACAAATCCTCCAGTTTAACGATAATGGTAATAGGTCACTTGGCATGTTCCATGAAGCTCTCCTAATTTAGATGTTCTTGTCCTATTTATGGTTTAAATAGGACCAGTTTCTCCTTGTTCCAGACACCCAGTGCCTTCCAGGCTGATGGGACCAGTTGATACTACCTGGAATGTCTCACGGGGTTTTCTCTCGGACTACATTTGGGTCTTTGTGTGGAAGATAGCATAACCCTGAATCTGAGTATTTTCCTTTTCCAGTAGATAAATGTTGTCAGTCCTTTAACATCTGCCCAGACACACATATTTCTCCTGCGCTTGGGTTGGTACTGCTCATACTACTGGGAGAAAAGCTTTGCTGGGATCTTGGGAGGGGACCACTCCATTTTTCTGCTTCCCTTCGCAAGCATAAAGTTCTTTATAAGAATATCTTGGATTTACCCAATAGTTAGAATCCTAGAACATCCTGAGTTGAAGGGATCTGCAAAGATCATTGAGTCCAACTCCTGGCCTTGATCAGGACACTCATGAAACTGACCTTTGGCAGCTGAATGCTCTATGGTTGGCATTATTCATAAGACAGAGCCAAGTTAAATATGGAAGTATGACAAAAATCTCCTACTACAAATTATCAAACCACTTTATGCAATCCCAATGAAAGATGAATGTTCCATACATACTAAAATGAGAGGTTGCTGGGAGACTGAGGACTCTAAAGTTCTCTGATTTCTGATAATATACTGGTTCAATAAACATTTATCAAAATTATAGGTCCAGCCCATAAAGTAATTAAAACAACAGAATCTTCCTGGAGAAGATCAGCAGGACAGGGACAAAGTAATTCTCATACGTATTTTTAAAAATGTATTATGGATCTTTAACCTTTTTAAAGGTTCTGATGAAACACAGCACAAGGCTTTTGTGCTCCTTAGACTTTAATTTTGAGAGGTGGAACGCTTTCTAAAAGCAATGCAAAATACAGTAATGAATTCTATGTTACTTTTTCAAGGTTTTGATAAATTTGAGAGGGAAAAACCCCAGCAAAATATCGTTTCAAGTGCTGATTGCTAGGTTCTATTTCAGACTCAGTGCATTGCACAGATTGCATCTACTTACAGTCTATGCAGCCCCACACAGCATGTGCAACTTCCATAAAAAACAGGAGTGCTCCAAGGGACCCAAAAGTGTTTCCATCACCACAACACTCTTCCCAGAGGCTTTCACCTTGGTGACAATTAGATGTAGGAGCCAAACACAACACAAATATCTGCAGTGACAGCAAGCAGAGAACACTGTTGCTTGCGGTCAAAAAGTTCACACAACTACAGCTCAGGTGTCAGGAAAAATGTTGGAAGACCTGAGCTTATAACCCCTCCATGGGCTGCTCTGATCCCATCTCATCCCATCTTTTTGGTGTTAGCAATCCTGTTCCATGTAACACACTCTCTTATTTCGTTCCACTTTTTAATTATGGCAGCAAAGGTTCACCCCTGAATTAAATGTAGTTAAGAAAGCTTCCCACCATCGTGAAAAAGAACCCCTCCATGTTTTGTATCTTTAATATGGTTAATTTGCAGGGTCCTTTAAGAGCAGCTGCCAGTTTCATGTGTCCAACGACTGCCACACAAAAGAGAATGTGGCAGCGAGCTGTGAGTTTTGCTGACACAGCACACTGTTTCAATTAAAAACAAGAAATAGAAGGAGCAGTTTGAGAAACCCAACACTAGCTGTTACCTTTAGAAATCTAAACTTAACAAAATTAAGGTGAGCATATGTATCACCTTTTTAAAAAAAAATACTGTTAGATGCTGCTGGAGATGCAGGTGATCAGTAAGTCCTTTTGAGGAAACCTCTGTTACAAAGGAGAAGAGAGGAAGATGGAGAAGGTGCCATTTTTTTATCACTATAGTAAACACCTAATGCACCGTAAACAGATCAAGTCATGCACTAAAACATGAAGAAGCTCTTTTTTAATCATCTGAATAGAAATTTAATATCCTTGCATTTTCTAAGTAAGGCAGCTTGCCCAAGCAACCAGATACACAAAGCCTTATGCATTTATTCTGCCTTTGTGGCTACTGAACAAAGCTTCTAAGTCATAAGCATTAAGGTTGGTATTTACTAAGAAGTTGGACACGAGGACTCATTAGGAATATTAGGGTATTCTAACACATAAGGAAACTTGAGAAATCAAATAGCCATATATACAGTATGACACACAAAAAAAGTCTATGTGTATTCCCAGTTTTTTTTTTTTTTCTCCTTGATTCTGAGGTCCAACAGCCAGAAACAACTCCCCAGACCAGCCCCAGCTGTGGAATGCTGAGCAAGAGCAGCACAGTCCTAGGTCATGCTGTGAGGAGTTGAGTACTCTGATTTGTGGGGGGATGATGTACTACAGAAAGCCTCTGCTACCAAATCGGCCCATAGTTACTGAGTGCTATGGCAAGAACAGGAGAACATTCAAAAATCCCAACCACTACAGCCCAGGAGACATTTGAAGTTCAGTGGTTCTGTCTAAGTATTAAAGTGGTGTCATTTGTCAGGCTCCAGGAGCCCACAGAACTTGGCCCTGGCTCCTTTTAAGGCATGGTTTCAGAAGTTAAGAGAACTGTTACTGTGATCAGTATGCTTTGGTTTTCTTCTCCTTTTCTGCTCTCTTGGGAGGAAGAGTGGCCTCTGTCAAACATCAAGGTCACATAAATGTAGCAAAAGTCTAGCCTGAAAGAATGAAAACCAATTTTCTAGACAGGACAGAATAGCAATAAAAAGGCTTGTATTCAAGATACTAGCAGAGCTCTTATGTTACAACAGCAAGACAGCCCTCCACCAACTTTTGGCACTGCTGATTGCACCACTGCAAGTGCTACAACAGGAAAATATCTTCCAAGAAATCTTCCAAATATACAGGTACCCTCTCAGAACCCCAGGGATAAAGGCAGAACCAGATCTGCAGATCTCCAGGAGGTAGCAAATGTTTCTAATGCTCAGCACTCCACGACTAATTAGAAACCCATTTATGTGACAGCTATAGAATTAGTTCTGCAGTAGAAAACCCTCCTTTTGGGCAGAAAACAAAACAGAACCTCAGCTGCAGACTTGGCAAAGGAAAAAAAAAAAGGAAATTCCTAATCAGAATGTCAATATGAAGAATTCTTTCAGAGACAGATATCAGACTTAGCCTCCAGACCAAACAGCTCTTGTGGATGGCATTTCAGTAGGCAAATGTGACTTTCTGTGCTAAAATCCTTCCCAACATGCTCTTTCAATTAACAGCTTTGCTTAAAGTACTTTGTTGTCACTACTGTAGTTCTCTGTTGCCACATTCAAAAAAAAAAAAAAGAAAAATTTTGTCTGACTGCAAGAGCTCTCAGAAGAAAGGGGGAGATGGGCCATTTCCCAACCCAAAGACTTTTGTCTGGCACAGAGGATCCTAAATTCAAGTGTCTGCTTTGAGATGGAAGCGTTTTGTCTTTCAATGATTTGAGCAGCTCTGCATGGTCCATCTCTGTACAATGTACTTCTATAGGGTCCCCCTTCACCTGCACCACTTGAATATGTACATATCCTCATAGTCTTGCCACTTTTCTTTCACTGAGTGTTTCTACCCCCTCTTTGTTTTTCTCATTAATTTTAGAGCTCTCAAGAAAGAATTACCTTTAGCAACAGATCCTAAGAGAGTGGGTTGTTGATATGGATTCCTAACGATCATAGATAATAAAGTATTCCTTAATGGAACATAAGCTGGCTTTGTCAATCACGATACTGCCATATGCAGCTGCATTGTCCTAATATCTTAAATGCTCTCGGCCAAATACAAGGACCTATCTAGTGCCTGTGTGTGTCTTTGATAACTGTTCATACAGACAATGCAGAAGGAAGGGATACATTTAACTATTTTACAGATGGGAAGTGAGGCTAAGAGAAGACAGAACAGTCCCAGGGGAGCAGTGGTACCACAGAGAACTGGTTTCCACACCTCTGGCTAATTAATGCTTTAAGCAAAGAATCCCCTTTCCATGCCAGCAGGAATACGACATCCTGCATTCTAGCAGTTATGCATTTTGTTACCAGTGAGGTTTGTAAAATGCAAATTTCTGGTAAAACACATGACCTTTCCTTTCATATTTGTGAATAAGATTTTATTTATCCTGTTTATTAATAGATCCCGATGTTCTCTTCATATTCTGACTCATAGATACAGCTTTCCCTTAATAGCTTACTTGTGCTTTAAGGCCATAATCTATTCTTCAGAAAGTTAATGTACATACGCACACCCACATTGATATATGTGGGTGCAAATCCATATATAAATATACACACTTGTGTATATATGTGACAGATGTATGTATCATATGGAGCAGATGCAAATGAACATGGAGTTTTGATTCGTCTCCCACTTTGTTTGCCAATAGGGAATTACTGAGACATAGCAGTTTCATGACTTGAAAGATGAGATCACGATACTGCTATTTCTGCACTTCCAAGGAGAGTGCAGGTGTTTCAAAGCATTTATGAAATTGTGTGATTGACTCATATAGAAATCTATTGACAATAAGTTGAACCTTTGCAGCTAGGCTGTAAAAGATTTGATTATAGTAACAATAGTCACCGTCATGAATGTCATAAATCTTAAGAGAAAGGACACATATGTCACATATAATGCATGAAAAAGTTGTCCTTTTATCATGGATAACTTACCATTGTGTAGATACTCTGCTGATCAACTACTGCATTATTTGAATAAGTATCTGATGTCTTGTTTTCTTTCAAGGAGGCAGGTGCAGGATGAAGCAGGGAAGCCTGCCAAGATAGATGATAAATTGCCACTTGGTGCTGGGGACCAGTGCTTAACGTTAATGCAATGCTGCCAGGAATTAAGCAGTAGAGTAATAAGAAACTAGGAAGAAAATAACTTCTCATTCCCATTAAAAAGCTCAGCTCCATTTTCTTTCTTGATTATAATTTCTAGTACATCTAAAACAAAACATTGCTATTGCCTCATTACAAACAAAACATAATATAATTGGAAAACATCCTATGACTGACAAGCCATTGAACTATATAATAGTGATACCAGTTGCTTTTTTTCTGGGGGAGTAATCTTGAAGCTTAAAAGTTCAAATTATAAAGAAAAAGAATTGCAAAGAAGTATGATTTTGAAACGACACCCCTACCCACTTTAGCAAGTGCTATTCGCTGGCTGAACTGCCTCATTCAGTTAGTAGATCATGGCATAGTCAGAAGTGACAGAGGGTCCAGAATTTCCCAAGTTTCCTTGCCTACTGTTTATCCCTTATTGGACTGAATTTGGCCTACTATGAGATAAATTTTTAAAGAATTTCATGGGATTAGTTGTATGAGAAACAAAGAGAAGCCTTATAGCAGAATTGAAATTGGGTACCTACAGGTGAGTAAAATATTTCGCAAAATGCTGATTGAGTGAGAAGCTTGTCATTAATGCTGACAAAAAATGAAGTGATTAATGAAAAAGGGGTTCTTAGACCCATCAGACTTCACACTTTCCCAAGCCAGCAAATAAAAGTAAAAGAAATACACATTTTATTTGTCCTTTCTATGTACAATAGAATATGTGGGGAAAATATAAGTTTATAAACACTTTATATCCTGAAAACTTTGACTTCGGAGACAGCTAAGGGCAAGTTACTGTGAAAGAGAGGCAGTGATATTCTGCTAGCATTTGGCTTCCCAGGAACAAACTCTGGTAAGAACAAGGGTGCTCTTTGCAGGTTGAAGTAATTCTTCTCTTTTGGTGTGTTCTTTCCTAGGTAAGCAGGTAATAGATATTCTGAAAGATAACTGGAAGACTTGGCCTTGGAAAGATGCCTGGTTTAGTTGGTCTTGGCAGTGCTGCAGGATCAGGCAAACACATATAACCACAGACCCTTTTCAGATAGTAAAATAGGATTAAACACATTTTAAACATGCTATGCTGCATTGTCCCCCATGATTTGGGAACAAAACTAGTCCTGCTCATATAAACCAGTTCAAGAATAAACCCTGTTCAAACCAGGTATTTTAAAAATAATCTGTGCTTTGCTAGCTATGGAAAATACAGGCCTTGGATTCTCTGACTCCTTTGCATAGAATTAAAGAACAATATAGATGTCACTCTAGGACATCCAACCCCAATCTTATCCACGTCATAGGTACTAGAGAAACCCATATCAGCACTTTACTGAAATGCTGACACAAAAATTAACTAAGGTTTTTTTCAACATTCATCCATCAGAAAAATTAAAACTAAATTGAACAACAGATGATCAATGTTATTCCTCTTCCTGCACCACAATAACTTACAGTAATATGTACATTTTGTAATTGGGCCATAAGTCAAATATTTCATCATCAGGAGTCTTCCTCTTGATGGAGGAAACCTACCTTAAAGCTATCAAGATGAAAACCATTTAAGAAACATTTTTTTTAAAGCTTGCACAAGATCTATATTCTCATCTGTATTATGTCCAGAAAAGTGCATGACATTCAGAATGGAGGCTGAAAAGCTGTGTGCTATTTAATCTCATCTGCATTTCCTCCAGGAGTATGCATCATTCCAGCAAAGCTGAGGCACAGAAAGATAGCTCACCACTTAGATGTTCATTTTTCAAGTTGCACATTCCTATGAAACAATTCATTAGCAGGTGTAGATTATGTCCCAGTTTTACTTGTTACACATGCAGTTAATTTTACCAAAGTAAATTTCCTCTTTGCAGACGTGACTATGTCATTATTAGTTCCTTTTCTCCCACAGTGTACATAACAGGAAATCAAACCCAGCAAAAACTCTTAAATTTCATTTCAAGACAATATGCTATAATTTAGACAAGGGAGAGAGTAAAGCTGTAGCAATTCTGAGGAAAATTGTGTCTGTGCCTGAAATTAATGTAACTAACTGATCCTGGGAGCTGTAATGGCACCATGAAAGAGCTCACTCATCACCACAGGAGAAGCACAAGTGCTGAGTTAATAACCAAATTCCTTTCTCATTTACATTCTAACACCTTCATAATGCCATGACTTACACACAACCAAGGAAAGCACTGGTTCTTGCAAACACAGCCTGGAGGATGGCATTTCAGTGCTTCCAGAGGAAGGAGTTCCCAAGCTCAGAATTTCCAGTTTATGTGCCTTGATATCATGGTATCTAGAATTAATATAAATACACATTCCAAATGATTTTGCATCCTCAGCCACTGAGGCGTTACCCTTGACCAGAGGGATTATATAAGGGAGCAACAGGGTGCCCTTCAGGACTGGCTCTGTAAGAGCTTCACTAAAAGGAAGATCTGAGATCTGTGAAAACATTCTTGACCTCTGTAGATTGGTACAGTTCACATAGGTAATTTGTGAATCCTGCCAGATAGTTGGATTTAGCATATTTACAGGCAAATGTTTTAATTGCTGTCCAATTGAAGATTAGATTTATTTCAAAGTAATGTCCCATTGATGTGTCTTCCTGCCATTTATGTTCAACAGTAGATTACAGGCAGTCGGTTCAATAATATTTTCCTCTTATATCCTGCAAGATCTTTGGAAATTTTTCTTTCTTCCTAAATCATTTTAATTATACTTTTCTAGCATAATTTTTCCTGTTTCTGGTGCTCCCGTAGAGAACGTTGATGTTATCCATTCATGTGTTCATTGTTGCAACCATAACCAATACTCAAAACTCAATTCATAAAGGGTAAACAATGCTATTTGTTATGTTGACATTTTCTGAAGGGCTAAAGTTATTTGCTGGGGTTTTTTTTGTGAATAGTTAAGACAATTCCTAAGAAGTATCTCTTCTGTTCTGACTTCTTAAGAGAAAAAGAAAGAAAAAATGCCACAATATTAAATTACAGTAAACCAGGAGTTGAAGCATACATATGAAATATTTATAAACATAAAATAAAACATTCAGATTTTCCAGTGCCTTTTTGTATGTGTATTCCTCTTTTTTGTAGTAATTGCAATACTCCTCTAAAATGCCTTCTGTGATCCTTTTCTCTACAATCAACATCACCAAATGAATTTCAGTTGAAGTCTGAAATGCTTTTATACTGCTGTAGTACTATAGATAATAATAACCCAATAAACACCTCATTTCCATTGCAACCAAATAAACCCTACAGATATATATAAAAGCACTAGTAATTTAGTGTTATTTCACTCTAATCTTCCCCAAGGGTATCTATTAATAAGAACTTCAACCCCGCAGCCAGGGCATAACAGTCATGTTCCAAGATCAGGTGACCCAGACCAGCATTCATTGAAATGAATGACATTATTAATCTAAGTCTTAGTTAAATAATAAAAATCTTGATTCCTTCAATTTGCTATTAGTTACCCTACTAATACTAGTGGTCATCCTCAACACCTCAAGGCTTCAAACAGGCAGATTAAACCCAAGCCAAGTGATTGGTTTGAATTCTTAGTCAAGGAAGATGAACAAAAAATCCTGAAACAGCAAACTGTACATAAACTAGACTCAGTGGAAAGAGAAAGCAGCAGCTGCTTGTCTATTGGCTTTCATATTCAAGTCTGGGAAACCTGAAAAGAAACACATAAAGGAAAAGTGATGGGCAGCATCTATTGTGCATCTAACTTAAAATACATTATGTTGATATTTCTCATGGAAGTAGAATCAAAAAATTTTATTGCAGAGATCCATACGAGGATGGACCTTGTTTTGACATCATCAAATATTTCATGGTTATAGTTTATATTTCCTTTTTTCTTATCTTGTGTCATAAATTACAAAATACAGATAAGAAAGAAAACGTGGAACAAAGTAATTGGAACTTGAAAAGAAAAAAATCACTTCAGAACTTTTGTTAAATATTGTGATAAAAGCAGTATGATTTTGGGAAACATACTGTTTTTCTAAAATCAGTATTTTGTAAAAGGAAAATACATCAAAGCAAGAAACAGCTCAAATAGAAAGAGCAAAGTCATTCAGAAACATTTTAGAAACCATCTAAATCCTACATAAAATATTTCATCCAGAATTAAAGGAACTTTGAGTAGCCTCTGTGCATCATATCTTTCAATTAATCTTTAAATTCCTATGTGGGATAAATCCCCCATAAATGAAAAACCTCAATGGTTAAACATCATCATTATGATAGAGTAGAGTAGAATAGAAATAGAAATGGAATAGGAAAATGGAATGGAATGGAATGGAATGGAATGGAATGGAATGGAATGGAATGGAATGGAATGGAATGGAATGGAATGGAATGGAATGGGGTAGAGTAGAGTAGAGTAGAATAGAGTAGGGTAGAGTAGAGTAGAATTGAATGATTTTCATCTGAAAGGGTCTTAGAACTATTGTCAACTGCTTGACTTTGTAGTGGATTCTTTCCCATCCCATAAGCCTGGAATGGTCCTGAGCATCAAACAAGGAAAAAGTGCTATATCTCACATTATATTACTCTAAAGAAGCTGCATCAATGTATTGTTATTTTGCCAGACAGGGGAAACTATTCCTGTGACAAAGGCAAGCCCAACATGGCTTTCTTGCTGTGATCCAAATTTTAGCAAATTGGTGGAAAGATTCCGAGTTGATGTTACATGTTTTTTCATCAGTAGATTCCTCACAGATTATTCCACACTCAACACTTCTAGGATAATGTAAAATGCTATCGGGTGGCAGCTGCACCTTGTAGTGAGGACTTGGGAGTCCAGCTGATTACCTGGAGAGCAGCCACAGCTTTTCTCAGTGGTGGGAACACTTGGCTTGGCCTTAGCCAGCCTTGGGTGAGCGTCTTGTTCATATTGCGCTGGCTCACAGGATTAACGTGGGAATTAGCACAGTCAGCTCTCATATGAGCAGCATTATGTTCTCCAATTTGCATAGTCTCCCCATGCTTGCAACACGATACCAACCCTGACAGTAGGAGCCTATGTGCTTGGAGCAGAAGGTACAGCGCTCTATCTCCAGTGACAACCATGACGTCTATATGGCATGGGCAAGCAGAACACTTGACAACCATGAAGTTTGTATAGCCTGTGAATTGTTACAGTGGACATATTTTGAGACATCAGCAGCCTGTGAGAACTCTGCATATTTTCCTACTAGACCTGATCAAAAGAGCAACCACCTTCATTTTGTTTATGAGAACCCTATAGAAATTTCAGATACTGATCAAATAATAAATACCCATCGCACTGATGAGCATAACAAGGACTCTGCCATGCTTACACTAGAGTCCTGTGAAAAAGGCGTGGGTTCCCCTTCAATCTATTCAGCTATGCAATGTCCTCAAATGGTGAAAGGGAAACCATAAAACTGAATGTGATGCACATCATCCCAAGAAATTCATGCCCTGTGAGCCCCTTGGCAAAATTCTCCCAGCTTCAGAAATGCTCTACTTTGCAAAAGAGCCTGATGCAATTTAACATTGGATCTGCTTGGTTCTTCCTGGAA
Organism: Taeniopygia guttata; assembly: GCF_048771995.1. Lineage (NCBI taxonomy): Eukaryota > Metazoa > Chordata > Aves > Passeriformes > Estrildidae > Taeniopygia > Taeniopygia guttata. The sequence continues at coordinate 53,568,293 of NC_133025.1, read as the reverse complement.
CAATGTCAAATCTCCTGAGGTGAGAGCTTCCCATGACACACTCCAATTAGAGTTGGTGCCAGTAAATAGGCCTCTTGTTCAAACCATCCAACAATCTTCATGAGAACTTGTTCTTAGCTGCCTATAGAAAACTACAATAGATAACTACAAAAATCAGTTTAGAAATTTCTGGTGTTGTGAATATATTTTCTACTGTTTAGAGATAAGTACTTTCAACCAGTATGATAACCAAATAACCAGAGACTATGGTAACAGGTGAGCATAGAACAGATGGCAAAAATACTGTGTTTTCAGCTAAGAATAGCTAATAAAACAGGTTTTGTATCTTGTTTGTATGAGTGATTTACAAAAGAAAGAGTTCCAATGTAAACGGAATTACGTGAAGAAAAGGTAACTGTAGAGGCTGAAAATTACAATCATCCCTAAGAAGTACTTTTGCAGTCAAGTGTAACAATTACTAGCACCTTTCTATAGCAGCAGACTGAATTTCAAACAATGTTTCAGCCATCTATTTCAGAACCATTATCTCAAATGCTTAAGTACTGCTGTAGAACTCTTTTCAGTACTAGTAGAGGTATCTGCTAGTAAAGATAAAAATACAGATATTCACTGTTTAACCTATCATAAGCACCATTCAAAATCTTCCCAGAAAAGATATCATTTAGAAGAAGTAATAATATATTTTTTTGTATTCAAGATTACCCACTAGATACCATAATAACAAAGAAAATTTTAAAATTGCCTTGCAGGCTAAAATGCTACAGTGAGATACGTTCACTCTGACTGTGAAAAACACAGTTTGATGGGTTCCTGCAATTTTCAGAAATCAGGCCACCAGGTCAGCTGACTATGCTTTACAGAGATTTAGCCACTAGTCCCCAGCTTAAAAAAATAATTGGTATAAATATTTTAAACATGCATTCCATGAGCTATTAAACTGAATTCTCAGATATTCTGCAAGGATTCATAAAGCAGCACTTTCCAAGTCACCTCTCCCTGTTACAGTAAATTATGTTGTCCATTCCTCTGTTTGATTGGCAGCCTTTAAATCTCTCTGCCCCATTGAGTTTGTGCCATGTGAAGCAACTGCAAAAGAAGATCTTGTTTTCAATTTTTCAGGGTCAGATTGGTTTTCAGTAACACGGATGTCATTCATGACACAATGAATGACTCATACCCAGGCCACTAAAAGAAGCGATGTTAACTCTGAAAATAAAAAGAAAACATCAAAGGTAATAGTAAAAAACTCTGTTTAAGTCAAAAACAGGCAGGAAGGCAGCAGGCAGAAGCAGAAAGATAGCATCAGGCACATTCTCTGCATGACCAGTTTACCAGTGCTGCTATTTACAACACAATAATTCGTAGCAGGACTAAAAACCCCCAGAGCTGACACTTCAAAAACATTAGCTACAAATATAGAATGTACTCTGCATACTCCAAATAAATTAACCTGCTTTAGAGATATTTTTTGCAGTAAGAGTATTAAGAAAGAAATAAAACATCCATACTAGAAGCAAGACAAATATAAGTATTAAAACTTCAGCTTGGAGTTCTTTTCCTCTCAAACCTGTTTTGATTATGTGATGGAACTACGGTTTGTTTACGCCTAGGCCAGTGCTCAGCTGAACAAAGCTAAATATTTCTTGCTCTGTAGCAAGAGCCCTGAAACCACATTTTTCACCCAAGCATAGTTCATTGCAGTCAGAGATGAGATTTTAACATTATTTTATTTGAGGTTGTGCTTTTATGTGTCTTTGCCAGCTCCTTCTCTATCACCATTATAATTTCTTGAGATTTTAGTGTCAGTTATCATGATCAAAAGTTTGGGGAGAGAGGTTTAAGTCATGGTCACTCCACCTTCCCATCTGGGTCAGCTACATATATGCAAAAAGCCATTAAAAAGTTGGGGAGGGAGAGAGAAAAGGAGGATGGAAGGCTTCACCACACTAAATGAAAAGCAAACAATATGCATATCAGCATCCTAAGGAGATGTACCACTCTGCTGGGAAAAACCAAGACAAAAGAATTATCTGACACAACAGTTCAAAGCATATTGCACCTGTCAAAACGTCTGTCATCTTCTATAGAAATGCACCATTCTAAAAGAAAAAAGGGAAACTCTAGCAAAGTCACTCAGAAACAACAGGCCACTTTGTCTCCTTCCTTCCAGCCAACTCCTCCATCTGAAAGCCATTTAACTCACTGCTAAAGATTGCCTGGAAGGACCAGACAATAGGAAGGTCTCTTTCATTGTCAAGGACAGTTACACTTTGAAGATGATGCTCAAAAGGGGTTAAAATGGGTCAACAAGCAATTGTTGGGTCTATCCAAGGAAATGTGAACAGAACATTGTTAAAGTCACACACACACAAAAATCTAAAAGAGCACATTTTTAAGCTGGGGAAGTATGGGGGAGCACACAAAAAATGCTGATGTAATGTCATAGTGACATGGAGATAAAAAACCCCTATCAGTACAAATGGTAAAACTGAATTTCAGCAGATAAGTCAGTTCTTAGCAACATACATCCAAAGCACAGTAAAGGCAAGAGATACACAAATTGACTAACAAAGGGAAAACCAACAGCAACTCTGACAGAATTAGATGTCATTTTTCCATAACTTTTCATTTGTCTGCTTCCAATTCTCACAACATGCCTTTGGGAATCACTGTATGTTACACAGCTAGATGCAATGGGTACATCTTAGGTACTGAAATGGAATTACACATTTGTATATAACAGCTGCTTTAAAGGAAAAAAGGTGAAAAATGTTTTTGCTCTCCTGCAGATTATCTAAATCAATATTTATACAGCCTACTAAGCCTCTTTGAGTGTCCATGTTCTCTTCATGCTTACATGAAACATAGAAGTTTCTATTTTATAAAAGCTTCTAAACTTAATTTTACACAAATCTAATTCCTAAGGTAAATCTTCCATGAAATAAAGGATTCATCTAAAGCCATTTATTTATCCAGATCCAATTCTCATTTTTATTATTAGAAGTCTAATTTCTCTGTTAATCAAATTTTGACTTTTTTTTGACTTTTAAATGCAGCATTGCATAGGAATATAGGCACCAAGTCTGAAAAAGCCTCAGCTCAGCAGAGCTAGCCATGAAGCATATTCATTTGCATCTGCATTTGTAGCACAGGGCCATCCATTATGAGCAGGTTCAGACATGAAAAAATGCCTGAAAGTTCAGTTCCCTTGAAGGTAGTAGCAAAACTTCCAACAACTCCACAGCAGACAAGGAGTCAGTTCTGTTTTCAAAAACTTGCGCCTCTGAACTTGGTCAGTGGCTACAGAATCACAGAAGTGCAGGACTCCCAAGGGACCCGAGGATCATTGAGTCCAGCCCTGTACAGAGCCAGAATTCCCACCATGTGCCTGAAAGTACTGTCCAAGTGTTCCTTGAACTCTGTCAGACTTGGTGTTGTGCCCACTTCTCTGGAGAAACTGTCCCAGTGCCCAGTCACCCACTGGGTGTAAAACCTTTTCCTAATATATAAACCTCCCCTGACACAACTTCATGGAATCCCCTCAGGTCCTGTCACTGTCACCACAGAGAAGAGGTCTGTGTCTGCCCCTCCTCTTCCCCTCACAAGAAAGTTGCAGACTGCAATGTCTCCCCTCAGCCTCCTCCAGGCTGAACAGCCCAAGTGACCTCAGCCACTCTTCCTACGGCTTCCCCTCTAGAAACCCACCATCTCCATGGCCCCACCTTGGACATTTAGAACCTTAGATCTCCATTATATTGTGGCATCCAAAACTGCCCCCTGCACTGGAGGTAAGGCCACCCCAGTGCAGAGCAGAGTGGGACAATTCCCTCCCTCGCTTGGCTGGTGATGCTGTATCTGATGCACTACAGGGCCATTTCTTCAAGACTGTGGAATAATGGACATAACACTATTTACCATTATTGTCCCTCCCATTAAAAAAGCAACTTCAATCACCTATGTCTTCTAAAATGTTTTTTTCCCTTGTGAAGCCAAATATTCCTAAAATGCTAATTGAAGATCAACATTTTCAAGACTTTGCAAAGTCATTTTTTCAGTATAAAATCTCTCTGAGCTGTCTTATTGACAAGGAATGTCATCTCAAGTAACACTGGAAATTTGTCTTGTAACAAGCCCTGGTCAGTTTTTAGAGATATGATGAAATCCCTTTTTTTATCTGCTTGTTTTCTATACTTCATGCCCATATACTGGCTTCCAAGAGAGAAAATTAAATACTCAAAAATATTGATGTTTCAGTGTTCAACCAGCACCAAACCTGTCTATTAACATAAGCTGAGTTGAAAGCCCCATAGACTTATCCTTGATACTTCATGCCCTTTTCCTCTGAATTTCAAGCTTATTTTTTCAGAAGCCTTTTATAGCCTCATGGAAATTATTACCCAGTACTAAAATGTCACAGGAGTCACAATAGTGTTATCAGTGCCTCTTTCAAAACTGAATATTTTCAAGATTTTTAGGCTTGCTGCAAAAGTTGTCTCAAACCAGACCACTCAAAACAATGATGAAAATGATCATTAAACAACCAATAGCACACTCTGTGCAATTTAGACAAATATGGCTAAACCAGCTTAAAGAGAAATGCCTGACGGGTCAAAGTAAAAAACTCCCCCTACCAGCAGTGTGGGGCAACTCAGGTTATGTCATTATTCTGGTTTTCCTCCTCCTTTGTGCACTTCCTCTTGTATTCTTCCACTACCCTCCGCAACACCGTGCTCCCTACTCATTGCATTTCCTTTAGGTGACATCCAAAGAACAAGGGAATCATTGTCCCCTTGATGGGTTTTGATGTTGGGGATGAGAGCAGGCTACTGCACCAGAGGCCAAAGAGAAGGAAAGCAACATTTGAGATCATTAAATTGGGATGCCACACTCACAGTTGTCTTCTCAGGGTATGTGAAAACCGCTGTGTGCTCAGAGTCAGTGACAGCTCATGAGAATGAAATGCTGACCTCTTAACGGAGCTACAGAACACATGGGAAAATCCTACTTGCATAATCTAAGACTAAAACTAAACTCATGTTCTGTATGAAGTTCCAACTATAAATACAGACACAATCTTTTTTCCCTTTTTAAACTTATTATCATGAACACATATATTGTTCTCACTTAAAAAAAAAATATCCTGCCTATATCTATTTATATTGGAGAACATTGGCAAATAATGCCTGTTTAAATTTTCCAAAATGCTTTATCCTAACATTGACACCTGGCAAAAGAAAAATCAGATTTAATATTAGCTTGGCTAAGTGGTGCAAATGAAAAAAAAATTGTGATGTTAAATGTGGATAGACAACACTAATAGCACCATAAATTGAATAAGCTGAAAATTCAGTATCAAGTACAAAGGTTTTTCATGACAAATGTGGGTTTGAGTTTATGGTTTTGTTCTAATTAGAATATAATTAGGATTTATATTTCCCTGAGATTGATAGCACTCCGTAGATAACACAAAAATGCTGGGTCAATTTTTCTGCTGGTGTTTCTGTGAAAGGCAGCTGACAAGCAGCAAATTTGTCCTTTTTTTTTCCTACTTGGCTACAATCACGTGTTTATCATCTGTGTCTGTACAGTGTTAAGGCGGACATATTGTCCAATACTGACCATTCTCCTCTACTCATGTATGAACATGTGGTCAAGAACAAGTTTTAATCACAGATCATTACCCCTCCTTATAGAAAGACCAAGCCTTACATCAGGGGAAGGAGAAAATCATATTTAACTTAAGAAAAGCAATTATAGTCCATGAATAATAACTAGCTGTGGATCAGAAGGAAGAGTTCACAAAAAATATAGGCGCACATTTCCTGAAACAAATTTAAATTTTTGCACATAGTAAATATATTCAAAAATTCAGTCTTAATTAATGACTAAATAGCAAAAATGCTAAGTCCACCCAATAATATAATTGAAATTAATCATTTATCCAACTAGTGCACCTCAGATACACTTCTGAATATGAGAAATATAAAAAAAAAAGTCCCCTTTGGATAGTTTTTCAGTGTTTTCATAAGATATGAGGGGTTTTCCTCACTAAAAAAGCCTGTTTCATCTGATCTCAGGAGTGTATACCTGACTGTCACAATGCAATTCGATTCTGTCACTAGAAGAACAAATTCAACTTTGTTCTCCTTTCATGTGTCACCATTAATTTGACTAGATAAAGTAATATTTCAGGATTTTTTAGGATTTTTTTTGTTTTGTTTCTGTCTACCAAAGAGAACAAGGGATTGCACACAGTATCCTTGTCTTTCTAAATAATTCCCCCCAAAGCTAAGCTAGGTCCAAAAGGCAGCAGGGCCAGGTGCACACGTCGAAGTCCTGCCAGCCAAGCCCCAGCAGCATGAAAAGCACACAGCCAAGAGCAGATGCAGAACACCAGCCAAGCTCCTGGCTGAGTTTCATGTAGCTCCTGTTCTGCTGCCACAGGAGAACTTTGGCCACCTGCCTGGACAGCTCAGGACGAGCCAGCTCCATGCCACTGGAGCCCCTGCAGCACCTCCTCAGGGCTCTGCTGGCCAGCAACGTGTTACTGTCACACTGACAGTGACTAAATGTGAGCTCAGACAACAACAACTCTTAGCCATGTAACTGAGCAAGAAAGCAGCAGAGACTTACAGTACTTTGGGGATTAATGGCTGTACACAGAGACCCACATGTTCAAGTCAGGATAGGCACCTGAAGTATCAATGAAACACAGCTCCAGCATGGGCTACCTGCCCAAACCCTTACCAGAACCCATTTTACAGCATATTTGTGAAGCTGACGGTATTAAAGCCCGCTCATACTCACCTATCCTCTGCACATCCAGGTGAATTTGGTTCAGTCTCTCCTTGCTCTTGAGAGCAGAGACATGAGCATGACACAGCTCCTGCCCCTGTGTGGGAAAGGCAGACACTGGATCATGTGCCTCCAGCAGATCAACGCTCCCACCCAACACAGTGTCATTTGCAAACTGACTAAGGGTACATTGGATGCCCTCATCCAGATAATTGATAAAGACACTCAACAGGACTGGCCCTTGTCCTGAGCCCTCAGGAGCACCTCTACTCACCAGCCATCAACTGGGTGTAACTCTGGTCACCACCTTTCTCTGGGCCTGGCCATCCAGACAGTTTTCTACACATTAAACAGTGCATCCATCCAAGCCATGAGCACCCAGTTTCTTCAGGATAATGAAATGGGAAACAGTGTCAAGGTGGACTAAAGTCCAGGCAGACATCCATAGCCTTTCCCTATTGACTTAGTGGGTCACATAGAAGGAGATGAGGCTGGTCAAGCAGGACCTGCCTTTCACAAACCCATGCTGGCTGTTGTTCTCTAGATACCAACCTTGACCATCTGGTAGTCCAGTACATGCTGTTTGATGGCACTCAGGATGATCTGCTCCAGGACATTTCCTGACACCAAGCTCAGACAGACAGGCCTATAGATCCCCAGATCTTCCTTCCAGATTTTCTTGTAGCTTGACCTCACACTAGATAACCTCCAGTTACCTGGGATCTCCCCAGTTATTCAGGACTGCTGGTAAATGATGGAAAGTGGCTTGGTGGTCTCTTCTGCAAGCTCCCTTGGTACCCTGGAGTGGATTCCACCTGGCCCTATAGTCTTGTGTGTGTCTAAGTGGTTTAGAAAGTCACTGACCATTTCCCCTTCCTAGATCCATAGACTATGCTGAATTGGAAGAGACCCACAAGAATCATTGAGTCCAACTCTTGGCCCTGCACAGAACACTCCAAATGTCACACCATGTGCCTGAGAGTGTTGTCCAAATGCTTCTGTCACTCCATCAGGCTTGGTGCTGTGACCATTTCCCTGGGAAGCCTGTTCCAGTGCTCAACCACCCTCTGGGTGTAGAGCCTTGTACTGATATCCAACCTAAATCTCCTCTGAGACAACTTCAGGTTGTTTCCTTGAGTTCTGTTGCTGGTCAAGAGTGAAGAAATTGGTACCTGCACCTTCTATTCCCCTCACAAGGAAGTTGTGGGCCATGGGGAGGCTCCCCCTCAGTCTCCTGTTCTCCAGGCTGAACAGACCAAGTGTCCTCAGCCACTTCTCATACAGCCTCCCCTCCAGAGCCTTCACCATCCTCATGGCCCTCCTTTGGGCACCCTCTAAGAGCTGAATGCCTGGTTTATACTGTGGTGCCCAAAACTGCACACAACGCTCAGGTGGGACCACACCAGTGTGAGCAGAGCAGGAAAATCACCTCCTTTGCCTGACTGGTGATCAATTATAGGGGTTTCAGTCTGCTCCCTGTCCCTTTCAGTTCAGGGCTTGGTATGTAGAGAACAACTCATCTTACTATTGAAGATTGAGGCAAAAACAGCACTAAGTCACTCCAGTTTCCCCCTCCACTGTCACTATATCTTCTTCCTCACCTGCTTGTCTTCCTGCATGTGGGGACATGTTGCTTGGAGAATGTTCATCCTATCTGGACTCCTTTGCTCTTCAGGACTGCTTCCCAATGGACTCTGCCAAAGATGCTCCTAAGAAGGCCACAGTCTGTCCTCTGGAAGTCCAAGGTAGCTCTTTTGCTAACATCAGCTGTAAAGTAAAGACCACAGATATAAGTCCACTGAACTGCCACTGGGAGTATTAGAAGCTTGATTTATCAAGCCCCAAGTGAGTTTCATTCTCTATTACATCTATAGAAGTAACATTTGTTTAAGACACATGCAATACCACAAACGAGCAGTTCTAACTGTAGATCTAACATTTATTTCTACCATAGTGAAAAAGCAAGTTAAAGTGTCTCTTTTATCTCTGAGGTGAAATGAAATAACTAAATAAAATCCCACAGTATAAATAGTTATTTTAATACAGATAGCACCCAACAGCTTTGGTGCAACAGAGAAAATGAATTCAGAGAAATGTGGGGTTTGACTTTTCTCCCCAGAGCCCAATTAAAATAAGCAAAGTAAAATGCACAGAAATAAAATATATCTAGCAAATATGTTTCTCCTAGCTTGATTTGCTACACACTACTGCACCACTGAAATGGGAATATTATGCACAAATTATACTTCATATTAAGGACAAATGAAATGTATTGTTAATATGTACTATATAAGGCATAATGAATCACAAACAGTCTCCAATTAGAGTTTTTTTCTAGAATAAATAGTCATTATGGTCTAGATTAATAGATATTACAGCCAGAGGGGACTACTGTGATCATCTTTGACCGTTGTTATCATTGCTTTTCAGTGCATAAATCAATTGTTAAAATCTTACTTTAGATATAATTTAATTATGAGTTATGCAACAAAACACAAAGGAGGTTCACTGAAATAGTCTATAATTAAGTTCAATGATTTGCTTTCCTCCCCTTCATTCCATCATTGTTAAGGTTTGTTCTTCCTGTAGTTCATCAAATTTAGTAGCATTTACAGCACTGAAGTTCCAAGTGGCATGGTTATTCAAGAAAAACATTTATGTAAAGAATTAGGAATGCCTGCTCAGGAAAGAAGAGTTCACATCTTAAAATAAAAAAAAAAAAAAGCAAAGTGGCACGCGATATACCAGATTCCTATTGTGAGGCACAAATTCTTCACAACACTGGGAGACATTTCAGAACAAAAATACTATTAGAACTGTTTCAAAGGGAACATTTTTGGCTAGGATAGAGACTTTTGACATTATTTATTAGGTTCAAAAATGCCTAACAAAGGACTAACAATAGTCCTGTGGAAACCACTACATCTGAGGCACTTTCTGTTGTTATGTGCAGGCATTGATTTGAAGATGGCCAGCATTAGTAGAACAATTCCCTCACAGCAGTCAATGCAAGTGAGCATTCATACACACACAAGCAAAACCCTGTGAACAAACCATATGGAAAGAAGAAAAAAAGTAAACATTTATTAACTTCTTTGTGGGAAGATGAGTGGAAGAACAGGCAAGCAGCGAAGGAGACGGTCATGCCAAATTTCTGAGAAAGAAGGTGTTTGCCCTAAGCTTTTTTTTTTTTTTCTTTTTTTGTGGAATATGAAAAAGGCTGGAGAATGTCTTCAGTGCCATGGAAACCAGGGCTTCTGGGGCTGCCAGCAGTGCCACCACCCTTGGCCACCCAGACACACAGACTGCGTGATGCTCAGGTTGTCAGGTTTGAATGCTGCTCCTGCCCCCTTCCTCACCCATGGCTGAGAGGACACTGGCAAATGTGGAAAAAGCTAAGCAAATTCATGGGAAAATAAACAGAACTGAGGATTTAGCTCGGCACCTATGACACACAGACACAAACACACAAAGGCAATATAAAGACTTCTTATTCTCACTGCAGGGATACCGAAATACAAAAAAAACCTATGCAGCTGGTATGGGCAGAAGGTTCGTGAGTAGTACAGGCCAATGAAATGGTGCCTGTAGACCACCTGCCACAAAGAAGGACCATCTTCCTATCATAGTGAGGCCAGAAAGTCACCTCTATCCTCACCTAAAGGTGGATATACTGAGCCAGTGACCAGAACCTCATTTGACTCATAAGGTCAGTAGGACCTGAACATCTTCTGCCACTGAACAGCTGGAGGAACGTCTCACAATTAAACTGCTGAGGTTTACAGCTCAGTTCCTCTTCTTTTGCATTAACCTCAATATAAGCTTCCTTATGATAGAAATTCTCATTTTCCAGTGTAATCAGTATTTAAATTGATGTTTGAGGAAAAGGAGAGGAGCTCCTGGCTTTGGATAATGACTGGTCTTTCATTTGCATTTAAAATGTGATGAATGGGGTTACTGGTTTCTGAAATATGCTACAAAATATTAGCTGATATAAAGAAATCTCAAATGGACTTAGTTTGGTGTTCTGAAGATGAGATTGAAAGAGCAAATGAGTCCATTCATGGAAGGAGGACAGAGCTAACACAGAACCAATTTGTCTCTGGCCCAGCAGATGCTCTCTCACAGCTGATTAACCCGGGCAATGCCCCACCACAATCCATGGAGCAGCTCACCTCTGCTCTCACGAAGCCACAGCCTCCTGAAGCTTTGCTTTTGCACCAAATGCAGCAGCATTTTTATCCAGTGCCAGTGTTGGCCCAAAGGGTATAAGGAGATTTGGGTCCTCAGCCTGGTAAGGAAGATCCCCTGGCTGGGAGTGACTTGGAAATGCCATGGGCACGATGGCACAAACCATTTGTCATCTCCTCTAAAACAAACTGGAAAACAATCTAAAGCTCAGAATGTTTAGGATTAGCCCATATAACCACACAGCTACCCTTAATTAAAAATCAGATTGTATGCAGAAACCCTGAAGATCCAGACAGAATCATGGATTGCATATATTCTTCACTTAATTTGCCTTCTCCTCATTTAGATATTTTGCTGCCAACAGTTTAACTCCCCACTTGGTGTGTCTCTTTTTCTATTTGCTTTTAATTTTGGGTGAATTCAGTGTTCCAAGCCTGATCAAAACAGGGGGTTTGTATGGCTTACTTCAACTCATTTCTGAAAATGGGAAGATTCCTAGCAGTGAAGGCTCTTGTTTCCTGTGCACTAGACCTTGACGAGCAAAGGCTGAATATTTTATCTCACCTCCTCTAGCCTGACTGGAAGGGAAAAGCTTTTGAATGGAAAGTTTATTATGTTCAACATACATACATTTTATTACATGGGGGGTAGGCTACAAACAGTGCTTTAAAAAAGGTCATAGCAAACTTGCAATTTATATTAATTACTATGTGCACTTAGAACTGCACAAAAGTTCCTAAGTGCATTCAACAGTATTTTCTCACTGCATTGCCTTCAAATACATTGAAGAATGTCCTTAAGGATTCTCATTTCTGTAGTAAGTAATCTCTTAATCAGGACAATATTGCCTCTGAAGGCAGTTCAAACACATGCTTTTAACTTCATTTAAAGTCAAGTCCAAGATTAGATTTAAAATAACTTTTCTTTTGAATGATAGCTTATTTTAGCAGACCATCTGAGCATATTAGTGTGGTTATTATGTAACAAAGCATATAAGAATAGTAATTTGTATTAAATTACAATATTCTAGCTATTGAATCATATATTATCTGACTTCAAATGAACTCTAAAGGATTACTTAAGTCCACCTCCTGGCACAGGACAACCTCAGGAATCACTCCATGTTGGGTGTGATATAATATGCTATTACATTATATTACAATACAATAAAATATACCGCTATGTATTCCATTAAATGTGTATAAAGTAATAATTTGAATTAAATGTATTTAAATAATTGGAATTAAACTACTAAAATGCTGTTTCAGTGATTTTAATTATAACAAGAGGCAATCTTTTATGGTTCCTGCTTTATATTTTAGCTTGAGGCAAATTTTAAAGTTTCTAATATTTTCATAAATTGTTTACTGCCTGTACAAATTATTTTCAAGCCTTACTGAAGATAATGACAACTTTTTATAAAAATTTAAAGAGAAGTTACGTATTTTTGGTACCCTAGGTGGCTTTGGCCACATGGTATATCCAGAAAAAAATTGAAACCAGTAAAAATTTATTATAAAAACAGTAATCTAAATGTAGAGATACCAGAATTTAGAAACCAGTAGGATGGTGGACCCAAAGAATCAGAGTTTTGGCCAGAGACTGAAGTCCTCAGCTTCTGTACAATTCAAGAGGAATTTGTGGTAAGAGCATTTCCCAACATCTTCCATAAGATTGTAGTAGAAGCTTTAAGAAAAAAAAAAACAACAACAACAACACAGTAATAACAGGTTTTATACAGAACTTCTTATCCCCACATCTCTTGAGAGGAACATATACCATTGATTTGACATTAAAATTATGCCATTATCTGCTCCATCACTCACTGATTTCAGTCAAGTTTAAATACTGTTCTGATGATGTCAAACCAAAAAAAAAAAAGAAATGTTGTAGCCCAAGATGTGCACAAACAGAAAAATGGAAACACTCAGGAGGTTTTGAAGCATATTAGGGGTTAGGAGAAGGCCAGGAGCTCTCTTAAGTTTGTAGTTTGAGGATTGCTGTGTAAATGTATGTTCAAACTCTGGTTTTGCCAGCAAGCACCTGGGAAGTGGTCAGCAAAACAAATGTGACAGCCCTATTCTTGTCCCAAAATGAAGCAGTATGTAAAGAGTGAAAATAACCATCTATGCTTGATTAATTAGGTTTGTAAGTATTCTTCAAGAACCAAACAATATTTCTAAAGATTTCAATAGTTCAAAGATTGCCCTATGGCCGCCTGGCCAATACATCTTCCAGCACACACAGTTTACAAGCATTTTTCTTCCCAATATGTTGTCTTGGTTTGGTGTGACATTGTTTGAGCACAGGTCTGTTTGGGTCAGCGTGGTTTTCTTCGCATCACAGCAGTGGCGCTGAGGACAGCACTCAGACCATACATCTTCCATGTCATTTCAGTCAAAGGCACATGATGCTTCCCGGTGCCCAATCAGGAAGGGCCCGGCGCTGGGACAGGGGGGCATATTGGCAAACTCAGCTTTCTTAATGACAGCCATTGTTGCAGACAAACAAAAGCACGGTTCTGAGGATTAGCGTGCGGCCGTGTGTTAAGGTCATCCGTACGGTGCATCCATCATTTCCCAAAACAGGGGGCAAAAGGCTTTAAAAATCTGTCAAAACATGATATTTTCAGAATACACCTCAAAACTGGCAACTGCTACAAGCGCAGTGACCACTTGGAAAAGTTCTCCTCCTCCTCCTCAGCAATTCTGCACAGGGGCAGTGGAGAAAGAATAGAAGATAATAGATATAGTCTTCTAACTGCAAGTAGGGGGGATACTTTAATTAGACTACTCAATTTAAAAAATTAATCTAATAATCTTTAATAATTAGGTTGAAAAGCAGTTCTTTCTATAAGTTAGAGCTCCACAAATATTGACTAACTAGTAATGAGTAGTTAGCAATGCTCCAGTTTTGAGGCTCACTCGTGAAAGCATCTGAAAATTGAAATTAAAAGGATATAATGCAGCCGGCTAAAATCTTTGACTGATCCTTCAGTAGTCATAAAAATAATGCCAGTGAGGTTACATTAATTAAATGTCAGTTGTATTACTTATATCAGCAACTCTTTCTCGGTATATGACATTCACAGTCTGACCCTTAGATGGCATGGAAGGGACAAAACTGTTACAATCATTTTTAGAGGTCTCTTCAGGAAAATTAATAGATGACAGGAAAATTCCATTATCGGTGTTCATTCATTTAGGTAAATTAAATAGTTTAACTCCTTTGTTCACTGAACAAACTGGCTTCCCAATCATTTTCTGCCCCACTAAACAGTTGGAACCCAGAAACATTATTTATTGGTCATTTCGGTTTCATAACTGCTCGATGTGCAACAGAATTCTACAGATACATATTCAAAAGGAAAATCTGAATATTAAATTTCTATAAAATTTCCTTTTCTTTATTTTGGAAAGACAATTTTTTTAACGGTGGAACAATGAAGAGGAACACTGGAATACGCACAAGCATTTTGTGTGAGCAAGGCTGAACCTGGCAGATGCCCCAAGCCCCTCCAGCAAGGGGTCGGCAGCAATGAGGCTCCTGGAGGCTTTTCCAGTAGTGTTGATTTAGCAGCAGATAAATGCCTAACACTTTGTGAGAAAGTCCCTGGATGCATGGCTGAGCTCCCTGAGTCCAGAAATGCTTCTCAGAGACTTTTCTAATGGCTCCCTGTTTCCAAAAGCTCTCTCCTAAAACCCAGTAGCTGATACATTGCCCCTGGTCATTACTGGGCTTACCTCCCTGGGTGCCTGCCAGGAAAAAAGGACAAGTTTGGTCACTGCCTTATCAATCCACCCCTGGTGACAGCTCATCCCACACTCCATGGCAGCAAGCAGAGGTCACTGGTCCCTGCCACCACAAACAAGGCTCCAACCTACATTTCAGGTGGACACCCACCTGCCAGTCAACACAACCATACAAGAGGCCTTCACTCAGGTCACATTAATAAAAACCCAGATACAAACCCAAACACCCCATGCAACAAATATTTCCAATATTACTGGAATGATGGGGTCAGATTCTCCATTGTCTGCAAAACAGCACTTGTTCGAAGACTGAAGGAGCAGCCAAATAGACAAACGTGCATCTCAAGCTGCAACAACAGAAATACAGATTGGATATTAGAAAAAAGTTTTTTTACAGAAAGAGCGATAAACTACTGGAATGGTCTGCCCTGGGAGGTGATGGAGTCACCATCCCTGGATGTGTTTAAAAATAGATTGGATGTGGCACTCAGTGCCACAGTGTAGTTAAGGTGTTGGGGTATGTTTTGGACTTGATGATCTTGAAAGTCTCTTCCAACCTAGTTCTTCTGTGAATTCTGTGAAAACAAATCTAGGCATATTTTACTTCCCTGTTTGAGCCACAGAACTGATTTCATGTTAAAAGCTGGAATTTGCTTTGCACTGGGTCGTTTGCTGGATTAGTGAGTACCTGACTTTGAGTAACATTCTCAGAACAAAAATTAGATAACTACACAGAAGAGCCACTACATCCACACACCCCAGCTGTCAACATACATCTCCTAATTTTTTGAGAAAGATTGATTTCTTCCTCCAAAAAAGTCATATATTTGGAAAAAAAAGCAAAAGCATGTGAAGTTTTCATTAGTAGGATAGGGAAGAAGTATTCGCTCCCTTCAAAATCACAGAAAAACAAAAAAGTTTCTTGGAGAAAACTTGTTTTGACTTTTTTTCCCCCTACAGTATAGTTCATGAGGATTTCCAAGGAGATGGTAAGTGCCAGAAATAACATTTGGATTATGGAAAATTGTCATCTGCACCAAATGACCTTAGGTTCCTGTCTTGCAACTTCAGCCATATCACACAGTTTTACCAATAAGCTCAGAATTTATTGATATTTATGAAATCTGCATGCTTGTATCTGTCCATATATGTAAAGTTTGTAGGACTGGGTGTTGTAAGTGTGCATGTAACTAAGCTACATGGAAAAAAAAAAGAAAAAAAAATGTATGTTGGCTGAACAGTGATGGGCCAAAACTGAGTCTTTTTATATGCAAAACATGCAGAGCACAAATACTTAGATTCTCATTCTGCTGTGCCATATGGGTACCACTGCCATTTAGACCATTATGAAATTCAATACACCCCTGCTTTTGTCACTGCTATCACTTCTGTCATTTTTGTCAATCCCAGTGTCCAATGTGTATTTGGCAAGTTTGTCTACACAATAAATAAAATCAACCTAACATCAGCACATTTATTTAATTGGTGGATATATACAGATCTACACTCAAGCTATCTATAAAATCATCTGACATTTTTCCCTTCATCTTATCATACTAAATCTGCTCCCAATCTTTCTGCTTGTGTTTTTATCAACTTTCAGCAACACTGAAGCACGTGATCACAAGGAGTCATAGAGCATAAGTTGATTATGGTTATAAGCTGGTTATATCCATGGCTAATTCATCATCCAGTCTTTGCAAAATGCAGAGAATGTTACTGTAAATGGAATGGTATTGCACACTCCCTGGCAAATAGAAGAAAACCACAAGACCTCTTTATCATCGATCTTCCTTAGGTACCCTTGACAAAATGATACAAAAAGCTGACACAGACATCAAATGAAATATGTGTAGGGGTGACCAGTTCAAATAACAAGCAAGTGATTTTGTGGCATCTGGGGGACCAAATGTCAGCACCTCTGAGACCACACAGGTGCTGACAGCACAGTAATGGGAATTTGAGTTGAAGGAACTCTTCTTCTGCTTGTGCTTCAGCTAATCTGAAGCAACATGCTCTGAGCTCTGACTGCCAGACTCTGCTGCCTGCCACCCAAAATTCCTGCAGGGGTCCAAGCTAAACCACCTTCAAGTGCAGCAGCAAACCCATGAAACAGCCCCATGCAAGAAAGATACATGCAACAGGGTTACACTGCCTGAGGGGGTTGCAGAGACCCTACCTCTGCAGGCCTCCACCAGCTCATGAGACAGATTAGTCAGGATTAATATACAAGTACATAAATTATAGAAAATGTTATATATTATGTATGTAACTGTCTATTATATGTACATAATATGTACATGCACATATGTGATATATTTATAAGTAATATAATACAATATAATATGCACATTTGAGGTCTCTTCTGACCATCTGAAATTCAGCAGTTAGTGTTAATTTTGTGATAAATTTTATTCAGAGAAAAACAATTACTAATAGCAGGGAGTTTGCTCTCTAATTCTAATCTAATTAAAATAAAATTCAGGTTGATTCACTTCCTGGGAGATGGACAGGAGGTTTTTTTTTTCCCTTATAATATTTTGACCCTGAAACTGCTAATGTGTGACATAGAATGGCAGAACGGTATCTCCCAAACTCTACTGAGTTCATGGTTCACTTCAGCATGTGGGAGATGGTAGCAAAGCCAACACATCCAATAAACATTTGTGATAATTTAGCAAACAAGGCTGATAAAGCTGAAACAAGCCTAATTCAAAACACATTTTATATCTTTTTCTCATTTAAAAAAATCCCTATATTCTGAGTAAGGATTTATTACTCTCTATGTGAATGGAATTAGAAAAATATATGCGGCAAAATTTTAAATACACAACCTAACATTTATTGGCACACATAATCACCATACATCCCTCATTAATCTCCCATTTAAGCCAATTTAGTTCATATAATCTACATAAGATGAGAACAACACAATTCAGCTGTTCTTAAAATGAATTGCATCTTACCCTAGCAACAGAATAAACAGTATATCCTATTCAAATGTGAGTCCATCAACTCAGCGAAGGACTGTGCCATGATTTAGGAGAACTGGATGAAGTAGAAATATCTGGGCTCCATGGCAAAGCCAGAAATGTCTGCATCACTCTGTAACCATGATTTTTGACATTTTATAGAAACTTTTTTCTTGCTAGGCAAGTATTCACCAGTTCCTAGGATGAAGGTCAATGCAGGCAGACCTTATGCCTTGCCAAAAAAGGAAAGCTTTTTTATTATATGTGGGGCTTCAAAGGTCTTCTTTTGCTCGTTACATAAGAGGGAGCTAATCAAAAGCTAAACTGAAACCCTACATTTCAATGTCTTTGTGTTTGTAATTTAGTTCAACAAAAAGAACCCTCAAAACTTTTCCCTACAACTTGTCTTCATTCATAAACCAAAGCATAATGATCATCATCTGATAACGTTCTTGTGAAACAAATTTAAACCTAAAACTGTACTGTGAACAGCAGAAGTATCAAAGCACATTAACAAATTAACTTTTGAACAATGAAATGTTGTACAACCCATCCCCATTCTTTAGCTCATGTAGGAACCTGGATAATTAACAGCAAATTTTGATTTGAGGAATATTTTTTTACAAATTCCAATCTTCTGAGCACTTCAAGCAAACCAGTCAAAATATTAAATCCTGTCTTTCCCTCAATGTGTAGTATTCCAGCTGATTACAAAAGAAAAAATGTATCATTTGAAATCTCATTAGTTATTAACACAGAGATGAACTAATTTATGTCTTTTGCAACTGGAACATAATCTAGGACACAGATACTTGGGCTATTTACCTTCTTCAGTCCAAATAGTTTTTGAGATTTTAAGGATTGCCTTACATGCTTAGCGTATTTAAAAAGCAGTGGGGAACACATTATAACTCACTAAATGCACTCTAAAAAATAATAAAATATACTTTTAATAAATACTCATAGAAGAGTCTAAGAACAGACAAAGAGATGAGTAGTTGTTCATGGGGAAATCACTTCAAAATCATCTTTTGGATTAGAAGCATTTCATGAAGAAATTGGTTTGCAATGTTTCTCCTTCATTGTCTTATGACAATATCTGGTGTTCTACAAAAGGACTGCTCTTATACTTAGGTTCATTATCTTTGCTCTTTGTGACACAATATTGTAAATATGTACCTTTTATTTTTAAAATAAATTATTTTGCTATTCTTGTGTATCTTCATGTCTGGAAAATGGCATGACAGTGTGTATGCATGTATATTGAATCCTTGACTGTAAATGTGTATACAGACACATTTCATGCCACCTTCTCCTCTCTCCAATTTTGCAAAATGCCTTTAACACCTCACATGAGGCTTTAGGAATTCTGTTAAGTTTTCTAATAACTATTTATCTCCTTATGGATTTTTCTCATGGAAAAGGAGACTACTGGCCATTATGTTTTGCAGGCATTCAAAGTTGTAAATTGCAATTATTAGAATTCTTTTCAAATCTCTACCCAAGATGCAAGGGACATTTTCCAGGTGAGCAGAGAAGTCTGCAGCCTCAGATGGGCAGCAGGGGGAGCACACATGGAGGAACACCTGAAGAGGCCCTGGGAGTTTCGCATTACCTCCAAAGGCCAAAGAGAAGCAGTGATCTGAAAATCCAGTCCTCTAGCAGTCAAACACTGGCAGTGCACTGAGATGTAGATGTTCTGCAGCATCTGCGGGATAGTGGTCCTAATCTGCTAGACTGACTTCTTGCTAAAAACAGAAATATTCCTTGTCTTTGACACAGACAGGGAACTCACTGAGGAGAAGTGGGATATGCACTGACTGAGCAAAAGAGCAGCTGCCATGAACCAAGGAGGTCAGAAGACCCCAGAAATGCAGCAACCAAGAGAAATGCAGCACATCCTCACAATGTGCTTGCTCAGACCACTGCAGGGCAAAAAAACTGATTAGGAGGTTCATCACATAAAACACATTGGCTTACTCCTTTCTCCAGAAGAAATAATCACTGCTGGCAGCATTATGGGCTAGGGAGCTTCCTTCTCACAAAGGACAAAGAGACAATAAAATGTGTTCCCCTGCTCACCTATGGAAAAGTACCACGCTCTAATGAAAAATAGTGCTATTTACTGCCTCACCTGCAGAAAATAGCAACAGGATAATTCAAGAGAAAAACACATTATTTGCTTTTTGCCCAGTCTCCTCTGTGTGCACTTGCACAACTGAATTATCCCACCTCTGGAATCAACAGGCCTGGTTTTGATACATAAGAATGAAAAGTGGGAGTTGATGGAAGGATCCTGAAAGCCACGTGGTTGGTGTTCACTTGACAGCCTGCCCGGCAATGCCAAAGTCATGAGTTTGCTATATGGGCTGGTCACTTCAGAGTTGGACTTGATGATCCTTGTGAGTCCCTTCCAACTCAGAATATTCTGTTTCTGTGTCATCATGTCATCTCTGCGGCACACAAACACAGAAAAGAGGGTGCTGCTTGTGAACATAAAAGAGCGTAATGCCACAAGGCACATGCATCTTTCTGCTTATAAAGAGAAATTTCAAACCCAGTGAATTGTAAAATATTGCTTGAAGTAGCTTTCTAAGATATCTTCGCTTCTTTCTGCTTTTATTTTTGGAGAGAAGGGGAAGAGGATGGGGCAGCAGGAGGAGAGGAGGTCCTGCGTATATTAATGCAAAGTATGATAGCAATGAATGTTTACATTACAATAATCCTGAATCAAGACCTCACATATCACATTTCACCTGAGAAACTTTGTGTGCCGTTCCTGACAAATCCCAAATGACTGTAAATGGTTCACCTGCAAGCTCTCCCTCATGCTGGGCAGTTTCATGTACAGTCTCTCACTTCACTTTTCCTTTTCCCATCCTCCATGTTCGGCAAGCAGTATTTCCAGCATCCCTCTGGGAAGGCTGTGCAGCTTCAGAAGGGATCTGGCAATACATCCATTGCTTGTCAACTCTTCTTCCTAACTCCCGTGAAAGAAGACATGAGAAAATTCTCAACTGACACAATTTGCTAATCAATTAAAATTTAATTTGCAGATAGTTCAAACCCACCCAATTTAATTCTGAATGACACTAAAGCTCAAAAAATCTCTGCAGGGAAACTTTCAGTGCCTTCTCCCATTCAGGCACTGACTGGATGATATGAAATCCAGAAAGCACACAAGTTGTAAAGGCACCATGCTCAAATTAATCTTACCCTCCCATACTAAGCTCCTCTGGAAAAAAACACTAACTCATTTCAGGTTTGAGTATTCAGAATCTAAACCAGCTCTTATCTAAACTTGCCTATGTGAGATTTACAAATGAGAAAAGAACAAATAAGGAGTAATTTAAATTTTAATTTAAAACCCCTCCATTTTCTTATCCCTTATCAAACTGCCAGCATTTTTCCTGCTAACAATGAGCTGAGTGTCATGGGCACAGCACAGCCCCCTACCACAAACCAAGTAATCTCTTTCATCTAAAACCCTGATCCCTTTAATAAACAAAATACGAAAAGGCAGTCAAAATTACGCTCTGGCTTTATGAAAGAAGCAGGGAAATCCTTAGAGCACAATCCCCTACTTGTTATTTTCACAGCCCATGTGACCCAAAGTCATTCTGAAGGATAAAAAGACAGAGGCTGCCACCAGATCTCTGCCATGATTTTTCCACAGTTCCCAGCCTCAGCCCATCTGTTATGCAGCGGCCACATGAATGGCATGTGTCAAGAGAGTCATCACTGTGCAAACTGTCCAAAGAAATCAACCAGCCAACTTCCTTTTGCTTCCATGGCTTCAGCAATTGTTGCTGAGCCAGCCACCATATGGTGAATAATTAGTTTTTCGACCCCACTCTAGAAAAATGTTCGCTCCATTGCCAGGCATTAGCAATACGTGTGTTAATGAACAGCAGATGATGAATGCCTATACATTAACAAAAGTTGAGATTTTCTGGCAGTGAGCTGCACTCACTGCACAAATCCTAGTTACTCTTAAGGAACTGCGAGATGGATGACTGCAAGTCCTGGCTGAAAAGAGCAATTCATCCAAATTTCTCCATTTCTCAAACACTAAAGGAACTTTGCAGTAAACCATCCCACTTCTCTCATCTTGCCGCTCTCTTTCTTAAAATGATCAATTCCAGCCACGTAAAGGATTGGAAATGCAAAGCCCTCAAACAGACCTCCTCTGTTCTCAGGCAATTGAGGTGCATTGTGTAAATACCCAGGACGCAGGTTCCTCCACACATCTTTTTGTCTGAGGGCTTGATGCATATGCATTTATACCGAGTACCTGCAGTGTGTAAGCCCCTTGAGCAGTCAGTCCCAGACCTCTGAGCAAACACTCACCTCCAAGGACCAAGGCTGGTAAATACGTCTGATGTTTCCATCAAATGGACTTAAAAGCTCAGCTAAGACCTCTAAGTACACTTTGCTCCATGAAGTGATTTTTTTTCCTAGCCCTCTAATTAAAAAGAGATCTTCCCTGCATTCTTGTGTAGGATGAAATATCTCCATATGGTGCAGGCATCATAAACTAATGATCACATTCAGAAAAGCTGATGGTTCTGACTTTTGCCTATCATTAGAAGAGTTCCAAATGCAGCCCAGAGACATTTTAAAATAAAAGCAACTATTTACAAGAGACTTGTCGGGAAAAAACTACTTGTCCTGGGGACAACTACAACTCTGGCATATACATTTTTTGTGTAGAGACATGTACATTTGCATCACAATTATAGCACCTTAGATGAAAGCCATTCTTCAGAAGACAGGGAACAGTACAGGTTGCCAAGACACCTCAGTTTCTTTCATGTAGATTCAATGGTGAAAGGCACAGAGCCAGGCGTAGAGCATGATCCCTGATCAGATCTTGTTGCTGTCACTGACAAAATTTTGAGCAAGTCAGTCATGTTTCTGCGCCACATGGCCCAGGTAGACCACTGTACCTGTGGTGCCCAACTCTCTCCCCAGAGCACCTTTTTGGCTATACAAATCATTCAGAAGCAAGAAGAAGTCAATTGGTCCACAAAAGGCAGTTGTACATACGTGTGGCCTGACTTTCCAGATCTGACTAGCAGGCAGGTCTTGAAATCTGTATCTGCACTTATTATTTTCTCATGTGTTAAACCTGTCCATTAGTCCAGCATTATTTTCCCCAGACTATCCCAAATTTTGGACACAGCTAACATGCACAGGCAGTGCTGATGGGTTTTTCTTATTAACAGAAGGTGGTTGCAGATTTAACTCTATTTGGTGCAGTCTCAAGCTCCAAGTGTCCCATTTAATTTGTGTGAGAGTATCAAAACAAGAAATTATCGTATGACAGACGAATGTTCCACTAGATCTTGCTGATAGCAGTCAGCACAGGCAAGCGTACCTCCCCAGTTTGATTCAAATAGTGGTTGAACCAAAGGTAGGTATTGCCTACTGAAAAGTAAAATTTACTATCTGCAGGAGTTTAAAATTTACAGGAGAAAAGGATCACAGAATTATAAAGTTAAATCTAGCTGATGCCATGAGCTCCTTGGTAGCACCTCCCTATGGCAAACACTCACCTTTTTTTAGACATGATCAGTTTCTTTCAGTGGATCTGAGTGGCTTAGACATTAAGGGGACAGAATTATAATTTTTATTATTGAGTAGCAATGACACAGAAAGAACACAGAGCAGAATTATGTCCATACAACAAGAGCTGTAGTGCCAGGACTCTGGTGTGGAGCTCTGGTCCAGTAGCCAGGCCCAGCCTGAGATCAGGTTAGCTCAAACTCCAGGATACAGTTTCATGACTCTCAACCTTGCAGGCAAAGCTGGTTTAAGACATTCCTGTCCTCTGTGCTTATCTGTGCTACTGCCTTCAGCCTGCTTCTACCACCTCCTCCCCTATGCCTGATCATCGAAGGTTGTGTTAAAAGAAAATAAACTTCTAAAAAAACCCAAAATGCCTTGGAACTTCACTCCAATCAGTAGTTAGCTAGGGGATTATTTGTACTGTGTAAATTCCCAGGATTCAAAATAAAGGTTAGTTGTACCAGTAGACATGCACAATAGCAATGTTAGGCCAAAGCCTTAGGGAATTATTCAGTTCTTTATGTTAATAGGATTGACATCTGTAAGATGTAATATACACAAGATGTATATACACAAAACACATGGAGAAACCACACCAACAATTGTTTTTCAGGTCTGAGAAATTGTGGATTTTATTAAAATCAAAGTTATATCATTTGAACCTAAGCCACTACCTAATTCCCTGTAAAATCTAATTTAAAAAGAAATTATTATTTAAAGAAGGTGAACCTTTAAAGAGTTCATGATCTGCCAACTTTGATTTTGGTTGAGATAGTAGTTCAAATCAAATTCTTCTCTTGGGCAGGCAACAGCATGCTTCTCAGAGTTACAAGATTTCAAATAACACAACAAAACTTTTCAGCCTCTTTTAAATTGTTCAAAGAGACACATCCATCACCTCGTGAATGTAACATTTGCTGGTCCCAATGTGTGACTGGTCACAATGGGACAATGGGTATTACAGTGTCCCTAATAAGTTGGTATGTTTATGTCTCCACTTTATGAAGAGATAAACAACCAGTTTTCCAGTACAAGTAAAACTATTCCCTGTCCACCGTCATTGAAATGTTTCTAAAAATCCAACCACCTAAAGCATCCAGCCAGGAGACCAGCTACAGCAGCTACAAAAGCTAACCATATTTTCCTGAACAAATAAACATACTTTCCTGTGTTAATTTCAAAATTTCAATCTATCCCCAAAGAATGTGTATCTATATAATTCTTCTATCACCCAGGACAATCTCAAGGTACACCAGGTGCCTTCACTCCTGTGTGTAGAGAGGGCTGTCCATGGCTGACCGGGGACAATAAGAAACTACAGAGACTCAGAGAAGGCTACAGAATAAAAAAAATGAAATGTTTGTCACAGTTTATCTTTGAAAGGAGGTAACAACAGATATGATTAAAGTGCATAAAACAATAGACGGCCTAAAAATCAGAAGTTTTTATGGGGGTTTGTTCAACCCAGGAAGAAGGAGACAGTTGCAAAGTTCCTCCAGTTACTAGAGTGCAAATATGGTGATATTTTTCTAAATACTAGCCGTGGAAACACTTCAGTTATTACAAACAGCCTGGGATCACATCATCTTGCATGCCAACAGTATTAAGAAAAAGAAACTCACTCATTACAATGATAAACAGAGTCTTGAGATGGCGGTTTTGGTAATATCTGTGGAACTCTACTGTGCCTTAGATGGTTTGTGGACATGAGAGTACCAGGTAAAAATAACACTTTTGTACAAATGGAACCACAGATCCATCTTTCTCCTGCAGGACTTCTATTGATACAGGACAAACATATCTTGAATCTCAACAGCCAGGAAACAATATGGCAGTGATACCTGGAAAAGATAAATATTATTTGCTACCTAATTTAATTCAAAGCCAGTGTCACACCATGAACCAAGAACCTTTCATGTTGTTTTATTGTCACTGTTCAGCTAGAACTAGAATTTTAATAACAACTTCCTGGGAAATTTATAAAATGTGGTTCTTGTGAAAATAATAGAAGGAGGAAGAATTAAACATCCTTATCTTTACGGGGAAAAAAAAATCTGACTTTTAACAAGAATAGCATATATTCAGAAGAACACAAAAAACTGTGAGAGTATTCATAATTATACAAAAGGTAAAAATATTCTCAAAATAATTGCAGAACATACAAAATAACAAAATCATTGTGCAAATTAAAAAGTTTAACTTTTCAAAACAGAGAGAAGGAATTAAGATATTGCATTGAAAATCTGTGGAATGCCTTTTTCAGCTAGGCTTTGAAAAAAAAGCCCTTCCATTTCAAAAAGAATATCTTTAAAAGTCATTATGTAGTTAAATGATCTTAAAAGGCTGCATAGAAGCAGTCAAGGAAAATTCCTGACACGCATTTTAATGTCACTGGTGCAGTGGCATTTATAGCAATGTTTAAGATAAGCAGTAAGACTGTCTACCATTATTTTAGTTATTTGTGGTTTATTTAACTACCTTTAGGAAAGTTCTACTGAGTAAAATATGCATCTGGCTAAAAGATAGAGATTTTCTTAAGTATTTGCCTTCAAAATGTGAAATACTTGCCTAAACAAAGGCCTTTAAAGCAAAAAGGCTAATACCCTTCCACTGACGAATCCAAATTTTGCCAAAGAGGGCTATGCTGGCGACCTGCCAGGAGCTTTAAGGCTAAAGCTAATTTGCATGAAATGGAGGAAATTGCAGCTGCCCTGAGAATTAATATGGAGACACAGACAGCCCCAATTGAGACAGAACATTGCACAACGGGATTTGTGAATACAAACATGCCACACTTCCTTATTTAAGATGAAAGTAGCTATAGGCAACAGAGTAAGTCTCCATGAAAGCTACTTAGATACCTTTACCCCCACCTTTCAGGCCAAATGACCTCATTTCAAACCCAGGTGGGGGCTGTCACTAAACCACAAATGGAAAGGAAAGTTGATTCCAGAAGACAACCACTTTCAGAAAAAGTGCTTGAGCATAGGATTAAATCCCATTCAAATACCCTCCTGGAAATGAATACAACTCAACGCGTCCTTAAAAGCACTTAAAAATTCTTTAATCACGGCCTGTAAAAGCTCCTCCTAGTCATTACTTGTTGTCATCATCGACACATGGTTGTATGGCTCAGGACCACATGAATCACTGGAGCTGGATACAGGATGCTTGCACATCTGCTCTGAACAGCTCTTGAAAAATTGCATCAGTTTATTATTAGTTTGGCCATATTGACAGGATTTCATACTCATATAAAATATCATCTTGATGTTATTATCAAGATTTCTACAAGATGTCTAACTGATGTGTTTGTGTAATATCTCAATTTAATAAGTACTATCGTTATGACTTGCAAGGGAAGAAAGACACATTGCATTAGGTTTTCAACATATTCCTCATCCTACACAATGGTGGGCTGACTCTCCAAAATGTAAAAACATGTGAAACTACACCACAAGAAGTTAAATGCACACAGACAATCTGAATTCTCAGTAACCAGACCTGGTATTATCAGCCAGTTCTACTTATTCTTAATTTGAACTTCCTACATCCCTTTAGGAAGTTGGGTTGGTTCCTTACTCCTGTAAACACACATTGTCTCAGTACAAAGTCCCAGCAAAATCACACTCTTCCCTTCCTTTCCTGGCTGTAGCAATTGGCTTTTCTAGTGCTGACTGTTGCACTGAAAGCAATCACTTCTCCAGCAAGAAGGGCCATTTGCAGTGTGGTCAATTGTACATGTATGCCAAGTGTTACAGAGGCTGTGAGGCTTCTTCTTTATTAAAGGAACACTCCTCTTACCTGTGACTTAGACTGAGGCTTTTCACTCCCCTCTGTCATCTTATTTTCCATATCCCAGCCTGCAATAGGTCTGGTACACCCCAATCAGACACCCAAATCTAGTTTGATCTTGCAACAAGTCATTGCTACTTCTCTGTAATTTCTGAAACTACCTGAAGATGAAGGACAAGACAGCCACACAGGGTCACTTGGCAGAGCCCTGTACTCCTGATTCTAAAGGAGATATCTGAAGAGCTGAGAGCTGTGATCACCTGAGAAGGTGCTTCTCATTCTCTCCTGCACATAAAAAGAGTTTGGACAAGCAGATTAATTCAGATGAGTTGCCTGACTTCCAGATAGCTAAAATCCAGGAAGGGAAAATAACACACCTAGAGAAATTAATGGAACAAGACAGAGCAACTCCTGATTTCCACTATCCTGTTTTCTTATGTGGCTTCTCAAGGAACAGGCACAAAACCCATGCCGGTGTCCTGCACTTGGTCCATATCTCTCTACAGAGATATGGATGTGGAACTTTTTTTACCTCCCCTTGCTGAACTGGTGTTTCTGCCCTGTTTTCTGTGGCACAGAGCTTGGGCCAAGGCTGCTGCGGGTACTTGAGGGCTCTCCCTGTGCTAGCCCACCAAGTGCCCTAGGCTCTGGAGCACCTCCCTCTCTGTCTCAAAACACTGCACAAATCCTCCACAGCCACAGTAGAAAGAGCATATTATGTTATCCTTTCATTTACAAGTAACGGATAGCCAGGATATCCAGGACAGCCAGAGCAAACCTTGATTGTAGTAATTTTGCACAAAATCCAATGATTGTTCATCATACATGCACTAAAAACGCACAAATTACCACATATTTACTGTCCTGGACCAGCAGACAAATGCCTTGTAGCACACAAAAAAACCCTGATGCAAAATTCATAAGGTAATGCATCTAGGAGTGAGGAAATAATTTGGGAACCTGTGAAGCCAGCTTCAACTGACTGTCCTTTAAGTTTTAGGAGATGAGACAGACCTAAAGCTGTGCTTAAGTACATTAACTTTTCATTTCAGACAAAAAGAACAAAGAAAAACACTGCAAGAACAGACTGGGGTAATGATTTTGCTACTGGCCCTTTCAGCTACAGTGATACATCAAATTAGTATTTAAAATAATCAAACAAAAATTATATCACCAGTCCCCTGCCAGCTCACCCAGAAATGTATTTGATATGTTAGAATAAAACCTTTATGTCTTTTATAAACTAGTAAACACTCAACAGGTGTGAAAAAATGTCTTTGTCAAATGATGAAATACAGATTTAGAACCTATCCCAAGGCGGTCCGTTAAGAAAATAACTTCATTTAGACCACATGTCTTAAAGAAGCCCTGTTTCAACAAAACATGAAACCTTGGGCATATGAGGCTTTGCCTGATGAGAGGCAGAGTGCCTACTTCATTCCTGGTGGGAACTGTGGTGACAGCAACAAGAGAAACACTTCTACATGAATCTGTACGGGGCCACAGGAGGTCAGACTTCATCTGTTCCATCCCCTGTTCCAAGGCAGGATAATCATTATGTGTCCTAGCCCTGATTTCTTCCAAAAGTTATTCTGAGTTATACTCAAAATGTATATCCTTGCCATTAAAAAAAAAAAAAAAAAAAAAAAAATCCAAATAGACACTGCATTTCTCCTGCAATCTGCAACCCAAGTGAACAAAACATTCCAGCAACCAGGCCTGAGGAGTGCAGTCTCTGTACAGTGTTTGACAGGACATCCCACACTTATCATCACCACCACTGCAAATTGTAGCTCTTCATCAGGTTGAATAACTGAGCAGTCAGTTTGGCACCAAGTCCCTTCTAGAATAACCTAGGCTACAATTCTCTGGTTGCCACGGAGAGTGCTGCCATATCAGCTGCTCTCAAAAGCTCAACACTTCCCATCTTTCAACAGAAAGGAATAAAAACATTTTGTTTATGAGACAAACACTTGGGAGAGGGAATTAGTTTTTTTCAATTTTGTGGATAAGAAATGCCTTTGAACAAAGAAACATTACTGCAGTACCCAGCAGTGATGGGTCCCACTTTAAGCAATGCAACTGTACAGTTGTTGCTCACTCTGGCAGTAGCAGCAATCTGTATTTAGATATCCTATGTGTTTCCCCTGCAACACATCACATATGTCAGTAGCCTTAACATTTTATCAGGGATATTGTTTCTCTTTTCACCACACGATTTTGGTCAGCATGTAAGAGATGAAGGGGAAGATGTAAAAGGCTTCATAGTGGATACTTATGTGATACCAGTCTGTAGGGGACTGTATTTCTGCATTCATCATTAATGAATGGCACTTACCACGAAGTGGAAGATTTTATGCCCTACCTGTTTAAAATTCTGTTTCTTAAGCAACTCTACTCAAGTCATTACCCTTTTTGCTTTTAGAATTTCTATAGAAAATTATGCTGCACAACCCTGGAATCACTCATCACCAATAGTAATAGTCTCAAACAATGTTTTAACATTTTTGGCTACAAAACATGATAGCAGAAGAAGGTGCTCAGCACAATTAAAATTGCAGAATAATGTGCCACAATTTCTGCAATCCACGGTAGAAAAATGATTATGTAGAATGAATCAATTGTACAACATGATTCATAGGAGAATTTCTAAAACTCAAAGAATAAATCAGGCTATAAAGAAGGGAATCCTGGGCAAATCAGATATACTATGAAAGTGAAGGAGGAGCTCACTGCAGGATGTCCTGCTGCTTGAAATTGGCCTTATCAGCCTGAAAGAGATTCATTTTCAGAGCAGCATTTCAAAAGAAAAAGTCAGGCCACTGCTGGCTTAATGCTACAGTCAGTCAAGTTCCTGTCTCCGGCAGACGGATGGAGAGCAGGTTTTAGCAGAAGTAAACAGTGGCACAGAAAGAAAAGGAGCCTTAAGGTCTGTATTCTGTGACAATTAGGGGATTCTGTAGGACTGAAACCAGTGGGGCTAGACCCTGGAGCATTCTGTAGGTGGTGGGTGAGATATGACAGACACCCAGCACTGCAGCAGTGGGTTCGTAAATGGGAGGCTGCACTACATGTTGGGACAAAGGCATGGGTAGGAAAGGATTTAGGAAGCCTGAGAAACAATGAGAAATAGAGAAAGAAAGACATTTCCCTGCCCCTTTGAAAAAATGCCCATCTCCAAGAGGATACAGAAACCCACTGTTTGACAGAAGTACTGTGCTGGACTGATTTGCTATGGCACCTCCATGCTTTAGAACAGATCTCCCAGAAGGCCTAGGATAGAGGATATCACTTCATATGCATGTTAAGTTTCTGTAAGAGACCATGACACTGTAATTTGTTAGGTTCAATGTAACACAGGTGTCCTGAAAGGCAGAATGGCTGTGAGAGACAAAGGCCAGAATCTCTAATTACAGTGGATGACAAAAAACACAGGCATATATGTAGAAAAAACATGGATATGCAAGTAATGAGCAGAATATTTTGTAAAGCCTTCAAGGTATTTTTTATTAGGACTCTCCATTTTTCATTGCTGTATACCCAACCCAATGACTGATAAACACATGAAAAATCTTCAATATTCTACTCACAAAGAATAAGTTATTTTGCACCTTTGAAAATAACTCCATTAGGAGCATCTAGGGACCACAGTATGTCCTCTTTTTAAGGGTTAATGCTTCAATTTTAGCTCTGCTAAACCCTGAAATTTCAGACCTTTAACCCATCTCTACCACAAGATTGATTACTACTCATCCTACGTTCTGCACTGATGAAAAGGAGTGGGGGCCTACAGCAGAGGAAGGGGTCAGCCTTCATCTATGAGGAAGAAAAGAATGCTTTTTGGAAAGCAGAGGACATTAAAAAAATAGAGAACTGGAACAAGTGAACAAAGAGAGAGTTTAATAGTCAGGTGCCAGATGCTGGCAGCTTATCACAGAGCTTCCCAAAGGCTAACATCAGCATCCATTTTCATGTGAGAGTATATGTTAATGAAAAGTGTGAGTCTGTACTTCCTGAGTCACTTATGTGCATGAAAGCTGCTAGAATTGTGTTTTTCTCTGAAGCTGCTCCTGCCCACCAGCTCTACTCTCCAGCCAGTGACTGAAATGATGTACAAAAGTATTTGCTCCACAAAAGTAGGTAGATGAGAGCATTCCACATGTGCTCCCTGCCACACTCTGCAGAACTAAACAGAAACACAATGAAAGAAAAAAATCAGTGGGCTTAAACTGAGTGTATTTCAGGCAGACAGGGACAGTAGTGCAGGGTTTAGTATGCAGACAAATCTGCAGTGTATGATCCATGGGGAAAAATTCAAGAACCATACCTTATAGAGAGAGAGGTTTATAGAATTCCCAGTGCCTATGGTACTCTTATAAACACGCTGTCTTTTGTTCCTGCAGGGCTCCTAAGAATAATAAAAGAAAACACAAAGCAGAAGAGGCACCACTGAGTGAGTGCAACAGTGTTTTATTAATCCATGTGATTAATCCAGCATGCTGAGGAAGATTCTTTACAGAATCAAAACGTTCATGTTTTTTGATCCACATGGATTAAGGGAACACTGTGGCATTTGCTCAGTGGTGCTGCCTTCGCTTTGTGTTTTGGTTTTATTCTTTGGAGTCCAGCAGCAACAAAAGAGGGAGCATTTATATGAGTACAGAAGCATGGAGACTTGGATAACCTCCCCTCCCTTCCTGAAGGATGCTGCATGAATGTTTCTGAGGGCTACGTCTCTTGTTTGTGTCTACAGCCTGCCCTTCAGAAACCAAACCGCTACCAAAGAATAGAAGGCTGTTTCTGCAAATCCTGAATGACAGTCGTGCTGCTAAGCGAGCTTTCTATAAATCAGGACATACCTGTGTAAAGTAATCAGACAATAATTAGAAACACTGGCTACATTCAAAATTTATGTTGGAGGGGAGGAAAAAAACCACAACACAATTCAGCTGACTTATTTTTGGCAAAGCAAAGGATTCAGGTATCATACATGGGACCTGACAAAATACTTAAGACTGTGCTTAGGTTTAAAGCCAGACTGCTTTGCATTTAAGGTTTTTTGTGCTCAAATGTTTTCCTGTAGAGAGCCTGAATTTCCACTTGTTTGAACTGAGAGTGACCTGCAACAGCAAATTTGATTATAACTAAATCAGGTGTAAGGGACAACCCTTCAGCCTGACAAAAAATTCAGCATCTGATTTCTAGTGAGCCATCCCAATTTAGAGGACCACTTATTTGCTAAGCACCTAGGGAAAAGCATAAAAGAGTTTATAAACTCCTCCAGCATTATAGCAACTCATTTTCTATGGTAGTGTCTAAATTCTGCATTGCCATGCTCTAAAACCATCAGAATCTCTACATCTGTTTCTGAGTTTTACCTTCAGGATGCTTTGTACACTCTTCTTTCACTTGTGAATGGCTTCTTTCCTACCTCTTGGATCTAGCTGCTCCCTACAACTCCCTAATCTTGCTGGGTTTAATCAAGGTGAAATTTTTTTTGGAAAATTGTCCCACTGTGATCCTTCTTATGCTCATAACAATGGAAAAATATCCACATGGTATTAAATACAAAGGCTAACTTGACCAGACTACACCAAGAAGAGCAGTTCTGTTAATAACAGAGCAGCTGTTAATTTAGAGCAGCTCTAAATAATAACATAAAAATAATTATGCTCTTTGCAAAGTTCAGATCTCTGGCAAAAGGTAAAACCTGAACAGAGGCATAAATCCTGCTTGAATCGTGTCCCTGCTCCCAGTGACTCCAGTGTTTCTCAAACAAATACTCTCACTCTTCCCCCCTAAAGATAAGCAAAGTTTCCCCTGACACTTCTTAGAGGCAGCACAAGTGTCTTCAACTGAAACTGTTAAAAACACAAGACTCTGTCTAAGTTTGACAGTAAATAAAAAAAAAAAAAAAAAACGAAACCTGAAAAGTTAAAATTTGGTAACGTGTCCTTGTTGCTTTCCACCACTGATAACACCAAACCTAAAGAGTAGGATATCATACCTCATAATTCCAGATAAAGATTACAAATTGCAGCAGCAATATCCAATAATCAATATATAAACAAAACCTTTTCCCCCTTTTTCTAGGTATTACAGCTTATTTACACACTCACATGTGTTAAAGTTAGTTCATATAAAATATTGAAAACTACTCAGAATGCTCCATCTTGTCCATATTTCCAATTATTCTTGATGACCATACATCAACTATTTTTCATATCTGTCAGTTTTCTCCTTATGTCAGACATTCAACTTGCAATCTGTACATAGAGGCAGTCTGAGTACATTTTTATACATTGTGAATCAATGCTAAACAATCTTGCAACTAACACAAAAACCGCATTTTTATTTTGCCCTATATATTACTGGAAATTGTAGGTATAGGTCACACCTGCTATGTCACTTTCAAAATGTCACTTTTCAAGATTCTCACAGCTGTCAATCTAGAAGACATAAAAATCCAAATTTAACTTAAGGAAACAGCAGACTTGCTACATCAAGAAAGTCCTCTCCTGTTCTCAGCATATGTTTCCAAACACTTTACTGCTAAGGATTTGACTCAGTCCCTAAATTTGAGCTTCTCATCACAACTTCCTTTATGAATCTCTGCCCTCTCTTGGCAATAATTTGAGATAAACTGTAGCCCTTAGTCTACCAGGAGAAATTTCTAAAGCACTTGGCATTTGGCCTCACACCAATTCTCCTTTGAAGCTGGAGACTATACAGAAAACCTCCTGCTCCCTGCAGAGGAAACATTTGACCCTAGAGTACTGGGAAGAAACAAACTGGACCTTCTGCTTTTCAGGGTAAGCTTAAAGGTTACACAGTCCCTCCTGCTGAGTCCTAACAACTCAAGGCAATATTCCTAAGTAGGTTCTGCATGCCGAGGTGTCGTCATGGCTCTTTCCATGACACAGAATATGGCAGTCCTGGAAATCAGTATGACATGCTTCTGGTGCACTTCCAGCCCATCTTGGATAAAAATGGAATTTTGTGTCAAGTCACACAGAAAGATGGAAAAGAGAATCCACAATGAAATCTTTCTTCACTTATGGACTGCATCATCGCAGGAGAAAAAGGCCAACATTTTTAGTTGCAAAAATTATCTAGAGGGTAATTTATTGATCTTTGAGAGATCAATAAATACACACTGTTATCCAAAAGTGGGAAGGTGGACAGACAGGCAAAAGGTGCTGCTGATGATGTAGCTGTTGGGAGAGTTGGTCTGGGAGAAATACAGCAGCCTCTTCACTCCTTAAAATGGAGATTGAACTGCTCTATTTCAATACTACTGCCATCCACCAGGAGATCTGCTCTAGCATATGAGGAAGATTAACCTAGATAATTGAAATAGTTCTTGTTAGCATGAAAAAATAGTGTATGAGGAAGATTAACCCAGATAATTGAAATAGTTCTTGTTAGCATGAAAAAATCTACTGGTATCTTCAGGCAAATTATAACTCATTTTTAAAAAGACAAGGGCTGTAAGAAAACAATGCAATAAACAGCACATGGTGCCTTTATACTGCTAATAACAAGCAAGAAATAGAAATTCATTGCCATAGATTATTTAGCCATTTGCAATTGCTGAAAATTTTAAAATTGCCCTAAAGATGGCAAGTGATCTGATTCTGCTGTATGTCTATGCCACAAGATGATGCTGCCACACACAATGCAAGAATAATTTTATCACACAAGTACAGTTATAGTAAATAATTCTTCTTCGCTTTGAGTCTTACTGGACACTAATCCCCAAAGGACTTTGTATACAAGATGCTTATGTGCCCACACATATTTTTCCGTGAAGGGGAAGCTCTTCCAGGTTTGACTCCCCTGTTTAGCTAGATTGCTCTGGAACTTTGTGCTGAGCCCAGGACCACATAACAGCCTCAGAAGAACCACAAATCCAGGGCCAGGAATGGAAGATTTCTGAGTCCTCTACAGAGTAAAACACCAGTGAGATTACACACATCTCTCTGCAGGTTGCATGAGACACTGTACTTCTACCCTGGACAAACAACACTGAAGTGGAGGTGTAAAAAGTATTTTCCAGCAAATTCTGCCTTTTTAAAATTCCAGGCATAAGAAGATTTTATACAGAGAAAGAAGATATATATAGTTTTGATACAGTTTGAATATTAGGCAGGTTTTTCCGGTCATCTTCACTTCTTATCTTACATTCATTTTCAAACAAATAACTTCAATTTCTTATTTTAAGATGAGCTTTTTAGGTCTAAGCATCAGAAGCTGGGCAAGATAAGACCCACATATTTCCGGGAGCTACAGAGAGACCAATTAAACATCACAGCATGTTGACTACTGGAGAATCTACTTTGGTTTATGCAGAGCTAATGTTTATCAAATACACAGTAACCTGTGCATTTAACTTGGCATGTCAGCCCTCTTGTGTTTGCAGCAGCTCCCACAGAGTCCTTCCCCCACAGCTTTAGGACCTAAGTGGGCATCCATGACCATGACCAGTCCTTAGCATGCCAGACATTCCAGCTCCCCTCTGCATCCCTCCATGTTTCTCAACCCTCTGGTTCTTAAGGCAGACATCAATAAATTAAATAATTTTTTTCTATATTTTGTATGCCAATCCTACAGTTTACACACTGGGCATTTAACCCCAATATCTTAGACAAGCCAGAGACCCATGAAAATGCAAGGAGAAGATTTTGGCTCATGGGGAGCTAGTGGGAAGAAGTATCTCAGTGGGAGACATCCCTCCACCAGCCTCCAAAGCCAAGCCTTGGTCTTTGAGCCAAGCTCAGCACTTGCATTTCCTGCAGTTTCCCACGAGACTGAACAAGCACCTTTAGCACCCTTTTCTGCAGGCTGTCAGTGCATAACATGTTCAAAAACATTTCCATCATTTATTTGCATGCAGATTCCCTCTTCCCCTCTGGATTCCCAAATCCTGGCAAAGATTAAAAAAGCAAGTTCACCGAAAAGCAGCAAGGTAACTTTGGAATGCTTAAACTCATAGCTTCTGACACAGTCAAGAGCCTTGCACAGGATCAAGAGTTTTACAGAGTAGAGGTTTATGCTTCTGCATTGCTGAAGCTCAGAACCATTTGAAGTGTGGCGCTGTAAATAGTATCTGCCTAATAAACCATGGAAGAAGAGAGAGAAGAGCAAATCTGAACAGTGAAATGAGAAATCATTTCCATTCCATAAGTGCCTTCCCATTTCACCAAATTGGCCCACAAACTTCATGGCTTCCCCACATCTGTTTTCAGTATCTCCTTCTCTCATTCATGCTCCACCACTGTGGATTAAAATATTACACATGAAAGGCTCAGTGCAGGAAAAGGTAGCACAAGAATTTATTGCAATGGATGATAGTATGGATGATAGTCTTTTTTTATAATGTAGGTGCGGGAGGGGGAAATCAATGCAATACAAACATCCAATATTTTCCAGCAAAATGCAATCTCAGAAAGTAAACCATTATTACAGAGAAACCGTTCCAGAGATTTCTTAGTTGTCTTATTCAATATGAATATTTCCTTAAGAGGAAAGGTTTATTTCCCCAAGTAGCCAAGTAGTGCATAGACCTGTATTTCTCCTCACAGTGAAATGCAGATTTGATGCCTCCCCCCGCAGCTCTCACTGCAATCACTGCCAGGACAACTCCACTCTTGCAAACCACGAGGAGGCAGTGCTCTGAGGGTTTCTGCTGGGGGCTGGGGACTCACTCTGCTGCTGAACAAATTACTGCTTTTACTGTTGTTATCAATCATATTGATGATGTCCAAACAAATATTTAAGGACGAGAAGGACTGCAAGAACCTCTCAGATCTAACCATTCTGCTGATTTTGGTTTGTGTAACAAATGAACAGACCAGAGCTATAGGACATGGAGGGTTAAGTGTGACTCATTGCAGAGAACATGCCCTTTCCAATAACACCCCTCTTCTGGTCAACTAGAAGCAAGGCCTTATATATTATACACAATCCACTTTTTAAACAAGGCAAACTCACACACCGCAAAGATACTAGAACAGTAAATATTGATTTTCTCAGCTGATGGTACACCTCATGCCACACAGCCCACTTAAGCATCTGCTTGTTACCAAAAGCTATTCCCTTTGTAAAGGAAGAAAGAAAAGTGGCATTATGTGCTATCAGCTGTGGACTGCAAATATTTAAAAGAAATAAATTTCTCAGAATGAAAGGTACCTTCTTTTGATTAAAAAAAAAAAATCAACTAACTATTTACTTTAGGTCTATACCCACTCCTAGCACCTGTACTTTTCAATTGTTGACTTGCCAAGAGCACTGTGGTTTTCTTCCTGGCTTTTACCTTAAATAGCTATTTATTAAGCACACAAGATCTATTAAAGATGAAAAATATTTTACTAGAAAAAGAAGGTAACTTGAATATGCTGCAGAAAACTGCAACTGTTCATATAAGGTCATGTATGTTCTGGTATATTAACAAGCACTACACATATATATGCTATGACACAAAAAGCATTCACAAAACAAATCATTTATGTACTCTTAATCTTCTGCTTTTCCTGTAGACTTAAAGTTATATTTTGCTACAGTTACACTCTACTACAACAGTTACAATAAAGGTATATTTGCAATAACATCAGAGTGGAGTTGGAGAGATCAGGTAGCATAAGATAATATTTCTGACTTTCTACAGAGAATAAAACTTATCACTTCAGATTAAAAGATTGTATATAGTGATGGAAAAGGGGTTTCCATGCCTCTAAACAAATAAGAGCTAAATACAATTATTTCCCCTGTTATACTTTAAAAAAAAATAGCTTTTAGTGCTTTAAAAGTTCAGAAACATGGAGCCAGTAAATACAGAGGATTAGGGGAAAACGGCAAATTAAAGTCCCTAGTGTTTGGAAAGACAGAAACAGGCATTTACCAAATGCATCTTAGAAGGAAGTCCTACATACAAAGAACAAGGCTAGAGAACAATGTGTCATTACTTGGCCTAAGCTATGGTATAGG
Source organism: Taeniopygia guttata (assembly GCF_048771995.1). NCBI lineage: Eukaryota > Metazoa > Chordata > Aves > Passeriformes > Estrildidae > Taeniopygia > Taeniopygia guttata. The sequence goes on along the minus strand of NC_133025.1, from coordinate 53,530,231 downwards.
GCTTCCTATGGGTCTCCTTTTCTGCTTTATTAATTGGATAAACGAGTCATAATTCAATTACTTAACAATTTATTACAAAATACTTTGCCACACAGGATTTTTTAGCATGTAAACACCATACTATTAGACTATCTACTATTACAGGCCCAGCATTTCAGATTTCATTAGTAAATAAAGCCAGGTTTATTTGTAATAAAGTTAAGCCCTTCCAACCACTGACCATGGAAACCAGATTTTGAAATAATTCAGATTTGTGTTTCTGTTCTTTCTAATTAAGGGTAATATCGGGAAGGACAGACAGTGGGTAGCATTGTTCAAGCACCATGGATTTAAGCAAGAAAATCTGATTATCAGCTCATGTCAGAAGCCAAGCGATAATGCAGCTTAGCATTCGTTTGGGCTTTTGCTTTAGCCAAAAGATAATTACTGTTCGTTAAGTCTTACGTAAGTGTATCTAATATCTATGGTCCTAAAAATTATGAATAGTAAAAGCACACAATAGGCAAAGAAGAGTTATTGTATCTATTATTTACTTGGGCTGTTCCATCATGATAATTATATTAGCCAGGAAAGTTAAAATTCATGTCAAACTATAATTTCTTAAAGGCCAAAACGTTAAACATCAACTCTCATGCAAGTAACACCAGAAGTTAAATTTTTTTATGAAGATACAAAAGCCACATTAAAATGACCTCAGGCCCATTGCTGCAGGATCTGCTCTTTGGGCTGACTGTCTGCAGGGTGCCCAAAACTCTTTTCTCACACTGAAGTCAGCCTGGCTAACTTTTAAGTGTTGGAGCCCTCTGACAAAATGCTGATATTTAATCATAAAAGCTTGTGCTTTCCTGGGTATCACATCACTGACGTAGTGTGCCAAACGAGCTGTGTCCTGATAACTTCGTAGTACCAGGCAGCAGATCTCACGTGAAGGAAAGAGCTGAACTGACACTGTCTCTCAACAGGATGGAAGGGGCTGAGGGTAAGGAGAAGCTCCTTGGCTAGGAGGAGCCGGCAGCAGGGTGGGCACAGGCACTGCAGGCAGCAGGGCACCCCAGGGAGGAGCTGGAAGCCGCACCATCCCTGCTGGAGTCCTACAACAGGGGTCTGTCTTTGTCACAGACCTCAGGAAGTAAAGCAGCAACTACACATTTAGATGGCTAAATAAAGAGGCTCAGCTGCCTGAACCCTATGATATACGGCAAATTGTCTCTGGCAGACAATCCAGAGCAGGGACCCGATTTAGATTCTTGAAATTGCAGCAGCTGCTTCTTTAAAAGCACCCTCTGTTGAGCACCTCTTGGGCATGAGCCCCAGGAGCCTCAGGGGTGACCTTGTGAGGAAGCAGCAGCAAGGACACATCTATCCTACCAGGAAATGCCAGGCTAGCTACCAATGCTGAGGTCTGTAGGGATATGCTCTTTGAGACTTCAAATTGCCACTGAAAAGCAAAAATGGCCAAACCCCAAGCAGCAGACACCTGAAGAGCCAGGAGGTATGTGCCTTGGACAAAGTCATTACTGACCCCCTGTATTTAACCCCAAATCCCTTCCTTAGTTCAAATACAGCCTTTAAAGGAGTTGGCATTTACACAGCCAACGACAATTGTAAATTCTGTGTAGTGCTTTATGGTAGTTAAGAGACTTGATTAAGCCTGATGCACACTAGAGGTGAGAAGTGCAGCATGTGCAGGGAAAAAAATCCCCTGATAAAAGCATATGATACACAGATTAAAACAGAAAAGTCCTTAAAAACAAAGGTACATGTATAAAACATGGGTAACCTACACTGTTAGATTTACTTCTTTTGACTTCTGGCAGGGTCAGAACAGGGTGGAGACCCTATTGCAAAGAAAATTGCAGCCTTACACCCTCACCTGTTGGGGATTTGCACCAAACTCATGGAAAGCCAAAGGGACTGATTGCTGAGCAGAAACCTTGCTCATTTGCCTGCTAAATGGTAGGAAAGATGAGTGTGCAAGGCAAACAAGAAGGTTCTTCAAACCTGCTTCGCCCAGAGTCTGATTCAGTTCATACAGCCACACCTGCTCAAAGTTGCAATTCTGATCACTCTAATCATTACCCTTGAAATTATAAATAAATTTTCCTAATGAAAGCAAAGCACAAGCAAGCTGGAATATTTCTATACCTGTAAAGCATGCTGAGAACTCATTTGAACAAGGTAATCAATTAGAAATGAGAAGAAAAAAAGGCAGCTTATTTGGTCCACCACCTTCCTTGTTAATGACATAGAACGGCAATTAGAAGACAAAGTAAATAAAGGAAAAGAAAACCTAGTTTGCCTACAAAGTAGGTCACTTTAAAAAGATGCCATTTTCATTAATATTAGAGTATCATGCAGGGAAAACAAAATTATCAGCCAATGAGAAACAGGTGTAATCATGAAACACCAACCTGTGTTTATTTTTTTATGTGTACATTTTATGGTTGACAGGGATCATTAGGATGACTTACAATGACTTTCACCATAAGGTAGGGCACATCTTTTAAATCCAAATAAGGATTATTTTAAATGGTTTTATTAGCTTCTATTAATTTACATTTGGTAGCTAAATAATAATTAGTATGATATGGCAAACTGCAGTGATCAGGGAGACTATTGCTACTGGCAAAGATTAGCTCTTAAGCATGGAGGTTTTCAAGCTCTTACTCCCAGAGAACATTACCTGGAGGTAAATAGGAGTCTTCTCCTTCAGGCAAACAATTCACAGGACTCTTTGGCCCTGGATATCCTAATTTCCTAAAGTTCTGAAGAAAATCCCTCACCCCCAATGTTCTCCAGCAAGGATGCTGATGTCTCGGAGGTAAGGGACAAAGCTAAGCCCAGTGTGGGCCAGGCAGGGTGCATATCACTCATGTGGCTGCACTGGCCTTCCTCATGATCCTGGGAACCAAATCCGGGAATCAGCACCCTCCAGTGTGTGAAATTCAAAAACCACACCAGGCTTTTTAGTTTTAGTTGCCGTTTCCGTGACACCCAGGAACACTTTATGATTCTAAAGCCCATTGCGAGACAGAAATTTTTTCCTATCTGAAATTGTAACACATGTCATTACTTTCACTATCTTCATATAATGTTATAGTGCTGTTGAAAAGCTCACTGTTCTTAATTTAAAAATACTTGCTCCAAAAATTGATTAAACATCTTTTTTCTTTCTCTTGCAAACACTCATGGTAATATGGTGCCTCACTGTTCTCTCTCTTTGAATAAATGTCTTTAAAAAGCACAAATAAAGAGAATTAAATGCTGTGTCAAACTCCTGGTACAGCATGTTTAAACACCTGCTTCCCTTCATCAGTCCTTCATAACATTGTTAAACGATAATTATAGATACTGATGAGTAACGAATCAAAATACGGTAATCTATCCTGAAAGGGGTTTTGCTAATAATACACATAGGCATTAATGGAATATTTAGACTGTTCTTGTTAGAGCAAACATATTTTTCTATGCAAAGAAAGAAAAACATCAGGAGAACCTACTGCATTTTTCTCTCTACATCTCACATCATGCAAAACATAGGTTGCCACTCCTCCAGTATTTTGAATCCAGAAAGAGGGATTTGGGGCTATTCTTGTGTCTTGGCTGGAATATTGAAATTTGTTTCACAATTTTTGTTGCAGTATCTGTGCTTTCTGGGCTGGGGATATGAGGGTGATGCCCTGCCCAGAGGAGAGTGATGGTCCCACCTTTCCACCCTTTGATTTAGCTCATAGCCTTGACTGCTCAGTCCAGGTATTCCAGGCAAACACAGCTGCTCCAGTCAAAACTGACATAACTTTCATCTTCCACTCATAATTTGATTTTCTAACAGCTTTTAAAAAAAGTCACAGCAGATTCATTTCTTCATATTTTATCTGAGCTTGACAAGCTGTATAGTTCTAGAGGAAAAAGGAGTCCCTTTCAAAATGGTAGATGAGAAATAGGCAAATATTTCACTCCTATTTGCCAATATCCTCTGATTTCAGGGCTTTGGGGTTTGTTCTGAATTTGTTATTAAAAATAATGCAAAAAAACTCTCTAGACATCTGTGATGAAAACATGTAAACTAGCATGCTGAAACCTTTCAGATTGTTGAAATAATTCCCTTTGGAGCCAGCCATAAATGGGAGTGTCTGAGTGCCTTAAATTCACCTGGCAGATGAATTTAAGTTGCTTATATGTGGAGGGAAGATTACATAGTTTTACCACTGCATCTCTTTTTTCCCACCATCTATCCCACTCACACCTTATAATATGTAATAGCCTCACACAATTCTAAACTGTAATTTCATCACATTTTAACTTTAGAGGTGTAACTTTTCCCTTGATGTTTTCCACAGGAAATAAATAAATCATCATGGAGTTCATCACCCCAGAGTGGCTCCAGCAATGTGCCATTATCTCATTCAGCAGCATATCTTAATCCATGTACCTTAAACCAATATAACTGCTTCACACTGTTATTTTATGTTGCATTCACACAAATTTCAGATGCTGAACCTGGTGTGCCAGTGCAGTCATGCATAGTCATGTTGGCTCTAGCAATCAGACACTGCTGATGGGATTTTCAAAACTTCACTTGATTGAAAACTTACACAAAGCATTTGCTTTAAACGCCAGCCTATCTGAGCCTGACTGAAAGCCTACAAAGCAACTTTAAAATCTGGGTCCATAGGAATTTCAGCAGGCTACTCAAGAAGCCTAATTAATTTTGTTGCTTTTAGAGGTGTAAATGTGGAGCCACTTCTCAGAAGTCAGCAAAATTACACCAGGTTCCACCTGAATCCTGGGTACTTTCACTGTGGGCAATAAACTTGTAGATCACTGAACTGTCTCAGGTGTGAACACCAAGGTCATTCTTAATAACCTTTCCAGTAGTTTGCAAAAAAAGAAAAATAAAGAGAAGCAGAATAAATGTTGGGTTTTGCACATAAACAAAATCAGAAGTCATGAAAAATTTTCTTGCTTTACTGGATAATCAAAAGAAAAACATAAATACAGGGTAAACACTGGTATGTTAAGTATGGATACAAGAAGATCAGCATTGACTTCTTCCTCTTATTTTACTTCTGCCATACCTATAGCAGTTTTTCTTTTTTTTTTTAATAATATAATCACTGGTATATTTTATGTGGAAATGTTCCCCTACTTGCAATACTGATAAAAATCTTATAAAATAATATCAAATTATGCCTATTTTGTTATTAAAGAAACAATTTCTCATATAGTTTTTTGTGAGTGAAAGCTAAATTGCAGAATTTCTCAATAAGTCAAATATTATAGACTTCCAATATATTTTCTTCCTCCAAGATAACATATTCCAGTTTAAAGTAATATCCTTTACTTAACTGATAAATTATTCAAGGTGAAGACTAGAGATCTTCTGCTTCATGTATATTAGCCCTTTCTTGAGCTTTTTCCATGACATTGATATTATCTCATAACAAAAGAGAGGCATCATAGCAACATATCTTAGTTCTGCTCCTCCTGAAATTAATGTGGGTTATAAAAGAAGTAGTAGATATGCCAGAGTATTAATTACTGAAAAATATCAAATCACCCCAGTACAACATTGCTATAGATCTTGATAAAATACCATGCAACTTTACACTTGCAAAATACTTTGGAGGGGGAGGGGGGAATATGTTTTGGTGTTCTATTGTTTACATATTTATTCAACCGAATCCCCATATTTCTCTCTCTATCTCAGCAGCAGAAATTCCAGTGTTCCCATGGAGTTTTCAGAGACGTGGAAGAATAATAGCAGCACTAAAGACCACACAACAAATGCTAATGTCTGTTACTTGCAGTCATCAGGGAAGAACAATTATTTTTTTTTTTTAAACAGTGATTTAAAAAAGGTGAGAATACCTCTATTCGGTGTAGCTATGCATTACAAATTGAGAGTAAATTACTTACTTTACCCCCATGTGTACTACAAATGATGCAGCAAAACACTGGTCCATGCTACAGAGCTCTGCCTGCCTAGTAACAGTGGCTAGGAGACGTGGAAATAAATAATATTTTTTGACCATCACAATGTACAAGCAAATTGTTTTCTATACAATCCTACAGCAGCTGTACAGTGTGTGATAAAGCTGTCCCGAAGCTGTTCAGGTTGGTGTGTAAATTTGCTGGCAGAGCCCCTGCTCTGGCTGGCAGACCTCTTGTCTCCACTAGAGGGTATTACCAGTATAGCTGTGCTGCCAGAGGCGCTCAGCGCTGCCTCCACACTCCCTTTCCAGGCTCAGAATCTGCACCAAACCCAGCTCGTTTTGCCCATCACGGACCAGCTGCCTCGCACCGCTCTGCCGCCGGTCAGAGGGGCATTCCTGAGCCTCTGCAGTACAGAGACGTGCACCAAGAGCTTGCAAGCTCCTGAGTGCCTTGGCCAGCAGGAAACTATTTAGTTCTGTGTGCTTTGGAGAGCCAGGACTTCACCGGGCAGCCCTGCAGACCTCTACACACACATAGGCTGCTGCCTCCAGCAGCACAGTGCATACCTCAAGGCTCTAAGACCGTGGAATTTACTTTTGCGTCTGTTCTAAGAGAGAAAATGAAACTTAAGTGTCTCCCTTTGAGAGCCATTTATTACAGAGGAAAACACAATGTGAAGAAGCTGACACAAATGCTTGGGTTATTTGTAATGCAGAGCTAAAAATTGTGGTGACAGAAAGGCAAGTAGGGAATCTTCCACATGTTGGGCAAATAAAAGCATGAGCCCACTGGAATAGTGATTTGTATTCATATAGGCAGATGCTGACTGGTCAATTCCTTAAGCTAAATTTTATCAGACCATCTCCTTTCCTTCCCCTCCCAGACAGACTGGCATGATTTTTATAACTACACAGCTTGGCAAACAAGAGCAGCCAAGGTCTACCACGTAAAACATTGCACAGAACACAAGTGTCAGGTCCTGCCCCAAAAACCTCACAGTGTAATTGGGCAGCAGAGGCAGGGAGGAAGGCCCGTGCCTCAGGTAAAGGAACACAAAGCCAAGAGGCCAGGAACAGCTACTGTTCCAGCAGTGTCACAAGAAATGTGAACAGCAGCATTCACAAAGGTAGAGGAATAGCAGCTTTTGTGATTTTTCATCAGCTGCTCCACCAGCTTTGCTTCCCAACTGCCTGTGCCCTAAAAACCTCAAGGCTGAAGAAATGCAGAAAAGGACTATAGCTTGAGAGTGTCATGAGAAAAGAGAAAGAAAATGGAGTAACTGCAGCCCTAATCCTGCCTCCTTCTTCTACACTGTTGGGACACTTCACTGGATCATTATCTGAGGCCAGACTGAGTCTTTTGGGTAATATGCATCTTTAAAAACTTGGATGCTGTCATAGACTGAGATGCATGTTACAGCAGAACAAAAGAAATGAGAGAGATTGGGTCCCACTTTCCAGTTCACACAGACTTGAATAAATGAAAGCCAGCCAACAAGTTAGCTTTTACTATTGGCACCATTAATAATCATATAATTATGCACAGTAAATTGATAATAATTGCCTATATTATTTTGGCACCGTTGCTAAATATTGCTTCTAAGTGGAACAGCCTTAAGCATCTCCAGCCACAGCACAGTTGCAATACTCATCCTCAGGGTAAAATACCACTTTTAAACCTAGAAACAAGCTGGATTCATCTACATTAAAGCAAATGCTCCCTCTTGATGAGTAAAAATGGTTTTTAACATAACAGAAAACTGGATTTACATTACTTGAAGTCACTTTACATTTTCCTAATTTACTAGAGTAAAAAGGACTTTAGTTGCAATGAAAACAAGTCTAGCAGCTCTTCTGATTCACAGTAATTCTCTGTTGATACAGGAGAAGGTCTGTGGAGAGGGGAAGGGAAGCACATCTGCACAGGCATAGCTGCCATGGCCCCTGAGAGGGAATATGTGGAGATAACAAGTCCTGCAGTGGAGGTGAAGTTCAGCTCAAAGCAGACTAAATACCAAAATTCTGATTCTTCAGATCCTGGTAGATTTTCACACATTTCCCATCTTTTACTGCAGCACTCATAGGAAGGCTACACTGGGGGACATGTTTGCACACAGATGTTTTATTCCTACCTGGGGAAGGCCAGCTGCCCACTGACATTTTGTCACCAGGGCAGTGTCCCAAACTGGCACAGCAGTGGTGGCTGCAGCATAGCTGGGTGCCTGCACAAGGCAGCTTGTGTTCAGCACAAGCCTGGGCTCAATACAAACAGCAGTGCACAATTTTTAGGGGTGTTTCTCTCTCTTTAAAACACTGGTGCCACGGTGGATCACCCCCACAAGGTGCATTTAAGCATTGTTTCATAAAACTAAGGCCCAAAGCACTGTCAGTTCTCACACAATATGAGTATGTACATATATAAGGTACAGCATCTTGTGTCCCACAAGCACACACAGGCAGGCTAAATCCTTTCCATGCCACAACAGCACAGGGAAAAAAATCATGGACAGAGTGTGTGGCCTGAGTTTGAAGAGTGTGGTGGTCACCACTGAAGGCTTACTCCTTTCACCATTCATTGTAAGTAGGAAGGAAATTAGGACAATTAGAACAGTTAAAATGTAAATGACAGAAATAGCTGAAAACCCTTTTTTCCCCCAGCTCCCACTTGTTTAAACAAAGCCCTAACAAGCTACAATCAGAGGGGCCTGCAATGGATCCATGGCAACAGAAAGTCTTGGCCTATGGCTACCATCTTCCACAGCACACTGCCATTAATTTACCAGATACACATGTACATGTTGCAGGAAAAATCACCAGGCTCAAGCTTCATTCACTGAAAAAGGAGATCATTAGCAAGTGAAAGAAAAAATATAACAGGTCAGCAATTTCCTTGATGAACTCATCTATTTATTTTTATTTGAAAGAGAAAGATGAAATTATTCTTGTAATTTTTGGTCTTTGTACCTCTAGTGAAGAGAAAATTGCACCTATAAAGCTGATTTTGATTCTTATACAGCAGATGAATAATAAAATCAGTGCTTCAACATCTATGTATTCCTAAAATATTCTTCACAGGGCATCTGAACAGCACATTAAATGCAGAAGGTGATAGTACTATAATACTACTAGAGATTACACCAAACGAGATTTTATTTGTTGTTGTTTTGTGTTGCTTTATAATCCTTGTGAATGGAAAAGGGGTTGTTTAATCAGTCAGAAGATCAAGAGCTATCCAACATCATAAGAACACTTGTTCCAAGCATGATCAGAACACAAATTCCTAAAAACCACATGAGAAATGAAGTACACACAAAAAATAAGCTAAGCCATCTCCCACAGATATGATGGGAATTTTGGATATGCTGTATGCTACTGATGTAGAAAGTGTGCTTATTAAATAATGAGATAAAAAGCAGCTAACGTTGTGGGTGGAAAAGGGAGACTCTGTGGGAGACTTTAGGTAAAGTACAGCAGCAAATGTCTCCAGCCCATGACACTCCATTCACATGGGCTGTGCAACAAGGGACAGCCTGCAATGTATTTAATAAGTAGTATGGTTTGGTTTTATTCTGGTTTTGCAGGCTCAGCACATCACTTCTAGAAGAGATTTTATAAAGCAGATTTCAAAGATGCAACAGATCTAAGAAGGCTCTCAGGTGTCACAACAGAAATTTCAGCTGATGTTTTAGTCTTACCTCATGTGAGTTTGCAGTATGGCAGAGTGCTCTGAGAGACAAAGCATGAGATTGCTCCATTTTATATTGGCTGATATTCCTGACCCACTCAAAATAACCACAAATAAATAAATGAATAAATCAGATACTTGTGACTCAACTCACTGTTATTCTCATAGTAGATTGAAGCCCTTTGTTATTAATAATTGCTCACTTTTCTTTTTCCAAGCCAAAGCCAGGAACCCATATATGTGTTCTAAAGCCATGCACAAAACACTTCTCTTGAGGTACCACCACGTTCTTCCATGTTGCATCTTGAAGCCATTCCAAGCTGTCTCTGGCTAATGAGCAATGCCAGCACATGCCTACATTTTGGCACTTCCATTAAAGCTCAGTCATGCAAAGTGCTAACAGACAGAGAGGGGGCTGATCAAATTTGAGATGCCAGTAGAAATTATTCAGAAAATCCCACAGCACATGTTTGACTTTCAGCATATGATATACACCCTTGTGAATCATTCTGACAATAAGCACTGCTAATTACTCCTGCTAGAGATCAAACAACATATGTAACACCCTCAGCTGTGGTGCCGATGTAGGACTTTAATCCTGACTGAGATTACTATCAAACTACCAACATTAACTGGAAGCAGATAATGCCCTCTGATAAGCACTGTCACTTACATTCTTCCACTAAGTAATAAATACAGTTTACTGTCTTTCATTGCAGAAATTCTCTCATCTTATTTCATGTTGTAATTTGTTTGACAGGAACATTATAAAGATGAATTACATTTTAACTGTGTCGTGTATCATTTTCTCTTCTAAATTATTTGTGATGTCTGACAAACAGCAATCTGCAGAGTTACTCTGAGGATTCTTTTTCACACTATTTATAATCAGGGCAAATGTATTCTTTTAAGGTTTAGTTACTAATAAGAAGTAATTTCTTTATAAGTGTAAAGAGCCATTGTGGCTGGGGTGTCCAGTGGGACCATGTTCATCATCAGCAGTGCTCAATCTGTTTGTGAAGTGGCTTAAAGATCTAATAAGGCAAAACAGGAAGGCTATTGGTGGACATCAATGCAAAAATGAGTTCTCAGAAGAGCTATATCTCCAGCTTTAGGTCTTGTAGGATCTCCAGGCCTTCAGGTTACCATAGCAAAAGCAATAGCAAACGAAAATGAGCCAACATTTTATACAGCAAAATATGAAATATAGCTCAGTTATTACAGATATATAGTTTCAAACAGCCAAATCTTCTTTTTTTCTTTTTTTCTTTTTTTTTTTTGGCAGGAAGTCCTTATAAAGCAAGGCAAGAGATATTATTCAGTCTTATTTTTCTCTAAATATCTAGGAAAAGACACTACACATTCATGTATGTACACGCATTTACATTTGGATAATCAAGCATAAGAAGGGTTAATGAACCCTTCTAGGTCAAAACACAACATTTCACTATAGCCAAACTCTACGAATTTCTTCATCCATCAAAACACAGCCAGAACAGGGGTAGGAGATGGCAACCATGCTAATGAATTAACAACAGTTATAAAGACCTCAAGTAAAAATGCACTGCTCTGGGAGGGACTTTTAAAGAATGCTGTTAGCAAGAGAGAAATTCGGTCAGGGCAGGATCTCGTGTTGGTTCTGGGATAGGTTCAAGTGGAATTTGAACCACTAAGTCAGGACTCAATTTTGTCTTTGATTTGAAGTAGGTCTTTCCAAGAGCAAATTTTCTGAAGGTCCCAGGTCCTCTCCTACATTTAGAGCAGAACTGTATTACCATGCCCAGAACTACAGTAAAGCAGAACACTTCCCAGAAGAATTCCTCACATCAAATATTATAGCAGGTTTTACAGCTGTAGAGATTTATTCTTCCAATGCTGCTTTAGAAGTTCATGAAGGCAGATCATCCTCATGGGGTGAGACAACACACAGCAGACAGCACACCATTTAAGACCAGCTCATTCCCACTGATCGTTAACAGCACATGAATATATAGATGCCTGTGAAATAGTACTATCTAGTATAAAACATCACTGCTTTCAATTTGAGTGCTCACCTGTCTTGAACCTTAATTGCTTGCAAAACTATGTGGAAGCATTAGACTTTGCACCCATATTCTCACAATGAGAAATATTCTTTCTTAGAATGAATATATGTCTCAGTATGTGCAAGCCACAGAAACTAATCCTGCATAATCATAACCATTAAGGCTGGAAAATACCTCTAGGATCATCAAGTCCAACCATTAACTTTCTCATGACAATAAAAAAGTATCTAGGATTGATCTTTGTCACACTGATTAGCATAAAATGATTTTAACAACATTAGCAGTCCTCCCAAGTCTACTAATCACAAACTGAGGATAAACTAGCAGTTACAGCTTGACTATCTTTATCAAATATATTTAGCACTCCACCTAAAGAGAAAGCATCTGTAATATGGGAATGGCTGGGGCCTTTTGCAAAGTTTTGACCTCATCATGCTTCAGTTGGCCTAACACACAGGTATGATGCCTTTGGAGATTAAAAAGTATTGTAATCAACAAGGGAAAAAAAACACTTGAAAGTAACAAGTAGCTCAGATATTCATTACTAGCCATTAACCTGATTTTCTAATGAATATGACATTAGGCATTCATTAACAATCATTTGTGTTTATGTGGAACAGTGGCTGTATAATGAAGGTTTATAAATGAATAGAAATGAAACGAGGGAATTTTGGACACTTGTAAAGTAATTAACTTGTTTGGCATTAATTACATATTGAAAAGCTAAATCAAGTACATTTGGAAAGCCACTGGGACAGAGGCGCAGACCAAGGATAGATATAAAGACTAGATATAAAAGAAAAGCTTTATTTCTTTTAAATAAAGAAATACAGCCAGAAGTGTGGTATTAATGACAAACAAAGTCCATTTCTAGCAAAAGAAATCAGATTGCAGCCTGCATGCTATAACAAAAAAATCATGAGAAGCAAAACAATGAAGGCAATAAAATAACCCCTCACAGTTGACAATGAAGTGCAAACAGGTGGTGTACTAGAGGGTTAATGTTTTTGTTTCTTAAAGAAAGAGCCATACAAGTGCCCATACACTTGAATGTATGCTAATAAATAAAACCACCTAGCAAATTAGATGCTAGAAATGAGGGAATATGGAAGCTCATTTTACAGTTACCAGGACACATTCCCTCTAATGAGCTGGTAACCTGATCTTCCCAGGCAGTTTTGACAATATCATTTCTGCAGGGTGGCCCCAACCCCGAAAACAGATGTTTTCCAGAGACTTTGCCTGCACAGAGACCTATTAACCACAAGGAGGGCAACACAGCCTCAGCAAACACTTCCCACACATCTCTTTTGCAGTATCAAAGATCAGGGGCAAAAGGAAAGAGAAGGCTGCAGAGTAAAAAATGGGGAAATTTTTGCTTAACTGGGATTTGCAAAAATGAATCTCCTGTAGCAAAGGAGAAGGGATATCCCATGGCACATTGTGTTCCTTTCCCCAGTTTCTTCCAAAGCTCTCAATGAAGCAGTGTCATTTTGCCTCCCATGGCAATACCCAGGACAATTCTCAAGTGCAGGAGCTGCTGCCTGCTCCTGGCTGCCCTGAGAGCTCACAGGGAGCTCCTGTCCCAGTGAGAAAGGACTGCCAGCAGAGCAGGACCTCAGCTGACAGAGGGTCTGTATGGTTTGACCCAGGCAACAAAGTCAGACACTGCAAACTGAAGCCCCCTTGTGCTATGGCAGCAGATAGGAGCTGATAAGGGCTACTCCTCTGTCAGGACATCAATTCTTCTGTCAGAGAGCTGGGCCTTCTTCCCTGCCCAAACCAGGACCTAAATGCTACCCAAACCATGCCACCAAGAAAAGGAAAGGTCTTTTCCCTGCCTGTTGCTACTAAGGAAAACCTAAAATTTTAAACTTGTCTCCACCAAAGGCTCATGCAGACACTCATACATCCTGCTTAGACCAAGAGACCCACCAATTGAATTTCCTGTTTCAAAAGGATTCTGCAATCATTAAGCACATAACACAGTTACATTTCCAAGAGTTATTAACAGTCTTTCTCTCTATTCAAATGTTCTCCCATTGGTTGCACTTACAAAGTGTCAATTTGATCACACTTACAAGAGCATACAGAAGATTACTTATATCTGTGCATTTCTCCAACTAAAAGAGCTTTACACACCTTACCTTGTAGTGGCTATCTGAATTCAGTCAGTGCTCTGGATTTATAACCTGTACCATAAAAACTGCTTATTCTCTCCTGTGTTGCAAGCACATTCTCACAACAGAAGAACTAAATAAATCTTACCTTGCTCCAACTAAACTTGCTCAGGCTCACAGCCAAACCTTGGTGGATACTGCATGGTTCATATCAAAGATATTGTCTACCACAGATACATCACCAACTCTATAGGGAGTATATAATTTTATTTACTTTGGACCACATCTCACATCAATTAGTAGGAGTAGCCTCATTGAAAATGAGTTTTAGACTTATTTCTTTAAGGATAAAAACTCATTCGAATGAGTTCTAAACAGCAGAAACATTGCTGTGGTGCTTCAGTGCTAGCTGGGAACCCCAGTGAATTTTCAGAAAGACCAAGCACCACTATAGGAAACCACAAATCCTTAACTAACATATGCTAACTTTTCTTCCCCGAACAAAAGCTTCATCTCTGTTGTCCCCTCAGCAGAAAACACCAATCAAAGGCAGCTCTTTTCACAACAAATGTTAGCCAGGAACTTCAGTTGTGTTTAATTAAGTTCTTCCGAAAGAAACTGCATGCTGTGGCACTGAAAAGGTTATCAGAGGTCAGCTGCCTGCCATGACTTTGTGACCCCCAAAAGGCAAAATAAAAGATAGTGGTACCCTGCTGGTAAGATTGGCTTCCGCATTTGTTTCCCTCCCTTTCTGCTTTAATTTAATAGCAATCAGCACAATATGGCTGCTTTTCTTCCAACAATGGGATGGGCAGAAGTTAGATTTACAGCACTGCAAGGGGGAAAGCAGGAGAGAAGCACACTATGGCTCTTGATCTACAATAGGAACACCACTTTGATACCCATAAATAACTTGCAAACCTACTTAAGATTCATTACTGTCAAAAGCTGACATATGTGCACTTTTTTGAAATTTAGTATTATCTTATGGAGCCTCTCAAAGACACCACTGTTAAGTCAAACAACTGATTTTTTTAAATGGGAGATAATTCAGATCCATGTTGAATATATATATTGTATTTGCAATACTTCTCTGAGCCACTATCTATAGAAGAGCTATCAACATAGGTGTACAAATCCACATTTAAACCACTCAAAGAGTAAGTGAAACTACTGAGGAGGTTGAGCCAACACTCTCAGCAACCTTCTCCAGGTGACTTTGGTCACAGCAAATGTTCCTACAGTCTCTGTGATTATCAAAGTGTGCAGAAGAGATGGAGAGATGGGATCCCTTCAGGATTTCTCCTGAAGGTTCCAAGCAAAAAGTCAGTATAACTCCAAAGATTTCAGAACATCAATTATTACACTGCTACCCTGATCATAACTTTACAGTATTCCATCAATATTGGTGAAATTGCCTCGGAAATTTAGTTATAAGGATAAGGTAAAATTGAGTTTTTCAGCCATCAATTTTTTTTTTTATAATTTTAAAGTGCAAGAACTTTAGATATTAGAATGCATTTCTGTTACTGACTGAGAAGATGCAAGTTGAGCAGCAGGTTGATTTATACTTTTTTTTAACTATTTCCAGTCTCTTCAGTTGATGTCCCTCATGACTATTTCTCTGTGTCATTGCTGCCCAGCAAACTCCATTCTTTGAATTTTTCCATCACAGAAATCTTTCCAGAGCTTCCTTCAGGTGCAGCATGGGATGGCAACTGCAGCCTTGCTGATAAATGCCCTCATCATGTCACACCAAAGCCTGACTTTATCCAAGTCCATGTCAAAACCCACACAGACTTCAGTGGAGACAGGACTGATCACAGATCTTTGCTCAAAATCAAGCTCTGCCTCTCTCCTTCTCTAGGAGAGAAGCTTAGCCTGCTTTCTGAAAAATGATCAACTCAACCTTGCTCCTAAAGCCCAGGCAGAGCTGTAAAGGCTTGAAGCAGGGGGAGTCTCAGTCCAGAGAGGGAGCCTGAGACCACGGTCACCACAAACACTCAGGCTGCTAACCCCTGTTTGTTCTTAGCAATTGAGCCATTCACCAAAATAAAGGGGTATGATTCTACCCCCTTGTTGGGTCACATTCATTTTGGGTTGAAGAGAGGTCAAGTAACAAGAGGATAATTGGCTATAAAACTGTAAAATCTCCCACTGAAATCAGTACAGTTCAAGGTACATTAGGAACACAATGCATTTTTGCTGTCAACGTTACCTTAATTTGTAACCTCAAGAAATACAGAAAATAACTTTTATACATTCTAAATGTATATAGTACTGAATCTCAGGTCATTACCATGCTAAGCAGCACAGAGCAGAGTGTTAGATACGTTACAGCAGGACCCTGAGATTTTTCTCAGTAAATCCGTTTAGCAGCAAAATATTAGTGGTTTTGTTTGCCAGGTGAATTTGTCTCTAGAAAATGCAGTTGGTCTTCCAAGAAGGATTATCTCTGCATTGCACTGATGTACAAAATTACTATTGATAGCTGCATTAATTCCAGTTGCAAGATGAGTGTTGCTGTTCAGAAACATACATTTAAAAGTCAATCAAAATTAGAAAACCACCTCCAAGTTTAAAGTTATGAAAGAATAAAAGATACAAGCTACTTTTAGTTTTCTGTGGCAGGAATCAATCCCGTTCTTCCCTCTGCTTGAATTTTCTTCTCTGTTGAAACACTGTAGTCATGAGGCTGTGATCAATAAATAAGCAATTACTTTCTAAAGTAAAACAATCTTAGCTCAGCTGAAGATAATGGAAATCATACAGGCAGTTATTCGTGTCTAAATTCCAAGCTCCTGGTTTCACTTCCAGACAAATCTAAATGACAAGGATACGATATTTGTTTTCCCTAGTAACACAAACTGGGATACCACAGCATATACTTTAACTGAGTACAGTCTCCTGTGTTTGTCCTCAACTTGTTTCACATAATTCAGTATAAACACAGACAAGTGACACATCTGGATTTGTTACCTAGGCAGCAAATAAACTTCATCTGAAACCTCAAAATATGCAGTTTGATATTTCGATTAGTGTGGCTAGTGCCTCATTTATCAAACTCCCAAGGAGAAAAACAAAATACAAGTGAACAACAGTATCTCACTTAAAATGAAGTTACACTAGGGATTTTCAACTTCAATACTTTAATTTTCTAGCTCTTACTTTCATAAAACAATGGAATACTGAAGGGAGCACTGTAACACACCAGTGTGACCACAGACTCCTGGCTCTATTCAGATAACAAGGTAAAACCATCCTCACAACAGCAATTAGTTTAGAGTAACAGCAGAAATTCTGATTCCACCTACTGTATCAGGTATTTTTAATAAAAAGCACATTTTGGGGAAAAAAAAACAAAAAGCAAACAAATACAGCTCATGAGTCAGAAAAAACCTCTAAGAAAGCCTGATCAGTCCTTCATGACTCTGTATAGTTCAGTAGAGGTCAAGAAAACGTTTTTCATGTTTTTATGATACTGAATTTGAGGCTCTTTTAAAGAGATTTACAAATTACTTGGCCTTGAGAAGACTTAGAGACAATAAGTGGGTGCCATCTTTCAGCTCACACTCTGTTTTAGAGTTCTTTAATATTACTTGCTCAAAATATTTTTATGAAACAAGTGACCAAGCTTCCATACTGAGTCACTGGTCATTTTAGGATTTTCCTTGTCCCTCTGAAAATAACTTATCTTTCCTCTTCCCTGTAGTAGGAAGTCATTTATACTTCAGATATAAAGCAAATTATTTGGTCTAATTTCTGTGAGAAAGCAAAATGTGTGTTTGCTGGTGCTTCAAATGATTGCATAAGTGTATCTTAACCTTCTGTGCTGTGGCTCAAGACATGGTGCCCAAAATCTTCAGAGAGAGGCAGTACAGTGACAGAGGAAGCTTACCTGATTATTATCCCTTAATGCTAGTCTAAGCCAAGTGGTTTTTCACTGGTATTTTCAGGTATGAGCTCATCATGTAAATTATAAACTAAAGGAGGAACATACACTCCTGAGATCTGATGTGAGCCCATAAACACCATTACAGGTATAAAGGCTGGCTGTTCAAAGGACATTTTGTAGAAGAAGAGATCAAACTTGGCCAGTGTATGAAAGTTCAAGATACCATTACTGTGTGTCACTCATAGATATAGAAACACTTGAAAAACAGACTGTGTACTGTCATTAGTCAGAGATGTTGGCGGCAAATCTTGATTTCTTAGACCTCTCAGGCCTTTACGCTATCTTTCCAAGGAGAGTAAAAGAACCAAATCTCTTTGCTAAGATTATCTAGGATAAACTCAGTCATCCCTGGAGCAACATTCAAGAGAAAGGGAGGGTTATGCCTCATTAATAAAGCAGCTTACATCACCTCAGGTCACTTTGCAAAGTGGAAAATTTAACTGTGTAAGGAAGAGATGTGATTATGGACCTATTAGCTTTGAGTCGGAATCTGCAAAGAATCTGTGCAACCACACCTGTATCAAGAATGGGCCCAATGCCCAACCAAATAAATCCAGGTTTAAACACAAGCATAAAATCTGGTCATATACAATGGGAACAATCTGGGTATCCTGGCAATCACAGCTATCTCTACTGCAGAAAAGGCTATTGGTGAGCGTACCAGAATTATACTGGTATATCCTCAGAGACCAGGCTTCTTTTCACACCTCAGGCACACTGTCCCTTTCCTGTTTTTACCCCAAAGCCTTCTCTAAGGTATCAAAGTCAAATTCAGAACCCTTCCTAGTGGCATGGGTACCAGTACCGCAGAAGTCCCAAATGCCAGTGCCACTTGTGGAAGGAGGAGGCAGTGGAACCAGTGTGCCCTTTTGAAGAGCTGGCAGGTTTGCATTGCTCTTCCAGCTAAACTCTGTGTGAGAGAGATACCAGATCCTCACCCATCCAAAATCCTGGGCTCTATTAGTTACCAAAACTATGCAAGTCTAGAAGCAGTGTCACACCTGTCAGCTACATTGTCTGTCACCCATGACAACTGCGTTCACAAACTAGCACCCACCACTTTCTTTCTGCCAAGTTTTACCCAACTGACAAGTTGTTCTTTCAAATTTTCTTGTTTTAGCACGTTTGACCTTGGAAACCCTGCCTCAGCAGAACTCCTATCCCTCCACCACGGGCAGAGCAGAGAACACTAAACATGTTCCCTACTACAGTATTTAAAATTCAAATACACAGAAGCAATATATTTCAGAATAAATCCTTTGAAAAGGTAGATAAATAATACAAAAAGAAGGGAAAAGTGTCTCGATATGTCATGAAAAGAAAATGTTAAGAGTCCACAAAGCACTTTTTCCTTGTACTTCATTCTAGTAATAGTTCACATTCAGCTCCTAATAAACAAATACGCAGCTTTCTGAACGTCAAGCTTTGGAACATTTATTTTGAAGTCCTAGGACATGAGACCATTGTTAACTGCAGAAGAAGAAATAATTACTGATTTAAATCATCACATTTCTATCAGCTTTAGCAGAGCCATGCTTCTGTGAGAACCTGCTATAAAACTTCAGGTTGAATATTGACACAAGTGAATCCTGGGCAGAGAGCAGCCCCTGGGCTGTTTTGCAATGCCATGCAATTTGATGTCTGGGGTCTACACTGTGGGCTTCAAATACCTCCTCCATCAAAGTGGAGCTTGAACTGCACTGCCTCAGCTCACTGCTAGAGAAAAATCTGTTCTCCCTAAGGAAATGAAGGTAAATTTTATGCTTCCTGTAGTCAAGATGTAATCATGTTCAACTATGATATTAAATAATACAAAGTTAAAGTATTCTCTACTAGGGCAAATCTCATAAATAACATACATTCTTTTATAACATATTCACATCACAATTTTCATCCAAAGTGGGGGTTTCTTCTGTTACGTTTCTTAATGTTCTTTAATCAGAAACAACCAAAATTATGAATTTCTATCATTACACAAAACAAAACTTTTCAAAGTTTGTGCAGGATGACATCCAGAATAAAACAGAATACAAGCACCAACTGAGCAATTCAGCATGGAAACTTTAAGTGTATATCTAAACAATTTTTCTACACCTGTAGTGCTGATCACAGACCATTGCAGGTGGGGTTTTCCAAAATGCTCTGTGTTGCTCCAGTTTTCAGTAGACCAGCACAGACTATTCTGTAAGACACAGTCAGAGGTTATTTAAGATGATGGAAAATATTGCCATCATCTTAAAGGATCACTGATCCTTTCTCCTGACCTTAACAGAAGCAAGAATTTTACAGGTGAGTGCAATGAGATCAAGCCACATAGACAAGGATTTATTTTTGAAACGAATAAGTGAAATTGAGGATTTCTGTGTAGAAGTAAAATGGCTGTTTCTTATGGGAATAAAGTTACAAATTGCAGCTGAAAGAAAACTGGTTGCGATCAGTCCACGGTTAATGAGAAGAAAGACGCTTCCCTTACTCCTTCTTACCACTCCTTCCCCATCCCTTTTATATGATGGTTTGGGATCAATTTAACACAAGTTTTGAGGATTCTTACCTTCTCACCCTAGACATAAAGAACAGCCATTTTTTTTCTTTTAAATCAAAATATTTTTAGCTGCTTTTCTCTTTTGTTGATCAGTCTTTTGAACAGGAGATCCTTCTTGACAACCTGTGGCCACTTTCCTCAGCTTTTTTCAAGAGGGGAAGGGACACCAGGAGCATGACAAGAGGACTCTACCCCAAAACAGATGAGTAGGAACAGTGCACCCTGTGTGGAGACTCTGAAATGATTGCTCTCCCAGGGAGGACTGCAGACCTCAACAAGGTAACAAGGACCTCATCTAAGAAACACCTCACACTGAAACCTAGAGCCACAAGGTTTAGAAATTCCCAGGTGAAATCCCTGCTACAAAACAAGAGAGCCTAAAGCTCAAACAGGTCTTAAGCCTAAAGCTACAATATACCTCATGGTGTGAACAGTAGCTGAGTATAAATCACATTCAGATTCTTAACCCTGTAGCCAACTGATTACAACAGAGACACAGTTCACAATGGCTGGACTCCATGATCTAAAAGGTCCTTTCAAACCTACATGAATCAATGTTTCTATGGCTATTCTGATTACTGGCACCCACTATTCCTGGGTTGTTTTCAGTTATTTCTTTCAGGAACTTATGAATTTCATCTCAATGAATGATAAAAAATTTGTTGGTTTTGATAGCATCAGGTGTTTATTCCTCCTTTTTGCTTTTTTATCCAAATAGTTTTATACAATAGCCATTTCTGGGCAATATTTATGCAGCTTCTATTCACTGCCTGAAGGTGGAAAGGATGCTTTGGGCTTCTGCTTTATGCTCATAATTTCACATTTGGCAAAGTTTGTTCAAATCCCTTTAAAACCTCAAAGCCTATCTGCAAGTCAAAAAGGTACAGCTTTAGCAGGCAAAAGAAATAAATCTCTTTTAAATGCTAATGGAGTGGAACACTTTCTACCATTTCAAGAAATAATCTATCCTTTTGGAAAATTTATAAAGGAGCTTGTTCTAATGAAGATATTTTAATTTATGACATGCAATTATAGTTCAGTGAAAACAATATTCCCTTGTCACAGCCTTGTTCCTTGTGTTTTGAAAATAGAAACACCATTATGAGAAAGAAACTGCTGCTTTTAGGATTTCACAATGTTTCACCAGCTTTGTCAAAGATGAACAAAGCCCTGAGCTCTGTGTAGACGGCTAAAAGGTGCAGTTTGCTTTTACAGTGACACTTCAGTTATTTTGCTTTAAGCATTTTTAAAATGGGGAAAGCAGCATCTAGCATGTGTCTGTCAAGAGCTTTGAGAAACTGGAATGAAAATACAGACAGACAGCACAACACTTGGTATTGTACCAGCCACCACTCGCCTGATGAAAAGCCTGTCTAGCATCAGGTTACTGCTGATGATGGAGAAAAGATGCTATACCCAAATATTGCTCATTGCATTAAGATATGGATCTGGGAACATGAGAAAAAAAAAAAAAAAAAAGAAACGTTCAAAAGAAAAATAAAACAATGCTGCTAAAATAGGCCTGATTATGTGGGTCACTAAGTACTGTGTATTTCCCCTGTAGCATTTCATAGTCGTTACTGTTGCCAGGGGAAGCTTGATCCTCTCATTATGTATGTTTGTCTTTCACATCAGAGCTCCTCTCTTTCTTTCCCTGCCCTGGCACTGTAACAGAAATAAAAATAAGGAATGAACCCCCATTATTACCCAAATACCTACAAAGCAGAGGGAGTGACCCTGGCAGGTCGGCGGGTCAGCCCCCTCATCATTGATGCACTTGCTCCAGCAGACCCCTGCCTTTTGTCACGGGGTCAAAGCCAAGACCTCTGCTGAGTGTCCTCAGTGAAGAATTAACAAGTGTGACAATTTGCAGTCCCTCCTCCCCCAGCCCTGCCTGTGTGAATGCTGTAAATAGAGACATCTGGATGGAGGCCTTTCACTCCAGTAATTGAAAATGAACATGGATCAAGTTTTGGCCCATTGTATTCATAAATCTTCAGGCTTAATTACATTAAAGGGAAATCTAGGGCCCAGCTCTATGGAAACGGCAGATCCTATCGGGCTCTCAGATTGTGAATCTTTGAGATAAGTGTTTTTCCTCTCTTTGGGACAGTCAGATGAGAAATTTTTATTGGGTTCTTCCAGCGTCAGAAACCCATCAAAGATCTATAATTGTTCTTTGTGTTTTACTCCTCCTGTACGTGCCGCACTTCCAGCGGCGGGGAGCTGGAGGACTTGGACATGTGAGGCACCAGGCTGCCATCATGCCCAGTATGATATTCAGGCAGCTGCTCTTGGATGGCCACAAACACCCTCCACATGGAAATTTAGCAGAGGAAAAATGTATAGCTAGCTCAGTATCACAGCTCTCACTCACACAGAGCCCTTGGTCCTGCTTCCATGTGAAGAGCTGAAGCATGATAAGCAAATGGATTCCGCAGTTCTGCTTGCTTCCTTCAAAAAGAAAATGGATTCTAAGCTCAGGGGAAACTCCCAATACATCTGTCCTTTGAAAACTTAGCTGTACTTGAAGGAACAAATTGATATTCTGAAAAACCAATAAGCAAACAAATTAGTGGAAGAGGAGCAAAATGTTTGGACTTTGAAAGAAGCTGCTGGTTGTCAAGAGTTATTTGTTACACAAAAACATGGATGTTTGCAGCAGCATTTCTGTCTCTGAAATGAGCTCCCATCAGTTACAAACTTCATAGCGAGTTTGCACATGAGGCAGGTTTCCAATGCACCAGAAGCTTTGATTAAAAGAACACCCAAAATGGAATAAAGACACATTAGAGGCAAGTTATTTTTATGTGAAGGAGGGGTTTTCCAAAACACTACCCAGAAAAAGTGCTGCTGCAGACAGACCTCTTTAATTAAATTCCGCAGGAACTAATTTGATAGCATCTAAGTTGACTGCTGTCTCCACAACCACCAGACAATGCCACTGATCCACAATATGGCCACATAAAATTGATGTTTTACTCCCGTTCATTGCAAGGCCAGTGGGATAAGTGGCACAGCAAATACAGAAATCTTACATCTTGGCCTTTATAAGCACTGTGAATGGTGCTTTGTGGTTAATCTATATGTATTTTCAAGAAAAAGAAACTACCAACCCCTAGAAAAAAATAATCCAACCAGATAAAAACCAACATGAATGCTCAAGATATTTTTATGAAAAGGAAAAAATCCCAAACCACAAAACCAATTGACTTCCAAATTGCAACTTTGCTTCCATTAATTTTCAGCCTTAATGAACTTCAATATCATTATTAGAAATTTTCTGTTAATAATAGTAGGGTGACTTCTATGCAGAAACCCAAATTCAGTTCTCAATGCCCTTGGCTGCAGTTTCGCTCTAACCATAGGGGTTTCTTCACTCCACTCCTTACAGATCAGGAGAGCTTCGCAGCAATGAGTGGCAGTAGATAGTACACAGGTCCTCCAAAGAAACAGCTTGTCCCGCCTCTCAGCTTAGGACATATTGCAAAAAATAAAATTCCTAAAAAATATCTCTTGAATTGGCAGGAGGAGTAACCCATCCTCTTCAACAAATCTTGATTTTTCTTCCAGGACTTGCACAAACTCCTCTGTCAGAAAACTATCAATAATATTTGCCCTGCAGGAGAAGGGTGGGGTTAGTCACAGCCTTTGAAGAGCCAGCGCTCCAGGAACGAGTGGTTTTGCTGTCAGCATTTGCCATAGTACTGACACAAAAGGCAGGGTAGTGACTCAAGGATTATTGATGTGAAACCCAGAGCCAGCAGCACTGTAAGCCAAAGAGAGAGGGAAAGTTCACAGAGCCTGAATGAGAAGGGACACACCTCCAGGCTTAGGGGCTGGGCTGGAGATCCAGAACTACAGGTTTCCACCTGAGCTCCTACATTTCCCCACAGCTCAGAAGGGTGACAGCACTGACAAACAGTTCATGTTGCAGAGAGACCAGTCCTCCTCTCTGCAAGGCTTTCTTATCTGACAGCTTTACTCAAGTTCCTTTTGTAGTTCTACAGCCACTCTGCTGCTGGAATCTACATTTCACCTGGCCTTAATTGTACTTTTAATTGTTGAACCATTTAGGGGTAATCTATATTATAGAAGTCTTTTCTGTCATACATTTGAAGGGAACTCCAGATTCTAGACCCTGTTTCTGCTGCATTCACTACCAGTAAATAAGGACCTCTGGCAGCAAAATTAGCAAAGGCACAGAACATAACTCAGGGGGGTTTAACCACCCACCTTGATAATAGCATTTGGAAGATACAGAATTGTTTTCAAATGGGATACACCTTTCCCAGTTCTGGAACTTCCAAGCCATGCTGGTGATCAGGGCTAATCCTACAACAACTGGGCTCATACCCTGTCCTGTGCCCTCTTTCTCACTGACTGGGTCAGAAAACAACCCCTGTGCCACGTAGCAACTCCTCTGATATGGGCTCAGGCAAGCCTGGAGGGTGGTACTGAAATATGCTGTGGAATAACCTGCTCCTGCAAATGCTTTGAAAGGATAGTAAAGTAGCAATTTTACATTCCTCTTCTTCCTGGCAAGGAGCAGGCAAAAGCAGCAAATTAATAACAAATTAATTAAACTAACACTATGATTTTGGTCCTTAATCAATGTGTTCCTGGTTACTTCCAGAGCTAGTCAGTTTCTATCAAGGCATTTTACTGACTTTAAATAGTTAAATATACAACAGCAAGCAGCCATTGTGCGTGCATGCTGCAGCATTTTGTACCCTTCATGCTGCCTGCACTGTTGCTGGCTGTGAGTTCATTAAAGAGGGTAAATTGGTGACTGTTTATTCCCTTTTTTATTGCACTACATAGCAATATTCTTCTATGAACCAGGGAGACAATCCTCTTGCACAATTTTATTCGAGGTCCTTGGCATCTGGGTGCCTAACTCTCAGTGACACCTCTGTCAATATCAGTTTATGTCACTTGTTTCAGCAAACACAAACACAACCACAGAATCCCAGAGTGGGTGAGGTTTGAAAGGACCACAGTGGGTCATGTGGTCCAACCTTCCTCCTCAAGCAGGGTCAGCCTAAAGAACATGGAACAGAACTGCATCCACCTGTTCTTCAATATCTCCAGGGATGCAATGCCTCAAAAATTTAAAATAACAAATGGTAATACTAAAATCCATTAAAAACAGTTAACTTTTCAGCACCAACACCCAACGGTAGCAGTAACTTTTGATACAACTTTTGTTTACTTTACTTTTTTTACCAATGTTGAAGGTACAGCTGTTGATGGATGCTACCATGTATAATTCAGGTGAAGAACCATCAATAATACGATGGATAACAATCTGTTATCCATCTGTTCCACTGTGCTCTACAGTTGCTAAAAGCTAAAAGTCACAGCAGGAAGGGAGGATGTGATCTCTCTAAGAATCCCAATTTCCCTACACGCTTAGACCTCCGTTATATTTGATTACATCCCAGTTAACACATGTACCTATTTACTCCTTCTACCCTCACAGCCAACTACTTTGCAAGAGAAAATTCTTAGGGCTCTGAGACCACAGGAATAACTTCTCTGCTCAAATTTAACCCAGTGCTTTGGCCAGAGCAGTTCCTGCCTGGCATATTCATGCTGGAACAGATCCATTTGTAAACACTAGAATATTTGGGATGAGACTATCACCCCTTTTGTGGTGGGCCAGCACCAAACCCTAGTAGCAAAAGTCTTCAGAAGGAACATAAAATTGCATCCTAAACTCATGGGAAGCCTCTGTAAAGTCTCCTCTGAATATTCATGCATAAAGCCATGTAGCAGAATTATGTTAGGAAATTATTCCATCTCTATATTTGACACTAATGTTTCTTTTATATGTTTCTTCTCCTTTTGACTCTACAGACTTCACAGTCTAGCACACAGGGATAAAAGTAAGGATTCTTTATGTTGTAGTTGTATCATGCCTTTAACATCACACAAATTGAAAATACCTGTGGCAAGCCCAGAAATCTTGAAAGATAAATTTCAGGGCAGTGATATATTTAATTTCTCTGTGACTGTACTGCCTGAAATTTTAGATTCCTATAGTTTATATGTAAACTATACATACATATAGTCCAAGAACATTTGAAGTTTTACTGAAACCCACTATGGCCAAAACCCAGAACCCTCTTCCATTGCATGGAGGCCTCACAGTGTCTCTGCATATGCTGAAAAGATGCAGTGACAGCTGGCAAGGTCATTGTAAATGAGGGAAAAAGAGAGTCTTGTCTCCATTACCAAACAGCAGTAACTAATCACTGTCACATCATGATGTGGTTCAAGACTGTCCACAGGTTTATTGTGGCCATTAACCTATTCAAATATTCTACTTGAAGAGAAAAAAGTCTGGGGCCCAGTCTGGATCCTTAGATCTTCTGCAGTAATTTCAACAAAGCTACTGTAAAACATCATCACATCAGATTATCTCTATACAAAACAAATAGAGTGAGGCAAATCAGAGCTTGAATATGTAGTATATTACTGTATACAGCCCCCACACAGGATTTTTTTTGTCCTGTGAGCAATGTAAAATAGCTTTTGCAGCTTGTGCTGAAACAGAGAAAGTCACCACGTGGTGTCTGAGGCTGTGCAAGCTCACACCCCACCCCACAGCAATCTGCTCATGCCACCACTTTCAGGGTGATAGTACTTTATGGCCACTTCCCTACAGTGCAAATAATTACCCCGGAGGAGAGAAACACACTGCAGGAAGGAAGGAGAAGAATTGCTCAGTTTCCTCCCTTTTTTGAGTTAAGAACCTTTGTCATGTGTTTACATTGTCTTGACAATAGGGGGTTGATTCCCACACTGATTTTCTCGTGGGCTGTCAGCATTGTTGAGAGTTATATACAAGCAGTGAATAGTTTCTCTATCCACCTCTATTTATTTTAAATTAGTCTCATGAAATCAAAAATTATTTAAATTAAAGCCATTTGTGTATTTTATTGGTTTGGTTTTGATTATTTTTTTTTTCCTCAAGGAAATGAACTTCATTATATTCGAAGCAATATTCCAATGGGCATATGCCTGCACTGCATGAGGCTTACACTCTTCACTCACTGCATGCAGCCACTACCCTATCTAGAATAAAACCATATCTAGGAAATGGACAGCAGGACAACTGATGGGTGAGCATCACACAAACCTTTAGACATAGAAAAGTTCCTAACACTGTTTAATCAACACTTTGTGGGGGTCAGACGGTGGGAGGTCTCTGCACCTTTGCAGTATGTGGTAAAACAGAGTGTATCCTCTAGGGTAACTCAGGAAAAGAGGAAAGTCATGGCACAAGACTGAGTCTCAGAAATTATGCCTTAAAATTCCTGTGGGCAGGGCCCTCTGTGTGACCTTTGGAGATGGCATCTGGTTTGCCTGATAACCCAGCTGTACTGAGTGCAGTGTAGGGGCAAGCACTGAGCTCAGGTACTCGGTGGGGTAGACTGGGAATCAGCACATGGGAACCTCTTAGGTGGGTTTATTCCAGCAGTCTGTACTTCCACAGCATAACCACCAGCAGCATACAAACTACCTAATGTACATCCAGGTGATCCATATTCACATGTTCTTCACAAGGACTTTCAGCTCTTTGAGAGGAAACCAAGACCATCTGCCCAGGGAACCTAGGTATCTCAGTTTGCCATCCCAGAACCTGCACAGCTGAAGAAGCTATGATCCTGACTCTGGACCTCAGACCTTATGCCAACCTGACAAAAACTGGTTTTGTGATGCACTTCACAGTGGAAAATAGAGAAAAAATACTACTTTAGATGCTTGATAAGTGTACGATCACTTTAAAAGCTCAATGTCACTGCAAATTTTTATGGTATCTTCTTCTGTAAAGCTAAAGTCTCAGATGGCCTTCCAAGGCGTTACTCTAGCAATTGTTAAAATAATGATCTTTTGCAATAACCAAAGTAGCTATATCATGGATAAATGGAGTCCTTGTGCTCTTCATAAGACATCTTATAAAAATATTCAGTATAGAAGAAATTTCCAGGAAAATACCCATGAAAATCTGAGCAATACTCTCTTCTAAACAAAGCAAGCCAAAGAAATAGAGGTAAATAATTTATCAGCGTATGAACCCAAACTCTCCTGCCTGGTATGCAGGGTATTGCAGACACTTAACACATCTGCCACTCTATAGCTGCATTTTATTTAGCGCTCTGGAAGTACAAATGCTTGCCCACTAGTGGAACCACATAGTTTCCAAAAGCTGTCTTCCATTGAGAGGACAATTGTTTTCTATAGAGATGAGAAACAAATACCCATGACCCACGTCACCTTGCCCCAGCAGGCTTTTGCTGCGGCTTCCTCTGTGCAAATACAACAAAGTCTGGCAGCAGTCAATCCTGCCAGCCCACACTGAGCCACCACAGAGTGCAGAGCTATTTACCCTTCCTATTAATCTGTCAGTGTTCTAGTCAAACACGTAAAACAATATGGTGTGTGCATATCTTGACTGGTCATTGCTAAGTTACTGAGGAGCAACATGAATGAGTGGAAAACCATGCAACAAACTATAACACTAGATTTTTAAGGTATGGAATATTGGAGTTTTCAATTGTCAGCACGAAGGAAGCAGCCATGGTGTTCGTAGCATTGTGACAATAATGCACAAGCCAGAAACTATAGCCAGTCTGCCTCTTTCATTTTACAATAAACGGGACCTGTTTGTTTTGCTCAGATGCAGATTTAATCCCAACTCTTTCATAGGCTCCCTGCTCTGTGCACTCAGGAAACAATTAGGAACCTTGGGATCCTGTCCCTCAGTTTACTTCACACAATCAGACTGCTGCCACAGTGCAGAAACCAATGACTGCAGTTACCAGGGACATGGCAGGGCTAGATTTTGAAGCATTTGAAAGTTAAAATACTGTTGAGGTACAAACCCTATTAGAGAAACCCTATTGAATTGAAAAGCTGTGTACTGGAAAACACCGTGGCATCCACTCCAGCACTCCTCACTCGGATATACTCAGATCACAGGTACCAGCTCTTGCCCAGGAGAGCACCTGTAAGAACAAGTCAATAAAAACTGTCAGGCTGCTGAGCCAAGTACCCTCCTTGCCCTTCTCAAATAATAATCTTATTTGATGGTGCTTCAAGGCCCTGTTAGAGCTGAAAATTCACACTGCTTGCTATCTCTTTAATCTGTTTCCTAGCTATGAACAAAAGGAAGAGTGTGCATATGAGAAAGCAGAAATAGAGGATATAGGTCAAAGAGTATATTATGAGTGTCAGGAAGACTTTATCTCAAAGAGAATAGTCTTTCCACAGTCAGCAAACTCCCAAGAGCCAAACAGAACAGCAAAAAAGCATGACTACAGACACTGCAAAACTAAATGACAGTACAAATAATAGTACTGAGCTATTTTCAAAAACCTTGACTCATTCTTTGCTTTATGGTCAAGAAAGTTCTACTTTGGCACTGCTGGAAGAGAAGATAAACTTTGCTTACAAGCATAAGCACATATATAAATATACATGTCTGAAGGTATTTGTAGAGATAACAAATTAAACCAAGCAATTTATAATGAACAAAGGCACATTTCAGATTCACTGCTGCAACCATTTCCATAGTTTTATACTTCTAGCTAGTCCCATCAACTTCAGTAATTATTTATATATGAAGGTATTCACATGGATAATCCCAAAAGGTCTTGGCCTCACAGTTTCACTCTTCATTGGTAACAACAGAACTATACAAAGCTGTAAAGAATTCCTGGATAAGGCTGCAGACTAGTGATATACAAAGTGATAAATTGTAATAATTAATTATGCTGTAATTGTCCTAGCCAATACCCATTTTAATATGAGGTTCATTGTCTGATCAGCTTCAAGTTGACCAAAATAGGCCATAGTATACAGCTCTTTGGACTTCTGAAAGATGAACAATCCAGAGATGTCCAAAAAAGTGTCAGGAACAGATCCAAAGGCAAAGAAAATATCTTCATCTCACTCCATGCTCAAGCAACAACTAACAAAGCATACAGAAAGCAGATCTACCTCACACAATCAAGCTCTCAATCTCAAGTTCTTACAGGCAAAATATGACCCTTCTAGCAAATCACTGCTAGCCACACCAAACTTACTTAACCCCATTATAACAAAGGACAGGTAAGCACATCAGCATTTCAGGAGGAATTAGGGAACCACAGTTCTGTTATTAACACAATTAAGGTGCTAAAATCCCGGACTGCACACAGCACTGGATTATCCTTCAACTTGCAAGGAAAATGCCAATTATTCACAACACTGCTGTGGCAAAGCCCACACAAACTGGGAACAGCAATAGCTCCTCTCTCCCATCTGCTGCTGTGTGCTAAGGCCTAGCATTGATGACGTTATCACCAGCACACCAAGACAGAATCAAGTTTTCACAAAATATCCCAAACCTTCTCCTAAAGAAAAAAAAATTGGTTATGCTTCAGCCAAAGACAGCAGATTGCTGTTTAACTCAGGATAATCAATTCTAAGATAAGCACACTTAATTCTCACCAGGACAGGAACACATGGATGTACATTTGATTTGAAACTCCCAGATGCAATACACTTACTGCTCTGCTTAGACTCGTTGCAAGGGGTAAAAGCTCACCGAATCAGTGTAATATGGCCCTGCACAGCCATTTCAATGAAGTTTTAAATGAACCAAAGCTGCCCGAGGTCAACAGAAAAATTCATTGTCCTTTGATTCAATGCTACAGTTAAGGTCTATCTAAGGAGCATAAAACCATTTATGCCTGTCATTTTAATACAATAGATAACTACTAGAAAAGGAGTTTTGCACTAGGAAACAATATTTTGAGCTACTTTACTATATGCCAGACCCCTACAGAAATCACTTTGCAGCTCTAAAATTTTCATACTACGTTCTTCCTATGCAAGTATCTTCAAGGTTCTTAGATACAGACAAAAATCTTCAAACCATCTTTAAAAAAAAAAAAAAGAGAGGGGGAAATTTTTTTTTTTTTAAAGGTTCTCCTTTTTTACTAAAGCATATGTATTGTTTAGGGAAAAGATTATTTCATTTATTAAGATAAAATAGGTTATATTTTTCAGTTCAGACCTTACCACAATGGCTTGCATCTTATTCTAATTTGCAGGAAAGTTGTACAGAGGAGTTGCAGATATCACACTATTGATCTTAAGATGCCAAGCATTATTTTATTCCTGTGGGTCACTCAGAAATGCAACCCTCTATCAAATAATACCAAAACCTGGTATATGTGTACCAGTTCACTAAGTTATGCTTCAGTCCACAGACTTCCCTATGAAACAAGAGGTGATAGTTCAAGGCAGTGAGGAGCGTCATTTTGCAGATTGGTGACCATGCTCTCCTTTCCCCACCTTTGATTAATACCCCCATCAAAACATCAGCTCAGTTTCCAAATAAAACATGCAGCAATCTTCTCTGCTTCAAACATACAATATTTCAATCTACTAAGTTGCATGAAGTTACATTTATAATTGAAAAAGGGTAAGAAGAGGTAAGATGAAGTCTGGGGGAAATTGAGGACCTTTTTCCTTTTTAAACAAAGTTGTTAGCAACAGAAGCAATCTAGATGATGAATGTTGGGGTTTTATAACTTTATCAAAATAAAAGGTTTTGGTAAATTCACGACTGCAGGAGTCCTAATGAATTGAATCCCAAAGGAAAAACTGGGCATAGAAAAGGGGCCCAGCGAAGGACATCGAGAATCATAATAAGTTATATTATTTTTTTCAAATGAAGAAAATTCTGCCTCATATAAAATTTTAATTTTGTGAAATACTGAACAACTTTGGCTGTTCTGAAGCAAGAAGAGGTTTCTCTCTGGGCAGAGCTCTATTGGATGCTAATAAGGACCTCTGTTACAGGTTTTTGAAAAACATAGTTGTCTACTCTGACATGAACTGGGGTGTTCACCCAAGAAGTACTGGGGACCTGGCTCCTCCTCTACTGGAATGAGGAATCTTGTGGTCGGGAGATGTTCTCTTCTTTAACCTGAGAGTCAGTTAAGCCAGGGACCCTTTTTATATGTCCTCTTAGTGATATTTTGTTAGTTTATCCCAACCCTGAAGAGGAAGATAAATGTCTTTTTACAGTCTAAAGCAGTCATATTTAACTAGTGTCTAGTGTCTATACCTAGACAAAAAAGTCTGGACTGTACTACTGAGCCTTTGGGCTGAGTGGCATATGTAAGGATGCCCCCTGGACTTCAGGGCAGACCCTGGCTTCACAGGTCATGGGGACTTGGTGGCCATTTCAGGGACATGCTTCAGAAGGCTCTTGGTTCCTGCAGGACCATCGCAAAGCAGTACTGATAACCTGCCAGATCACCAGGCTGAACCTTCCATTTCTCTTTTCATCTCATTTCTCTGTTTCCCAAGCTCAGCACCTCTGAATTCTGGCACTGGTATTCAATAATATTTCTGTGGCTTTTTTAAACTCCACAGTCTCACATGAGTTTAAAAAACACCATTGTGCCAACCAATTGTAACAGCAGCGCAACTTGTCTTGCCTCTTGCCTTGCTTTGTGTTTTTTGTTTGTTTGTTTGTGTCTTTTACAGTTCCTTCTTTGAAAACTACAGGTGTTTGCAAGCATAAAGCTCCCAGTGCTGTAGAAAAGAGTTTATTGTGGAGAGCCTTTTCTTTGCCACTTGTCCTGAACCTGTTTGCAAAGTGCTATATGCGTTCTACCGACCACCATAAAAATCAAGGAACAAGAAGTCCTCTGTAAGCCTGCCCAGCAGCACCACTATGACATTGCTTGTGACAGCTTTGTGACCCTGCATTGTTTTTCATTCATTCACAAGCTTCTTTCTTTGCTTTTCTTTTTTTTTTCTTTTTTTTTTCCTTATAAAAAAAGAGAGGGGTGAAGCCTTTATAGGCATTTTTATCTACTGTAAAAAAAAAAGTGCATGTGTGCTGGTGTAATAGATTAAAAAAAAAAACAATACAATGTGACAGCTACTTTAGACAACACTGTGTGGAGTTACAGTAGT
Organism: Taeniopygia guttata; assembly: GCF_048771995.1. Lineage (NCBI taxonomy): Eukaryota > Metazoa > Chordata > Aves > Passeriformes > Estrildidae > Taeniopygia > Taeniopygia guttata. The sequence continues at coordinate 53,496,958 of NC_133025.1, read as the reverse complement.
TATAGTTCCCAAAACCACCTGCAAATAAGTGCAGATACCATAGCAAAGTACCCTTAGGATTTATTTTTTCTTTTTTCTTACATGCTCCTTCTTTTTCTTTATTTTAAAGTTCTGTCTTGCTATTCTAAGCCTGCAGTTGGCAATGAATTTATGTGACAGCTATGAAGCAAGTATTAAAATTGTGAATAGTGGCTAACAGTGCTTGAGCCCTCAGTGTTTAGCATCTTCACACAGCAGTGAATGCAGGCTGGGGCTGCTGAAATGGGGGGGAGCAAGGGGGGAGGCAGGTGGAGCGCCTGGGTATTCTCTCTTGTTTATCTGTACACCAGCGTCTGAGGGGGGCCACATAATGGAAGGAGCAGGATGCGAGCTCCAGGGCTCCTTCCGTGCTGATGGCCCTGCATGCTGAGGGAGAAAGGGCAAGACGTGAGCACCAAGAGAAACTGGGGATGTTTCTGGCTGCTTGTCTGTTGAAGAAGGGTGCGCAGTCAAGGGGAGGAAGTGACAGGGACAGGGATTGAAAGGCATCAGTTTTTGCTTCCATCTAAAAAATCTTGAGCAGACTGAAGGAGTTGTGACTACAGCCACAGTACGGGAGAGGACAGCAAATTAAGAGGGGGTTGCTGGCGCTCTCCTACACGGGGCAGGTGGGAGCAAATTAGCCATTTCCCCGGCCTATTTTATACACACACAAACACAAACAAGGTTAAGTGCACCAAAGGAAGAGGAAGAGAGAGATGCCCAATGAGGCAGTGAGGGATGTTGTGCCTCAGTGGTCAGGCTGGGGCAGGGAGGTCTCACAGTCTCCTCACCCCTCTGCTAAATGGGAAAGAGGGCAGGAGGGAGAGGAGTACAAGGGAGACAAGGTTGAAGGGTCATGGGGAGTAGGGAAGTGGTGGGCACCCTTTGGCCCTCCCTCTCTGAAATCCAGCAGGATTTCAGCAGGAGAGGAAACAGAGCTGGAGCTGGGTGGGCAGGAGGAAGGCTCACTCTCTCCCCAGAAGCTGTGGAAGGCAGAGGTGCTGCTGGGGCAGGGGGCGAGCTGGGGGGCTGGGGGGAGGGTGCGTGTTATTAGCGGAGAAACCTCAAGACCGAAGTTGAAGCCGAAGAAGATAAAAGGAGCAATATGATCAATATGGTTTCATTGTTGAGCCCCGCTTACCTCGGCGGGAGACCATCTGCTCCCTGTCAATGCATCACCTGCTTGTCTGGCCTGTTGGCCGGGCAACGCAGGCGGGGGGATTAAGGGGGCAGGGGGGGCCGGGGGCCCAGCCAGGGGCTGCTCCCCCATGTTGGGGCAGGCACCGGGGGAGGCTGGCCCAGGGTAGGTGGGAAGCCGAGCGGGCTCCGCTCTTTCCACAGGAGGACGTAAAACAAATGCAGCGTTTCGAGCCAGCGGGGCGGTTTCAGGAAGACCCTTCCTGCCCCTGGAAGTCGGCATTTTGCTGCACACGCTGGATTTAGGGATGCATGAATGAGCCCGCCACAATGGACACCCAGGGAAGAAAGGGCAGCCGAGGGGTCCCCACAAAGCCAGGCACTTCACGGCCACAGTCACAGAAGGGAAACAACGCACAGCGCTCTCAAATTCCCTTAACCCCAGAAGAAAATTTTCTGGAAGAAGACACTGAAATAGTGCTAATATTTTGTTATTTTAATACCCCCACAAATTCAGTGCATTCACATAGGCAGGAAAAGAACAAAAAACCCTCGGATGTTGTACAGTAAACAAATGCAAATAACGTGTTGAGTCTGTGCATCAGACCCAAAATTATTTGATTTTTTGATAATTTTGGAAATGTTTGATATTAAACACAGCCACCCAATAAGCAGATAAATTACAGCTCCCTGGACCCCAGACTGCGCAGTATCAAAGCACTTAACCAACCCCTCAGAAGCTATCAGATATAAAATGCTGCAGGTGTGGTGCCCTTGGCTTTGGCAGGTGTGTGAGTGTGGGGCTACCTCCTGCTCCTGCCTGCACTGGCCACGGGGGCACCTCTGCTCCAGCTGCATGAGCAGCTGTTCTGTGCACTGCACAACTGCACCGACTGGGGCAGGTTATATATCCATACACAGAGATTCATCTACATATCTATGTGCGTGTTTGCACTTACACACTCATCATCCTCTCACAAGACCTTGTGTCTGCTTTTTTTTTGGCACCATTGGCAAAGCACTGCCTGCTCTCTGTTTTACAGCTGCATCACAGCCAGCCTCAATGCTCACTGTGTTCAGGCATTTGGTTTCAAACCTCACCTGTGAAGCACCTGCTCCCAAGAGCAGGCTGAGGTTCTCTCATTGGAATCACTGAAGATCCACATGGAGTTACACTTCTAAGTCAACAACAGTATTTTAAGACAATGTCACATTCTACTGTCTCATAAACAAATGGACAAAATCCTTGGCAAATCTTGTCAGTCTGCTGAGTTTCTCATTAGCCATTTTTTAAACTTTTCTAGCCCCAAATACTTGGTCCAGACAGTGAGTACAAGAGAAGACAAGTTAAACTCTCAGCCCTGTGGAGTTTTCCTCTCTACAAATCACTCCTCAGGGAGCAGATATCTCAGATGAAAACCTAGAAGGAACATTCATCGCAAAAAACTTAACTTGGATGATGTCATGCTTTCCAAAGCTATAACCAAGCAGATAAAAGCAACAATTAGACCACTGCTTGCATGAATCAATAGGAAGAAACCAGACTTCTAAAAATGGGATATTTTTTTCTCAGAATATTATTATTCTTTTTACTACCATATAGTTCAGAGCAATCCTCCCAGGGAGAGTATGGAATATTTGAATTCTAGATTTAGCTTGAAAGTGTATATTTCCAACGAAAGGTTGCTGCTTCAATTATAAATAAATGGGGAAGAAATTGAAAGAATCACTTCCAGGAAAGTTAAAATCAATATATGGATAACTAATACTGAGAAACAAAAGTCAAGCACACATCTCATGATGTTGTCTAAAGTAAAACTTTTGCGGTCTCCTTAGCCAAACTATTGAGGAAAGTGTATATCCAGTGCTAGCTTGTTTTCCCATTTTTTCCCAGAAAGAGTATTTCAATTAATTGCTTACAATTCATGATGCAAAGCATCAGAACACAAAAACTAAAGAAATGTTGTGGTTTATATGAATAAAGGGTTTCTGTTATTCCTTTGCCTGCCTTATGCACAGATTCAGTAAGGCATTTGAACGACTCCATCTAGTAGGATGTGATATCCTGAACATCTTTTCCAGTCTGAACTTTGGAATTCAGAACATCAAGACCTAGCCTGCACAAGAGGGACAAAGGGAATATTTCTATGGATGTTTCTGTGAATACATCAGCAAGCCCTGGCACCTTGAGGAAAACCAGCATTGTATGGAATGAAAGTAACATGCATTAGATAATATAAACAAAGATTCACTGTTTAAACCATAAGTCATCACAAAATTCCCAAAGCAAATCTGGAAGGGACCGTCTTAGATCAGGGACAGAAACTCCACAACCTCTCCCCAAAAACAACAAGAAGTACCTCCTTGTGTTCAGATGGAATTTCACATGCTTCAGTTTGTACACATTGTCTCTTGTCCCATCACCAGGCTCAGCAGGACATCCTGCTGATAGCACCAACTACAAAACAGGAATTATCCCATATTTCCTTCTGAAAATGCAGAGATTTATTCACCTTTATCAGGAGTCTCATTGTTTATACTAAATTAGAATTCAAGGGCCCATGTGATGCCTTGGATGCGATTATCAGACAATTTCTGAAAAGGAGGACAACTGATCCAAAAAAGTTTATATTACCTAAAGCAGTATACCTTAAAGAAAGGAACAAATACTGGCATGGTCAACAGAAACAGATGCAGGTAACATCAGTAAGATTTCTTAGTTTCTGCAGCCAGATATGCACAGATTGTCACCCATTTGAATTAATGATCATTTGCTCCCAGCTATTATTTTCAACAAAGAAAAAGTTGGGTCCTGACCTAGAACAATCAGCAGCAGCAGGAGTAGATAAATTGTAGCTGGGGATGGATAAACCATTTGTCTTCATTGAATAAAATGAAGGGGACATAAGGTGTTTTTGAAAAGTAGTGAAAATACATGAAATAGGGGTGTTGCAGAAAACAAAGTAAAAATACGAAACAAAATCAGGATATTAAATATGGAGAAATTTGGAGAAATTACTCCATCATGATGGTGCTGTTATCTATGTGATGCAAAAGGAACACCTAAGCAGGTACACTGGATGGGCCAGGCATTCGGGAAGTTACAGAAGTTAATCTGCAAGTGAAGGCCTGGATGAAAGTTTCAGCACTGTAGACTGGAAGGAGTGGCCTGTCTCCCTGAGACACAGCAGAGAGCCACCCCAGACAGATTTAGATATAGTACCAAGGGAAGGACAAATGAAAAAAAGAGGAAAGCCTGAAGGGAGATTTTGGCAGGGTATTTTGTCAAACCTCACTAGCCCTGGAGAGTAAGACTCTTCCATTTAAGTAATTATGCTGAGCACTGGATCTGACCAGAAGCAACCTGACTGTGCTAAAGCCATGGGCAGAAAGTTTATCTCTAAATTAGGGTTCTTTTTCGTCAGACGAAAACAAAACCTTTCTTGTGGAGGTCATGTAGTCACACAGGTTTGCAAGAAGTCCTTTCAGTTGGGATTGCCTACAGAAATCACCATTTTATGTAATCATTCTTTTCTGACTCCCACCATCCAAAAGCCATATTCTATGCATGCAATGCAAGGTAGCAAATCTTAGTGAGATCTCTAGAGATAATCAGGGACTAGTAACAGTATCTCCTTCATTCCTCTATTGACTGGAGCCTGAAGGAGCATAAATTTCAAAAAGTCCTTCTTAAAATACATTAGGATCATGGATACTATATACCATGTTGTATTGGTCAGTATCTAGAGAGGAGAAATTTTTCTCCCATCCATATTCAATACTCTCCAGTATTGGCTTCTACCACCCATTATAGTTATTTAGGGTTTCCAAGCAAACCCTCTGAACAACATGTTTCAGGGATATATTTGGCCATTTTACATCTTTAGCTGGTTTCCAGTAGATATCCATGGTATGTAGGTTAGACCCTTGTTTGCTCTACTGTGGAATTTACCAGAATGGTCCATTGTGTTCACACACAGATGAAAACTGAACAACATCTAAAAGCCAAAATATGCCACTGTAGTACAGGCAGAAGTTCTGAAACTACAGGTCAATAATTTTCTTTGTCTTTTTTTTAATCCCATTGATCAAAGCTACAGTCTTTTCAACTCTGTGTGGGATAGGCTATCCTTATTCTCAAATCTGATTCCATCCCCTCCGCTACCATGTCTTGGAAGTTTGTTGCTTAAAAGTTCCATACAGTTACCTATAAAATCACTAATAAATGAATGCAACTTTTTTTTTCCCATCACCACAACACAAAACCACTGTGGTGTTTATTCTCATTTATACTCAAAGGATCCACCTGTAAGTAATATATAAAGCACATAATAACAAAGACCTTCTTTTAGTTTCTAAAAATCAAGCACTGGAAAGATAACAACTTGTCCATGTAGAAGCCAACCTATTGTTCCTTGTGATAGATTTGTGCTGTACTACCTTTACTCTGTGGTCAAGGATTTGCTATCATTAATTTTTTGCGGGGGGGAGAAAAAAAAGATAATTAATTTTATGCAAGTGATTGTTCAAATTGTACTAGGATATGGAGAGGGGAGACTGGAATTTATTCCCCTTTTTGCAAATTTACCTATAGCTGGCAAGCAGAAAGCAGAGCAACCTTGTGTCCCCAAGTGACTTTAATGTGATACAGCAGTGCCACCTCTGCTCTGACCGGAGCCACGAGCTCCAACTGAGGCAATGCAAACTGAGACGATATGAAACTCCTTCACATATGAAAATCTGCCAGCACAGGTAAATAAAAATATTTTGCCCGAGTTTAGTCATGAGGAAAAATGACTTTGAAAGACGGTGATGCAGATAATTAGGTGATAATGAATGCAGAGCTGCCCTTGGAATTCCACTCCAGCACACCGGGGGTGAGTACGGGCGGGATGCGGAGCTGGGTCTCCGTGCTCCTGCCACGCATCACTGAGGCCATACACTGCATGGCCTCAAGCTGATTATTGCTGCTCTCCAAGAGGTTGTCAAAATATGTAAACTTTCAGCAGGAGACACACTTTTAATAAAACTGCCTATTCTCCAGTGATATTTTTCAGTTATGAAAAGAGCATCCTTTCATATAACATGTGCATGTGAGCACAGGAGCACATAAAACACTGCAGCAGTATTCCCAGGAAACAGCATTTTCATTACAAGTAGGCAAATTGGATGTTCATGCAGACTAACATGCTCCATGCTGTCTGTTACATGACAATGAGATGAATTCTTGAGAACTGACAAATACACTGTATTTGCTGTGTGGGTCTGATGTTTCATATTGTCAGCCAGCCCCTCGATTTTTTCAATACACATGTCTTAGCTCATTGTTTTGAGTAAGAACATGCAATCCCAATTCAGTATTTCTTGTATGCATATGTGAGAAAGAACAGATGAGACTGCAATATCAATGTTTTAATGTATCCAATCGTAACACTCAATGTGCCCCAGAACTCTGTAGATTCACTTGACATAATCTCCTGTCTTTCTCTAGGAGAAGAGGTGTAAATGGAGCCCAGTTGGTCTACAATGCCTGTGAACATAATCACTGGAGATGTAAGGATAGAGCTGGTACAAACGTGTCATATGGCCTATGTACCTTTTCAAAACCCACAAAAGCATTTTTAGCAAACGCAAATTTCGGATATTTCTTTGAGATTTAGGGCTTCCACATATCTCTGTAGCTTGAAAAATCACAGTCACCACGCAGAGTACAGGAGCAGGAACTAAAGAGAGGTTATGGACACCCAGTGAGAAGGGGATGATGTCTGCCTCCTTTTAGGCAAAGATCAAGTACCACCTGGCCTCCATTTGCAGAGAAGTAACATAAATCAGGTGAGAGCATGGGAGAAGTTGCAACCAGAGGTCTAATGTTGACACATTAGTTCTGAAGGGCTGCATGGGCATGGTAAGGGAAACTAGAAGCTCTTTTTCTAAGTCTCTTGAATTACAGCACTTCAGTTCCACAGCCTGGCATGGGTTGTAGTGACTTGTGTGAGCAGTCATTTCATCCTGGGTGCAGAGCAAAACCAGGATAGGAAATACAGCACTGACCTTTACCAATAAACAGCTTTTCCCCCTTTATGGTATGTCTTGTTAAAAGCATTTCTGAGACAGCTAAATACAGAATAATTATTTTTTTTACTGCAATCTATTAATACGGCCTCTTTTTATCATGTTTTCCTACCTCCCATGGTCACAGATTCAATAACAGTGTCCATGCTTCCTTAACTAACCTCCATTTTTTTAATCCTCTGATAAATTATCTTATTTGAAAAAAGGATTTCCACTGCATTGGTCAATGCTAGTAGGAAAAATAACAGTAGCCTTTTTGAGAAAGACAAACTGAAAATGGAAAACATAACAACTGCTCACTGCATCTTTCACAAATATAAGATAATTGAGATATTTGAAATTGCAGGGGTATTCTTAAGCATAGTTTATCTAGCATTTAATTTCAGAGTCTTTGTCTCTTCCATTAACTTGCTTTTCTTATTACTTTACTCCTCATTTGTGCATCATTCTGCTCTAAGTTTCCTCCACCTACCCTGCATTTGCTCATTGTATGGGTTATTTTTCTTCCCTGCATTGCTACAAATGCCATAGAAATAACAGAACCCCATTTACTTTTTCTTTATAAGATAGATTTAAAATCATATAGAGAAATAAGCTGACAGCAAGGGAAATTTTTATTTAAAGGAGAAAAGTTATTCTAAAGCACCATTGCCAAAAACAAATACCAAAAAAAAAGGAATGGCCATATTTTTCTATGCCTCTTCTTTTCTTCTTACTACAAAAAATAAACTTTCATAATCTCTGTTACCAAAGAGGGCAAGGAGTGCATCCTAGCACTTTGGCATCAATGATCAATACAAAACTGGTGACAGGCAACCCTACACTAATATTTGTCTTCATAAACAATTGCTTTGTATTTAAATTCATCATTTTCTAAAATCTGTTGGCTGGATTTCTTTTTTTACTGTCCATGACAATGCCTTAAGCAACCTTCTGTCAGAGTGCCCTGAGATTAATAACTCATCACAAGCAGCCATAGATGAGTATTGTGCTTGATTCCTCAGATAATGGAAAAGTTTGTAAACATGGCAAAGAAAAGACAAATCACATTATGTTGTCACAAGCAGGAAATTCAAACATGGAAACACCCAGGAGCCAGGCAGGCACCCATGGCAATGGTTTCCTCTCTTTGCTCAGCCAGCTGACAGCAGGAAAACAAGACTAAAGCTATCTTTCAGTGCTTTTCTTCACAGAGAAATATGAATGTTAATCAGGAGGCTGATGGACAAATCAGTAGACAATGTCCATCAGAACCCCAATTAGCACACATAACCTGGTAATTCTCTCGTTATAAGAGACACTGCTCACCACATTGTTTTGGGAATCATGCAGCAAGGAAGGAGATCTTCAATCTTCTTTCAATCAGAGGGAGCTCTGATTAAACCTCTACCTTTCCTAATGGCTTTAGTCTCAGCTCTCTTGATGTTCTGCCTGCAAATCCAACACAACCACGTTTCAAGGAGCTGTTGATCCTTTATTAAAAATTTAATCCTGAAAAGGGTAATTCTTGGATTGGCAAAGTCCAGCTATGCTGTGTGGCATTATTTCTGAATTGCTCAACTTTGTGAGGTGTTCAGCTCTGAGATGCAGACATGAACTAACCCTCAAAAAATTAGTTGCCTCTTTTAATGATGAAAGGTATCACCTCAGCTCACTCAAAAATGCTTAATCTTTCACTTTGGTTTCTGATACAGATTTAGTGTGACATTCCTCAGCACAGTTTCACACCAAGTCTGCCCTGCCAGATTTAACTGAAACATGCCAGAGTATGAAGTTAGCTATCACCTACAGAGATAATGAGACTTTTTGTGCAGCACTCTTTTACAAGCCCACACTGCTCACAAGTACAAAATGGTGCTCCATTTAAAGCTTCACATACTTTGGGGGATTTCACCACTGGCAGAGCATTCTCTTCATTGCTTTTCCTTCTGACACATTGTGGTGTTTGGGGATATCACTCTACCTGAAGAAGCGCTCTATTAATCAGATTCCTAACACTAAGGCACACAATCTTTGTAGCACCTACTTTTTTTTTTTTTCCCCAAGAAACTGCATCCTCAAGGGATTCCAAAATACCAGAACACCCATATATTTTCCTCCTACAGTAATGGGCACTCTGAGCTAGAGGCTATCCTTCTGTACATGCAATTCTTAAGCCAGAGAGGGAATCATCTCTTGGAAACTTCATTATGAACATGAAGTTCAAGTTCAGTGATTGACAGTGAGTCTGCCTTTACCCTGCAGGCAGTGCTTGCAGGTCACCACAGAGTTTGACGTTAACGTGCTACTTCAGGCACTAAAACCACCCAGGCTTCAGCAGCACAAAGCACAATACAAGCTCCAAAGTTCACAAAGAATCTGGATAAATGATCATTTCTTCTGTCATGCTGAGAGCACACTGCTACAGCCACATGGCAACAGTAACACTGCAGCAGGTTGAGAGGCAGCTCCACTGTGTGTCCAGAGGAGCATTCACACTGCTGCACCACAGTTTAGCCACACTGAGTATCACAGGAGCAGGGTTTTTAGTTCACTTATTGTTTTTTTAAAAAAGCAAAACCAAATAAAGTTATGAGTGTTCTTAAAAAGCTTTTCTAAAATGGTCTGTTCACCTTTCAGTGGCACTCTTTTGCAAATCCAAGTGTCATTCTTCAATTAAAAGCTATATGATAACATATATCCTGCAGGAGATTGCTGAAGGTGATTCAATTGCAGTGTTTCTTAACTCTTAAACATCTTTTTCACAATGTTTATGTTCTCAGCATAATTTGATGTAGCATTTTAAAACAGCTTACACTAAATTAGGAACAGAAGTATAAATCCCAGAGGAACAATTATCTGACAAGCTGTATCTTCAACACAGTATTATGTTCAATTTCTCCAATTATATTTTATGGGAAAAGAGATGGCACAAAGCAGATAACTTCCTTTCATCACTGTCTCACATCATTCTGAGAGGAAGGCTCCACAAAGCTTTGTGTACTGGGATCACATCAAAAGTTGAAGGTCACAAAATATAGCCTCAAGTCAATATACAGTCACAGAATCATTGAAGTTGGAAAAGACCTTAGGATCATCAATTCAAACTATAAACTACCAAGTATGCCAAGTCCAAAAATGCCAAGCACTGCCAAGTTCACCACTAAACCATGTCTCTAAGCTCCACCATCTACACATCTTTAACATACCTCCAGGGATGGTGACTCCTCCACTTCCCTGGGCAGCCTGTTCCAAAGAAGATAAGCCTTTCAGTGAAGAAATTTTTTTTCTGGTATCCAATCTAAACCTGATACTTATCTACCCCCACCTGCCTTTTCCATCGATTTTATGCCTGTCTTCATGCTCCAGCATATTCCTGACATGCTGCCATGCTCCATTGGGCTCTTCTTGTTATCCAGTGCCCCACATACCTGAGTGCTCTCCATCCCCTGCTGCTGGCTCACCAAGTTTCACCAGCCCAGGTTAAGAATACATTATATTTATTATTCTTATTGCTTTCTAGCTTTAAGCCATATTAGACTTTTAAATAAGGGCCATACTCTACACTAAGCAGGCTCTAGCTTGTCCCAGTGGCCGTGGGGCGGTACACAAGTGAAGACATCGTTTCCCTAACTATATTAAAACTCAAAAAGTCAGCCAAGTTAAGCCAGCCTTATCTTATGTTCAGCTCACAAGCAATTACTCTCTTTTCTGAAGAGCTGCTCATAATAAGAATATGCACACTCAGGTGAACCTTAGTAACAGTGCAATGTTCTGGTAAGTGAGGTACACGTGAAAAGGCAAACAGCATTTTTAAAATCATTTTTAAGCTAATTTGGTGCATCTCTCTGAAAGTATAACCTCAGCATCAGCAGATGATAAAATTTGTAGTTAATTTAAAAACTTCATCTTTTCACGTGCATGAATTACTGAAAAACAGGATAGAAATGTGTCTAAGAGTGCTTTTTTAATGATCTAGGACTATGGAATTTTTAAATGTTTCTATATCTAATTCTAATTTTGCATAAAATGAGCATAAAGATGGGTTTAGACATGTTTTTTCTTAAAAAATATGTATTTTAAGAATTATTTAGTTCTAGTCAACTTCTTTGAATGCTGCTGTGAAAAACAAACATGTTTCATCTAAACAATGGACTACCACATTTATATCTAATCCTGCTCTTGTCTGTGCTAACATAAATCAGGACAATAACTAAAGCCAATAGGATGACATGGGGTCAAACCAGTTTGAAATCTGAATGAAGACCACACACTTTCCATCCCTTGGAAACACTTATACCATTTTGCTGTTGCTTCTCTTAACTAGGCTTTGCTTTCTGGTTTTTACATACCGAGCATAAGACCAGCACGCAGACATTAATGGATTTAAATTTAAATGAAACAAAAGTAAATTCGATTACATGCTTCTCCCCAAGGTTAAGTCAGACAAGCTATAAACTTGCTGATGCTATTTCCTTTAACATATATACAGGAATATTTTTAAAAAAAACACTTTTCACATTGTTTTCAAATTGAAAACTTCTATTATATAAGCTCCTGGTCTGGTTACTTTTCACTGCATGGTGAGCCTGTAAAGCTTTCTCAGCTTGACCAAGGAATCAGGGGAAGAGATCCTTCAGGGTCTGACAAAAAAAATGAGGTATCCACTGACTCAACAGAAGGGGTACCATCCAAAAACTCACCATCCAAAAATTCAGTGAATCAATGGTCATTTGGATGTGGGGTGGGTAAAAAAACGAAAAGGGTGATTCCGGCAATAGTTCCTCATCCAGAAAGGCAACAGAATCACAAGACATGGAAAGCAGCTCTTCATCCTGCACTCACTGACATCTAAGAAACTTGGGATAATATTGGAAATTGAGGTCTAAGGCAATACATTAATATTACATCATTAAATGTATTTCACGTTTTAACATAGGTTTTGTTGCAATGCCATTTTCTTCCTTTTTCTTTTTTTCTGCATACTTTGCCCTTTGATATATAAACTCAGGTGAAAAATGTTAAAGGAAAAAAAAATCAATTGTGCTGAATTCAATGTGTTTTCCCTGTATCATTCAAATTGCCTGAGCTTTTTATTTTTTCTTGGTATGTTTTCTGAGGTTTTCCTAATTAGGTCTAGGCTTTGTTTCAAATTTTCTTCCCTTTTGTTTTAAATATCAGAGCTCATATCTTAGTCTGTTTGCAGCACACAGACTCAGATGGGAGTTTATCATGCCCTTCAACTGCTCATAGTTCCTTTTAAACAGTAGCTTTGTCCTCTTCAGTTTGAGATAAAAATCCTTAAAATCAAAGGCTACTAGTTAGAAGAGCCTACATTTGAAGTGCCTTGAAGTCTTTGGTTTTCCTTTCATTTCTGTGGGCCTTGGATCAGCCTGTACAGTATCCTTTGTTCATTTATAAGCACAAAGAAGAGATTCTCTTTTATTTATCAGAATTGCAGCCACTTGGATAAAAAAGACATTTTTTTTATGAGGGATGTTATGGAGTTATTTAACGATCTTATAAGCTAAAAGCTCATTACACGTCTCCTTTTAGATGTCTGCTAAGGATCTGAGCAGGACTAGGCTTTGCACAGAGACAGGGCTGGTTTAACCAAGCTGAACCCGTGTCTGCAGAAGACTCAGACTCGTCTGAGTGTGCAGGCAGAGCAAAGCCAAGCACGAGCCTGAGCTGTCTTGCCAAAGCCAGTGGGGTAAATTGGGAGCCAGGCTTGGCCCCACGCGCCTGTGCAGGAATCTGAGCTGTCACCGCCACATGGAGCCAGGATTGACTTATTAAGGGTTTGATGAGAGGCACTTGGTATTCCACGGGGAAGGTGGCCCTCGCCTGCGTGTTGGGAATGAAGGAGTTATGGCGTTTCTATGGGTCCTGTGAGCCTTTCATTTCATTCAGCTCTCCGCTGCAGCACAGCATGAACTGACTGAGCCCCAGAAGAGGTTAACGAGCACAACAGCCATCATTTGTGAGGAGTGGGAAAGAGCCATGTGCTGCACCAGCTTCTTTTCAAGGCTCCTGATTTTTTTTTGTCTTCACACTGGCACAAGGGCAAACACCCAGCATAGCTTGTCCTGGGGAGCTTGGCAGCATTCTCCCCTCCTGGCAAACCTGACGAAGCCAAATAAAGTAATCTGTGCATTGTCTATTCCTTCGCTTGGGTGACTTTTAAACTGGGGAAAAAAGGAACAGGGGGGTGATAAGACTTTTGGATTGGGGGCCCTGTTACTACTCATACCACAGGAATCTTGCTTGGGACAAACTAAGTGAAACAGTTTTCTGAAATTGCACTTATTAAGTAGAAATTATTTTTTGAGATTATTACAGCTCTCTTTCCACCATCCTCCTCCCATCTTTTCTGAAGCCATCGTTGCATAGATTTATTCTATTCAGCCCTCACATTAGCAGATGTGAATGAAGGAATCTGACTGAGCCTGTCAAGGCAAAGAAAGCCATGAAAGAAGAGAGAGAAGAAACATTACACAACTATAATGGCAGCCACAATGGAAATATGCTGGCGTGAAAGCAATTAATGCAATTGGTGCTCTAAGTTCATGGCTTACTCCAAAACCAAGCAGCCCCTGGAAGCACGAAGCTCATCACAATGTAGGGGACAAACCCCGAGCCACTGAGGAAAGCACAAGTAAAAAGGCTTTGCTGTGCATGCAAAGCTGCTCTGAGAAAGGGCTTTAGCATGGAACTTGTCTGCCGTGAGCTGCTGGAGCCCCACTCAGGGACCAGAAGGCAGCCAGGGTATCACACTGCAAGGCTTTGCCTTGCTGACGTGCGTGAATCCTTACAGCCACACCATGGGGTGTGAGAGCCACACTGGGCAGCCTTCCTCCCCGCTGCCAATCTGAGGATCCAAACCTTTCCTCTTCTCAATGGAACAAAAAGCTAAAATCCTGAAAAGGTTTGCAAATCAATAGCCGTACAGGGAGAAAGAAGGGGAAGCCCATCTGGAATGTTTTCTTTTGATAATTTTGAGTGTGGCAAAGCAGAAAAAGAAAAATTTCATCTAGAAAATGCTGAAATATGCAGTTTCATTAATTTTTTCTTTCCTGAAAACAGTATTTTCTGTAACTAAGCATCACCTCACAGGAAAAGAGAACATTGTTGGAGGTGTCTATCTAGCTCTGTTACACATGCACCCATCCCCAGCTGACTCCAGATGTCCCTCATTGCATGTTTGAGTCGCTCAGGACTAGTGGTACAGGGCAGCTTTGGCGCAGCAGAAGTGCAACTTTCCCACAGCTCACTCTCACTAATGACTCATGGTAGCACAAGCAGGCTTTGGACCCGTAAAGTGAAGTGTTACTGAGCATGCAACACCTTACTACCTTACATGACAACAGGTCTGAAACAGCCTGTTTTGCATATTTTTACCTTCCAGGATTAATACAAACAGGACGAAGGAAGACAAGGGAGAGTTTTCCTCTCTGAGGTGTTACAGTGTAAGAAGAGATACAAAGAGAGAACTTCTGCTGGTCTCAGTGGTCAGACACATGATCATTTAAATCACTCCCAGTCTCCTGGACCTGGAGGGCCAAGATTGGGCATGTGGGGAAGGAGTTGCTACGGCTCTCTCTGGGCATTACCAAAGATTCCTCCCACACATCTCCATTTCCATCAGCACCCTGAGAGGACAATGGTTTTTATCCTTTCAGACAATTTCATTTAGAGTCTTCACCGCCACCTCAAATTTAGGGGCTTTCTTCAACCTGCTGCATAGTACCAGCAATGCTGTGACTTGACGGCCATTAGATCTGCCCTCTGGTAGGGACACATGCATAATTGCTTAAGAGGACAAACATAACTTGTCCCTGCTCTCTTTCCTCAGATCAGGATTTACATTCAAAACAATTTAACAATCTGAATTATAGATTGCAGAGATTAAAAATATCTTCTATTTTATTTTTCCATTATTTACAAAAGGACTTTTTATTTCCTAACATTATATTTGCGTACATTATGCAATAGGTTTCTAGCTGTCTCCACAAGTTGTTCCATCTCATTTGCATCTTGTTTCCCTTTAATGTTGTCATAAAAACAATGGTATATATTTGCTGTTCTATTTGTAACTTATCTCCTTGTAGAGATAGAAATGATCCCTCAAAATGCAAAGGAGATTCATCAGCACATTTTTCCTTCCTTCCTCCCTTTCTTTTTAGAATCATCTCTTTCCTTTGTAATTTTAAATAAGGCTTCTTTTCTTCCCTTTTGTGAGTTCTAGGGGAGCTATCAGTCACTGCTGTAGGTCACAAACTTTTTACATATTATGGTGATAAATCACTGTCAGGAGGTAGTCACTGTAGATTAAACCAGGGCCCTGCCCCACAAAAACGCAACAATACTTTCAAGTTGACCTGCAGTGTCTCACTTCACCTGAAAATCCTGAAATCCACACAGTTATTTTCCAGAAGATTCCCCAGCAAGTTTTTCCTCTCTTTTATTTCCCAGGGCACATGCACATTTCCTTTGAGTTCTGTGGGATCCCCAGTGCTCCGGTCAGTCACTGTGAGAGGATGGGGCAGGGAGATCTTGGGGTACTTGGCTGTGTTGACATTCCAAGTCTGGCCCAAGAAACAATTAGTGAACCAGAGGGAAAGGGAAGGAGGAAGCAGGAGGCAGTAGGTAACACAGAAAGTCTGGCCATAAAGAAAAAGGACTCAACAATAGTTTTACTGTTATAGAAAGCAAATGAGTTTAGAGTCAGTGCAAACATACAGCACTATCAACAAACTCAACTTGTTAGGAGGTTTGCTGAAGGCCAAAAAATAAATCAGGTGTCAAGTGTCATACACCAACTTTCAAATCAGAATATGAGCCTCAGGCTTTGTACACCACTGAATTAGCTCACATCTCAAATTTTAATTTCAAAAGGACAAATCCTACATACAGTATCCAGTTACCTTATTGCTCCACATCATATGCAGTCCCTAAAGCAGTACTTGAGCTATACAAAAGAACATATTTTCTTTGCTTCTTTCTGTTCAAAATAAAGTAGACAACATAAACAAGATGTTATAAGCCTACTATGCTAATTAGGTTATTATTAGAATGCACAACTTCTAACTATTTGACAAAAAAAAAAAAAAAAAAGCAAGGAAAAGGAGGAGAGCAGCAGCAAGCAGCAGTGTTTGCCAGCTCCCCATTATGACAGGGTGTAAATAGAGGTTAGGCTCATGCCTCTGTCTGCAAGGGGGTCACATCAAACTGCTTTCACCCCACAGGCAAGGTGAAAACAAGACCACACAGACAAAGAGGAATTGAGCTTCAGCTGGCATGACTGGAACCAATGCCAGTCAAAGAGTTCATTGAACAGTTCAATCATTTATCTTGACAGGATATGATTCTTTTCAGGCTCCTTCTAGCACTCAGACACAGCCAGCTCCTTAAAACCTGACACAGGATTTATTAGCTTTAATGATCCAAATGAATATTTAGTCTAGAAAATTAACTTTTGATAACAGTGGCTGATATACCCTCTTATGGCATACTGTGTTTATCAAATGTTACGGTAATTTATCACTGGGGAAAACAGAATGTTAGCTTTTGTGGACAGACTCCAGCACTTCTTTCTAAATGAAAGTTTAGAGAGGGATTTACAGTGGTCCATACCACACAGGATGCCAAAGGATGAATTTCATGTCCTTGAAACCAAAATACATACCTCCGTCACTTGAGAGGAAGCAACAGTGCTGCTGGACCTCCCATTCAGCAGGGTCTAAACCATTTTATGCATTCTTCCTGCCAAGTCTGACTTCCAAACCAGTAACACTCTGAGAGCTTTCACATTCTCATGAATTGTATTGTTAACATGTTTTGTTACCTCCACACAGGAAAACCATGACTTCAATAAGGAAGATTTAGCCAAGACTGAAATTAGACAGTAGCACATCCCAGTTTTCCTGTAGGTTTGGTCTGACTGAGGAATTTCGATGTTTCACAAGAGTCTTGCTGGAAGATGGACCATACAGGGATAAAAGCGTATGTTTGTAACAGGATTTCTTCCCAGATCCATCCCAAGCTGCATCACACTACTGTGCAGCTTGTGTGTGTTTTCTGTATTTTACTGTTGATTTTTAGAGCAATGGACACAATATTAATTATTGTTGGGGTCTAACCTATGACACGTTTAGGCCAACTGACTAGAGTGAACAATTTACTCCCCCTTTTTAAATTGCTCCTTTTTTTACAACTAGCTGTCTCTCTTCTAGCTGCTCTTGAACGAGTTTTGGAAATACCTCCTTAAGTCACAAAGCAGTTTTTCCCTCCTTGTTCTGAAAACATTTCAGTTGCAAGCAGAGATGATTTCTCTACTCTGCTGCCACATTTTGGGGCTGCAATGAATATAGTATCCAACCTACCTCATAAATTCAGCTTTGGCACCATTAGCATCTCTCTCATAACAGCCCAAAATCAGGTGGTTTAAGTGAAAGGGGCCATCCTGTCCAGTCAGAATTCAAACACACACCTCAGCCAAAATTTGCAAAAAGGCTAAAACTCCAAAGCACAGCTAGGGCAGAAGTTACAGACCAGTCCTCACCAGTTTAGGCTAGACTAAACCCTCTGGCACAGCACTAAGTCCCACTCATAACTACTCATACAACTGTAGCATCTGCCTTTGAAAGATACCTAAAAATCTTCCTTCAGTGCTTGGAGAATGCAGCTCACTCCAGCAGATTGTTATCTGGATTAATTGCCTTGACTATAAAAAAAAATTTTCTCTTCTGAAATTTTTAAGCTTTGTTTTCCTCCTTTGTTACTGCCTTTACTGTAGAGGTACTATCTAGTGCTTTTGACAACAGTTACTTCTTGAGTTTGTTTAATTAAACAGACTCAACCTTTTTAATCTCTGGCATAAAGACAAATTTTCCAAGAGCTACATTTAAACATTAGGACATTTTCATTAGTTGGTTGTGGCAATTATTTTCTAATATCAATAGAAGTCAAACCTATGTTATTTTCTATGTGTTAGTTCCAGAGTTCATAATTGCCAATACTCATATTAGAAGCAAGCAAAATATTTGGACTGATCATTTTAGACCAACAACATCAATATGAAATTTTTCATGAAAAAACTCAATTATACTTTATATTCCTAAAAGAAAAAAGTATTTTATTAAAATTATTCTGATTCCCATAAATTTTACACAGAATTTAGGTAATGAAGTGCTTTACATACATCCAGGCACTTTCTAAGCATTGATACAGCAAAGAGAAAAAACCCAAACCCCATCCAAAGTCAGCAACAACCAGAATAAGAGATTTCTTTTATGAAGGGCTCTCCATGACCAAGAGTCTAAGACACAAAACATCTTGGAGCACCTATCACATGGAAGGCAATTACAGAAAAGCAATCTAAAGTGCTTACTGACAAATAATAATTTAGGAAATAGAAAATAAAATATACCCTACCTGGTATCATAAAACTGCAGTTTCACCAGGGGATTTTCAGTGTTATTAAGTTTGAGAGACAAGCTCAAGTGGTTTAAATAATTGAAAAAAGAAAATACAACTTCCACAACATCATGTCTCAAAGTACACTTCTTTGTATCTAATATATAGAGCAGTCTCACTCCAAATACATTTGAGATTTTCTATTTCATGTTCTGCAGATGATGTTTGCAGCTCTGTGTAGGTATCTAATTTCCAGCCAAAGACAATACACTGGGGGCAGCATGAGGTTATAGCAACAAGCCAGTCAGAAAACAAGTTATTCAAAGACTGTTCAAAATAATCCTGTAATTCTATCTATTTTACCACCTTTGCTTTCAAAGGATAGAGCAATACACTGTTCCCTGGACAGTTTTCATGAAACCAGCATTATATAGTTTAGATATTCTTACCCAATTGGAAACAAAAATAATAAATATTTCACTTTACAATATCGCTGCCATACCAAACTATTCTCATTTCTCTGCCTCAAAGAGTAAAAGAAAATGGGAGTATATGTCTGCACCAACACTTTGCTTTTGGATAAAGAAACTATAGATTAAATACAAGTTTTTTTATGGCAATTTGATGATACAGCAGAGCACCTTGCTCAAGAAACTGAGACAATAGATTTTCTTACATAGTACTTGCCAGAATAAAAGTATATGGTTAAATGTGTGTGGATTCTTTGACAGATAACCTGCTCTTCCAAGGAGTGTAGATCCCAAACTCCATCAGAGCTATACCTTTGTCTATGACCCAGCCATTCAGACTCCCCAGCAGAACAGCCCTTTACATAAACCTCTGAAAGGAACCAAGTGGTAATGGAGAGAAGCTCCTCAAGTGGTTTAGCAGCTAACTGAAATATAGGAAACGAGGGAAAGGTGATTTCACACTGGAGGGAAAATACTGGCCAGGCAGTGAGATGCATTACTATGTTCAAATCATAGTGAAAATGGAGTTCCTAATGAGGCAAAAAAACATAGCACTGAGCTATAAAAATGCTCACACATTGATTGTAAGACTAACTGATTGGGGAGATGCAAGAGCATTTCACAAGAAACCGGGGGGTGGGATGAGCAGCAAATGAAATCCTGCATTAATCCACACATACATGGAAAAAATAACCATGACCCAAGAACTGTCCTTAAACCAGCATTCACACTCCATAAATAAAATATGGCACCCTTGTGCCTCCCTCTCTGTACCAGTAGCTCCATTTTTAAGAGTAGACAGAAAAGCATACACAATGCTAAGATTTTTAAGGTGAATTGAGAATGAATAAGAAAAAAGACTTTTATATAGCAAAAGAAATCTATGAGGCACAAACACCTTGACTGCTGTAGGCAGCTTAGATCTTCCCATTTCCAAAGCTACAGAGATGAACCAGAAGAGGTTTTAACTCAAGAGAAGGACAAAACTCAGGACAGAGATCCAGGGAGACTCAGGTATGGGGGAAACTACATCAACTATAGCACTTGTATCTGGGAAAAAAAAACTAATAGGGGCAGCGTTTGGAGGGATATGATAAAATTTCACAAAGTCATAGAGTATCAGCTATTTGTCACACCCCAGCACCTGACAAAAGGTTTGAAATTAAAGAGATGAGCTTTTTCCCATAGAGTGTAACTACACTGTGAAAGTCACCGCCACAAGATGCCATGGAGGCAAAGGAAAGGATATAAATCAGATAAAAATAACTTGTTAGAGGTAGAATCCTGAAAAAATACTTTAAGAGCATTATTCTGCATTTGACCTTTTTCTTACACTCTTTTGCTTAACCTCCAGTACTCAAGAAGAGAACATCAAATGAGCCTTTGATTTTACATGGTGTGTTGCTATGTTCTTTACTCTGACATATTTCAAGGGTTAAATTCAGAATAACAGGTTCATTCAGGAATTTTGCCAAGAACACAAATTTGGGCATTTTGCCTCTTAAGCACTGTGACAGGAATTAGTTAAATCCAACTTTGTAATGGACACAGTGTTTAAAAGTTTCGCTGCTGTCCCTAGTGCTGTCATCAGCACTGTCTCTTTTCACCCTAGGCTTTGGTCTTGAGGTATTAACACCAAGAGAAGAATTCACCCTCACTCTTCTACCATATCTTCTCTTGCTACTTACCAGCAACTCGGGAAACTTTGTTCAATAATAGCGTTCAAGTTTTACTGTGATCAACCCATCAACAGGAAGGCTGCATTTCATTGATCCTGAATTATTTCACTCTAGTGTAATCTATGCCTGCTCTACTATTCTAATTTTGCAGAAATTCTGCATTTACAACAGCTCAAATGATGAAAATATACAAAGGCAAATCATATACAGGGAACATGAAAAATTTATAATATAAGCCACTGAGTGGTTAGACTTTCCAGAAAGAATCAGCTTTTAGAACCAGACTCAGACGCTATTTACTCACCTAAATAATTATTAGGATATTTTTAAGGGAGCTCAGCACTCAGTCTGTTGAAATCTTTTGAAAACCTGGTCTTAGTAGTCACAATGAGAACTGAGTTCTTTTGGAAAATTAGTCAGCAGCTGAGAGTGCCAAGCCAGTGAGAGCTGGATCTCAGACAGAAAACTTGCTTCATAGCACCTCTTGAAATACTCAGCAGTGGTTGATGGGAACAGGTGAGGATCTACTCTACCCTCTCTGATTGCAGCCTATGACAGATAAACAAGTTGAGACTTTTCTATTATATTGATTTCCCAACAAAAAAAAAACCCAGACTCCAAAAAACCTTTTGTGAAGGAAGGTATTGGTTCAAGGAATGAGTTTTATTTCCCCTCAGAACACTGGTTCCATGCACTGCAGTTTTCGGGACCTCCAGGCAGCCACTGGTTCCTGACTTGTGGATTCACAAGAAAGAAAGAGGGAAATCTGCATCTTAAAAATAGTGATTCTGTAGATGTTTGCCTGATGGGACTTGGAAAGGACATATCTGTGTTCATCCTATACTCAGCCCTCAATAGCTACACTAACTCTGTAGCCCTTGATGACTTCAGGTTTCTAGTTCCTTAGAGTCCTTATACCCACAGGGTGTGTTTTAATTGGTTTAGAGTTGGTTTAGACTGTTTTAGAGGCCTCCTGGCTGTGGCTGCCAGCTGCTACTCCATGAAGTCACAGCACTCGCTAGTACCAAAGACATCTAAAGCAGTACTAGATGCCAGTGTTTAGGCACTAGAATTGCTCCTCAACGAAGCTTGAGACAGGCTACTACATCTTTGAGGAGTCCAGTGTGCCAGGCAGATGCTTTGTCCAGCAACTGAGGCAAAAAAGGTGAACATTCATGTTTTTTCTTAATTAAATTTCCTTTTCAACCAAATAGTTATTTCAAATACTTTCTACAAGAAGAGTTTACTTCTTACTCGTTCTAGCTAAGCGCTGCATAGGAAGTCTGTGAAACAATTTTCTGACGTGTACTTCTCGACCACAAACGTGAAGAGTTACCTACCTACAATTACGCAATAAGAAAGTGAGAAGTTGCCTTAGCAGAAACGGTTGCAAGCTCTTTCACCTCTTATTTACAAAGAAACAACTTTTTTTTTTGTCTTTTTTTAAAGGCAAGTCTTTCAAAACCCCTCTTACTGTAGAATTACAATAAGAAAAAAACAAGAAAATCCTGTTTATGATTTCTACACACATCATAATACTTCTAATCATTTTATCCCTTTTTAGTTTTCTACCTACTCCACTCAGACTTTTATTACTTCCTAATGCCCTAATATCTGCCATTTTCATTCTCCAGATCCTTCCAAATCTTTCTGTATTTTTCATGGAAACTAGAGTCAGAAGAAGAAGGAAGAGAATCTCTGTCATTAAAATATTCAGGCCATATTTTTAATGATTTCTTTGGATTATTTTCTAGAAAGGAGAGGTCGCTTCCCCCCAAGAGATCAATAATGTAATTTTCTCAAATGATTCCTGAAGTTTTTATGTAACTTCACAACTGTGAGTCAAAATTTGAAAAAAAAATTAATAAACAATAACTTGAAATTTAAATTGCATTGTCCCGCAGTGCCATTCCTTATCCCTAAAAACCTGTGGACAGCCAGCCAGCATTTGTCATGAATGGACACTTACAGGGACTTTGAGGTTCTGGTTAGT
This sequence comes from Taeniopygia guttata, assembly GCF_048771995.1. Lineage (NCBI taxonomy): Eukaryota > Metazoa > Chordata > Aves > Passeriformes > Estrildidae > Taeniopygia > Taeniopygia guttata. Next base: position 53,474,189 of record NC_133025.1, on the reverse strand, counting down.
TCAGTGTCATTGATGATGATGGGCAAAAAGAGGCTACTAAAAAGTTGTGAATGTGAAATAATATGCCTTTACACTGCTTTAACACTGCTCATGTTAAATTATATTAGAATACACACTGCAATCACTGAAAGAGAGAGATGCTGCTGGATGAGAGTCTCGGAAGAGTATCTGGCAGGACCAGGAAGAGATGCATTTGAAAATACCAGTGTTGGTATTGGGCCCAAAGGTATAAATTATCCCTCCTTAGAACTTCACATTATCACTCTTATTTCTGTAGCTAATAACTTAGATGGATTTGAAATAACTGCATTGAAAGTTAATTTACAGATGGGTTTGGTTTTTTCTCTTTTAAAGTATTTTAGTTGATAACACTTCCAAAGACCTTTTTAAAACCCAACCAAACAAGCAAGAACCACATAAAAGCCACAGCAAAGAAAACCAAAAATATATTTTTTAATTTTGAAAATGAGACAAGCACTCAAAAACAAAATAGGAAGTTTCTATTTTATAGCCCTTATACAACCTTTTTCTTTTCTACTTTTTTCTTCTCTTCAGAGGACTACTTCATGATATTTTCTCACTGCTAAAGGGAATAATAGCCTTGGAAAGACATTTTATTCTGGATCCTAGTTCATAGCTCTAAATGCTTGACTTCTCCATCAAAACTTTCAAAACCATAACTCTTGTTTTACATTAAGACTACCCAAAACTTACCTGTTTGTAGGTGAGGACTTTGTGCAGTCCTTTAAAAGTGCCTCCTGCAAAGAGCCTTGCTTCACATAGGTGAGCCTTTGAAGAGATTTTTCTGCATGTTCTCAGCCTAATCTCATTGCCAGTAACACTGCCTTTACATTATTTCTGTTTCTTTGGACTTTCCAGTGTGTTTAACACAAAGTATAGTATTTTTACCATAGCTGTTTAACACAAAGTATAATCTTTTTACCATAGCTTTTGCACAACAGGAAAGAATGCTTGTATGTTTACTTTGTCACCATTAGGAAAAAAAAAAAAAAACAAATAAATACCACACCAAACGGTAAACCTTGTAACAAAGTTTAGTCTTCAACAAAGCAGAGTCTTTTGCATGAATCTTCAGCAGATGCTCCCATGTATTTGAAGTTATTCAAATTTTTACTCACAGTGTATATACAACTTTGTGTGAGTCAGGGGAATGTGAACAGTTCCCCGGCTGCTCATTTTCTGAGATGCAGCAGATGTTTATGCAGGTATCTGACTATATCCTCTGTCTTTTACCTCATGTACTTTGTACTTTTTGCAACAAATGACTGTTTCCAAATATACAGCTATAAAACATGCATCATTTTGATATTGGCATAATTGCATTTCTGTGTCTTTATTCTATATGATTTCTATTTCTTTTATAGACGATTATATACTTATGTTAAGTTTATACCTTTAAATATTTATTTCATATATTTTATGCATTTGTTTTTAATAATAATATAATTGTTTTACATCTTTTTATGTTTTATATTTTTCTTTTACGGATTCATTTTCTATATGCCTACTACGCATAATATATTTTAATCCGTGTTTCTTTTTTATATTTCTTTACCCCTGCGTGCTCTCAGACCAGTTTTGGGAAACCACCCGTCTTGCAAGCGTGTCCCCACTCTCATCGTGCGGCTGGGTTGCGGTGGGATCACCCAGGCAGGGGCGCTGCCTCCCTCCCTCCATCCCTTCGCGTCCCCAGGGGCTCTGGAGCCGCTCCCGGGCGCTGCTCCGGGGCTCCGGGGCTCGGAGCCGTGGCCGGGGCTCTGCTGCCCTCCGGTGGCCCCGCGGGAGGCTCCGCACCGGGCCGGGACCGGGTCTTGCTCCTGTCCCTTCCGACCCAGAGCATCCCACGGTCCCGCGCACGGATCTGAGGAGGGACGGAGGATGCTACTGTTATGTGTAATAGATATAATTCGTGCCATTTCTAGTATGATATATGTGATATTGCGTATTTGTTGGAGTATACACGTTTGTATTAGGAGTCCCCCCCCCGCCTCGCAGGCAAACCCTGGTGTATATTAGAACCCGATTTACAAGTAAAAGGACATGGCTCGGCCAGGAGATGGGCCGTGTCTGGAGAGTTACGGGGGACCCCAGGCACTGATCATCGAGTGAACGACCAGAGATGGATATCATGGAAATCCTCGGGCAGATACATGTGAATGCAGCGTTCCATAAATTCCATCAAGGTATTCAACAACTCCAGACACTGAATTGTTCCTCTTCATCACCAAAAAAAGAAAATCTTATTAACCTATGGACTCTGAATGGAAGAAAAATTGATTGCTGAAATCTTGGCCTCAGGCGGAATTTTCCCTATAAAAACCGCTTGTGCCAGGATGGAGGTGTGTGGGCATGGAGGAAAACCTCTGCTGAGGCTGACCTCTTTGTTGCACACCCAGGGCCGACCCCAGGCTCGGCTCTGTTCTTTCTTTGTGGCTGGCTAGATAGAATTTGATTGCAAAATAAATATTTTATTTTTTCATTTTAATTTGGCTGGACAAATTTTCGTTTATAACACTGTTGGATAGACTTTTGAGTTTTGCTCGCCAGGAGCCATCCTGGCCTCGGGGGTCACCAGTGACACAGACAGACTATAGAGGGACAGAAAGAAGACACAGCCAAGGCGGAAGGGAGAGTGGCTTGCTCACACTTTTAAATAACAGAGCCAAAACAGAGCCTGAGCCTCCTTCTCCCCAGTCCAGCTGTGTTTCCTGTGGCAGCAGTTCACAATCTCCACTGGCCTGCAGCGCCCAGCAACACCACACTTGGCTCTTCCCAGCAATGCCAGATGTCCCTGTCGCCAGCCTTGGCTTAAGGATTCCCATTCTGCATTCCCACACTCAGTTACCCAACTAGCACAGCACATCACACAGCCCTGTAACTCGATGTAAGCCACGGCAAGTTTACACATCATGAGGAGAAAGACAACGAAAAATAACATTGTGTTATTATTCTATTTGTGGGAATCATGCCCCATTGTTTTCTGCACAATTTTCTTGCTCAATCAAATTTGGGGATGGTTTTTCCTAGACAAGATAATTGGCTAAAATCAATCTGCTATAGCCACAAACACACAAATTTGGATAATGCTACAAAGGCTGCCTTTAAAAGGAAGAAAGATGAAAAAAATATCTGAGCAAGGGTTGATTGCTCCACATCAGTATCTGCAATTCAATTCCATTTGTAGTGAATTATTAACTATATTAATCTAGCTTTGTCTAAGCCTGACTAGACAAAACAGAAATACTACTGTGCAAGCATACAAGTTCTACAGAGGCCAAAATTACAGCAAGGTTTCTGTATTATCTAGTGTGAGGAAGTCATCAGGTAATAACATTGCAGTAACAACACAGCTTCTACTTCTCCCTCAGCTCCAGAAAATCCCTTAACTTGTGGTGCCTGGATTTCCCAAACATCCCAGTCCTACCACAGCTACCTGCTAAGATCTGAAATGTATATGCCACTCTCTGTCCTGCTTCTCTACCACAGGGTTAGAAAAATCAATGTAACATTTACAGCACCAGAAATCCATGCTATACATCCCTCTACCCTGTACATCTTAGGGTATTCCTAATATGTTTCCTTTACATACTGCAACCTTAGCAGAACTGCAGTGGAAGACACATACAAAAAAAAACCCACCATCCATCCTACATATTTATAAACTGCAAAATAGGTTTGTTTGAGAAACCCATAAAGATCCATTTGAGCCAACTTTGAAAGCCTATTATTAGTTCCTAGCTTCCAATATTCTTTGATCACATCTTAAAGCTGAACCCCCTTACATGGCATTATACAGCCAGAGGTCAGCTCAAACTACAAATTTATTTTAGTGTATTTACCCAGCAGTTCAGTACTGCCACTAATTTTATTTCAAAACTCTTCAAGGAATACATGCTAAACTCCATGTATGTAAACTCCATTAAACATGAAATTTAATGATTCTAAAGTGTGCAACTCCACCAGGAAAAGCCACAGTGTTCAAAGAAAATCAAGATTTTTGTACCTCCTCCATTTATCACACCATTGGCTGGCAGCAACATGGGATCAGAGTTTGGTTATGGTCTACCAGGGATGACAAAGCAGTAGATGGAAAGTAGAGACAGGGACACAAAGATGATTTTAATATTCCTGTAAACCACCTGCACTTCCAGATCCAGCTAAGTCCTTTCCCCTGCCCCATGGCATTGCTGCCCAGGAACTCTGTAGATTCATCCCCTGGTACATCTTTCTCACAGCTGTACATGGAGAACACTTCCAAGAAATTGGGGACTTATAAATAACTGCTGTATCCTACAGAACCTACATGACCTGGGACTTTAGCCATTCCTTGATAATGACTTCCACTGTTTTAAACACTGTTTAACAAATAACATGGATGGGTAGCAGATGTACCTGTGAGCAGCCCCTGATTTTGTGGTAGCTCAATTTTAGAGCATGATACTGAGTCTAAGCTCAGTATTACAGCTCCCACCCCAAACCAACACTGAAAATTTGTGGTAAAAATCAAAGTCCAAGTTAGCACCATACACACTGCTTTCCTCATGGCTCCCTAGCAAAGCCCTCTCGCCACGGCTTCAGCTAGAATGCCTTTTGTTTACAATTTCACCAGCTGAAAGACTCTTTTGAGAACATAAAAAAAAAAAAAAAGAGAGAGAAAGAAAGAAAGCTGAAGAGGCCACTATGAGGATCTAATCTATGGCTAAGACCACCCCTTGCCTGGCAGTCTGCAGTGCCATCAGCTGTATGCACGGTGAGCACACTGGGGTTTAGATCAGCTGTCGGTGCCTTGTCCCTCATTAGCATGGATAAAAGCGCTGGCCTGGCCGGGTGCGCGGCATTCCTCAGCATGCCAGCTGCAGCTCCAGCCCTGTGCATCCTCCGGGCTCGGAGAATTCATTCGTTCTGACAGCCACCGTCTTGCAGAATGATGGCTGTCATAACCCCACAGATAAAATTACACACCCCTGGCATTTTCCACATTGCCCATTCAGGCTCTCCGTAGGCCACCGTTGGCTTCCTCAGATGTATGGCCCTGGAAAGATTTAACTTGCCAAGCCCTTTTTTTTATATCTCTTTGTTATGTTCCAATTAAGTCTGTGTTAATCAAAGGCAGTATTTCCCAAATATTCCCCCCTCCTCTCCCCAAGCCTCCTCCTAGGCAGCTTGATGGTTTGTACCCCCCTTCCTCCCACTTACAATTAGCATTCAGACGTTTCTCTTGGCAGAGCCAAAGTCTCCCTCCCCCTAGGAAGCTTTCTTCTTATGAACACATTTTATATTTCCCTGCCCCTCTGCAAGGTGCTTTAGCCAGCTTCCAAACAAAGAGCAAAGTGACTTCCCTCAGACATGTGGATTCTCCAAGTGTATTCAAACACCCCTGCGACAGTTTTCCTGCTGTGACTGGCTCTAAAACAGAATCCACATACAGTAAAAAAAACCAACAATATTTCATTGATTTTCTTCTTCTTGCTCCCAAATTATCAAGTAAGAATATCATATTTAGCTCAATACTGCCCTCACCCTTGACACTCTCTAAGATCTCACTAAATAGGCTGCACCCCTGGGAGAGGAGCTGAACTGCAAGTAGGGTAGAACGTACCAGGAAAGCAGTACCAGCTTGTATCATTCAGAGTTCATGAATGCTCAGGCTGCAATGAGTGCTTTCTTTCAAAGTAGTCTTATTTCTTTCTTATTTCTTCCTCTGAAATGGTGCTTTGGCAATATGATTGTGAAATGGCTGAGCTTTGTATGAGTCTCTGAGCCCTCATCATGTGAAGTTCAGTCACATATGGTTGAGTGAGCTTCACATTCTGAAAATTAAGGAGAAGAAAATACAATGCAAGCTATGTGGTCAATATTAAACATTTTTAAAATGCAGTAAATTTTGTGGTCATCAAAACTGTGTAGAGCAAAGTGAGTGCCACAACCATCACGTCTGTATTTCTGCTGATTTTGATTTACTTTTGAACTGACCTCAGCAACCTGGCTCTGAGAAAGAACCTCATGGTGATGCTGAAATAAGCACAAACATTGTTTTCAAAAACATCTCAAAAATGACCCATCACATTTTCTCTGGTTGGTTGATATTTACAGCACAGAAATAGAAGCAGTAGCTTGGGGAGGGGCAGTAGGTGAAAGAAGAAAATAAAAGGACAACTAGTTCATTAATACCTGAAGTAGGAGCATCCAGTCCAGGAATGCAATAGCAACTGTGATACGCAGAAGGGAACACCCCAGCACGTGGTATTTGCAGTATTAAAGCACACACAGTGACTCAATCATTTTCACCATGCTGCTTGCAACCTGAAAGTTTTCAGAGGTGCAAGGGTGACTAGCAGCTGAGGCACAGGGCAATCTGGGGAGGGAGGCTTGGCTGGGCCCCCCTTGCCAAACTGATCCCAGCTTTCAAGAAGCCACTCCCAGGCTGGTTGGCAGGCACCCTGCCACGCTGCTTCGAGCACTGAGGTGACACCTTCCCACCCAACCCCAGGGCCCCACCCTGTGTGCTAGGTGATCTTTTAGCCCGAATTTCTGCCCAAAGTGGGGCAGGAACCAGCCAGGTAGTGCTGCACTCGGAGCCTGGCACAGTCTGCAAGCTCCATGAAGAAGGAAATGTCCGTCAGCAACAGGAGGAAAGGGTGGCTGGTGCCTCTGGAGCAAGGAAAGCAGTCACCACAGCAGCTAGTGAGGAGGCCGTGCTCTGATGAGAAGGGAGAGGAAGGAAAGGGAAAAAGAGTTTACTTCACACAAATGCCTATACAAGAGGCAAGAGCAGATAACAAGAGAGCTGATGCTGTTACTTTTTATCTCAGCCTACAGGACAGGAAAGGGACATGCTTGGTTTACAGCTCCTTTCACCACTGCGCTGCCTAAAGTGGTGTCAGGCAAGAGACCCAGCGGAGCTCAAGCTGCTGAAGGAGCTGTCAGCTCCTGCCAGCAGCCACACAGGGACCAGGCAGGGCAGCTGGCACAGACCCTGCCCAGGCAGCCACTCTGCCCACACTCCCACAAGGCGCTCCTGCAGAAGTGGGAGGGTGAATTTTACTCCCAAACATCCCACAAAGAATGGGATGCAGCCATGGGCTATCACCACTCAGAAGAGGAGATGCTCCAGGATTCTGCTTTTTGAGCCATCCCTTCCACCAGGCCAGATTGTACATTGTGTGCAAAGCCCAAGTAGCGTGAAACCTTGACCTCAGAAAGAAGAAACAGCCCTTCTGAGGAACATACCTACAGTCAGCATGTCCATCGCAGCCCAGGCTGCTACCATGTCTGCATAAACAAGCAATGATTTACTTCCCTCATCATATAGAGAAAGGAACAGGATCTGATGAGTGCACAGGAAACACCTTGTCCTGCCATCCCAGCAATTTTGCAGAGTTATTTCAGAGCATAAAACAAAAGTAGATGGATTTGTAAATTATGTTGTATGTTTATCACCACTCAGTTCTTTAGGAAAACCACACAGATTTAAAGATAGGGTGTTACAAAGCGCAGCTTTGTATTAAGACACCCTTAAGTAGCACCTTCTTATGACAGAAAAAAAAAAATTCTAAGGTTGGGGAACCAGGCAAAGCTAACAAACTGGAGGGAGCCACATTATTGGGTATTTGAGACATGAGAGAACCTGCACAAGACTGACCAGAGCAGTGGCAAAGAGCAGCACTAGAAATGAGCTGAAAAACTCTGAGAAGAAAGAATAAGTCTTGCTTTTGGCAAATCTGAATATTCATCTCTCCCAACCATACTCAAGTAAACAACCAAGTCACTTTTCCTCTGCTAAGCTCCAGAAAATCAGTCAAAATTATTTAAGAAAAATAGCAAAAAGGGAGAAAAATATGCCCCTTTTTATCTAGCTAACCAAATCTGGAAGAGGTTCTTTTGGCCTCCTGAGATAAAATCCATAGTATTTCTCCCAAAACCACATTGGGGTGACCTATCCTTATGTTATTAGGGCTGATAAGCTGACTCCCAGAGATCCTTTATTCTCCCTTAGGTCTGTTAAATAACTGTAATAATAAGAAGCCCAGTAGCTGCTCCAGCCCCCTATCAATGCTCACCTAAAAGAAGAAATCATCTTCTGTCCTAACATTTTAGTGTCCTTGGTTTTGTACTGTCAACAGCTCCAGAGAGAGGAATAAATGATGAGATCCCTGTCAGGATATCCTGTCATTCAGTGAGGGAGGCTTTATTCAGCTTTCCAGTGCAAGCTTTCAGCAAATACCCTGCATTTTGGAATCTCTCCTGCCTAGGCAAGCTCTGCATGCCTTATCCTTCACTCATTTACCTTGGGGAAGACAAGAGTCCTGTTAAAAGTATTTTCTGAGAATGCAGAAGAAACAGTACCTCTAACAATCATTTTATGTAAAACTTTTAATTTTCAGGCTTGGACAGCTGTGAAAGAAAAAAAAGTCAAATTCACAATGGAAAGAAGTCCAGGGCTTTTATTCTTTTTTGCCTTTTTGGCTGCAATGAAACTATGTTTGACATCACAAGTCCAAGATGAGGTAAGAAGCAGCTTTTTACATAATGGATTATTATTATTTGTCTGTATTACTCTGTGTTATAGAGAGAACAGTTATCAGTTACTGTATCTTATGGCAGAATGAAAAAACACTTTAACAGTCACTGGTGCAGATGACCATGAATTACAACCTGAGAGTTCTGTAATTCAATCCTCTGAAATAATAAAAAATGCATCTGTTTATTCTGTATGAGAATTTGGCTTAAATAATATAGCATGAGTACATTGAAAAAGTCTCTAAAACTGGCGCATGTGGCAAGACTGTAAATGATGCATTTATCAAAATAAACTGATTGGGATTTCTGCTAAGTCAGAAGATGAGAGCAGAAATTTTTCTATAGTGAAAATTATCGGCTATTTTAGAAACGTAAGGAATAAAAATCAAAGGAATTGAGCTATGTAAAGCAATAACACAAAGTTATAACCATAATTAAAGGATTTGTAGACGTTTGGGGAAGTGGTGCATTTGTCATGTACAAATACTGTGAATCTGTGGAATTCCACAACATCTGTTTTCACCACCCTTGTAGAGAGGCAGAACAGTTTTAGAAGAGGGAAAAAAAGGCAGAGAGGAATTAGAAGAGGGAAAAGAAAGACACTCAGGTTGCTATTGTTGTTGGTTGGTTGCAGTTTTTAAATGGAACCATATATTGAAATGTAAAAAAAGTACTGGGAAATATGGTTTTTCTTAAAAAAAAATACTAAAAGAAGAGACACTAAAAAGTCAACTTTCTTCCGTGTTCTCTAGAAACAAAAAGGGAAAATAAGGAACTGGAAGAAAGTGGAAATAATGTTACCATTCCAAAACAAGTAGTGTTTTACAGCTGGTTGTAGAGAAAGAGCATAAGTTATTTTTATTTAAATTTTTCCTTTTCAAAACACTCAGTGAATTTTATTGTTCCAAAAATGAAATATTGTGGAGTGCCTTTTTGATGACAACCAAATTTCTTCTCAAGCTGTATCCACATTATACCCACATCTGGGAAAAGATTACATTTTTACTTCAAAGACATCTGAAAAGCATCTACACAACAGAAGAGTTTCACTACCCAAATATTTCAATGTTACCCAGACCAGATTTCAACAGTGCACTTATGAAGGCTAAAATTTGACAACTAAATAGATGTTGAAATGTGCTTGCATGTGGGTGGCGGCAATCACATAAAATGGCTCAGAGGTTATGAAGCCAAATCTCCTTATCAGTGTCTGTGATATATCCTCACCAACTTTGCTACTGAAATGTCCAGCTGTCAAGGGGAGAAACTGCTGAGTGAGGGCTTCATCCAGGACCACCATGGGACATGTAGAAATCCTGCCCAAGGTGCCAGGGCACCTACCCACACCAGCTGTGAGGTTCTGTAGGGGCTGCAGCATCCCATGAGTGCCCAGAAGGTCCAGGACTCTCCGCACTGCACAGGGTTATGTTGCTCATTTTTAAAAACCATACTCTGAATTAGGTTGTTTCTCACCATTTGTGAATGAGGTATTACTTCTACAAATACCAATAAGAAAGAAGGTAAAGCCAACATTAGATGCAGTTTAGAGAAGACTTACTGCTTTAAAATAGACATCAAAAAAACAAAAAACAAACAAAAAACCAACCAAACAAACAAACAAAAAAAAAACAACAGGGCTGCTCTTCTCAGAGTGCTTTGGTGGGCTCAGGCCCCAAACTTCCACCAGATCTGAATGCAAAACAAGATGTCATTCTTTGACACCAATTTGAAAACTCCAGCCATAGCCCTTTAGAACAGTATGGTGGTGCTGATTTAATTTTGCCTCCTCCAGACCTTGTTTAATTTTGCCTTTGAGTGGGAAAGGCACTTGTCAGCAGCTTTGGAATGAGCACTCCGTAGGCTGATGCTGTCTCTGTAACTTGGCTTTTAAGTCTGGCAAACTTAGCTTTTGTTGATAAAGCAATCTTAGGAAAACCATTATGCTTAGAAGGATTTATCCTGCAGTGGTTGGACATATTTTGTGCAGAGAAAGCTCCTGCACAGCACTAATATGTGGTCTATTACCTAGTTTAGCCCCAAAACAAGGAGCTCCTGCTGAACAGAAAAGAGCTGTGAGCGAGAACAAAGCTGAGCTAAACTTGTCATTTTTCAGCAATGTCTTCTGGTGTAGTGTTTTTCCTTCTTGTTAATTATTCTGCTCCTATTGCAGGTGAAGAAGCAATGTGATCAAAAGCTGCTCATTAGAATGAAAACCAAATGTGTACCATGCTCTTTAAACCTTGACACTCAGTGCCCTGCTGGTTATACCAAAATTACCAACGGGACTGGGACACCAGACTGCAGGTATCTCCTCTGTCAGAGCTTTTCTCATTAATATTGTTCTCCAGTAATTAGAAAACGTCAATACACATCAAAAATTGTTTTATCTATGCAATTTTCTTATGGAACATTTATCATAGACTTGACCAACTCCAGAACTCAAGCTGCATTCAGGGTGTTTGATGCTTGAAATTAAACAGCAAGTGATATAAGAGAAAAATAAACATTGCTATTAAGGGTCTAAAAGATTTTCTCTTGAATAGTATAATGGAATCTCTTCTATATTTATTCTGCATACTTGATATGAATGATACAAAAATATATGATAAATATATATTATTATACTATATTTAGGTATTGATCTTCTGTATCATATAAATAAAGAAATTTCACACTTCTAGATCAGGGAGATGGGGTGAAGGGCAGGAAGAGTAACGTCAAAACCAGTTTGACATCTTACCATTCCAATTGGGAAAAAAAAAAAGCACAGTATTTCAGAGAAAATGTAGCTACTTCAGGGAAAATATTACCATTTTGAGCTTACTTAGCTCAATTTAAAGAACCTTGATACGAAACAATTTTTAAAATACTGTTTCAAATCAAAACTTAGAGAAATGTGCTGCATTTAGGCTGGGAAGATAAATACCCTGTTCAAAAGAAATAGCTCCAAGGATCTTTTTAGACCTTGACGTTCAATGTATGTTTTAATGAAGAAGGAAAAAAAAAGTAGATCAACGCAACCAAGCTTAAAGTTCTCTTGTCTGACACTGAAAGAAGAACAACTTAAGAATCTCATTGTCCCCCACAGGAGACTTTTAAGTACTTTAAAGCAGCTCTATTTTTTTTTTTTTCACAGGTATTACCTGGAAATTAAAACTCACACACTTTCTTTTCCGGGCTGTCGGCACCGTTGTGTAAAGGAATTTGAACAACCTGAGTGTTGCCGGGGACACTGGGGCCCAGACTGCATGGGTAAGTTGTTTTGGGCTTTGGGGCTTTATTTTCATATAGAATTTGAACAGAAATAAAGCAGCTACTTTTCTTCTTTTCAGAAACTATCACTGTGAGTAGTTTGCTTCTCAGAGTTTGTTATACAAGTAGCAATAAATAGCAGCTTTCAGCTAAAATTTACGGGATTTGAAGAAAAACAGGTATTTGAATTTTCATTTAAAAAGAAAAATTCATAGAAAAATGTAAAGAGCCTCATAAAATCTCCCAGATTATGAGATTTTAAAAACAAATAATTGCAGTCAATGCCTGTAAAACTATTTTGTTCAGGAGGACCACCAAAATGGATTTTAAAAATTAAGATTTTCAAACCAAGAATTAAATGTTTCCTGGTAGGTAAAAACCACCTTTATCTGCATCTGAAATATTTCCAAATCTCTTTAATTCTTGATTTTGTGATGCAGGGAGGATATTTTCTTTTAGCTCACCTTGTAACTGTTTCTTTAACTGCCTGTGAATGCTGAAGGCCATTACTGAAGCAAGGGAATCAGGAGTGGCTCCCCTCCTGCTGCCCCCTTCCCTCAGGAAAAGCTTTTCAGCATCTCCACAAATGCATCAAATCTCAGACTACCAAGATGGGTATCCAGACCCACAGAGGAAGTTTCCCTGCCCAGCCAGAACATTTCCTCCTTTAGTTAATGGCCTCAAGGTCTGTTTCAATGCCTGTGAAGTCCTTTGTCCACAAACCAGATTTTTTAAAAAATATCATTTTAGCCCAAGCTATTATTTAAACATCAGTCATTTATCTACTAAATGCAAATAGTTTAAACACCAGTCATTTATCTACTAGAGGAAAGCAGTCAAACTGCAGCTCACAGCAACTCCAAGAGAAAAGCCAGGCAAAGAGCTGAGGGCACAGTGTGTGCTCATGTATTCTAAAGAGATTTGTGATTTCTAAAGTCGTTTGTGTGGTGGTTTAACCTCCCCACCTCCAATGCAGCCCCAGAGCTCATCCTCCCATTATCAGGGTGCTCTGGGCAGCCACACAAGGGGCATCAGTACTTCTGGAGAGTCAGAGCCCGGCCTGCACCACTGTGTGAAGGAGGCTGCCAAGGCAAGGAAGCTCTCTCTTCCTTTGGACAAACTTCCTGACCCCAAAAAGCAAAGAATCAAGGTCTCAGCATTGTTTCTGCTTTCATTTGGAGGGGAAAAAAAATAGTTATCTCTACGTTATCACAACCTCTGTAATAGAATATGGCACAAGTTGAAATATTTGGAGGACAGTCCTTCCTGAGTCTGGACAAAAATTCCTGACTAGGGATTTGCTTTACATTTATCATCTGATGGCAAGGACAAAATTAGGTCTTAAATTGCACTCTGACTTCCTTAAATGATAGCACATTTAAGCACGCTGTGCTGAAACACACGGTGTGAATGAAAGATCTCTTGTCCCCTTCCCTCCCCACGAAGCACACCAAGCCATCCAGCTGCACACCACTCCCTCTGTAAAAAGTCAAAATCAAAAGAGAAAAGCACAGGATCAGGTCCAGGGGGGAAGAGCAGAGCCTTTCAATACTGCCAGTATCATGCAGCCACAGGGACTACAGCTGGGGGAACTCAGGTGCAGCAGGAGCTGCTCCCTACCCCAGCACAGGTTCCCATTCTGGGCAATGTTTCCATGGTTCCTAAGAAAATCCTGGGTACCAGGATGTACCTGGTATGGTACGTCCTGGTGTATGGTATGACCAACAGAGTAGAAAGGACTTTAAGAATAATGTGGGGGAAATGTTAAAAGAAAAAATTAAGACCAAGAGGAAAGATACTAAATTTAATGCTATCAAATTATATGGTTCAAAATACTTCTTTTTGAGTACTACTCACTGCTTCAGCCTCACAGGGAGTCAGGTGAAGAGGCTCTATTTGATAACACTTGGAAAGTGCTGAATTTAAGTCCATGAAAGGAAAAATTGCTGATAGATTAATTTCTTTTGGCCTAGATTCAAAGATTTGGCCTTCACACACTGACAGTTGTTAAGAGATAAGCAAGAGCTTCTCTTTCTTCCTGCTTTTCAAAAAGCATCCTCAATAAAAGCAAAGGTCTGGCATCACCCCAGGGTGGCAGCAGATGACTGTGCCAGCACTGCTCCAGTGTCCCAGCACTGTCTCCTGTGGCCCTGCTGGTTGCAGGAAGTCCTTTATCTGCCTGGTCAAACTTGTTCAACAATATGGTAATTTACCTCATGTCTGATAAAGCTGTCCCTTGGTGCTGGTATCAAAACAAGAGATAAGATGTGGTGAAGACAACGAGTGTAATGAATGCCAACAGCAAAAAATAAAACCTGCTTTGCCAACAATTTTACAGTAACTTTTCATAGGAATTATACCATAAACTGAGTTTTTCTCTATCCTTGCACATTCAATAAAAACAGTGCAAATAATTTTTTTCCATTCTGTGCAAATATTAATCAGTTGCCATGAATCTTTAAGATTTAGGTGTCATACAGTAGCCAGAAAACAAGATTCACTAAAAGCCACTAAGTATTAAAGGATATGTATTTATTACTATCTTTCATTTGTAGTTATTTAACCAAAATTCTTAACACATCTTATTATTTCAGCATGTATGAGATAAACAGCACTTAAATTTTCATCTTTAAATTTATTGGTTTTTCAAAAGAAGCTTACACGGATGTAATGTGCCTCAAACTACATTAAGGAATAAATTAAGAAATTTTAATAACTGATATAAAGCCATAGCTTTCAGTGGAAATAAGTGTACATATATGCACATCCACTTGTTTGCTCATCACTCTGTCCAAATCAAATTCATTTTTACTAAAACTTCCACATTACCTAAATAATCTAAATCACTATTAACTTAGGCAGGGGGAGCATAAATCCAGTGCTGCTCACCTCCACTCACACAGAACAAACTCTGAGACTCTTTATAAGTAATAAATCCACTAGTAAGGCACAGCAGAGTACCTGTGATGCCATTAGGAGTTTGATACATTTAAATACCACCTCCATCAAAATTATGGTACCTGATGGGAATTCTAATTACAGGAAGGAAAGGTTTATGGAAGAGAGTTAATACATCATTTCCAAGGAGGGACACGACAACTGTGAAAAATAAGAGTATCCCTATAGGAGAGAAAACCTGACAGGATGATCTGACTAAAAACCACTGTAATATACATTTCCTGTAGGCAATCTTTCACTAAAGATTTGAATCTTGAAACCTTTCAGGCAGAAGAATTAGACTATTTTTATTATAAATATGGCAATTTTTATCTCATCTTGCTGGCTGGGGTTTTTGTTCAGACTGTCTCACCTTCTATACTGCTGCCTGTAACCGTGGTTTTAGCAGCAAAGGCACTGAAGAGCATAACACATCTTTGGCACACAAGTTTGATAAGTGACCACAGCCCCTTGGACAGGATTTGGTTGTGAGATATCCATATATTTCAATTTCCAAAATTATTTGAATCAATTATCACAGACTTATGAAGGCAACAGGGGAAAGGGAAAATTTCCCACATAAAGGAAATGCTTTTTTCTTTTTTGGGGGGGGTGGAGGGGAAGGGGAGGCTTATTAAACCCTAACTTAGCATCAAATAAAATCCTGAGAGCAAACTATCAACACACTGAGAGTTATATCAACACAAAGGAGTGCTCAGGCAAGCTCCCCTTGGACCAGAAAAGCCAACAGCTTAGGGTGTGGCAGACAGAGGTGGATCACAGGAACAAACCCTATGGTACTTTAGAATAAGACAACTCATTTCTGTTCAATCCTTTGACTACAGTCACTAGCCTAAGTTCCCAGACAAGAGAGGGTGATGGTCTCTGCTGATCTTAAGATTCCAGTGAAGAGATTCAGGCAGCTGCAAAACAGCAGCTGTGCCCCAGAGTGCTTGGTTAGCCCAAAACCCTGCAGCTGCCAAGGTGGCCACCTGCAGTGCAAGGGAGCACAAGGGTCACAGCAAGGTGACTGATGGCTCAAACACTGTCATTTCCAGCGTGTCCAGGAGGAGCTGCATCACCCTGCAATGGGAGAGGACGCTGCTCACAGGGCATAGCTGGGAATGGAACGTGCACTTGTCAGGTAAATCCTTTCTTTTAAATGAAAAACAAATATAACAATAGCATGTAAGCTGACCTAAGGAGTCTTGTATGTTCTACTCTATAAATACATTAAAGGAAAATACCCCAGAAACAGCAGTGTTGATCAGCTTGGAGTTCAGTTTTTGCTTGGATTGCATTAATCTTCACACTTAAGCATGTTCAGGTGGACTTATAAAGAAGTTCTTTCACCTTGCCTTCCTGAGACAAATGTTCTGAGATCCTCTGGTTTTTAAATTGTGCTATTACTTGTGACGTTTTTGCCCTAAACAGAAAGTACTTATACATGGGGTTATACTGTCCATACATTGTTCTTTTGCTGAGAGTGCAACTTGTAGCACTTAACCTGAGGCAAATAGATTTTTAATAAACAATTAATCAAATTAATCTTTCTTTACCTCCCCTTCTACTGGTTCATCCTTACTTTACATCAAAAATACTCTTCTGGGGCCATATGAAAAAGAGACAGAGGTAGAAGCAGCCAGAAAACACAACCCAAAAATTGTAAGCCTAATTTGGGCATTAGGCTTGATTATTGTATTTTATTGTTACCTTGATATTTAAAACATCTGATTTAAAGATCTAGAAATTATTTTTTAAAAATATGTGGGGTCAAGATTGTTCAAAAGACAGTGTTTTCTACCAATGGGCTTCAATAGGTACCAACAACAATGTTGTGGTACCTATTGATTGAAACTGTCGTGTTATTTTCTTTTGGCAGCAAAAGGTGCTGTTTCCAGCCTGCTAAGCATATATCTATCTGTATAGAGATAGACAAAAAAACTAAGTTTTGCTTTCCATTGTGTAATTCACAGAAAGGATTTGGTGGGACAGCCTGTGAAAAATGTGCTGAAGACAATTTATTCGGTTCTGACTGCACATCAGGTAAATTTGAACTTGCTTGTAATTCAGACTCTAAGAAATCACAGTGAAATGGGGAGGGGGCCCAAAGAGTTCCCAGTAAGAGCTGCTGTCTGCCTCAGAGAACACAGTGGGGAAAGGAAAGAGAGCTCTTTGCTCTGTTCTGGGCCAGGGAGATATACAGTTCTCTCAAAAGTGTGAAAAAGGGTGTGTTTACTTTAGTTTTGGGGCTTGGCTGATTGTTAAATTCACTGATTAGCCATACATCTATCAGAAGTGGAAATCAAAAGAGCAATTAAAGCCATATACACCTGTTAAACATTTATGTATCATAAATGTATATATGCATATAACATTTTCCACTTTTGCCAGTTTCTTCTTGATCTCTACTATTTTACCTTCCTGATCCTTGCTGAAAATTACACTGAAAAACCAGAAAACTGTCTGGAAAAAGATTTTCTAACAGTCTTATTCTTAAGCAGTAATAGTTGCTTATCTCAAAGTAAAACTCTCTTCCCTCAAGATCTACATAACATTACTTTTGAGGAGTCTCAAATTTAAATAATCTGTGTCAGCCTTTCTACACTAATCCTACACCGCTGCTGGCTCAAAGACCCTTTTTCTACCAGCTGTCCACTGGATGCCAGTGTTGATACACAGAAATGTAATTGAGCCAGCATTTTCATGAAAATACAGTACTTGAGCGAATTTAATATCATAAATGTAATTATTTTCCAAGAAGTTACTGGAGGATTCAATTACATATTAATTTAGGCAATATTTTACACTTCAGCTGTCAGATATTGAAGCTCCTCCAAGTGTTCTAAAATAAATAAAATATAAGCAATGTTCATTTGTGGCTAACTGCTTTTCAGTAATACTTTCAACATTCCTGGTTTTTATATTATTACTATTAACATAGGTAGGGAGTTATTAATTAATTAATTAGTGCAGGTAATTTTGCATGAACACAAGCTATGTTTTTAAGGGGAAGAGGATATGCTACATCACTGCAGCTTAAACATGAAGTCAGCAACACTATTCTGTACCTCTTTTGGACTTTTCCAAGTGTAACTCTAAATAGCCTTCTAAAAATCATCATTGCTATAATTTGTTGTAAATGCAGGCAAACCCAACAGGAAGAGATGATGATGTCAAACAGTTATAACTATATAGTTATAACTATAAAGCTTTTGCAGAATACTTAAGTCTTCAAAAATTATTTTTAAAGGGTCTCTTAGTCACCTGGACTGTGAATGCATCATCTTGTGTGCATATTGTCACTGGGTTTATAAACAGAATTTAACCAGAAATGAAATACTATAGGAAGAGAGAAGGCTGAGACCTTTACAGTGATTAATTATCCTTTTAATTAAACAAATTCTGTTTAGGGAGGGGGGGAAAAAGTCATAAAACTCATCTCTTCTTGAGGTTCTTGAGAGATACAGAGTTGAAGGAAAACAAGAAATAGGTTAACTGCTTATGTTAATGTTACATTAACATAATTAACAATTAAAGAGGTCTATGTTATACATTATATCCAATTTTGGCTTCATATTGTTTGTCAAATTTTGCAATTTTTATGGCATTAGCAACAAGTCAGCTTGATGTTTACAGTGTGTGTTCTGCAGATTTTCACACTCTGGGCTCTTAACAGCCTTCAAAAATTCAGGTATTATTTACTGACATGTGCAGCTGCCTGAACTGATTAAGGGAAGCCTCTAAATTCAGGCACTCAGGTCAGAGCTTGCTGTGGCCAAAGCTGCTGGCTACAACGCTCCCTGCTATGAGTAACCACTAACAATGGCTTTCCAAACACCATCCTTGTTCAGCAAAGCAAATCCATTTCTCCCTGTAGTTTGTGACTGCGTTCATGGAGTGTGCAACAGTGGAATTGCAGGGGATGGAAGCTGCACTTGCTTGTCTGGCTACAAAGGGCTCCGCTGCGATGAGCGTAAGTAGCATTTTCCACAGGAGATGTATTCCACAGCTGGCATTCAGGTGGAATTGGTGAGGATGAATTAATCTCAGGTTAGTCATGCAAGAGCAACCAAACATAGGCTGGACCTCAAAGCCCGAGAGTGTGCAGACACAGTTTAACCTGCCCCCCTCTGTCCCTCAGCCATAGCCGAGTGCGCGGCGCTGCGGTGCCCTGCCAACTCCAGGTGTGCTGCCTCAGGTGAGGATGGAACACAGCTGCAATGCACCTGTCTGCCCAGCTTCCACGGGGACAGCACACGATGTGAACGTGAGTCATTTCCCTGTCTGCCCCAGTTCTTTAAATGCACCACCATTAGTGTTATAGCTCAGATATGGAATGTGCTTTTGAGCCGCATCTCGCCATCTGATTTTTCTTGGATTTGTATCCCAAAGCACAAACTATTCCCTCAGGATGAAACAAAATACTAAAATGTGCTTCAGAAGCCCATCCATCCAACTGCTAAAAAATTACAGTCCATGCAATCAGACTAAAGTTAGTCAAATCCCTTGAAACCCATAAGGAGGGTAATGGGCGGTCAGTGCTTACAAACCCACTGCTGTCATATCCCTCTGCTTGTTCAGCCTCATAGCTTGCTTCCATAACAACAGCAACCAGGGGCTTATATTTATTCAGCATCCATCATGTGACAGCTCAGTTCCATCAGCAAGCACAAACTCTACAGGCAGGTAAAGTTCATTTTCGCTTTCCTGTTTTTCATGAAACAAAGCTAATAGCATCTCAGCTAGAGGAAAACTCTACCTTAGAGGTGCCTTTATATAAACTCAACTTGCCATTGAATGCCCAAATCAACTGTATAAGAGTCTAGATTTTCTTTTCCCTACTCGCTTTATGTCTTATGGTACCAGTTCTTCTTTCTAGACAAATTGCAACAAAGAATATTGTTTAATCTTATGCTGGAAACACAATTTAGAAGAGGTTGGCTCAGATCAGTCCCAGATGGGGGGGAAATCAAGGAAGGAAAAGAGGAGAAAATAGCGAAAAGCACAATTTTTCAGGCGTGTCCAGGGCATGCCATCTTCTAGCTACCATAACATAACCTGCACACAAAGGTGTGAGAAGATGCTCTCCAAGCATTGCTTGATTTTGAGAAAGAACAAGCAATGCTATTGCCTCAAAAAAATGGTTCATGGAAATAACTAGTGAGCTTCTAGTGCCATCCTGAAAGCAGAAGAGTGTGGGAGACTAAAGCACTTGCTGGACAGTTTTCCATACAGCTGAACCGATGACATTATATTGTTTAACTACCGGAAAGAAAACAGCAAAGGCCTATTGTATTGAGAAATATTTTCCAACTGATCTAACATGTGCTTGAAGCTTGCACAGACCTCATACCTCCCACCTGATCTTCCCTAGTTAAAATCCACCAGAGAACAAGGAAATAGTTGTGATATTTTAATGAGCACGTTACATGATTTAATCTGTTTATAACTAAATTTGCCAAGTTAAGAGATCATTTCTGCTCAAAAGCAAATAGTTGGTTGCTATGTTGGCATAAACACATTCCTCCCTTCCATCTCCACACGGCCATAACACTTCAGACTTGGCTGTTATGAAAAGTTTAGTCTGCCCAGGCTTTGTTTGGCATGGAGGTGCTATGGTGAATCCCCGTCTTTAATTTTAGATCTGTGGGCAATGATTTATTTACTTCACTTCTTTTTTCACAAGCTATCAACCCATGCTCCAGAAAGGTCTGTGATCCTAATGCTGACTGCATTTACCTCGGGCCAAACCAGCACAAATGCACCTGTGGAGAAGGTTACACAGGGGATGGCCAAATCTGTCTGCCCATAGACCCTTGTCAGGCAGCGCACGGGAGCTGCCCTGCACATTCCAGCATTTGCATCTATGATGGTCCAGGAAAGGTCAGTGTGACTGCCCAAGAAGAAATAATGCTTTATCTCCAAAAAGAACCCATGAGGGTATCGAAACAGCTCCCAAGGAAATCAAATGCTATTCCTAGCTTTTCTGTAAGCCAGGCTGTTGACCAAGAGGGAGTCCTTTTAGCCCCTCTGAAAACAGGAATGACAATAGTGTTGTTTTTTCTGGGACTATCTTGGCTCTGATTTGCCTCCCCAAAATGGAGGCATTGAAATAAATCTCTCCCAGTTAAATTTTGTCTCTGTGACACAGGGAAATTGTAGGACTAGCAGGGTCCTTATACTGGTACCACATATATATGTCTAAACTTAGTTTATTTAGGAAAGAAGCAATCTGAGTCTCTGAAAACAATCAATGAACAGCACTTTACAAAGTCTGCATATTATTCATCATGTTGGGAACTGTCTCAAATTTTACACACTGATGGTGTGTAAAACTTGCACCATCAAAAAAGCAATACTTCAAAAGGCCTGGTTTGCTCGGACACCCTAAAGAGCCAAAAAGAGACTTGATTGCTGGTTCTTGGCCTAAAATTCTTGGTTTAAAATTCTCAGTATCCAGGGTTCCAACACTTGGTCATTCAGGGCTGTTTTGCAGTTCATGGTCGTGTCTCAGTGAAGGTGTCCTTCCTTCATGCACATGACTGAAACACACGCTGCTGTGTACAAATATAAGCTTTATATTTGTGTCTGAACACACCAGGTGATTAACTAAGACACTGCGTTCAAGCCCTAGTTCCAGAAATTATGCTGAAACCCACAATTTGTGCACAGCTAATTTTCTCTCCCCTCTCACATTCTTCTGATTTAGTCCCACTGTGAATGCAAGGAGCATTATACCAACTTTGTACCTGGGAAAGGCTGCAGCATGATGGACAACTGTGAAACAAACAACACCTGCCACAAAAAGGCCAAATGCTTAACAGTTGCACCAGGACAGATTGCGTGAGTCTTTTTGCTTACAAAACTTTCCCACAGTTTCTCCCTCCTTCCCCAGTAAATGGGCTGCTAAAACAAATCCTATGGATGGACACCTCCTGAAGTTATCTTTAATGGCTTCTCTATCGAGGACAAATCACAAGATTTAGTGGGGTTAGGGTCAGCCAATTAACACAGTGATAGATTTCATCAGGCCATTTGCTAATACCTATTAAGTTTTATTTTTAAAGCACTCAGAGGTCATTTCTACACCAGTAAATAAAAGGGACCAAAACCTCTTTTCCTCAGGGCAAGCAGCATTGTCTCACAGCTAAAGTCACTTCCAAAACAGAGTAACTGCCTCTTGGCAGCAATCCCTGGCACATACTCTCCCTTCAACTGTGCCTGGGCACTGCAAGGGAAAATGCTCCTTGGTGTGGGCCACAATACACTAGGCAGCATGCTGAAAATTAATCAGCATTAATTATGGGATAGCACTGGAGCCCTGCCTCTTTGAGTATACTAATACAGATTCAACCAGGGAATCTGCCCCCCCAAGCTGTGAAAGCAACACCAACCCCAGCAGATTTCTTAAAACCTCAAGACAAGCAGGTGGGAAACTGCAAAACCTCTGGCAGACTTGGCTTTTCCTGTACAGAAATACGCTACATGGATGTTAGTAAAAAGGCACAGACATCCCTAAACTCCACAAAGCTCTCTTAAACCACAGAATCTGGCTTATGTGTTTTTATAGCCCAGTGATGGCAGGTACTGGGTTAAAGAGCTGTGCCTGAAATATCAGTTTTGGGAGCTGAGAGCTTGAACAGGAAGGACAATACAGGCCATTCATTGTAAGTTAGGAACAAATTATCACATAGATCCATAGAGAGAAAGCATTCACTCAGGAGAGTATTCTCATGGCCAGTCCTTGTGCCACCGTGCAGCTTTCCCTGGCAGGGTCATACCAGCATCACTTCTGCATCAGCTATTGTGCATTCCAAGCAAATTTATCTAAAATATCCCCTGGCTCTCTTCTACAGCACAGTTTGCTACTCCAACTGTTTACTACAGACTCACACAACACTTAGTATAGAGTACTACCATACTGCACAACAGCAGCTGAAATTTTGAAATAAAATTCCAAATCAGGAGATTTTTTTTTTCCCTAATTATTCACTGTTTCACCACTGTAAAACAATTTTTGAAAGCTGAGAAAGTTGAGAATCTTAGAATGAGAAAATTTTAAATTTATTACTGGGGATGGAAAAAAACAATACAAATTCTCTGCACATCATTCATTTAATGGGAAAAAAAGTGCAGAAGAACAGAGTGGGATTGAAATAAAACTCGAGCTAAGAAAATCCATTTATGAAAGAGAAACTTTAAAAAGAAAAGCATTAATTTGTAAATGTGGGCACAAAAATTAGGTTCTGGTAAGTAACAGACAGTATTTTGGCTGCATCTCAGATTTTAAATGTATTTTGGGAGGGCTTTTTTGGTTGTGTTTGTTTTCTAAAACACAGAGTTAAAACAGAGGCCACAAAACTGCATTGTTTCTTTTCTATTTTTGGTTTGGTTTTTTTAAGGATACAGTTGTGCTATTAACTTTCCTCACACAGTCAATTCTACTTTCTCCAGACCCAAATTATTTGTAAAGGAATAAATCTCTCATACAGGCAAAGATATAAAAACCTCAAACTTTTGATTTGTGAATATAACACAGCAACCTCCTCAAAAATCACAATTTCCTCTGTCTTATGTTCCCATGTAGATTTTTCCTGAACAAGTGCTGACACTTTCTCTGGTGTTGCTTCAGCACAGTTATCATGTTCAGCCTTGCCCAGGAGCTATGAAGCTCCAACCAGTGCAGAATTACACTGCATATTAGATCATAACCTCTCTGGTTTCCAAGGAGAGCTGCCCTGCTGTCAGTTAAACTCTATTATTTCCTCTTAATGCCACTCTTTATTTTTCCTCTAGGTCTTCAATGTAGAAATTAGTAGCTTCATAAACCAAAACTCTATTATAGAGGGTTTTGGTAAAACATAGACAGAAAGCTGAGTTTTCCTCTTCCAGTGAGAAAGAGTTTTTCTTCCCTGAGTAAGCTGAAGTGGTGACAGTTCCCATCTTTTCCAATCCTGCTGGTCCTCCCCATGCCCAGCCACAGAAAGCCAATTCCTTCAGCAGGAATGAGGAAGCACACAGGTTGAAGGTTTCAATCCCATGCAAAAGGTGCTAATCTGCAATTGCTCAATGCTTTCCTTTGGCACACAAATCCAAACTATGTTACTTGGAAGCTCACTCAGTTATGAGCAATATTTTCCTCAGGACAGAAGTTTCAAACTATGCAGGCATTTCTGCAGTTCATTGTGCCCCCAGAAATTATAGCCAAAACAAGTTGCTATGTTTAAACACCTGCTTCTTTATGAACATTGGGTGAAAAATAGAGGATAGCTTTATTTTGAAACCTGGATCTGATATGTGCCATATTTCAAGGGTAGTTCCTTTTATCTACTTTGCTATTCCTCAGCTTCTTTGAAACCTCAGTTGTTTTCTTCTCTGTTCAGAACTGGAAGGGAGCTACCTACAGCAATTCAGCAACATTTACCCCACCATAAAAAATGGATCACCTCCCAAGGAGCAGCTGTTCCTCTCTTCCAGCTGAAAATCCTTCATCCATGCTCCACAGTCATGCTCTCTCTGCTCAAGAGGTCCCCTCAGAAAGAAGTGGATTCACCCTCAGAATAGCATCCTAAAAATTTAGGTTGCTTTTAGACTGCCATTTTTACCCAGGATCAGAGTCAAAGCTTGAGACTCTTGGCCAAAATCTCTCCAATTCTCTGAGCCTGTATGCAGCTCCCCAGATTGCAGGGACTTGGGGGGACTTTCCAATAATGTTGCTCTCAGTAGAGAAACAGCCGCAGCAGAGACCATACATGGGGAAAAGGAGAGGGTCTGGCATCTGGCTGATACTACTGTGGGGTGTTAGTGGCAGGTGTTTGTTTTTAACAACCAGCACATGCAAATGAGTATTTATAAAAAGGGCATCTTTTGCTGATGGGAAATAATGTTCCTTCTCTAGTGATGCCATTAGGAAAAAATATCCAGATAGATGAACCATTGTGGATAGAGCTTATATGAATATTGAACATGCTGCAGACTTCATTGAGAAGGGTACTATTAAGTCCAAGGTCTGTCTGTGCATCTCATGGGCACTGTGACCTGCTTTAGACATCCAGAGTACGGGGTCAGGCACACATCACTGGCACCTGCCACAGGCTGGAGTCCCCAGGAGACATATGCGTTACATATGAGATGCTGTTTCCAGAACAGGGACAGCAGCAACACATGCATCTAAAAAAGCATGAGATTTTGTGCTGCAGCAGAAAATAATGTTAGAAGTACAAGTATTAATGCCCAAATGGTGGCATTACTTAAAGGGCAGGGTAACAAACCACCATTTTGATTTGTTGAAACAAAAAACCTTTTCCTACAAAACCAATGCAGCTATTCCAAGGACTAGTGAGCTGCTATCACCTCCCATAACTCCCATCAATCCTGCCAAATCCCGTGTCCTGAGTGAGCTCTTCACAAAACAGGCTCCCTGCTGCAAGTCACACCTGACACATTTATGCTCTGCTCTCTCCTCACCCACAGACAGGGTAGGCTCAGTGGATTTCTGGGCTCCAGCAGTCACAACATCTTGGGACCAGAGGCTGCACATAGCCTCTATTCAAAGGTCCTGCAAGACAGACAGTGCTGTCTCCTGGCCCAGCTAACAAGAGCCCACCATACAAGGCAAGCAGCCATCAGGCTACCCCACACTGACACTTCACAGCATGCAGAAGCAGAGAATTAACTACAGTGCTTCCTGAAAATGCCTTCAGAGGAGCAATAGGTAACACCTGGTGCCAGTTTGAGAGCCACAGGTAAAATCCCAATCCCTTCACAGGTGCACGTGCCAGGAGGGCTCTGTGGGGAACGGGTTTGTGTGCTACGGGAACATCATGGAGCGCCTCCAAGAGCTGAATGCTGAAGTGGGAGGACAGTGGCAGGGCAAGCTGACATCCAGCCTCTTGCTCATGGGTGAGTAACTGCGCACAAGCAGAGCCCAGGGGGCTGACCCTGCCCTGTCTTCCCCCCACACGCCACCCACAGCATGACACAG
Organism: Taeniopygia guttata; assembly: GCF_048771995.1. Lineage (NCBI taxonomy): Eukaryota > Metazoa > Chordata > Aves > Passeriformes > Estrildidae > Taeniopygia > Taeniopygia guttata. The sequence continues at coordinate 53,448,472 of NC_133025.1, read as the reverse complement.
CACACGTGCTACCCACTGCAAAGTCCCTCAGAACATCTAAAGCTGCTCTGGTCCTCACACCTTGAAGGCAGACTGCAGGAACTTCCAGGCAGAAGTGCTAAACATTCCACAACCCCTCACACATCATTTAACATCACCTGTGGACTTCACCCTACATTGTAACAAGTGGGATTACCCCACTTCTTCTCCCTGCCCCCACTGTTCTGGACAAATGAGATTTGGTCTGGAATCACACACACTAGTCCATCAAAAACACTGGCACTGCCAGTTACCTAGTGAAGTGAACAACCTAACAGCCTTCATCATCTTCTCTGTGGCCAAAAAAATGAGCTATGAACATACACTGCTAGAATTAAGCTGGATCTTTGACTTAAACTTGTACATGTGGGAAAAAAGGTCCTTCTGTTTAATATCATTTGCTCAGTCCTACTGAGCCCAGCAATTAAAATAAAGACCATGAATTCCTCAACAGGAGGAATAAGAATCCCCCATAGCTGCCAAGGTCAAAACCTTGGCAAAACCAAGGTCAAAAACCTAAGCTGACTTTCATACTCTGCACTGAAGATCGATATCCATTGCCTCAGCACTGGGACTTCTGTTGCAGTTTCTCTATGAATTTCTCCTCACATGTCTGAAAAGTGCCCAGCATGCTGAGTTAACAACTACCCAGATTTCATGTTCTTTGGTTAAGTTTTAGACATAAATATGATCTACTTGCCAGAAGTTACAAAGACACATTAACCACAAAGGTTAACTTACAATATGTTCACTTCACATTAATGTCCTTCAAAAGCTAAGAATTTATAGTTTTGTAGGACAGCATATTAATTTGGAGATACATTCTCTTTACAATACATCTGTAACAACTGCAAAGATTTTTTCAGCTCTGATTTTATACTGCTAGAAAAAGAGCTGAATATCAGAAATATTTAATGCCTTCAGCTGCAGAACCAGTGGTCTCTCACGCTGCTGTCTTGGATACAGAAGAAGCCTCTGGGTAGTAAATGAATTCTAATTAACTTTCAGTGCATCTAGTTTTGATTACCAGTCATGTGTTTGCTGATATTTGCAGTACCAGCAGGTTATCAGCAGCATATTTCACACCCCGTGGAGACTGAATTGATTTAAATCAGAAGGCTGCCTTCCTGTAAGGACACATATCCAAAGAAACTGCTGGGTTTGTGTCCTTGCTCTGGACTGCATGCCACAGAATCCAGGCTGCCAAAAACATTCTGAATGTTTTGCCTCATCTTGTGTCAAATATGCAGCAACACCTCAATTTCACATCCCATCTCTCTCTCATCTTGTAATGGCTTGTACTTCAGAATCTCAAATTAATATTTAATAATCAGATACTATTATTGCTTATTTTCCCTTCACAGCTTTGCACAGTTCCTTTCGCAAGTGAGATTTTCAATAGGCATTTAAACTTTTCTTATTCCCTCTTCTCATAAGAAAATAGCTATGAATGGCAGCTGAGCACTCTGGGACCATTTACTGTGCTTGTACCAACAAACAAGGGGCTCAAAGGTACAAATGTAAGTAAACAAGAATAAAGGTTTCATATCGGGGGGATTTGGCTTCTGCAGAAATCTTATCTGTGCTGTAAGTGTTTTGACTCAGCAGATACAAGTAATTTGCTCTAGTACACTTCCAGTCACATAAATCAGGGACCACAAACTGCATTTTTCCCACTTGAAGGAAAAACAAAATAATTTGGTGAGTTAGGGTAGAACACTGTCACTCCTCAAGCTAAGATTTGGATTGTCTTACATGACTATGCTCAAAGTCTATTCGCTCAGTTGAGCCAGGGGTTGAACTAAGAGCTGAACTGTCAGCAACGAGGCCTGCAGGACACCTTTTACATAAGGGGGATAAAAAAATAATGGCTTTAGTGAAAAAAACAAAAAAATAGACACTGACTTGTAAGTAGCACCTTCCACTGACATCAGGACAATTCTGGAGGCACCTGCTGCTCATGCAGGGACATAAGAGCACAGTGTGAGCTGAACCAAAGCCAAGAGAGGTCTCCACATTTTTCAGATTCCACCACCTCACTTCAGGGTAAAATATGTAATTTTAGAGTGTAATAACTGAAGAGAGCAAAAAAGCATTCATCATGAATTTTCTTGGGGTTTTGTTTGTTTGTTTTTGTTTGAGAGAAAGCCTTCATTGAGATTAATCTCTGTTCCTCTGCTTTTCTAGGTAAAGGATCTTCTGAAAAATAAACAGAAAGCCCAGTACTTTGTTAAACTCCATATTATTGCAGGTCAACTGAACACCAGTAGCTTGAATAATGCTAATGTAATATATACTTTGACTGGCAAGTCAGGAGAGATATCAAAGGGAGAAAAGGTAAGTGGCCTTTCAGCCTCCCACAGCAAGAATAGTGCTCTCTGTTCCCTCCATGAGAAGCAGGAAAGCTCTCTCTGCAGGAAGACATCAGAGTGAAGGTAACTGTTGGATTAGGAAAAACCACAGCCATGGCCATGTACTACAAGGAGTTCAAGTCAAACTTGAAACCTCACTGGCATCAAAGTTCCCACTAAGGCCAGCAAAAAAAAAAAAAAAAAATTACCTTTTTCATGTATCAGCACTGAGTGACTTGGCAGACTAACACAGACAGGTCTGAAATGTTTGCTAAACTGAAGTTATCCTAATTCTGCAAGTATGACAGAGCTGGGGGGCAGGAGAGGGGTGTTAAGAGAGCCCAGGTGAAGTAACAGGTGGCAAAGGGAGAAAGAAACACAGGGTTTATGCTGGAAACCTGTGAACACTGCTCACATGGAGCAAGCACTGGCTGAGCTGCAGATCCCACCTGAGCATCAGCAGCCTTGGAACGAGCAGATGGAAGTCTCAGCAGAGAGAGAACACGGGGCAATTCACCATGGGAAATACATAGCAAAGTTCAGCATTAGCTCAGATTGTCCAGTGTCAGTAAACACCACAGCAGTCTGGTCCCACAGTTTAAAAAACTTGTTCTCTGTGGATGATACACTAGATTTTATAGTCTGGAATTGTTTTTAAATTGAATTTATTGTTCTTGGTCCATTATGTGCCTCTTGATGTATTGGGCCTATGTGAAGGCTGATATCAAGTACTTCCCATGTTTTGCAGTAGAGCAGAGATATCTGTGCATCTGAGCAGAGATATCTGTTTTGTATGTTCAGTGAGTACACCCTCCATTTGTAACAGGAAAATATCCTTGCTGTCTGAGCCCTGTTTGTTTCCTGAAGCCTTCAGTACAGTGCAGAATCAGCAACATCTTGTTGTTTTAAATATACATCGAATATAGGGAAATGGGCTAGAGTCCCATAAGATTATAGGAGCTGACCTTTCCAATACAGCAATATTTTAAATCATTTCCTTGCAGATTTTTATTAGTAGCAGTCACCACAACACTTTCAGGTACATTAAATTGCCCTCAGGGCCTGTCTCTGTTTCACTTCTGAATTTTGCTGTCCTGATGCAAAAGAACATGGTCCTGATCCAAAGGAATTTTTTTCCATTTCCTTGATAAGCAGTGGAAGCAATCTTTAGCCTCCCCAGATTTAAATTGTTTAGCTGTTGGCAACAGGAAAGGGTCTTAGAGTACATTCAACCTGTGTACACACTCTGCTGTCATTTCATAATAAAGAATTCACTATCCTTTGCCTGCCTTCTTTCAGGATAATCAATTAAGGATTAGAATCCAAGGAGGAAGGGGGAAAGGAAAAATTTTGCAGGGAGATATTATTGCTTCCAATGGAATTTTGCACATTATTGACAAAGCCATGGACAACATGGAGCCAACATTTGAGAGCAGCAATGAGGTGAGCCGTAAGTTATAGACTTGCAATGTCAAACTTTCTTTTAAAATAGTTTCACATGAGGTGAATGTGAAGGAGGATGACTGACAGAAACTAAACAAACTCTGCTGAGCCATTGCACATCAGCTCACAGAAGCAATATTCAAAGAGAGAGGTAATGACAGTTTCCACAGAAAACAGACATTCACCCTTCTGCCAAGCTGGACCATGGAGGGTTTGGATGTTCTCACTGCGTCTGAGGAGTTCCTTGGAAAATCAGCAGTCGTGATCAGTGACTTTCACTGAATGTCAGAATTACACACCAAAAGGAGAGACATTATACAGATACCAGACAAGACTTGTATTAAAAACTTCAATTCCTCCCCACAAAAGTCTAATATTTAAAAAAAAATCGTGATTTTAAATGCTTTGGGTTTTTGGTGCCCAGCTTACCATGCTTGCTTAAACGCTCTCTTCCTTTTGTTGCATTTTTCAAATATTTTATTTCTCTACCTTTTTTTTACTGGGGATGAAGAGATCCCCACACACACACAGAGCTGTGTTTCCTGTGACCACCCTGTATTTCAGCACAATAACAAAATCTAACTATAAACCAGCATAGCACAAAGAAAAAAATGCTGCCATCTCAGCCATTTCCAAGCACCACCAGTCCCCCAAATGAAATCTGTATTCAACCTGTAACAACTAAAATTCACACAGCAAGTTAAGCAATATCTCATAAGAACTGGCACTTATTTCATATTCCCAACTAAAACAAATCCTACTTTTATCCTATTTCAGAAAACTATAATGTCAGTGCTTCAGGCTAACAGAAGATATAGCCAATTTGCATCTTTGATAGAGGTAAGGATCCAGAAAAGCAATGACATAAGGTTACTTTCAGATGTTCTTCAACATTAATATGTAAATTCACTTTTATTTTTAAACCAAAACAGAAAACTGGCCTAGGAATGGATTTACAGCAGGACAACCAGCCTTACACAGTTTTTGTTCCAAGTAACAAGGCTCTGAGTAATATGAAAGCTGAGGTTCTGGATTACCTGCTATCTGCAAAGGTACAGTCTTTCTATATGGCAAATCTTTCTCAGACAGCACATAAACAGGAGATCCACACATACATTGTCCAGTGCTCATCTAAATTAGCTCCTATGATCAAGGTTGAAAGCCATCTCTAACAATTAAAGATCAAGACAACACCTAGAGAGGAAAAGGATCTGGAGTCTCCCATCACATATAGGGATGATGTTCCTCCACACCAGGCCCTCAGTCCTCTGCTTTTGCCCAGACATCACAGCCTGGACAGACACACGGCACAGCCCCAAAACCTCTCCTGGAATGCATCACCCTTGGTGGGAACAGTCAGGGGAAGCAGTTGTCACAAGGGCCCCAGTGGATGGTAGTCACTGCTGGTGGGGTCCCAGGAGGTGGATATTGGTATCCTGTCCCCTGGACACCTCCTGCCTGTCCCAAAACAGACACGTGTCATGGAAGGCCCACATCAAAATAAAATGTGGTGTGGGGGTGAGGGCATGGAATGCCAGGGTGCCTGCCACAAGCTGAGCACCACCACTGACCCAGAGGTTCCTTATGCCCCAGCCAGTGATACTGTTCTCATCCCCTTGTCCATTCAATGAACCAGACTGGCTTTCTGAGGCTCATTTTGGGCTAAAGCAGTCTCTTTTCTGCACTGACAGGGTTCCTGGAAGCTGCTGGAGCTGGTCCGATATCACATTGTCTCCAACACTGAGGTGAGTACAGCTGCTTTGCCAGCCCAGAGTGCAGGAGCAAGAACCACTGTCAAGGGGTATTGTCAGGACTGCAGGCACAGGTAGCAGGAAAAAGACTTACTGAAATCAAGCTATCTCTGAGCCTATTCTGCTAAAATCAGTCTTCTGTTTTTCAGAAAGAGCTGCTTTTTTCATCCTCTGAGCAAGCCCCCTGTTTTGCCTGGGGGGAAGTTCATCCCCACCCCTGCCTCTGATGTGGGGAAGGAAAGAAGTGGCTGCACCCTCAATGAAAGGCTCAGTTTATGTAATCTGACGTGGTCAGTCCAGAACAGAGAGTGGGAACAGAAGGAATATGAGAACCACGTGAACCTTCATGGCACCAGCACCACCACAATGGTCTATGGATGCAAACAGGGCTATCTTTAGAGAAAAGTATTAACTTTAATTAGACTGATTGTGATGACCGGATGAAAAATTAATGTTCTTTTGAGCAATAAGGTCCTCACCTGCAAGAACCAGCAAGCTCAGTCATGATTTAATGACTCTCACTTGGTTACACAAGCTGGTTCATCAGTGCAAGGCTGACCACATTGATAATCATTTTCTCGTCCCAAAGTCTTTCTTGTGAAATTTGTCTGGATTTGAAAAGAGTAATGATATTACACTTGTCTCAACCAATTTACATTTATTTCAGCTAGAGGTTGCCAGCCTTGTCTCAATAGAGCACATCAGGACCGTGGCAAAGCAGTTCATTCACTTTAACAGGAGCAGCACTGTAAGTCACAGCCCTCACCTGTGAGCAGCTCGCTCAGATCAAGGCAACTTTGCATGCAGGGGGAATAAAAAAGGGACAAGAGGAAGCATAAGCAGAGGAATTTATTATAATGTTATAATGAGGGAGAAATTTTCAATTTCTCATTCCCACCTACTGTGAGCACTAATATTATAAAGGATGCAGAGATTGGTGTACAAGAACAGCCATGTACACCTCAGACCTAAATATCAGGGAAAATATCAGGGTTTTTTTCCTTATGATTATTCACAATCCACGAATGATCCTCATTCATGCTCTGCCTTATTTTAAAAAATCTATTTAAAATATTTAAAATAATTCTGTTACATCTTTTAGTAATTTTAAACACCTATCAGTGCACACAAAAATATTCTTTTTCTCTCTTTAATATTACAGTCTTTGATCCTGATGTACCTAGAGAACATACTTTTTAAAGTGTTAATTTGTCAGTACTTGTGCAAAACCAAACTGATCTGTTAGGTTAGCTTCTTTCTCTTGTGGAGTAGAGATGCACCTATAAAAATTCTTTAATTCTTGTAAGGGCAGAGCAGCTGCAGAAGTAAATGCCGGAAAAAAAATACTTTTTATTCTTCTCTCCTGTGAATTTGAATAGATCACAGATTCTCTTCTACTTTCCCCCTCCTCTGTCACTAAGTCATGCTTAAACCCACTGAAATCAGTGCCTGAAGTCATCAGTAGTCTTCTTGTTTTGGCCAGTCTGTTATTCACCAGTTCCACAGGCTGACAGGGCAAATTCATAGAAAAACTTTAGACACCTCTGTTGAAAACCAGTATTCAAGAAAATACACAGTATATGTATGTTTCAAGCATAATAAAAATTAGATCGCAAATTCAGAAGAAGTATGAGTAGAAGTAATTTTAAACATTTAAAATTAAATCACTAGAAATTGATGAGCTAAAACCACTTCATTATTAATAACAATTTATTGTTTCATAGGGACAAATCTTGGTGAGTGGAGAAAAAATGGAAGAAACAGATATTGTTGCAAAAAACGGTCGCATTTATATCCTAGAGGGCGTTCTCATCCCACCCACAATTGTTCCAATCCTCCCACATTGGTGTGACGAGACAAGCCAGGTCACAAAGGTAAGAGAATCACAGTGAATCTCCAACTCTTCCATACAAGGCATCTCAGCCTCCACTTTACTAACTTTCTCTGATATAATCAATTTGAAAGAAGTATTTTTGGAAATAAATAAATCAATGGCCACCAGCCTAGCAGTACTCAAAACAGGGAACTCATATACACATCCTATACCATTTTAAAAAATCTACTTAGTGCCTTAACCCTCTGAAATACCCTTTGTCTCTCCAGTCCAACTCTTTCCTCCAGTTCCTGAATCCCATCTGTGTATACAAGTACATGGGAATTTACAAGCATAATGTTCTCAGGGAAAACTACTCCCTGTTTCTCAGGGAAACTACTCCAGGTCAATATTTTGATTTCTACTAAATATGCAGGGAAAAGAAAAAGCAAGTTAAAGTATTAACATAATAATTTTATATATAATTATATATATATATAATTATAAATTACATATTTAACTATATTTTGTTATTTTCAGAAGCCACAATTTCCCCTAGCTCTGCTTTCCTCCAGGAACAAAACTGTTCCTATTTAAAAGGGTGGATTCTGACAAACCTTGCTCACTTAGGTAACACAGTACAGGCCTTTACTTGGTAACATTCAGATGCTATTTCTGGTAAGAGGGCTGAATGTCAGCCCAGACTTTTCCCTTGGAGTAAGCTCCAATGAGCTGCCTCTGGACCATGTTCAAGCCCATTTCTGGGCCAGTAACAGTTCCGGTACAAAAGGAAAACATTTAATGTCTAAGCTTACAGCAGTCCAGAACCCAGCCTGCAAAGAGGTTCCCAGCAGAGCTGGACAGCATCAAAATGTAATGAAGAAAACACTGGCAGTGAAGATCTGGCAGTAACTATAAAGTGCTGTATGTGCAATATAATCATAAACCAGGCAGAACTCCAAGCATCAACCTCTGATGCAAAAAGCAATCCACACACAGAACACTCCAGTAATATGAATTCCTTACCAAAAACCTACCTAAAAGTTATGTCCAACATCAATCTATCCTAAAGTAACAGACAAAAAATTTAAAGACAGAACAAGCGCTGTTTGTCACAGAAATTATTCCCCAAATTTAAGTTAGGAACTTCTGTCAGCCTTGAAAGCTTCATGCATAGTTTAAAATATAGTCATATATTCTAAGATTTAAGCAGAGCACTACTAACCAGGAAAACACAAAGGAGGAATGGCTTTTGCAGTTTTTACTCTGCACCAAGCATTCCCATCACTCTCAGGAAAACCTAATAAAAACCTAATAAACACTGTTTGTATTTAAAGAGATAAAAGACACAAACCTCGTAGGAACTGGTACATCCACACATTTACAAGAACTTCACATCCCTAAAGATGAAACCTTTGGGCTAATGCATACGTATCCATGTAACTGTACCCAAATGCTGAAAGCTGCACCTGAGCCTAACTGAAGGACAGCAGAGCTTATTCTTAATGTCACAAAGAGCACAGCAGGGACAACAGGTCCCCTGTACTGCCTGATGTGTGGACCACAGCCAGTTTTTATGATCTCTGACAAGTGGTGCTCAGAGCATTGAGGGTGCAGCTGACCCCAGCTCCGTGCTCCACCTTCCCCCAGAGATCATCACCCCAGTGGCAGATTTGATGGGAATAGATCTCTGTGCTCCAATGACTTCAGTGGGAAGGCAGTGAATCAATCTACCACTGAGAACAGGCAGAGCTGACCTTGCCTGGAGGGCACTTTCCTCTGTCCTCTGCTGGGGCATGGCAGAAGAGAGAGACCAGACTCCCACCCGCAGGAAGAGGAGGGTACAGATGGCTGGGACCATTCCAGGGGGAGAAAGGGACTGAATAGATGACACCAAGTGGCTCTGAGCATCAAGGAGAACAACATCAACAGAGGGAAACATTGCCCACAACAATCAGCCAGATTTTTAGGTTCTAAAGTGGTAAAGGTGCACTTACAGGTATTTTCAGAAACACAAAGGCAAGACCCTATGTCAGCTTCAGACATGGCTATGCAGTTTGTAAAAGAGCTTTTATAATATTGAAATGCATTTGCCAAAATATGTATATCTGACCCACAGACCTTTAAAGCATAGTAGTGGTATTGGTACCTCAGCTCTTTGCTACACAAATGCTTTTGTAACTCTGGTGCTTTATTCCTTTAAGTCCTGTACAACAAGAGGGACTACTAAATCCAAACCAGTACCTGATTCTTTCCCCACAGCTCCAGTGATAAATCTGTGGGAGCTGTGGCATAATTCAGGTTTATAGTCTCCTGTTCAATGGCTACAAAACAGAGTCACATGACATGATGGATGCTGGGTCTAGGGCTTATGCTAACTTGATTGAAAAACAGGACGTTGATAGTCACAAGGGCAATAGCTTTGACAAACTCCATATCCACACTCTGAAAAGTTCAGCCTCTCTGAAGTTATTGCATGAAGATCTTCTAGAGAATTCACCTTTAAAACTGCCAGTGGAGTTTATATCTCCGCAGTAATGTAATTGCCAGCCTCTGTCACCACCACATGGTGATAAATTAGCTAGTCAGGAAAAGCAACCAAAGGTGAAGACAAAAAAATATCTATGTACCACTGGATCATAATGGAGTACAGAATCTACCATGTGGAAGCAAATAATATTTTTCTCTTTGCCACCTATACACAAGACAAATTTCTGTTCACAGTATTTGCATTGTAGACTCAACTAATCTGTGTTTTTCCAGGAAAAAAAAAATATTCTCATAGAAGTTAAATGTGAAGACTTCACTAGACTCTCAGACAACATTAGTTAACTCATACTGATTTGAGTCAAGGACACCAGTGCATTCATGTCCTTGTTTTCGTCTGTTGAGGAAGCTTCATGTTCATTAAAAGAAGGGAGTGAGGGAAGGGAAAATGGGGAAAGAAAGGAGAAGTTGGAAATGAATGACAATTCTTCAAAAATCAGAGCCAGCAGATATAGCCCTGGTGCTGCCCTTTGGTTCTAGATTCATGCTGTAACACTTAGAAGTCAAAAAACAGAGATAGTTAAAATGTACAGGGTACACCACCCATAAGTATGCATCTCAGCAGTGGGTATAACACCTTTTCAAACCCCTAACCCTATTGTTTCCATCTAGGATGTGTGTGCAGGTTATTTACAGCATACACTGGCTCCCTGACCCCAGCATGTGCAGCCCATCCTAAGTGACATTTCCCAACACTCACCTGTTGTCCAAAAGGCATGGGGGAAGGCATGCCCATAGTTTGGTTATTGCTCTGCCAATATAGAGAGCAAAAGAACCACATATGAATACAGGAGACTGCATAAAAATACAAATATTGATGGTACTTTCATCTCTTTTTGGCAATGACTGAATCATCTGATAATTTCACCATTATTTTGTTTGCTGTTGCAAAATTCCCTGTATACTTCATAGAAGCTCTTACTTGTTTCTCAGGTGAAGCAAGTCCTATTTCAGCAGAGGAGAGATAAGAGGGATGAGAATCTCTATGACAATGCTTTGAGAGTTAATAAACTGAATACATTTAAAATAGACCTCACATCTGTTAAAAGTTTCCTTTTGATTAAGCAACCTCCCTGAAGTAACAGTCTGCAGACACAGGTTCAGGAAGGATTGAAGATCTCCCATCTGCTTTGCATCTGAGAGATGCAAATTTAGCTGCATATTTCTCCACATACAAAATTTAAGTCTAGCTACCATGGGACTGTTATTCCCCATTTTATAAAAATCCACTGATAGTAGTCCTGTAAATCAGTAGTCAGAAACAATGAAAAGAAAGTTCATATAATGAAAAACACATAATTTAATAAAATTTTAAATGCAATACCAGCAACGTGCTTTCTGTTCTCTAAATAAATTATGTTGTGATATTAAGACTCTATCACAGAACTCTACGTAGCTTAGAAATACTAATGCTTCCCTCTTGTGCATGTTCCAGCCTTTCTCAAAACAGAGGTGCGTTACTGAATGCCCAACCTTTCAAAAATTTTGCTCTGCTAGAGCCTGCAATATAACAGGAAAGCTATAGCATTACAACTCCTTAAGGTGAAATGTATGTAAAAGTTTTCCAAAATATTGTCTTATACATGGTGAACTTTCCTTTTGGAGTTGAGAGATGTTTGGACATGTCCATGTAGTTTCCATGCACTTCAACACCAGGCTGAGAGGAGCTAGTGTAGATGAATATGGGGAAAATCCAGATTAGCTGTCCTATGTTAGTGACAACAGCATGCTCATACTCTGCCAAGCAGGAGTTTTCACATAAGACTCCAAGCTCAGGTGTATTCATTTTCCCATACAGCTTCACCCATGAAAAACAGGACAACTGATCCTCTCCTGGTCCCTGTCCCAGGACTTCCCATGATATTGTATAACAGTGAGTGGGGAACACTCACAAGAACCACACCCTGACTACTACTTGGGAAGTCCAGGTCTTGCAGAAGTTATTAGCCTCTATGAGATCCTTACACTCTTCTAGGGGTCCTAAATAGGCTTCTGCACTTCATGAGCACCACTTAGTGACTGGCAGCTAGGTCTAAAAACCATAAGCTTTGTAAGCCTTTTGCTAATTCCTAATTCTCTTGAATCACACATGCAAATCAGTCTTTTCTAATACACTTTCTCTTTTTAAACAAATGGATCAAGAAGCCATTGCACAAGTAAAACAACATACAACTGAAAGAGCCATTCAGAACTGCATGGTGGCTAAATCCCACCCTGGGGAGGGGAAGGAGGAAGATAAAAGCAGCATATCTGGCTGTCACAGCATCTCTCTGGGGTGAAGCATCCTGAGGTTCCTGATCTCAGATTCCAAGGAAACTGCCCACATCCTAATTCCACTGCACTCCCACTGGCAAATATGAGACTGCACACAATATGAGCAGATACCCACTGGAACGCTCATAAGTGGGGGCAGGATGGGGATTTCTAACACTGAGTCTGATAAGAACAAGGGCAATAACTGGTGGTCTGTGCATCCCCTTACTGAACTGTCAACACCCCTCCTGGTTTATAACAAGGCCATGGCAGAGCTGGTTCTGGTTCAACACGAGGCTTTTCAGAGACAGTTACCCATGCAGGCATTTCCCAGAAAGCCAAAACATAACAAAGATTTGATCTTTATGCACTGCCTCTGCCCTCAAGCACTGAAAAAGATGGTATTTTCTTTATTTTGCAGGAACAAAAGTGTTGCAAAGGTTTCTTTGGCCCTAACTGCAGACCGTGTCCGGGAGGTTTCTCCAAACCCTGCTCAGGGAATGGGCAGGTAAGAAAAGCATCCAGCAGCACCCTGCATTCTGAGGGCGAAGGATGAGCTGTGTCCCAAAAGCCCCTGGAGCATTTCTGCACAACAGGAATGCTGAGCTTCACAAGGAGTGCCCACTTCATCTGTGTCCAGTGATGGCTGTGAATTTCAGGTTCAGCTATAGGTAGAAGGGAAAGGGAATCTGTCATCTCTCAGATGTCCAAATTTCAGATTTCTAGGGTTCCAACACACAGCACGCAGGCAAGGCTGAGTGGCCCATTCTCATGCTTTTAATTTGCACAGCACAGTGTAATGACCCAGCTCACTATTCTCACATAAAAACTGCAAAGAAAGGTAGAATATATAGCAGCAAAGAAAAAGCATAAAGAAAGTTTTTCTTTGAAACACTTGTCTCAGCAAAGCTGAAGTTCTTCCTGAGAGTCTATCTGAATCACAAAATGTGGGCAGGCATGTAGTCTCTTTTCTAGGGTAAAGGCTTGTTTGAATTCGTACATAGCAATCACCTCCCTTCCATATCACAGTGTATGGATGGCCTGGATGGAAATGGCACTTGTGTTTGCTCTGAGGCATTTCAAGGCTTGAGCTGCCAGCTCTGCTCAGACCCTGGCAAATATGGACCTCAGTGTGACAAAGGTAAGTGCAGCTCTACAGCCTCAGGACAAGAGTGTGGGCTATTTCTTTTGGACCCTAGTGGTGTCAGGCAGGAGTTAACTGCTTGCTAAACAGTCCCTGTGGAAGATGAGCAAGATGTTCCTAGGGAATTCTCATCTCCTACTTCGAAGGGACACATCATAAGGCCAGGGTCAGTGTAAATACTCTAAATGACTTTTTGCAGGGGTATAGCTTGTTTTATACTAATTCATTGTTCTTTTGTCTGTCTGCCTCACACAAGTAATTGAAAAGAAAATCTTTACAATTCTGTTCTCATCTGGTATTGCTCATGACAGAACATATGTTACCTAAGAACAACTAGATCTATAAACAGGTTGTGTTTAGGCCACTTAGCTACCCTTACTGAATAATTTCTGATCTATTTTATAGCTTGCAGTTCTGCATTGACAGATTTAATCCTACCAAGCCAAACCACAATACATTTGAGAGTCTACAGCATATACACCATCAAGCATACACACATTCCTCATCTACAATACTATTTTAAATCTTTTTTGTTATGAAACAGCCTGCCATTCATGAAGCAAAGCTCCCTTGTAGGCTCAGAGGTACATGGACAAAAGCTGAGACACAAATTCCGTAAGGAACTGTGGTAGTGCCTAAACTCCGGTCCCACCAAAGTAAGAAGTGTTTGCTTGACTAGTCACTGACACTTCTTTGGAATGCACAAATCTTTCCTGCTGTGTCCCTTGGGCACATTTCTGTGCCTCCAGCAGCAGTAATGCACCCAGTCCTAGCAATGTGCTGGTGGGTCTGTGCTGATGCTCTGTGTACCCAGCACTGTGCAACCTGGAGGATCTGTGGGCTCAGTGATTAAAGGCTTACCCTGTCACTGAAAGCGCAGCAAAAGTCATGCAGTGAATAACTTTAATAGTTTAGGACATAGAATTTTGCTCCTACTTCTCTGAAGCACTTTGAAATTCATTGATAAGAGCAGTGTAAAAATACAACAGGTTTTAAGTAGTTACCTGTAAAAAACACCTGAAAAGACATGGTTATGATTAACAAATAAGTCCCCCATCAAAGTGACATTGAAAACTACACAAGTTTAGATTCTTGGGAAAAAAAAATATAGGAAGAGCTGATCCATAAGAAATGCTATGTAAGTATAAATGCATTTTTCTACTGTGGAATTGCACATTGTAGTTTATCTCTGGTAGAGTGCCTCTGCATTTATGGGAAGTGTGATAACCGAATAGACAGCGATGGGACCTGTCTGCCTGGATCCTGCAGAGCTGGATACACAGGGAGCCTCTGTGAGCAGCAGATTGTTCCCTGTGAGGCCTCCCTGCAGCTCTGCCATGCAGACGCAGACTGTCAGCTCAGCGATGGCACAGTGAGGTAAGTCAGTAGCCTGCCTCCAATTAACATTCACTGTGCTGCAGCTCTTTCCTCTTTGCCTGACCAAAAGAGTCCCTGGCAGCAGTGCACAGGAGCAGCCACTGCAGCCCTGCTATGCAGCAAACAAGCATAACCATGCACCACATCAGCCTTGAGATCCAAGATAATAATTAAGAGTTCTCAATACCCTGTAGCTTATATATTTAACACTGATAGTTGCATACAGATCTGATTAAAAGCCTCCGTTCCTACCAACGTCTACAGAGGCTTTTAGGAAGCTCTTATTTCCAACCACACCTTAGTGATTTAGGAGTTTAAGCCTCGCTAAAAAAGAATTAAATTCTCAACAATTTGAGGATGGATATCTCACTCTGGTCAGCTCAGGTAAGTTTTGCACACCACAGCACCACAGACTTCAGCACAGGTGTCCCAGTCCTGCCAGGACTGGCCACAAAACTCTGTTACTGCTTCAGCTGCCTGCACTTGACTCAAGCTCACCTTCACGTGCAGCAAGTTTGCCTCTTGCCGCAGTGTATCCATAATGAGTCACGACAAGCACAATGGGGATGCTGCAGAACCTGAGGGCTTAATTCCCTCCAATATAGGTTAATCCTGGGGAGGGACCCAGGGAAACAGGAGGGCTCATTGTCTTGCACACATTTCAGAGAGAGAGCATAGCCAGCCAGCCCATAAATATTTTAGAGCTGTTAGCAGACCTTTGCAATGATAGCATCAACTCAGAATTAAATTCACTCCCTGTCTCATATGCAGAGAATGGATCCCTGATTTGACTCAATTAACCCAGTCAACATTTTGGAAAAAAACCCATAATGTACACACTTGAGCTATTTGCATCACGAATCCAAGGTTACCAATTTCAAGCTGCCTATAAATAGCATGTTGCAGTGGAAAACAATCACTTTACTTTAGAGCTGTCCTGTCACGTGTAACACCTCCTTCCTCCTCTTGTCTCTGTAGCTGTGTTTGCAAACCTGGCTATGAGGGAGATGGCTTGAGCTGCAGCAAAGTTGATCCTTGTGCTGTTTTAAATCCTGGTGGCTGCAATATCAATGTAAGTACGTGGTTTTCCCACAGAAAGGCAAGAAAAGAGGAAGGTTTGGCAAGAAACTTATGCACGAGAGTCACAGTCTCTTTCCCCAGATACCACTCCAGAGCCCTGACAAGCCTTATGGCTAAAGGCAGATGTCCCCTAAGAGTACTGAGTGGCTGCCTCTGCCTCTTCCCCTAGGCTGAGTGTGTTCAGACAGGCCCAGGGGAGCACAGGTGTGTTTGCCAGGCAGGATGGACGGGCGATGGAAGGGACTGCTCAGCCATCAACAACTGCCTGCTGCCCAGCACGGCACGCTGCCACGAGAATGCCACCTGCATATACATCGGGCCAGCTCAGGTCGGTCCTCACATTCAATGTCACCTTCATTTTTTTGCTCTGCCAGAGCTTGGCCTTCCTACTCTGTTTTCTTCCCCAAATCCTCCTCTCCCTCACAGCCATGATGTTATTTCCACATGGTGCTCTCTTATCCAAAAGAGTCTCCTTAAATTCCAGTCCCACTGTTCCCTCCTTTCTATGTGGTGGTGCTCTGGCAGCAAACATGTTTTTAGAAAGTACATTAGTAGATGTCAGGTATGAATGTCTTCTGCAGATATTAGTATCATTCCACTGAAGTCAATGCCAAGCTACAGAAACACACAGACACAGACACTAATTCACTGTGTCTAGAATATGTACACTATTTTAATCATTTTAATGAATTGCCGTGTTTTATTGAAACAACAGAATGACTGTAAGTGTAAGGATGGATTTCAGGGGAATGGAATTGAATGCACACCCATAAACTCGTGCCTGGAACAAAATGGAAAATGCCATCATCTGGTGAGTAATTAATCATTCCTTGAACAAAGTGTTCAGATATATATCACACCTCACCTCCTGCGCACACCATAGAATTTATTTGCCATTTCAAGCCTGCAATTTCCTTTTGAGAAAGCACTTTCCAAGCAGTTCTACAAGCACCAAAAACTGTGCGAACCACCTCAGTATGATACATGAGCTGAGGATAGACTGCAAGGGCTGTTCCCAAATCTGCCAGTACAGAAGAATTATCTCAAGCCTGGAATAAACAAATGCTGTTTTTCTACCAGCAATTACAGCTTGGATCCACTATCCTGTTGGGATATTTACCCAAGTCAAGCATCTCTACCCAGGCATCTATAAGCTTTATCACAGCTCGCTGTGCCCTGTAGTTCCATCCTCAGGTGGGGCACAGAGCTGAGGTGAGGAGCACTGGGGAGCAGAGGATGGGTCTGCCATAGACAGGTGAAAGAATTGGGCCTCAGATGGATAGGGAGGAAACAAGAAAAGGTGGAGCAAGTGTTTGGATTCCTATAGACTTAGTGCATGGTAGGTAGTGGAGGGAGTTAGTCCCTGGGCTGATAGAGCATGTCCTACAGGAAGGTGAGAACACCCATGGAAGATGGTAAAAAGCTCCTTTGTAAGCTTATGCTTATATATAAACAGGTCCTAGTTAAGAGGTTTCACAGGCCATCCATGCTGGAGTGGTCTCCTGAGAATTTGACAAATTCTCTCTCTTTCTGGTTTAAAGGCAACTTGTCAGTTTGTGTCTTCTCGTGGCTGGGAGTGTGTGTGCCCAGAGGGCTACGAGGGGGACGGCAGGACATGCTACGGAAATGCTGCAGATGTAAGTACTGGCATAACTTCCTCTGGGCACAGAACCTGTGTAACCAGAGAGAATAGCAGAGCTTTTACAAACAGCCAGAAAAATATGATGCCCACCAGTGATCTCTGAAAAGAATGTTCCAGTGGGAACGCTTGCCTGATTCATAAATAAATTTTTGTGCTTAAAAGCATGGCTTGGAAAGGGGCCTAAGGGAGCAAAGCATATTTCTGGCTTCAAACAAATTGAAAATTTGAAATTGAAAACAAATTGGAAAATGCCAATCCCAGAATCCAGACCTACAGAAGTGCTGAGCACTCACCTCCCAGCTGGGAGCACCAAGCAGTCAACTCTTCTGAAGTTCTGCCCTGCAGTCTATCTCAGTGGAAATGATCAATTTATGATGTTGAAACAAACTGTGCTGACCCACAGGCAGATAAGAAAAAGCAAGTCTATTGGTGAAATAAATATGCATTTAACAGCACAGGAAAAAATAACAGTGTCCTCAGTCTCAGCTCATGGCAATAATCTTACATGGCCCTCAGCACTATCTGCCACCCCTGCTTATTCCATCATCTATCTCTGTTCTAAGTACTGTGGCAGAATAAGGGCTGAGTGACATGTAAGATGCTGTACAAATATCAGCTAAAACAACATATATTTCAATCAATTTTACATGGAGTTAAGAGAAGAATTAAGTTTAAAATCACAGGAAATTAATGCTTAACCTGGTGTCAGTACAAAATACGTACCAAGGTCGGGTACACACCTAAGCAATCCATGGCCTGATTTTCAAGAATTGGTAATTCACCTTTCCCATTACCAGAAAGTATAAGTATTTTAAAAGAACATTAATGGAATCCATTTTCACACACACCAAAAGCCTCCTCCTCCTCCATGTCACATCAGCCAGGCCAGACTTGGTGGGTTGCACCACATAGCACTTTGGTACAGCTAATTATAGCTTACAAATTCATTGGTCTCTCTTTCTCATCAGGAGCTATCCACTCTGTCAGAAGCAGCTGCTTTTAACCAATGGGTTAATGTAAGTACATTTTGTGGTTAATTTCTGTATTATGCTCAAGTTTGCATAAATACATGAGCCTTGTAGAGTTTAGAAATGGGAGCCTCATAGCAATATTTCCATCAGAGAGAGGAAGCTGAAAATCTGGAGAGACATCAGGGTGCCTTTCCCACCTGTTGTGTGGGGGTTGACCATCTGGTTCCCTATTTCCACCTGAAAACCAACTTCTGAACCTAAATTCAGTGAGTACAAGCAGTACTAGTTCCAAGTACTAGCTAGTTCCAAGCCTGCTGCTCTCTGAGGCAGGAGCTACATAAGCCATGACTAGTTTTGCATGAAAGCACTCTGCAGCCCAGATGAGCAGCAGCAGGGTGTGAGCAGAGACTGAACATGACCCAGCTGTCTCCTTTCAACTTCTCTCATTCAATAAAATGACAAGTGGGAAGGGAAGACAATGCCCTACACCCCCATTTTCACAAGCCCCATGGCAGGAAAACGCAAGTGTATGGCTGGACAGTGTGCTGCTGCCACAGCAAGAGAGCAGGAAAAAACTCAGTCTGTGTAGGCCTGGCTGAGGAGCAGGAAATAGAATCATAGAATGGTTTGAGTAGAAAAGAACCTTTAAAGTCTATTTAGTCCAGTCTCCCTGCCTTAAGCAGGGACATCTTCAACTAGGTCAGGCTGCTCAGAGTCCTGCCCAGCCTGATCCTGAATGTCTCCAGGGATGGGTCATCCACCACTCACCTCAGCAATCTCTTCCAGTGTTTCATCACCCTTATTGTAAAAAAAAAAAAAAAAAATCTTACCTATATCAAACCTAAATCCACACTTTTTCAGCTTAGAACCATTGTCCCTTATTCTTTTGCAAAAGGTCCCGCTAAAAAGTCTGCCCCAACTTTCCTATAACCTCCCTGTATCTACTGAAAGGCCACAAAAGGTCTCCCTGGAGTCTTCTTTTCTCCAAGCTGAACAACCTCAATGAGGGAAGAGATCAATTTGTTTGGCTCCAGATTATGGAAGAAATACCAGAGTAGGTTACAAACCCCAAAGTTCTGGATACACTGGTTGTCAAAATCTACTTTCTATTTTCACATACTATCATTTATTATTGGAACACCAGTAACACTAAGGCCCTACCCCATTGTGATTGGAACTGTATGAATAAAGATCAAAACTGGTTGCTCCCACTAGAACTTAAAACCTAAATGTAAGAAGTGTTCAGCAAATACATGGTGACAAGAAAGGACAATGACCTGTTAATGAATAGCATCAGAAGCAGAAGTCACAGCACATTAGTTGCTTTAAGGCTTTTCAAAGTTAGATGACTTTGAGATCATTAAAGTACATAATTGCAAGGAACACCTCAGGGAGCTTCTTAAGAGAGCTCCACGTGGCTAATTCAGGTCAGTTGTCTGCCTGGCCCTGAGCTCACATTGTGGCACTGGACACTGTATAGAGAAAGTAAAGAATTTAAAGAAATGGGCACAATAAGAAATGCTGTTCTACTGCTAATGTGCTCTTTTGATAATGAGGGAACAAATCAGAGGGAAAATTCTGTATAATCTACTGAAACAGATGTGGAAATTTCTGCTACACTTCAGAAAAATGCTATTACTTAAAATAAACATTGGTAACTACAAACATGAGCAAAATAGGGAGGCATACCCATCTGTGGGTTTTTGACTTTGTACTTGAGCAGGAATGTGATGTTTACCACTTTTCACAACCAAATATTTTTCTTGCTGCTCAGGAAGGATGAGAAGGGGAAGTTTGTTGCTTTTTCTATATTTAAATATTTGGAAGGTGATAGGGATGATGTCTAGGAAAAAAGACAATCTTAACAGAGACAAAATTCCCAGCTATTTAAAGGAGCTGATTCCCTTCTTGATTCAAAACCCAATATGGGTAATGAAGGACTATCCAAAATAAGCCAGCTTCCAGGCAGCATACCAGCAGCAAGAACCCAAGCTCATATTGCTCCCTCAAGTTTTGCAGTATCAAAAATGGCAGCTTGTGGAGCCTGTGAAAAGCTTGGAGAAATCCATCTTCAGTAAGATCACATGTAAATATTTAGCTTTCCATTTCTCACTCAAAAAAAAAAAAAAAATCCACCTAACTGGAAAAATCCTCTCTAATGGAAACTCTTTCCATCCTTAAGGCAGATAAAACCATGGAAGACTAATTAATTCATGCATGTTACAATCTCACAATCCCCATCTAAAATTAGAGCTGTCAGCAGCAAGCTCCACTGCAATGCTAGTGGGCACAGATAACGCTTGGGCCTCTTAAAAAAATCCCAGCCATGTTAAATAGTCTTCTTCCAAACAGGAACACTATGTCATGGGAGTTTCTTATGTCATGGTTCATAGTCCTTCTATCTATTAAACAGCATGAAGTGCTCTGTAAGAGCCAGTTACTTGAATTTATCAGTAACCACTAGCATTTATCACCTCCATTTATCACCACTATTTTTTTTTCTTTAACATTCAAGTGCATAACACAAAACCTATGAGATAGGCTAGTTTGGTTTGGTTTTTTTTTTTTTTTGGGGGGGGGGGCGGCGGGGGGCAAGTTATGTATGTCATAATTCTGACCTGGACATTATTTCTGCCCTTTAAATGCTGGCAATCTATTCTGTAAAAAAAAAATATACACTCATTTACCATTTTTGTACAGCTCTAACTGCTATTGTTCAAGTCATTGCTCAGTATAATAGTTTTTCCCTTTCCAGGCTGGTCACAAAGCACGTCACCTTGCTTAAAATGTCACCAGCAACTATTTATAGACCATCCTTAGAATGAATTATTTTACCCTCTTTATTCTCATGCAGGAAGCCAAGATAAACTCGGTGTTGTCCACCACCTCAAACCTAACTGTCCTTGTGCCTTCTCTGCAAGCAATTGAGAACATGGATGAAGATGAGAAAGCCTTTTGGATGTCAAAAAGTAACATTCCAACTCTCCTTAAGTACGTCTATGGTTTGGGAGTTTGGCTTTTTTAATTCACTGTTTTTATGCTAAACAAGCCTTTGGTTTGAAGCCACTAGAGCAAGACAGGTATTTTGATTTAAAGGAAGGGCATAGGACTCCCCTTCTAGGTCCAGTGGTATAAATCTCTGTAGCAAGGCCACTGGGAAAAAAGGCATTTTTTACGTTATGTCAGAAATGTTTAAATGTTGAACTAAGATGAAAACATAAATAACACCTGAACAAGGTCTTGTAGAAGCAATTCCTGCTTAAAACTACAGTTTGAGACACACTAAGCATGTTTATCTGAAATAAGACAAAGGAAAAAAAGAGAAAATACCAAACCTTAAAATCCAGTTAATTTCCTTTAGGTATCATGTACTGACAGGAGCTTACAGCTTTGCTGATTTCCAGAATTTATCGTCCTCTGACATGCTGCCAACGTCTCTACAGAGCAAATTCCTACACTTGTCTAAAGAAAATGGGGTGAGATGACCTGCAAACCAATGTGGTATCATACACCAAACCCTTATCATCACTGCCTCTTTCTTGTATAATAAAACCACACAGACATTATGTATTTTTTTAAATATATGTCATAAAATTAAAGGCATAGTTCAATTATATTGGGCCCTCTGGGAGAAACATTAGCTTGTTTTTCTCCACCACTTTACAGCACTGAAATTTGTCCACAATATTATTTATTTCTAATGTCCCAGTAGCTGCTGCAAACGCTGGACAGTTGTAACAAGCAGAAGGGTGGTCCTTGCCTGGAGCGGCCTGTGTGAGCTACATTAAGACAAAGAGCATCAAGGAAACCAAATAACTTAATTTAGGGAACAGGGAAGGTAGGAGGAAGCAGTGATAACACACATCTCCATGTATGCAACTTGACAGTCCTAAAGCACCTGAGGGTATTTTTAATGGTAAATAACAAGTTACAGCCCTTCGCCCTTAGCCTTTTTATCAGGAAAATTCCATGTTCTGAGGAAGATCTCCTGGAAATACACAAGTCACAGTTAAGCACTTCATCCCCATTAAGGGAGAGGGAAGTTCCCCCCACCTCCATGCTCCAAAGGAAAGGACTGGGTCCTTCAAAGCTGCACAGGGCTGGGAGGGTATGAATCAGCTCAGAGCTCATCCTACCCTGTGCTGGAGGCAAGTGCACCAAGCCCAGCAAACCTCTCCAGTGCAAGCCAAGCCAGCCCAAGTCTGCACACAGGGAACAGCCAAGAGTCCTCGAGTCCCCTTTCCGGTGCGTGATTCCCTGAGGTAACCCAGCCTCTGGTGGGAATTCGTGGTGCCATGGTGCAACCCTAGGCAAGCATTTGGGAAGGTGTGGAAATGCACAGGATGAGCTGCTGGGAAGCACCACCCCAACAAGGCAAACACAAACCTTCTCTCCTCTCCCTTTTGCAGAACCTGACCCTCGAGGGTGCTCACTTTGTGGCCAGTGACATCGCATCCACAAACGGGGTCATTCATGTCATCGACAAGGTATACAACATACTGATAAGGATTTGCTCTTCTGCACCACAAGCAGTGCAAAACTACTAATCTCCTGTGGAAAATCCTGTGACAGAACAGCATTTTGTCCTGCATGTGATCCTTCACCTGCAGCTGATGTGGGGTATCTGCTCCTTTGCAGGTGCTGACCCCGCTCCGCAGCGCTGTCATGCCGAGGCTGCTGGCCCGCCTGGAGCAAATGCCCGACTACTCCATTTTCAGGGGCTACATTATTGTAAGCTTTCACACCATGTTCACAGTGTTTCAGAACCGAGGAAGCTCCCTGCTTTGTCTGCATTTCAGACTATCAGTGGTCGTTCTGATTTTTTTTTTTTTTTCATGTGTTTCACATCAGCAATACAGCCTGGCTAACGAAATAGAAGCGGCAAACACATACACAGTTTTTGCCCCAAGTAATGATGCCATAGAAAATTATCTAAAGGATAAGAAATCTGCTACCCTGGTACGTATTACTTACAAGGCTTGTCCTAACAGCTCAATATTTCCTCTTTGTTTCAAGTGGATGGGTTATGAGGAAACACATATAGGATAAGATTTGTTTCCCAGAAATCAAGTTAAGTTTTGTCCGTAACACCAAAGACGGTGAAATGGGATGGACCTACCTATATTTTCCTGACTTGCTGGAAGAGCCTAGCTATTTGTTCTGTGTTTTAGCCTTCTCTAAATTTAAAACATAGTGATAATTTCCAAGACATCTTGTCAGTAGAGCTTTTTTTTTGGTTTGGGATTTTGAGAGGTTTTTTTATGTAAAGAAGATCAGTATAGGAGTGACAAGAAAAAACACTGAAATGAGTTCTTTAGGTGAACAAACTCCAGTCCCCGATATCACTAATACCCCATGATTAATAATGCCCTGAAATATTCTGACTCTTTCTTAAAACTATCCAGATTTTGGCCTTGTCACTCCTGCAGGAATGCTGCAGCAACACTCTCCCTCTGGGCATTTGTACACTGACATATTTACAAGTCCAAACCCCCTTCTCAGTCTTGTTGGTTTCCTCCCAAGATAAGCTATCCTTTTTCTGCATCATCCCAGAAGCTTTCTTCGTATTTTCTCCAATTTTAAACAGCTTTATAGATTGCACATACCAAGAGCCACACACCTTGCAGAGGAAGCTTCACCCATGATTTGCCCAGTGGCTTTAATTCTTCCCTATCTCTTTCAGAAATACTTATCCACACTCTATCCCTACTTGCATGGCCTCCATTTACAGCTCAGAAGCTGAGGAGCACAGGGTTCAAATTACTTGTCCCAAACCATTTAACAACAGCAGACCCAAGGCAAAATTCCACGTTCACAAATGATCAAGTTCCGTCTGCTCAAATGGCTTTTGAACACTATTTTAGCTGTTTCTTGACACGACATCATCATTTCCACATCACTACAAGAATAATTTATAATAAACTTCGAGAGACACATAGGACATCAGTCCCAGTAGATCTGGATTACACATGAACACAGAGAAATCATTTTCATTTTCACTACTCGCCCTCACCAATGTTTCTTCGGTCTGTCTTTCATCCTCCCAGCCTTGCCTGATGTGGCAATCTGAGAAAAGAAAAAAACAAAAAACAACCATAATGTTAAGCCTGCCTGAGGCTTAACCTCTTTGTGAAACACTTGGGAGAGCTCTGCTGCAGAGGGAAGAGTTTGGCACAGGGGGAAGATTCCATTTCTTGGCCCTGATGAGGCAAGATGTCCTAACTCTGCTGGTGATTAAAGACAGAAATCAAGATGGATCAGAGTTAGCTTTTCCTCCAATTCATTGAAGTCAGATTAAACAGGGCTGGACACTGATGGAGATTAGCTCTATCTCAATTCCCACTTTCTCATCTGCAAATATTTTTTGCATTCAGTGGATCAAGGCGAGCCCTCAGAGATGTCAAGGCCACTCTTTTACTCTGTGGGCACAGCCAGGCAACATCACAAATCTCACATCCTGGAGCTGCTTCATGCTTTCACATACTTTGAAGGAGCAGAAGAGCAGGAGCAGCATGGACATTCAGAATAAGGGGACAGTGAGCAACAGGATTTCCCACAAACACATTTTATTGCAAAGACAAAGTTGCAGCAGCACTGTCTGTTGGCTAGGCAGCTCCTAAACTCCCCAAACACCCCAGCCTCTCTCACATTGGTCAATCTCTCACCAACACATCCTGCTTCTGCTTTCTC
Source organism: Taeniopygia guttata (assembly GCF_048771995.1). NCBI lineage: Eukaryota > Metazoa > Chordata > Aves > Passeriformes > Estrildidae > Taeniopygia > Taeniopygia guttata. Next base: position 53,423,392 of record NC_133025.1, on the reverse strand, counting down.
TTCCTAGTCAGGGAGAGTTCTGGGAGCCTCCTGCTTCAGAACAAGATGTAGAAGCCTTGGGAAACCCACACAAAATTTTGATGTATAGATAGTACCTTCATCACTTTACAGTGAAATATGAATATACTCTATCAACCAGGCATAAAAAATTTTCAATTGAAGACAATTTAAAGCAGTCTTTCTCAACTGAAGGTGCCTTAAAGACTACATATAGATAGATTTAAAAATATAGATAGATACAAAAATTACCCTAAACACTCACCACAGATTATTCCCCTATAGGCTATTCAGGGATTCCCAAAGGAATAAGAAATAAGTATGGAAAGATCATAAAAACACTCATGAATATCCTACCCTTCATGTCAAATGAAATGAAGTTCAGAGTCCTAAAAAAACATCTGATTTTTCCCCAGATTCAGCAGCCAGCCCTATGCACAGGAACACACTACAAGCTCAAGAAACCTTGGTCCTCCCAGCTCAATAGCCTTTCACCCCCCATGATCAATAATCTTTTCATTGTGGCAAGAATGCAGGCTCTCTGCAGGAGGAAATATGAAATCACCTACCCACTGGAGAAGTTTCTCTTTAGAGCCAAGCAATCTATGTTTGGCTTAAACCCTTTGGAAAATGCTATCCCTAGGAAGTTTTCATTCTTTATTACATAGCTCTAATGTAATTGTGTGTTGGCAGGACGAAGGCCAAATCCGCTATCACGTTGTGCTGGATGAGAAGCTCCTGAAGAACGACCTGCACAATGGCATGCACAGGGAGACCATGCTAGGGTTCTCCTACCAGGTTGGGTTCTTCCTCCACAACAGCCAGGTACTGCTGTCTGCACTTGCTGGGAGAAACAGGTTTCCTGCTTTTTACAAATGCAGCTTCAGCTTTAAACTGACAAGCAGTCAAAAGGAACAGTGAATCCCTCATTAGCTTCTGTGACTCAACAGAACAAAAGCTGTCATTCAAATGCAATGCCTGTCTCAGACCTGCCTAATTCAAAGTCACCCTTGAAGGTGTCTCTGACTGAATTTTATTTCAGTTGTGCTGTTCACACTTAGAATTGAATTTTATGTATCTGTGTCTAGCAACTTCAAACCTGAATTACAGAGCAGTCATTAATCTGACTTCCAAGGGCTATTAGAAACCTGTCCTCAATTATAAAACATTAATTCTATTTTCTGTAGATTCACTCCACTTTCAGTCCTAAGAACTCAAAGCACTGGGCAACAAATATGAATTGCCTTTCAATACCACTCATGGAAAAATCAGGTACGACAAGATTAAGAGACAAGGCCAGGAAGGGAACTTGGTCCTCCTTCTCTGTCCCAGAACTCCCTGTGGGTATAGGCAAAGGAAGACAGAAAGCTTTTCACACGCAGATTTTCAGCCCTGCTCTTTGCTCTGCTCAGCTGAGCCTTGAAAAAGCACCTGCAGTGAGACTATTGCTGGTGAGGGCACGATGGGAGTGCAGGGTAGCACTGAGATGATGGAAATCCTCCTTGAAAGAGCAGCTGCTGGGACGGTTTCCTTGAAGCCCCACGTCCCCCAGACACAGAAAACCCACCTTGTGGCACACCTTAGGCTCCTTCTTCATTGCCTTTACACCCCTTGGAAAAAGCTGCTCTGCCAAATCTTGTTGCTCAGAAGTTTTAACAGGCTGCAAGTCATCCCATGCCCTCCAGGGCAGTGAAGCAGTTAAATGCAGCAGCTGAAATGTGAGCAAGTGCCTGATGCTATCTACATTTGTTGGTTTTCCTTAAGTGCATTTCTCTCTTCCTTCCACCTCTGACTGCTCAGGTTACCACAGATCCATGGAACACTTCTGCTGCTCTCTAACTCATTACATGTCTCTTGCAGCTGTACATAAATGATGCTCCTATAAGCTATACAAATGTTGCCACAGACAGAGGAATTATTCATGGACTGGGAAAGGTCCTGGAAATCCAGAAGAACAGATGTGATACCAACAGTACTGTGATCATTGTAAGTGATGGAAGCTGATACAGAACATTAAAGCGCTTCAGAGAGACCTATAGCTAAACAAAGCTCATATGTATAGGATATGTAATACTACTTCTCAGCAAGGAATGCACACATTTTCCACAAAGGATATTCCTACCAGAGATTTAGCATCTCTTAAGACAATTTGGGTCCTGAAATCAGTGTTCTGAAAGCCTAGATAAAATATAATCAGAGTAGCTCAATAATAAGAAATTTCGGAGCTTAACATTGAGATAATATTAATAATGCATTATTCTAATACATCTTCATAACCAGACCACTTGTTTATAAAGCGGGAAGCATCACTTTAGAAGAGCAAATAAAAAATAACCAAATGATCTTTCCTTCTTCCCCCTGGGGAAAGGGTGTTCCCACAGAGCCCCTCATAGGGATATTCTTCCTTGCTGAGTAGGACAGCTTCCCTCACCCTCTTTACCAGAGGGGTTATCCTGATAATGTACCTCAAGCATTAGATTTAGAAATGTGGCTGGAAATCATTCTTTTTCTGTGAAACAACCTGCTTGCATCTCTGTTCAGTCTTTTAACTACCTCTCATTTGTGTTGCATAAGGAGAAGTGCAGAATTTGTTCACAACCATCAAGCTGTCCCCCAGGAACAAAAGAAATCGTAAGTATTTTTTTCATTAATGCTAGGGTTGTTTGTTTCTTCATATCAAAATTGACTATATAGGCATTCAATCCTATTTTTAATATAATTGCCTCAGTTTCACCAAAATATGTAGTAGTTACCTCAGCCTGCTAATACATTGCTTACACTTGAGAAATTCAGTCCACCCTGACCTCAGAGGTTTTTTGAAAAATCTCCCTGGGATCAAGGTAGCAGAAGGGCAGCTTAAAGACAAGTTTACCTTTCAAGGCCAGTTTCTCATAGGCACTGGGACAACTAAGGCTCCTCAAACTGCCAAGTTTACCTCTACCATGCAAAATTAGGGGAGTTAAATGTGGTCTGGAATATGCCTGCCCCAGAAGGAGTTACAGCATCAGCTTTGAGCCCTTCAAGCCAGAGATGTACAGAGGGATTAAGTCAATCCATCCCCAGCAATATGCTGTAAACTATGGTCACAAGAGGACTTGGAGATTAGAGAAACTTTGGATGCCCAGGTCCAACACATGAGAACTGAAGATATTTAGAGTTTCTTGGTATCTAACTTAGCTGTGAAAGCCTCTTCATTGATACTGCATAAGCATATTCTCCTTTACTATTTTTTTAATGAATTATGCTAGTGATAGTATTCCAAAGCAGCTCTAGTCCCAGCCACCTCATCAAAGTACTTGACTGGCAAGACCAAATTTAATTACTCATGGGAAAAAAATCAAACTCATTAACATTTCCTTTACAATGAAGAGCTGGATGGATTCTTGTCTCAATCTCCTCACAAGTTTATACTGAGATCAAAAGCTTTCATCAGCAAACACTCTTTTCCCCAGTTGTGTTTAGACCTAGAAGACAATTTTTCAACAGCTGTTTTTGCACAACTTCATAATTCAGTTTTCCAAGAAGAATTAGAAAGATCAGAAAATGTGAAAAATGAAAAAAACCTGCTTGTAAAACATCTGAATAGAATCTGTTCCATTCTGAGCAAAAGAAATTTTATACATCTTTAAAACACCACAAGACAGAGTTAAACTGATCATGTGTTTATTTTTATTTCTAGAAGTATTTCCTTCATTTTAATTGTGAATGTGTGAGTCAGTGCACAGCATGCATAAATTTAATGTCCCTTTTTTTAACTCATTTGAAATTAGCTGATCAATATTATTCAGAAGTGAATCTGTTTCTCCAATATTTGCTCAGGCAGGGGTGAAGAAATACTGTGTCCTCACAGAAAACCACATGAGACAGTACACCATCCAGATCGGGTGCAAGCCCAAGTGTGCTAAAACCATCATTGTGAGTTCACTGCTTCTATTGTGGTAAAAACCAGGAACCCCCTTCCCCGAGCTTCATCCTCCTCATCATCCCCACTAAGCACACACAGCACATCAAGGCAGCTCCTGACAGTATATTTATTGACCCTTATTCTGGACAAACAGAGATTGAAGGTTAAAGATTGGTAACAGCTGCAGCACACGAAGAAGTGCTGCATGTCCACACGCAGAGCAGAGGGGAGCACAGGTTGGGAAGGGTAAACCTATGCTTGTCCCTAGCAATTCCCCACCTCTCCCTGAAGTGGTGAACGGCACATGGGTCCCACCAGGGACTTGTGGTGGCAGCCTGTGTCCTGGCACATTGAGGAGTGTGGTCACAGACCAGCAGAGCTGATGTGCTGCTACAAATCACAGAATCAAAGAGTAGTTTGGGTGGGAAGTTTGAACCTTAAAGTTCATCTAGTTCCAGCCACCCTGCCATGGGCAGAAACATCCTCCCCTTGACCAGGTTTCTCACAGCCCCCCACTTCCAGGCATGGGTCTACCCATAACTTCTGTGGGAAACTTGTTCCAGTGCCTCACCGCAGTAAATAATTTCTTCCTAACATCCAATATAAACCCACCCTCTTTCACACTGAAGCCATTCCCCCTGTTCCTATCACGAAAAGCCCTTGTACAAACCCACATCTCCCACTCACCCTGCTTGCCCCCCCGAGCCTCAGCGCAGCGTTTCTGGGTTTGCAGAGCCGGGAGTGCTGCGCGGGGTTCTTCGGCTCGCAGTGCCAGGCGTGCCCGGGCAGGGCCGGGAGCGCCTGCTCCGGGAACGGCGTGTGCCTGGATGGCATCAATGGCACCGGCAGCTGCCAGTGTGACCGGGGCTTCGAGGGCACGGCCTGCGAGAGCTGCAGCCCGGGCAGATACGGCCGCAGCTGTGACCAAGGTACCGACCGTCCCCAAACCACACGGGAGCTTCACTGGCCCCTCGGGTGTCCAAACCTTCCCCTTTTATCTTCTAACCCTGCTCAGTCCAGGTTCTAGAAAGGTACAGCACTTCCTAATAGGCCAGTATTAAAAACATTCCTGTCCCCATTGTGGTGTTTTCTTTCTAATCCCTAAACTGGAGACAGTGCCTTCTACTCTGGCACACCACAGACTTAGAAAAGAATCCAACAAGAACCATCCTCTGTAGCACCGCTATTTTTCACCGGTCCTTTCCCATTAAAATATAGTTTCAGACACTGCATTTGGGAATAGAGGAAATATGAGCATAGTTTGAAGTTAGAGTTATTGTGTAATTAGAAACCAAAAGGCACAAGGAAACACCTTTCTTCAAATAGCCTAGAGCAGAAGGTGCCATCAGCAGGTGATGTCTGGGCCACCCCTGCTGTCCTTCCTGCCCCTTGCTGCCCACACTGCTAGGGACAGTGGCTTGCCCCCATCTCTCCCACAGTGTGCACTTGTGTCCATGGGAAATGCAGCAGTGGGGTCGACGGGGATGGCTCCTGTGAATGCGACGTTGGCTGGAGAGGAGTGACATGTGACACTGGTGAGTGCCCTGCCTCTCTTCTTCTGAGGTAAAAAGTGACAGAAATGACGGAACTGCAAGTCTTCTGTCACTTGTAGTTCTGTGACAGAACTATAGCCACAATCAGATCCCAGTGCAGCTTCCCACATGCAGGGAGATATGGGTCACATTTCTGTGCCATGGCAATTAATTACTGCACTATTAGAGAGCCGGTTGATATTCTGCTCATGATACTGAAATGCTGACTTAGCTAATTCTCTACCTGTGTCACCCTCTATCTACCCCAAAAGAATATCCCATTTATTAAAGTTAGGTGTTTTCTAGAGCAGGATTACCCAGCACATTTTGACCCTCAGATCAAAAGCCTCTCAAGTGCTTCAAAAAGTTGATTTAGCTATATAACATCAGATATTAAATTATATTCTTGTTAATGCGATAAAAAAAATAGCAAATAAATCATTTTGTGCTGGTTTAACACAGCTTCTAAATCCAATCAAATTATGTTCTATTCAGGCATAACTAAAATGTACTCAGTAAGTGTTTCAAAACTTTAGCTATAATGGTATGAAATCTAAAAATGTTACAAGCACATTTATAACAACATTCAAGATCAGTTTTAAATTTTCCCAGGAAAAAAAATTAAGTACAGTTTTTTAAGAGGGTTGCTATATATGCTCTGAGAAAAATTTCAGCTCCTTTAGAAAACGGACCCTAATATAATTCTAATATTATACAAGATTCACCAGGCTAAATACAGATAAATAACAATAGGTGAAATGTTTTCCTGACAATATGACCCAACTCTTCCTTGCAAATTAGTTTAAATGGTATCCACTGATCTATACAGAATCTATAGGTGGAGCTGCTATCAAAACTGAGAGCACAGTTGTCTGGCACAGAGCTCAGGGTCCAGCTCCACATGGTGGGAACAAAAGACTGAAGCTAGAAGGATGTTGACCCAAAAGGTTCTGATCCCTATTTCATTTTTTTTTCCACTTGCAGAAATCAAAGATGATGCATGTAATGCCTCTTGCCACACCAGCGCCAAGTATGTATGAAATGTAGTTATTTAGAGGAGAGGGGAGAAAAAGGGGACCTCCTGCAAGGCAAAAAGCAAGTCCACCTTGCTCATGACTTCTCAGCAGCATATCTCACAGAGATAAGGAGCAATGTAAATCTAACGTATAAACTGATGAGGCCAGAAAGTTCAAACCTGTCTTCTTCACCTCAAAATACACAAATAATAACAAAAAAAAAAAAAAAAAAAAAATGCTCTCACCAGTCCAGCATCAATACTGGGACACTAACTAGTTTTCAGAGGAGCAAGTGAGCCCCACTGAGCCATTTACTGAGAGGCATCTGTTCCCTCACCACTGACCACTAGGCAGCAAGATTTACACTAGTCAAGACATCTTAAAAAAACCCAAGGAAAGCTGGCTGGAGAGACTCCTCATTTTCAGCCACAGCTCTTCTGTAGGAGCTGAGAAACCAGAGGGACAAACCCCTTTTTCCCAGATTTTGGGTAATTCTCTCCCCTGTATGTTTGTGACCTTCAGTTCACAGCAGCGATATTTTACCAGGCTTTTTTAACAACACTACACACTCAGATTTGCTCATGGGGACCCCACACATTCTGGAATCAAGACTGTGTTTCTGACAGAAGCAGATTGTTCTTCTCTTGTGTATCTTTCATCTTTCATGAAAGACACCTGTGGGTCTGAGGATAGGTGCAGGCATGGCAGGAGTAGGGGCCAGTGATGAATTGTGTTGGCTGCATCCCTCCATAAACTGAGTGCACACAGACAAAAATTGTGCAGAGCTTTTTGGGTGAGTAGACATGCAAATTCTGGAGTTCTGCATCAAAAAATTTAGGTTATTCAAACACCAAAGCAAGGAATTCTAATACCTAAAATAATACATCCAAAATACATTTGAAAAACTTGGTCCAGCTAGGTTCATTTTTATGGTTTTAGCTACCTCTTACTATATGGTTAAATGCCTTGTTATTTCTATGCAACATTACCTTCAGAAACACTCACAAAAGCAAGGGCTGTACAAAAGACCTGACCAATTTTTTTTTTTTTCCTCTGTTGAATGATGCCTCCCTCTTTTTATTTCATTAGCTGCCTTCTCCTATCAAATGGCACTGCCTATTGCAAGTGTGCAGCTGGCTTTGAGGGGAACGGGACATTCTGCACAGGCAAGTGAACTTTGTTTCTTCCCTTTGAAAAATAATTTAAAAAAAAAAAAAAGAAACAAGAAGAAGAATGCTTGAAGCACTCTCTGGTCACAGTAGAGCTGGTGAGAGATGAGCAGTTCCCTATGCACCAGTTACAAAGCAGGAATTGCTGCCAGTTCCCTCAAAACAAACAGCAGCCCAACAGGTGCAGATTCATAGCAAACAAAGGGCTCCAAATCTCCAAGTTGTGAGGCATTGTGCTGAGGGAGAGCAGAGAAAAGGGAACATGCTGTGCACAACTCCAGCCCCATTGTTTGCAGAGTAATGAAACCTGGTTTGTGACTTTTACTCCCTTTCCCAACAAAGCCCAGCAAAGAAAGGCCAATTCAGGGCACAATTACACTTCCAGCTATTGGAAGCTGTGTAGCTCTACCATTTCCTCAGCTTTCTGAACTTGCTCAGATTTCTGGTGTGGCAAAATCCGTTTATTTAGACTAGAGAGATTTAAGAGACCCTCAGAAAGGGATAATAGCACTTTATGCTAGATGTTCTCCCAAAAATCTGGGTTATCCAAAACAGACTGCTTCCAGCCACAATAATCATAATTACTTATAATTTTTCTTAATTCTTAACTGATTAAAATGCTAATGTTTTTCAGACAGAAGCTCATTTTTCTACTTATTCACAATGTCAGCATCCTAATCCCAGATTTAGCCACTCTTACTCTGCCTGTTTTCATTTTCTCTTCTGGCACAAGACAGACAAATCCATTTTAATCTGCTGGGGGGTAATTCCACATGTGCAGGAAGAGCTAAGTGACACAGGTCACCCATAGTCACTCTGTACTTTCCTTGCTCCCATGTACATGATTCCTGGGCAAAATTAGTTGCAGAAAAAAAATCAACTCCCTGGTCTGAAATTGATTAAAGAGTATTTTAGGGTCATTTGAAGCAAAAATTAATGCCATTTTCAGCCTGACATGAATCACACTGAAGATCAGACAAAATTCCCTTCCTGCTCTCAAGCTATGAGCATTCAGCTCATCCAGGGTTGGAGAAACAGTATGAGTATCCATCTGAATAAGAACCAAGACATTCTATCACAGGAGGGCTAGGTGGTATTACAGTCTAACCTCCTGCAAAAGAATTACATGGTCTGTGTGCAGAAAATGTCAAGCTCGGGGAACACTTAAATGGCTATTTAAACTAGAGATGAACACAAACATCCCTTTCTTTGGTGTTTTGTTGAAATGGGCAGAATTGGAAGAGAGAAAGTTCCTGAAAGTCAGTCCTGGATGAATTCTAACGTTCCAGACTAGAAACAGTATATCAGCTTTCCCTCTGGAAACAATAATAGGTATTAAATAACTGGCACTAATGAAGTTTGTGGCTTCCTAATTCAGAAAGACTTCTTCCAACAATGTTAGTAAATCCCTTTAAAAATGGAGACAGATAATCATGAGAAGCAAGAAGCCAGTCCAGCCCATTGGTTTAATCTCTGCTGTTGTCCCTGTTCAGCTATTGATGCTTGTGAGAGCAGCAATGGGGGCTGTTCCTCCAAGGCAGAGTGCAGGAGAACAACACCAGGAAACAGAGCCTGTGTCTGCAGCGCCGGGTACACCGGAGACGGGATCGTCTGCATCGGTAAGCATGTGCCCTGGCTCATGCACCCCTCAGAGGAAAATCACAGGAGAGAGGTTTCCTTCCACCCTGGCCCAGAAGAGCAGCTTGCTGATACTATATCCTTTGATGCCAAAGGCATCTTTTCCTGCCACATGGCTGGTACTACTTCGCAAACCATGCACCTGCAGCAGCGTGGTGTGACACCAAATCTTATCAAACAACATCTACCCCTAGCAAGGATAACCCCATCTCCAGCAGCTTGATACACACACAGTCCTCTGATCACCACAAACAGACTTTTAGATACTGTACAACACCTCCCCAGGTCTGGTTTCAGAAATCCTGCTGGCAGGGCTTTAGCCCCTACCAAGATAACTGAAGACCTAGACTGAGGCATTAAGTAACTGAGGGAATTAATTTTGTCATAAATCTGCATTCCTAGTATGCTTTACTTAAAATTTATTCTCCTTGGGTTTTCAGAATTACTCTCTCTTTATTACACTGTTTCTGTTTTATAAAGAAATCAACCCTTGTCTGATGAACAATGGTGGATGTGATAGAAATGCAGAATGCACACAGACTGGACCCAATCAAGTGAGTACTTTGTTAGTGAAGAAAAATAGGCCTAGTCAAGTGTTTATTGTAGGGTAAAGAAAGATTTCCCCATGTCAATTTTGTTTTTAAGTAGAAAACTGAATTTCATAACAATTCTGAAAAGTATGTGCTTCCCTCAAAAAGGCATTTGAGGAGGAGTGCAGATAAACATGAAAAAGCATCTATTTCAGTGAAAGAAATCCAAAACTGCAGAGGAAAGCAGTGTTTTGCTATTTTAAGTGGTTGTTTTTCTCCTTTGGGAGGCTTTGATGTGAAAAGCTGTAAGTTTGAAAGTATTGCTAGATGATGTTTCTCTTATTGTTATAGAAACTTGTCCATGATAAAAAACATCCATTTTAGACTAGCCCTTCTCCCTGCACAGTTCAAATGTATCCACAAGGAAACAAAATAGCCTAAACCATAGCTCTTGCAAAGGGTTACAACATCCACTCACTCCTCCCTCTGCAGATCTCTAGAGTAGTAGCTACAACCTGTTTATTTCTTCTTCCTTACCTGTGAGAATGTAATCAACATCAGAGTAATAACAACTTCCACTACAAGACCCCAGCACTGCAAAGGCAAATTTATAGGACAGAAATACCCTTTCTCTAGGGCTCTTACTCATCCAGGAGGTACATAAACACTAATATTAGACTACCTCCCAGTTTTATTTCTGCTGCAGAAATCTCACTGAATTTTCAAATTCCCACATATTAAATGGAAACTCTAATTTGAGAGCCATTAAGCAGTGAATTGGAGAATATAATTAATTTCTTTGCAACTATTTTTCATCTTCACGATAACTGCAAATATAAAATATCAGTAACCAGGACAAAGTGTCAGCTACATTTCCACTGCATGGGAAGCTGCCAGTAACACACAATTCCAGGTGTGTTTTGAAGCTACTTTTCATCACTTAAAAAAAAAACAGGGGAAGGAAAGGGATGAGAGGGGAATACCAACCTATGCAAAAAACATGAGGGAAACAAATTAAGTGTTTAGCCTGTTTTGTCAGCAAGACAATAATGTGCAAATGTCAGAGGGGTCATTTCAAATGAACAGGAGAGCAGAGATGACACCAGAGATGGATAGGCAAAGAAAAGGCAGATAGAGCCTAATGAAAATTATTACTTACCAGTCTCGGTCTTGCTTTCTCATACTGGCCAAGAAACTGCTCTGAGAGATATAATGTACTTTTAACTTAATAAATTGCACATCGTATCATAATGAAATTATCTGGGGAAAAAGTAAACTGTATATTTGTGTGCTGAAAAAAATATTAAAGCATTTTTCAATGTATGCTTGTTTTCTGACTTTGCTTTGTAGGCAGTATGTAATTGCCTCAAGGGATATTCTGGAGATGGCAAAACCTGCACATATATCAGTCTGTGTTCACAAGTGAGTATCCATTTAAGGAGACAATTTCGATCTCATTATAATCATTATACTTTTGGGGGTTGTATGCATTCGAAACTAAGTTAGGTGTGAATCTAAGAACCTGTGTACATTAACTTGGCTAATCTTCAAGTATTCTTGGTTCAGTACATGCTTGAGTGCTGTCACTATGAGAGAAACTAAACATGCAGGAAGGGCTTTTCCTCAACCACAGCCTGGACATAACACAAGTGAGGGCCTGGACTCATTGAATCTTAAATAACTCACTTCAAATCCAATGCAGAGAAACAGACCCTGGTCTGTAGTGCCAAAACCTAACTCAGCAATGGCACTACCCATTCTGTCCCTCACTTGTCACTGCAGGCTGAGAATTAACCACATTTGTTTAGCACAAGCTGGCTCACACACTGCAAGCCACATATTGGCAATCAGTGTGGTTCTCTGCACTACTCTGCCTCTTGGCAAGCTGCAGCAGGGACATACCCACTCTCTCGTGTACATTAATCCTCTGTGCTCTGAGCACAGCAAGAACAATTCTCATTCTCCCAGCCTGGCCTCTCAACTGGCTTTCTCTGACCTTGAAAGGTTGCAGAGATGAAAGAGCAAGGGCAAAAACACAACTTGGAGGAAAGGGGTGTTTAAAGTTATGAGCCATTGCTCCCTATGATTTTGAATTCTCTTGCTTTTTCCTATGCTGTGTTCCAGCAGCTTTGCTTCCACTTGACTAATTATGCCAGGCTAACTATGTGTTAAATATAAAGATCATCTTGAGGAGCATCAGTGTCATACCAAAGGCTAACCTGGCTCCACGATGACCAAGCCTCTGTGCAGCAAAGCTTCGCAGGTAGCCAAGGCTGCCAACAGCCTGCCTGAGCCAAGCCAAATCCACAGCAAATCCGCCCAAACCCACTCCTTACAGCCAGCTGTCTCTCTGACCTGTCAAGTCAGGCCCCACTGATAGCTCTCAAAAGAGTTTCTGCTCCCTCTCATGGCCCATGGGAAAGGATCCCCAAGATGATCAGCAACAGAAAGGACACCATGAAACAAGTACAAGACAAAGACAAGAAGAAAAAACAAGAAAGCTTCTCAATTTTCTCCAATTTTTTCTCAACCCAGGATAAAAACTTATTTGCTAGCTGAGGTGGTAACAGAGGAGCACCTAGTTGTGACTGAGCAGAGCTCTGAGCCCCAGCATGCTGCTCCTGAGTGAGGAACATCTTGGTTTAGTACTGGGAGCTCTCTGGAGGCAGATGGTGGGCGAGATGCACCCGCTGCTCCAAGCCCAGTGTTGGACTCAGGTGCAGACAGGAGATGCTTTAGAGACAAGGACAAGGCAACTCCCTGTTACAGATGGCCTGGGCCATCAGACAGTCCTGTGGTTTGCTCCTCCATAAATTCAGGCTCCTGGCACCATCCCAATGATTTAGAGTGTGTAAATTGCTCCCCTTAGGGTAAATCAGCCCTGCATTGGTAGAGAAGCTAAGACTCATCCCTAAGGTGCAGAGTGAGACTTGCATGCAAATATTTTACATCCTTACAGCATCATAAACTAAATACAATAAGGAGGGAATGAAAACTAAATCCTCTGCATAAAAGGAGACTTATTTCTTATAAACTCTAAATTCTCTTTAGTGTTTGTAAGAAATTATATGCAATCAGATGTTCCAGCAAGATGTGGTTTCAAAAAGATCTTGTGACTAAACCTTTCTAAATTATATAAATGGGAAGAGAGGGGAAAGGATGAATTGGAATTGTTTTATACGCCTGGCAATTAAGGAATTATATATTTTAAACTTTGCCCTTACAAGAATAATGGAGGCTGCAGTGAATTTGCCATCTGTAATGACACTGAGCTGACAGAAAGGACCTGCACCTGCAAACCTAACTACATTGGGGATGGATTTAAGTGCCGAGGCAACATCTTCCAGGTAAAGTGCTTCACAGGTTTACTGTCCCCTATTTTTCTTCCCGTAGTTACTTAATGCAATGGTTGAGACACACCACTTTTTTCTTGGACAAAGTTGTACCCCAGGATTTGAAGTTATCCCAATCCAAGAAACCAGGAATAGGAACAGGATGCTGCAAGATAACCTTAACTGCCAAAACAAACAAAAACCCTAATGGATAATCATTATGACTGCAGTATTAGGGAGTTTTAGGTTTCAAAGAAGCCTACTGTTTGGCAGAGTAAGGTAAGAACAGAATAGAAGCAATACAGATATGCAGCACTCCTCCAAACCTGAAGTTACCTTTCTTGTCCGAGTGCTGCATTTGTTTGCACTCCATAGATACTGCCTCACATTTGCAGCATTGTTACAGAGTCTTGTTCTTAATTGCAGGAACTTCTCAGGAACTCCAACACATCCAGATTTTATTTTCACTTAGAGGTAAGAGAAGTGGTTGGGGTTTTGGGGGGTTTGTTGGGGTCAGGGGGAGGTGTTCTTGTCCCTTTTTTTCTCTCCAAAAGTGTAGAGCAGAGAGAAGCAGGTAAGCATCCAGTGTGCATCAGCTTCCTTCAATATAATTGGGACTGGATCTGGATTATCAGTCACTAATACTTAAGATGCTCTAATGTAATGTAAGCTATTAACTGTCACTACAACAGTAATAATTAGAGTATTAATGATCAATTAATAACCACAGTATTCATGATCAAGACCAAAGTCCCAGAGAAAGATAAGGCCTCCAGTCTGGGCATAAAACAGAAGCTTTCACCCATTCCAAGTCTGAGATCTGCCAGCACATCTCTTGTGAATACTGAAGCAAGAATATACCACTTGTTTACTACGCCTTCTGCATCTCCAAATGGCAACAATTTCAGTTGTCTCCCTGAAACATCACAGAGTGCTCTGTGTCTTGCAAGACAGCCAATGTACAGCCAGCTCTCACTGATTTTGGAGACTGGCAACAGCAATTCTCTGTTTACCAGAAGCCTCAGGGCAGCACAAACCTGTATGCTGTCCTGCTAACCTAAAGACCTATAATCCAGTTTCAGTTTGGCTACCATGGTAGACAAGTGGCTTCCTCTTGCTTTAAGAGAGCTCTCAATTTAGCTTATCAGTGGTCACTGCAAAGTTCCTGCAATAGCAGAGGTCCATTTGTACTTCTAAGAGTAATTAATTCCCTCATCTCCTGTTTGTTTTTGCAGAGGAGATAAAGACATGGCTATAAGATAAAAATCTATTTAATACCTGTGAACAAAGGTGACAGATGAGGCTAGGAGTCAAAGTCCACATGAGGAATTTCTCTCACCCTTGTGTTGCAGGGAAGGGAATGCAACATGCGGCAGCAATGGAGCTGCAGGCACCACCTTCCCCTCCACAGGGCAGTCCCTGTCACTGTGTGTCCTCCCATGCACTAACTCATTGCTGTTTTTTCCTCTTCAATTTGGCAGGCCTTGTCCATCAGAGATATCTCAGGGCCGGGCCCTTTCACCCTGTTTGTCCCGCACACAGACGTACTGAACAGTGACCCACGAGTAAGTAAAAGGGCTCGGTACAAATGAGCTTCCTGCTTCAGGTGCTTTGCTCAGCTGCTTCTCACCCCCTCCACTCCCCACTGCAGGTCAAGGACTGGGTTGCCAAAGGAGTGATGGCTCAAGTGCTCCGGTACCACGTGGTGGGTTGTGCCAGTCTGCTGTACAAGGACCTGACAGCGATCACCAATGTCACCTCTCTCCAAGGTGACCTCATACACATCAGCTACTCCCAGGTAACCAAACATGGAGACACAGGGAACAGGACAGCAAAACAGTCCACTCTCATTCACCTTTTTAAAAACTTCAATGGCTCCCTTTCATCCTCTCATGCACAAAAATAAATAAATGACTTTCAAATAAGATTGCCTGTTCAGCTGAAGAGTTCAGCACTTATTTGGTATTCTAGGAGTGGAGTTCTACAACCCTTGCTTTGACACAAGCTATTTTATCCTCAGACTCTGGCTTTATAAGCATAAGGAGAGTTTGAAAAAGCAAAGGCAATTTATTAAAGCTGAAAGTACTTTTTGCTGCAAAGAAAATATGGTCTGGACTCATATATCAAAGGAATTCAGCATCAGCCTCATTTTCCTACAAGGTTTCGCAGAAAAAATGTTTTATGTTGCCTTTCCAGAACTCACTGGTTTTGAACAACAAAGCTGAAATTGTACTCAGTGATGCTGTTGGCACAAATGGTGTGATCCATGTCATAAACCAAATCCTGGTCCCTTCACATATGCAGGATTTCCCCCTCAAGAAGGTATGTGCAGCTTATCACTATTGCCAACCCAGGGGCTTTTCCACAGTTACTGTCAGAGACATAAATCATATCAGTCAACAAAAAGGTGACACTAAAAAGACCTTATACAAACAAATAAATTAAATATTATATTTCAAATTCACCAGAATTACAGATAAAATAAGGACAGTATAAGAGGATTTCTGCAGAGGGTTTTTACAGCAGCTTTAATTTTATAACAAAAAGTGACTTACAGGGAAAAGCAAGCTCTTACCTGCTTTTTTAATACCCAAATAATGTATTCCTTAGGTAAATTACTCACTTTTCTTTCTTTGTAGGAAAGTCTTAAAATGGTTGCAGCCAAGCATGGATACATTCTGTTCAACACTTTGCTAGAGGTAAGGACACAGGACACAGAAGCCATTGGGAAAAGGTTGTAAATTATTTAAAGAGGAAAACACACACACACTGCACATGGCATCACTGACAGGATTTTGTTGAGGAGAACCAAAGGGCTCACCACCAGCCACACTCCCTCAGAGGTTGGGGATGTTCAGCAGACCCAGAGCCACCTTTCCCTTCCCCACTCAGCTCTGTCCTACTGTACATCAAGTTCAACTTGCATCTGCTTTTGAAAGTCAAGGTATTTGCAGGCTGGCGACCAGGCAGCCCACAGAGCACCACACCCCAGTTATACCTGACATTCACCCCACAGGTCAGTGTCACTTTTGAACAGAGCATTAATCTTCTGCCCCAATTATTGCTGTGTTGCAGAAAAACAACCTGCTTGGGCTGATCAATGATCCCATTCACAAACCCGTCACGCTCTTCTGGCCCACAGACACAGCCATCCGTGGGCTGCCACAGGAGCAGCAGGACTTCCTCTTCAAGAAGTCCAACACCAACAAACTGGTGCAGTACCTCAAATTCCACATTGTCCGTGATGCTGCGGTAAGCCCTTGCACTTTGGGAGAGTTGCCACGGGCAAAACACGCAAGCCCAGACAACTGCATCTCCCCTTTTCTTTCCCAGGTGCTGGCCTACCAGCTCCAAAGTTCCACCTCACTGAAGACCCTGCAGGGCTCCAACCTCAGCGTGAGCTGTGGGGATAACGGGGAGATCGTAAGTGTTCACTCTGCTGGCACGTTTATTCCTCACTCCTGCTGCAGGATCCGCTCCTGCAGCCCAAATCAGCCTTTGCACAGCCCCCAGGGAGGGTCAGTGGCACCAAAATTTCATTGGCCATCACTGCTACATACCAAGAGCCACACCAACAGATTCAGCAAATTGTATGGTTTGCAGGACTTTTTTTGGAGCTTTTTTTGTCATTTGCTCTGTTGCAAGATGCAATTGGTTCAAAACAGCTCTCAGACACCTTGAAACTGAAATACCAGCACACTAACTTCTACAATACCAGTGCAAAACCACTAAGATCAGCCTGGTTTTGAACCCCATAATGCAGCATCTGCATGCAAACTCTGGTGCATAAGCACTTCCAATCTAAGGTTGCAGGCACATACATAGCCTAATAAACCAGAACAATGTCACATTTTTCTTTGCAAATGTATCAGATCATACCTGGCAAGCATCTAAGTCTAAATACACATAAGATAAACCTGTGAACATAGGACTGGCATATTCTCTCCTCTTCAGAAAAGGAAGACATGGAATCATAGAATGGTTTCGATTGGAAGGACTCTTGAAGATAATCTTGTTCCAGCCCCCCTGTTATGAACAATGACACCTTACACCAGACCAGGTTGCTCAAATTCCCATTCAACCTGGCCGTGAACACTTCCAGGGATGGAGCATCCACAGCTCTCTGGGCATCTTCTTCCAGTGTCTCACCAACCTCACCGTAAAGAATTTCTTCCCAAAATCCAGTCTAAACCCACCTTCTTTTAGTTGAAAGCCATCATCCCTTGTCTTATCATTACATGCCCTTGCTAAAAATCCTTCTCCAATTCTCACATATCCCCACTTAGGGACTGGAAGGTGCTCTAGGGTCTCCCTGAAGCCTTCTCTTCTCCCAGCTGAACAGACCCAACTCTCTCACCCTGTCTTCACAGGAGAGGTGCTCCAGTCCTTGGAGTATCTTCATGGCCCTCCTCTGGAGTTACTCGAACAGGCCCACATCCTTCCTGTGCTGGGAACCCCAAAGCTGGACACGGTACTCCAGACACACATCTGCCCATAGGAAGAGAGGCCCTAAAACTGGGTTTGAGCCCCTATAACCCCAGTTTTACTTACAGGATAGTTTGACATACCACCTTGCCCCAAGAGCATTCCTACAGAGAGCAGGAGCCCAAGGAGGAGAAGCTCATGACTTGCCATGTCCCTCTCTCCCCTTCCCATCTCCCAGGGCGCCCTTTTCCTGAACGACGGACAGTGCAAGGTGGTGCAGCGGCAGCTGGAGTTCGACGGGGGCATCGCCTACGGGATCAACTGCTTGCTGACAGAGCCCAGCTTGGGGGGACGCTGTGACAGCTTCCTCACCATGGAGTTCATGGTTTGTGCCCCTTCAGGTCCCCACCCTGACAGCAACACAGCCCAGGCCCAGTTAGAGAGAGATTCACAAGCGCAGCACGATGCCTCGCAGGTGCACTGCACACACCCTGTATCCACACAAAGCAGCACACAGGACAAGTGGTTCCACTGAAGAACATAAAAAAAAAAAAAAAAAAAACACCAAACACTTTATATATGCAAGCAAAAACTTGAGCAAGGACAAATCTTTCTGCCGTGCTTTTTAATTAGTGGAAGTTCACACTACAAATTTGTCTGTAGAGGTCACGTTTACAAAGTTCCCTATTAAAAAAGAACAGCACCGCTACTCCAGCGGCACAGGGTATGAAGGACACAAGATAGAGAAATGCCTACTCTGTCTCAGGCTCTGACATTTTTTTTTTTTTTTTAACACACCTGAACAGGCACTGTTAGTGCAGAGGAAGTTTCCTCCGTGAATTTTGATGGGTCTCACAAATGGGAAATTTTGAAAGTCATCTTCAAACAGTTTCAAAACCAAGTTTACTTCCGTTTAATTTGGAAGTATAAAAAAACCTCCTAGAAGTGAAAGAACTTCCAGGTAGTCAGTCTTCAAAAACGCTTCTTGGAACATGTATTTCAATTATAAAACCAACAATTGTGTATATCCCATCTGTTTAAGTTGCCTTTTGTTTATTATATCATTAAATGAAATTAAACAGATATAATTTCCTCAAATTTCATAAGCAGTTCCTGAGAAGCAAACATTTTTCTGTACTCTAAATTAGACATCCAGGTCTAATACAGATCACATCAATACTTGTTCAAAGAACATTTCTCATCTCTTCCCTCCTTCTTTAAACCCAGACCAATTTCCTCTTCCAGAACTTATATTCCAGTACAAAACTATTTCCTTGTATTTTTGTGGCACTAAATTATTGCAACTATTTTGTTGTCACTCTCCTCTCTTGCTCCTCCACAGTTTTCTATTAAAATTTTAAGTGCAATAAGCTTTACCTTTTCTGGTCCCCTAAAACACTTTTTGCCCAAGTCAAATGGCCTTTTGTAGCCATTATTTTAACACACTTTTTTTTTTTTTTTTTCCTTTTCCAGGGGCATTGTGCTAGCTGTTTCAATAACTATAAATGCCCTCCAGGAACAAAACCAAAGGTAAAATATTCACCTCTCACATGGAAGCAGACTAACATGCTCTTCTCTGTACTTCACAACAACAAACCAGACTAAGATTCTTAGAATAAATAAAAAGAGAACCTTTGACAGTGCTACCACACTATTAAGTGACAAAGCTGTCCCTGGGCAAACATCTGGTGGTGGTGGGGGATGCTTGTTGGTCTCAAACAGCATCGACTATAAAAGTGTTTCAGCTGAGTCCAGAGCAGCCCCTGCTCTCTCAGGGACAGTGCTTAGCATCTCAGGAATCAGAGAGGGTGGGGGTCTCACATTATAATCTTTACACATCACATTTTTATTTCAATGTACATCAGAAATTACGATTTAAAGAGGAAAAAAACAAACTCATTTTCCTGTGTTCTCCTCTCTCCGTGCTGACACACAGGAAGGAATGCAGTGGTGCACCTACGAGTCCTACGGGCTGCGCAGGGATGGGTGCCGCAGGAACTGCTCCATGGTCATACACATTGCCAAATGCTGCAAGGGCTACTTCGGGCCAGACTGCCAAGGTAAGATTCCCACCCACATGGCCATCCTGTGCCCTCCCCTTCCCCAGTACAGCTGTGTAGTGCCCAGCAGGCAAAACTGGGAGAGCTGGGATAAGGGGCACAAGGAGAGACCAGTTGCAAGTGAGGGAACTTGGTTGCAAGAGCTGAAGAGCACAAGGTGTTAACTGCGTCTTCAATTCAGATTATCTCCTCACATTTAGAGTAAGTTTTAAACTCCATAGTAGTAGCAGGTGAGTCTACAGAGAGTAAAGGCTGTCCTGATGAGCAGGTCACCAGCTGAAAGTCCTTTCAACACAGGCTCAGGTTCACACAACAACACCAGCACACACCTGAGAACCAGTGCATAATTGCTCAGCCACAGGCAAGTGCACTTATCATCAGAGCAAGCTCAGAAGTTGTAGATCTGAACAGGTGGAGACAATTTGGGAGGCTCCATCTCAGCAGTTTGTTAGCAGACACTTCCAAATTGTTCTCCTTCCCCTGCCAGCCCTGCAGGAGAACAGTACTGATACCCCCACCAGGGCACACAGGGACAAGATCCAGGTCAGGATCTCTGCTGGCAGATAGGCCCAGCCACACATAGCCCTGCCAGCTTGCTCTGTCCCAGTTTCACAGACAGACACATGCAGATCCCATGCAATTTTGGCCAGTTCAGCCTGAGATACCCTTTGGGGTCACTCTGACAGTACATAGACCCAGAGAGAGATACAAGAAAGGCTCAGTTTGGGCAGTGCCATTCACAGATGGGTCTGAATGAGCAAGCAGCCAGACAACAACATCCACGAGTCAGAGCTGGAAGGATCTCAAACACCTTAGTGGTAGGAGCTGTGGAAGCGTGTCAAGGAATTTAGAGCACAAGGCTCACATAGTCATAAGTGTCACAGCCACTTTTACACACCTCAGGGGAGACGCATTTACAGGCATTCCTCCTCAATGATTTTTACAGAACACTAGAGAACCAACAGTGACAATGAATAAACACACACCTGAGCTAAAGAGCCACTTTCCTTTTCCAACCTTTCAGCTTGCCCAGGGGGCCCAGAGACCCCATGCAATGGCCACGGCTCCTGTGACGACGGGTACACGGGGACAGGAGAGTGCCACTGCACCGGCGGCTTCAACGGGACCTCGTGTGAGCTGTGCTTGCCGGGCAGATACGGCTTCACCTGCAGGCGTACGTTTCAGTGCCCTTGTCGTATCCATGCCTAAACTGTTCTGTCAGCAAGGAGTTTCTGAGTAGGCCAAGGAAAGCTTCCCTCTTAAGAGCAACATTTTTCTTGAGTGCCTCCTCACACCAGGAGATGGCACAAGGTCTCAGAAGGGAGGAGGAGAAGAGGGTGTGCAGAGGCTGCATGGCTGTGTCTGCACAGGACCTCCTACTCTTACACAGAACAGAAACAGGGCCTCCAGCAACAAGTGGTTTTAGCTACAGCACAGCTTTCTTCTCCATCCCCATAAAGCTTAAGATAGAATTTTAGCAACATGGCTCCCCAAGGAATGCAGGAGGCTGAGGCCATGTGCTACTTCCACGGAGAAGAAAAAGGACCAAGGTGAGGGCTGTTTGTGAAGAGGGACAGCCAAGCAACTGCTCACAAAATCCACCTCTCTGTGGCTTTAAATGTTAACTAGGTGGAAGCAGGATCAATAGCTCCCTTTAAACTTAAATATTTTCCTGACATAAAAGCCTTTCAGATAAGAAGTTACAACATTAATGCCTCCATCCTAAACCTGTGTACCTGTACTGCTCCTCAGGCACGTAGGATGGGGGGTATAAGCAAGAGAACAGGCTTGGACACAGATTCTCAGCATTATGCCTACCTACAATTCATCCACTTTAATAGCACACCAGAGCATAAAATGTATGAGCTATTAGCTTGAAACCAGACCATGAAATTTAAGAAAAAAAGGTTTATAACCCCTTCCTTTTGATTTAAGTCAGACAAAAATTAACAGACTAAATTAAAAAAGCCAGCAAGTGAAGCTCCTTTTCAGCAGGACAGGTATGCAAAAAATCAGTTCCACAAATCCCACATAACTAACTTCTCTAAACAACAATACTTCAAGAAGAAGGATAAGGCCATAAAAGATGCTGCAGCATGACATTATAAAACAGAGAGCCATGGATCATTTTTTAGGAAGGATTTAGCACATAAGTTGTCGCAGGGCCCAAAGAGGAGAGGAAAAACCATCACACCTCAAGTTAGAAGGCAGAAGCACCAAAGCCTTATCTATAGAAAGAGCTGAAAGAATCCAAAAGCTTTTAGTCATGAAAATATCTGAAACCAAAAAAAGGAAAATACAGGTAACTTGTCTACATTTTACAGCAAAGCTCACTAACCTCATGTCTGGCTTCCTTACTCAGCTGGACCTTCACACACGCAGCAGCCAAGAACTGTCCCTCTACACACCTTGTTTTTCTCTGGGCTCCCCACAATTAACAGCTGCTGCTCATTAGGACTGATTTGTCCAGGTCTTCAGGTCAGCCCCTAACTCTTTCCTGCCACACTTCTCTGTGCAGTTTCCTACTCCACTGCAATGTGCAGATCAATAGTCATTTTCATTTTAAGAGGCACACTGAACTAATGCCAATTATAAAATCACAGGAACACAGGTTAACTCAGATTAGAAGGGGTTTCAGAAGGTCTCTAGACCAACTCCTTCTCAAAACAGTCAGTTCTGAGCTCATGTTGTTCAGGACTTATCCTGTCAGCACTTGAAAACCTCCAAGGATGACAATTGCTCGAGAACTCTGGAAAGTCTGCTCCTCTGCTTGACTGGCCTCATAGTGAAATACCATGAAGTTAGACTCATCTGAATTATTTCTGGATAATACTGTATCTGAACTGACATGATTATGTTTGTCTAGAGGAAGACTTTCATACTCTTGAAGTGACCCCTGTGTTTCTTTTCCAGCTTGCGAGTGCAAGAACAACGGGCAGTGTGATGAAGGCTACTCAGGGACAGGACGATGTTTCTGTAAAACAGGATGGACTGGCCGGCTGTGTGAAACCAAGCTAGGTCTCTGCCTGCTCTCACCAGTCTGTCCATGGAGCTATGGGTTGGAACTATTTACAGTTCAACAGAAGGTTTCCATAGATAAGACAGAAAGGGTTAATAAATGTCAGGAGCCATGTAAGAGTATTTAGGGACCCTGCTCTGGACTGAGGACCACACTGTCTCCTCTTTTGAGATGTGGCAATATGAGTTCTTACCTCCCTGTGGAGAGGCTTTGGGCCTTGGCAAACAAAAAATAAAATTATTACCAATTTTCCAGCTAGCCAGACTGGTACTGAGGGTTCTCCTTCTGCATGAAACGAAGGCATTGTGGTGCCAGAGCTGTTTGATTCCAGCTGTTCTGTCTTCCCTGCAGCTCTGCCACCAGTGTGCTCCCCGAGCTGCTCGGCCAACGCCGTCTGCACAGAGAACAACACGTGCCAGTGCAAGCCCCTGTACGACGGGGACGGGATCACGTGCACAGGTGAGCTCCCACCCCCACTCAGGGCCAGAAGGAATAAGACTTCTCCAGACTTTACCAAGCAGGAGCATGGGCAGCAAGTGCACTTCAGTCAAGTTTTGAGGACAGCAAGGTTTCTCTCAGACATAAAGATATCTAAGGGCTATTCCAACAAGAAGGGTACTATGATTTTTTTTTTTTATGCCCATAGGCAAGGTACTTCCCTGGTAACATTGCTACAGAAACAGTTGTTCTTTCTCAGACAGGTGCCTTACATCTTCCAAAGTCAACCTGGCCAGAAATCTGAGGGTTGGTACCATGCCTCCTGAATCAAGAACATCCTGACAAGGCTGTCAGAGCCCTAAGGGATAGACTTACAGAAATTCAGTAATGCCTCAAGAAATGGAAACAGCTTTTTTTTTGCCTCCAACAAGTATACTAGTATTTTTTGTGTGAAAGGACTGGTGGTGGTTTGTCTTTATGAAGAACAAGAACATCCTCTTTAAAAGCAGACTTTACTCATTCGGGTTTTTTTCCTCTGCAGCTGCAGAGCTTTGCAAACAGAACAATGGTGGGTGCCACAAGGCAGCCGACTGCACACAGCACGGGGTGAAAGTCTTCTGTAGCTGCCAGAAGGGCTACAAGGGAGATGGGTTCACCTGCCTTCCAATAAACCCTTGTGCTGATGGGTTCAATGGAGGCTGCCACGAGCATGCCATCTGCACTGTTACAGGACCTGTAAGTAGAATTATTTCAGTCCCCAGCAGGGAAGTCTGAGGAGTTTCTTCCTGTGCCAGCAGAAGTCTCCTCTGGCTGGATCATGCCCTGTACCTCTCTAAATCTCCATTTTCCAAAACAGCCTTTACTTAGCTCCAACCTATTTTCCACATCAGTTTGGCATGCCTCAGCTGAAGGCTGAGAAATATTTTGACATCTCTGCTCTGGGGAATTGGGTAACACAGAAGCTGGGAAGTTTTGCATACGTAGTCTTTTTTAGTCTAGTCCCAGTCTTAGCTCTCCCTACCTGTCTATCCTTATTTGCAACACAAATTTCTTGGACTAAAATTAATTACATTTTAGAAGTTAAACAAAGGGACAGCTGGAAGAATAGTGTCATTTGTTGATTGCTTGAACTCAGCTTAAAAAACTCTGCAGCCACATGACACAAATTCCATGACCCATATAGTCAATGTGGTTAGGGAAAACTTGTGCAGGTGACTTGATCATGGTGCTTGCAGGATCACTTCTCCATTCCATTTTGGTGTCGTGCCTGAGCTGCCTTCCAGGACTGATCTAGAAAAGTCCTGCTGATAATCCATTCCAGCTGTCAACCATCGCAATCCCTGGATGTCACCAATTCCTGCTCGGTTTATAGTTCTCATTTATTACTAGCAGTGGGCTGTTAAATTCAATGCTTGCTTCCATGCCCAGTCATTTAAATATAATTTTTATTTGTTTGCCATCCGTTTTTGTGAATTACATGTCATATAATCCTCCAGTGCATGTTATTAATTTTGCAGATGAAATTAT
Organism: Taeniopygia guttata; assembly: GCF_048771995.1. Lineage (NCBI taxonomy): Eukaryota > Metazoa > Chordata > Aves > Passeriformes > Estrildidae > Taeniopygia > Taeniopygia guttata. The sequence goes on along the minus strand of NC_133025.1, from coordinate 53,398,805 downwards.
GCTTTGGTGTTAATTCAGCAAAGCACCCAAGTACATGTGCAAATATTTGGCTTGCTTGTTAGTAGCAACTTTTCTGTTTATCCATTCCTGCTTATATCAAGTGAAATTTCCCCAACAGTTCAGAATTATGCTGCCTGAAACACCAGTGCCATGTCACCTAAATGCTTGTCTTGGCCTTTTTGCTTCTCTCGCTGAGCAGGGCAGACGTAAGTGTGAATGCAAAATCAACTACATTGGCGATGGGCTGAACTGCTCCGTGATGCAGCTGCCCCTCGACCGCTGCCTGCAGGACAACGGGCAGTGCCACCCCGACGCCGACTGTGCCGACCTGCATTTCCAAGGTGAGGAGAGCACACCCTGCACACCACCAGCCCTGTGCCCTGGGGCCAGTGACCAGGAGCTGTAAGCTCACTCAGACCTCTACTTAATGTCCCCATGAAACAGTGAGATTACAGTGGAATGTGAATTTATCATGAAGCAATGTGTGGGGACAGTCCAGGTAGGAATGCTACCCCGAGGAATCAATCTGCTCTAATTCACAAAATCCACGGGTATTCGTACAGCACAGCTGACTCTGCACCATGGAAGCCCCTTCAGGAGGAGCTGGTCCTTGTCTCTCTTTGCAGACACCACGGTCGGGGTGTTCCACCTGCAGTCCCCCGTGGGGCAGTACAGAATGAGTTACGAGCAGGCCAAGGAGGCCTGTGCCAATGAGTCGGCCACCATCGCTACCTACGACCAGCTGCTGTATGCACAGAAGGTGAGGAGGGTTGGGAAGGATGAAAGTTTGACAAGAAAGTCTCACAGATACGTATGCTTGGCAGAAAGATTTTTGAATGTGGAATCTGAAGAAGGAATAGAAATGAAAGCAAGTTTTGAAAAGAAGAAAAGAATTGCTGAGCAGTCTTACTGGATAACTAAGAAGGCAAAGGGTATGTTGGTTAGAAGGGGTTTTTATGGCTTAGAGCAAACAATAAACCCACCTCAAACAGGAAGATGTTTTTACCAAGCAGAAGGATACCACTGGCAAACAAGATTGCTGATATTGCAAGTAGAAAAATGTCTCAGAATTTTCCACTGCAAGAAAACTGAAAAATAACTTCTAGCTTGAACTCTAACATACTAACTTTTTGTGACTGGAGAATAATAACATGAATAAGGTAATTATAGTAGTTATGATAGGCTATAGGTAAAAGTAAAGGTATAGATTGGTTCCTCTGTATTAAGATGCTCAGCAAAGAAAAGTACACAATGCATTGTGACCTAAATTAAAGAGTCTTCAGATTTGTCTGGAGCTGGAGCTGTCAGCTGTAGGCACAGGCTTTGTTACCCATAACCCTGGACTGCTGTAATGTTATTCAGACTCCTACTGAGGAGGCCTCTTGGAGGGAGGAGATTCCCAAATAGGACCAAGACACAGAGTAAACGGAGAGGGAGGAGCAAAGGGACTGCTCTGTGCTAATAAGCATAATTTTCCCTCCTTTCCTACACCCATGCCCCAGGGTATGTTTGGCTGGGAGCAGTTTTCAGACTTTTTATTAGTTTCACCCATGCTCACACAGCATTGAAATCATTTGCCAAGTTCTTGTTTCTAGTGATGCTGGGGTGAGAGATAGTCAGACTTTCAGAGTGTTTTCAAGGGGATTTTAATTATTAACACTCCTTAAAGAAATGTGCACTTTGGAGTTTGCTTAATTTATTTCTTTAAAGTAAGTCTCCAGGAATCTTTTCTCAAATGCTGTTAACAGACCCCTTTCCATATTGCCTCCCTTGAGCACATTGTAGACAGCGCATAGCTGATTTCAGTGTGATGAGCATCTCAACTTGGGTTTGCAAAACTTGTTTTAGAAGAGTGGGTCAGACTGACTGTCTCTTTCTGCCTCCTTCCAGAAAGAAGGAGCCTTTCTTCCTTCTCTGGAAGGAAGAAAGCCACTCACTGTTTAGAGGCACCTTTAGCAAAATGTGAGGTTGGATCTGTGCTGGCAGGGCAGGTGCTGCCTGGGTGCCCCGGGGGCTCTGTTCATTCCATGTGCAGTTCCCCAGCCCCACCACCTGGCTTTTCCCCTGAGTTTTTCCCTTCTGGCTGTGCTGACTGCAGGCGAGGTACCACCTGTGCTCTGCTGGCTGGCTGGATGGTGGGAGGGTGGGCTACCCCACCGCCTTCTCCTCCCCAAACTGCGGCTCCGGACACGTCGGCATCGTGGACTACGGGAGAAGAGTCAACCTGAGCGAAACCTGGGATGCTTTCTGCTACAGAGAGAAAGGTAAGAGGGGCCTTTGCCTCATCCCTCTGTGAAAATGAGAGCAGCAGCCCAGATTTTGGTTCCTTCCATCAGCCACAGGCTGGTAGATAACACTGCAAGAGACTCTGCCTCTTTTTTAACTTAAAAACCCTAACCTGTTGCTTTTCAGGCACACAGCAGCCTAAAGCTTTCTTGCAAAGGGTGTTTGCCCATACAGCTCTCCCTGCTTGTACCTTTCAGAGGTGAACTGCACATGCAAGCCAGGCTACGTGGGGGATGGCATCTCCTGTAGTGGAAACTTGCTGCAAGTGCTGATGTCCTTCCCAACGCTGACAAACTTCCTCTCGGTAGGAAGAAAAGCTGGGGTGGGAGTGGAGCAAAGCAGGCCCTGAGTGTTGTATCCAGTGTTGTACCCAGCAAACACACCAGTGAAGCAAGGCAGAGTGGTCTAAATCTGCACCTATCTGGTCTAAATCCAAACCAGAACTTAGTAACTACTTTTTTAATTACTTGCTCCAAAGAGATTTCTGGGTTCTAAAATTCAGTTGGAATTCAAAGCTTGGTGCAGCTTTAGCTTAAAGGAGAATCTCTGCACAACTTCAAGAGCACTGTACTTTGGAATTTCATTGAGCTGCTACTGGGAAAAGACAAAATGTTAAGAGTTCTTTTTCTTGTCACTACTCAGAAAGGCACTATATGTATCAACAGCCTCAAAGACAACAGAGGCTCAACATCTGTAAATCAGTTTAATAAGTACTCATCAAATTAGCAGCTGGAGCTGGGTTTTGAATACAAACTGCCTTTGGAAAGACACTCCAGAGCTGCTTCATGGCTAAAAACAGTTCCTTTGTTGCCATTTGTACAGTGTCATCTTTTCTGCTCTCCACACTACAGTTGCTGTCTAGTAAAGCTGGATTTTGTTTCTGCCTAGGACATCATGGCTTACTCCAACACCTCCAGGAAGGGGAGAGAGTTCCTGCAGTACCTCACAGACCTGTCAGTGCACGCCACCCTCTTTGCTCCCATCGATAGTGGGTTAAAGGAAAATGAGGTCAGGATTTTTCTTCTTTTTTTCCCTTCCTTGTTCTAATAACACTTCTTAAGCAGCTACTATGTGTTTCTACATCCCATTGAAACTTAAGCTTAGAAAAATAATCTCAGTATGATGGGACTTCTGCTTAACCCTATAGAATTTAAACTGTGCTCATAAAAGACATGAATTCATTGTTTCCATTTCCCTTCCATGGTTAGGGGTGTAAAGTGTTCAAGTCACTACAGAGACTTTTCCACCAGGGATTTTAGTTACCCTGGTATGAAGAAATCTGCCTGAGATGAAGTCTGTCTGGCTCATTAGCATGGAGCACAGTTATTTGAAGAAAGCAGCATACAGTTTTGGTATTTCCCACAAATACATTAAAAGCATCCATTTCTAACTTAATTTCTATGCTTTCCCCTTTTTATTCTTTCTTTCCTTCCTTCAATCAAACACTATTTCAAACAATTCACAAAGGTTTATACGTTGGTTCACATCTTCAAGCTGTTTGGAATACCTCTGAGTTTCATCATTTCAAGCCATCCTACAGAGGAGGAAAAGCCTTTGTCCCGCTGGATTTAAGGTCCTGCCATCAAAGGCCAGCAGGGACAGAATGTCCCACTGTTCCCATGCAGATTTCCCAATAACCTCTAATAACCTTAATAGCAGAGCAATAAGGTCACAGGCACATAGCTTACTAGTAAATCCAAAGGATTAATGAGATCCATAACCACTCCTTGTATTTTGCCCTCATTTGCAGACACTTTCTGGGAGAGACATCGAATATCATTTATCTAATGCCAATATAATGTTTTATGAGGACTTGACCAATGGAACCACCCTTCTCACTCGTCTAGGGAAAAAACTCCTCATTACAAACACTGGGGGCCAGGAACATCGAATCCCCACTGCTGACCAGGTACCTCTCTAATAAATTTCCCATCTTCGTGCTTTTCCTCTTCTTATGCTATACCCTGCAATCAAGTGCCACACTGATCTGGAGGGCATTTGGATAAGGTTAGAGTGGGCAGCAATGAGCAACTGAGTTCAGAAGGCTCTTTCCTGTCCAGAGACTGCAGGACAGCAGCTGGCAAACTGCAAATTTACAGCTTGCAAATGGACATCTCTTACCTGCAAAACTCAAAGGAAGCTGTTGAAGTGGCTTTCAAGAATGGAAAAATGGGGATATGGGCTTCATTTTGCTCTCCTCTCTGCTTGGTAGGATTATGGGAGATGGCTGTATGATAGGTGAAGAGACGAAAGCAACAGCTTATAATTAAAAAAAGATGTTGGCATTTGTAAGGATAACTTTCTGGGAGAGGCAGGAGCCACCAACAGAGCCTTGCTCACAGTAAGCAAAGTCCAGCCAGCAAACTCAAGTGTCAAATGGCATCCTCCACAGTGAAAGCAGCTGCCTGGCACTCAGGAATGACTGCTCTTCTAGGCAGAGCTTTTGCAACTTCACAAAGATTACAAAACCCTTCAGTTAGAAAGAAAGGGGAAAAAATAAAAAAAAAAAAGGACAGAGCAACATGAAGGCAACATGCAGGTAATGATGGTGGCTTCTCCATGCACAGGAGAACCGTGACCAGCCAGGGGCTATCCCAGGCTGATGTCCAGGGAGGCAGCAGCGTAACTTTCCATGTGTTTTGCCACGTGTTTTTTTCTCTCTGGGTGTCAGCAAGTGAGGTGGGGAAATCATCTTATTCTCAATTTCAGTACCAAAGGGAGAAGGGTCAAAGCTCAGCTCTCACTGCTTCTTTTCCTGGCAGAGTGAGATCCGGTATGTGGACAGAAGTGCTATTGTTGAGTGGGATATAATTGCTTCCAACGGGATAATCCACATCATTTCAGAGCCTTTAAAGGCTCCATCAGAACCTGTAAGTGCATAGTGATTCAGGTTTTTGGGGTGGTGAGAGGTAATTCTCCTATTTTACCCTAAAATCATTGCTGATGTTCGTATATTCCCAGTTTTCCTGACATATATACAGCTTTCAGCTTAAAAGGTTACTTTCACAGAGAATCAGAAGTTGAAAACCAGGTACCAGTGATACCAAAAATTTGTCTGAGTGATTTCTTCCCACAGTTATATGTGTTTTCTTTATATAAAATAATGGAGCTCATGTACATAACAGAGATTTTTTAAAGCTCCATTTTAGTTCTTCCATTTTCAAGTTTTTAAGGAACTTTGTTTACTCTTGCCTTGGCATTCATTCCTATCCAAAACAAAGTTTTGAAAACAGATATCTTTTGTCTGCACAAATTCCTGCAAATTTCCCAGTTATCCAGCTGTCTACTTGGTCCACAAGGTTTGGTGATGGGCTTGGCGGTGCTGGGTGAACAGCTGGACTCAATCATCTATTTCAAAATAAACTGTTCTATGATCATATCAAAAGGCCACATTCAAATGTCTCTAGGGAACACTTACCGGGAAACCCAAGCACAAGAACAGCTCAGGACCAGAACACATCTCAAAGGGACAATGCATGTGCTTGGGTGCTGTAAGCTGACCAGTGCCCACCCATAGCTCACTCACCCTCTCCCTTGCTTCCAGGCTCCTCTCCATGCCAGTGCTGGGACAGGAATATTCTTTGGCATCTGTCTAGTTACTGGAATTGTGGCTCTTGTTGGATATTCTTACCTCAGGTTCAGGAAGAAAAACTTTGGCTTCCAGCACTTCAAGGTAAGTTGCAGGTGGGAACACGAAGCAGGGGGGGACAACTGCACTTCCCAAATTCATAACTTTCAGTTTCTCCATACATTTGGTTAAGCTAGAAACATTCCTGATCACTTCACACTTGAGCTGTTCACACTGAGACACAGACAAAGTGGGGAAAGCTCACCTGCTTGCTTTGGACATGAGTTTACATTTGCCCCAGACCTCTCCACCCGAGTGGCTGCTTACACAGACATTTCCAACACTGAGCACTGGCCCAAAGCTGATTTAACTGCACCACAGCAGCGCAGAAGTCCTTGCCTCCCCAGGAAGCTCACCCTTAGGGAAGTGAGGAATTACATCCACCGAAAAGGCACCTGTTCTCCTCCATTCCTATCAATTTTGTTGTTCTGGAGGTTGAAACATTTCATAGGAAAAAGGCCAGATCCAACAGAAAAACAAACTGAAATGCCTGTAGGATTGAAAAGTTCAGGTTTTTATACTGATGCACTTTCATGCTTGACTTCTTTTAACTAATTTTGCTAGCAACACATAGATGCAAAACCAGTCAGCAACAGCTAAGCTACAGAGATGAGGGATGTTGAAAAAAATGTTACAAGATATACAAAAACATATCTGAAAGAAAGTCTACCTAGACGTGAACAGAAGTCCCTTCCTATTCTAGTCCCTGTATATAATATGAATGATCTTGTAGAAACAAAACACAGTAGCCAAGAGCCAGAGGAAACACTTATATTTTTAAACAGTTTCAAAGAGAGCCCTCAGGACTAACCAAGTACTTTTTACCCCTATATCAGGGGTAAGCAGTATTTCAGGGCCACCCTTCCTCTCCCATTCTTTGCTGAGGCTTAAAAATAAAAAGGAGAGGAAAAGAGATACCAGTGCTAAGTGACCTGAGATAAAACAACGACCAAAACCAGAGTTCATGCCCAGAGATAGATTTAGACAAAAAAGCCAGTTGAATCATAACACTGCACCAGCTGGTAGAGAGGCTCAAGTGTCCCACTTAATGCACTGGGGGAAGAGGATGAAATTTAAGCAAGTTTGTGTGCTTTTGTGCAGTCAAAAGATGACACTGACACAACATCACTGGACAAGTCACAGCCTTCAAATATCACCAACCCCTCATATGAAAGTTCTTCAACACTGACTTCACCAGAACCTGCTTATGATCTTTTCTCAGTAAGTGTTAATTTTGATTTGAGATTGAGACACTACTAATATAATTTTAAAAGGGAATTACTTTATAAAAGAAAAATGTCAAGTTAGAAAAGAAAAATTAATTCGAGAAACCAGCATTTGAGTTCCTGGCTTCCCTGCTTCCCCTCTGCTCTAAATTAGTTTGCCTCACCTGTAGTAAAATTGAAGCTGTGGTCAAAAGCTGCATCTCAAGGCCATCTTCAAAGACAGCTAAATTAAACTGGACTTCAAATGACACTGGATGACAGTGACACACCCATAAAAACTTCAAAAGCCTTCTAATTTTGTTTTCATGTCTCCTTGCTACAAACAAAGCTGTGAGCTACGCTAGCACTCCAAAGAATCTGAAACTCAGCAGGGAGGGGGCTGAGAATGCAGGGAAGGAAAGATTGCACCCTCATGTGCATGCAGAGTCTAAAATCAAAATGCACCATTTTGCATCCAGTAAAAGGACTTGTTTGGTGCAAAAATGTCAGATGCCAACTCTGCCATCTGTATGGACAAATTTGCCAAAATGTTACTTGTGTTTCTTAACACAGTGTTCAAGTCTGATTTTCTTTTTGTTCTATTTTATAGGATTCAGATGACCAGCAGATTGTGATGAGTGGTCCTTATGATCAGAATTAAAAACTGAATTTGGTATTAGTCATCTAATAAACACATTTTTATTTACACTTACTGTGAAAAGAAGACCACCTACATTACAGGGAATAAAATCTTGTTGCAAATTAAAAACCAAAAGAGCACAGCTTTATTTAAGATGCCTTCCATATAGCTCACAGAGATACCAGCTTCAGAAGTGTTGGCTGAATCTGAGCAGTACCAACTATGAGTGCTAAAATCAAAATTGAGTCTCAACTAATGTACCCAGAAGCAGACACCTCTCTGGGAAAAGTGGCTGATTTTCACTCACCTGCTATTTAACTGCTTTTATTTTTCTTCACAGACTAAAATGGCTACAAACACACAGGGCGACTAACTTGGCAAATATCCTAAATTTTCTACTACTCCAGGCCTTTGCTTTCATTTTGGCTCAGTTACAATTAGAACAGGCAAGTGTGAAACAGAACATGTGATAAACTTCTATTTTGAAAGTGAGGGGATTTTTTGGCTGGTATACTTTCCTGTTAGATAGTCAGCAGCAGGAAACACAGCCATCCTGACTGTCCCCCTTGCCTCCTCTAGCTTCTCTGTCTTTCCTCGACCTTGGCTTGGTGTTTGTTTTACATCTCACCTCACTCTCCAAAGGGAAGCAGTAACTGATGCAGCTTTAGTAAGAAATGCAGGTGATATGAAAGCATCCAAATGAACCATTTTGGGGAAAAGTGGACTGTGAAGATGAACACCCCTGTGCCATGCAATCTCTACATTCAGTTCTTCAGGTCTGGGAGGAGCAGCAGCAGCTGCTCCTTGACACACTGTGTTTTTACCAAGCACAGCAGCAACAGCTGCCACTGTCACCACATACCATTAGAGATGGATCAAACTTGAGTTTGATTCAGTGTCACCTCCTTCCATAAAAATATTAAAATATCATAATGACAATGTGAGAACATGAAAGAAACCACTTAACAGCAAGAAAGGTTTTCTTTCTGGCAGCAGTAACATTCTCCCAGTCTATAGGGGCAGGAGGGAAGCCCAGAAAAGCTTTAGTTACCTCTGTGAACTACTCCAAGAGGCATTCCCTCAAAACAAGGCAGGGGGAAAATTCAGTGTTGTTGATGAAGCTATCAAGAACAATGAAGGGAATATAACATGTTAATACACATCTGGATGTATATTTTTCATGTGGATGAAACAGACAGTCAATTTCCCCAACTGCTTCCCCTGTCCCCCTACACAAACCTGCTATTTTCACAGACTTTAGAAAATTTAGAACACTAACACACTTAAACACACACATTTAGGAGTTTTCCCCACAGACTTTTCCAATCCATCCAACTCATGTTCTTTCCTTCTCCCCAGTCAATCAAAATATTAAGGCTCACAGATACCAGAAGATAAAGTCCAAGCATTTATTTTTTGTAATAATCATCAAATATTTTTTTCACAAAAAAAAAAAAAGCTCCATAATTCATTAATCTCATTTTTTTTATTGACAGGCTATTTGAGCGTGGTTTTGATATACCAGAACAAAAACCTTTTCTTGCTTTGGTGTTCAAATGAACCATACTCCCAAAATTAGTACAGAGACACTGCCCATTAAACATGCCTAAAAATCACTTTGAAATCAGTAGCATAAGGTTAAATGAGCAATGCAGAGAGTGTCAAGGTGAAATAATTTTAAAAATGCAAGACATTTTTAAAAGTTACAAAGCAGCACTTTAGCACTGAAAAATAAATAATACATTTGAACATTCTCACTTAAATTTATATTATATATAGTTGAGTTATTTTAAAGAAATACAATCCTTCAATAACTAACTTTTTCCATGCAACATTGTTTATTTCAACAAGTCATGCAACATAAACAATATTTTACTTCAGCTGGCTGTTGCAACATAGCTTGGTAGGGAAGTTTGATTTCTAACTTAAGAGAAAGGAAGGGTGAGAGAAGAAAATTTTGAAACAAAACATGCATAATGTGCATAATATAACCATGCAAGCCAATTAAATTGTTCCTGCTTCACAGAGGATGAAAGTACAGTGGTTTGGGTGGGTCTTTTTTGATAAAGAGCATATTGAAATCTCTGGAGCATGAGAGGTGCTACACAGACACAACACCAAGTTCAGTTGAAGCTGAGCATCAGGATAAAGAACTGAAGGCAAATCAGGATATTTCCATCTTCATATTTCATTATCAATTTATGCTAAGTATTTCTTGCACAGCCCCACCAACTCAACTCCTGATGCAGTCAAACTTCCTGCAACATGTTATCTTTTTATTCCAGCAAAACCATCAGGACAGTTAGATGAACTTACTCATTTCAAGTATATTCATCTGTTTAAACACATGGGTGTTTAAATCACACACTTCAGTCAAGTTTGAAATAGGAGTATAGGAAAATCATAAAATCTAAACCACCTCTGAGAACTTCGTACTGATTTCAAGCATACAGGAAAACTACTTACAAAATTGTGCAGGCTAAATTACAGTACATTCTTTACTTTGCAAACATGCTTTTAAAAACAAGAAATATACTGTATATGAAATTCAATCCAGGTACTTGCACATACAGACAGGTTAAAAAACAAACAAACAAACCAACCAAACCAGAAAACTTTTGGTCAACAAAAGTTTGTTTGCCTGCAATCAGAATAGAAAGCAAGTGATATCCCAAAATGAATATCAAATGCTATGTTTTGTTAATCACATGCTTTTAAAAACCAAGCCTTTAATAACTAAAATTTGAAATTATTAATTATATTGTGCTTCTAAAATGGCTGGGGTGGGAAGCACCACACTAAAAAACAAATATTTCCTTTGGATTCAGAGAAAGGAAACAATTCTTATTTAAAAACAACTATATAGCAGTCCTATAAAGTGCCTCTTTGAGGAAATACATCAACAGATGTTTTCCTTGTGCAAAATAGACATTTTTCAGCTCAAATCTTTGAAACACATATGCTACCCAGAGTTTGTGTTCATGCATTACCTTCAATATCAGTAATTCAATAAAACTTCTAATCTATACAAAAACTATTTTTCTTCATTTAAAATGTGTACCACTCCTAATTTAGTTTCAGGGCTTGAGCTAAAAACACATCAGAAAACTTTGGGCTTCTCATTTCTTAATTCTTCCTCGAAGTCCTTTTCCCATTGTGCGTGTTTACTTTGATTCTAGAAGTCCATTGCTGAAGGCTATATAAAATACATTCACTCCTAGGGAACAGCAAAGCCACGTTGCATACCACTGGAATAAGACACTTATAATCTTTAAAAGCAGCATTTAGGATCAAACTAAAGCTTGATAGAGATCTGTCTGCACTTGGAAATGCAAAACCCCTTGAAACTACTATTATTGGAGAGTGGATACTTGAAATGTTCTGAAACTCAAAAAAAAGGTACCTAAAATTAAGAGAAGGAAGCTGAAGCAGCCCAAGGTACTGCAAGTTTCAGTTTTAGGCTCAGGTCCACCTGCAGCTAAGCAGAGGCATGACAAGAACAGAAACTGCACAGACAGGAGAAAGAGCCTGGGAGCCTGAGCCCAGTGCAGCAGAGCCAGGACACTCCAGCCCTTGGCCCCTCACAGGTAAGGCTCCGTCTGTAGCAGCAAGGAAGGGTAAAAAGTGTGACCATCCCTCTCAGTCTCACCCTAAGCTGGTTACTAACTTGTATCACTGAGTTACTAATACTGGATTTAAGCTATTCCATGCCAAGATCCATTACAGGCTTCAGCTGGAGTGCTGAAAAGGGCCAGAAGAGAGAGTCCTGGTATTTTTCTTTGTAAACCACAAGGCTGCAGATCAAAGTTTTCAATGAACAAGCTAAAACAACCACCCAGAACAGCAGCAGTCCTCCCCCTCAGATGTGCCCTCCCTCCTGGCCCACTACTAGTTTGGCAGTCTCTTCTGTGTGTAAAAGGAGTTTTCACATGTCTGAGCAGGAGAGGAGAAAAACAGATACCAAGTTTATGAGAATAAAGTATGAAATACATATAAACCAAGGTAACAGATTTAACTGACTTAAATAAAATACAGGTACATTCAAGAAAACCAACAGATATTTGTCCATCTTAGAGAGGAACCACAAAGAGTTTATTTGATCTGAACTGTCTCTTGTAGGAAAGGTATTCTGAATGTACCAGTGCACAGCTGGTCTGACCAGCCAGGAAGTTCATGCTGCAAAGGAGTCCTTCTTGGATAAAATGTGTAATCAGGTTCGTAGTTCAAGAGACAGCTCAGCGATGCCATGTAGATATCTGCAAATCTAGAGAGACGTCTCAGGAAGTAAGTTGGATTCTCATCAGTTCTGAATATGCTTCCAAACTGTGCATTGAAGAAGTTCCTGTTCATCTCCCTGTCCCCCAAAAAGAGAAAACAAAGACAACGAAGTGAACAGACCTGCACACATCTCTTCACCAGCTGGCATCCATAACATGAAGCAAGCACATCCTAAAACCTGTTCTTTGCATTATTCTCTTGCCATTGTTCTTCAAAGCACTAAAATGTGCCACAGAAGTTTTTCACCTCTTGCACATATAAAACCCAGGTCTAGAAATCACAGCTCTGAAGAGCTTTGCACATCTCCCACTAGAGATAAGTTGCTTCTGACATCAGAGAAACATGACATCTCAAGCCTTCTTTTCTAGGAAGAGAAGAATTTTGCCTTTATCTAAATATTAATGACATCCAATGTTCCAAAGATAAAAGACTTCTTAAGAAAAGGCAAATACTTGGCTTAATGCACACAAAAAGCTTAAACACATTTTGGAATGAAGTTCTGGGAAACAGTCACTGCCCAGGATCATTCCAATTTCATTTATTCCCACATTTCTGGAGAAGGCTGCTGGTGGTACAGCTACTGGCCTTGAAAACCGTGCACTTCATACCCCCTGCATTCTGCAATAATAACAGATTATTAGGACTTCTAGTCCTATTACCTAACTTTGCGATAAATCCATGCTAAATCCAACCTAGCACAGAGCTCAGTTTCTATGTATTCTAAGATGTATTACACTGTAGCTGTAGTGGAAAAATCATATCCAGGCATTCATAAGGAATCAATTATAAAAGAGCCAAGTGGTGGTCACCCACCCTAAAGTAACAATTAACAGAGCATTTGTTCATAAGGTGGCAATCTTATGAAATCAATAATAACAATCTGCAGAAATCACATAAAAAACCTGGAAAAGAACCTAAGCCTTAGGTCACTAAGAAATACAGTTTTATTCATGCAGAAGCTGTGTAATCAACAGTGACAGCTGAACACAGAGGGACAGAAGAATCAAAATGAGAGGGAAATAGATTTGATATAATGTTACCTTTTCACACAGAAAAGTTACATCTGTTCTAAAGACAGGGAACAGGCAAAAGGGTCCATATGTACAAAGTGTCAGAGGGAAGAAGAGCTGCACAAGAGACAGGTAGAATATTGCTCCAAAATATTTTATAATATCTGTAACTACCAGGAAACATAAACCAGAGATGCAAAGAAATTGCAAAGAAACCTATGGAATATATTGCTTAGAACCCTTGGCTGGCAAAGCATACTGCAAATTCTTCATCCCCTGTGTCTTACCTCATTTCCTTTCTTTCCTTCTTCCATTCTTCTAAAATCATTTGGGAATCAGGATCACGGTGAACCTGAAACAAAGTATGGATAACTTGTAACTAAGGATAATTCTGTAAATAAACCTTTCTATTAATAAACATAAACAATAATTCAGAGATCAGTATACAGAACTTATCCACATGCATTTTAAACAACCAAAAGCAGGAATTGATCCAGGCTGAACAATGGAGAAAGCAGACAAGATGAGAAAACTCCTATTAACTAACCACACACATAATTGCATTTATCTGCAGTCCAACACCTCAGCAAGACTGAAAGCACTTGCAAAATCAATGTCCAGCCTTTGGAAACTTGGCTGGATCCCTCTGGCTCTCCAGAGCTGATTACACACACAGAGCACAAACCTGCATGTGTTCCAATAATCCTGTCAAGGTTTGCAGCCAGGTCATGGTTTGAATGTACTTCTCTGTGTTCATGATTTTAATCTCCGATCGTAACTCTGGAATAATCGCACCAGTGCGCCAGCCATGCTTCAGGGTCAAGTCCTATTTACCAAGAATTACAAAATACAGATATTAGTCTCAAAAAGAACTACTTGAAAGAAAAGAATCTGACTATTGTTTATCCCAAAGTAGCACTAATTTAATTGGTTTTTATGTACCAACAGGAGTATGAAACAGTGGGACATACTGTGCCAATGGACAACAGAATTTAGATTAAGCATCAAATCCTACATTTTTGAAGAGAGAGAGACAGAACACACAAGCACTTGCAAATAAACACTAATTCATTGGGTTTAAACCAACAGCAGGAAATGCCTCTGTAGAGGCATTTGAGGTTTGTGCTGTTTATCCACAGGCCCAGCGGACAGAAGGCTACAACCAGGAGCCCCAGCTATTCAAGCTGCCCCTGACAGGTACAACACAAGGCAGCTGCCACCTGTGCTCTCCTCTCCATTGTGCCACAGTGGAACAGAGCTGCATCCTCCTCCTGGCTCTCAGTCTTCTGAAGCACCCAGTGTTACTGTTCTTTTTAAAAGCAGACTGAAGGAAAAATGTTAACATCTGGTGCTGCTGAAACAAGTTACAAAAAGCTGTAGTGGAAAAGTCATATCCAAGCATTCATAAGGAATCAATTATAAAAGAGCCAAGTGGTGGTCACCTACCCTAAAGTAACAATTAACAGAGCATTTGTTCATAAGGTGGCAAAAAAAAATGCCTGGAGAGTGGGGATAAAAATCAGAGCAAGATCTTGGGAAGAGCATTCACAATTAGTGACAGGAAGATTGCCTCCTGCATTCAAAACAGAAGTTCATTCAGCTGTCATCCAAGTCAGGAATATCCTGTACATTTGGATATCTGTGTTTACTCTCTAGTACATCTGACACAATCAGTATCTGGATCAGTAATACAACCTCACACATTCCTAACCACAGTTAGTAAACAACTTAAATGCTACAAGTCCGGTGGAAAATATGGTTGGCATTTTACAGCACCAAGGCTCTTAGCTGAAAAAAAAAAAAAGGCAATATGGCTTAACTACAAATCTTGTTGCACTTTAAAATCTCAAATGAAAGTGTGTTACACTGACTAATTGGGGAGGAAGAGAGGAAAGGTAACAGAAAGCCTCATCTTCTCTCTGATTTTGGGAAAGCAAACTACTTACTGCCAAGTCGCTGTATATGTGGTCACCAAAGTAGAGAACCTTAGAGCCCCTCCAGCCAGTAAGCTTCAAAAATTCATACAAGTTACCCTGCAGAAATAATGACATGGATATTGTAGCAGCATGTGATTTGCACCTTCACAGGCACAAAAAAAGGAACTTAGGACACCACTAAAGATATTTCATATCATGAATCTTGTCCTCAGTTTATACACTATCAATCCCAAATTTTACAGGCGATTTCAATGATAGTAGCACTTCAAGAGACAAGAACATACAATATCAACAATGAATTTGTACAACTTCAGACATTAAAATAACTCTATTAAAGAATGCATCTCCATTTTAGAAACCTTTATATCCAAAGAAGCTTGGAATTCTAGGAAATAGGTACAAAATTTCAACAGAAAGAGTCTATTGAAAGCACACCTGTTTGTAAATCTGGCCTTTCTGCAGCTTGTGAATCTTGTCCCAGAGCAAGACTCCCCTTTCATTCACTTTCCGAAATGGTCTAGAATAGACATGCAATTGTTACGTTGCTGTAGGAATCCTGACACTCCTTAGGAAATTAAAGCATTATCATTAAAAATATTCATCTCTCAAAAAGAAACAAAAATATATCAAGCATTTGAATTTTGTAAGAGAAAAAGCAAAACTCCAAAATTTCCACTTTAACCAATGAAAAGAAATGTAACTCTCCAGTATACCTATGACATTATAAACACAGTTTGAGAACAACTGCTGAGAAGTAAGGCAGGGACTCCAGGTAGAAGGGAAGAAACAGTACGAGTTGTCTGCCACTAAGGAGGAGAGAACAGAAAAAACCAGATGTGTAAGAATCTTGCTCAATCCCTCAGTTTGCACATCTGGACAACTGAAGATGAGAGAGCATAAGACTGGGGCCAAGACACACCAAAGATCTTTTTAAAATTAAATGCAAAAAGTAAAGGGAAAATAATCCCACCTCCTTCTATTGCACTTTCAAATCACACGCACACGTAAAGGAACAGGTATTTTTCAAGGGTAAAAGTAGGGCATACACATTAGAGATGTGTTTACTTAATCACAACTAGTCCAAATGTTCCAGTCTGTCAGACAGCCAGATGTCTTTTAAATACCATGTGTGATGAAAAAAAAATAAACCCAGAAGCAATGGAAGACATTTCCAGATAAGGGTCTGATTTGAAAGGCATCAAGAGTTCTCAGGTTTATTAGGAAAGAAGCACACTTCACCAATGTGCAAATAAGGAGTTAAAAACAGTTTCTGTGTCCCAAAGTTGCTCCAGTACACCTGTGACAGCTCCTAGAACTTTTAGGCAAGAAAGGGTAAATATTTAGACTTCAGCATTGGGTGTTGCTGTATTTTGTAATGGCCTTACCCAGGATTTAATCAAATATGATTTCACTTAACATTGCAGCCAAACTAAAACATTTCCTAACACACTCTATAGCCTTATATGGAAGAGCTGCTTGAATCATTCTTTACTGACTAAACACCCACCTTCGCTTATCATTGAAAAAGTTTGGTTTTTCAGCCTGGACAATGACCACATCAAAGAGATCCCTCCAGTCCTTGCCAACGATGAACTTCATGCCTTTGTCCCTAAAAAGGACAGAGGGTTATTAATAATGAAGCGTAGCAAAATGCAGTTGCCTGTGCCATAAAATGTATTGTACTAGAGAACCTCATCTTCCCCATCCTTTAAGAATGCATAGTTAAACAGCAAACAACTGCTCACTTACACAAAGCTGCTGGGACTGTTTGTGATGAGAAACATCTTCTTGCCATGATCAGCCAGCTTTGCTAACACTGCACGAGTTTGTTCAGCATAGCAGATGTATTTCTCTGTGAGGAGTGGGGAAAACACAGTATTAATTGAGAAAACTCTCATGAAAAGCTTTGTATGCATTCAACCAAGAGTTCAGAACACAAGGTTATACTTAAATTCTACTTTGACACATGGGAATGTCTTTCAAACTTTAAAAATTTCGAATTTGTAATCTTTAAATATGGAAGCCAGAAAAATCATATACTATCAGGAAGAAAAGCGTTGATAGATTACACCATTAGTACTTACCAATATCTGCTTCAATTGCTCTGTACATTATTCCTTTGATATGAACATCCCTGATTGAATCCTGTGAGGAAAGCAATGAGCAGTAAAGAACTTCATCCTTTCAAGTATTCACCAAATAACAGTAGTAATTTGTTTCTAAAATAGCTCCTTTCTTAACACTTCCAATTTTACAGAAATGCCTGTAATGTTCAATATAATTATATTGATGTGTATGTGTATATATATGATGTCACCACTAGATAAAGACTAAGCTTGTATTCTGAAAAATTACCTTCATAATTTTGGCAAGTACAAAACTACATAGCAAAGAGGCTCTTTTACATAACTGTGAAAGGTTGCTCAGGAGGGTGAAGCGGGGTGAAAGCCCTCTGCAGAAGCAGAGACATCACAGATTTCCAGTGACCTTTGGAGCAGAGCACATTCCTTTCCCCTTACAAAAAAACCAAAAAAGTTGTACATCTGACAGATTTTAGATTACAATCACTCACAAATGACCTGATTATTTACATAAGAAATTTATGAACAGATGAAAGAAGTTAAATGTTTGAACAAAGTACTTATAAGGCACTCTGGAGGCATTTAACTGCTCTCCTGAGCCAGCTCTGCACCAGAAAGTTTTGTTTAGAACAGTGGTAGTGCCATTTTGGTGCTTACACAGGGTATGTCTTCAAAATCCTCAAAAACTACCACTACAGCGTTTCCAAAATGCTTGTAATGCTGAATAGTATAGAAATTTCTCTACATGCCTCAGAGAAACCACAAGAACTGGCCTTCTCTATGTTACATAACCATGACATATAATTATCTCCTCTGCAGGGCACATGCTGAGGAATCAAGAAGGTCAAATTACTCTAGGCTAGTACTAGAGCTAATCTGAAGGAGGAAGAGAGGTAAACAGGGCAAATAGATAGTTCAAAAGTATGAGATAGCAAATGATTGTACACTAGCCAAAATGAAAGCTCTAAACTGGAATTCCCTATAGCCTCTTACATTCCCCATAAAGTAGCAAACATCTGATAGTGAGAAAAAGATACATTCAACAACAATCAGAAGAACTTTTATCACCTTACAAGATGATCTTCACTTTCCCCCTACTCACCCCTCAAACCTAGAAAAAAGTGAAAGTCCTAGAATGTCAGCTTCCAAACCAATTTCAGTTTATACTTTTCCAAGCTCTACTTTAATTTTACTTGCGCTTTTACAGTTGTATACCCATAATTACTCCATAAAAAACCTAAAGTGAGGTATTTCACTGAGGCTAGCACAACAGATGAAAGCTTCCTGAAGTGCTCACAGAGAAGACACACACAAATATACAAGTTTATCTAAATCTTCAAAGCTTGACATCTACCTTGACATCTTTGTACAGATGAACAGGTTCATAGTCTATGTTGTTTTTCAGAAAATATTCATTCACACAAGAAAGGAGTGTCATTTCTGGCAAGGAAAATATATCCATGAATTGCTTCATTGTATTTCCTTGTGAGCTCTACAGTGATGAGAAGAAAAGGAAAGAAAAAACAAAGGCATTTCCCGGATTAGTTCATTTGTTCAGTACAAACACTTCAGCTTAGTTACAGATATTCCGCTTTTGCCATCCCTCTTCACATGGCTAAAGACTGTTTTTCAACTAAGACCTTCAATAAAATTATCTCCAACAAAAGTGTTGTGATTAATTATTCAAATAAATCCAAATCATTACTCTTAAGAGTGGTATTTTAATTCATAAAAACAAGACAGTACTCAGTTAAAAGTCAAGAGAAGGCCTCACTAGAAGTCTGCACTTCTGCAAACAAGAGGCACTGATGGATGAGGGATGGAGGCTTTCTTAGTTTAGTGAGTTTTTTAGTAAGTGGAATACTAATTAGGATTGCAAAACAATTTACCTCCTTGAAATGAGATCATAAAAAGATGTAAGGATCTACAATAACTAGCACAGTAACAGAGGAAGAGATTTCTAGTCTGCATAAGCTGTAACAATCATCATGTTTCACTGATGTAGAGAATCTCATTGTGTAACAGCAAATACAGCCTAAACACCTCTCAGTAAGAAGGGAGGTAAAGCAAGAATCTCAGGATCAGAGTAACAAAGAGCAGAGGTTGCAGGGGACTGCTGGAAGTCACCTTGTCCAAGCCCCCTGCTGAAGCAGGGCCACTTGGAGCCAGCTGCCCAGGACCTTGTCCAGATGGCTCCTGAGTATCCAACAACAGAGACTCCAGGGCCCCTGGGCCTGTGCCACTGCTAGGTCAGCCTCACAGCAAAGGAAGCATTTCCTCATGGTCAGAGGAAACCTCCTGTGCTTCACTTGTGTCCGTTGCCTCTTGTCCTGCTACCGTCCTTTGCAAGATCAAACAAAGTCTAAACCTAAACAGATCAAGGCATCCCACTGGGAATGCCATAGTGATATTCACAACTGCTGCAGAGACTAGATTCAGGAATTCTAAATTCAGCTCCTTAAAATAAAAACATGTACAATAACAATAAAATGTTCCACATCACAAAGAAGGGCTTTACATGTCAACATGAAATTAACACCTGTACATTAAAAGGGGTGAAATAAACTTGGCTTTTTAGCAGTCAGCTTCATCCTTCATTTGGGAGAGTGGAAACAACCCACCAGAGGAAAAAAATCAATTTTATTGGCAAAGTTTAGGATTTATAATAGAAGTTTCATCTTTTATCACTCATCTATTGTCAACTCCTCTTACTTTGACTCTGCTAGTTTGCATGCAGGAGTTGCCACCATACATTTACTTGCTGCTGTACCAGCTAAGCCATCAGACCACCGAGAAAAAGTAAAGTACATGAACCAGATATGGTTCATTTGCCAGCCTTTATCAGATTCTGTGTGCAGCACTGAGCAAGTCACTTGATTTTCTGTGTTCCACCACTCTGTCTGTATGCCTTGGTAAGGGAACAGTCAGAGAATAAACTACACCAAGCAGGAGAGAGAAAAGTAATTTGTCATTTTAGATGGGCAAACTTCACATATAGCATTAAACTAAAGTCAATCATATATTGAGAAAATAAAACTGCTAGTTATATAATGAGAACAAAATTTAAACACTATTACCCTCATGCCAAAAAAACCTCATCCAATTTTAAAGACTGATTTGTGGTTTTACCTTTCCATAAAAGTCACTCATCTGTTCTAAAGGGACATGGGAACCATCATACATTGCAATGACTTCTTCATCTGGGACAACACTGAGGCCTCTGGAAAAAAACACTAGCTTTAGTTCAAAAGTCAGATTAAAATTTTCAAGTAATCACCAAGCCCTGACAGATTAACACTTAGATCTGGATCTTATTAAAACCCTAATAATGTCACAGGAACATTTTTCTTTTTAAGTTAAAACAGCATCTTTCCTTACCAAACAAGTAACATTTTAACAAGCTCATGCACATAAAACACATTCCAATTTTAAATCCTTTCTACTTTCTTATGGGAAAAGAGCTTATTAGTGTCCATTAAAGCTATGCCTCAAGGGTTTTTTTAAGAAGCGGTTAGAACTTCCAGTTTCTTAACACCAAGTAATTCCTCATGCTGCCTTTTCTTTTATACAGCACTGATTATATGATAGTGTTTAAATCAGATTATTCTGCAGCATGACCTTGACTTTTAAGAGAGTGAAAAATATACACAACCTTTAACTAAATAATAATTTCTTTTTAACTGTATGAAAGGTTCACTTTCCCAAAATTTAAAACTACTTGAAGGATGGTTGATAATTAAAACATTCAAATAAAACAACAAGGAGATAACATTTCCCCAGAGTTTATCAGCTATTAAGAGAGTACAGGCTTTAGTTTGGTTTTGAATGTTTACAGCATCAAGTATCTTGCACTAAAGCATCTAAAAGACTGCAGGTATGCAAACATCCTCACCAGAGGCCACAGATTTTTTTACTCAGGATTTAAAAAAACACTAATGCAAAATAGATCAGCTGGTCTCCTTTTTCCAAACCTACTTATGGCATTTTGTAGCCTTTTAAAACAGACAATCATTTCAGTGCCTCCCTTCCTTGGTCTGACCAAGAAGAGTTGCCAGGCATTAAAAAATAAATTAATTCACATGCCTAATGCTTAGAGTCCAAACCAGCTTTGCAGTGGAAAGACATGATACATTAACTTCCTCAGGGTTTCTGTGGTGGCAGAATCCCACATTAAGCAGCTCCTTTACTGCACTTCTGTCCACACTCCAATTGGGACACAACTCTGAGCTGTTGCTGGTAGAACTCCAGCATTCAAGTCAGTCTTGTGCACCAACAGCGCAGATAATACTTGGGGTTTGTAACATACAGAGTTCAGCATCACCCCCTCCACAGCAACAAGCACAAAGAAATGCAACCAAAATATAAACCAGATACCAAGTAACACCATCAGAATTGAGGAGGTAGCTTCTGGTCTGCAGACAGCTATGCCAGGCGCTATTTGAATACTACCAGAGAAAACACTTGTGCATCAGCAGCTCCTTAAGTACAGATCAACAGAGGACAATGTGAAAACCACAGTGGTTGAGATCACTGCCTAGGCAAAGCTGTAGATTACTTTTACCACAAGCCTCACAGTCCTGACACAGTTCACAGTGCAGGTGTAAAACCACACATCATCTTGACATCAGCTCTCACAGCCTTCAGCCTCTCTTTTCCTCTCCTCATCCCTGTACAGGTGTTTGAGGAAACAGCATGAAGGTCTGATGCAAACCATCATTTCCAGGTCACATCCTCTTTTGGACCCAAATCTGGGTGTTTTGTCCTCATGGTGGGTGGGGGAACACAACTAAGAATGCAACAGAATAAACCTGGCAAGTCTTTTTGTCCAATGATTTTAAGAAAGGTAGGCTGGCTTTTTGTCTAATTCGAAGTCTGGTACCTAGTGTGGTGCAAGTCTGAGTTGGTTGATGTGTCCAAACTTAAAAGCTCTATGCAAACACAGCAGAACCTCTCAAGTGTCTCCACAACCACACCAAAGTCATGCTATCAGGTACCCTGTGACAATTATTTACATAGAAAGCAGCAGCAGAGAAGTCATCGGGGTATTTTTAGATGTCTTTCAGCACAATTTAACAGCCGGAAACAAAGTGAGTCAGCACTATGTGATCAACCAGCTTGCCAATTCTTCCAGGGCTGATCTGGGGAATCAGCTGTGCTGGATCAGGCAGTGGACGTGTACACATCTGTTTGTACACACAAAGATGCAAAGAAAATCCCTTCCAGCAAGGCTGCAATGCGCATTCGTGTCTCTGGTCACCAGGGCACAGGTCCTGGTAAGAATCCAAGCTGTACACTAATAAATGCAATTGAAAGACACAAAAAGTAAAAGGATGCATTGTTATTATAAAGAAAAAAATAATTTTACCCACCTGTAAACTGTTCCCAGCTGAATGTAATGAAAAGCATCGATCTTCATTAACAATGCCTTGCAAGTCAAAAAAAAAGAACAGTTTTTATCACTTCAACTATTTGACATGAAATTACAAAAGTCAAAGCAATTTTATCTACAACCTCTCTGCCTCAAGAATACCTGAGCACTCTCCTTGAAACTTACTTCACAGCTTCCAAAATACTTTTATCAATGACTTTTACCTAGTTTTATCCTGTTGCACCTTAAGTTGGCTTGCCCCACCCACCATAAGGACAAAATGCCCATAAGACATTCTAATTAAGAGCCATTTTTTAAAATATTATTATTCTTATTGATGATGGTAATAATAATAACAGTAATAGTAATAATAAAGAATAAAGATTGCTATTAAAAAGAAAAACATGAAAAAAAATCCTTGCACATCAATTTAGAGTGAAAAGTTGAGAGGTTTAAAAGCTCTCTTTACTTTCTTTGGCTATGTTCTCAGCACTATATAACTCATCACAAAGTTATTTATACATACCCGGTGCACATCATAATGAAGACCTCTGATGGCAAAATTGGGATCATAATCATATTTTCTTATTTCTGCAGGATACTAAGAAAAGAGAACAATGATTTTATTTTAAAAACATAATCAAAACAATAAAAATTGTTTCTACAGAATTTTAAAAGTCTACATTTTCTGTACTTCTCATTTGCTGTAATCATTTAGGAGAATTTTTCACAGGCTGGTGAGATTTGCATGAACATGTCTGCAAGATAAGTCAAATATTTTTCAAAATCCAAGGTCGTTGCTTTAAATCTAAGGGCATCCTGGTACCTGAAGTTGGACATCCAGGTAGTCTGTAGTTATTACCTTTGAACATTAGCCTCTCATTCAAAAAAGTGAATTTAATATATTCTTAATACATTCTTCATACATTAAAAAAAGTTCATTTAGAGATGCACATGAACTGAATATCTGTCATGTACTCTTCCCTCAGGTTCTTTATATATAGTGTAGGTAGCTCACACCATTATATGGTGTGAGCTGTAAGCTAACATTTTTCAGTACAAGCTCATTATCAGCCAACTGTAATTTTGTCCTGCTTTAAACACAGGGTGCCATGAAATGAAATGTTAGGTACATGTGTTGGGCTAAGTGTTTTGTTCACTTGTTTTAAAAGGGTGAAATACTTCAGTAGTTTCAACAAGGCATGAGAAAACTGTAATTTCTTTGATTAAGACACTGAAAGGCAATCTTTCATTCTCCTCCCACAGGTTACAGCAGCCTTAGAACCTGACATAATTTTTCACCTTCTCTACAACAGTCTCCATACATATATGGCTAATTTACAAGCCTTCAGGGGGAAAAGTACATTATGCAGCTTCAACAGAGCTTTTAGCTATTTTATAAGAAACAGTCATTTCCCCCCAAAGCTCTTATCTTGCTGAAGAGGACTTGCTCTGCAACTCTA
Organism: Taeniopygia guttata; assembly: GCF_048771995.1. NCBI lineage: Eukaryota > Metazoa > Chordata > Aves > Passeriformes > Estrildidae > Taeniopygia > Taeniopygia guttata. The sequence goes on along the minus strand of NC_133025.1, from coordinate 53,374,909 downwards.
GATTGCATTTTTACTGAATACAGGCATCTACAGTTAAAGAAAACAGTCCTATCATCCCTACACTAGCACTTCCAGCAAATGTGGGGCAGGATACTGATCTGAATGAAGAAAGCATCAAAAGCCTACAGACAGCTTGGAAGAGGTGTAGGTTTGGTCAGGGAACACGAAGCAGAGACACAAGGGAAATCATCAGGGAACAGTACAGAATGTGATCAACTAAAAACTACCATGCACTGCACGTGCCCTAAAGCAACCACATCAAGCATGTACAATGTACAGTAAATGTATGATCATTTATTTCTGACTTTATCAAATTTTTGCATACTTGACTTGCTATTTTAATTTATTCTACTACAAAGTTTTCTTTTCAGATACATGCCAATATGTATGAGCTTACCCTGGCATATAAATCAAAGCTTCCTTGCAAATCAAAGAAAGAAATCATAAAAACGTTATTGTTTGCTGACCACACTTTTGGTAGGGACAAATAGAACTGGACTAAAACAGCAGTCCTGATAAAAAGGCACAAGACCTGTGCATCAGGAAATAAATGAACCCAGGAACAAGAGCTTAAACTGAACACCTGCTGCCACCTCCATGATCAGCATTAAATTGTTGTTTATTCTCTTGGACAATTCCTTGCTTTCTACATTGCACTTTGCAATTTTTGATGTATTACCTCTCACTGCCATGAGCAAAATTTACCATCTTTTGGGTTGACTGTGACAGTCATAATGGACACCATCTAGAAGGTCTTTTTTCTAATGGTAAAGGCAAAAACATACTAACAGTATAAGCAGATAAATTCCAAAAGGGGACAATTTCAATAAGCTGTCTGAAAAAGTAATTACTTTTCTACTAAGCTTTGTTTAGCAGAACTTAGGAGATTTTAAGTAAGACAAACTGGAAAGCTATGGCTACCCAAATCCATTCAAATAGTAACGGCAGAACACCATTAGAATTTTGTCTACAAGAATTAATCTTGACTCCTACAATAACATGGGTTTTTCCCAAGAACCATGTAGCTTTAATAAAGTATATTTACACATCCCACAGAAATTGCTATCAAGACATGCCAAAATTGCAGGGGGGTAAAGCTGCGTATGCTTGTAGCACCCATGAAGTTTTGTTTGCTCTTCCAAGGATATTTATAGGTGTTTATAAATAGCTCCTAACCTTTAGATTCAAATACGAAAGTAGAATAACACCACGCATTCAGATTTAGGTTGTATAAAAATACACAAACAGCTTTATTAACACACTCCATGGACTTTTTGTCTTTTCCTTTCCTTCAAGTCAAACAGCTCAATTAATTTTGCTCCTTTTAGTCCACAGTTTTTCCAGTCTTTATCCCAGAAATACCTTCAGTTTCCCAAACCACCCATCTCCCCCTCCACTTCCTGACACACTTTTCCATCCCCAAGCTAGACAACAAGCAGCTCCAAACTGCCTGGAGGTCAAGTGGTCACCGCTGGGAGAACACTGCTTGGAGAGGCAGGAGGGCAGTGCTCTGAGCTGAACACTTCCCTGTACCCAGGCTCTGATCACTGCACACGCTGCCCCTTCAGCCAAGGCAGCCGAAATGCCAGGTACACACAGAGCACCTCGCAAGTGCTCAGTGCTGTCAAAGCCCTGCTGTGAAGTCCAGCTAAAAATATTTCGTAAGGAAATTAATCACTGTGCTCACAGCAAGGGATGAAACACAGTAATGGTAACTTTTAAGCTTCTTATTTATTAATGTGACTCCAATAAATGACAATCAGGAACAAACAACAAACCACATGCCCACATTAAAAGATAAGACAAATATAACTGTATTCCTTAACAGACTGTTCTCTGCTCAAAACTGCAGCTGAGAATAAAACAGGGCTTCTGTTGTGCATATGTAGCTGCTGTACAAAATGTGCTATAAGGGAGCCAAGCTAGGACTGAGGCATGAAAAGATGATTTCTGCTTCTCAGTCAAAAATTATTTATTATACCCTTTATTCGTAAGTGTATTGTTATTCCATTAATTTTACTTACCCGATGCTCATTAATAAGAAGATCTCGAGCAGCATTGAATATGAGCGTGTGCAGATGTTTAGAATAAAAGACCAAGGTGTAGTCATAATCAAACCCATAAATTTCAATGTCTGACAGGCTCATTTCATTGTTTGAAAAAATAGCATCTGGATTCAGCATATTACTCATAATTGAAGGAACCAACTCTGTGAACAGGGGAGAGGAAAAAAAGTTATAAAAGCCTTGTAGCTTTATTTAAATAAAGACATAGAATTCTATTAGCAATGGCTAAATACAGATAAATGATGATGGAAATTATCAAATGAATTCACACTAACCAGCTAATCATTAACAATATGATGCTATTGAATATGCTGTCCCTAATTTGTCTTGGTGATCTGCAGTTTTTATTCCAAATACATGTGCATTCCAAGTACTCTGCAGTCCAGGTTTGAAGAAAAAAATGTATTTTGGCATCTTGCTTATCAAAGAACACCGGACAATTTTTTGCTAACTCTATTAACACATTTATTAATGTTTTTTAAAATGAATTTAGAGTTGAAGAATATTATTATATTATCATTACTGTTAGTCTAGGAGCCTTGTCCTCTCCTCCCATTACTTGGTCCAGCTCCTGCCCCTGAAGCAGAGCTGACATTGTTCTAATTTGATACTGCTTTAATTTTTGCTTCATCATTTCAAGATTATCACATTAATCAATTTCAGCTCACACTAATAAATTATATGGGACTGTGTACATAAAAACTATTACATACACATTGTTATGCTTATTAATCTCCTAAAGAATCAGAAAACCAAAAATATTCTGCTTATATTCTACACACATAGAGTGTGCAAATCACTTCCATTTTTAAGGGTATGTTTCTGTTGATATTTGATGGAAAAATTATACCAACTGAGAAACTAAAAAAGTGATATAATAAATAACTTTAGGACCAACACCAATGTCAGTATTAAACATTGAGTGTGTTTATATTTCTTGTTTACAAAACTTGAAAGAGCAACATTAGGAGGTTAAACACTACTCTCCTGGCAGCATAAAACCTGAGCATGTTCTCCTTCCTCCCTCACACACTGCCTTTATACTCCAGACTTCCCTACCAGTGGACTAAAACAGGGAACATTCATCTCAAATTGCTGCTTGTAAAGGTGAGTTTAAAGGGAACGTGCTTTGTTTGGTTACTCTCCATATAGGTTTAAAAGGAATTAACCAAGCTTCTTGCAAAACCTTCAGCTCTGAGGACAGACCCCTACATGCTCCACCACTGAAAACATCTCAAGGCAGGTAGGTGTAGGGACTTCAGATGCAGACATCCAAGTCTTCTAATTTTTTAAGAGAGGGGAAAAAAAGCAAATCCACTGGGTTTGATTCCAAACTTCAAATAAAGCCCAGCAATCAAATCAAATGCAATTTGACATGCTACAATTAAGGCAAATATTCCTACTCTACAGAAAGGGCCATGGAGCATTCAATTAACTTGAAGTCATAAGCAGAGTTTTTAATCAACTTCCAAAATCATGTTACAACACTCATTTCTGTATTATTAAGTATTTTTTCAAATGTCAATTATGCAGCTTAGTGAGTCAACACTTGTTTCAAAAATAAAGATAATTATGTAGCTATATATAGATAAAAAGATACTTCAGCTGAAAACTAGCTTGACTGGTGGCTGTCTGAAAAGAGAGAGTTTAAACAGTTGGCAGCTATTAGACACTCTGGCCAGCAGACAGCATCACAAGTGCTATGAACCTTGGGTCAAAAAACAGGAGAGCCTTGTAGCCATGTCATCTCAGCATCATAACTAACTGAAATATCATATACTTGAAGCCATTGGGTGACTTAGTTGTAATATAATAGCCTGAAATATTCTAGAAGCAGTTGCCTCATCTTTCGCCAACTCACATCCACTGACCAACTTATTTTCTCACAACATTACCCTACCTCAGCTCTTAAGTATAATATGGCTGTGGTTTAGAACAAGAGAAAGCTAATTCCAAGAACAGGAAAAGAAAAAATAGATTCAAAATTAAATGCATTTCCTATCCCTTATCTCACCCTCCAAAGCCCACAGACCTCTCTTGAGATCACTTCTGAAATGCACATAATATGGGTTTTAATTTCACTTCTGAAATGCTGATGCTATTTTACATTCACAAATGCTTTGCTTGCACCTAGTGCTGTGAAGTCCCAGTTCACATTCAAGACTCCCAAGTGCAGGAAAACACAATTTCTTTATTTATAGGCAGAACATGCAAGCTAAAGCATTATCCATTGCCACCACAGGACATGCTCTTCCCCACAGCATTACAGAACACGCTCTGCGCCTCTTTTTCTTCTATCTCTCAGAAAAGACCACATTTTCAAACAATTATTATTTTGGTAATTCTCTTCCCATTGGAGCAAGGGCAGAAGCAAGCATTTCTTCCTTAGCTTTTTGCCTGGCTGGGCTAAAGAACAGAGCTTCCCAGGGTCATATATGTACCGAGAGCATTTTATAATGCCTCACACAGCGCGCTGTGATGGAACCATACGCAAAATAAAGAGTCATCCAAACTTCACAGCATCTTAACTTTTCGGAAGAGCAGCCTATTTCAGAATAGTTGTGTGTATATATATAACAGCCATCAATGAGATTACATGACCAACTTCTGGATTTTCTTTCTACATTTGCTTTTCTACACCCAACACTTCCCCAGAACCTGCCGCTTCGCCCGGCCCAAGCTGCGCTGTGCCAGAGGCGCCCCGAACGGCCACGGAGGGCGATGGTGCGAGGGGCGGATGAGGGGACAGCCGCCCCCAGAGCCCGTGTCGCCGGCACCCAGCGGGCGGGGCTCTCCCCGCGCTGCCCCCGGCGCTGGGCACACCGCGGAGCACACGGACGCGGGAGCGGCTGTGGGACGGAGCCGCCCTCGGCCCCGCACCCGTCCCTTCGCCCTTGCTCCGCTCCCCGCCGAGCGGAGCCGCTCACCCTTGGTGACCCTCTTGGCCTCCTTGTAGCGCGACCACAGATAGCTCTTCATGTCGGGCGACGGCCGCTGCTGCTGCTGCGGGGCCACGGTGCAGAGGGGAGCGGCGCCCGCGGCGGGCAGGACGCGGCCCCGCCGCCCGCCCGCGCCCGCCCTGCCCGCCGCCAGCAGCGCCCGCGCCGCCGCCGCTGCCATGCTCCGCGCTCAGCCCCGCCGAGCCGCTCCGCCGCCGCCTGAAGTCACTTCCTCGGGCCCCGCCCCGGGCCGGAGGCGGGCCCGGCCCCGCAGGTAGCGGCGGGAGGCAGCGCTGGGCCGGCCCTGGGCTGGGCGGGCTCGGCGGCGCGGGGAGCGGAGCGCGGCCGGTGCCGGGCCCCGGCTCTCCCGTCCGCCTTCCCGAGCCGGGAAAGCAGCGTCCCCCAGCCACCGTCACCGCCGGCAGTGTTTCATCTGCGCTGCTGAGCCAGGTCAAGGGGAGCTGCCTGGGGAACACACCCCGACCTCGTGGCCCTGCTGCTCCTCAGGTCTCTCCTGTGCTCGGAGCTGCCTGGGATTCTTTCACCATAAACAAATATTTACTTCTCCAGCCCGCTTGCACTTCCGAAGTTCTATATACACCTGCTTACATCTGTAACAAAACAAGCTCAAAACACAAGCTGCAACTAATATACACAGACGTTCTACTGCTGTCTTAAGGCCCTCATGTCCCTGTGAACCGCTAGCCACTGATAGCTGTAGACACTGTCAGTCTAAGAATCTGAGCCGTATCTATTGTACTCGGAGAAAAACAAATGGATGCTTGGATGAAGAAGAACCAGACCAGACCACTGCCACAGAGAACTGGTTACAACTCCACACACAGCAGTCCTGATGTGCTTAGAAAAATTTTATAACAAAAGGAACATACTCTTTTTCCAGTACAGTAAACATTGAATACAACTTGTTCTTATTTCAAGGAGATCTATGTAACCCATTGTCACTTATGTCTGGAAGTTACTCAGCTGTGATACCCATCCATCTCAAAAAAAACAACAAAAAAAAAAGACAATCCTATACAAAACTGAAGGATTTCAGACAAAATGCTACCCTTAAAAAAAAAAAAAAAAAAAAAATTATGCTCACCTTGTTACAGGCAAAACCACAACAAACTTAAAGACAAATAATCAACTTCAGATTTCAAAGTGTCTGTCAGTAGCTATGTGTTCTGTACTTCCAGCCAAGGCTGAGTTCTTGACTGACAGTACAATTATTACAATTGAGATTGCCAAAGTCTGATATGCTAAGGATTTCCCAGGCTCAGTTATTGGTGGAGATCAGACACAGCTTTCAAAGTTCCTACATTATCTTTTATGTTAATTGCATTGTCATTTCAGTATGTGATTCTGGTAAGCATCACTACAAATCCATCACAATAAATTCTGGGAACAAGGAGAGAACAAGATCATCAATATTTAGAAAACAGAGAAGGCGAGATGAAAAACAGCATATTAGAGAATTCCTAATCTGGTACTTGCCTTCTTTGATGTTCCTAGTCTGAGAATATTTTTACAGAACCCTGCAATAGACAAAATGAAAACTCCCATGTAACTTTCAGCATCAGATTTTCCATGTACAACTACAAAAAAAAAATTAAGTCATCATGAAATTACAAGACTTGGTAAAAGTAATTTGGAATTTATGGCACAGTTCTAGAGTATTGTAGGTTTTCTTGTCAGCCCAACTCTTCATCACCTTCAACAAAACAAAAATGTATAATAACTGGACAGCTTTTTTAGTCCAGCCTGTGTGTTAATTAATCTCACATGCAATTCAGTTAAAATTAATAGAAAAAGTCTCATTGTTCTTCTCCTGAGCACTTGGAGCCTGTGCTCCAAGTCCGAAAACTACAAACATTGTGAACGATAACCACTTTGGTAGGTGAGGCATTCTCAAGGAAGAATTACAAGAACTCCTCTGAATAATACAAGTAGTAGCAGTAATGAAGAAGATATTTCCAGCAGTCAGTGTGTTGACACAGGTGTTGTTTGTTGTGCCATAAGTAGTAAGAGAATACTGGAGAGACAGGGATTTATGTTCCCTCACTGTGATATCAGCATTAAGGTTAGAAAAGTCCAATAGAAATCTGGAAAAAGTACAGTGTTCTGTATCACTCATTCTTCAAAACCTCAAGGCTTTAAATATTCACATAAATTTCTTTTTTATATTATCAGACTAGGATGTTAATACTTCTATTTCTTCTGCAAGCACGTGCAAGACAGAACCTTGGATCTGCACACTATTATTGGTGGTAGAAATCCCATCTTTGCTGCAGACAGTTTAGGTCCCCAGATAACCAGGACTAACCAATAAAAAGATCATTCTCCCTACATATCAGACAACATGGCTTTCTAATGCTTGATGTATGCAATATAAATAGAAAAAAAAAGTTGTTTTCTATATGTAGTTCTGTTAGATAAGACAACTTCCATGGGATGTTTGGCCAGCAAGTTATTCTCACAAATCAAACTAATCCCTAAGTGTTAGCAGTGAGACTACAGACACAACTAAAACATGAGGTAATGGTGTTTAAAAATAAGTTGTTAAACAACTCAACTTCAGACAACTCTGTTCTTTCCTGTGTCTGCTGGTCTCCAAGTAATGACTCAGATATTGGAAAATATGTGATAATATAAACTGGTATGAAGAAGCACACATGGAAATTAATTTGTCTTTATTTGGAGTCCACATCCCTTCTTCCAATACTTAAATCAGTGTTTATTTAAGCAGTAGAGAACCTGCAGAAGTAGAGGACGTCAACTGCAAGAATTTTTTCTAAAATGTCACTTAACATGAAATATGATCCTGCAGGCTAATGTTGCATTAAATATCTCTTAGTCAGATCAGTCTAAGTGATCCTAGAGATGACTGTGATGACAATGCACAAAAGAACCCAGACTTTCCTTCATTTTATTGCCAGCATTGACTTGTGACACCTGTGATACTTGATGCAAACTGAAAGGCATTTAAGTATCTCTGACAATTAAGAAAAAAAAAATAAAAAGAAAAAAAGAAAACCTGATACCCAGCATAAAGAGTTTCACAGAAGAATTACCCTCCAAAGAAGAACCTCCGAAGGCTGTCTTACAGAACAAGAAAGAACATAGGCCTAAAATGAAAATGGCATGAGTTTTGTTATGTACATACCACATAAGCTGAATTATATCTGAATTATTTTTGGCCTGTGGAATTAACTAGGACTTGGTTCTTTCAAGCTAAAGAGAATACTTAGGAACTGTTTCACTTTTGACTGATTTGTGGCCAGGAGTAATTCAGAGAGAGGGTACACAGTATGCTCATTCACAAACCCCAGCTCTTTTAGCACTGCTGAGGCTCAGGGCGCAGATGCCATGTGATGTCTGCATGTACACACATAAAACACCCTGAGAACCTGTCAAGGGTTTTGTGTATATTACAGATGACAGGTCAGCCACCACATCTAATTTCTCAGGTTTGAAAGCTTTGTTGACACAGGGAAAACACAAACCACCCTGCAGCCTGCTCAGCCCTGTCATCTCCTTCCGACATCTAAAATCACTGAGAGCACTCAACACCTCAGAAACCCTTTGGCCAATAAAGACACTCCTGTGCTTAAGTCACTGAGGGAAGTATTTCTAATCAGCTTCCACCTAAAGCCTCTGACTAGGCTAAGAGATACTGCAATTCATTAAAGCACCATCAAATGAAATTAAAATGCAGCGCTAGGAAAGCTGACAATGTCTTACTGCAGCTTCTGTGGTGCAGCGTTCCAAACAGAATGGCTTCGTAAGCAATAAAACCACTTGACAGATTCTGTCAGACAAGTTGTTTATCACAGAGGTGAATGACCTTGGACTGACAGAGAATGGGCAAAGGCAGCACAGAAACAACCTCCTGTGAAAGAACAACCAACAGATCCTTACCACCTTAAAAGATTCTGAGGGATGTTATTTTCTTTATTTTTATTATACTTCCTGCTTATCTAAGTTTCCCTAAATGTGTTTGCAAAAATTATTTTGCTTTTTATGAACCATCAGATGCTATTGACCCAAGTCTTCTTGGATACCATACCCTTTTACAGTCCTTTTAGCCAGAGTACCTCTCCCACTAACAAATGTTTTCATGTGGAAATTTTTGCCTGTGTTTTTATTCTGGTATGCTTTCTATTTTGATATCGATACTTAAAAATAAGTGGAATTGTGTTCATGTGCACCAATTTGGTAAACGCATCTAGCTCTTTAGAGAAAAAACCTTTTTTGCCTGAGCTACTTACTTGCTTCTATTTCAGTAATAATAAAACACCATTTGAAATTTATTTGCCACTTCTAATGTGGAAAAGAGAGACCGTAAGTGCACACTAGCCAAGCATATTAATACATGGTTAAAATGAGAGCAGAAAAATAAAGCAACTGAAATCAGAAACATTAGTGCCTGCGCTGTTCTTCACAAACTTCAGTATAAAGCACATCTGAGTACTTGCAGTGTTACACTTCCACAACACAGCTGGGTAGAGAAAATTCTGGCTATTTAGTGATGCCCAGTGAACATTTGTCAGCTGTCCCTCCTCCCAGAAGAAAATGAATAATCCAAACAAGTGGCACAATTTTTCTACCCAGGCACCCTGGATGGTGAATTCTTGTATATTATTCCATGCACTATATCAGACATCCTAAAAACTTGCCAAAACTCTCAATATGTTTTAATACAATTTCAAATAGCACACAGCTTGTACAGACTTAAAAAAAAAAAAAAAAAAAACAACCAAACCAACCAAAAAAAAAAAAAACAAACCACAACCAACAGACAGATCCAGTAATAACACAGACTAATCCGTACTGAAAGGTACTCAAAAAGGATCATCAAATCCAGCTCTTAAGCGAAGGGCCCATGAAGGGACCAATATCAAAGAGTCCTAAATAGGGATGCAAGTTTTGTAACTGCTTTTGCCCAACTTCCTAGCTTTGCAGCCTAAGAGTGTATTGAGAAGATTAAATGGCAATTAAAAACCAAACAAAACACACCACCTTTCTTTTCACATGAGAGATGCTTTAAACTATAGATTCACTTAGAAGCAAACTTAGCAGAAGAGTTAGAAGCCCATCATTATTCTCTGCTAATACCATCCAGTACAGAACAGGCTACCTGTTATGTGACAGGTGAGCACTTAGCTTGCATCTGGTCCAAAAAAGACTCTGAGTCTGCAAGGAGAAAAATAAGCAACCCTGAATTATTTTACACCAAATCTCAAAACAAAAATGCTGGTAAAGCAGGCACAGTCAAGTGTATCTTTACTTAGATTCACAGCAGACAGGAAATGCAAACACACTACAGAGACCATCACACTGTCTGGAAGATGGAGCACATCCTAAACACCTGTCAGCATCCTCAACCACTCCCATTAGCTTTTGAACAAGCTTGTTCAACCATCATAAAAAATATCCTGGACTATACCAAGTCCACCAGGCACTGTTAACTACATGAAATTCAAATTTTTTGTTAGCACATCAAGCACCAGGCCAAAGAAACGCAGATATACCCCTGACTTGGCCAAGGCAGTCCCAAAATGTAGGTATCACATTCATAGCAGTCAGGACAATTTCATCATGCCTTACACCAGAACAGAGAGTTTTCTAGCCACAGGTTCAGTATGTGTCCAACAATTCATTCTCCACATGGCAGAATGGAAAAAAAAAAAACCTTATGGAATTCAGCATTTATACCAGGTCACAGATTAAGGTTTCAAATGTATCAAAACCCATCGTTTTCTTTACAAACAAATTTAGGTGATGTGATCATATAATATGTCACTTATTACTCAATACTTTATATATAGCCCTGACTTTTCTTGGGATGACTTGAAAACTCTGCCAGCTGTACTCAACCTCCAAATAAAGGATTCATCCTGCTATGCAAAATGTAGCTTGAATAAAAGCAAAAAGGGGAATATCCTTCACCCCCAAAAATTCTGAAGATAAAAGAATGTAATTTTAAAAAATAAAAATACAACAAGAAATTAATAACTAGAAAATTACTAAAAACTCATTCCATTCAACCATGGTTGGAACTAAGTTTAGCATAATTACACCATGTCTGGAGCCTGCAAAGATTTATGAATACACTTGACTTAGGAATCTCCTTGAAGTTTTGGCTCCTCACTGCACAGTCATTCCCTGAAGTGAGTCTTCGGAGGCACAAGCTCCAAGAACACAGGACTCACAAACTGTGTCTTGCCAGGGCATAATGCTAAAATAGTGATGTGCAAGTTGTGAATGACATTCCAACAGAGAAGTCTGTAAAAGGATGGCTCCATCCCCATAACTTTGTCCATAATGTTACTAAGCAACAAGAATTTGCAGGCACTTCACTACTGCAATTACAGTGATGTCTCTGATAAAATTGGTACTGCTTCAGTCTTCAGTCTTGAGTAATTTCTGAACCCTGTAATTACTTTTATCAGAAGAAAGGCTTGAAGTATTTCATTTCATATAGAGTAAATAGACAGTTAATTTATAGCAGTTTTCATGTTCTCTACATTTTGATAGAAAATTAAATACATTTTTGCTTTTGTCCTTTATTTTTGATATTTTAAGCAGCAGATGCCCATCCAATAAGTCTCAATATTCTAAAGAACTGAGCACCATAAAGCTAATCATCCTGTTTATTCTGGCAACTTCTTACTGATAAGAATTGTACACAGAAGAAAAGTAACATTATAGCCATCCGGTATGGCACTGTGCCACCTGGCAAGGTCCTGGTGTCTATCTTGCATGAATTAAACACTACAAACATTTTTTAATGAGCCTCTCAGGAAACAGCATCACTCTTAAATCAATGATAATTCATCCCACATGAAGAACCTTACTTTCTAATCTACCCTTAGTTTCTAGTGCATACAATTCAAGGAGTTCTTACAGAAATCCATTTTTGGCAAATAACTGAAGGTATCTTTGTGTCTTCTCTAGATCAACCTTATAAAAATTGAAAGACAAAACTTCTCATGCACTTGAGAGTTCAGAAAAACTCAGTATCAACATGATAACACAGAACAGCACATTAAATTATGACAGCTCTCTCATTGCAGTGTAACACACATGGTTAAGTGGCTGCATTATCAAATAAGACTTGATCATCCACATCTGAAACCAACAGAAGTTTTGCCTCTGTTTCCTTGGGACTGAACCAAGAGTTAATTACTATAGGAAATGTTTCCAGAGCTGTTAAATGCTAAGCAGCTCAGCTCTCACTTAATAGCAGCAATAATAAGGAATTGTTGAGTACAGACCGAGTTTGAAGTCTTGATTAAGATTTGACTCTCATGTCCTGTTGAGCCTTATATCTTTTAAAAATCTGGATACCTAGTGATAGATCCAAATTTAGATAATGGATGTCTTTGAAATGCTGATTCAAGAAATACAGCTAAATCTATTAAAATCCAGTAACACATTCTTAAAATACAACTTACTCAGAAAATCTGAAACCATAGATGCTCTTGTTCTTAAAAATCTACTGCAATTCACCACACCATCCACTACATTCTGCTTCTTCTTTAAAAGAATGTACATTAACATAGTATTAATAAAAACTCACTGCAAGAAGCATTTATTCCTCAAGTGTCTATATCTTGTAGCAAGAGAACTTGTGAATCACTTGTTACAAAGCTATTAGAGCAGATTTCAGCATGACTATTTTTTGCTTGTTTCTGTCTTTTGGGAAAATACAGAAGATTCACTCCCCCTTCTTTCCCTGTAGATTTAATGAGCCAGGCATGACATCATTTCATCTGACACAGCATCTTGTCAGAGCCAAAGTCTGTTTCTCTAGCTTAAATTTTATTATTGTCTGCTTTTGTTATATAATCATTCTTATAGGCTACAAACAGAATGAATTCTCAAAAAAAATCCTCAAAACTACTTCTTTATATTCAACCCTCCAAATCCATATTATAATCCAGAATACACAACATAGATGAGGAAACACCCAATACAAGAGGGTAGCAAGGCAACTATGGATTAAACACTTGTACACCAAGAGATAGAACACAGTCAAATCAACCAGCTTTTAAAATGACTAAGAAATGCCAAGCTAAAAACACATGAGAAAAGTAGCTGGACAAGAAATCTTGAGTATTCTAAAACAGATATTGTCACTCGTCCTTGTTAAAGCTGCTCCACTTCACATGAAATAATTAAATTATTTGGTCCAGGAACAAAAAGGATGGTCTAATGACACAGAGAAGATCTAAAAAGGAGTTTTGCAACTAGTATACTCTAGAACCAGGAAACCAAGTCCAGTGGGAAAGAGTAACATATCCTAGAGAAAAAATAGTTTTGTCCTGATCAATAAATATTTAATTTCTTTTTCAATGTATTATCCAGTAGCTCACTTACCAAGCTGCTCATGCTACCTGGTGCTTTTACAGTGATGAAAACACATGGGGTCACTAGAGTTTCCTAAACTCACCCCAGGGTAGCAGTAAGAAGAGATATTTCATACTTGCCTACATAACTGGAGCACCTCAGCCAGCATATCTCCCTATCCCCTAACTTAAAAAAAGAAAATATTTTAGAACCAAAATCCCAGGCCCACAAAAAAAGCTGTAACTACTTTAAGGAGCCTAAAACCTTTCTTCCCTAGAAAACCTTTGTAATCATCATCATCCTCCCCCGCTCCCCTGAGGCTTCAGCTGGCAGGGTTCAAGCCATGCTCTGATGCAGCACAGCTGTGTCACCTGGACCAGGGTCCTGTGAGAAGGAGAGGCTTTGTCGTTGCTTCACCCACTCACCTCCTGCTCTTTGCTTCCCAAGCTGTAGTTAAGCTCAGGATTGGGCCTTAGTTTGCTTCTAGACTCTGCTCTAGGTATACCTGGCTTGGTCTAGGTGACGTCCTGGCTAGACTCATGTGCACCTGGTCGATATAAACTAATCTAGTATTCATTTTGCAATCCCAAAATAAAGTTCATCCTTATTTTTAAGTAAGTTTGGACATAAAATGAGCACTCAGGTTTTTCATTTATATAAAAATGGATTTCACAAAATTATTTAGAATTGTTTTTTCCCTAATCAACAATCTTTTAGTTGATTAGGTTTTCCAGGTACATTACATTTGACCTAACATATAAGCAACAAAACCCAGACATAACTAAAGAACACCTCCAGCTATTCACAGAGATCCTGGTGCTCTTTTCTGTACAGTTAACAGGTCTAGAGTTCCCAGGCTACTGCAGTTAACTCCTCTGAATAGAGGAATAAAGGCTGTCTTTTCCTGACATAAATGGGTGCTGCTGAAAGGTTGTCTATTAACTTTCTCTAGCAGTACTGCAAAGAGCCTTTCTGGGACACAAGAAGAGAGAAATCGTGATACATTTTCAAGAAGATGGCAGTTCGTGTAACCACAAAAAAAAATATTCTCCCTACTAAAAAGAGAAATATTTTAAATACACACGTACATACATATGTGCAAGGAATAGCTGAAATATTTGATAAATGCCTCTTTCCGGGGGGAATGTCTCTATAAGAGGATAAACATATAAAGGCAGTGCCAAAAGGAGAATGCGATGATGAAATATTTCCAAAAAGGAGGAGGAACAACAAATCCAACACAGCCGTGTGCCCTGGCAGGGCTGATCTCTCGACAGGCCACCAGGGCGAGCTCTCGCCCAGCGAATCCAGCCCCAGCCCTGCAGCTCCGCCACTCTGGTTCTTCCCTCCTCCCGCCTGTCAGGCAGGGAGGGCAACAAAGAAAACACGCTTTTTAAAGCTTAATGTCTTCTCTTCGAAACCTTTCATGCCTTCATGCCTCTGTTCTTGAGCAAAACCAGTGCCAGTGGGCAGAAATGGTATTAGCCACAGAAATATGTTGCTGCAGATGCAGTTCTAGTGATCACTATTCTAGTGATACTGAAACTTACAGAGGTTTCAGTATTTGAAGACTCAAGGAGAGTTTTATAATCTGTACAAAGATTCTTCTAGATAAAAATATTCACCTTAACTAATTTTTCCCTTAGTGGTAGGTTCCTTAAAATCCATTCTCTTCTGTGAATTCTTCTCCTATAAAGATACAGAGTATTAAACTTCAAACACCTTGCAAATTTCAAAAATATTTGATGAGAGGGACACGCCACAGATTACACACTTCATCAGAGTAATCATAGCCTCCAAAGAAATGGGATAAAGACAACCAAAAGCCATATTATACCTGAAGAACAAACACTTTCCTCCAAACTTCAGACATTAGTATTTTGATCCTGCTTATATGTAGTTACTGTTAAAATTTTCTAATATTTTTGTTGGTGTTTTTTCTTGGGGTTTTTTTGTTTGGTTTTTTGTTTGTTTGTTTGTTTGTTTGTTTCATTCACAATCAGCCCCAGATGTTGCAGAAGATCTTATGTAAGTGGCTGTGTATTCAGTTCATGCTGTACACACAGTATTTAGTCCCTGATGCAGACACTGCAGAGGGAGGGAATATAAACTCTCAATGTATTGTTTTAAAAGATACTACTGAAGTTTTAATCACAGAGAATGCAGATAAGTAGCTCTTCACATTTCCAATGCATTATCATGTAAGAAAGACAGGGCTCAATTTGGTGGTACAAACTTCAGACTGTATTAATTATTCTCACATAAAATCACTTACATATATTTTTCAAATACAGTATGGCCGTAAATGGCTGATTAGCAGTGACACGAATTAAAGCATTTTAATTAACCATTAACAAAAATGTAACTTGTATTAGGTGCAGATTTAAATTTATCTGTGTACTAAGAGAGGTGATATTCTGACATTGCAGAGTCATTGTTTAGTTTTTTGCTTCCTTATGTTTGCACCTATGTACAATATCTTTGTTCCATGTAATTCACATCCCAGGTTCAGCTCACCACCATGAAAACTAGACTATCACCTTCTCTTAGCCACAAAGTCCTGCTCTTTACTGTGTCTGGTTCAGCCTGCACCTGATATAAAATGATTTAACTACCAGTATTTTGCTGGGCTAGAGAACTAAATCAGCTCAGGAAAAATCTGGCATAGCCAAAGCAGGGCAGTGAAAGGACTGGCTCACTGTTACAGATGGAACCCAGGAAGATTAGCTGGCTAATTTAGCTGGTTAAGTCCAGTACCCACAGTCAGGTCTTATGAACTCCTCTCAGTTTATCTCCATAGCTATTTCTGTCAAGGTTATGCTTCTTGCTAGTTCCAAGATCGAGTTGGAATCCCGTGGCCTGCTTCAGAGAGGTGACTGCCACATGGACATGGGGATGACCTGATAAAGTTGCACTCAGCAGACTGGCAAGGGGCTGGCTCTGCTGTTTGCATGGGAGGAGACGCTGCCTGTATTCCATTGCTCTTATCACCACATGACCCTGAATTTTTACTTAACAGAAAAGCACAGTGCTAAAATAGATTATTTAAATCGTTATGCACGCAATTATCAAAACTTATCTAACTGCTTTATAGACCTCTGCAATGCAGCTAAGTTGCTGAAGAACTATCATCACTTGACAGTTACATCTCCCCTTTTGGTATTAATTCCTGAAGGGTGATACTCACACTTCTTTTGAATGGCAGCAGTAGTCAGTGCAACTAAGAGCTTAAAAGCTCCCTTAAGTTTTTTAAGCAGGAATAAAGCTGAAACTTTATCCAATTTACAGCCTCCTTGTAGAGAGAATAAACTTTCTTTCTGAGAGCATAAATACTCAGCTGCCTCATTCTTGCCTATCAGTTTTGTCCTGGGTAATCCAAATTGGCATTCATGAAAACAAACAGTATAATCTACATTAAGCAATCAATGCGGGTAAACTCATTACAGTTCTTACTAGTCTAGCCTTTCAATTCAACAGACAAACACAGATTTATCTGATTTTTTATTTCCTTCAAAAGCAACATTCTACACTATATAATCATAAGGGCAAAGTAACCAATAAAATTTGAATTCCACAAAACTGAACCTAAAATCTGTGTTGGTTTAGCACAGTCAATAACAGAATGGGTTTGCATGCTTACTACTCCTGCTACCAACATTCAAAATTATTGTCACAAAGCATTACATTTTCCTGCTGCCACCAAAATGACTGCTAAAACAGAAATGCCAGAAAAATCTTCTAGTGTAAGAATTCTACAAGACAGAGATAACTACTCTGTTTATCTATGTGTCCTTCAAATGCCTATTCACAGTCATAAGGCAACATATCTCTCTCTGGGAATCATAGAGGCACAATTAGGAAATCAAATCCTGAACTGCTTGTAGGTGAGTCTTAGAAAAAGATAAACTTTCTGTGTTTAGACTCCTGAATAATGAAACTGTGTTTTCAAATAAGGAAGACTATTCTTCAGAAAATAATTCTTCAACTTCACACAAATCTTCACAAAAACCTGACAGATTTTTTTTTTACTTACAACCCTGACACTGACCTCTCATACTTATTTTTCACAGCCATTCTCACATATGTGTTAGAAGAGTAACCATCCTTTTTATTTCTCATATAATTTGTGATCTGTGAGGAACATCTACTAAAACTGCTAATCATACAGAAAAGCTTCATGAATCCTTTGAAGACATCACAATTGAATTTTGCCTTCTCGTGCTGGTATTGGCTGGGCTAGAGTTAATTTTCTTCACACTAGCTGGCACAGGGCTCTGTTGTGGATTTGGGATGGAAACCATGTTGATTACTCAGGGATGTTTTGGTTACTGCTGAGCAGTGCTTGCACAGAGTCAAGGCCTTTTCTGCCCCTCACACCAGCCCAGCATTATGGAGCCTGGAGGTGCACAAGAAGCTGGGAGGGGACACAGCCAGGACAGCTGAGCCCAACTGACCCAAGAACATCCCATGGCACAGGGAGCCATGCTCAGTGTGCAGAGCTGGGGGAAGGAGGAGGAAGGGGAGGGTGTTGGCAGTGATGCTGTTTGCCTTCCCAAGGCACTGCTGTGTGTGCTGGGGCCCTGCTGTCCTGGGGATGGCTGAACACCTGTGGGCCCATGGGAAAGGGTGAATTAACTCTCTGTTCTGCTTTGTTTGTGTGCATGGCTTTTGCTCACCTATTAAATTGTCTTTCTCTCAGCCCACGAGTTTTCCCACTTTTCTGATTCTCTCCCCCAACCCAAGGGGAGGAGTTAGGAAGTGGCAGCACAGGGCTTTTTTGCCAGGTGGGGTTAAAGCATGACACTTAAGAAGAACCCAAAGATAACCATTCTTTACTCCAATACCAAGGCTCCTTCAGTTCCATAAATATTAGATATCAGGAGGACAGAAAGATAAAACACAGTTTTAAAGTTTCTACAAAAAAATCTATCTGGCCCATTGTATAACTGAAGATGATAAACATATTTTTGCCAAGACTTTCAGCTACTGATAGACTAAGCTCTGTGTTTGTGAAACTGCAAACACAGTGAGGGCTTTTATTTTTGTGTTGAACATTGACAATCAATTTCTTTCAAATATATTGCTCTCCAAGTACAAAGTCCATTAAATTATTACTTGCAAGTTTTGGGTTTTTTGGTTTGGGGTTTTTTGTTGTTGTTTGGGTTTTTTTGTTGTTGTTGTGTTTTTTGTTTTTTTTTTTTAATTCGGTGGGGTTTTTTCCCCAGTCTAGAGTTAAACGTTTAATATGAAACAGGTGACTGGCACATGAGAGCCTGGGCAGACTTTTTCAGGATGGTGAGGGGGGTTATAAGTTATTTCAAGTAGCTTATTAGCATGAGCTGTTAACAGCGGTGCACTGCAGAAGTTGCACAGGCTGCATTTCATGTCCCAGGCTGCAGCCCCTGCCAGGGACACTGGAAATGCACGGGAAAGGTCCCGTTTCGGGAGCAGCAGGGCTCCCTTTTAGCGTGCCACAGACCGCAGCTGCCTCCCGCTGACGCTGCCCGCCAGGGCGGCACCGGGGCGGCAGGTCCGTGTCCCCTCACGCCGGAGGCAGCCGCTGGAGCCGCCACTCCCCGGGGAAGGGAGGGCTGCGGCTGGATAAACAAAGGCCCCGGGCAGGCTGAGGAGCGCTAACGAGCTCCCGGGAGAATGGTCGCCCTGAGGAGCGCTGGAAACCAGAAGACGGAGACCTGCCAACCACCCGGCTTGATTTTTCCTCCTCCAGCACCGAGAGTCCCCAGAGAGGCTCGGCAGAGGCCAGCTGGTTTCTCTGATGGCGGTGTGAGGCACGAGACGCGCGGAGAGGAGCCGAGCGCCAAGGCCAGGGGCACAGGGACAGCAGCAGGGCGGGGAGGACGGAGCCATGGCGGGGGCGCCAGGGGCACCGACAGCGCGAACTACAGCTCCCGGCATGCAACGCGCAGAACGGCGCACGCAGCCCCTGCGTTCCGGCCCCCACTCGCCGGGGCGGACAGCGGAACCGCCAGCGCCGCGCTGCCCCTGCCGGCAGCTACGGCGGCCCAGGCGCGGTGCTGCTCCCGCCGCTCGGCCCAGCTGGTTATGGCACTAATCATGACTTTCCGCTCTTCTCGGAACTCGGGAGTGTCGCCGAGACCGGAAGTGCCCGTTGCCATAGCACCTCGTCTCCCCGATGAGCATCCCGGGTGTCCCCGGAAGCGGTCGGAGGCGGTGTTCCGTGCGGAGATGGTCCCCGTCGCTCCCGCCGCCGCCGCCGCCGCGCCCCACGTGGTGCCGCCGTTAAACACCGCGCATCATTCATTGCAGCGCCGCGCGGAGCCGCGCTGGCCACGCCCCCCCGCGCACGCCATTGGCCGAGCGCCGCTCCGCCCGCCAATGGGCGCCGGCCACGCTCCGACCGCAGGAAACCGCACATGGAAAGTCACGATTGGCGGCGACGGCTGCACGCCCCGCCTTCCCGAGTTCTCCATTGGCTGCGTGTTTGGCGTGGTGCGCTGCTATTGGGCCGAGCGGCGCGGGCACCCCCACCCTGGGGTTGATAAGCCGGAGGGGGAGGGCCGCGGCCGCTCCAGCGGGATCGGCGGCGGCGCGGGACGGGCTCGGGAGCGCGGGGCGGCGGCGCCGGAGGCTCTTCTCTTGTCTCTGCGGCCGCCATGAAGTCGGCCTGGGGGCTCGCTCTAGCGTGTGTGCTGCTTCTGGCCGGTGAGCGCCTGCGGGTTTCTGGAAGGTTCTGGCGGAGGGGTGTCAGGGTCCCGGTCAGCAGGCCCCCACCCACCCGCCTTCCCCCGCCGTGTCTGGGGTGAGGGGGACGGAGGCCGCCCAGGGGAGGTGGGATCTCCGGCGGGACCCCACAGTCCGCCCCGCGGGGAGGGGAAGCGGTGCCGGGGCCCTCGGCTGCCTGCCCGGGCCTGGTCCTCTGCGGGGATGGGCGGCGGGGGGCGGGGAGGGTGGCTCCCGCCGTCACGGGCGGGGCGGAGGGCGGGAGGGGCCTCCCCTGCCCGTCCCCCGTGTCTCCGCTTGGGCTGAGCTCCCCTGGGCAGGGGGGCTCGAGGGGCAGCGCTGGGCCTCAGGGCGTGGGGAGGGGAAAGTGAAGAAGTTGGGCAGTGCGTAGTGCGGGGATCGGGCTCAGAGCGCTGCTTTCCTTGTTTTCCCAGTGTCGGTCAGAGCCGATGAGGTGGATGTAGATGGGACCGTGGAAGATGACTTGGGCAAAAGCAGAGAAGGGTCTCGGACGGATGATGAAGTTGTTCAGAGGTTTGTACCTGGGGCGCTCTGCTTTTGGAAGGGTTAATTTGAGCACCAGTAGTGCCTCAGAAGTAAGGGGGGAATGCTGTTCAAAAGAGTGGTCCAGTCAGCTGGGGGAAATAAAGCATTCCTGTAGAAGACTGATTCCTTCTAAATAAAAATGAGGTTGAGAAATTGGATTCAGAAAAGTTAAACTTGTGTTTATCGAATATCAGTGACTATTAATTTGGGTTTTCTCGTGCATGTCATAAATGTTGTCAGTTTAGTGCTTGTGGGTGAAATAGCTCTATGCCTATGAAATGCCTCACCCCTGTGAGATGCACCACATGCTGAGAATTGCAGTATCTTTAAGACTACCTGTATTATTCCCTGAATTTTTTATTTAAAAACTCTTGCTTGCAAGCATGACTTTTCACTCAAGTTTTTGGATTATGGTAATGTAGTTGAGGTTTGCTGCTCTTGCACTTGACTCGTGATCATTTTGTGCTGCATCAGTGTTTTAGTGTTATTGCTGCTGCTTTGTGATAAAATTAAATTAGTCTTGCTGCTTGTGGATGAGACTCCTTGATGGGTTTTCACTGTCCTAATAGAGAGGAAGAAGCTATCCAACTAGACGGCCTAAATGCATCCCAGATCAAAGAAATCAGAGAAAAATCTGAGAAGTTTGCATTTCAAGCAGAAGTGAACAGAATGATGAAGCTAATTATCAATTCTTTATATAAAAATAAAGAGGTTAGTGCCTTCATCTGCATATCATGTTAGAATTTTGGGAGGTGTGTCTGTTTCTCTCCTGGCATTCCTGACTACTGGTTTCTATTTTCTACTACTGGTTTCAGATTTTCCTGCGGGAACTTATTTCAAATGCGTCAGATGCTTTAGATAAGATACGCTTGATATCATTAACTGATGAAAATGCTCTTGCTGGCAACGAGGAACTTACAGTCAAAATCAAGGTAAGAAGGATTAGATGGATATCTTTCAAAGAAGTGGTGGACGAATGTAAAAATACACTGCATCATTAAATTTTTATTTTTGGCTTAATGCTGATGTAAATACAAATTAGGACCATGTGAGGACCCTTGCAATTAACTCTATCAAAGACTACTTCTCTTTTAATGGTAAAGATATATTTCTGGTTTTATAAAGAGCAACTGAAGTGTTGGACTACTTTGAAGGAAGGTCTTCAGTTTATTGTTGCTAAGCATATTTGAATTTGAATAGCTACTACGTACCACTTTTCTTTGTGTATTAAGATTCACGGTGAAGTCAGACTGGATTTTTGTCTTTATTTTTTTCAGTGTGATAAAGAGAAGAACATGCTTCATGTTACAGACACGGGTATTGGCATGACAAAGGAGGAGTTAGTTAAAAACCTGGGTACCATTGCAAAGTCTGGTACAAGTGAATTCTTAAACAAGATGACTGAAATGCAGGATGATAGCCAGTCAACATCTGAGTTAATTGGACAGTTTGGTGTTGGCTTTTATTCTGCTTTCTTAGTAGCAGACAGAGTTATTGTCACATCAAAACACAACAATGATACTCAGCATATTTGGGAGTCAGATTCAAATGAATTCTCTGTGATCAGTGACCCAAGAGGGAACACCTTAGGACGTGGCACAACCATAACGTAAGTATGAAGTTTCTTTAGTCTTAAAATTAAAAAGGCTGTGTGGGTACACTTTGCTTATTGGAATATGTGAGTGACTTTAGCTTCTTGACCGATTTACTACTTTTAATACAGCATTATTCAGTTTAATAGAAACATGCAAAATACAAACTGCATCCAAAAAGAAATATAGTTCATGTTCTGTTAGATGAGCTAACAAACCTATGAATGTCTTGACAACTGTCAGCAAGTAATTCCAGACAGTTCAGCTGCCTTCAGGCTCATTCAGTCACTCAGCACAATTCTGGCCTGTCAAAACCTATACAGGGGCTGTAGAGTTTTGCTTGGAATCTGGCTGCTGTTCATATATTAGTGAGGCTGGTCTGGTGCAAATTTCAGACTGGAGGTAATTTGCTAGTCCTCATTGCTTTAATGAGAAGGTAAATTTATTTGGTCTGGATTTAGAGGAGGTCTTTCTGGAGGAGGGACTCAGTGTAAAAAAGTTGATCTTGGTGCTTTAGTTTGAAGTGAAGCCCATGAGGGTTCATCAAGATCCTGCTAAGTACCAGTATGATTTGATGTTTTCATTTAAACTTTTGAATGTTGTGTTCTGCCTCAGCCAGTGAAAACAATTGCTGGTTGAGTACGAATTGTATTTTTTCAGAGATACTTGGAGCTGAACTAATAAAAAAGCTCACTTGCATAAATCTGAATTGCTACGGCTGCAGCAAAAATTACAGGTTGTTCTGAGTTGGGACCCACAAAGATCATCAAGCCAGCTCTTAAGTGAATGATCCCATATGTGGATCAACCCTCACTCTTGGTTACTAGCACTATGCTCTGGCTCAGCTGGTCTCAGAGGCGTAAGAAATGTATATTCTGCTATTAAACTGCCAAATACTTGTCCAGCACATAAAAAGGTTTGGTTTGGGATTTTTTTTTTTCCTTTAGCCTTGTCTTGAAGGAGGAAGCATCTGATTACCTTGAGCTGGACACTGTTAAAAATCTAGTGAAGAAATACTCCCAGTTCATAAACTTCCCCATATATGTGTGGAGCAGCAAGGTAAGTGTATTTAACTGCGTGTTGTCCAGTATAAGCTTTGGTTATGATGGCTGTCTGGCCAGGCCTTTCATGAAGGCTGAGGGCCTGCCATAGAGCTGCTTCTTGTCTAATTCCAAAAATTCTTCTTTCCTGGCTCTTTTGGCTGCTATTTTAGTAGTGGGTTTTTTTGTTGTTGTTGTTTTTTTTGTTTGTTTGTTTGTTTTGGTTGTGTGGTTTTTTTTGTTTTTTTTTTTTTTCCGGAATGCTGGTCTGTTGCTAAAATCACAAACTTTAAAGGATCTTGGTTTTATTCTGATTAAAAGAACTTTACCAAAGAAAAAACACTGCTAGTTACTAATAAGGATCTTTGTTTTGCTGGCTTTGTTAGATGGAAGCTCTCCTTTAAGTGTTCAAGCAGAGCTGTGGCTAGATACCCTTCTAAAAGAAACAGGGCAGTGTCTTAGATTTTAGGTCTGTTCGTGATGTTTTCTTGGTGGAGCACTAACTTAAAATCCACCAAGTCTCTAATAAGCATTATGTGTAAAGAATTGAAAAACTTAAACTTTAGTGTGGTGATCTGCCAGTGTATTGAAGGAAAGTATTTATTAATGAAAAAGTAATTGAAAAATACCATCCATAGAGATGTTTGCAACAGACAAATAGCAGAAGTCAGTCCTGTGAAAGATTTAACTGTTTGAGAGAATACTACAACGTACCTGGTAGGAAGTTTAGGTGTTCAAATCCCCTCATGTGGCTGTCTCTTTAGACAGAGACTGTTGAAGAACCCATTGAAGAGGAGGAAGCAAAGGAGAAAGAAGAAGAAACAGATGATGAAGCAGCAGTTGAAGAAGAGGAGGAAGAAAAGAAACCCAAAACTAAGAAGGTAAGCTTTGTTAGTCTTGGGGTCCTGTAACTTGTGTCAGATAACAATTTTCCTAGGTAGTCTTGCAGAGGTGCATTTCAGTAGTGTGTGCTTTCAAGAAGCAAATCCTTTTAAAGAAGATGGTAGGAGAGATTTTAAATGAAACAGACTAGGTAGAAGTCAGGCAGATGATTGGCAGTAACCTCCTGAAGCTGTGGTCACAGCTAATTATAAGTACTTGCATGAACCACTTGAAATGGTAGCGGAATTCTGTAATCTGACCCTGTTGACGAGTTTAAATTTAATATACTCTGCTGGGAAGATTTTTCCAGAGTGGGATTAGAACAGAAATACTGGTGCTTAGTGAATGTGTTAAATGCACATGGAACACACTACATTGTAGTAGACTAAAGTTTTGTTCCCTTGTGTTCCACTAGTGTTTATACTTAATATGAGAACATCCAGGTCATTGTATAATTTTGTAAATGAGAGCATGTTTGGGATTTTGGCATGGTATTTTATGTTTTGGCTTCAGTGGAGTGCCTTTAATTAGCCTAACCTGAAGTAAAGAATGAGTCTTTTCTATACTATTTTGTTTATTTACTTAGGTTGAAAAGACCGTCTGGGATTGGGAGCTCATGAATGATATAAAACCAATCTGGCAGAGACCATCTAAAGAAGTTGAAGAAGATGAATACAAAGCTTTTTACAAAACCTTTTCCAAGGTAAGCTCTGGGCCTCAAGATAATTCCAAAGCAAGAGACTTGCTGTAGTATCTCTTGCTATGTAAACAAAACTGAGTGCTTATAGGATGGGCTATTTCAGAAGAATTAATTAATTGTTGTCAGTAGATGGAACTGCAGAGAGCCTGGAAGGTAGAATATCTCAGTCAGGAATTAATATTTTTTCCAGAGAGAAGGTAGTGCCATCCAAGTGTTGATTACTCCAGATTTGGAAAGTACTATGTTGCAGCTCATGTGAAACTTACTGATGTGTTTAAATGATAAAGGGAAATTTGTATTTAGTCTGAGGGTTGTGGTGTTTGTTGCACATGGTGGAAGGGAGAGGGAGACAGAGTTTCCTAGAAGTGTTGTCTTTGTATCAGTACAGTGTAATGTGTTACTCAAAAGTATCTTAACTGTGGTGTGATGATAATTCTATTGGTTATTGTCCTGTTGGTAACTGTTTAGTGACTGGCTTTTAAAAATCCAGAAAAACTTGGAAGGTCTCCAGGAAGGTTACTTAGGAAAGTTATTTTTATATGAGTAACTCTGCTGGTGCAAGTTTAAGTTTTGTCTCCAGGATAGACTCTAGGAAAGCATGGCTACATGGATTAGTTGTAAAATAATTGCTCTTATTTGCCAAACTCGTTATTATTGAAAATATTAACTCACTGGTATTTTCCCCATGTCAGTTGAAAGTGTTTTCTCTTCACAGGAACACGATGACCCGATGGCATACATCCACTTCACTGCTGAAGGGGAAGTAACTTTCAAATCCATCTTGTTTGTTCCTAATTCTGCTCCACGTGGACTGTTTGATGAATATGGATCCAAAAAAAGTGATTTCATTAAGGTAGGACAGAAAAGTGTGTGGGTAAAAGTTTTGTGGAAAAGAAAAAATACCCTAAAGTAACTTGGGTGCTCTCTGCTCTTGAAATTCAGCTGTACGTTCGAAGAGTGTTCATCACTGATGACTTCCATGACATGATGCCCAAGTATCTTAACTTCGTTAAGGGTGTTGTGAGTATTATAAATATTACTTTAATTTAATTTTGAGCTTCAAATACTGCCAGATAGACTTAAAACTTTGTTTCTCAATTAGGTGGATTCTGATGATCTTCCTTTGAATGTATCCCGTGAAACACTTCAGCAGCACAAATTGTTAAAGGTAAGCTAATTGGTTTTAAATTCCTTCACTGTAAGCACACAACAGCAGCAAGGTTTAGGAGACTTAATAGCTTGATGAATTTTGTTACATGACTCTGAAATTAATGTAAAGGAAACTCAGTTATTGCTGTTTTCCAGATTACTTGTCTACTTGTCCCTATTCAGATCAGGGATACAAAGTGGAATTTGTCTTGAAGTGAGGTTGCATTGAGGGTTATTCAAAATATTTATTGTTGTAACTCAGTATTGCTGCTGTTTTTTAGGTGATCAGAAAGAAACTTGTCCGCAAAACTCTTGATATGATCAAGAAAATTGCAGAGGAAAAATACAATGACACATTCTGGAAAGAGTTTGGTACTAATGTGAAGCTTGGTGTCATTGAGGATCACTCCAATCGTACCCGGCTCGCTAAACTTCTGCGCTTCCAGTCTTCTCATCATGAAAGTAACCTCACAAGCCTTGATCAGTATGTGGAAAGAATGAAAGAGAAGCAAGACAAAATCTATTTCATGGCTGGTGCCAGCAGAAAGGAGGTGTGTTAAGAGTGCAAGAAAGAGGGAAGGAGTGTACAGTATGTTATAGCTTGTAGGTTTAGTGTCATAGATGTTGTGAATTGCATATTTACTGTAAACGTGGAGACTCCATGCTTATGTTCCTAATGCAGTTCAGTTTTTCTGGTACCAGTATTTGCCAGATAGGTGTACAGGTTTTGGTAGCTGCTGCTACAAATGCAATTAAACTGACATCTTAAATGTTTTCATCCTAGGCTGAGTCCTCACCATTTGTTGAGCGTTTGCTGAAAAAGGGCTATGAAGTGATCTACCTGACTGAACCTGTAGATGAATACTGTATTCAGGCTTTGCCAGAGTTCGATGGCAAGAGGTTTCAAAATGTAGCAAAAGAAGGAGTTAAGTTTGAAGAAAGTGAAAAGTCTAAAGAGAGTCGGGAAGCCTTGGAAAAAGAATTTGAGCCCCTCTTAAACTGGATGAAAGACAAAGCTCTCAAAGACAAGGTAAAATGTTGTGTTATATGTAGTGATTATTTTTTTATTTGTCATACTTGCTACAACATACCTTGCAGATTATTTGAGCACATGCTTGACAGTAGCTTCTGTGTCCTCATGGGTGAACTTTTATGGATAACATCTTTATTCAGGAAGATAATGAGTTAGAATGTCATCTTAGACATTTTTCAGAGATTCTTGAATTGACAGGGAAGTGCAGAGTTATTTATTTTATTAAGCTGTTAGCTCTGTGAACTAACAGGGTGTTTGGGTTTGTTTTTTTTTTTCCTACAGATTGAGAAAGCTGTGCTATCTCAACGTTTAACCCAATCTCCATGTGCTCTTGTGGCTAGTCAGTATGGATGGTCTGGTAACATGGAAAGAATCATGAAGGCTCAAGCTTACCAGACTGGGAAGGATATATCTACAAAGTAAGCTTCCAGTTCTGTAGCAGCAGACATGAAATGCAGTTGACAGCCTCCCTTGCTTGGTGTGCCCATAACAAGCTTCCACCTGGTTCAGATGATCCTGGGTGTTTTAAGGTCATTTTACAACCAAGTTAGTCTCTAATATAGCCTTAAATTATTTATTATTTTCAAGCCCAATATGTAAAACTGCCTGGTGAGCAAGACTAATCAGTGGCTTTTGGTATCTGTTGTTTGTTGGCAGAAGAAGATGAACTTAGTAACTTGAATGCTTTTTATTGTTGCACCAGGATTAAAGGAGGGGGGATTACACTTGCTACTGTGACTGTAACCAGTATATAGATTTAAAGATATCATTGGGTCCTGTACTTTGAGACTTAGTGCTGTAATTTCTCTTCTCAGTTACTATGCCAGCCAAAAGAAGACATTTGAAATTAACCCCAGGCATCCACTGATCAAGGACATGCTGAGGAGAGTCAAGGTAAATAAATAACAGTAGTGAAACATTGACTGACTTGGCTGCATACAACCTGCTTTAACAGGTCTCTCTTCATTTTCTGGTGTTCTTTCATCTTAGGAAAATGAAGATGACAAAACTGTTTCAGATCTTGCAGTGGTATTGTTTGAAACTGCAACTCTGAGATCAGGATATATGTTGCCAGACACTAAGGAATACGGAGACAGAATAGAAAGAATGCTTCGTTTGAGTTTAAACATTGACCTGGATGCAAAGGTTAGTTTGTCTTCCACTTGGGCTGATAATTGATGCACTATTGCTCCATCTTAAAAAGCACAGCTGCTTCATTCACTTGCATAAAATGAAATGTATCTAACTTTCTGCACTTAAGTGAGCCACCTAAAGTCCAGCCATGAGTCTCTACCTAATACTCGTGTTCCCTCTTCCCTGCTCTTCTTTATAGTTGCTAGAGATTCTATTTCATTATGCTTCTCAAGTCTATTCCTGTCCTTAACGAAGTGCTGGCTCTAGAGGAATAAACTGGGCACACAGGCCTTTGGCCCCTGTCTCTAATGGAAAAATTCCTAACTGGGTACAAGTAATAGATGTTCTCATAATGCTGTGCAAGAACTGCTGGCTGTATTGCTGGAGTTGGGTTAGTGATAGACAGTTTTTGCTTCTTCCTTCAGGTAACTGGTGGCAAATGTTAGGAAATAACAGTGAATACTTCTATAGGCTGTATTGTGCTAGTGCACAACTTGTTAAACAACCTTGGCAAGTAAAGCAAATTGTTTGTGACCTCTGTGTACAGGTGGATGAGGAACCTGAAGAGCCTGAAGATGCAGCTGAGGAGGCAGAACAGGATGAAGAGGAAGTGGATGCTGATGCTGAGGATAGTGAAACACAGAAGGTAAGGTCTCGAGTTTGATGCTTTCTTGTCCTTTGTGCAACGTCATCTGTGGGTGCTACCCGGCAATACAGTTCACTTTGCCTTCCATGACACTAGATTTTAGTGTCAGGTGTTCCAGGATTTTCTTGGAGGGAGGGAAGAACTGCAGTACAAATTTATTAAACTGTATTGTGAAAAGATGACACTGAGGTATGTTGACAGCCGGAGCTGAGTTCAGCTTTAGAGACTGCAATAGTGCCCTGTGGCAAGAAAATGGCAGCAAATCCTCTAGTGAAGAGAATTATTCATGGTATTTCCACAGCTTGTGGACAAAAACATGAGCAATTATTGGTAATTGTCTAATTTTAAATGCTTACAATACATGTTTGGAATAACACTCCAGACAACACCATTGCTTCTGAACAGTTCACCTGTCATTTGCAGTCAGCCTTCACTTAGCTCATGTCTGCAGTTTAATTGTGTCTTGATGGATATGCTGAGCTCTTGGAATAGCATAGCTTCTTTATAAAACTAACTTGTAAAGTTGTTGTGAGGTCCCAGCTGGGGCTGCTTTTTTGGGTTGCTTTTGGAAGAGACCTGCAAGATGATATCCTGTGACTAGTGCAGATACATAGCTTATAGCAATGTAATTTCCTACCGTTAAATGTCAGGTTAGGTAAGAATAGATTTGAAAAATGGTATTTATTGTACTATACCTACTTAATTTTGATGCCACTGCTGTTAGGTTTGTACAGCAGTCTAATATAACATGCAATGACAGTAATACAAATTTCTGTTCTTCTGGGACAGTTCTTGTAACCTTTTTCCACTTTCCAAAAGTAATATTCTGATTCTCTTTTTGCCTTCACAGGAATCCACAGATGTGAAAGATGAACTGTAAACTGCACTCAACTACTGTCCTGCATTGGGGGGTTAAGAGGGAATGTGAATTAGATTGTTTTGTTTTTTTCCACTGTAAAATGTTGAGGGATGGTTTGGGGTTTTAAGGGTAAAGGAGGTTTTTTTTTTTAAGTTCACTTTTCTAAAAACATTCCTCATGAATGTAAATTTGTATTATTTAACTGACTTGGTGTAAAATCTTGTCATGTACAAAATAAAATGTTCCCAAACACCACCAACTCTAAATTTATACACAGCAAGTTTATCTTGTGGGCTGTCAGAAAGAAATGAAGGTATGGTCCTGGGTATTCAGGTGCACTGTGCAAACAGGCTCTTTGTTGGCAATCCTTGTGCCTTCCCATGCTGGCCCAGCCACACCTCCTTGCAGCATCTGCCTGTGGCTGGGATTTACATTTACAAACCTGCTGTCCTGCTTAGCCAAATGCACCTGGTAGCTGAGAGCCATACTGAACTTGCTAATTGAAATAAGACTGAGTTAGGTATCTCCTGCAAGCCTAAGAGGATATATGGGGCATTTAAAAACGGCATTGGAAGTGAATCCAACAGCTTGTGCTCTAGACCCTGTGATTTCACTCTATAGGATGGGTAGCAGAAGCTTTATAGATGAGGGCGGGGGGAAAAAACATTTCCTTTCACTATGTGGACAGCTACCACCAGAACTGTCTTTATTTTCTGTGAGCTGGTACCATCTTCCGTGGTGCTTGGAAACCCTGCCTTTGACTTAAGTACCTACAGCAGTTCTGTTTTCTACACTTTTTTTAAAGGTGGAAGTTCTTTTCACATGTCCTTAATGCTGTTACTCCTAAATGTTTTCACTCTTGTTTTAGGTCTCTTATGGCAAAGCACTGTAGCTAATTAATGTGACTGAAGCTAAACCTGGTTAGTTTTAGACATGTTGAGCTTCCATTCATTATGTTAGCTTCATGTAGTAATTGGATGAAGCACTACATTTTCTCACTAGTGTCTCCACTTGAAAACATCTTCACAGACTTGGCAGGGAATATTTACAGTGAGGACTTGGGGGATTTTTTTTTTGCCTTCCCCTGTGGAGGAAGGACAGAGGGAGTGGTGCTTCTGCACAGTGATTCTACTCAAGAACCAATTTTTTTTTATTTTATTAACAAAACTTCTGTGAAGTTACAAGTTTCTGCAGTCTGAAGCAAAACAAGCTTTATTAGGTGAGGGCACTTAACACTGACCAGAAGAACTTGCTTTTCATTTACCAGGCTTCTATATTGCCCAAACTTTGCCATGTACAAGTGTGGTTGTTGTGTTAGGGGTTTAGAGTTGGATTGAAGTTTGAGATGTCAAGGAAAGGAAGCTTTGTGTGGGGGGTTCTCGAGGGAGGCTGGGGCGGGGCTCTGGTTTCTGCTCACTGCAGTGAGAAGGTATCCTAGAAAAGAGCCTTTTGTTACTGGCCCAGGCCGAGTGGTCTAACATGAGTCTCCGCAGCCAGCACTGTCAGCTTTAGAAGCAGCCTTTGGCACTAAGTTACTGAACAGGGCAGAAAGGGCATATCCCCTTACTTATAGCAGTGAGACTCGGTACTCTGTAGCAATCAGCCTCCTGAAGTATCACTTATTTTCAGTGATACACTCAGAAATGTATCATTACTATCCACACCTCTCTCTGACCTCTGAGTAGCGACGGTTGCTCCCACCCCGTATGGTTTGGAAGCAAAATTTGTTTGTCTAACAAACTAAAGGGGAAGGGTGCCCTCCTCCAGTACTCTTAATCTGAAAGTTACTTGTGGATTTAAGCAAACTTAGTTCTGTTGTATAGCTGAAGTTCTCGTTGCTTAGGTTGGTTTGAGGGTGACAAAACTGATTAAATTTCAGAAATAACAAAGAGCATACTTGGGAGTTATGCTTTGTGCTTCTTCATACACTTCAGCTGAGAGTATCATGTGCAACATAGCTGTGGTCCAGCTGCTTTCTCTACACTCTGCTGTGACAAATGTTTGTTATTAATAAGCACAAAATGCACCTTTAAGTTTACTTTTTTTTTGTCAGCTCTGAAGCAAAATGGTGTCAGTAGTGGAAGTGTCTCTCAGTCAGCACTGTTTCTTTCAGTGCTGCAGTGATGCTGACTCTGGGGCTGTCACCTCTGCTGTTAAAACTCGGTGCATTGTCAGCTTTGCCTTCTAGATGGGCACTAATGAGTGTATTTACCTCAGGGCTAGAAAAGGCAGAGCTCCCTGTTGCTCGGTTTCCAGTAGTAGAAGGATAAACTTAGAAATCTAAGCCTAATTAGTAGAAACTTCCCTCTGCAGCCTTTAGATCTAAAAAACCTTTAGAAAGTAGAGAGAAATGCATCTTTCATGTCAGAAATCAACAACATAAGAGGCGATAATCTGACCAAGTGTGAGTAACAGTGCCAGGGCTGGTGAATGCTGGCTTGTTAAAGGGATCATCAAAAAACTGCTGTTCATGCCCCAGTTACAACAGAAACAAAATACTGCTGAACTGTCCCATTTTCGCCTCAATAAACTTTATCTTCTGCTGAAGTAGAAGATTGCCAATCTCAGCTTTGTTTAGGTGCAGTAAAGGAAAAAGTCTTTTCACCGGAAGTCGATCTATTAAGACTTTTTCATTGATAGATTTTGTTTGGGCTTACATCTGTGTTTTACCAGAACCTCTCTCTCACTGCCTGCTCGCTGTCATTAACAAAGGTGCCTGAGAGAGAGGATGTGATCTAGTTATATAAAACGTGCACACATGGGCACACAAGAGCAGGAGAGGAGCTCATCCCACCAACAGCTGTAAAACTTGATGAGAGAACAGACATACACATGCCTAAGAACTATAAACCTTTCTTCCTAGGAAAACAGCATAGGTAGGCATAAATAAAAGAATAGCTTCATAGCCAGAACTGATGTAAATGTAGCACTTACTGTGATAATTTCCGGATACCTCTGCTCTTAAAAGACTTCCAAGTACTTTGGCAGTAGGAATTGGGGAGCTTTTTGTTTCCTTACTGGGTAATGTGTTAGACTGTTTTTACAAGTTCAACTCAAGTGACAACTGAGGATGAAGCCTGTGCTTTGTCCTGGCATCTTTCTCAAGTAAAACAATCCCAACCTTCCCAAGCTCTATACTGTACCATTCAAAACTGGGTTGTTGAGCCACCTTCACAGGATGGTGACTGAATCTTCAAGTTCCTGGTGCGAGAGTGTTGTGCTGATTCTATTTGCAGACTGAAAGGTAAACCTGCACTTCTTATTTCAGAGTTTTGCCTATTTACAGCTATCAAAAGCAGCCATAGACAGATGCAGATGCCTAAATGGTGTACAAACAAATCTGATTTCAGTGTAACCTGTACATATTTGTCCCATTTTTACTGAAATGAGAAAGCTGTAAGATTCCAGCCTTACAGTGGACCAAAGCAGATTTCCTGTCAGTGATACATCATCTGTGTCATGGTTTGATGCCTTATTCTGAAGGATACTTAAAATGTAATCCAGATTTAAGAACTCACAAGCATTTTGGCACACAACTGCTGGGAGTTTTACCAACAGCATTCACTGTATGTTTGTTTTTAATGCTGCCTGCAACTCTGCTCAAAGGAAAGCAAAGACACATCACAGGAGCACAGTATTTCACATATGTATTTCTGCAACTTAAACAGTTGGACAAATATTTTATCAGTTCTAATTTTCACAATGAAAATAAACTCTGGTCACTGTTGTGAAGTCTGAACTTCGCTTGATCTTTCTTTTAGACCCAACAGCTCTGTTCTCAGTTCTCCAGGCTTAGGAGGTATTTCAGGTATGCTCTATTAAAAACAGAGAAAGACATCAGTGTTGTGACAGAGGAAAAACTAAACCCCCAAAACAGTAAATGAGCTTACTCTGGAAGAGCATGACAGCTAAACTGTGATTTTACCACCTTCTTTTCTGAGCAGAATATAATTCCTACATGCAAAACACCTTAAGAATTATTACCTTTCTGTAATTTGATTAATTTTAAAGTAGTAAAATACAATTTGAAAAAAAAAAACACCTCAAGATGAAAGGAAGAACAGTTTGTTTTCAAGGAACAAAGCTTCTTTTTGCCATTAAAGTGAGTTTTGTAGAGATGTTCTAGCACAACTGAAGTTTCCACACATACTCTTGGTGACAGAAGAAAATGTTTCACTGCTTCTACTGCTCTGGTTTAGAAATAAGGCACTGAAACTGGAGATAAAATTTTTAAAAGGTACCAGATAACATGACATTTCAAGAACTGCACCTCCTCAAAATTCATGCTACTTAAGAGATATATATCATTTGAGCACTCTGAATAAATATGTCAATTTACCTGTAATGAAGACTACAGTTGAGACTACTAAAACACATAAATTCTAATGTATTTATCAATGATTGAAGCATCATTGCATAAATTTTGAGCTGACAGCTAAAGCAATGGTAATTTTATAAACTTATTTCCCATTTGAAAGTAGCCCAGAGAATTAAAAAACACAAGAACTATACACAAGTAGGAGGTTGAGAGAAAGTTTCCAAGTCAGACCTCCAAGAGGCTAAACCAAACCATTATTATCCCTAGTGGATAATCTCATTTAGAGTTTAGTTCTGTGACTGCAATCTTGACAGCCTTGTCTGTCATCATTTCTAATGTCAACTTTTGGTCACCTTAATTTCCATCACTGGAGGAAATAGTCTATTTAAATCTAGTACAGCCCCTTCTTGCCACTTTTGCACACTCTTTCCAAAACCCAGCTTCCCACAGCAGACACCCCTTCTCGACACATGGTACTATGTCCAGAGTGGAGATGACTCCCCAGAGAAATCACAGAATTGTAAGAGCTGGAGGGGACCTCCAGTCCAAGCCCCCTTTCAAGCAGGGTCACCTAGATCACACAGGTGGGTTGGAATGTGTCCAGAGAGGGAGACTCCATGACCTCCCCGGGCAGACTGTTCCAGTGCTCTGCCATCCTCAATGGAAAGAAGTTCTTCCTTATATTAAGGCGAAACTTCTTGTGGTTTAGTTCATGGCCTTTGCTCCTCATCCTGTCGCTGGGCAACACTGAAAATAGTCTGGCACCATTCTCTTTGCACCCATCTCTAAGGTATTTATAAGCATTAATGAGATCCAGTCTCAGTCCTCTCCCAAGAGACGCAGGGTCTTCATGACCCTTCCCTGGACCCGCTCCAGTAGCTCCTTGTCTTTCTTGCACTGAGGAGCCGAGCACTGGACACAGTGAAGTCCTGGCACTGGCCTGGCCAATGCCTCTGTAGAGGCTCATCTGTGTCCGCCGCCAGGCCCGAGACCTTTCCGAGGCACAGCCCCTCCAACCCGCACACACGCTACCAGCGACGGGACCCCCCGAGCACTTACAAGGTCAGGCCTGTAGTACCTGTGCACGACCTCGGCCCCCGCGAGCATGGCCAGCATGCTGGCCGCCAGCGCCCGCAGGTAGGTGGGCCACGACACGCCGGCGGGCATGGCTGGGGGCGGGCCCCGTGCGCGGCCCGCGCCGGACGTGCGTCATCCCCGCCGCCGCCGGCAGGGGGAGGGGGAAGGGAACAGGGAAGAAGGAAGAGGGAAGCGGAGCGGAGGCCCGGCCGCAGCGGGAGCATCGCGCCCGGCGGGTGAGTCGCGACACGGCGCCCGCGCCGCGGCCCGGCCGCCCCTCACGCCCCATCCCGGGGCGGCCCCGCCCCGCGCCCCCATTGGCCGGCGCGGTCACGTGAGCGGGGCGGTGGGGGCGCGGGGCCGGCGGAGCGGAGCGGAGCGGAGCGGCGGCATGGACGGCCCGGAGCTGGGCAGGTACCGCGGGCGCCGCTCGCAGCCGCGCTGGGATCGCGCTGGGATCGCCCGTTGTCCTTCTCCTCCTTCCCCCCATCCCACGGGAAGCCGGGGCCGCGCTGTGGCGGCCGCCTCCGTCCCCTTCCCCCGGGCACAAAGAGGGAGGGAAGGCGCTCCCGGGGCTCCCGGGCCCGCGGCTGCCCTGGGCAGCGTGGGGCGCGATGGCGTCTCTGTCACTGCAGAGGGGATTTGAAAATTACGTAATACCTGGTTTTGTTCCAGTGAACGTGTATTATTCTTTACCTTTTTCTTTTTTTTTTTTCCTTTTGTTTTTGGCATGAACGGATGGGGGGGGGGGTAGGGAGAGGAAAAAATAATGAACTGAAGGGAGGGGAGAGGAACAAATCGCTACCTCGTGATACTGAAAGTACTTATTTTAATGTTCTATAATATATATACATCAATAACAAAAATAAAAAGAAGTATTTCTGAACCCACGCAAGAAATCTGGCCTAAAATAGAGGTAGAGGTAAAACTTCACTGTCATCTCATTAGCAAGTGGTTAGAGAACTTGTTTGTGGTTTGGTGCAATTTTTTTCTCTGTTCAAGAGGAATTTTATTCCTTTTGCTAGAAGGAGACTTTATGTACACATAAAATAAGAAGGTCTGTATTACAAAAGGATATCTGGTCTTAGGTTAGATGCTTTCACATTTTTCTTACTCATGCTGTTCTGGTCTGTATGATTAAGCTTTTATTACACTATGAACTAGATTCTGCATGTCTCAGTATCTCATGTGTTTCTCAATACAAATCTGAAAATCAGTTTTGTTTGGTTCATTAACTGCACAAGTATTTTATATAAGTGGAACTGTTCCAGCAGAGGGTTTAAGGTATTCCCTGTACTCAGAAAATCTCCTATAGCTTTCCTAGGCAACTTCCTTGGGAATCTGACAGACCTGTGTTCATATTTATTCTCCTTGTTTCAGGATAGATATTTGGGTTAAAATTAGTGTCTTGATCACAAGACTGTGGGTTCTTCTTGCATAAGACTGATTTACAGTGGGTTTCTTAAAAACCCAGTTGTAGTAGAGAATGCTCCCTTCTTTTGAGAAATTTAAAATCAGAATCATTTAGGTTGGATAAGACCTCTAAGGTCATCGAATCCAGCTATTAACCCAGCACTGCCCAGCCTACCACTAAACCCTGTCTATAAATCTACAAATATATAACATCATTTAAATATCTCCAGTGTAGTGACTCGGGCAGTTCCCTGGGCAACTTATTCCAATAGTTAAAAGCCCTTTCCATGAAAAACGTTGTCCTAATATCCAATATAAACCTCCCCTGGCACAACATGAGGTCATTTCCCCTTGAGTTGTTTCTTGTTGCTTGAG
Source organism: Taeniopygia guttata (assembly GCF_048771995.1). Lineage (NCBI taxonomy): Eukaryota > Metazoa > Chordata > Aves > Passeriformes > Estrildidae > Taeniopygia > Taeniopygia guttata. Next base: position 53,338,083 of record NC_133025.1, on the reverse strand, counting down.
TGACAAGATCAGCTTCAACCTCTTTTCAGGTGGTTGTAGAGTGATAAAGTCACCCCTGAGCTTCCTTTTCTCCAGGGTAAACACCCCTAGCTCCCTCAGCTGCTCCAGAGCTTTCCCCAGATCTGTTGCCCTTCTCTGGACATGCTCCAGCACCTTCCTGTAGTAAAAGGCCCAAAACTGAACACAGGGCTCAAGATGTGGCCTCGGCAGTGCGAAGTCCAGGGGACAATCCCTGCCCTGGACCTGCTGGCCACACTATTGCTAATACAGGATGCCACTGGCCTTCTTGGACAAATATCTCTATAGCTGAAAATTATTTTGTGTTTTTAATTATAGCTCTGAGATAATAAAATTATTTCCTAAAAATCTGCTGTTCACCAAGTCCTTGCTGTGTATCTGTGAGGCAATAGAAGCTATGGGCAAAAAGGTGGATGCGTAGGTAGAAGGGAGTGACAGAATGAAGCAGAAATGGGTGTGAGGGCTGTATATGACTAATTAATGTGTGGAGAGAGAGAGAGCTGTCTATGGAAAAATGTCTTTATGCATAGGATCTCTGTGTGTGGGGACACTTCCATGTAGAATAAGTGCAATACTTGTATTGGGATCCAGTGTGTGGTAGCAGGACTACATCTGCTGCACCATTTGTTAAAGCTATTTAATAGTCTGCACAGTAGCAAATGCTGTGTGTATTCTTAATGCTTTATAGCCCTGAATAATTGATCCATTCTGTATCTTACCAGATCAAGCCACTGACACCACATTAAAAAGATCTAAAATTTAGGAAACTTCTGGAAGTCCAGAGACAGAGAGCTTTAGCTCAACATGCGTTGTAAATTGTTGGTCTGATAGTCAGTTTGCTTTGGAAAAGTGTGCTACACTGATTTTACAAAAAAAAAAAAAATATATATATATATATATATATATATATATATATATAAAAGCTCTACTCTTCCCTTACAAATGCTGTGTTAATTTCACATCATGGCAATCACAAGAGAACTTGTTGGGGTTAAATGATACCAGCTAAGCAGCCAGACTGCTTCAAAGGTGTGGATAATTTAGTGTCTTGTTAACAGAGTCATCAGAGAATGTAAGTGCAGTACATGCCAGCCTTGATAAAGTTTGATGTTGACATTCTGTTTGGTACATCGGTAAGTTTCTAAACTGTTGATAAATTACTTCTCTCTTTTTCTGTCTCTAAGATACTACGCATATCTTCAGCAAGCTCAAGCGTTTTACTCATTTCCATTCCATCAGATGATGACTGCGGTGCCCAACATGGAAATGATGACTGAGCAGCCGACTCTAGAGGGCATTCCAGAGCCAAACATTGCTCAGGAGCCTCCAAAAGGTAGCTTGACTGGGCTGTGCTAGTGAGCTGAAGTGAGAGTAATTAACTGGGGAAAAAATATTGCTCTTAAACTGCTTCCTTGGACCTATTGGATTTCCTTTTCTTGATGCTCACTGCAGAAGTATTGATTAATTGTATTCTTTAAGAAACATGTTCTAACAAACAATTAAAAAGACAGGAAGTAAACTCATGTGAATGTATACACATTGTTCAGTCTCACATGATTATCTTTTCCATGAAAAGCAGATTTTTTTTTTTCAATAAGTAAATACAGTATTTTAGCTGAAGTCATGGGTTTTAATATTGTGTTAGAGAAAGGTTTTTTAAGATTCTGGCTTCAAAATACCTAATTGTTTTAACTTTCTGCAAGACAAGTACAATATAATTTATTTGGAATATTTTTATTTGAATGGTTGCTTAGTTTTTATAGTATTCACATTTAGGGAACTGTTTAGTGTTTAGTGTGGCTTATTTAAACAAATACTAACTGTTGGAAAGTGACACTGTTCTACAGCTCAACGTTATTAATGAACATAGAGAGAGAGAGAGAGCAATCTCTGGGTGGTCATGTCATGGCCAGTGCCTGTGCTGCTTGAATCTCTAAACTTTTAAGAGCCAGAAGATGAGGAAGCTTCAGGTGTGTTGCTTAAATTAATGAATTTTAAAGGTAAATTTACCTCTTTGATTTCTCTCTGTGTCCACACATTTAGCTGAATCTATTTGAATATCCACACTGCAACATTGGAAATGTACGAAAAGAATATTTGTTGTGTGTTTCAGAAGTTAAAAAAGGGGGAAGGAAAAGAAAAGCCAAAGCAACTGAGCCAAAGCAACCCAAAAAGCCTGCTGCTAAAAAAGAAAAACCAGCCAAGTCAAAAGGCAAACAAGAAAAGATCACAGATACTTTTAAAGTCAAAAGAAAAGTGGACCGTTTTAATGGTGTATCTGAAGCAGAACTTCTGACCAAGACTTTGCCTGATATTTTGACCTTTGATCTGGACATTGTGATAGTGAGTAATTCAAGTTACAAGATTAGGTAGAAAAGTCTTGTATTACTTGTTATGATTCTTTCTGCTTACTCACCTATATTGCTTATATGGCAAGATCTTGCAAGATAAAGTACATCAACTCTTTCCTGTGTGTAGAGCTGCTTTGCATTTTCTGTTAAAGCCATAGTAATTTAGTCCTAATTTCTGAGAAATCTAAGGCTCATGTTTAGTACAGATTCATGAGAGCCCATGACTCAGTGCTTTATTTCCTGGAAGCTCTGCACCCTCTGAGCTGCTCTTTTGATTTCACACATCTACATGAGGCACTGCTGCAAAATTGATGGAAGGTGCCGTTAATACATTTTTGTTTATTAACAGTAACTTAGAGAGAATTGAATAAGTGTTCTTACTATAACTTGATTAAATTCTTGACTAGCAAGCCATGTTGTCATTGTTAAAATGGACTGGTATCTTTGTAGATTGGCATAAACCCTGGCCTGATGGCAGCTTACAAAGGACATCATTACCCGGGACCTGGAAACCATTTTTGTACGTTTTTGTTTTCCTTTCTTCTTTAGCATTTACAGGTTTTTTTCAGAGGGGGATTTTTATATGCTAAATATGAGTTCAAGATAGTGGGTTCTGTCAAAGAGGCCCAGAACAAGGAGAAGCAATGGCAAGATTGTCAAAAAAAGCTGACACATTGTATTTGCCAGAGTCTTTCCTCCCAAATCCATATTGATCACTACTTAAATTAATCACAAAATCTAAAGCTCTGTACTGAACTTTTAGAATAAAAGACTGGTTTGCAGGATTGTGATAAGGAATTCCTGTTCACTAGGGCCTTTGTGCCCTCTTGGAGGAGGTAAAGTAATATTGGCTATTTTAAAACTTTCTGGATAGGGCAGGAGTCTTCCCAAACTGACTGATACTTTGTTAAAACAGATTCTTCCTTTAGTATTCCAGTACTCCAATAGTTGAGTGGAATTTTTTGGTTCTGTTTTCTTTTCCTTGGAAAAAGGCAAATGCATATCTGTCTTCCAACTTCACAGGGAAATGTCTGTTCATGTCTGGTCTAAGTAATGAACAGCTGAACCACATGGATGACCACACCTTGCCACATAAATATGGGATTGGATTTACAAACATGGTTGAAAGGACAACACCTGGAAGCAAAGACCTCTCCAGGTAAGACAATAAAGGGAAATATCAGGCTTGTTAATGAATTAATAGTTGTGATTATAATTTTAAGTACTTTATCTTCTAGCAAAGAGTTTCGGGAAGGAGGGCGAATTCTGATGCAGAAGCTACAAAAGTATAAACCTCGTATAGCAGCTTTTAATGGAAAATGTGAGAACTTTTACTTTTAAATGAATTTTTTTCTGCCAGTAGCTTTTTTTTTTCCACTTACCCTATATTTTCATTTTAGGTATTTATGAAATTTTTAGTAAAGAAGTTTTTGGAATTAAAGTTAAGAACTTGGAATTTGGGCTGCAGCCACACAAAGTGCCAGATACAGAAACTGTAAGTATTGAGAAGGAGAAACAAAACTAGGGCACTCCATTTTGATTATTTAAAAACTAATGAAATCTCAGGCCTTGCACACACTTAGGATAACACCAGTTTGACCGGAATACAAGAGGTGTGAAAGGTTTCTACTTAGATAGAGAAAGGGGATTAGTGCAGTTTTTGGGCACATCTTTAATGCAGCTTCTTCAGACTTGCAGACCTCTTTTGAGAAATGGTATGTTATGGTTAGCAGGTGGTGCATTCTCTAAAACAGAAGTAACACATGCCTGCTTTTATGATAATTTTCATCTGACCCCCTGTGTCCAATTCCCTGGGTATTTGTATTACTGGATTTTGATACTGACCATGACCATGCAATGCCACAGTGGGGGAGAAAGAACAGCAAGTCCATCCTTGTGCCAGTGCACACGACCCTTCAGTATTGCTGGATCTGGGCTTGCCCCAGTGCTTCCGTCAGTCTGAGTCTCCTTAAGCTGATCTAATTTGAAGTTAAATTGGATGCTTAAGATAAAACAAGCAATTTGATGAAGAGTGCATTAGTCATAGAACTTTAGTGCTGGAAAATATCTCAAGAGACCAGCTATGTATCATTAGAAATTGATTTGTTTAGTGTGTTCTTATAAACAAGTTAAAGCAAAGGCAATTACACTACTTGCCAAGGTAGCTTATTCTAAAGCTTCATTATCTAGTCAGTTCAAAAATTTGGATGGTTTTTCTTCTTATTTCTATCCTCAATTACTAGTGTTGCAAGTTTCAGTTGCCTCTCTCTAAAGGTGGAAGTGTTGCCATTAGAGCCTGAAGAATCATTGGATAAAGTATTTGCTCCTTAGGTAGCTCTTAAGGACTTCTATAGTAAATGTGTTTATAAGAAAAATAATTCCCTTTACTGTTACTTGTTCATAAAGACTGCGTGGTAATAGAAGTATTGAATACAGTTTGTTTTTCCTGAACAAACTTGATGTGTTTAGTTAGGGCTGTTAACAGAGATAGAAACATTGAAGCTGGCTGCAGCCACACTAACAACAGTTTCACAGCCTGGCATGCGTCATGCAGATGCACTTGGCCAATAAGCTAGGCTAATTAACCTGTGCTGCCTCCCTCACTGGTTTGGGCTATTTGCATGCTGTCACGTACTCCTCTATGCCCTGGCTCAGAGCTCTGCTTGTTCAGGGAGCTCTGGAGTGTGCTCTGCTCTCTTGTAACACACATGGGTACTGCTTCTCCTGCAGCACATAAATAACTGGTGAAAATTGTGCTCACTTAGCAGCTGGCAATCAGCCCCTCTCTTCAGGGCAAGATAGATGGCTGGCCAAGAAAAATGAAAACTCATTTTAACCCATTCCACAACCACCTGTGGCATTAGTTGAAGTTTGTACAAACAGTTAAAACAGTGAGCTTAACTGTTAAGTTGTTCTGAATGCCCTGAGTATTAACTCATAGCTTGGGGATCAGTAATGCAATTTCTCTTGTTCTTTTTCTCAAGCTCTGCTATGTTATGCCATCGTCCAGTGCAAGATGTGCTCAGTTTCCTCGGGCACAAGATAAAGTTCATTATTACATTAAGCTGAAAGACTTAAGGGATCAACTGAAAGGCATTGCACCCAACACGGAAATCCAGGAGGTGCAGTACACCTTTGACTTGCAACTTGCACAAGGTATTGTTGTTATTTTGTTAACACTTCGTTAAAATGTAATGTAATGTACAATACTAGCAGTTGCCCAAGCAGAAGGAAATAAAGAATTTTTAATGGGCGAGGAGGAGATGTGATTCTCTAAACTGTATGGTATAGAATTACAGATTCCATTCTCTTTAGTACAGCCTAAATTTTTTAAGGGGAGCAGGGATTATTTTCTAGAATTTGTGGCCATTTTTCAAATGTTTTCTGATAAAAATGCTCTTTGATAATTTTTATTCTAAATAGTAATGCTTGAGCTGTTCTGTTTCTGCAGAGGATGCTAAAAAGATGGCTGTCAAAGAAGAAAAGTATGACCCAGGCTATGAAGCAGCATATGGAGGAGCTTACTGTGACCGTGCGCCATATGACACTGACCAGTGCAGCTTGTCTTCAAATGGAACTGGTAAAGTGCTTGGGGCATTCAGTCTGCAGCCAGGGTTGGGGAACAAAGAGCCTGGGGTGTCAAGTGCCTTTAAAAACGGTGTGATTTCTGTTTGTTCGGCAGGAAGCAATCCTCAGTTCTGCGAAGGGTCGTCCTTCAGCGAGGTTCCTAACGGACAGTGGATGACACAGTCCTTTGCAGACCAGATTCCAGAGTTCAATGCTGCCATGACACGGGAAGAGGAGGGGAGCAGCGTGTAGGAGCTGCTCCTTCTCGGTTATGCACACATGCTGCAGTTTTAATGCAGTGATCAAGATTGGTACCTCAGTTCTCCAACTGAAGCATCTGAATAGTATTTTATCTCCCCTAGTTATTTTATTATAGTCCTAAGTAAGTGTGTGGTAGGCTGAAATCAATGAACTTGGTAATTTTAAAGAACCGTCCAAACTTTTAAAAAAAAAGTTAGCCCTTTTTTGTATATGAGTTTTATATTTAATGTATATCATTTCTTGCAGTTTTTGACAAATTGCTTTCTCATTTGTGAAGATTTCTTTGGGGTGTTAATTTTATTCCATAAATGGCAATGTGATTGGAACAGCAGCAGTATACTTTTTATTGATGCCTCAATATTTGGATATCTCTTAATACTTTTATATCCAGAGCAGAAAATGGAAAATGTACCCTTACCTTGTGTGAAGCGATGTTTTTAATCATGCACAGTTAGAAAAATGGTGCTTTTTAAACCCGCCTTTCACTGTCTTAAAAAGTGTAGAAAGTTGTGTTCTGCAGCTGTGAGTGCTGTCTTCTGGGTGGGATGAAAGAGCTGTCCGTTCAGTGAGCGTAACATAATTGAGGATAAAGAGAGTGAAGACATCATCTCACGTCACAACACTGGGGAGGAAAACTTGTGTCACACAGGACAGGGCCTAAATATTCTAGCTGAGCTCTCTTAGGATAAGGTTTCTCTCCCCCTTCATCTCTTTACCCCTTAAATTCCAACATAAGGAACTGGAATTGCTTTTAAAAAAAGCAAAAACAAACAGCAGTGGTAGTTCTTGAATTCTGTGGTATTTAAACTCCATCATTTCAATGAAGTTAGTCCCTTCACCTGACCTTTAGCAGGAGATAACCCCTTTGAATGAGACAGAGAACTGAAAGACTGCATTCTCTTTAAAAGTCACGTAAAGCAATGTTATTTATATAATGTCCAATTAGCACAGGGTGAAATAAATTTGCAGTTTAGTAGTTTTTAACATTAAGCTCTTTTTAATGTGTAGTACCTTAGAGGGTGTTCCCTTTGTTCCACTTAAAAGTTAAAAACACTGAGTTGAATACAGGGACAGGTGTTTTATGAATAAGAAGTTGTCTGTAGAAACTATAACTCTCTTCTGAGGAACTTGCCTAAATGATACACATTTTTGGCCAATATTAGTGACTGAGGAAAAAAAAAAATTTCATGCTGGTGCCTAATCTTCTTTCCGTCTTTCATCATGTGAGGAAAAGATGAAGTAAAAGCAATAAGCTGATCAAAACACTAAAGTTTTGATGATCTTATGACATTTGGTGCTTCACATACTTGAAAACAGACACAAACAGTATCTCCACACTCCATGCTGCTCAGAGATTCCTGTACCAGTGTGATTTATCCTCTCTTCACAGCTAGTGACAGTTGTCAGTTGTGTGTAACTGGTCAGTGTAGGTTCTAATCCTGCTGTAACACCTCTTACGGAGATCACACACTGTCAACTTGTTGTGAGGCAGGCGTGATGTTTACAGTTTCTTCCCAAATTATGTGGCTTAATTCTGAGAATCTTCAACTGAGTGAGTGTGCATTATGATTCTGATTGTGTTTATTAGCTGCAGCATAAAGCTGTTCCACATATTGTCAGAAAGGTATAGGACTTGTCTGTTATTTAAAGTGTACTGTATCATGTATTGCTGTTTACATGTATGTTTTTTCTGCAGGTGCTCAAAGTATCTTGCATCAGGGATTTGTTACAATTCAGTTTTATTTTCAACAAAATTAGAAGCATGAAATTAGCACTGCTGAGTATGTAGCACAGTAGGATGTTACTCCTGAAAGGCTATCCTGTTTGATTGGAAGGGAAAGGTCTCTTCTTTAATGGAATACTCACTTGGTTATCTGAATATAAAATAGAGTGGACTGCACAATGACCATTCCACTAAAAACTGCAATTCTGTGTCCTCCCTCAAAACTGGTGCTCTTTTTGTTACAGTGATACAGAAGTTCTTAATCTGTCTTAAATCTATCAATATTTAACAATAAAATCAGGAATTGTACTGCAGTGTGTTGGAATGTATTTTGCATCTTGCTAAGTGCACTACAGGATGTGTTATACACAGAGATGCCACAAAATAGTCACCACACAACAGAACTCAGTAACATGTACCCAAGTTTTCAATTCAGGATGTTTAATGTGGGTTAGATAACTAAACACTTCTTGTACATAGCACTGCATCTATCTCCTGTGTAGATTTTTTCCAACCAGAAGACATTGGAATCTTACGTAGAGACACCTTAAATTAAAGCACTCTGTCTGGCACTGAATTTCACCTCTGTAAGTGTGTAATGAAAATATTTCACTGTCAAGTAAACTGGTTTCCTCACCTTACATGAAAGTCAGCATAATCTGAACTGTGTACTGGTCACTCCAGCCTCCCTCACCTGCCATACACACACAAAACTGATGGTCAGTTATTCACATTTTTAACAAATACTTTGTTTTCTAAAATCAGTTAATCATACAGCATGTTGCATCTCAAACTATAAATGCATCCCATACACTACATTATGCAGTATTTCAGTATCAGCTGTCAGGACGAGTTAATTTGAACTTCCCTGAAGGGTCAGGAATAAACCAGTTTTCCCAGAGATCAGTGTGGACACTGGGGTAGTCCCAGGGTTTGTATCTCCCATTCCAGTGAAGTAATTTAGCTTCTTGAAGAAATTGCTCTGAGTAACGGGCATCAGGACTCCAACCTGCGTGGGTAGATTAAAAAATTAAGCTGAAAAATGCAATTTTTGATAATGGAATACACTGTAGAGTGAGTTAAATTCAGGTGACTTTTTTCAGAAATCTGATTTGTATCCTTTCATGCTAATCTACAACTAGTTGTATGATACAGCAGATTTTTTCAGCTTGATGCCTCTTATTCTACATCATAAAAAAAATCTCAGCAAATTTCCTCTCAACACTAACATCTTGGCATAGCTGGGATTAAAAACAATCTCTTTATGTTTTTCCTAGGATAATTCATCACTCCCCAGGTGAAAGGTAACTATATCCTCCAAAATGTTGACAACAAACACTGCCAGACCTTCCCTTTTCTTCCACTGCACCTAGAAAGAGACTGAATTTTTTCAGTCTCACTATATTCAGATATTTCATATATTCTTTCCATGTAAGTGGTACATGAGGTAAAGTCATCTAAGGTCTTGCAGTGGAATCTCACAAGCTCACCTTAATTCCAACTTGCAAACAGTGAGAAATTAAACTTACCAAGATGCCTTATGTGCCACATAGGATTAATAGAGGAATATTTTCCATGAAATACAATCAGCATTGGGGAGGTTGCCACACCTCCCCCAAGGGTGCTGCTATAGAGGTTTTCCCTGCAAAAGGAAAAATAAAAGAATATGTTCAAAATCCAAGGGATCTTTATTTTTAATCTTCTGCCTTTTGTAATATGTATCTGGCAAGAAAGAAATACTCCTCCTTCTTTGAGCTAGCCTCAGGAAGGGAAGATCATTCAGTGGCTTCATCCTAGGCTGGTCACCCAAAATGAGAACCACATGTTCTCAATGTCCCTCAGGATTAAATGTGGTTTATGATTGAGCACAAGACTAAAATTCCAAGGGGCCATTTCCTGGTTCAGAATTGGTCAGATTTAAACAGATGGAAATGTTAGAATATGAGTTATATTACCTGACAAGATCGCAAAAGACTGCTTGGAGTTAAAAAAAAAAAAAAAACCAACAAAAAAAAAAAACCTGTAAGAACTTTTAAACAGAAAGTAAAACTGTAAAACAAGTATTAAAAGTAAAGTGCAAATCTAGATTTCTACACATACTCTACATTTCTTTGCATCCACTTTTCCAACTGCTTTGTAATCCGCTGATGTTTCCATTCAGTCATGTTAGCAACAATTACTCCAGGATTAAAGGAGCAGGTGCTGGGGCTGATGCCAAGATCTCTAATGGCTTGCTTTCTGTAGTCCAGGAATCCCATGTATGTGTTCTAAGAAATAAAAAATATTACATTCATCCCCTATGAATCTCTGCAAAGATACACGCAAATGCACCTCACTCTCACTGAGAAGGAGACTAAATATGCTCTCCCAAAGATGAGTTTCTACATGGTGGTTACCTGTCATGAGTTCTGTATGACAAGGCTGCAAGGCAGCCAGAATTAAATTACTTTTTCCACAATATTGTACCATGGAAGTTTGATAAGGCTTTTCCCTCTCTATGTTTGTCTTTTGGTAGCACCACAATTGTACCACTACAAAAAGTCCTTAATTCCCTGTACAACTATTACAAAGCCATATATATACATAAAACTTTCACTTTGGGGAAAACACATATAATCACCTTACACTTTCGAGCAAACACATTCATTATTAGAATTCCAGAATGGCATCTTACCTGCATCCCTACACTTCTAACCATTTCATGTGTAGAAGGCAGATCACAATCATCTGAAAAAGCTGCTGCATGTCCAGGAGCTAACTTAGTGTCGTAGAGTTCCTGGATGTCACCTGATTACAGAAAGGTCACAAGCATCAGACAACACCTACTGCACTGCTACAGAGCTGACAGGATAATGTCAGCTCTCATGTCTTACTTATAAACACACCAGTTTTGAAGGATAGCCCCTATTGAATTTTGTAATATGGGATGATTTTCAAATTTGCACCTGGATGCCTAAGGTCTATATTTAGATATGATCACTGGTGTTCAATACATTCATATTCATTGGTTGTCCAAAATCAACCACAGCAGAAGCCGATAGGACTGTTAAAAAGCCTGGTTACAAACTCGTGCAGTCATAGAACTTGTCTATGGAGAGGGAAGGCACAGGCAATTTTTCTGAGCCTCTTCAAGTCCCACAAAAGTCCCACTTCAATGTCTTGCACAGAGGAGGTTTTTCCTGTTGTTATGGCATATTTATCTCCTAGGAAGATACTTGAATTCTCAGCAATGGCTGATTAAAATTTGCCTGTCACTTGACCATCCCTGCTGGCTTCACAGCCACCCAGCTCCTTCTTGGTGGAGGGAAACATTGTAATGCCTGTCACCTCACTCATCACCTGACTGTCAGGTACCCAAGATGTGCCAGAACAGTTTCAGGACAGTGGGACAGTGGGAAGCAGAGCACTTCCACAGCAATCAAGTGAGCCTGCATCCCAACCCCTTACAGCTTCCAGTTTTTCTTTTGCTTTAGTCTCTTTTACTTTGTGTACTGCCGGTCTTCTGTCCGGTCAAACAGCTGAACCAGCTGCTTCTGCAGCTGCACAGCTGCAGCTTACACACATAAGAGGAGCTGCCTGGGGACAGGAGAGGCCACTTGATCAGCAGCAGCCCACCATGAGGGGCGATGTGAAACTGCACCTTTATCCTGCTGCAACACAATCACCATCAGCCGACACCCCCAGGGGAAGAGGGAGCCCGGTGCTGGTGAACACAGGTGCAGGGAGGGGTGACGGGGGCGGGCTCAGCTTGAGCTGCTCGTGAAATTGGAGTCTAAATGAAGACCTAGAACTTTCCAAAGAGTTAAACATTGCTGCTGCACATTGATGACAGACAGAACAACAAAAACAAAAAGCAGAGATTGCCATTGGAAACATCCATGTTGGAGAACTGTGATAGGAAGTCTATGACAAATTAAAGTGAGACAGAACAGATTAGTTGTCTTTTACAAAGCAGCAAATAGTGACCCCTTTAAGTGCAGCTGGTCTGAAATCTGACTCTGTAGAGACAAAACTAAAAAAAATGTGCAGAAAAGCAGTGGAGAATTGTGCTTTTGTCATGTGCAAATTTACTGGTCTTAATGTTCTTATAACAAAGACTAATTTAGGCCAAAAAAATTATTGTAGTTATACTCAGTCCTTCCAAAGGAAATCTTTCTTAGTTGCCCACTAGGGTTAAAGCACAACACTCTGGCTAAAAAGTGCTTTAAAGTAACAAGAAAATATGATAAAACAAATATGAAGACAACAGCTCTACAGAGAAAAAAACCCCAACAACTTGGAAACAGAACAGAAAAAATTCACAAGAAATTAATCTTTAAAAAATAATTGGTCTTCAAAAGAGATCACTTGGATGATAAGAAAAAATTTTTTTCAGGATTTGAATGTCTTCTAAGAGCTCCCACTTGACTAGGAACTCCAAAATCTTCATGATTCTGCAAATTGCTTTGCATTCTGAGTTGAAGATGCTCAAAACCATATTTTGAATGTGTGGAGGTTCCATCCTATTATTTGAGTAAATTCCTTTTGCTCTCAAGAACAGCAGTTCTGGATAAGGAATTGGTAGCATTTGTGGGAATTCAAATACTAGCAGGAAATGTGTATCACACACTTAATAAACATTGCAGTATATGAGTGAAATCCATGGTATCTTTCAGCAATTGACCAGAATCAATTTAAATTAAACCCACATAAAATTATGATCACAATTATTCAAAATATATGCAGTTAAGTTCTTCCTCAAACTTTCATTTAAACAAACAGATTATTTGTAGTTTCCCTAAGTTCAACACTCTTAGCAGCTGCCTCAGTTTCTATCTCTTATTTCCAAATGGCTGTAAAAGCTGCAATAATTTGGATTGTAATTCTGTTAGAAACTGCTTTTTAGTCAACAGCTTACCTTGAACAATGACATCATCATCCAAATATATTACTTTCTCATGTTTCTGGATAAGCAAAGGAAGATAAAATCGAACAAAGTTCAGCTATTAAAGAGAAAGAAAAGGCAAAGACTGTTTAATGCAGCAGTCTCAGGCTTCTGTCTCTATTTTGTCACTCAGAATTTCTCTCTTTATTGAGCACTAATCAGTGATCATTTGCTTCCTCCCCCACAGCTTTACTACTATCTCAAATCCAGTATTATTACTAATATTGCTGTTATTATTTATCCATTATGACCCTAACCATGCAGCCCAAATCTGCTGCTTCCTCACTGAATCCTTTAGGGTGCAAGGGGCCTTTTGAGATCCTCTTGTTCAATCCCCCAGGTGCAGCAGAGCCCACTTGAGCAGGCTGAGAGGGACCATGCCCAGTTGTGTTCTGAATACATCCACAGATGGAGACCCAACAGTCTCTTTGGGCAACCTAAGACTTCTAAACTCATGCTTTAAAAAGCCTTTTCTTTAGCTCAGAGGGAATTTCATGTTATTTGTGCCCCTTGTCTCTTGTTGCTCCCCTCAAGCATTTACATACATTGATAAGATCTTCCTGAATCATGTCTTCTCCAGACTGAAACAGCCTCAACAGCCTCTCATGAAAGATGCTTCAGCCTCTCATATAAAAGATGGTTCAGCCTCTTCATAATTTTTGCAGCCCATGTTGGACTTGCCCCAGTAAGCCCTTATCTTTCTTTTACTGGTGGGCTGAGAACTGGACACAGCACTTCAGATGCAGCCTCACCAGGGCAGATCTGAGAGGAAGGAGCACTTTTCTGGACCTGCTGCCAATGTTCTTTCAGCATACATCACACCAAACATTTCAATATGTAATAGTATCACCAACCCACTCTAAATGAATTATTTGACTGATGACATGGGATAACTTCTACAACAGCAACAAAGAACAGAGCAGAGGGAAGAGGGACTGAGAATGTAAAAACAACCATAAGAATTCAGACCATTTTACCCAGTCACTGCCTTCAGAGTGGTCCTAACCAGGTGCTCAGTGAAAAATAAAAATAGTGCAAGCATCCAGAACAGTTGCTCCATGTAATCTCCTAGCTTTCAGCTATTTTCAGCTCAAGGGATCTTCTGATCTAGAGGGATCTAAATATGAACTTTGATCCTAACTGAACCCCTGTACATTTTTTCATCCACAAAACCTTTCAGCAAGGAATTCTAGAGGTGCAGTACTCATTGCACGAAAAGTGTGCAACATCTCTTTTTTTTTGCTGTCACTCTGACTAACTTCATCTCACGGTCATTGGCTCTTGCATTGGAAGAGACATATACACACATACCCTGCATGAAATGGAACAGATCTAAGACATTTTAAAGCCCATAATAAGTATTAAAAACTGCAATAATTTGTTATGTGGCCTTAATTGACTCACAGGCTGCAGTAGCTCAGGACGTGATGCATCTTGTCTGATTTTTCCTTTTAGTACCATAGGATTGAATTCCACTATCTTAAATTTTATTTCTTTCAGTTTAGAATTTTCAATCCATTTTCTGTGATGGAAAGAAAAGAAGTGATAAAAGAAATATCAAGTGTGTGGCAAGTACTTCCAGCATGAAATTCACAGACACTTAGGAGAATAATAAGAGACATTGAAAGCTCAGTTGATCTATTCTATCCCAAGACAGAACCACTTATGTCTACAGCTATTGTACACAGACCTTTGTTAAACTTATTCCTAAAATACAAAAATTCCCTCACAAAACCTCAGTAAAACAAACACACAGCACCACTCACAAAACCAGAGACTCCGTGTGTAGCCCAAACAACTAATCTTTCACCATTACTTCCAATAAACTATATTCTAAGTTTTCTTGCTATAATCAAATATTATTATTTCTTACTCTATCTACAGTGCTTTTAAATCTGAGGTTAGTCTTCTCCCTTTCAAAGCTTTATATTCTTCTAGATTACTTCTACATCACCTCCTAATTATGTTTTCTTTAGACTAAGCTGATTTTCTTTTCACACTTTTGTCAGATTTCTTATCACCACTGTTTATTTTCTCTCCTGACACAAATTGCAGGTACAAAGGCTACAGAAGTGAAGTGGCCAGAGGTGAGAACAGCTAAGAAATGTTTTAGTTTGCATTCACAATTTGGTCCTCTTCAAGACAATGTTTGCAAATTTGAACACTGAACTATAATAAATTGAATATTCATGAAATTACATTCATTGAAATATCAGGATATCATTTCCTTTCATGAAATTAAGAATTCTCATTTCATGAAAGGAAATTAAATAACAAATGAAGGAATGAAGTGAAATGAAGAGACATGAGACAAAATGAAATGAAAAAAAAGATAAAACTATGTAATGAAGTGAAACAAGAGAAAGGGACTAGAATGAAATTAAGTGCATTGAACTGAGATGAAACCTCAAGAAATTATATTCATTGAAATCTTGAGATTTCATTTCCTTTTCATGAATGAGGAATTTTCATTTCAGGAAGAGAAATAAAATGATAAATGAAGGATTAAAGCAAAAAGGATAGAAAGGAAAGGAAAATACAACACAGTGAAACTGAGAAGAAGAAACTTCTGAAATGAAGTGAAAACAATTAAATTTAATGGAATGAAGTGCTGTGAAAGGAACTGAAATGTAATGAGATGAATATTCATTGAAATCCTGAGATTTCATTTCCTGTCATGAAATGAAGGATTCTCATTTCATAATATGAAATGAAATAATGAAATAAGAAATTAAGGAATGAAGTGAAATGGAAAGAAAGAAAAGTCATCACAATATCTTTTGAGCCTCTTTTTATAAATTTAATACATTGTCAACTGAAATTAGCTTTAAACAGCAAGATTTTTCTACGCTGAAGCTGAAGACCCAGCACAGAAGAGAGGTAAGTGCAGTGTCACAAAGTAGGATTGTGACAAGCAGGCAGTGTATCCTCACCTTACTACAGACTCTTCTGCAGCCTATCTACAAAACCTAAGAATGGGTATGGCATGGCCTGGCTATCTCACACCCCTTTGCAGGAGTCAGTGCCTTGTGGATGACATCATGACAACATGTGTTTGTTCCCAACACCACTACATTTCCCTGAGAAGTCATCTGAAATCCAGAAGTGGTTATGCCTGTGCTAGGGGAAACAACAACGTGGCTCTAACTACAGCCCAGAACAAAGCAAGGCTGGCGTGTACCGAATGTGAGGGATGGTTGTCTTCAGCCCGATGATGTAGAACAAAACATTGGCCTCTGTATTGCTGTAGATGCTGCTGATCGCTGCCACAGCCGCACCCATCCTGCCCGCAGCAGCGCAGATCACCACTGGGATTTCCTCCTCCACTTCCTCCGGGCTCTCCAAATCCACTACAAGGAACAAACCCATTTTACATCAGACCTGGGGTCACAAAAATGAGTAAGAACTACCATAAGCAGCGGAATCATTTTATCAGCACTCCATTTTTCCTTACTACGTCCTACACACATCTCCATCTCGCAAGGCACACAGTTTGAGCTGTTGCTAATCCAGAACCACTTGCAGGTTGACTGGACCGTTGGATGCCTCCAAACAGCATAAATAAGAGAGTTCTCAATATCTTCTATTCAGCAGGGGCACAATTCAGCCTGTCCTTCATGAAGCTGCTGATTCATATGAAATCTGAAGAGGCTTGAACACCTTTGAGACTTCTACTTCTCAGTTATATTTAGTACAAATTGCACAATACATTCCAAAATTATCAAAGGAAGGAGGTAAGTCAAAGAGACAGTGCAGTTGCATGAGCTCCACTTCTTTGGTAAGCTGGCTTGAAAAGAAGAGTGCAAAAATTTATATCAGCAGGAAGTTCCTATGATTGAAGGGAAAAAAAATCCTGAACTACACTGAATCAGGTCACACTCCTGCTAAAGATTTCTATCCCTGATTAGCACAGATTAACTTACAGAACTTAAACAGATATAACTATATGGTTAAAACATAACAATTACAGTCATAACAATCCCAACAAAAATATACTGAAAATAAATTATTTATATCAAGGCAGAGTTTGTTCACCTTGGTAGCAGTGAGTAGGCTATTTATATAGACATATAGACATTTAATACTAGTTCTACCTTATTAACCATAGCAGGTTCTGTCACTACAAAAATTCCAGCTAAAACTTCTGCAGTAAATATGAAGATTTGATGGTCTATCTGAAATGAACAATCAAGCCAAGAACATTCCCAAGGAGGCAGGTTGTGATCAAAGTTTATTACCACTTGACAACTCCAATCTGTTCAGCTCAAGTAAGGATATACTCTAGCATCCATCTACATCAGTGACATCTGGATAAAAACTTAATCAGAATTACAACCTTTAGTCATCACTATCAATCTCCTATAATTTTATTCAAGTAATTCAGAAGCAAAATGCTTTTCATCACAGACTATATGCACCAGTGAGAGTAGCTCGTCTACTGTAGGACATTCAGTAAGGTGAAAAGTGCTGTTCAAGTTAAGACATGAGGAATACAAAACAGGAACATAAATGAAACTGCAGTGAGAGTCACTTACCTGTTTCATTTCTCAATGCCAAGGGCACTTGGTGAACTTTGTTATACAGAATAGCACACACAGTTAAGACAAGAAGTAACAGTAAGATCTGGTTAACTGAAACAAGAGGGAGAATGTGTTAACAATCAATATAACAGCTAATTCCCAAGTATCTGATTAAGAAAAAAACTCCAATTTGCAACCAGTACAGGTGATAGAAGAATTTGATAACCTGTATCTGTTGTGCTTTTCTCATGTTATTTGATCAAGCAAAACATCTTCCATTAGAAACACATCAACAATTCTTCCTTATTAAAGTAATCCCCAACTATTTGATTTTCATTGTTGATTTTCTCACTAAATCATAAGATTCCCTAGAGAATTCACATATTTCTGATTTTTACAGGAGCTTGGAAAGTTTGGTGGTTTTTTTCCTGGCTAGTCTGTTTTCTGTTTACACTCACTTAATGAGTTAATTATTTTTATATAGCTCTTCCATTCTGTTATGCTTTCCTGATGAAACTTCAGACACAGGAGAATTTTTTAATCTATTTCAGTGTTCAGATCCTGAAGGATCTGAGCAAGACCCTAAAAATTCTAAAAAACCAAACCTACCATGCTACTGAAACCAGGAATGTTTCAAAATATTTGAAAATACTTACTTCAACAGGGTAATTTAAATCCGTAAAATCAAAGCAAGGCAAAGACCTGACTGTATATTCTGATGCATAATTCCTAGAAGACTGTCTTGTACAAATTTACATCATTCAACACAAACCAAGCATGTGCAGGTGTTGGGACAGTTCACCAAGCACAAGAGGGAAGGAATACATTGCCCTCATCAACATGGTGTTCTTTATTTCAGACTACTTTGTTACTTTTGCACCACCATAAAATGTATTTAAGATGTTCAAAAGAGCAAAGTGAACAGAGTTTTGATCTACTTTAATCAAAATGGCCATCTGGGCACAACTGGACATGAGACTAGATTGAAATTGGTAAACCAAACCTGCACTAATTTAAAACAGCTGAGGAAAACACCCATTGAATTCTTGGACATTTTGGGCTTTTACATTTACATAAGTAAATGTAAAAGTCCATTTTCAGTCATTGACCCTTATAGCTGATAAGAGTCCCTAAATTCTTGGGGCTACACCTCAATATTGAGTATGAAAGCATTAATGTGCAGACATCTGTAAAATTTGGCTTCAGTGCCCTGGGCACAGTTCATATGAAAAGAACAGCTACTTGCAGTATTGGTGGGAAATTTCACAATCTCCAGTCTCATGAAGTAAAGTAGTGAGTAATTTTAAATTAATGTGGTACTTACCTGACACAGTTAACAGGAAAATACTTATTTGCATACTTAAATTTAAGCATAATTTAGCAATACTAGAACTATAAATTCATGCACAACTGTGACAACAGTTGCATAAGAAATTGTATTTGACACTTCTGTCCTCTTTTAAAAAATACATCTTTCAAATGTTTTTAATCTCTCTTACTTTTCTTTAAAAGAGCCATGTGTCCTGTTGGATGAGAACTGTAATCTGTAACTGTAATCTGTAAACTAAAATAAAAAAGAATTAAAAGAAAAAGAAATAAAAGAGAAATATCATTAATGCCTGAAGTGAATTTAGTTAGTTATATAAAGGTCTAGGTTTTGGATTATCAAATTTTACTGCAGAACTGGTAAAAGTAAAACTGCAATTAATCTCTGTAAACACCTTTTTGTTTTTGAACAAATACTAATATTATGGGTTTGAAATATTTTTATTAATAATTTAAGCAACTAATAGGTTGTGAAAAACATCTTCATAAATCCTATCTGATCATTTACATGAGTAGGCAATTTTTAGTACATTTGAAGATACTGTGCAAAGAAGTATTAAAACATCCACAAATGCAATTTATAAATATAATTATCTCAGATTTCACCTCAAACATAATAACCATAGAAAATACTAATGTCTTGCTGGAATATGCATTCCCAAATATATGGGAATCTTATACCAGGTCAGTGTACTCTAGACTTTCAAAAAATTTCAAAGCAATATTTAAAATACTTTCTTACACCCATATTCTTCCAGAGGGTGTAGTGTGGCTTGTATTAATGAACATTTTTTGTGATGCTGAAGAAAAGGAGGTAGCTTTCCCTAAAACTGTGCTTCTAGTCCAGGCCTGAGAGGAGCCAAGTCTGAGAGGACAGAATATAATCCCTAAAGTACAGGATTATGAGAAATACAACATTCATTTGAATTCTAGATCCAAAACGACTGTTTATGAAAGAAAACACAAACCACATAACCAAAACAACAACAACCAACAATAAAAAACAGCACCAGAAGCTGGAGGGGAGAGAAAAATCCAACTGTGTGATCTAACCTTTATACTACGTAGAAAACAATTGTTCCTGCTTCCACATCTATAGATATGGACACGTTACAGCACAGATAAAGATATAAGATGGGATCCGTGCACACATAAAAATGAAGTTTGTTCCAGCTCCTTGACAAATCAGACAGACAGCAAGAATTCTTGAAATCTGAGTCACAAAACTGACCACTTCTCATTGGTTAGTGCTCAAGTTCAGGCAGAATACTAAATTAGTCTCTACATTGACCAACAAGTTAAATAACAACAACAACAAAAAATATATATACAAAATCTAAGATGTGGCATTGTTTACACACCACTTATATTCAAATGTATTTAAGTCCCAGCTAATGAGTAAATTGCAGTGAGAAAGGAGTACTCTGGAAGATCTTCCACATCTGCACTACTTATTTACATTCCAGCAGACCATTCTCTTCATGTGGCATTAATTTACACAGAGGAAATCAAGCTTATCTGTCGGAAAAAAACACAGCTGAGAAAGCCTTTCTCTCATACATTACACAGAAGTATTACTTTCTTTTACGCTTAAAAACTTTACTCATTTAGGTAAGCAGAGAGACAATAGAACCTGCTACACTCTCGAACTAATTTTCTAACCCCACTTTAGCTGATCACAATCTTCCCCTGATTTCCACAGAACTGCCCGTTATCTTTGAATTAGCCTTTGTAACAATAGCCACAAACAGTCCTGATGATCATTGCAAGATGAAAGCTGCACAGCCACAGCTTCATGCTGTCTCCAGAAATTATTAAATCCACATTAACTGAACCATGTTTTAAACTTTAAAACCCAAAGACAGACTCTCACACAAGTCTGAGTTCTACAACTACAGCATTCCTAAGCCTCTGAAACACCAATTGATTACCTACTGATTTTTAAGGAAAGAGGTATATTTATTCCCCTGCAAACATTTACTCTTTTACTGTAGACATTATTTCCTGGAACCTGGCAATTCCTAACTCAGCTGCCAAATCCTGTAACAAAACGAGGGGCTGCAGAAGGGAAAGCTCAAAAACAGTGACATTACTGCTCAGATATTTCCTGCTTAATTAGTCTTTTTACCTCTTCAAAGCAGCACAGTACTCGGGACTCTTCTCTCCTGAAGTGCTGTGGAGCTATTTACTCGGATCCTAGATAGCCCACAGCTGTAAGCACTCTTGCCAAAGCGTCCTTGACCACCATCCTCCTTTGAAGTCACCCACACAAGGGCCTTACAGGGCACAGTAACAGTTTTATGATTCAATTCCTTTTTCGAACTCTTCAAAGTTTACTTTGGAGTTGTGCTGGTTTTCTTTCCTTTCTCTGCTGCTGAGGAATAGTGCAGAGCCTAGACGCTGAGCTGGAGGAATGAGAGCACATAAACCACTTCCAGATGTGCAGAGGGATGATGCAGCCCCAGATCTGGCAAACTTGCCTCAGAGCTTCAGCTAGCAGATTGCAAACAAATCCCATAAGACAAAAAGTCTTAAAGGGGTGGGGGAAAGAGAAGGAAACAAACCCTTCCAGAAGTTACTTCCAAAATCTAGCTGCAAGTTATGTTTTTAGTCATTATTTATGGTAAATGTGAACAGATAACTTAGTGTGCAAGAGCCAGACTGCAACATGCCAAAGTCTAAGAGAAAGCCAAAGTTTTTCCAGAGTCTGTTGGCAGAGCTCTTGAGAGTCAAAAGCTAAGGGAAACTTGCAAAAGTCAACTCTGAACATGCATTTTGACTTGAATCATCTCATTTCCTAATCTTTGAGCATTTAATCCACAGGTTTGGTTTAGATTCAAAAGGATCTTGGATCAAGGTAACCAGCACATGGTGATACCCTGCCTCCTAAGCTCTTCTGGAATGCTTTTGCAGTTTTCTTTCTACAGCACTTCTTTTATTTGAATTCCGTCCCTCTCTTCTAGGAATGAACTGTCTAAATGTTTCTAAACCACTGTTTTGTCACAAGGCTTTCATGAGTACTAAAAGGAATAAAAATAAACATCTTAAATGCCAGCATTAAACTCTAAACTATTTTTCGTATTTTTATCATGAAGCAGTGCCAAATTTATGACTAGTAGTCAATAACAGTCTTAAAAATCTTAATTGTTTTAAATTAAGATTGTTGTTCCATTGCAGGAGCCAAAAATGTGGGATTTCAACTATGTGCCTCAAACATGCCCAAACTGTACTATCTATGTCTGATTTTGTACAGGAATCCATCTTTTGCTTGAACAAAATTTTTTAAAAAGAGTTATACATACAGTTATATGCTTTGTGCAGATGGCCACAACTCTTAATATTTTGCCGTGCTATGATACTTAAGTTGTATTAAGCTCATGTTCATCATACCCACCCATGTTTTCTTCACCTTCCCTTCCATTTCTATGTGAATCTGAACAGATCTAAGCAGCATGCGGTCATATGAGCCTGCAGGACTGGGACTGGCTCCTTCACTTGGCAGAACCCTCGGGATTACTGGCGACGCAGTAACACCTTCACAGAACCAGGTTGGAAAAGCACTCTGAAAGCATCGAGTCCAACCTGTAACCAAGCACCACCTTGTCAACCAGACCATGGCAGTAGGTGACACATCCAGTTTTCCCTTAAACACCTCCACCACATCCCTGGGCAGCCCATTCCAATGTCTAATCACCTTTTCCTATGAAGGAATTCCTCCTAATGTCCAGCCTGAATTACACGTCTCAGCATCATCATTTACCTTGTAGAACTCAACGAGAAGAGACTTTTAGCACCAGATACATTTTTTTCTGGTTTCCCCTCAGCCTCACGCGTTTATATTCTAACAAAACACCCCCCTCACACAGGAAAGAGCAGCTTCTCTCCTGCAGGGCGAAATCTTCGAATTCACTCAGATCACCCCGTTTCCACAGCTGCCAGCTGTGGAACCGAAACCTCGGTTGCTAATCTCAACCTTCAGTGTTTAAACAGCAACTCATTTCTTTCTCGCCGCACGCATCGCAGGCAGCAGCATTGCCTCGCCTACCGACAGCCAGTTAAAAAAAAAAAAAAAAAAAAAAAGGGTGGAAATGTGCTACTCGTTCTGAGGCTCGGCGGCAGAGCGGGTGCCCCCAGCAGAGGAGCCCTCGCCGCCTCCGCGGTGCCGAGCGCCCCTCGGGCGGAGTGCGCCGCAGGCACGGAGTCCCCACAGGGCTCCCGCGGAGCGCGGCCGGGCCCGGGGCGCCGCGGGAGCGGAGGGGGCCGTGCCGAGCCGGGGCTGCGGCGGAGGCGGCCGCGGGGCGGGACACGGGCGGGACACGGACCCGCCGCCCTCACGTCAGCGCTCCCCCTTCCCCGGCGGGCTGCCCCGGCCGCGCGGTGCGTTGTGGGAGCGGCGCTGAGATGGCGGCGGGCGCCGCCGGGCTGAGCTGGAGGCGGGTGTCCTCCTTCACGGGGCCGGTGCCGCGCTCCCGCCACGGGCACCGCGCGGTCGCCATCCGAGAGCTGCTCATCATCTTCGGCGGCGGCAACGAGGGCATCGCCGACGAGCTGCACGTCTACAACACGGGTGCGCGGGGCGGGGCCGCGCCGCGGGGCGGGCGGGGCGGGGGGGACAGCGGCGGGGCTGTCCCGTCTGCGACCGCCGCCGGCACCGGGCTCCGCACCACCCCCGGGGATCCCCCCGGGCCTCCCGCCCTCCCCCGGCACTGCCCGCGGGGGGCTCAGCCGAGGGGCGGCGGGCGGGCTGAGGGGCTGCCCGGAGCTGAAATGGCGGGGCGGGAAATACGCCTGGGCCGGGGGTCTTCCCTGGGGTGGTGCTGCTGCGGGCTCGGTGCTCCTTGCTGGGAGCAGCGCCCGGAGCAGCGCCCGGTGCGTGTCGCGGCTGCTGTGCTGTCCCGGCTGTCGCGCAGGGCGGCGGAGCCTCTCCCCCCTGGCGGGTCGCGGCTGAATGGCGGCAGGCGGGATTAGTCCCTGCGAGTGTCCGGATCCCCGCCTTCCCTCTGGTGGCGGCCGCTCACGAGAGGCGAGGGCGCTGGAATGGGAAGCTTGTTTGGAAAAGCCAACATGTTGGCATCGGGAGCCTTTCCAAACAGGAAGCTGCCCAAGACCGATTTTATTTGTGAAAGATCAGACGACTAAATAGTTACTGTACGGAATGCTGGATGGAGCTGGAAAACTTGCGTGTAATTTCAGGGCTTGGGGCGAGACGGGGGAGTTCAGTGACTGATCTGTGCTTCTCAGACAGTGTTGGCTGATTGAGATTTTTCAGGGCGGATTTTTCTTGGATAGCTTAAAGATTTACTATGCTTAAATCACATTTCTGAGGGGAGAAGGAAAAAGAATCTCTTAACCTTTCTGTTCTGACAAGTAATCCAAAGAAAACTCTTAACATAGTTATGCCATCAGAACAGAGGTTCTGACAGGTTCCTTTTGAGTGAATCTTATCGTGACTTGGTTTTTTTCTTCCCAGACTTTCTGCTTAAGTTGTTTCCCTTTGCAGCAGTGACAAAACGCATCGTGACTTAGTTGTTCCAGTTTCTGGATGAGTGCTTGGCCCAAACTGACCTATTTTATTCTGGGGTTTAAGATGCAGGGTTATGACCTTTGCTGTCCGAGTGTGGGATGTCATCCATGACCCTTGCTATGCATGTGATGATTTTCGAGGAGCTGGCACACAGTGAGAGCATCGTAATCCCCTGCAGCAACTCTCACTGGAAGCTTCTAATTTCCTACTTCTCCTCTTTGTACTCGTACAAAAGTGTAGGAAAACTAAGACATTGTCCCCTGTAATTCTTAAATTCCAGAACAGTTTAGGCATCACTATGCTGCTGGATCAAACAGTCTCAGTTGCTTTTTCTTGACTCTGTGCCTCTCCCCTCCCACTCTGTGGATATTAAAATGGGTCCCAGAACAGTGTAATTAGTTTTTGAATAGGGCTATTAAGTCCAGGCACAGTGCCATGCTGCTGTAGCTCTAATAATTCTGTTTCTAGGGCTAGCTCCCTCTGAGTTAGCGTGGTTATCTCTTTTGTGTGGAACTGCACTTGTGTTCCTTATTAGCCTCTATTCTTGGCAAGTCTATTAAATTGCTGGATAACCCTTCATGACTGACTTAGTTACAGTGACCTCATGGGCTCATTCATATACTGAGTAATATTGGTTTGATAGAAGTGTTTGCTTTTCTTGTTATTAAAGAAAATAAGAATTCATTTAAAACTTAAGTGTGAAGCAAATAGTCATCGTTATCTGCAAAGGTAATTCTTTAGAAAGCAAAGGTGTTTAAAAATACATGTTTCAGTGTTTGAAATATTTTTTCTAATCTATTTTTCTGGTTTTTGTTTTTTTATTTCCTACTATAGTTACGAATCAATGGTTCCTTCCTGCTGTAAGGGGAGATATTCCTCCAGGCTGTGCAGCACATGGATTTGTTTGTGATGGTACCAGAATATTAGTTTTTGGAGGAATGGTTGAATATGGAAGATACAGCAATGATTTATATGAATTGCAGGTAGGAGATATATGAATATGTTTTGATTTTCAGGACTACTTTAGTTATCTGTTTATGAAGAAACACATTTTATTTTACCAACTGCAGAGAAAAGTTAGACGATCTTTGCTCTTCTTCAGAAGATTTTTTTCATCTTAAGCATCTGAAGTTTATTCTAAATAACTTTGAAATAGAGACTTTCACCTAGTCTAAATACAGTATAATATATTTAATATTTTATTAAGGTTAGCTCTTACATATCCCTTTTAATGGATGTCCTAAGAAAAGCTCAGCATTTCCTTAAAAGTAATTCAGAAAATATACAAATGTAAATATTATATGAATTCTATTTGTTATGACAGACTATCAATGAAATTATTTCTAAATAATTTTTTCTTGTCTTCAAGGCAAGTCGATGGCTCTGGAAAAAAGTAAAACCTCAAGCTCCTTCAAATGGATCACCACCCTGTCCTCGGCTTGGCCACAGCTTTTCTTTGTATGGTAACAAGTGCTATTTATTTGGTGGCCTGGCAAATGAAAGTGAAGATTCAAATAATAATGTTCCCAGGTATGCTTATTTGTCTTTGTTTTTAATGACTTATAAACAAGTTACTTGATTTGACAGCTTTGGAAGGGAACATTCTAGGCAGGCTGTCCTGCACACCATGTGCTCAAAGTTGGATTATTTGTGCAGTGAAGACGTTACATGGTGAAGAAGATGAGGTATTCCTTCTGCTAATCCCACAATATGGAACATTGAGTGACAGCTCTGACAGTTTTGTAGGGAAACCTGAGTAGGCTTTTGTATTTCTGCTGGTATTTTGGGTGGTGTTTTTAAGAATGGCTTGTTTGTTGGAATTACTTCAATCAGCAGAGTCTCATGAGTCATCATGGAATTCATGATGGATGGTTTTTCTGTATTGCTGTGAAAAACAGTTATCAATTCATCTGGAAATTTTTTACAATAACAGGTGAAGTTGCCGTTATTGTCAGCAAACTGTGCTATAATGCTGAAGTTTTATATCCACATTCACCTGCAGTTCAGAGCACTTATAGCCACTGAACTATAAACTGGCAATTTCAAGCTCAGTAAACAAAAGGTATCTGGTGTGAATGCCAAGATTTAAAGACCATTATCTAAAAATAACTTGCTTATAGATTCAGCAACAAATGGCTAATTGTGCATTGGCCAGCCTGAAGACACAAGGAAACAAACAGCTTCTTGTCACCTTGGTTGCCTTAAGAGTTGCAGAAATTTCTCTCTAATACCTCTTGTCATCATGTATTTCCCACAGCTGTGCAGTTTGTGTGTCTGTATGTAGCAATGTTTGCAAGAAGTGTTGTTTTCATGTTTCTTTCATGTAATCCAGTGTAGCAAATAAGAGAGCATGTTTTCTCAGAGGCAGCAAGTTATAACTGTTAATTTTTTTTTGTTTGAAATCCATTTTAAATCCAGATTTGGTACTGCCCACAATACATGAAATGTTTTGAGAGCTTAAAACTCTGCACCCTCCCAAGACAGAAGTCTATAATACCTGGAAGGGGTCAGGGTTTAAACTACGTATGTCGTCATGCTTATAAGTGAGTTTTTCATACTTTGACAATAATACTCTAGATATTTAAATGATTTCTATGAACTGGAGCTGCAACATGGGTCTGGCGTGGTCGGCTGGAGTATTCCTGTTACCAAAGGAATCTTGCCATCTCCCCGAGAATCTCACACAGCCATAGTGTACTGCAGAAAAGATGTGGGAAGCCCGAAGATGTATATTTTTGGAGGCATGTGTGGCTGTCGGCTTAATGATCTCTGGGAACTTGACATAGGTGAGTTGGCTTGCCAGCAGAAGTCAGTGCTTACTGGCTGACGGGGGAAGTATTACAATATAGAAAGGTTAATGGCATGCTGTCATGCAGATATTACTGAGACTGACACCATGGTGTTAACCTTTTGTAATATTTGGAATTAAATAGATACAGTATTGTTTGCCTATATTATCCTCACTAATTATAGGTACTCTATGAAACAGGTATCATAGTCTTTAAAGCACTCTGAAGAAACAAAGCTGACTAACCATAAAGAAACCATAATTTATGTTTTTGACAAACACTTAGTTTGTCAGTATTTCCTGTGATTTTTTTTTAAAGAACTTCCAAGTGCTTGTTATTGCACCCTTTTTCTAAAAGTCGCCATTTTAAAAAGGTGAAATTTAGCTTTGCTGAATATTAGAGGTGTGTTCCCTCCTAAAATCCAGATAGTGAAATACGTAGCAACAAGATATATTTTTTGTTGTTTGAGGATTTTATTTTCTTTCTTTTAGAAACCATGACCTGGTCAAGACCAGAAACCAAAGGGACAGTACCACTTCCTCGCAGTCTCCATACGGCCAATGTAATAGGAAACAAGTATGTCTGTTGTTAAAAGCTCAACTCTAGAAAGGTACACCTAGTAGGAGAATGATGATGCTTATCCACTACTGCTCAGTATAACAGCAGCCCTGTAGAATAGTTTTCTGCTGCTATTTCAGTGCCACGGTTAACTCTAGGATAGCAAGCTGCCAGTGTTTTCATCCAGCAGGACAATCTGCCCAAGCCACCAGCACCTTTCTGGTCTTCTTGGAGCACCTTGGTGCATTCTGGGGCAGCCTCATCTGAGCCTGAGCTCTGTCAGGAGTGAGCTTCAGTGCCTCTGTATGTGTGACACAGATGAGGTAGCTATGCAAAGAAACTGATCAAAGGGTAAAACTAATTCCAGGCAAAACTATTCCCCACTTTTTCTGCAGTCTGACCCTCATTACACTGCTTCTTGCCAGTATGGTTTGTTTTGGCAGGTAGCATTGATAAAATGGATTTTTAAACATAGATTTCAGTCCATTTTGTATCAATTTACAAGCTGGCATGAGGACAAAGAGGCAAGGGAGTAAAGAAGTATGAAAGCTTTATATCTTCTGATCCAACAGCTTAGCTTTTTATTATTTACTTAAAATGTTAGTCGTTTGAAGCCTGAGTTACATTTTTAAATTTTGATATCTGAGTTAGATGCCAGTCATCTTATTTTAGCATGAATTACTGAGGGCTCTGCAGTAAAGAATTGTAGTAATTCTGTTGTACATATGGGATTTTTGGAGAGCATTAGCAGTTTGATGGTTTGATAAATGTTACAGTATTAACTGCTGTTTCTAGGAAGTTGAGGAATTTCCGGGACTTTTTTCTGTGGTTGGGCTTTTCGATCAGTCAGTTTACTCAAAAATTTCAGAAAGTAGAAGTCTGCAACAGTACTTCATAAAGACAGTAGATACAAATAAAATTTGCTGTGAACCAAAACTGTAACACACTGGAAATTTTCTTTTTTGTCTTAGTTTGAGAGAGCACATGCAGCACATCTAGGTGTTAATTGGTGTTTCTTTTCTTTTTCCCTCTTCCCTCTTTTCCTGTATTTCAGAATGTATGTTTTTGGTGGATGGGTTCCACAGTCAGCAGGAGGTGAAATTTCTGCTCCTGATGGTGAATGGAAATGCACCGGTTCCTTTTCTTACCTTAATTTGGGTTAGTGTTTCTGCGTGTTTTGAATTAGTATTTTCTTAATAGAGTAGAGTGCACCATTTTGAAGACCTTGAGTAAAGTTTAGGATAAATAGTTGTAATCCTAGCTGACTAAAGAAATTGCCAGTTTTTTTGCATGTTACTTGAAAAGTAATTTTTTAGTGTTTTTTTTTGAAGATTCAGCAGGTTTGCTTCTTCTAATCTTTGTTTATACAACTTTAAGGTTAAGTAATGTAAATGCTCCTTTTTCATTTGTAGAAGAACACAGGAAACAGATTCTGAAATTAGGTTTTTCTAAGCATGGTAGTACTATCCCTGAATTCTCAACTTCTGATCTATTTACCTGAGAGAGAGAACCAGAGGTCAGAAAATTCAGCCTGTATGAATTGATTTTATCTTGCATGCTAATTGGAAAGT
Source organism: Taeniopygia guttata (assembly GCF_048771995.1). Taxonomy (NCBI): domain Eukaryota; kingdom Metazoa; phylum Chordata; class Aves; order Passeriformes; family Estrildidae; genus Taeniopygia; species Taeniopygia guttata. The sequence continues at coordinate 53,308,951 of NC_133025.1, read as the reverse complement.
GACCTTCTCTTCATAATATTTCCATTTTAAGTGCAGTTGTCTATAAAAAGAGAGGTGATTTATTTTTTTTTCTGAGCAGTTAAGTGTGTTAACATCTTTATTTATTGTTGTGGAAAACATCTAGAAACTAAATGCTTTGAGTTTCATTTACTAGATACCACAGAATGGATAGGTCTGATCTCAGATTGCCAGGAAGACAAAAGTAACTTGTTACCAGGGCCAAGAGCAGGACACTGTGCTGTAGCTGTTGGCACTCGTCTGTATATCTGGAGTGGTAGAGATGGCTACAGAAAAGCTTGGAACAATCAAGTTTGCTGCAAAGATCTTTGGTACCTTGATACTGGTGAGTCAGAAATAAATAAGAGACTTCTACGATGTTCTGTGTTTCATTACCATATGGAAAGCTTGTATGATTGATGATTAGAACATTAAAGCTGAAGTGAACTCAAAAAGTATTTACATTTTAAAAATTGTTTTTGAATTATGCTTCACTGCTGGTTGTTTAAAGGCTATTACTTAAAATGAAAAAAATTAGGAGGGCTTGTTTAAAGCCTCTGAAAGAACTTTGTGCTAAATTGTGCTCTGTGTGCCATAGTCAGTTGATACAAGATGCTAAAGGCTGCTTTGCCTAAACTCAGGGTTCCTGTCCTCTCTTTGTAGTGATCTTTTCTGCAACTACTTAGTTTTTGCACCAAATCCCTTCTACTGTTGGGATCATTGCTGCTGGTTCTGCTTCCTCATCTCTTGGACTGCAAAAAGATACTCTTCAATCTAAGAAAGGACCAAATTGTTCCTAGGGATGAAGGGAATTCTGGAGACTAAGCACTCATTAGTAGCTGCATTGATAGCAGGACAGTGAAATGGTATTGGGAGAGAGGGAATTAGAATACAACTTTTTTTTCCCCTGTTTCAGTTTTCCCTCAGAAAATGAAAAGGAGTAGCAGGGGAAGGGTGTGCTTAAGATTGCAGCCTGGTCAAGCATAGAGGCACGTGAGAAGAGCAAGCCATTGGCATTAGTCATGTCCAGGCTTCAGCCTGGGCAGAAGAAGTTAGAGCAAAAGCTCACTTCAGCTACACAGAGCAAGCAAAAAGGAAGAGGAATAATTGTGAGTTAGAGGAATATGTAAAGCTTTAGGTGCCAAAGAGCTACCTGTAGCATTTCAGGAAAGCACAAGGCTCTCCTGTCTCTGTAATCCCTACAGTGATGTAGCTACCACCCAAAGGCCTACTGGAAGCAGAAGAACATTGAAAACAAAGCATCAAAACTGGAGCATTTTTGAACACTTTGAAAAGACACTGTAATTCTCTGGCTTAACTTGCCCCCTTTGGCAGTGGTTTCTTGTTGAATCTGGTATATTGTACCTCAGTGAAAAAGGAGTGACTGATTTTACTTGCAATATGCAGCTATTTAATAAACTGGTAAGGGAGGGCAATTTCTAACGTGCCATCTGTGTTTTATTGGTTGCCTGTAGAGAGACCTCTAGCACCATCACAGGTACAGCTGATCAGAGCTACAACCAACTCTTTTCAATTGAAGTGGGATGAAGTACCTACAGTTGAAGGATATCTTCTTCAATTACATGCTGACTCACCAGTGCCACCGGGGGCTGGAATTCCTGGTGCTGGCGTTCCTGAGACAGCAGTGCTGAGTTCACAAGGTAGCAGTCAGATCACATTACACTAATGTTTGTGCACAGGCAGACTGGAGAGTTGCATAACTAATAAATATGAGTTCGTTTTTTAAAGAACAATTCTGTGAGAGAAAGAAACCCTGTTTCTTTGGTTATTCTCCAAATGCCTGCATCATAATTATGGAAAACTCCATTTCCACTTGTTTCTGTTGGTTTTGGCCAGCTATCTGAATTATGAAGATATTTGCAGAATGCTGGGCACAAATTGAGAACGGAAACAGTGGGGAAGGGATTTTATCTGTCTGCTTGGCCATGCAGTTTCATTCCAGACGTACAACAAAGTTTTCCTTCAGGCAACTTTGGCCTCCCTCTTTCTTACTGAAATAGGTTACAACCATCATAGTATTACATAACTGATGGGAATTTGCTTTTGTTTACTTGCAAGGTGGCTGTTCTCTCCATCAGAGTCCACAATCATTGTCTAGTGTCCCTTATCCAGAAATGAAGGTGGATCATCCCAGCCAAGCAAATAATCTCATTCCTAATAACGTAAGTGTAAGCTGAAAAATGCTGCAGTGTCAAAACAGTGTGGCAAGGTAGTGAACTGCCAGAACATTTCTCCGTTTTAAAATTCCCTGCATACTTTTTAGGTCTTAGAAAAAAAACCTCAAACAAAAAGACAGACACCTGCTGAAGTAGTTGTCTGTTTTCTTATGTACTTTTCATTTTATGATGGAGACACAATATTTCAAGTCCTCTTCCTGTTAATGCAGGAGGGAATTGTAACTGTATTGTCTTCCACAATGCCAACTGGGAGCCTGACACCAATTGGAATACTATTCATGTTCAGAATGTTGGTGTCATTAATGTGGGAAGAAAAAGAATAAGGCATATTCCTTCTTTGTTAGTCTAATTTAGGTTAAAGTAGCCTAAAGTAGGTTAAATCCAGTTATTATATCTGGTGTGCAGTTGTACATGTTCCTCTGTTTCACCAATTTAACAGAACTAGTGAGGACAAACTCGGGCTAAAGGATCCCATTTTTAGCACTTTGGACCATTTCTTAGTTGTCTGAGATCTGTATGGGATCCATAATGTGTTCCTGAAGGAAACACATGTAGAAATACCATAAATTTCACTAAGAGTAGAAATATCTCAAGTACATGTCAGGAAAGCAAAGGTTGGAAGCCTCTGTAAGTATGATTTTCCCCATCACCCAAAGTCCCTCCAGTACACTAAATATACACAGCAATGAAATGCCATGTAGTGATAAAATTTAGTATGACTCTTCTAAGTCAACTCAATGTTTGAGTCTGTTTTAGAATGACTAAAGAAAGGATTGAAAGATTGATTTCCTGGTCTACTTTTAAGTACCAGGAGGAATTGTTGGAGGAGTTTATATTGTTGTTTTTGAGCAAGCATTTTCATGCCATGTTTGCAATTGAAATTTCTGAACTTTGCAGTTTAACATTAACAAATGTGTTGTTTTGGTTAGGTCCAAGTTGCCCTTTCATCCAGTTCAAAAGTAGAAGGAAAAGAAAAGGTTGCAGCACCTGAAAACAAGGTTACACAGGAGACTCTGAAAAACCACACAGATTCTACAGGATTCAAAGAATCAAATGCCCCTTCCGTTTTGCCTGTTTGTACTTCAAGTAAGATGACTATAGAAAAAAAAAATAGAGGGGAAAAAAACGTGAGAGTTAAAATTCATCTCAAAAACATAAAATAAGATTGTTCTGTCCTGTAGTTTAAAATTATTTAACGGTCCTTTGTAGTTTAAAAAAGCTAACTTGTGTTAGTTATTACCGAATGTATTTTTAGAAGATACAAAGAAAATTGAAATCTTAACTTGTTTGAAGTGTTGTAAGGTACATGAAGTTCTCAATATATTCATTATTATGATGGAAAATCTGTCTATTTAAACAAAAATAGCCATTTTTAGCGTGAAGTAAAAAGGGACAGATGACATTTTACAACATTATGGTGATAGTAACTTCAAACTGATGCAGTGTCTGTCTGTTAGCAGTGAAAAGCTATTGGCTGATGTAAAATTTCAGGCAGTGTTGAGACAAGCATGTTTCTCTCTGACTGTAGAGGAAGTAAAAGATGACAAGGCTCTGATTTATGCATTTCACTGAAGTGCCTTAAGTTCAGTGTAGTGAATCCAGGCTTAATCACCTGATCTGTTTATATTTGATCTCAATGTATTTTATAGATAGTTGGATTTTTATTTTCTTCACTGTGTAATTTAATTAGATGTAAAAATTTTGGTTCTTATTGCTAAGTGACAAACAGACTTCTACAGGGGTTAATCTTAAATTGATTGTTACAAATCTGTGATACTGATTTGTGTGGATGCTTTATTTTAGTAGGGTTTTTTCCCCAAATTATTTTTTTGTGACCAAATACATGAAAAACAGCAAGCGTAAAATAACTGTTTACATACACCTGTTTATGAATGTGGAGACAGACTCCTGTTCAGTTAGAAACCTGAAGTAAGCATTAGCTATCAATATAATCAGATCTGTTCTAACATAATTCTGAGCTAAACTCAGGTTTTGTATGAAACTAAATTAATTAGACCAAGTTGAGATTTGGTATGTTACCAATATTGAATTCTTGCTAATATTTTCTTCTTTTTTAAGGTGTTCAGACATCAGCAAATGTAGGTGAATTACATGCCTTGGACAAACAAAGTGTAAATCCTGATGCTTCTGTATCCAGTACTGTCTCCAGCGCACAAACTATGGTAACCCAGCAGGCTGTTAAAACTGAATCATCAAGTACAAATGGGGCAGTTGTTAAAGATGAAACTTCACTAACAACATTCAATTCAAAATCTGAAGGTTTGAAATGTGTTTCACATACTGTATTTTGAGCCATATATTTCTAAGGCCATCAGAGTTCCTCTAGTGTGGTGGGATTCCCTTCTTGAGTAGTACCTGGGTTGTAGATAGGGCTTTGGGCATTGAAGACCTTGTGCAGCCTGGATGATCTCTGCTAGGATTTTAAAATCAGGTTATTCTTTCTATGCATTTGTAAATCACCATGTTTCCTGTAAGTGAAAAATCTTCATTTGTGCAGAGGTCCATTTTCTAAAATATCAGTGGTAGCCTGTTTTGCTGCTCAATGCACATGTGCTTTCATTCAGTGCTTGTCTACTTAGTCAGCAGAAGTCTAAAATAGTAACCTTGGATGATTTGGATTTTAAACAACTGACCTCTGTAATAAATATGGCCAGTTAATGTGGCCAGCTCACTGCTGGTCTAATGTGCTGGCCTCTTCACAATCTGCTGGAAATACCCAAAATAAGCAGCAATGCAGAACATAAACTGGTAGTTTTTCAAGTTTTGTTTTTGACAAATATCAACAGGCTGTGCTTGCTATTGTTTTGAGTGTTAACTAAGGAACTGTATTCTCATATTGATGTTGTATGTATAGTGTGATTTTTACCAATCAATATTGTATTTTAAAAGCAAAACCCAGGAACACAAGCATAGAATACTAATACCATGTGTTATTCATGTGCTTAATCTCTTTTTTTCTTTTAAGATTCCATTTTAAATTTAATGAATTCTCTGTTCCCATTTGTTAAGGTTGTTTGCAGTTTAACTGCTTATGTTCAGAATGCAGACTGTATTGATGTCAGAAACAATGCAATCAAATTAAGAATTCACGCTTAGACTATTCAATGTCCCCAGTATGTGCCTCAGTCTGGTATTTAGATTATTTGTTCACAAATATTTTATATCGCTTTCATAATACTGTCACTTTTTAGGATTTTCTGAGTCCTGCCTTCTGCTTGTATTATCTGTAGCAGGCTCCAATGCAAGACTCTCGGAATTGTTCTGTGAATTTGATAGAGGCCAAAATTAGTTTGTGTTATAAATAGAACTGCATGCAAAAGAAGTCTGAGACATTCTTGTGCAACGAATACTTGTAAATGGCATTGAGGTCAACTTTCATACTCTGTGGGTTTTGTCTTAATTGTTTTCTTAAATTTTTGCTTACATTTTTAAAATTTAATGTTTTGTTTTTAGCTGCTGAAACTGCTTATGTCATGCCTTCAACAAGGGTCAATACTGGACAGACAAATGATTCACACTCTTCTGTAAGTCTGAAAAAGTATTATCAAATTGCTTTACCTATTGTTCTGTTGATTAGTTGTAAGGGCTCTTTTGTTTTTCTTTAATTGTATTTTTGAAAGAAAAGCAGTGTTTATTTTGAGCTTGGAGTTAATAATACAGGGGTAAACATTTCTGTTGTAAAACTAATTGCATTGTGTGGGTTAGATGTGAGTCTAAGTAGCAGTTGTGTAGTTGGGAGGAGATCCAAGTACATGTTTCAGCTGTTGAATTGTTTTTGTCAACTGGCACAGTGGAATGGTCTCTGCTGCATGATGTGCAAATGTAAAAAGTTTTTCTATATGCACAACTGAATTTAAAATGAAGTATGTATTAGATCAGACTAGTGTTAGCTGCTGATTCTATAGATTTGAAACGTAACTTAACTGACATCTTGATGTTTTTCCCTAGAGGAGATGGGGACTGACTATGCAAGCTGTAAATACTGCCTGAAAAAGTAAATGCTTCCTATTTCACCTGCTTACAACTTAATACACAAACCCAAGGTGCCACTGTTGCCACCAAAAGCGAGGAACTAAGGATGGGGAGAAGCAGCTGCTACCAAAGGGTTGGGTGCTTTTGCCAAGAGCAGCTGCAGCTCCTGCCCCATTTCCATGCTAGCAGGATCATGGCCTGTCTGTGCTGGGCACCTGACTGTGCAAGTGCCCTCCTGGTGCCTGGAGACCAGCAAGAAAGCCAGTGTGTGTTTCTGGGTCAGTCAGGAGCCCATGCCATAGCAGAGGGCTGTTCTCAGCTGCAGGCGAGTTCCACAGTGCCTGACAAAGAGCACTGTGGGGCTGAGGTACAGCTGAGCCCCAGGGGGAGCTGCTGATGTTGGACCACCTTGGGACACTTCTTGACCTCTGAGAGAAATTAACTCACAACTACATGCTGCTACAGACACCTACAGCTTTAAGCTTCTTCCCTGCCCCGTTCAGAATATCAGATGTGACATCCCAGCTGTTGCTTTTAAATGACAGACTGTGTCTGAGTAAATGTATAGGAACCAGTTGGTTTTGCACAGTATTTTAATAATACATGCATATTCTTTTGAAGCATAAGAAAGTAACACTGGTGTAAAAGGGGGTTGTCTCTTACATATACTAGAGCCTTGACATTTTTTTCCATGGCATTCATGTGTGGGTAATCTACATGACGTGTTCTTCAAACACTAGAGAGCTGCCCAGAGGCCGCCGGTGAAAACCAGGGACCGCCGGTGGTATGATGTGGGAATTTTTAAGAACAACACTGCTGTGGTGAGCCAGTTCTACTTGCTGCCAGAGGAAACACTGAACATCAACAGCAAGGTAGCTGCTGCTTCTCTGATGTAACTTGCGCATTCCTATTTAAGAGTCTGTTGCTTATATAGCTCACAACAAAATGTGGGATTTTCTGATATTGCAGCAGAATCTGGTACTTGTAGGAGTTTTGTATTTTATGACCAGTAGTTCCTCATGTATTTTTCTCACCTCTTTTTTACTAGTTCCTAAACTAGATGAATTTTCTTTTTTTGTTTATGTGTGATAATACAAAATACCTTATTTTGCTATTGCTAATTATTTTCTTATTTCTTGCCTTAGAAAACAATTTTAAACTAATAATTCTTCAAGCCAGTAAAATTATTAAAAACTGCAAACCCCACAATTTCTTAATATTTTATTTCAGTCCAGCACTGAAATTTTCAGTTTCTTCTCTGTTCCCAGAATCTTTGCATAAAAGTTGTTAAAGATACTAGTAAGACACAGGCTAAGCTATTTAAAAATACTGAATCTGGAGCTGTAGTGGCTTTTGTATTAGATTGTTCTAACTTAATATTTGGTATATGTAAGTGGATACATGAAACTTAAGAGTGTGAAACTTGCAAAAGTGCAAAAGTTTTGATGGTTAAAGTGCAAATTGGTAATATCCTAATTAACTAGAAACAAAAAATGTGTCTTCTTGACACAGAAACAAAATATCAGAAACCTTTCTTTGAAAGCACTTCACTATAAATAGTCTATGTCTTAGTTTTAAAGAGCACAGTACATTGTACAGTGTTTACATTGATTGTGATTCTTTCACATTTTTCAGTAGGAAGATAGTTCCACTGTAAGGATGAGTGATGCATCAATGCATATTTTACTTGTGGAAATATGATAGCACATAATGTTTCAGAAAGCTGTTTGTTACTTACTTGCTGTGGTTTTCCTTAAAAACATTTTGATTGCCAAACTGCTGCTCCTAATGTTAGGAATAACTGCTTTTGAAATAAAAATATTTTTTAGGACAGAAGATTATGTCAAATAAATCATAACTTATGTAGTTGTAAATGCTACTTTGTTTGAACTTTCCCAAGTAAAAATAACCCAAGGTGCAGTTTAATTTAAATGACTGAGAAAATGGGATATCTTTTGGTCTAGAGATGTAGTCTCACACTGCATCTTAGATCAGCTGTTTTGAGGTGAGATACTGTGTCAGTCAGAACCTCTTCATAAATTCTGATGTAAGTACAACAGTATTAAATAGATTTCAGCTTCAATTAAACTTAATATATCTCAGCCTAACTAGGCTAATTGTATTTATAATATTTTTAGGCTAATTGTGTTTATAATATTTTAAAAATTACCACAAATGTTGCTTTATTTTCAGACGGAAGGTGCAGATGTACCAGACTACAGATTACTTAAGAAACAGGATCTGTTTCCAGGCACAGTGTACAGGTTCAGAGTTGCTGCAATTAATGGCTGTGGTGTTGGGCCTTTCAGTAAAATCAGTGAATTCAAGACATGCATTCCAGGTTTTCCTGGAGCTCCTTCAACTGTCAAAATTACCAAGGTGAGAAACATAGGTAATCCTGGCTCTGATGTGTAAAAGTATGGTCACTGATGTAATCTCAGAACTCTTGGTTCTAGTTGGCCCTATTTTTAAGTTAAAATTGTCATATAAAATAGTGTCGAATGCTTACTTGGTTAACTCTGCTCAATATAATATTCTTTAAGAAATTTGCTAAAAAGAATTATTTTAAGAGTTAATGATAGTTTCCCCATGATTTTCTAGTCTTGCATCATTAAATCTATAGGGTTTTGCCACACTTCTTAAAGTCAGAAGACATCCTTATCTCCAGAGTGGTGATGATAGGTTAGAATTTTCAGATAATCTTTAGAATTTGGAGGTTTTTAATATTGTTTATGTATTTCTGGTTAGCTACATACTATCATATTTTTCTCTCTTTCTTCAGAGTGTAGACTGTATTCATCTTTCTTGGGAGCCTCCTGCTTCACCCTCTGGAAATATTTTAGAATATTCTGCCTACTTAGCCATCCGTTCCACGCAATTACAGGAAAATCCAAATCAGCTTGTATTTATGAGGATATACTGTGGTCTTAAAACCTCCTGCATAGTGACTGCTGCCCAGCTTTCCAATGCCCACGTGGATTACACCTCCAGGCCTGCCATAGTGTTCAGGATTTCGGCCAAGAACGAGAGAGGCTACGGCCCGGCCACGCAGGTTCGGTGGCTCCAAGGTAAAGTCACTGTCACACACTGCTTTTGAGCAGAGCAGGAGCTGTGCATTTCTTCCAGAACCAACGCAGCACTGCATGGGAACTTCTTGAAATGTTGGTTTGTTCCTTATGGGAGTTTTATGCAATTCTAGTTTTGTTGCTTCTGACTTCTCTAGAATTCACTTCAGCTCAGAAGTTTTTCAGTCCAATAAGTGATCCAGTTATGTGCGTGATGTAGATGACATACAGTGTAATCAGGGCATTTTTTAGTGTTTACGCCCTCCTAAATGGAAAAAAAATACCATTAGGTGATACAAGGTGCATTTTTGTGATGCATATACACTTTAAAACCTGTATTACAGCCAGAAGAGGTTTTGTCATCTTGTCCCTGGGCTTGAATTTGTACAGGTTCCTGTGATGATTTGGGGATGGGAATAGATCCACTGAAAATAAAATTTGTGTTAGCCTGGTCAGTTCTGGCTTGCCTTATAAGTAAGCCAATCTAGGGTCTCAAGTTTTGCCAGATTCTCATCCTGCTCCTTCCCGTTTCTGGCTTAGCTTTGTTGGGAGCTGGCTTTGCTGAGCAAGAGGTGGTGTGGGCACAGAGGAAGGTGGGAAGGGCAGAGTGCCAACCCCTTTGGGCAGCAGGGAATTGTGGTGTGGGGGTAGCTGACCTCATGCTGGGCTGGGACCCGCCTGTTGAATGCTCCACTGCTTGGTTTCTAACGTGGTTTTCTAAGATGGGGAGTGACAACGAAGAAGTTGTCTTCTGTGATGTGATGTTAAGTATTTCAATGCTGTTTTAACCCTTTAATTAGCAGGGATTTTGACCATGACCTAGAACTCTGAAACAGTGTTTGTGTGAAAATGTTTGACTGTGTACACTCAAATGTGAAATTATGAAACATTTAACAATATCTCCTTTGTTTTTCAGATATGAAAGCATCAGGCTCAAAGTAGAAACAACTTAAATCTCAAGTTTTGAATGTAGTGTTTAATGTAACTCTTGTACTATTTGTAAATGCTACAAATATTTTATTTTTGCATTGTTTTTATCTTAAAAATATATAACCTTTTTTACGTTTGACACATCAATGTTGTAGAGCCTTGCTCAGGTATGAGTATCATATAGAAAATATATCAGAGATGGTGGGGTGGAGGATCACACTCTATCCAGCAGCTCTTTTTGGTAGTGATGAGTTAAAATGTAAAGAACACAGAGTTTAAAATCAAAAATAAATAAAAGAATTGGCACAAGTAGTAGTATTTGAGGTAGAGTCCCCGGGATTGCTACAGATCTTTCATAGATAATTCATAAGATTTCGGATATGAGCAAATTCTGTTTGGTTTTGGTTCTCTATACCACATTCCTCATTGTGGTGCCTGAGTACAAGGCAAAAATTTCCAGTTATTATATAGTAACTTAAAATGTATAAATATTTTAATATATACTTTTTTTGTAAAGAAATGATTTTTTCTACTATTTGTAACAAATATCTTAATCTTGAAAGATAGCCCCTGAAAATTTAAAAGGAAAAAGATAAACTTATCCATTGCTCTTATTACAAAAAACGTAAATCCATTGTAAATGCACTACTATTACTTAAAATTATCCTTTTGTAGTTGTACAAATCTTAAACTTGTAAATACTGATGTTTACAAGAGACCTTTCTGGTCTTGTATTAAAACTTCCATGAGATTCATTCTCTTTTTTTTTTTTTTTTTAATCCATATGCTTTGCTTTTTAGCATATGCTTGCTTTTTGCACTAATAATAACTTACCTCATTCCTGTGTTAGTAATCACTTGTGTTGCTTCCATAATGTTTCTGTAAAACTTCAATCTGAAAATTTTAACCAAAGTTTAGAATACATGGTAAGCAATTTTGCACATATTATATGGCAACTTTCAACATATTTATTCCAGTTAATCTTCTTAAGTGCTTGTTTGCTTTACCAATATATTCTACCAATCAAGTTCAGTATCTCCCTTTTACTATGCATCATTTTACATTAACTAGCTAGCTGATAAAATCAACAAGCATTATTTCTAGGAATAGGTTGATCCATTCCTATGCGAAAAGAAAAAAATTGTTAACAGTAGTGAAATAAAGGTAAACATTTAAAATGCTATTTATGTACCTATATATAAAACTGTGTTTGCCAAAGTGTAGAGGAAAATGGCTGAGTTGGACAAGGTCACTAGGTAAATAGATTGAGTCACCTAAATAAGATTTATTTTAAAATAAAATCTAAATTATTTACTGTGCAATGAAGTTTATACTTTGCACTTTAATTTTGCCCCAAATGCCAAAAGATTATACATCAAGGTAGAATTTCTTGCCTCTTCCAGTAAAATTTGTCTTAAGAGCATTTGTAAATATATAAACTAAAATCAATGATGTGCCTGGTTTGGTGGGAGAAGTATCACTAAAATAGTAGAGATTTAGCAGCTCAAGTCTCCCAGAGCAGATTTAACAGCCAAGTCTTGGCTGCCCTGAGAGTCGGGGTTATAACAAAGTGCTGGTATAGCCTTAATTGTTGCAATGCATCACATGCTCCAATGCCATCTAGAAAGTGCTGGGGACCATAAATGGCTATAATAGTGTTAATTGTGGCACAGGAGTTACACGTGGTTGGACTCTGGAGAAGAATCATGTTTTTATGACAATGACAGATATCCCAGTTTCACTTTAAACAGTGTTTATAGTATGAATGTATAGGACTTTTCCTGAAGTTAACTGGCTTTAAGATGTTTGTGTTTTAATGGTCCATTTCGTCAGGTAGGATCTCACTACCAATACTGTCTGATAACTAAAGTACCATACACATGAACTGTCAACTAGAAGAATATAACTTGGTTTTTCTTATTAGTACTGTGAAAGAAGCCTTTAGAGAAAACACTTGTGGCTTTGATTTTGTTGGTTGATAGCTGTGATTGTAGAGTTATTTAAGAATAAAACCTGTTGGGTGTGTCTGGGTGGATTTTTTTTGCACTTGGTTTCACATGCTTTGCACAATTTCTTTTTTCAGTGAGTGTGTCACAACTACCAAAGGGTAAAACTGTGGCGTTTTCAATGACAGTATAATTTCCTTGTGAGTGTGCTTTCTTCAGCTGACTTGACATAAGATGTCACTTTCTCTTTTTTGTCCAAGCTGGGTAACATTGAATAGTGATCATATGCAACTCTTCAGTTGCTCACAGTTTTACTTTAAACTGAAATTGTGGTACACACTGTAAAATACACTTTGTGGTCTGTTTTTAGAACTGTATTTATAATGTCTAAATCCCACCTGTTTGCCTATCAACTAGATATCAGACAAATATTGATTGTTTGATTTTAAAGTTAAGAAGACTGTTGACACCAGCTCTTTGAAACTCCATGTCATCCATTTATTTCAGATACTGCTAAAGGACATGTAACAGAAGCTGAAATCTAGCAGATTACCATATCCATATTGTAGAAATGTCTAGTTTTACTGAACTCCTTAGGGAGGTTGTGACTGTGTAAGCATAGGACAGTTGCGCCAGTTACGGCAGCCACTGCTACAGCTTCATCTTCAGAATGTTCTTGTGAAAGTGGAAATGAAGTGAACAATAACCTACACTTTGTGTTTTCAAAGTAATTATAGCAATATCTTTTGAATGTAGTTTGGAGTAGAGCACATGATCATGCCATAAACTCTGAAGATATAGTAAGTATTACTGTTGTTATCTGATTATTTCAGGATAGCCAATTTGACGTGAACTTAATCTTACAGCCTGTTACTTTATGACCTCTACAAGGAAACTGACATTTTGTACAATACAAGTTGATTAGTCTTATTTTGGAGCATTGTTTGTTCTTTGTAATAAAGTGGTTGTCCTATCAAATGCATTGTAAATACTGAAGTGTGTCTGTTTTTTCAGAGGTGTACACGTACAAACTCGGAATTTCTGATGCAGAGAGTAAATTTCTCAAATTGGGGAAGAGGGTTTAAAGATAAGCACTGCCATAATACTATTACTCTTCCATAAATACTGTCTCCTAAGTTAATTCTTAGTTACCTCATGAGCTTTTTCCCTACTTGAGGTTCTCCAATATCCCTGCCCCACCTTCTGCAGTTGCTGTGCACTCACCACGCCCCCTTCCATGCCTTTATGCCTTGCAGGCTGTGGCCTCTGAACTGAATTTTGACATTACTTCCCCTGTCTATACAGGGGTCATGTTGCTGTTGTTGATAATGAGTGCCAAAGAGTGTGGTGTTGCTTTGTTGCAGTTTGTTAAAAAGATGTGTGAGCACTTAGTCTGCTCAGAAGGCTCCTACTAAGGATTTGAATTGTGTCCACGTCCAGCTCTGCTCAAAATGACACCATCTTTTATGGCAGCTGACTATTGGGAACTTGTGGGAATAAGCAGTATGTGTTGCAAGAAGCAGGGGAGCAGAGAGGAGCAAGTGAACTGAAAGGTCTACTGGATTGTTCCTAGACCTCCTTAAGAGACTTCACATGAGAATGCTAAAAGCTGTCTGCCCCAGATTGATTCCTTCTTTGTGTTCCTAGCTATTGTAATAATGGTTGTTGTCTTGTTATTTGTGATGCTTTCATTAATGGAAAACAAATGGGAAAGCCTAAAACAACTGTGAGGAATCCTCTCATGCTGTTTTCTTTCTGTTAATAAGATTTTAAGAGTAGGAGTTATTTTCTCTTTAAGGCGAATTTGAATTTACTGTATGAATTTATCTTAAAAACAACTCAGATTTATTTATTTTTTCTTTATAGCATTATCTGGTCCGTAGTGCATTTTATAATATTTCTAGTGAGCTAAACATCAGGGCTTTTATTCTGTGGCTTCCAGTTCTGACACTGAAGCATTTCGAGATTCCCAGGACAGGGATGGAACACTGACTGCTGGCACTGTCTGGGCAATGGCAATGTGTTCTTCCTTCTGTTAATAGTAGTGAAATCTTCATTTTGAGGTGTTTGCCACTGGTCTGGAAGTGGAGATCCCTTTTATTAGAATTTCAACAAGTCAGCTAAAAGTGTCAGGAAGATGAGCTTAAAATAAATCCTCTTGAGCCATAAAGTCTTTAGGATACCGCACCTCCAGCACTTCCCCCAGAGAGGAAATCCCCGTGATGTGGGGCAGGTGTGGGTAGGGTGGGCACCCAGCTGGATCCCAGCATAAATGAATGGTGCTGGGGCTCAGCCAGAGAATGTCTAGCACCCGCAGCCCCTGGAAAGGGAGTCAGGATGGCAGGAAGGCCCAGGAGATCTGTGTGAGCTACTCAGCCTCTTGTTCTTACTCCCTCCTTATACTGCCTCATGCTAGATGGTGAAAATCTGGCATCTATAAATGTGGTCAATTTCAACTGGATCAGTTCCCTACAACCTTCAAAAGCCTGAAGTACTTAATGTATTTGTTGGGTTTACAGTCCTAACAGGAACAACAAAAATATCTCTCACATTGGGACTGGGCATGGCTTGCTGCCATTGTTTTTGTTTTTTTTTGGTTTTTTTTTGGGTTTTTTTTTTTTTTTTTTTTTTGAGGGGATTCTTGCCTCTAACAAGCATCTGCTTTTAATATCAGATGTAATTGCTAAGTTGGTACAGCAGCTCCTTAAAATGAAAATTTAGGCTTGGATGTGGTATCTTTGAAGACAAAAAGAGACTAAGCATTTCAGTGTGTCCTAGCATTCAGAGTTATTTCTGTATCTGTTGAAATTATAAAATACTGTTACCCACATATGAAAGTTATCAATATACAGTTATTTCAAAGTGATTCTTAAAAGAGGCACACTGGCTATATGCCATTTTAGAAGGTTCAAAACCTTTTAGAAGGTCCAAAATGTTGGTTTACTTTGCATCCTTTTTTGTTGTTGTTTTTGTTTCCATTCACTCATTTAAAATGTTTATTGCCAGAGATTCTTAACTGCCTTTTAGAGTAACCATTGTTCTTGCATGCAGTGCTGGTAAGTCTTTTAACAAAAAGTTATTAGGTTCAAGCAGTTACCTTGTAACTTTGAGCAGTATTAACAAATATCCCAAACTTTTCTTTTTAGCAGCAGTTTCCTAATTATTTCCTCAGTGTATTTTGCCTGAGTAGGAAAGAGACTTTATATGTTGAGTTTAAATGCTGCCTGCTCCAGAAGGAAAGTGTTTTGAGTCTGGGAGCAGCTCTTTGAAATTACTGTCGTGAAAAAGAAAACCTGAAATACCAATCTAACAGCTTGAGGTTTCAGCTACTTACATTTCAGCCATCTGAAGCAACATGAGAGCTGTCAAGTCAGACAACACAAAATGGCCAGTTTTTGTCAATATTTCTTCTTCTGTGTGTACAGAACTTGATCCCACTGCATATACTCCAGAAATATTTTGGATGAGTTTCAGCTGCTTGGCTTGTAAAACATGGCTGTTGCTTGTGGTTTTGGATAGAGTGAGAGCAGACTTGTCCTCTGCTGCAGCCCTCCCCAGGCTCTGCAGTCTCCACGTTCTCATCCCACAGTGCCGGAGCTGTTTCCTTGTAGCAGAAATGCTCTCCAGCTGGCTGGAGGTGAGATGTCAGATCCTTCTCCCTCAGTGCTTAGCTTTTCCTGTCAGCTGGCTCCTGGCATCTGCCTGTTCACCAGGTTGCTTTTCCCAGGCTGTAACACTGCGCAGGGAGCTCAGGTCTCTGGTGGGTTTGGATTTCCTGGCTGGGGCCAAGGAGGAGTTGGACAGTGCAAAAACAAACCTGTGCATCCCAGCATCCTTTCTCTGTGTCACGCTGCTCCTGACAGTGTTGGGACATGGGCTCTCCTGTGCTGGACTGTCTTCCCCCAGGGTGCAGAGAGTAGAAATGGTATATACTGCTCCTAATGTGCTGCTGCAAATGTTCTAGCTGCAGCTACATTTCGAGTGACATGGCCCTTGCACATGAACTGAGTCTTGATTGTGCTGTTGGAGGTGGTTTTATTTGCTGTTTATGTTGCTGTACAGGCTGGGTAAGTATCAGGCACACACACATTAAATTAGCAGCCCAAAGGCTGCTCCTCTGCCCAGCAGATTTAAACCCTCAATAGTTTTTTTTTCACACATAAGCAAATCAGGTGCCATTGCTCTGCTAAATGGCTCCTCTGGCCTGGCATGCTGCAGTAAAATATTCCAGGAAATGAGCCTGGAAACTTGCCTGGAAGATTTCTTAAAGCATGGTAGCCAGCTCCCTCAGACCTGCTGTGCACTGCATCATTCTGGCCCTGCCTCCACAGCCATCCTTGGGGACTTGGATTTAATAAACTCAGTGCAGCTGGCACCAATTTGGAGACTATTGTGCATAGCAGCAAACTGCCCTCCCTCCCAAGAGCACGTGGCCTTGAATGTCACTCCAAGCTGAACTGGCAGTTTCCAGGGAGCTTCCCATTAAACTTTTACATCCTGAGGGTCAGAGGTGACATTGCAGTCCATTACCATGCCAATTTCACAAATCAATAGGTAAACAGATCAATATTTGGTTGCTTAAATGTCTTTTTCAGCCTTTGAAAGGGTGAAAGTGTGAATTACTTTGCCACAACAGCATATCTAATTTTCAAAGAGGAAAAATTGGTTGGTCTTTTCAACTAGGTCCATGTCTTGCAGTGTACCACATCCAAAAAGCATCCTCCCACTACTGCTCTTTTCACCAAATTAGTGCAACAGGGGAAAAATAAGAGGAACCATTAGAGTTAACATTATCAAACTTCTTTCTATAGGACTGCATATACGGTTTGCTTATAGCATTACTTGTCTTAGAATCTACATCCAGCTTTGGAGGTTTTTTCATCTACAGACACAAGAAAATTCACTACTAGTTTCAGTGAAAGTCATCCTTTCTTTTACTTGGTACAAATCAAACCCCAAAACCATCAAGCCTGCAGCATTGGTAATACAGTGACTTAAAGGCAAGTTGTCTTACTGCTGCAAATATAACTGAGGCAGCAAGTCTCCGTGACTTAACTGGGACATTAATCGCATTCAGAGCTCTGCAAAATGAGGAATATTATAGCTGTAAGCAAAGCTGCTGCCAACCCTTATCATGACAGCGAGGTGCTGGGGAAAACACTATCCCTTGGCTCTGCCCCTTGCTTTGCACTGAGCGATCTCTTCTGTGTGTGCAGTTGCCCATATGCTTCCTCTCCTGCCAAAGGCTAGAGAGAATTCACCTATCCATGCCTACAACATGTTCATGAGCATCAACCTCAAACTCTGCAACAGGAATCATCCCACAGCATTCAGTGATCCAGAGTGCAGTTCAAGGAAGGCAGCTCTTTGGAGAATAGCCCATGTAATTCAGGCTGATTTTTAGCTACAGGCAGATAAGCATGGGGCAGTAGGTATTTAGGACATACCACCTCGTGCTAGAACCACATCTGTGTTCTGGCTACACCATGCAGCCACAGATTTTAGCATTCAGTAGAGATCAGAAGGGAGAAATAAATAAAATAGTTAACAATGCATGTGTACATCAACAAGACAGGGAAAGGCAGAGCCTCAGTTCCCATTTTAACTATAATGAAAATGAGATGTAGAAGAACACCATCTAAATTAACTTTTCTCATAACTGCACTTTGACTAGAGATAACAGTGTTTCTGTGCTTTTAAAGATAACAAAAGCACCCTATAAACAAATATCAGAAGGATTAAGTTACACAAAAATGCATTTTTCAAAAAATTACTGTGGTAAAACTTGCTTGTGTTGTGAAAAGGCACTTTTAAGAGTCACTGTTCTTGGAAAAAGATCTTTGAACATCACTGCTATTTCAAGCAGCCTTTCTCCAAGTCTTAGCATACTCTGCTACAGCTCGAGCCGTCTTGAGTTTGGGGGTATCTTAGTTGAAAAAAAACATTCAGAGGACCAAAGACAGGTGTTTTGTAGAAGCAGATGAGATGTAGCAAGAATGGTCATTCTTGGTTTGGGTCTTAGCTACTTGTAAACTTTAAACACTCAAAAAGAACAAAATGACAACACAGTTGTTGAACAAATATAACGAATGCACTGGTTGTGTTGCTGCTAATAAAATTAGGCAAGTATTTCTTCAGACCACATTTGTTTTATTTGGTGTACCATGGCTACAGTACCCTGCAAACTTTTATTAGGAGAATGGATTCAGAGAGACATGGAACAAACTGTTGTACTACTACTTTTACTGCTGTAGTTTCAGGAAGAGAATGAGAAGTTATGCAGTTTTGTTCCTGGCCCTCAGAGGGTGAGGGGAGAAGGAAGAAAAAGGAAAAGTAAAGTATCAACTTCATTGCTCACATGATGGAGTATAAACCACAAACGTAACACACTTTAGCCTAAACTCACAGCAGAGAGGGGAGCCTGAAAAATGTTGCCTGTTTCAAGCGTGTGGGATCACCTCAACCTGCTTTCTACACATCAAAATGCCAAATCTTCCCTAGCTTCTCCTTAGTCGCTATCACAGCTTTTTTCCATTGCAAATCTAGGAACAGCAAGGACAGGCTATGCTGACCTGAAATAATTGGAATACAAATAGAAGGGGCTCGTGTAGGGATTGTGTTATTCAGTTTTACATTTAATGAGACACTCCATTTGTTGATAGCTGCTGAAGAAGGACAGGCTGCCACAGAGCCCAGAACATCCATGCAGACTGCCCCAGAATACACTGGATCGCCTCCAGAGGCTCTGCCAGCAGAATGCTGACTGGTAGGATGCACTGCTCAAACCTGCACATGAAGTTTTTGTTTAGCTAAAGAGCTGCCTATTTCAGGCTTCTGGGATATCTTAGGTTATGCTCATTTCCCAATACTGAACTGTTACTTTTTTTTTTAAGACAAAAACCAGCAAGAAATCATATGGCAACAGTTTCAAGGTGTGGTTTGATAAAATTAATAATACGTACGTGGAAAGATAATTAATATATTACATTTCAGTCCAATGGAAACAGTAAAAATACTACTAAAACCCCCACCCCTACCCTAATAGGCTAAGACATGGCAACAAAATTACCCACCCAATTATTAAAAAACCAGCAATGTTATCAAGAACAGCTCACTAAATATACAGAACTACATTACCTAGGTAGAGTTTATTGCAAAACCAGGAAAGAGACAGCAAACCTGAAGTCTTGTCTTCCATTTCAGATTTGTATCACTTGTTCAGCTGTCAGCCACTCACACACACATACTCACACACACACACAACACACAGCCCAGACACAGAAAGTCACTACCACTTTTGAGTTCCCACAGGCTCACAAGAAACGTTAGAACACTTCAGTAAAAAGTTAAAGTGAGATCTTTTACCACAAGGACTATAAAATCCCCCCCCACCTTTGAATTTCTAAGTTTGGGATTCTAAAAGCCATACATAAAAAGGAAGAGTTATTTCAATAGCAGAAAGACTACCTTAAAAGTATCAAAGTAAGTCTAAGGAGAGTTAATGCAACTGAACAGAAAATTTAAAAAAGAAAACCTGCATCGCACAGTCAGTGCTTTCATTAACACTGTTGATAAGCTCTAAACCTCTAAATGTACTAGAGCATTAATTGGTTTTGATTAACCTTTAATTCAGAAGTTACATTAGAAAAAACAATTGTAGCAATTCTTTTGAGCTGCTAGTTTCATGAGGAAAAAGTCCCGTTCAAAATCTCAATAAATAAGCTGACATGTAAAGTTAGTTGAGGTTGTCATGCAAGACAAGTTACATAACCAAGACTAACTCAATCTTTATAATAAAGGCAACTTGCATTCAAAAATGAACTATACCCTTACCATTTTATTCAAAGGGTAAACATGAATTAACCCAGCTGTTTACCTGAATTACAAAAGTAACATGATTCAATATGAAAATAAGAAACTGTCTACAAATCTCTGACAGTAATAAATTGCAATATACAATGCATACAGGAGTTATACAGAGCAACAAACTCTTGTACAAAACAAAAATACTTTAATACCTTTAAAATCCAATTATTTCTTTAAAATCATCATGAAAAAGATTTGAGTCAGAACTCACACCTCAATTAGTCAAGCTTCTGGTAGCTACATTACAGCTATTTAATGTACAAAGAGATAAATCTCTTCACCAGTCATTAAAACTGCCTCTTGGTTAGAGTTGCACAGGTTTTCCGTCTCGTGTTCCCAGATGGAAAGTTTTCTTCAAAATCATGAGAACTGAATTTGCTGAACACCAGAGATCTAGAGAAAGAAAACGCAAGCTTACATTCCACTGCACCTTTTCTGAAGCTGCAGAGCAGTTCACAGCAAGCAGCATGAATTCTCAGTGTTGGAATGGCATGACAGCCACCACCAAAGGACTAAACAAAATTAATTCTCATCTTTCAGAACACAGCAGCTGAACTAGTGCTTGGATTTTAGCAGCAGAAGGAAGAGTAGGGGACAGGATACAGGACCATACCTGTTGATATGATGTTGTGTAGACCATAACATTCTGCTGTTGGCCGTCTGTGGTTATTAAGCCTGCTGGCAACTGGTTAGCTGAAAGAAAGAGCATTTTAAAAATGTTAGGCAGGAACTGCTTGACATACAGAGCCTTGTTTGATGTGTCTGTCACCATTACATAATTGTGGTCCACTCCAGGACTACAGAGCCATTAATCTCCTGAATTACCATCCTACACTGGTAGAGTCACACTTGTTACTAACTGTTACAAGTGAACAAGTTTATTCCCATTCAAAAGAAACAGATAAAATCCAACTTGATTTTGCTCTGAGAGTAAGCAGAATGTCCAAACCCGTACACAGGCAAATGGAGTGGAGCTCACCACCCTGACCACTGAAAAGGCCATCTCCAGTGTTCAGTAGCCCAAGAAACCTGGAGAATTCAGTTAGCTTTGTTAGCACTTGAGCATAGACACAGGGGAGGAACTCGATTAAATCATTGTGCTGCTTTATAAAGTGGGATCCATCAGGGACTCCATAATACAGAAGCCCCATGGAAGGCAGACGAGAAGAACAGGAACATGCAAAAAACTAAAAGGCACTGCTAGAGCCTGACATTGCACTGGTTGACTTCAGCACGTCCTTCAGGGTACAGAGAAGAGCTCTGATTTCACAGAGGAAAGAGGTGGCCAACAAAAGGAGTAAAAAGTACTTCTGAGATAGAGAGAGAAAACACAGGGAGCAATGCTCCAAGGTAAACCTTCACAACATGTATGTTGAGCTCTCACACTTACAGTAAGTGCCTAACAGCTGCTATTTGGAAGCACAGCAGCACAACTCTTAAACTGTAGGTTGTCACTGTAGCACATTTTCCCCTAGGACACAACTAATGAGGCTTTGTTCATGTAGTTATTAAATATAAACAAGATATATAACCAATACAAAATTCTGAAAGCACAGCATAATCCTAATAGCTTTCATTTGAAAGCTGATGCTTGAGGGTTTTTTAATTAGATTTTTGGTTGGTTGGGGTTGTTTTTATTTTTTTTCCTTTCTCCTTCATTGAACAAATTTTCAATTGCTTAAGTTGCAGGCTAAGAGATGCATTAAGATTACTGAGAGTGACTCTGGCAGGTCCAAAATTTACTGCTCTTCAGTGTGCACGTTCCACATCCAACACAGCTTATTGGAGAGTCCCTGACCCAGCCCTGGCATGAGGCCACCACCAAGAGCTGAGGGTTATGCCACAGAAGCACAGCTGTCACTGCTACTGCTGCAGTGACACCACCATTCACTCCAGACAGATCTATAGCTGCCCCTGTGGAAAGAAATACCTGCAGCAATTGACATGATCAGTTATTTAACATAATTTTATTTTTTTTACTTCTTCTAATACTGCAACACCTCCTTTGCATCCTTAATCCTGCCAGGACATTTCTAAAATTGCTCTTTCCAAGTCACAGCAACATGAACTTTTTTCATAGAGCACTCTGAGTCTCCTAGGTCTGGAAATTAAGAATCCAAAACTAAGTATTACAAGTTTTATATATAAAATTATTATAATATTTAGATTTAGATTCTTAATTTCCAGCCAGTTTTATAAGCTACTCTTCAAGGCTAGAAGAGACCCAACAAGTCTGCACTCTTTTATGCAGCCTAAGTCAAACTGAGAGCAAAGTGTATTTCCAACCCTGAATAGGTCATTTTAGTCATCAGGCTTTGAATTTTTGCTAATTCAGTAGTTTACAGCGATTTTATCACATACTTAAAAAACTAAATCTTGTCAGTAGATATGACTAGAGCTCTGCTTCCTAATTCCTCTTGTATCCGGTTCAACATTACCAGCCCATAACATTTAAAAGCCAAAGTGGAGACTACAAGCAAGAATCAGCACTAACAGAATCAGTGCAAATCCCAAAAAACTGTCAGGCTTCAATCCACAGTAAACAGAAGAAAAACTATACTGAATGCACATGATACTCCTCACCCTACACCTCCTGGCTCCCAATCTGTGAATTCTTTTGAATGTAAGAAATATTAACTTCTTTAGAATTAGACAAAGATGATTTTCTTCTCTGCCTCATTTCTCAAAGATGAGCTCCTCAAGTCATCAAGAGGGGTTCATTTTCCCCCAACAGTCTTGCAAGTAGAATTAATGGGACCTAAATATGTAGCTACTGTAGGGAAAAGAGAAAAAAATGTTTGAACCTTTCATTACAACCTGTGTTTCAGTGTATACTAGCACTAATATATGCATGTATAAATTTTCCACAATTAACATGAGCTATTACTAGTCCAGGATATATTCCTCAAGAAAGAATGCTGATGGCCTGATGAAATTTTTATAAAAGCTGTAGCAGTAACATATTAAATTAAAAATTATTACTCACTAAATGCTTCTTCTGTGAGCTCCTCACTTAGACCATCTGCAGTTGTAACTGTTCCCCCAATTCCCTTTTCTCCTTTCATTGCCTAAGAAGAGAGCACAAAACAGCAGAAAAAAAGCTTGAGATTTTTTTTCAAAGCCCCAGGAGCTCTAGCCAAGGTTTGAAACTTGCAGAAAAGTCACAGTGTAACAGCTGGAGCTTGAAATCCCAAGACCTGTAAAACTATGGGATTTGAGAATGTGCATATTACATGAGTGTTTTTCATCTTAGTCATGCTCCTGAAACAAAAACTTGGCGAACTAGGACTGTGTGGTTCTAAGAAAGGCTTTTCACCTTCTGCAGAAAGTTCAAAATCTGTGGTACTCCAGAAGGAGCATTTACAAGAAATCACAGAATCTCACCTACCAAGAATGTGCAACATCTGCATACCAACCACACACAAGCACCATCACCATAAACTAAGAGCTGACATTTAAAACCAAGATGTGGAATTTCTTCTCCCACATCAAGGACCACAGCCAGAAAGGATATCAGTACAGAAAGCCAAGGCCCCCGGTCATCTGCATGCAGTTTTACAAGTTTGATACTCTATACTATTACATAAGAACATCTAGAAAAACAATGTGGGCATAAAAAAGATTCTCTGCAACTGCTTGCTGCAGACAAAATACTCAGTTACAAAACTGAAGTACTTCACCCTGAAGACACCCTTGCTGGAATGGAGATTTAAAACTGATGAGCAAAGCTACTTAATCCATCTATGCAATTAAAACCCAATCCAACTACTCTGCTACCACAGCATCTATAATCTGCAAAAATGGTCAATTAACAATGAAAGTAGCACAGACCCACTTGAGATGTATTGGTAGTCAGGCAATACTTGTCTTTTCAAAAGCACATACAGCACTATCACAGCATGTGCAACTGCTACAGAGAAATGGAAAAAGACAGCACACAGCACTACTCCAACTTGATATTACACCTCCTGTTACTCAGCTATCCAGCAAATGACCTTCTGGGAAGGGGAAGCTTCAAGTGATGTCAGCAAAACACATATCGTTAGCATGTCTGACCTAAAGAAATCTTAGGTTTACAAAACAAAGAAACTCAGAAGAGCATCTTTATCTACCGTTCTGCCAATTTAGACAGGGGGAGGCAGACCAAAACAAAAAACCCAAGCAGAAGCAACTTCCTTTTTTGAAATGGTCTAAATTGCTGAAAGGAAGAAAGTCACTTTCTGCTAGAGAAGGGATAAATTAAATTAACTGTTTGGATCACATACCTAGCTGTACTATGTATGAAAAGCAAACTGAGGGACAGGCTAAAAAAATAATTTAAAAAAACACACTGAAGCAGATAGTTTCCCATGTGAATCATTATTCCAACAAGATAAAAACAGTTTTTTTCTTTTGCAGACCTGAAGTCCAGACAAACAACAGGCATTAGGCCAGTACCTCAGAGGATGCAGTCAGTACATATGTCTGAACCCAAAAATCCAATTAAACATTTTTAATAGGCACCTTTAAAGAGCAGAGCAATTTACTACCACCAATATATTAGAGAATTTATTCAGTTGAAAGCTTTAACTACTCTGAATCAGCAAGTCTAATCAAAATGCTTACTTCCTCCTTCTCTTGATATCCTCTGGAATGCTTTTAAACATTACGTTACTCCCTGACCAAGAGCTATGAGATACTGGCAAGATAGGCATTACACAGTTACAACAACAGAGAGCTAAGGATAAACACAACCAGGTTAAATAAATGAGAAAATACCCATATATACCAACCTCTCTGAATTTTTGGAGGTATAACTTCAAAGGTTCAACATAGCTATCAAACCCCAAGGTAGACATGGCAAAAAGAATATCCTCTCCATTGATGGTCTTTCTTTTCTCTTGGTGACACCTCTCACTTGCTTCTGATGTTATAAAGCTGATGAATTCACTTACACACTCTTGTACACATTCCTTTGCATCCTTAGCAATCTAGTAAGGAGAAAGGTATCATAAAATCATTAATGAAGACACAAGACTTGAAAAAAATACCACCACAAACCCCACAAAGAATACACCAGATAATTGAGGAAACATTCCAAAACCCAATGACAATACTCATTTAGGCAACACCTGCACAGCAAACCACTGGATGTCCTCACTGCTCTATGTAAGACCAGCTGTGATTTTACCCATGTTTTAGTATTTCAAGCAGCACAGCCAACTGCCAGGATCACCTGAAGTCATAAATTCTATACAAGCTTTTACACACAGATGCTTCTTGTTTCGCTTACCTATGGCTCTTCAAACCTGCTCATTACAATGTCACAGCCTATTTCCTCTTCTTTTAAGAGAGCTGGTAACTCCAACCCCACTGCAGTATATTCCCACAAATTCAGCAATGACAAGTAATTTTATCCTGCATAGATTCAAGGACTAGAATATACACCTAGCAGCAAGCCTTTCTAATGCTTTAGTATTCCAGTATACATTTACCAAATGAGAATTCAAATGAAGCAACATATGTCCCTGGCAAGAATGAAGTAAGTAAATTTGATTAGTTTTCAGCCGGACAAAAGTAATTTACCCAACTTAAATATTACTCATGATTACTTGGGAAGCTGACAGGAGTCAACAAGAAGATTATAATAACTAAGATTCTTATTCTTCACATGAAAAGAACCAAAAAAATTGAAGCAGTAACTGTGTGCAGAGTCTTCACTAGCTCCTCTGGTATTTTCAGACACATAGGGTGAGATTTTTCAGAAGTCATCAGTCAGCAGCTTTCCTTGCAGTTTTTTACAAAAAAACATCCTGACTTTTCAAGATAGTTCTACATCCCATATGCTAAATTCTCAAGAAAAATCTCATCCTGATCACTAAAAATTTATGACAATATGGACTAGGGTAGAGTTTTTCACAGCAAAGTTATAAATGTAACATCCAGATCTCCAGCAAGCCCTGAACACTATAAAAATACAAGCAGATGCAAGTAAATTATGTCTTCCTTCTATTTAGAGTGATCTCCAAAAAGAGAGATCAGTTTTAGGTGGAGGAAATGTTACTGTGGATGGAATTGTATTGGAATACAATAGAGAAACAGCAAATCATAGAAGCCCTGCAAAGGTTTAAGATAAACCAGTAGAATGATGAAGTACTTATACAACCACCAGCTCAGCAGAATGGATTAAAAAGTCTATTCTTAGAAGTAAGAAATAAATAAGGCTTTCAATATCTGGCCTTATCTGCTCCACAATATAAAGCAGACTTCTTAGGTCACTTTGGCATTTGGGTATGTGAATATTCGGGTGATGCAAGGCTAACCATTCTCTTTCCTTCAGGATGAGCACTGGATTTCTATTTCAGCCAAAATTATTCACTTATTCCAAATTTTATACACCTCAAAGAAAGCAGACTAAATCTCTCAAGAGAATTGCATAGAAAATATTCTTAGTGATTGTCACCAAGTCTGATCCTTTACGACAATTTCAGAGAACACATCTTAGAAAAAGAAAGCTCTTGAAAGCCCAATGGAGAACAGTTCTGGACACTCTAACTAGAACCGTTACTAAAAGCTTTCAGAAATCTACGAAAAATGGGCTTGGTCTCAACCACATCCTGGTCCTAGGGCTTTTTCCCCTTTCCTTTTATAACACTTTTCTTCAATAAACCAGCATCATTTGGAAAAATATGTTGCTCTAATCAGATCAGCCTCACTGAGAGGAAGGAATAAAACTCATTAACACACTTTCTTTACCAGACAACAGTATTACCTTTCCTGTTTGGGGTATGGCATTTTTCATTATCCTTGCCACATTTGCAATTGGAAGATATATATCTTGTTCTCTAAAACTCTCTTTTGATCCATTTGTATCTTCATGATCATTCATGCTGTCTTCTGTGTCTAATGAAATGAAGAAAAGTTAACAGAAATTACATAGGATAGACAGCAGGCAATAATTCAGTTTAAAATCTTACACTGAAGGATGAAGACCTTTGAAAGTACAGTGTGTTAACATCATAGAAATAATTTTTAAAATAGATGCAACATCAGGGTGCCTTTACAAAGATAGCATTTTGTCACATTATGCACAGAATTATACATGGCTCCTGATCAACAATCATTATTAATGCCATGTCAAAATACAAACTGCTTCCTAGAACGTTAATTTTTTGGTCATTCCCTCAAGGTTTCTGCGCCAACATGAAAAATCCAACCTCCCCCCTTCAGACTGCAGAAAAAAATGCTTTATATAGTGAAGCATTATGAAAACAATGGAAAATTCTTAGCCTGAGAGAAGATAGCAGAGAATGATACAAGAACTGGAATAAAATATATGTATACACACATATACAGAGAAGTAGTAGTATTTACTCTCTCACTTCTTACCATCATGAGGCTGTATGACATAGTGACTGCCACCAATGTAATCTCCAGCAATTCCTAACTGAGAAGCATCTGTTGTGGAGCTGTCACCATCCATCTACAACCAGAAGAAGGAAACCTTTCAGGTGTGATTGTTACATCACTAAGCGCAGCTATTACTCAAACCCAGCACAAACTGTGAGATCAATTTATACAAACCATAAATATTTTGCTACTGGAGAACAGCAACCTCACTGTCATTAATGAGTTTTACTGACAGTGGAAATAGTTCATGTGTTTCGTAAGGCTTTCCAAAAAACTCAGCCAGAGGCACAGGCCATGCACAGAATTATTTGGTTTATGTATAATATAGCTTCCATGAAAGTCTGACCAGAACATGCAAGGTGTCTCTGAACAACCCTCAAATCCTACACCAGCCCCCCGTTCACTGAATGTTTTGCCTACTATTTACTACACAGAGTGCATCCTTCACTCACCTTTACCCTCCACGTTGGTTTGTCAAGCCACTGACAAACTTCTAGCCAGACAGTGGGACCAGCTCTGCATCCTCATCCTCCCTAAGACACCAGTTACTCCTATATGCCTTCTGAGTCATGTTTTAGCATTCCCTGGTCCTGCCCTGCCTCACTCTCTGGGCATCCTTACGTGCTCTTCTCTCAAGCTTCTGATGTGGTGGCCAACAAGAAGACTTCGTCATGAGGGTTTGGAGATGGAAGTCATGAGGATTTGGAGATGAGGGCAGTCACAGTTTAACAGATAACTTAAATGCCAGGAGAAAAAGGGATGGCAAAAGAGCCTGTGCTTCCCTACTTCTTACTGACAAGCTACACACATAGCCCCTGGAGAGGCAGAGCCCAGCTGACTTCACTCACTGACCCCACACCCAAGGTGTGTGGGTACCTTGGTGTATTTGAAGGATCACATGGCTGTTGCCAGCGAGACCAGAGCTCAATTTTTGCACACCCATGAAGAAGGAAAAGCAATATTGTGCTATTTTTACAGCTACCCAGAAATATGAGCATTTAACCTCTCACTAATCTGCACTTTGCTTGTGGCCACAGGGCTGAGTTTGACTTTGAAACCTTCAAGCAATGTCCAGCGTTACCCTTGGCCACAGACGCACAAATAACGCAAGCGCTGCTCGCATTCCAACAACAGCTGGACAGAGCCTTAGGAGCTGCTCAAGAGAAACAGACTCTTCCAGCTCTTCTTCATTGTACAGAACATCACATACGCTTTTATAAAGAACTTCAGGTCCCTTTTGCTGGGCTTCTGTAAACTAGCTTCACTTCTTACACAGCAGCTCTACCCAAAGAAAGGGCAGTGTTTTAGGCATTAACCTTCCATGTGCCAACCTTCACATAAATTCACTTTGTCCATATTTTGCAGGCTCTTTGTTGGGAGATGTAACTTTGCTTTTCAACCTCCCAAAGGGTCTGCAGTTTGCTTACTGAGCTTACTGTAATGACAGTGCAAGGATATCACAATCCTGCATGTCATGATCACCAAAACTGACATCACACATCATTAAGAGAATTGTGCCTCTCTCTTACTTCTGCAATTTGAAATAACTAAAATTGAAGTCTGGTAAATCCCAACAGCTACCTCCAAAATTAACTTAGAGCTTTCTGGTAGTCTTCTCAGTTTCAGCTCTCTGATCCCTACTAGAATTTAATTCAGGATCTCAATCTTTACTCAGCCCCAGTACAAGGTATTCTTCAAATACTGCAATATTCTTCAAATTTTTGCCATGTTGTGATAATGAACTGGTTTCTGTTCACCTCTCCTGCAGGCTACTCCATCTGAATCTTTATTGGCAAGATCCAGCAACATTAAGACATCACCTTGCTTTCATTAGCTCAGCTTGCCTTCAAAAGACAATTCCTGCTTCAATCTCTTTTAAACTTCTGCTGCATCTACAGACATTTTGATCTTATTAGACTAATGCATCCTCAAGGTAATACCTTTGCTTCTATTATTTTCTGTGTGCACATTTCCAGAGCTACTTATAGGATGTATTATTTCACCATTAGTGGGAATTTGTGTGGACGTTTATCAGCACTATGAATCTAAAACAGTGATTAGCAAAATTGATAGGAAAAGGTTTGCAACAGAAAAAGACAGATCTGACTCAGATAAAGAAAACAGCCACTGACAGCTTAACATCAACTGAAATTACTTCTGTGGGTATCACTTGAAGAAAGATTTTTAGCTGCCAGGACAACCTTGGCACAGGAGATTAGGGATAGGGCTAACATCTTTCTGCATAATGCTCAGCATAACCAGGTCCTGATCCAGGCCCACAGGATAATTCACGTTGGAAGTGGCCATGGGAGGTCTCTACTCGAACACCTACTACAAGTAGGGTCAGCTCCAAGCTCAGAGCAGAGCACTCAGGACTTTCCAGCCACATCTTGAAAGCCACCACAGACAGAGCTGGCCCAGCTGCCCCATGAGCCTCCTCCACACCCCGGCTGACCACACCACAAGCGAGGGAGTAGATCTCAGCACACTACTTCAATCCAAGTAAGTTGATGGAAGAACTTCAGCCAGAGTTGTCATTCAATTCAAATCCACATCCAGGCATCTGAATATAGCAACTGTAATTAATATGCCATCCAAGTCACCCTACTAGTATTTCTTTGAGCCCGACAGATGACAAACATGACCTTGCAGGAAAATGCGGCCACTGCTATCCCAGTCATCTCATAACAAACAGTTACATGCTCACACATTACAGTTTTCATTTCAGATGTTCAAAACTCTAGTCAATCACCACATTATCTGTCAAGCTCACCACAAGTTCTGTAACACATACAACAATGTTCAGAAAATGAGAAAACACTCTTCTCACTACACTGTTGCTAATTAATTGCCCTCCTTTAAACAAATAAACAAAACCCCCAAACAACCAATAAACCCCCTCCAAAACCATAACACAAACTAAATTCTGTGTCCCTGAAGTTGCTCTGAAAATGCAGCAGTCCAATATTACATAGGAACAACGCCTTGCCTGCACTAACTGCAGTCACTGGGAGAGACTAAAAGGCCAACAGTTCTTATATTCCCTACTGGAAGACCTACTAGTTTAGATGGAAGTAGATGCTAAAACATGCAAAATCCTGGGAGATGTAATCCTAAAAGGTTCAGGTGGGCAAGAATGCTCCTCTCAGATTTTG
The DNA here is from genome assembly GCF_048771995.1 of Taeniopygia guttata. Classification (NCBI taxonomy): domain Eukaryota; kingdom Metazoa; phylum Chordata; class Aves; order Passeriformes; family Estrildidae; genus Taeniopygia; species Taeniopygia guttata. The sequence continues at coordinate 53,278,412 of NC_133025.1, read as the reverse complement.
CTTTAGAACACCCAGTTGTTACAACTGGCTTTAAAGAGAAGTAGCCATTTGCAGATTATACCTCACATTTGCATGGCAGTTTCAGCATGCAAACATTGCAATGCCTTTTAACACAAGAACATCTCCTGCCCCTGTGTTGCTGCCAAATTGCACAAGGGAGGGCTTCCAACACCTCAGTCTTCCAGCAGCAAGTGCTGTGCACAACTGCAGGAAGCAATTACTACAGGTTGTACATTACCCTCAGCCTCCAGGGCTAGGAGACACTGAAGCTCTTCCATGCAAACACATGGACTGAATCAAGACTGAGAGCCAAGTATATCAGAAGTGACATGTCAGTCTCTAAAATGACCATGCCACTATTTGATTTTATCAGCAACCAGGGAGAGTAAACACGTACACAACATAAACATTCAGCACTACACTGCAAAAGAAAAATTTGAATACAGAGCAGCAGCACAATGCTTTCTGTTAGTGGTTTTCTGTTTGCTTTTTCCATCTCTAATAAAAAAAAAAAAGAATATTACTAGGGATATACAAACTACATGATGCATGGAAATTAACCAAAGAAATATATTAAAAGATAGACATTTCAAGGGCATCAAAGAAGGTTCAGTGATAAGATGCACATGAATGAACACACAGGTTTACACTGACATTTGGTATAAATATTCTGGAGGATGCTTAAAAAATTTGCTCCTGTCAGCTGCCCACTGTTCCTACATTATGTCTATACTAAACTAATAAAACATCAGCATCTCAAAGTAAATCTTGCATCCTGTTTAATCTTATAAGCTCTCTTAAAAGTGCAGTCAGTATCAGTGGCTCAGCTAAATGATAACTAAAGAAGAATACAAGCCCAAGCCTGCTAGCACTGAGAAGAAGGGACTAAAGCTTAGATCAGTATAAAAGGAAAAACAAAGAAGAAAAGAAATTTTGAAGAAACAAGATTTTTGTTTTCAGAACAAGGAAGTTATCTGGCAATGATTTAAAAACTGCCATCTTGAAGGGAAACCAAGGGCCTCTTGTGATTTAAGTATTTCGTGTGGTATTTATTCACCCTGTCTCCCAAAACTGCTACCCTATAGAAGGGGCAGTAGAAAATCATATGCAATGAACTGGAGGACTTGGTATACATTCCATGCAGTCATGTCTGCCAAAGAAGCAGGACAGAAATAATAACTAAATCTGTAGGTAGTAACCACATCATTCATTTTGCCATACCTTGTCACAAGAGATGTGAAGCTGTGAATCAGTACATAACAGCAGAGACACAAAATTTTATTTGAGCTTTCCGCACCCTCTCCTGTTAAGCAGAAAGATTTTTCAATTGAAAATACACTTTCAATTTCCTTTTATTTTTCAGTGACTTCTGGGGATCCTAATTTCCCACTGAACTCTCATCTTCAGGTTTATAAGAAATACAACTGGTGAATGCATTCACAGGACATTATTCCAGCAGCCACACTAAAATATAACACTAAACCCCTTAGCACATAGCTAGAACAAAACCAGATGCTGCACTCTCTCTCCATTCTTGGGCTTCTCTAATCCCTTACATTCAGTGTTTTCCCCCACAACAGAATAACACTGGGAAAAACAGACTGATGCTGAGAAAACCAGACAAGGCTCATTAGCATCTGGGCTGTACCAGAATCCTTCTGCTGGCCCGCGTGGAGGAAACTTCCCCTTATGAAATCCAAAGAAGGCATTGCTACCTTTCCACTCCATGTAACAGTCTATCAGCTTTATGTCTTATCTTACAAGCCCCAATGCCACTGACCACAGGCCCCCTCCACGTGGATCCAGCTCTGCTACAGCAGCTGGTGGCTCCTTCCCAGGCTGGCTAACATCCACAAGCACTGTCAGCTCCAATATATACGGCTGGACTAAAACCTCATGCATTTTCAAACCAAGAAGGAGTGGGTCAGTGATACAGAGCAAGCAAGAGAAATTGAGTTTCCATGCTTTCTCTTTTTTGACAGTAGAAGAGAGAAGCTGGAGGGGAAAATAAACAAGATGAGCAGAGGAATGGAGGCAGTTTAGTTGCTTTTGCAGAAGCTGGAAGAGGAAAGCAGTGCTGAACACACTGCACCATCACAGTGTGTTCCTTCAGCAACCTGACTTAAATCCCCATATTACCTTTCAATAGTAAGTTTTTGATACTTTTCTAGCATTTTTGGTAAAAAAAAAACTAAGCTTATTTGTTTATTAAAGCAGCAAGCCATAAATCCTGTCTCTTTCCTTTTAGACATTTGATAACATTTTTAAGTAGGTTATTTTTCCTTTGTTGAGGTAGTAGCTCAAGTATGCCAAGCAGCTTTTTTTCTCTCAAGCAACAGGGCAAGTAAGAGTTTTACAAAACTAGTTCAGGCCAGACTGAACTAGCTTCAGAACAGACTATTTTTGGCCAAAACTGTTGAATTTGCTGACACTTGCTTTTATTCTACCACTGTTATTTACCCGTATTATTTAGTATGCACATATATAGTCATGTTTTGCTCTTTTTACAAGCATTCTGCCACTAAAACATCAATTTCCAAATACTAAGTTTCTTCAAAACACTACTGTAAAACTCAGTACCTAAATCAAGTTTATTTCTAAGCAAAATTTTAAAGGTGGAACAACATTAGATTTGTATTTGAAAGCACTAAAGGAAGAACCTTACAAACCTTTTATAAATGTTGACAAAACAAGGTAGCAGACTTTAAAAGTTTCAGGGTTTAATGTGTCATATCCTGACATTATCTTAATCATGCTTTTTCGTTCAATTTCTGAACATTGCCTCCCTTCACGTAATTATTACCACAAATAAGAGTTAAGCTTTGAACTGCTGTGACTGTCAGATCCTGAAGTCTAAAGAGTAACACCCAGACCAGTACTCCTAACTTCTCCCCATATAATGCCATAGCTGTAAATGCCAGCAGCCAAGACCAAGTATAACCACCCACTCAATGCACAGCAGAAAAGCAACTCACAGAGGCCTCAGAACGGTTCAGACTGATCCATCTCGGGTATCCGAGATAACTGCAGATGGATCTTGCCTTTACATTGTAGCTGTCACACCAAAGGCCACATAAGCAAAGAAAAAAAGAAAGCAACCACTAGCTTATTGTTTAGGAACAGTATGCTAATGATTATATATAGACACTATTTCTCCATTCCTGCAAGCCAATTAAAGCCAGACTGAATACTGCCCAAAGTGGCACCTGCCATCTCCCTTTTTCTGACCATTTTGCCAGAGCTTCTTTTGAGAAAGCTGAATTTTTTAATTGACAATAACTGCCATCTACCAAGATGCCAAGGAAAGGTTACTACATGCAACAGAGTCGATGAATGGGCTGAAATCCAGATTTCTATGCTCCTCATTGCCTAAAAATTTTCAGATCATTGTTAGCAGTAATTTTACCATCCCAAAAGCAACCTAGGTAGCTTCTACCTGACAGCTCTTTTCAGAACAAAATATTTTTGGTTAAACCTCAAATTGGTAAAGCTAGAAGCTGATTTTCTACTGCTGCTGTACTGCAGAATATATAACATAGCCACAGAAACGTTACTACAACACATGAAATTTTTGTGGTTTTCCAATAATATTGCCTGTGAATAACCTCAACAGTACACTTCAGGATCACCAACGACGTAATTTCTGGAGGCAGAACAGTGGCTAGCACACAGAGGCCTGCCCAAGAGCACCTGCCACACACCAAAAAGTTGTGTAGACATCGATAATGGCAGGGTCCTGTCTCTTTCCCATCTGTCATGTGTGTCACAGGACAAGTGCTGATGCCTCCCAGCTGCCTCTGTGCCACTGCGAGCCGATCGATCCCATTTCCCGATTCCATGCCCTTCAATGATGCAAACGCAGCTAGCTGGGGCAGAGGACACCTTCCTACTTACACCAACAGCCTCCGAGCCTTCCTGGCATCCAGCTCACATCTGTTCGAGAGGTTAACTTGTCTATCGTGCCCTTGTTTACAAATGGCACAAGACGACGAGTCCTCAGTTAATCAGCAACTTTATTGTTGGTCAGCCTGGCTGTGACTCCCGCGCTGCCCGCACCTGCCCGGGGCCGGCCGGCCGCTCTGCCCGGCCCCCGCGCAGCCACCAAGGCCTCGCATTCCCGCCCGCACGGCCAGCCGGGTGCTGGCACCGCATCCCGGGGACTCGCCCTACGCTCCTCATCCCTGCAAAATACCGCCAAACCTTCCAGGAAATTTCGGTCCCGACAACGGCGTGGGGAGGACCGGGAGGAGAAAAGGGGCCGCCGCGGCTCCGCTACCCGGTTCCGGCCGGGCCAGGGGCCGTGGGCGTGGTGGGGGTCCCGGCCGCTCGCTCCCGCGGAGAGGGGAGGGGGCTCGGCCGGGCGGACACAAAAGAGCGCGGAGCCCCCTCCGCCCGGCGCGGCCGCCACAAAACCGCGGCCCCGGGACACGGCGAGCGCGGCCGGCGCGGAGCCGGAGCGATGGCGGGAGGCCGTGCGAGTGCCCGCCGCTTCTCGGCCGGGGTGAGGGGTGCCGGCCGGCCGCGGGGCAGCTCCGCCTGCTCCCCCACCCCTGCCTAGGCCGCAAAATGGAGCCGGAGCGGGGAGGGCCCCGCGGAGAGAGCGGGACAGCGGCGGGGGCAGCCGCCCCGCCGCCCCTGCCGACACCCCCTTCGCTGCCGCCTCCTCCCTGCCCGCCCGCTCCGCTCCTCTCCCCACCCGCCCACCCCGCTCGGCTCCCGGGCCGCGCGGCCCCCGCGGCTCCGGCCGCACAAAGCGACGCGCGGCCGGTGCGGGGCCCGGGGCGGCAGCCCCGCACTTCCTGGTGCCCGCGGCGGCGGCGCGGCGGCAGCGCCGGGGCCCGGGGAGGGAGACGGACATTTCATTCGAGCCTGCAGTGGAACCGGTTACCAATCATTGGCCGGAGCCAGGCACAAACCTCCAGTGCGGCCCTGGTTGGCTCCCTCCGCAAATCGGCTGTTTGGTTGGACGGAAAATGGCTGCGAAGGAACCAGTCCCAGCGCGGAGCCCCGCTTCCCGCAGCCGGGCTGCCCTCCCTCCGCGCCGCCTCCCCGCCACTCGTGTCGGCTCTTCCCTCAGCGCGCGCCCTCCCGCCGGGCCGGCCCTGCCCGCCTCCTTTATGGAGCGGCCGAGCCGGGGGGCGCCGGGCCCGCCCCCCCGCCCGGGGCCGGGGCTGCGGCCGAGGGCTGTCCCTGCAGCACGGCTCCGTCCCGCAGGGCTGCTGCTGCTGCTGCTGCTGCTGCCGCCGCCGCTGCCGCCGATCGTGTAGCGAGGCCTCTGACCAGGCGCCGCTCTTCCCTGCGGCCTCGGTCTCACAGCATCACAAATGGGTCAGGTTGAAAGGGACCACAGTGTGACATCTGGTCCAGCCTCCCTGCTCCCTGCTCATCCTAGAGCACAAACACAGGATTGCATCCAGGCAGTTCTGGAATAGAGAGTTGGAATGGAGTTCTGGAATCAGTTCTGGTGAGGGAGACTCCAGCCTCTGGGCTACCTGTTCCAGTGTGTGGCCACCACACAGTAAAGGACGTCTTCCTCATGTTCAGGTGTTCCTGTGCATCAGTTTCTGCCCGTTGTCTCTTGTCCTATTGCTTGGCACCACCAAAATGCTTGGCTTCCTCCTGTGATGCCGTCCCTCCAGATAGTGATGGACGTTGATGAGGTCCCCTCTCAATCATCTCTTCTTTAGCCTGAACAGGCCCAGCTCCTCCAGCCTTTCCTCATCAGAGAGATGCTCCAATCCCCCAGTTGTCCTCATTGTCCTGGGAGGTAGGGGCTGGGGAAGAGTGGCCAGCTGTGTCCCACTGGCCTTGTCCCTGGCCACACACCCTGTTGCCTTACCAGCTGGTGCCTGTTGTCAGCAAGGCAGGCACCATTATTATTGTGAAGGTTCCTTAGATCTATTCCAATCTGTCCAACACCTGCATCAAGATTTGCCAGCTGAGAGAAGAGCAAGTTACATCCCCAGCCACTTCCTACATTTTGCACGGCCTGAGAAAAAGCAGGATGGCTCATGGAACCCAGGTCCAACCAACCAGTTGGTGGAATAGAACCTTGGGTGAGGGGATCTGTGGGTCTGCATTACTTTCACCTTTCCCTGAAAAAAGTCAAATTTCACTGCAAACCAGAAAGGATTATTTCCCCATAGAGAAACAGGACTTAAAGAGAATATTTTTCTTCCACTTTTAGGCTTTGTTCTGAAGAAATACGGGCTGCTGAGTGAAGATATTAGTTGGACTGACTTTTCTGCTGAGATTTATAAACCCCTCTTATGAAGCATTTATATGAAACACTTCATAATCCACGAGTCCCTTCAATAATTAGAATCAGAAAGGGCCAGAAAGCAGCCAAAGACATTCCACACATCTGCCACCAACATGTGTATGCATGCAATCTCTCAACAGAGGTAATAAGAATATTTTTTGTTTGTTCTTAATTCTTAATAACCTGTAGTAATTCTTCATTATTTGAGGGTCTTAACTATTTTAACTAAACTACTATGAAGCTCACATTTCACAATAGCTTCTGCTAGCATCCTCTTCTGGTTAATATCTGATAAATACAGTACACATAAAGCAAGAAGAATTTTGTGTGGCCATGGGTTTTTACTGCAAATGCTATATGCAGCTTAATGCCACCTCAGGGGCACTATGAGCACTAATTAGTAATTTTTTTTTTTTAGTGCCCAGAGGATGTTAGTCAAGAATATTCACTAAGTTTGGGACCTTAGGGGATGCATTTTTCCCTTTATCTATTTTATAACTTGTATTCACTAAGTACAATGCTGTGACAATACACTATTAATCTGCACTCTTAAGATCTTTGGGTAGATTTTTTTATGTCAGCCCAGAATTTCACAAGTGATTAGAAAGATGAACGCTGACCAGTCTGCAGGTTTTTCAGGACACAGAGCAGATAGTGCCCTTTTTTGAGATGCTAGTAGCTAGTTTTGAATTTTCTTGAAAACACAGCCCTCAAATTTTTCTACTGCATTTTTTTTCAATCTTGAAATGAAAATGTTGTTTTTCTTGTCGTTTTTGTACTGATATTTATCAATGTTGTTGATGGAAAAACTACTTATCCACTTCTACTCATCACTTTTCTTTAGGAAAGCATAGTGGGAACAAGTGTTCACTGTTACTGGTGACAGAACAGCAATCAGCAGTTAAACTTGTCAGCCAGCTGGAGCCAGGGATTTCAAGACAGCATTCCCATAATTTTAATCCCCATAATTTTAATTATAAAATTAGGTACATTTTATGTTGTGTTTCTCCATTAGTAACAATTTCTATCACACACTTGTAACTCAGTCTTCAATTGGTTTGTTATTTTATTCCTATGCTAAGTATATTCTCAAGCTCCATATTTTGTAAGGCAGTGATCTACTTCCTGAAATTTTCATTTTGTGCCTAAAATTTTCAGTGAGGAAATCAAAATCTTCAGATATCTTCTGTTCTATTTAGTAAGTGTTAGCTAAGGTGAGCATGTCTGCGTCTTTATACCAGAACAGATATATCAGCTTGTTCCAGAATATGTCTTACTTGTGCTGTGGACTCTGTCATCTGGAAAAATAAGTGCTTGAAATAAGAAATTCTTATTTTTGTAGAAATAGCACTGGATGTAGGGTGGGTGAGTTGTTAATCTAACTTTCTCCAGAGTTCTCAAAATTTTGAAGTTCTTAGTGTAATAGACTGGAAATAGATCTGTCATCAAACAGTGAACTCCATGGGGCATCAGGAACTGGTATTCATTCTTCATAGTAATTTTTTCTAAAAATTTTCATTATCTTCTTTATTTTTGTAGGTCAGAGCATTCTTATTTGTATTCGACGATCCTAAATAAAAGATACAGAGCTAAGCAATGCTGTCTGAAAAAGATGAAATGTGGAAATCCCGAAGAAATTATCTACAGGTAATTAACCAAATCAGAGTGGGATGAGACCAGGTGGAATTAAACAAAGTTCAAGACATTTTTATTTTTCTAAGCATCAGTAGCTCACTGCTGTGTTGAAAAATTCTTTAGCTAATTAGGCATGCCTTCCTTTTAGATAGTATTCCCCCTTTAACAGTAAAATTTCTGCTACACTTGGAAGGAGCTGTGTGCTCAGGTGGCCTTTGTGCTATGTCATCCCACAGTTCTGAAGGGGAGACATGTAAAGCATCTGCACTGCCAGTGCACATGAGAGGCAGATCTAGAAGAGTAGCTAGCTTTTATGCTCATGCTGTGAGGACCAAAGGATTTGTTTATTCACAGTAGACTGGTATCCCCCCCAAAGAGGGGGCTGGGAAGGTGCAATTCTGAAATTACTACATCCCATTTAGGAAATATGGTCCAAAGAGCAAAGTGCAAGCTTGGACATAATTCCCAGGCCTATTGCATGCTTCTTGTATGACTTTGGGCAAATTACTGTAAATCCAAGCCATCAGATTTCAATTGAGACATGCATAAATGCCTGTGAAAGTCTGAATTTTAATCATATTGTGCCTCAATTCCCCATCTGCTAAATCAGTAGCAGTGTCATTTTCCTATCTTGAGCTGAACTGTGAATGGCTCTCAGCAGGAGAGGTAGGAGTACCAGAGGTAAGGAATGACAAGTTAAACTATTTTTTGAAGGCTTCTTGAGGCCAAGCTGCTGTATGCCAATCCCTAAGGAGAGCTGGACTCAGTTTTGAGCCTTTTCCTCACTACTGCTCAACTGCCTTTCTTTCACAGGAGGCACAGAAATGTAGTATGTTGAGACATATTCCACTAAGTAAATTTTATTAAAATTTACCAACGTTTCAAAATTTATTGCGGGAGCTGAGACAGATATGCAGTACCTAATATCTAAATCTTCTTCCTTTAGAGAAAAGAAAAAACAACTTACTGTTTTCACTGGAATGGGTAGTCAAGCAAATAGATGAAAAGACACAGGTTGAAGTTTAGGTTTGCTAGTTAATCTCAGCTCAGTGGGGTTAAATGTGGCTGGCAGCAATCCCTTTGAAAGGTAGCTGGAAGAGAACTGACTTGTAATCAGGTAGTTTATATGTTAAGACATGTCTAAATCATCAAGTATAGACATTCTACACGAGCAATAGGAACTTCGAAGTACACATGCAAGACAGAACCACTTGAAGGACTAGAAGAGATCTTGGCAAAACCTTCTAACTTGCCCACGAGTAATACAGCAACAGGTGGAGGTGAAACTATAATAATATCTCCTCTGCTTTGTTTTCAAAAAAAAACCAACACCATTTGCAATGCAATCTGAGAAGAGTTTGCTTTTCAATTGTGCCATTACAACCTCCTGGATAAAACCATTAGCATTGGTTTTGTCTCTTCTCAAAACAAAAAAGAGAAAAAAATCAATGCTCATTTTAAATAGCAAAGGTTGAAGTCATTTAGCTTTTTCAAACCTTATGACAAGTAATATAAAGTATAAAATGGAAAAGCTAAGTAGCTCTGGTAAAACTTCAATTTAATTTTTCATAACTAAATTTTTTACACATTTGCAAAGGTCATTCACATGGATTTGTTTGATATCACTAGCATTCAGCTGCATTCTGTGGTTATGTTTTGGATTTTCTCCCTATTACCAGCTACATGTGGGATTGAAGGTACAACAATGGTGAAAGATATTTAATTCCACTCTGCAAGAGGACAAGCAGCTGCTTAACGGCTATGCAGTGAAATCCTACATCTCCCAGGGGTGGGGAAGCTGGGTTCCATTAGAGCTCTGTTTTGGGTACTGCAGAGGGAGTACAGAAGGCACAGATGAAGATGGAAAGTGAGGAAATGTAGACTTTTGCGCAGTCCAGTTCTGATGACAAAGTTACAGTTATGAAAACCCTGAGACTTTCAGTATTGACATAGTGGATTTACAGAGCAGGAGCTCTGGTGGGCTACAGAACTAAGTTTTTCTCTGGATCATGAAAATTCACTTACATAAAGCCCATGTTTTCTCATTGTGTCCATGTGGTTGAATTGTGCAACTCTTAACAGGTTCGATCACCTGGTGTTCTTGGCGTGTGCCAAGGTTTAACCCCAGTCAGCAAGTTCCACACAGTTGTTCACTCAGTCCCTCTCTCCTCAGCTGGGAGGGGAATCTGAAAAAAGTAAACCTCATGGATTGAGAGCAGAACAATTTAATGATTAAAATCAAATGCTATGGTACTAGTAGTAGTAGTAGTAAAGAAAAGGAGAGAGAGGAGTAAAACTCCAGAGGAACAAGTTGCACACCACCCACTGACCAGTCCCAGCCTGACCCCAAGCAGTCAGCAGCAGCTTCTGGGCCCATAATTTATATACTAAACATGACATTCTGTGGTATGGATTATCCCTTTGGCAAGCTCAGGGCAGCTGTCCTGGCTATGTGCTTCCCCCAGCTTCTTGTACTCCTGCTAACTGGCAGAGCTTGGGAAGACAAAAAGTCCTTGATTTAGAGTAAACACAACTTAGTAACAACTAAAACATCAATATATTATCAACATTATTCTCATACTAAATCTAAAACAAACACTGTGCCAGATAGTAGGGAAAAAAAACAAACTCATTCTCAGCCAAACTCAGCATGAATGGAGGAATTCAGGACTTTCCTACAAGTATCAGAGGTTTCCAGAGGCTATGGCATTTGTCAGTATTTGTAGTTCAGTTTCCTTCTTGTAGATATGGGAACCTAAACTGCAGTGCTTCAAAGGCCTGTGTACATTACCGTTCTGTCAGCAGCATGATGAAAATAAAACTGTTCTCTTACACTCAGTCACACAGGGAGCATCTTAGCCATGCCCCTGAACTGTCACTAACATACTGACTGACGCCATCGCATTTGCAGTGTAGGCAGAGACATAGATGACTTCTGTCAATTTAAGCATGAAAGCTGAAATTCTTTTCTCTTGAACTTGTCCAGACTAAGGACTAGAGATAGGGGCACTCTTTAGAAATGCCTTTCTTCAGAAGAATGGCTTAACACCTGGACATACCTGTGTTTCTCTGTTGGCTGCAGAAGAAGCTTAGATCCAGAGTTTACAAAAGAGGCAAAACTTTGAGGTGAGATCTTGAGGTAAGAAAATTAATCTAAGCTTGCAAAAATTTCCTGTGGTATTTCAATTACATTAATGTTAGTTACTGATGATGGAGACAGGAATGTAACAAGAACACACCGAGATCATGCAGCAACAGCTGGATTTTATTGTTGGCTGCCTTTTATAGGGGCTTCAAATTTCCACTGGCCAATGATATGGATGCATTCCATTTGTGGTTCAGATTCCAGTTTGAACTGGAATCTGACCTGTCAGAACTGCACCTGGGGGCTTGTTTACTTCCACTCTCTGATGAGCCAGGCTGGTTGAGTTGGTGTCCCCTATGCCAAATTATCTGAGCAGCTATAGACCAGCTATAGCTGTCACAGTTGCCCCTTGCTGTTTTAAAAAAATGCAAAGTGTTCTTTGTCATCCTTCTGCAGACGCCTTGCAGAGAGGATGACAAGACAGCATGGTTGATGCCTTAGGTCTTAGTTTCTATACTTTTCAGATTCTGTGATGCTTTAGTGTGTAGTTCTGAGCTTCATATTAAGGGATGGTAAGCTCTCTTCAGAGAGTAGCTAGACAAAACAATTCCTTCCTAAGTGGGGACCAAGGACAACCGATCCAAGTTTCAGGCCCAAGAGCATAAACAATGGTGGACTGAAGAGAGAAAAACAAGAAGGATGGGACTTCATGGGCTAAAGCTATAATTGGAGCATTAACTCCAATATGCTAATGGACCAGAACTTATAAAAATGAGAGACCTCATGACTGGTTGTCTATTTTGTGACCATTTTGGGTTCATCTTGGGTGTAGCCCTGGCTGGGCCCTTGTGCTGCCCAAGGTGTATCAATTGAGGCCTTCTAATAAACACCTACTCTATTCTTTAACCCATCTAGCCTCTGTTCTAGGTCAGCCTTCACAAGGCATCATGATGACACCGGTGATTTCACCCAACTCGACACGCCTAGCCTCTCCCAACCAGTGATGCATCCCATAAATGGTTGAAGTTGTCACATTTATTCCCAGGAGCTTTCAGGCAGAATTACCAACAATAGAAGTTCTCAAAATGGCCTGCCGCAGGCTTATTACTTGGAAGTTACAAACCTAAAACTTAACTCTACGAGCAGGAAGCATTTCAACTTTAGAATCATGGGAAAACCAACAAACAGGAGAAAAAAAATCTGTCTCAGTTCAGGTTTGTGTTCCATATCCTTAAATAGATAAAATCTTCAACTCCTCATATCTTTAAATATATAAAATCCTTCTAATAGTGCCAAGTGATTTAGGGTATTGACAGTACCAGGCATTTCCCTTTTTTTCTGTTTAAAAATAATATATTTTAAAGTGCCATGGGGGGAATACCAGTGTGTAACACACCCCACAGCTGTAAGAGTAATTTTGTGTTTAGTGAGGTATACAACTGCTTTTGAAGTTACTGTTTTCCAAACAAATTCAAAATTATCAAAGGAAATGTCCTGTGTCTTAGTTAGGTTTTACAGGTCACATCTTGGTATATGATTAAAAATGACATATCCTTGTGTTTGTAATGTCCTTAAAATATTTGATTCTCAAGGTATTTGAGTAAAGTTGTAAGTGAACCATACTGAGTCATGGACTGTAAGAGATGACACATTGCAGGTTTTCTGGAAGTTAGAGGAACTGGTATTAATTTAACATAATCTTGGTGATTTGTAGAGGTGGTGAACACACCATTGCTCTACAGTGAGACTCCTTGATTATAAGTGACACTGGGTAATTCTGTTTTTTATATGCACTGGTTTTATGAAACATCTCAAGAGTAGAACTTAATTTTTTCCATTACTTCAGTGGATCTTCACCGCAGCAATGTAAGACCTTTTTCTTAATGAAAGGAAATGTGATTAAAAGATAATTGCAAAATAATAACCAAAATTAAAAACTGTGAACGAATAACAGGACTGCAAGGTGGTGTTTAAAATTGGATTTTTCTCAAATTGGCTGAATTGCCAGCTGGTAGTCCTCATGTAATGAAAATATTGAGATGGGTTTGGTAGAATAAGCTTCCCTAAGCTTGTTCAGCAAATTAGTTTAATAACTGTATTTCTGAAGCCATAATAATCCATGAATGCCTTCAACAATTATTATCTTCATTATTATAATAATTTTTGCTGTTACAGATAGCTATATTGAAGACATAACTTCTAAAATCACAGTGGTCATTCTCATAAGTTCAGAGATTTGTTTCCACTTAACAGTCTTAAGTTTAGGCATTTTTTTCTGTGTTTGAAACCCCAGCTGGCACTGGATAGATCATTGCAGAGTAAAAGAGTAATACAGGAATACAAATAGGCATTGCTGAAGTCCTCTGAGCAAAAAACCTGGGGATGGGGAGGCAGTGCCTTTTAAACATCAAGACTCGAAGTTATTATCCTGTTCTCTTGCTTCCCTTTCTTTTGATCCTTTGTGGCCACTCATTATTCCTTTTGTGGCAGAGTACTGAAGCAGACATGACACATTGTACACTGGGGAACACTTAGGACTTATGCAGGGCAACATAACAACACAGTGGTCACTAAGACTAAGAGTTCCTGGATCTACAACATTAATTTCATTGTCGTTTGTTGGTGCCACAGCATCCTTCATGCTCACTCAGCCACAGAACTCAGCAGTCAATCAGTTCAACTGAAAAGAAGACCCACCCAACAAAACCATCAATGGTTGGGTTTGCATAATTTTAAAACCTTTCAGGCAAATGCAAGTGTTTGCAGTAAGCAGGAATACTGACCAGATAAATTGCCTTGTTTAATGTAATGTTACACGTCTCTTTCCACATGAAGTGTTTTGTTGGGTTTGTGTGGCTGAGTTTTGGCAGTGGGAGGTTACGAGGATGGCCTCTGTGAGAAGATGCCAGAAGCTTTCCCTCTAAGAAGGGGAAAAAAATTATTGTACAGATGTAATTGCAGACAGAGGAAAGAGGAGTAAGAATATGTGAGGGGAGCAACTCTGGAGACTGTAAGGTCAGTAGAGAAGGAGGGGGAGGAGGTGCTCCAGGGCCAGGAGCTGAGATTCCCTGCAGGCTGCGATGCAGCCCATGGTGAAACAGGCTGTTCCCCTGCAACGCATGGAGGTCCATGGGGATGCAAAGATCCACCTGCAGGCCATGACAGAGACTCACGCTGGAACAGGTGCCCCAGACAGGGCTGTGAACACTTGGAAAACCTCTGCTGGATCAGGCCCCAGGCAGGACCTGCAAATCTGTGGGGAGAGGACTCCATACTGGAACAGGTTTCTGGTAGCAGTTGTGGTCCTGTGAGGGACCCAGGCTGCAGCGGGCTGTGCCTGAAGGACTGCACCCTGTGGAAGAGTGACTCGCATTGCAGCGGTTCATGGAGAACTGTCTCCCGTGGGAGGGACCCCATGCTGGTGCAGGGATACTACTCTTCTCCCTGAGCAGCAGCAGAAACAACCTGGGATGAACCGATCATAACCTCCATTCTCTGTCTACTTGTGCTGCTGGGGGAGAGGAGGTGACACTGGGAAAGAGGGAGGACTGGGGGGAAGGTGTTTTTAAGATTCATTTTACTTTTCATTATCCTGCTGTAGGTTTTTTAGTAATACATTCAGTTAATATTCCCAATTCAAGTCTGTTTTGCTTATGATGGCATTTGGTGAATGATCTCTCCCAGGCTCTATCTCAACCAATGAACCCTCTTATATTTTTTCTCCCCTGTCCACTTGCAGAAGGGAGGGACAGAAGGGCTTTGGTGGGTGTCTGGTATCCAGCCAGGGTCAAATCACTAGGAGAATGAAGAAAGTTCATATTGACCAGCGATAACAGTGGACATTTGTGTACATGCTTGGTGGTAGTTTAAAGGGTTACAGCTTTCATCTTGCTTTGGCTTCTCAGCTGATTCCAGCAGTCCTTGGCAGCTGCTCCTCTTGCCACATATTTGATTGTAAGCCACCAGGATGGGGCCACAGCCTCGGCGGCACTGTAAGGTAGTGGTGGCAAATAATGGCCCAAGCCCAGATGGGAGCAGTGGGAGCAGCCTCACGCAGGTAACCTTACAGTCGCAGTGTCCCTTCTAGCTACGTATTTCTCAGCACGAACCATTACTTGTGAGGGCAGAACCTCTCCCAGAACACCTCCTGAACGCCCTTGTCTCGCCAGCACCCCAGAGCCGCAGGAGGGAGGCCTCGCTCGGCAGGGCCAGCCCCGGGCCGAGCCAGCCCCGGGCCGAGCCCGCCCGCGTCCGTCGCCATCGCGACCGCGCCGCGCTGGGCCGGGGTGAGGGAGGGGCCGCGGCCGCCAGGGGGCGCCCCGCGGACGGGGCGGCGATCCGCGCCCATCCCCTCCCGTCCTACCCCATCCTGTCCTACCCCGTCCCACCTTATCCCGTCCCGTTTCGTCCCGTCCCGTCCTGTCCGGCCCGCGCCATGGGCAGCACTCTGCGGAAGAGCCAGGCGGTGCGGCAGGCGCCCGGCGGCGCGCCCCCGGAGCGCCGGCGCCCGGCAGGTAGGCAGCCGCCGGCTGCCCGCGGACAGCGCCCGCCCGGCGGCGCTTCGCACCTGGCGGGCTCCGAGCGCCGTGGGGCGGGCGGGCGGAGGGACCGGCTCCGGTTTTCCCGTGAAACAGGCGGCAAGGAGGAGTTGGGGTTCCGGTTTTCCCGTGAAACAGCCGGCAAGGCGGAGTTGGGGCTCCGGTTTTCCCGTGAAACAGCCGGCAGGGCGGAGTTGGGGCTCCCTCCCGTGCCGGCGGCCGGGCGCCCCGCGGGGTACCGCGCTGCAGAACTTTGCCTTCGGCGCGGTGACGCGGGTGCCCCGCGGGTGCTGGGTCTGCTCCCAACACGGGCTCTGCCGCCCGGCTGTCCCCTGAGTGACTTTATCGGGCAGGCTGTGCGCATCGTCCCGCTCACGGCAGATCAGAACGATGCTGGGCGTTGGACCCCGTCCTCGGGGACTGCCACGGTGTGGCCTGAAGGATGTCTGTGCAGAGAAGGGAACGAGATTTGGAGTTAGGAACACCATTCGGAGTTAGCTTGGAGCTGAATGGCCCATGGACAGGATTTCTGCCTGCCAGGATTGAGGCATCTTCCCACGACAGAGCGGGGAGATTTGTGTTTCAGCTGACTGCTCTGTGCCTTGTCAGAGTCAGAGCTTCGGGCTGAGATGCTCCATGGGCACAGCATTAACCGTGCTCTCACCTGGTCTATAAAACCCGACGAAAGAAGCGAAATAATGGGCTCGAAGTAATGAAGGCCTGAAAATGAATCTATGCGTACATCTGGCACTGAGCAGCAGCTCTGCCTGAATGAAAAGGCACTCTTAGGATGTAGTACTTCATTGAGCATTTACTACTATAGGAGTGTTTTCAGCTCTACCGCATCCCTGGGAGAGGGGACTGTTTTTAAATGTGTTCTTACACTTGCAATAATTTGAGGACATTGACACAAAATCACTTTGAGAACTTTAAGGTGTTACATGATATTTTAAGTCTTATTATGAAGGATGGAAATTGTCAAAACCTTGGCAAAGAAAAAAAAGTAAAGATGCCTGTGTAGTAAGAATTTGCATAAGGCACAGCAGGAGCTGGCAAATACAAAAATTATGTTTGTAACAGTTAAAACTCTTGAAATAGGCTTATTGTTATGGCTCCATATTGCTTAGATCTTTCAATTATACCAACATAAAATCCTCCAGTCTGAGCATTGGAAGCACTAGATGTTCCTTGATCCTAGGAAGAAGGAATGGGGAAGGAAAAAAAAAGGCAAACAAAAAACCTCTCAAACCACTGTCTAGAGAGTCCAGTTGTCCTTGTACTTTCAGGACAGTGCTGTGACCTGACAGCAGTTCCCTTACCTAATGCTGCCACCACCATGTTATGATTTAGAAGTACCTAATTTAGTTTTAAAGCAGACACTGGAATCTGTGCAGGTGTGGTAGCATGGAGTCTGTGGCAGAGTGAGCTGCTCTGGACTTATACCCAAACCTGGTTTCTCTGGCCAACAATCTATCTGCCGGCATAAACTGAGAAATGAAACTTGCATCTGAATGAGCATTTTCAGCGTTGTGAAGCTGAATAATTTAGGCTAAATGTTGTTTGGACTTTGGTTTATATGCTCTGCTGTATCTTTGGCTTTTCAATTTAAGATGTTACTACTCCCTGTTGCCTATTCTACAACTTTTGGTAGCACCTTAAAGTAATTCTCCAGGAAAGTTAGTTTAAATTGTGAGACAAGGTTTATATTTCAGGATCAAGGCATTTTTGCTTCTGGGATAGTTGCTTATGAGTAAATTACTATTGAAACCTAATGTCCATTTCCTAAAGGAACACATCAAAGTTTTTAGCGTCCATAAGGGACAAGAGATGAGAGGAGTTTTGGGTGCTGGTAAAGAACTTATATAGAAGACTAAAGCAAAATAATTTACAGAAATTTGAACAGAGATACATAATTTACATTTACATAATTTACATGAAACCAGAAATATAATCCAAATATGCTAATTAATGCTCATTATTTAACTGACTCCAAAACATGAAAAATCTAAAATTAACCCCTTTCTACAGTTGGTCATACCAAGCAGGATTGTTGTTTTAATATCTATATTCGTCCCTTGGACAAAGTATATTTAAACTTATGTGTGTAGTAGGAGAAAGAAATTGGGCTGTTGATAGCTGTAAAAATTTCTTACTTGTTCTCTGGATTTTTTTCTCACCTTTCCATCTTTTATCAATGGCAATATTAGATTCAGTTATTAATTCACTGTAAGATCTAAAAATGTTTAAAAAATTAAACAGTAGAAAGCTGGCAATGAGCACAACTGGCAAAAAAATGTTGCCTATCACAGGAAAAATGTAAAAATGTTAAAAATGTGCTTATATACAGTTTGCATAACAAAGCTCTTAAATACATTCCCTTGTCTTTACCTTGTGCTTTCAAAAATATTATTCTCAATCTTCAAATAGCATTCAGTACACTTCAACAATTGCATTTTGCACATGAAGTATTTATGATATTTTGTGAGTGTAAAGGTATGAAAATTAGAAGCAACTGAGAAGACAATGATTTTCCTGATTTTTTTTTTTTTTTTTTTTTTTTTTTTTTTTTTTTTGTTAAATTATCTCCACACTTACTTAAATTTCTGGATTATAAACAGGTATTTTATTGTAGAAAGGATTAAGGAAAAAATTCAAAGCTGTACAATAAGGGACTGAACTTACACATCTAAGAATTAAGACAGCCTGGGTTGCAGCTTTTGTTTTATAAAACATATTGTTTGTTTCTGTGGGACTCTAACTTGTTATAATGTCAAGTGCTGCTTTTTTTTAATTCCAGACTGTCACAGTTGAATATTATGAGGGGCTGTTTAAGTTTGGTTTGACTTTGTTGTATGTTGAAGCTGCTCAGTACTGGGCACTCAGGACACACTCATTAGTGGGCCTGGAAAGTAGACTGGGAACGAAATCTGGGCTGGATTCTACAAAGTCAGTTTAAAAAGTAGTTTAGCATAACTGTTCCTCATTTTTAGAGCTAATGTGAGAGCCTCTGAATGCAGCATAACTGTGAGATGGAGTAACAGGGGATCCACTTTGGTGGTCCTAGTTCTGTGCGGTAGTACAAACCCCAGTGGTAATTAGGTTGTGTTGACATTTACGTGTGGTGAGCGTCACAGTAATGAGGCCCCAAATATTTTTACTTTTGCAGTATTTCCTGGAAATGTGTTGACCATATAATTTACATGTGAGTTGCTCAGGTGACAATAACAGATGAGTCATAGCACTCTTTGTGCAAAAAAGTAGAGTGAACTCAAATTCTGGATGTGGCTTAATGGATGCCCATGTATTTCCTCAACCCTTGTTAATAACTGTGCCATCCCCTTGATTTCTGCTGTGAACAGAAATGGTGCTCAGCCTTCAACAGTGTATAGTATTTGTCTCCTTTTTCCAGTCCTTTTTTATGGCTTCTATATTTTCAAAACTTTGGAGATAGAACTCCGTTGCTTATTCCTGTCTGAAGGTTGTTCCTCCATGAAGCCCATCTTAGTCACCCTTTGGAAGGGTGCCTTGTCTCTGTTTTGATTGTGCTTGTAGGAAACAAACCAAATAACAGATAAACTTGTGCACTGGGGCTTACTTAGTATACTGAATTGCTAAATTAGTCTCCTTTTTCTTTACCACTGCTATCTCCTGAGGATATGATATCTATAATGTATCCCTTGTTTTTGCTATCTGTTTTTTTATACCTGCCTATTGTTATGCAACTGCCTTCTAGTTTATAGCTCAACTCATGTATTTCCTGGTTGCTTTTTTTTTTCCATTGCGTGTTCATTTTCCCCCCGCATTGTTCATTTTTTTCCCCATTCATACTTTTAAATAACTTCCTTTTTTGAATATGGTATCATATTGTAGGTCTTCCTTGCAGAACCATCCCCCTGGTTATATCTGATGCCCTGTCTTTTTCCTTATCTTCAGTTTGGTTTTACCCTCTGGTTTTCTTCCAAAAATTTCACACCTTTTGCTATCCAGAGCATATTGCCTTTCCTATGTGTACTCTTTATGCCTTGTAGTATTGAGTATGTAAAGGGATTCATTTATGGTAGACTCTATGGAATTGTGTGATCCCAAATAATTTTTGGCTATTACAACCCTATCTGGCCCAGCACTGTCTTTTGCTTAAAAGAGATACAAATGCAAAGAGGAAGTAAGTAGAGCATGCAAATACTTTTATTTCCATAGAAAATAGTAGTGGCTTAGTCTAGTGTAGCCCTAGTTTTTCTTAAGAATCTGCTAATGAACTGGTTTTACCAAGTGAACAGAGATATCATCTTATTTTCTCTTCTGTTCTAGCAAAGTTGCCTGTTTTGCTTGTTTAGTCAGATGCTCAAGGAAGAAAGAGCTGTTTGACTAGGTCACCTCTTGTGTCCTGTCATTGCATCCCCAGCATGGTGGTAAGGAAACTCCTAACTTCCTTATCTCCTCTGCTGTTTGCACAGCCTGACACAAAGCAAGCACTTCTCGGTAGCCCTGGCTCACAGGTGTAAGGTATTTGTTGTTTTCCAGCCGCCCTTCACAACCATTCCCAGCCAGACCTTTGTCAGGGCCGGCCGTGTGCACAGGGTTGGTTTGTCGATCGCTTTGGTGGCAGGAGAGTTCAGAGGGCAGTGAGCGACCTGCTAGGCTGTGCTGCTTCCCTCTCCTTGCAGAAATGCTGTGTCATTACTTGCTGGTCTGCTAAAAGCAGAATTAAATGCTTCCACTCCAGTCCTTTTGTTTTTAAAAGACAAAAATCTTTGATTACTCTGGATTAAAATATCTGGGTTTTTTCCTTACCTCTTAAAAAAGTCCCACTTGGGCGGGGAGCAGGGTGGGGATGGAAAATCACAGGTTTCTGAGCCAAGTACCCAGGTACTTTCCCTGGTGTTGTACCTTAAACTTAATGCCCTTACTGGAAGATTACCTGCAAAGAGCTTGTTTTCCTTTAACTGTGTTCAATTTTAATACTGGATTGTTTGACAAAAAAGCCTGATTGTGTGCGAGTTGTTTTTTTCCACCATTTTTTATGTTCTCTATGACTCAAATGTAAGCCTGATTACAAAGAAATATGTGAATGAATAAATGGCTTTAGTTGTGGTAGAAACAATAAAGGCATGGCCAGTGGCAGTAGGGACTAATGAATGGCACCAGCACCAGGAGATCCTGTTCCATCCCTGCTGTTTTACTTCTCTGGCCTGAGGCGCCACACTTATTCAAGTGAGGCTGGTGATGCTTCCTCCTTGTGTCAGTTGTTTATTTAGTGACCAGGAATTAAAAAAAAGGTAGCATGAGAGTATTAATCACAGTTTGTGGGAACCACAAATTTGTGTTGGCCACAGGAATTTCAAGAAGAAAAGTCAGGAAGCTCAGCTCTTTCAGGTCATCCCAAATAAAGGGTGAGTCAGTATGGACGGCACTGTGAGCATGATACACTTTACAGGTAGTTATATCAAAACCCAGCTTCCTTTGTTTTGATTTAGATTAGACAAAGCATTAACTTATATGGGTAAATCCCAAAGAAACTGTGACTTTTGAAGGAAATAGACAAAAATCTATGTTAAAATTACTGGTATTGTAAGATAATATTTTCCATAAAGATTGCATATAAATTGTTATATGAGATATTATAGCTTTTACCACTGTTCCAGAGGCAGAAAAGTTTTATATTAAGATTTTCATAACCTACTTAGTTTAGTTTACAATGAAATAAAATTGAAGATTAAAATGGTCCAAGATACATAATTAATGTTAGATTGGTTGCCTTTTACTGAGGAGAGAGAAGCTGAAAGTTACTTTAGTTAAATTTGTACAGCTTGTTCTGTTAAAGCCAGAGTTTGTATTTAGATGTTCTGGAAATACTTGAGGTCAGCATGTGATGTTATGCTTGCAGAAAACATCCCTATTAGTGCTAATTAGAGCAACCTGGCTAATTCCTGTATGGTTTACTGTAAACAATTACATAAGGAATGAGGAATGGCTGAAGACTTTCAAGGGTAAGTACCCACTACCTGATACTGCTGAGAAACTTCTGTGGGTGAGAGCACTACTAGGAAAGTCTGTGAGAAAGCCCAGGTCTTGTTGGAGTGGGATTTTAAGTTCCATAATTATTATGGCAGAAACTTTTCTTGTATGACTTCATAACAAACCAAGGAGTATAATGATGTCCCTGTTGAAATCACTAAAATAATTTACTTTTTCATAAAGCAGTTGGACTTTGTGGTAGCTGCATGAATACTTAGAAAAAAAAAAAAAAAAAAAGCCTGGAAGTAGAAATTACTTCTTTTGCTAGGAACTAGGAACTGTTTCAGAAGCCCTTTTTTCAGACTAACTGGATGAGGCAGATTATAAATTTGAGTGGATGATTGTTAGAGAAGGGGATGTTTGAGTGCTGAGTGTTTTGCCCTAGGTTCCTCTTGGATGGAAAGGTGGTGGATTGTAGCCCTCCAAACACAGTCCTGACCTATGTTGAGTGGAAAGCTGATTGGAGGATGTTTTTGAGTCAGTCCCCAAATGTTCGTTGGGAAATTAACCTGAAAGGCTGAATTTTGTCACTTAATGCTATTTTTGAGTGGGAACTTTTCTGCTGGGTATAGAGAGCTTTGATTCAGGCTCTCAGATGTCACTTGAAAGTTTGTATTTAATTTGATCTGGTGTTCATCATTCCTCTGTCAGTGTTTCTTCTTTGGTTGGTCTTGGTTTTGTAATTCCTGTCCTGCTATGCAGAGGTTAGATTAACAGTTGTCAGTAGATTTTTACTGTCCTTTGAGAATACTGTGCTCTGGGGCTTTCTGCTGTTTTCTGCCTTTTTTATATATTAACTATATTTGCTTGGCTGAGAATGATGAGTGCTTTTTTCTCTTCTGGATTAGAGAACTCAACATTTAGGTTGGAAAGTTCCCAGAAGAAAGTTTGTATCTAAATGTTTTCCTACTTGTGGAATTTACTTTAAACGCTTTTTGTACTCAAACAGTTGTGGTTAAAAACAAAGAATTTATATTTTCATGAAGGAAAGAGGTGTTTTGGAGTATTACTATGTACCACTGTCAGGACTCTGCTAACAGAAATCTGACAAAGTAGAGCCCTTGCTTCAACTAGTTGTGAAGTTCAGTTATTCCACATTATGCCTTGATGTTAATCCCATTCAAGCACTCCCTTATTTAAATGGAAGGAGTCTTAAGATCTAAGATATGAAAAGGGCATGAACAAAAATAGAAATAAAATTTAAGGGCTTTGCAGCAACACACTGGATAAATATAAGCAATAACATAGTTCAGAGAATTTCTGATTTCTTAGGAAAATGCACTTGACTCTTTTGCTTGTCAAGTCTTAAAGACTGGTTTTTGGATTTGAGCTTGGGTTCTGGATTTGAAAGCCCAGCTGACAGCTCAGCCACAGTCACTCCTTCCTGGTGGGATGGGGAGAAAATTGGAAGAGTGAAGTTGAGAAAACACATAATTGGGACAAAGACAATTTAGTAGGTAAAGCAAACAGAACCATGAGAGCAAGGTCACAGTCTTCCATTTCCTCTCAGTTTTGTCAGTTCAGCTGATTGCAAGGCAGCCTCTCAGTGTATATTTGTGATATGATCCAGGCTGCAGGTGTATCTTTTAAGGGCTCAGGGTTTTTCCCTGGTAATCTGAATGATATAATGGCTCTGTTGTCGTCAGTACCAAATGTTTGAGTTTGCACAATAGGGGAGGTAGTGACCTGTGAGGATAGTGCAGAAATGAGCAAATCTAGAAGAAAGAAAACCTGAAAATTTCTCAACATACAAAGATCACTTTGACATAAGGTAAATACTCATTGTCATATGAAATAGCCTGTACTTCCCAAATGCCTGAAGATAGGGCTGTAAAGAAATTTATGTGTTTGTTCAGAAACATTACAAATTTAGAGATGTCTTCTGAACTCCTGGAGTAGACACAACTATTTTTTTAAATTATAGTTAGTGAAAATGTGAAGCTGGTTCTTGTTGGTAATGTTCTTTTCCGTGATACAGAAACTCTAGGTAAATCAGTGGAAACTTTTGCCTTGAACCACCACTTCTAGACCTTCAGAATGAGTAGTGGAAAGGTGTAGGGAAAGGCAAGTGCTTTACATGGGTGCCCGTGTCCTGTTTCTGCAGCTGGTGGGATCCTTGGATCACTTTTGCAGGGTAAGGCAATTCTTATCCTGGAGCAGTTCTGCTTACAAAGCTTGTCCAGGCTGTTAGGTTGGGCTGGTCTTGTCCCCACCTGATCAAAGCCTTCTGAAACCAATCATGCCTTTTTTTCATTCTAGCCAGAAGTTACACAACAGTCAAAAGTTCAGAGGCCTCAGTGACAGGGAGGACTTTGGTTTGTGAGGAAGCTCCCTCCCAGTAAGGAAGGATATAGGCTGGAAAGGCCATAGTTGTTTCACTGTATTTTTTTTTATCTCCCCAGGTGGGTTTTTTTCTGGTTTAACAAGTTCTTAGCAAAACTGGAAGTTTTGTCACTACCAGTGAGAGGTGTTGCTGGCTCCTCTTACTCTCTACTGGTCTGGTAATGCCTTTGTGCTGGCACGAGCTGTGGTGATCACAGGATTGTTCCCTGAGCTGGCTGAGCTAGTTAGACTGGTGAGAAACCATCCACAACTTTTCTTTTCCTGGGTTAGTTTTCTCCTAGGTTAATGAGTTGATTTAGCTCATGCATGAGTCTGAAGACTGCCAAAACTGGTGCCAATTATGCAGACACTGAGAAGGAAAAAGCCAGTGTGGTGGAAGAGAATAGGCTTGTCCCCCTTTTTTTTAGTATTGGTTGGTTAGACTGATTCACCCCATATCAAGGAGCACTTGGCAGGACATAAGGAAGGCCACCTAACCAGCCACCACCTCCTAGGCTGGGATTAGCAAAACCAAAAGTTGGTGGTAGTGCAGGGCAAGAGCCTCACTAGGCTTCCCTGCTACAGACTTGCTGAATAACTCTCATATGTACCAGGCAGAGAATCATCCTCAGCACCACATCTCAGGGGGTTATCCAGAGCAGATCCATGGTTCAGGTTCTCTTTAGCAGTCTCACTCTGAAAAAAAGGTGTCTGCTGACTTGTTTTTGGAAGGTATTGATTATTCACCAGGACCATGGGTTATCGCAATTGCTGTTAACGGATGGAATTTTATGGACAGCAAGCTGGTGACACACAGAGCACTTTCTGCTTTGTCATGCTGCCTGTGGCAGGTTGCCCAAACCAACACGGGAGAGGGCCCCAGAAGCAGAGCCAGCCAACATACAAACTCTTTCAAGTCTTTGCCAGGGGCTATGGTTGCCTTTGGGTTTTGGGGCTATTGCTAAAACTTGGTACCTCTGGCACAGATCTACCTTAAAATAATTAGCGATATTTACACAAGTGCCTGTGTTGGCTAATGACTAGATTTTATTTCATTGAAGCTACAGTTTTAGGTGAACATTCCTGAGATTGTTCAAACTTGCAGGAATAAAATACTCCTTCAGTTGCTTCAGGTACACACAGGACTGTAGTTTTAATATAATATAGTGAAGCAAAAAATTATCCTTTGTGAAGGCTGTTCAAAACCTGTCTTCTTTTCTTTTTTCATATGTGTGTGTTCCCCATCTAGAATAGGAAAATAGTATCCATCACTAATAGTGAGTTAAGAGTTCTGATCTTTAAACCCCTTTACTGACATCACCAAAGTACTCTTCCAGGATCTTTGTGAGATAAAGGAATTTTAGCAACAAGTATCAGAGAACAAGTCAGAAAGGACAAGATTACAGACCAGTTTTCAATGACTGCCTTTTTTCATTTGCGTGTATGTGAATGCTTTTCGGGTCTGTGGGCTCAGTGCCCAAGGAATGTCTACATAGCATTCAGTATTGCTGTTTCTCTAAGTATGGACACATGTCAGTGTCTGCTAATTAATGCTGGTTGTACAGTGCAAAGTAGGGGTGTGATTAAGTACAAACAACTGTGTACTGACCCATTTATTGGAAAAAAAACCATAACATAATTCAGAGTTATGTGGAGGAAGGCAGAGCTGATAATGCATTCCAATCAGCTATTAGTGTTTCCACATTTTTCTTTTTCAATGCCACATCAAATAAAGTTTCACTGTGTGTAAATATTTTTGTTTTTTTCTTTTCACTAATCTGCTTAAACTTTTATATTGGTAATATATAACCAATATAAAAGTTTAAGCATTTTAGTGAAAAGAAAATGTTCTTTTATTTATACGTGTATATATATATAAAAATAAATAAATATATATAAATAAATAAATATATAAATAAAAATAAATAAATATATATATATATATATATATATATATATATATATATATATATATATATAAGAACAATTATGAGTGGGAAAACGGATATTTTCCAGCCTTTTGAATACATTAATCAATACATTGAACTGAGTTTCCAGGCAACTAATTGCAGGAGAAAACTAAAAACTTTTAATTAAGTTTAAAAAGTACGAACTTTATGTGTCACTTTCTGGGCAAGAAAGATAAAAATAATCATGCTCTTTTAAGACTGAAGTTTCAGGCTTAGCCACAGGAAATATGATTTCCTTTCTTTGATCCAAGCATATTGTTAGATTGGCCAAAAGTGTTGAAGTCTCAGCCAACTCTCGTATGAGATTTTATTCAGCAGGAAAATATCGCAAGTCATTCTAACGCTGCAAATGAGTCATGAGTCGCCTTAGGAAACTCTCCCCTGGGACAGACATGCCACAGATGAGGAAGCGATGAAGCTGCCAGGCCACTCCCCCAGACAATTTCTCTCAAGGAGCACAGCCCTCATAAAGGACGTCTCTCCAGACACTACATTATTTTACCCTTGATTTCACAGGGGGAGCCCCGAAGCTGCGAGAAGGACAGCGGCAGAAACAGCGCGAAGCAGCGGCAGAAACTTCCCAGCCCATTGCTTCTGTACGGGAGAAGCAAATAGGAGATCATGAGAGAACTTTAAAGGTATGGGGAGATACATTTCAAAGTCTGTAATTTAGTTTTGATATTGAAAAATAACCAGGATGTAGACTTTATTGTAAAATGTGTAGTTCATGGGTGAAGAGAAGAGATCTGTTCTCAGGATGGGATCATGGTCATGAAGTTTCCCCAGTAAATGGGATGTGGAGTTTGTCAAGAGCCTGGCTGCTTTGGAGCAGGGTTTGGGAGGAAGAGAGGAAGCTTATAATCTACTTTGTCTAATCTAAACTTTTAATATGTTTTCATAAAGAGTTAAATTATGAAGAATTAATGAGAAATTAACCAAACATTAGGAAATAAAAACTGAAGTTTTTAAATCCATGTGAAAACATAAAGCATTTTTCTTAAAAGGAGAAAAAAAAGAGGTAGTATGATATAACTAGTGATCTAAGCAAATGAGTAGTTGGTGTGGTTTCCTTCTGTGCCTCATAAAGATACCATTCTCAGTAGCTGGGTCTGATGACTGTGGGGGAGTTGGTCTCCCTTTATGTTTCACACCATCCTGTTTCCACTAAGCTAGCAAGAAGGTGTGCTTTGGAAAAGAATGGCACTGTTTTTCTCATTTTACATCTCTAAGTACAAATGAAGTGAAGCTGTATATCACAGTACAATACATGCCTCTCTGCTCTTATTGTGGTAGGAAGTTTGATCCTGGCTGATGGCTGTGTTAGAAAAATAGAAGAAGGGAACCAATTGCAAAGTAGGTGCAGTGGTAGGGGTGTGTGTTGGGGTGGTGGAACAGGAGAAGTCAAAAGAGAATGAGGTATTTTTGGATGTCTTCACAGCAGCCTCAGGTGTTTTCTAGGTTTTGTTTCTACTGTTAACATGCTGCCTGGGGTTATGAAATACTACTACAATCTAATTTTGTCCAGGCAGATGCACAGCCTGAATTTCTGCTGACATTGCTGTGTAATTTGTCTGAGCAATAGGGGATTTTTGTCTGTGGGATGGCTGCACTGACAGCAGTCAGTAGGGTAGACATAGTTATAGAGAGGGACTAATCGAACCTCAGAGGAAGGCAATGGGGAGGGAATAACCTCAGAGGAAGGGAACAGTAGAATGGGTTGAGTACAAAGGGCTGTTTAATGCAAAACAAAATTAAGATGAAAAGACAAGGGAAACTTCTTTGGTCTTTTCTCTTTGCTTTGATTTGCCACAACTATTCCAGTAGTACTGAATCAAGTCCTACCAAGTTAGGCAGACAGAAACACATATTTGTAAAGTGGCAAAGTATGTGTTTCTTAATTTATGGGTTTGTTCTTAAAAGTTTTCATTACTTTAGTTGATGCTCATTGATTTACATCAGCTAAAGCATCTGATTTTTACTCACTCCAGATCTTGTCCTGCAATTTGAGAGCCATTGAGAATTTTACCACAATTCCAAAGGCTTGAAGGTCTGAAGCCATCATAAATTGGAGTTTCAGAAATGAAGTATAAAGGCTCATTTTAGAAAGTGTATATGAAGACAGTGCCATGTGCTTTGTGGCACAAGCTGCCAAAATGCATTTTTAGGACTAATGGGTAGTTTTTCTGTAGTAGTAGCTGTGATTAAAAAAATTAAATCTTTTGTGAAACCATAGTGGTCACTCTTGATCCATTTAATACCAAAATTATGCTAAACCAAAGCAATGATAAACACTGGCATATTACAAAAACACAGCTTTCAGACATGGTTTTCTTCATTCAGTTCTGTACATCTGTTAGTAAGGCTGGTAATTATTGGGGATTAGTACAGCGTCACATGGGGTTGTTGTATTTTCCTACACGCATATGCAGGAGGAGAGGGAAAACACTAATTAGAAAAGTCCAGGGCAGATGAAAAGAATAAAATAAATTAATGGAATGCTTGTGTCAGCAGTTACATATCTCATCCTGGAGTACAGTATGAGGAGGCTCTAGGGTTGCATTGTTGTGTGAAACTACACTCTGCAAAGAAGCCCAGTGCTCCAGCGAACAAGAAAATTTATAGTTCAGTATCTGACAGGTATAGAGCTATTCACAGATGGATTAGGAAGATGAAATTAATAGCTAATTAAAAACAGAGCTCAGAAAATTCAGATGCAATTGTTCCCTTATCACAATTTTTGCTACTGAAAATACTAATTTATGAACGCTATGGGTAATGTTTCAATATTCCCTAATACTTTTTGTTTTCTCTGTTCAGGCACATAAGGAAGCAGACAATCCTCAGAAAACAATGGAAGTGAACGGGCTTACGCCGGTGCCGGATTCCTATGACTATGATCTCATTGTCATTGGTGGAGGCTCAGGAGGTCTGGCAGCTGCCAAGGTATGAGGGGGAAAATACACACTTATACTTTCCTTGTAAGTAGGTGGGTGACATCCCCAGTGTCTTGGATTTGGTATCTTTAACACTGTCGGGGTATAATACTTTTGTCTGATCGCTGAAATTTCTTTCACTATTTCACTTTTTCACCATTTTGGTTAGTGCCAATTATACGATATTCTTTTCTTTATGTCCTGAAGAAGGAAAACATGGTATACTCCTTAATATTCCCTAATACCCCTTGCTAGAATGAAACATTTATGGGAGATGATGCTGCTGGAAAAGAGCAGTTTTCCAGCAAAACTACTACTAGTGTTTATTAGTAGTTGAATTTAAACTTAACTAAACAATGAAAAGGTTCTATTCAAAATAAACACCAGGAGGCATCTACTTTTGTATAGAAATACTATCTTTTCAGATATACTTGTGTATCTTGTTTTAATTCTTGGCAATGGGGGAGAGTCTGATTTTTGAGCTTACATAGTTGCATAAATGGAGATTTTGCCTATACTTAAGCTATGGTCTCACCCTTCCTTTCTAAGGTCTCATATTTCCTGCCTGCAGCCAGATGAATGATGGGATTTTATTAGGATATTGCTATTAGAAGTACATCTAGAAATTAAGAAAATAATTCACAGTGGTACAAAATATACCAGCCCTTAGAGCCATCATTATCCCAAATATTTTAAACTTGAAGAAATTTGATATAAATTAGTAGCTCTCCTTTACATCAGTAGTTAGGCACATTGTGTCTCTTCTGTCTGTGGTAGGATTAGATATTTAGAAGTGCATTGAGCATTCCTGTAAATAAAACTAGTTTGCTGTTCAAGACCTGGAGCTGGATTAATCCTAGTAATTAATGCTCAGTTGGGAGCATTTCTTTTGTTCTCAAGAAGTGGAAGAGGTAATTGCTGAGTGAAAATAAGGAGAAAATATTTTAGAATAGCATTGGATTCACTGTGAACCCTGGTCCCTTAGAAGTACTTCTGTTATAATAGAAATGTGCAGGGCTGGGTGGTGGATTGTAGATACACAGGTGTAGATCCATAGTCTATTTTGGTAGTTTACTGCTTTCCTACCAACGGAGGCACTGTTGCAATGGTGTAGGATGGAGGATTGAAAGAAAGATCTATGAAAGTTCTGAGAATCACAAAAAGAAGCAAACCCTTGTTTGCTAAGGGGCAGGAGAGAGTAACAAGAATAAATTAGAGTTTGCAGTAATAAGAAGCCAGCTGTTGAAATTTCCATAAGGAGACCAACAGACACAGTGATGTTTATTGCATCATTTTTCAGATGTAGAACTGAAAAGGTGTGCAGTAGGAAGATAAACTGCCTAATTCCTTCAACTCAGTGTGTGAAGCATATAGATTCTCAGTGTCCTTAACTGATTGTTAAGTAGAACAGAAGGTGGTAGATCAATAAATTCAACATCCCTATCAGTAGTAATGTGTGTATTTCAAATCAGTTTCATGTAGTTGAAGTGAAACTGTTTTACACACATAAACTTTTGACTTTTACTTGGATTGTTCAATTTTTTTTAAATGGATGTCAGTTGACAGTACTTAAAAAAAAAAAAAACAAAAACAAACAAAAACAACAACAAAAACCCCCAAAAATCCAGAACAAAAAAAAACCCAGCTGCACAGCTCTCATACAAAGCTCCAGATATCTGCAATCAGGTTTGCAACAGTTTACCTAAATTGGTTAAATGTGTGCTTTTCACTCTGACGCACACACTTGTGTGCACATCTTCTTCTCTACCTTGTGCCCAGAGCTTGTTCCTTTGGAGGCAATTCTCCACAGGGAGTGCAAACACTGCCAGGCGGACTTGGTACACCCCAGCTGCAGGCTCAGAATGGTGCCAGGCCCCTGCTCCCAGCTCACACAGAACAGCTCCCTGAGCAGCCTTCCTGTGTTCCTGCAGCATTGCCCTGAGCCCCAAAAGGTTTGGGAGCCTGCAGGGCATGTTTGTGGCTGTGAGCAGATCACTCAGCCCACTCAGAAGTGGTTGTATCTGTGTGATCTCTGCCAAGGTGGCAATGCAATGCTGTGCTGGGTGATGTGAGCATGTAGCTGAGAGAAGTTTGGGAATTCATGCATTCTGCTTAGCTAACCCTGGTAAGGCTCTTTGGAGCAGTGCAGAAAAGTTGTCATCATAAAGCAGCTTTAATGACATGTCTCAGTCCCTAAGTGCCTTTCTGAGGAACTTTCTCAGAAGTACTGCTAATGGATAGGAATTAGCTTCTTGACCAGATTAGATCTTTATTGGAAGTGGGAATCCAGTACAGCAATATTTTCTGAAGGTGTCTATAGCCTGTGTTATTTGAAGTGTGATTTGCATTTTGCATGAAGTAAGATACATTTAAAATTGAAATTCTGATTGTCAAGTATTTGGATTAACAAGTATTACTGGTAACAGAACGCTGAAGGCTGTCCAGCTCCTCCCAAACCAAACCCAAGGCCTTAGAGTAATATCCTGTTCATATAGTTGTTACTGCTCCCATGTCTAAGAATTCATCATATGATGCCAGCATAGTTGTGGCTACTCCAAGTAGCAAAATTATTTTGCTTCATCTAATGGGAGGAATCTGTCATTGTTTCACAGCTACCTAGTGCTTGCCTAAGTGCTTTTCCATGGCAGCAGTTACTGCTGTCAGTTTTGCCTTTTTCTTAAGTAAACACAAAGAGAGCAATGAAATTAATATATAGTTCTCAGTATCATTTACAGGCATTAATTGTAGATTTGCTAATGAAACTTCTTAGAGGAAATATAGAATCATAGAGTCATTAAGGTTGTCATGCTTGGCCATGTGACTGCTTGTGTCATTTTCTGATGTGTTTTCGAACAAATGCTGGAGAAACCATCTTTGAAGGGAAAACTGGATTAATTAGGAATTTGTTAAGTAGGTTAAAAGTAAATGGGTATGTTGGGAAATAGTCTGAACAAAGTGACAGGATGGAGGAGTGAAGAGGAGGTTGGACTCACAGCATCTCCTGTGTATCAGCTTGTGCCATGCTGTTTTGTAGTAGGATGAATACCTTTTTTTGCCTTTCATCTTCTTTTTCCTACTGAATGCACAGATAAATTCAGAAGATTAATGACTGTCTGTTCCCTTGCAAATCATTTATTGTAACTTAATTAAAAGTCACAAAGCTTTTCAGCAATGCATGATGTTATAGTCTACTCCAAATTTAACCTCTAATATTTAGATATGTGTTTTATTTAATTTGTTTTGCAGGAGGCTGCCAAATATGAAAAGAAAGTGATGGTGCTGGACTTTGTCACGCCTACACCTCAGGGAAGCTCGTGGGGTAAATTTCTCTTCACTGCAATCCTGTTTTAAAGGAGCTTTGCTCACAGACTCTAATTCTCATTTTTGGAATCTGCTACACTGATGTGAAAACCACATTCTGTTCCTTTTTCTCAGGTCTTGGAGGAACATGTGTAAATGTGGGCTGTATACCTAAAAAATTGATGCACCAGGCAGCTTTACTGGGACAAGCCTTGCAAGATTCACGCAAATTTGGGTGGCAGTTTACAGAAGAAGGTAAAGAAGCACACTTTTTCCACTTTTGTCATTTGCACTGAAAATCCTGAGGTGGTGCTCATAATCAGGTGCTTGTTGCACTGCAGCATGTGCTGGCTTTGACAATGTGAGGCAACTTCTGAGACATTACACATAAATTGAAACGTTTTGCAAGTCTAAAGCCGTGGGGCTTATCACCTCCATGTTTTATCTGGAGGTGATAATATATATGGATGTATTATATATGGAGGTGATTATATATGGATGAGACTGTTGTGTGAACAAAAGCAATAAGGTACTGCTCCTTTTCTGAATGTACCACAACATCTAAGGGAATACACCAGGATGTTGCCTGACAGTCTTATAGTTACAAGCAAGTATTTCCTTTCCCTAAGTGTCTGTCACTACTATGTAAGAAGATGGATTTTATTTTTTATTATCTCTGATGTGCGTGGTTATAGGATTATAATTTTTTTAGGCTGCAATCCAGTAATTGGAAGCATGTAGAGGCACCTCTCAGGCATGCATTGTCTTCATTTGTTGAGCAATGTCACCTGCTCACAGCTGTTAATATCTACCAGTATAAAATATAAAACATGAGTTTTTATATTAAAATATACAATATTTTATATATATAATATATAATTTTATATAAAATATAAAAGCTGTCAATAATTCAGTAAGTCTTAATTTTCAATGTTTTAAGTCATACCTATTTGCACTGTGACCTCTCATGTTATCTGTGCTGATGTAATTATTTGAATTTCAGTCGATTTACCCTGAAATAAAACAGGAGTAAGACAGACCCAGTAAGACTGGATCATGAAAATAATCACTTTGAGAATAGCAATTTTGCTGTGGAAAAAGAAAAACTCAGACTAAAAGATGAACCTTCCTCTTCTGTTTCTGACAGTCAAACACAACTGGATGACCATGGCAGAATCTGTTCAGAATTACATTGGTTCACTGAACTGGGGCTATCGGGTTGCACTGAGAGACAAGAAGGTCACGTATGAGAATGCGTATGGAGAATTTGTTGGGCCACACACAGTTAAGGTACTCCATAGCCATTGTTTGCTGTGTCTTCCTGTAGTGCTGTCTGAATAGAGATGCTTTTCAAATAGAATCATTTTTCCTGTGGTGGGACTGCAAAACACTCACTTTGCACTAATTCTTTGTATGCAGGCAACGAACAAAAAGGGAGTTGAGAAGCTGTACACAGCTGAAAAATTTATCATTGCCACTGGTGAACGACCGCGCTACCTGGGTATACCTGGAGACAAAGAATATTGCATTAGCAGGTATAAACAAGGAGGAATACAAAGTCATTCCTTGTGTGTAAATGCTTCCCCATACTGAGAAGCACAGTCTGCTTGAAAGAAAACCCTGTACTCAGATATTAGGGAAAGTGGGAATAGCACAGCTGCTGATGTTATGAAGTTGGTAGAAATCTGTTGTCATCTATCAGGGCAGTCTTGAAACTCAGCACAATTTTTTTCCCAGCAACTCAGTGAAGGTAATTCAACTTCTGAAAAAACTTGTTTTGAGTGCCCGGTTAATTGCTAATGCCAAGCAAAAATGTTATATGAAGATAATGTGTTTTCATATCAGAATAACTTTTAAGTTACTTGCTGTAGAAACAGAGGTTGGAGTTACAGGCTGGCAAACCTATAGCAATGAAATAAATAATTGGCACAATTCCTCTGAAACCAAAACACCATGGTGTGTGTTTCCCTTTTAATAAGTAGTAATGAAAATAAAGATGACAAATAATACAGCCTATAAAGTGATGCTTTAAAGTAGCTTCAAGGTGGAGGAGTCAGGACTCCCTGAGTTAGACTATCAGATTGAGGCTGTCTGTGTAATCTTCACTGAGTTCTTTGGGCTATCAGAGCTATGCTACAGCCTTTAATTGCACAATCACAATTTATTCCATCACCCTGAAAAAGGAGACACTTATTTTAGAGTCAAATATTCACAGAATTGTATTGCCAGACTCTAAGTGTCTGCTGAGTAAGTGTGATGCCTCCATGTGTCCTGATTCTGTGGAGAAGCCTGGGTTTTATAGCCTAGGTCCAAAGTGTGGTAGAACTGATGTAGCTTGATGAAGCAGTTGAAAGAAATGAAAAGCAGGCAAAGGAGCTTGTTTTCCTTAATTTTATACTTCTTATATTGCCTGTTACTGTGGTTTGTTGTCTGTGTGTATCTGGCACTGTGTATAATGCTTTAGCAAAAGGATAAATCTTCAAAGTGGTGATGGTATTTTATCTTTAAGCTGATCCCCTTCCATTTTAGTGGAAGTTCTCAGGAGCTAAAATTTGCAGCAAAATATTCAAAGCAAGATTCAGAGGAGACATAAGCAACTAGCTTTTTCAACAATTTGTCCTAAATTTCTGTTATAAAAACCTCTCCACATTTTTGGGGTGATTCAGAATTTTCATGCTCCTTTTTTTTTTTTTTTAAATGTGTACTCCTAAATATATTTTTTTCATCTGTCACACACTGATTTTGTATTCCAGATGAACTTCCAAAAAAATTAAGCAGGTTTTTTATTTGTGAGCAAGAAAAGGAATAAAGTTCTATTCTTACAGAGAAGAATAGATAAATATAAAGCACAGTACATTTTTCTGACTGCCTCTAATTTCCTTTCCCCCCCCTTTTTTTTTTTTCTCCAGTGATGACCTCTTCTCTCTGCCTTACTGTCCAGGGAGAACCCTGGTGGTTGGAGCTTCCTATGTTGCCTTGGAGTGTGCAGGATTTCTTGCAGGTCTTGGATTAGATGTCACTGTAATGGTGAGATCCATTCTCTTAAGAGGATTTGACCAGGACATGGCAAACAGAATTGGTGAATATATGACAGAACATGGAGTCAAGTTCATTAGGCAGTTTGTGCCAATCAAGGTAGGCTCAAAGTGACTACAATTGATTGGGATGTACTGACCATAATGCTTTAGGATGCAAATTATTTTAATTAATACAAAAATTGAACTTTCATTATAGTATCTGCTGTGACATAGAACAGGTTAATTTTTGTTTTAAACTAACTTAATGAAACTTGAATTGAATTGGTATAATTGACAGGTATAATTTAATCTTAATATGAAAATTTTGTGAAATTATGAAATTCATTGGTTTTTAGCAGACTTAGTTGGGTTAGTATGTTACACTGAAAATGTTACACCTGCTTGTCCTGGTTCTTCTTGCAGGCCCATAATTCAGCAGATAGATTATTTCCTCTAAAATCAATGCATCACAAACAATTCCATTTTTCATTGCCAATTTTAAAATTTTCAGCCAGCAAATACTGTTTTATATGCTGAGGATTAGTGGACTATTCAGAAAAGTAAATGGGCTTTATAAGTATCATCTGTATCATTTACTTGGCAGAGTATCATTTACTTGAAGTATGATACTTGAAATATCATTTACTTGGCAGAGTCCTTAAATACTTGCTCAGTTTTTCTTGAATTCAGTAAGAGTACTCATGCAGCTACTTACATACATGTGTAGTTAAATTCAGGTGGAATTCAAACTAGATTAGAAATTCTGGAGCTTTTCTAATGCAAAATTGCCCTATCAAAGACTTCAGAGGGTGCTAGCAGTATTTTTCTTCATGTTTTTTTCACAGTAGTCCTTAATTATTTTGAAATAGCAAATCATATATCAAGCAATTTCAATTTGATGTTAAACCAGCATGCAGCTGAGTTTAACACTTTGGGGATTAAAACATTAAATTCAGTGAAGACTGTTCATTTCCACTCTTAGCAGTATCAAGAGCAGTTTAAAAAATTTAAAAATGCTCTTGCCAGTTTCCACTGTGGGTCTGAGCCTCTCTCACAGAATGAGAGTTGCTGTGAGGAGACAAAATGGATGTTTCCAGGAACTTAGTTCTTATGCAGGCTTTTGTTGCATAAATCCCATGCTATATGAAAAGTAGGGATGATGATCTAGGTTTTGTTGCAGACATTGCCTTTTGTAAGCTCTAATGGGAAATGAGAAAGAAGGAAACTCTATTTAGAAGCAGATCATTTCAACTAAATGGCAAGCAGGCTCCTCCAGATGCATCTAGTGTTGAGCAGTCCATCACCACAGTCACAAAATGCACTTCTGTGTATTTTACCCTCTCCCTTCACAATATGTCTTTGATTTCAATGGGAATAAAATATTTGGCCTTGTTTCTGATTGAGAATATCCTTCAGCTTAGTTGCTTGGTAGGGTTTTAGCAGGTTTTCTCATCTCTTTGAGACATTGCGTTTGAAGTTATGCCTGTTGCGCTTATTAAAACCTTCTGTTGGGACTTTTGAAGGCAGAAGATGAGTTATTATAAATAATGCTGCCTTTGAATAGAAGCAGTTTAGCACAGTGATCCTTTGAGGTTGGTAGGATGGCACAGTTGGCTTTTCTAAATAAAAAAAAAAGAAAAGGAAAAATAAAATCTTCATCAGAAACTTTGCTCTGTTTTTCTCTAAATATTGAACATGAAGTACGAACAAGGGTGTTGTTGAAAAGTACTTTTTCTTCTGTAGGATGACCACTAAAATTTCCCATAACTATGTTAAGTGTTGCACACTTACATGTCTCTTGTTATGTACTGCTGAGGGTTTTCTATCACAGTGGCTTCCCATGGGTGGAGGGAATGATGGCAGCACTTAGAGAAAATGTCTGATGGTGTTTCCAGGCCTTGTAAGAGTTTCCTTCCTACTCACTTCCTCTATCTCCAGTGAATACAATGGGTCATATGATGGACTTGGATAAGAACTTAACCATCAGTCCACTTTTATAAACAGAAATGAAATTTTGTTGCGTTGGTCATAAGAATAAATGCAGGAACATAAAAAATCACATAAAAATATGCAAGTAGAAATGTAAAGAATCTTTAGAGTAAGTGCCTGGTTTTAGATATGGTTAAAACTATCTCAGTGATGTTTGGTGGGAAAAATATATTTGTATGTTCTTATTTGAAACTTTTTTTTTTACCCAAATCAACCCCCAAAATGTTGTAGGTTGAGCGGGTTGAGGAAGGAACTCCTGGAGTACTGAAAGTTACAGCCAAGTCCACAACGGGGGACCAAATAATTGAAGGGACATACAATACTGTGAGTCCTGTCTATATGCATGAAAAATGTGAAATAGCCTTCCATTAAATGTTGATATTTTGTGGGGTGTTTTTATCTACACTTTAGATTTTTAAAAATTATTTTAGTCATTACAATATTAATTGCACACAATCAGCAGATAATTAATCTGGAAATAAAAGTCCCAAAGTCAATGGTTATTTTCCCTTGCCAAATAATTTTGCTTTGCTTTTGAAACCTGTTTCTTAGCTTAGAGGTGTAGATGAACTTGGACCTGTGGAATGAGTTGCAGGATTTTTTCCCAGTGGGATATTTGCAATAAATGATAAGTAATGATTTATAATAGCTTTCATAGTAATTAGGGCACGTTTTGTAGTTAGGACAAAACAATGGTCTGTGCAGGAGTAAAACAGCTGGGTGACATGTCATCTCAAGAGCTGTTCTTGACACATCTTCACAAACACAGCTAATGCCCTGTGGCAAGTCAGTCAGGAAACTTCATTGCACACCTAAAACAGTAAAATGGCAGTGTGCAGGTGTGGTTCTGTATGTTTGATTGGCTCCCTCCACTCATTTTCATAGGCCTTGATGCTGAAAGGGGGGAAAAAATGTGACTAGAGTGTTTGGAACCACACAGAATGCATAAAGACAGGCGTTTGCCAGCCTGAGACTTCACACTGGAAATACTGTGTGCAGTGACCTCGTTTACCTGTACACTGCATCAGTCATCCCCTAACAAGGACACACCTCAGTGCCTCTGGGAGCCAACACTGTGAGACAGTTTAACAATGGCAGCAGAGCTATTGCACAGGCTGTAATACTGGGGATTTTCTAGTCCGTAATAGCGAAAGCTCATTAGCAAGGAAATCAATACCATCCTTTTATTAAGGAAACTTCTGGTTTCTTATTGCTACATCATCACTGAAATGCTGTCACTCCTCATAGAAACTATGAGCTGTGTGTGCTGCATTTTAAGACCTTTAGCTCTGAAAATGTGGTGTGTTTGATCATCTGTAAGACTTGAAGGAGATCTTGGGATTCCTTCAGGACTGTTCTTAGTTGTCATAATATGAGAAGCATTATGTAGTTATCTGGGCAGTTGTCCAAGACTACAAAGCATGTAGCAATTTCCCTTTGTGATAGCAAAAGCTGGAGCATGATTTGTTAAGATAGCAGAGTTGATAGGATGGAATTTTGGCCTGAATAAATGTCAAACAAATAATATTAAAAAAAATAATATTCTTTGACAGTTATTGGCTGAGAGCCTATATAAGTAAATTATATTTTCAGATTAAAAAATACTATTTTGTTTTACTTTTTATTTGCCTAAGCATCTGAGTTTCTTTCCTAAAGAGCCCTTTCTTTATGGAGCATTTTGAGGTCACTTGCTCTGGTAAGGATACAGGATAATACCTTGGTTTAAGACTGGAAGGAAATAAAGAATCTGTCCCTAACTGATTGGTTTAGAATATTCTTGGTGTATTCTTCTAGGGAAAGCCATTTGCCTGTTTTTAATCTTAGCATTAAAACCTACTTAGGTCATGGTGGTTACATGGTTTGTCTTAAACTCTATGAATGTACAGTGGGTAATAAATGTACTCACCTTACTGTGACTAAGCCTTAGATACTAATCTCTAGTATATATTGGAGATAATAGCCAAAGGAAAATGCATTTTCATGTTTTTAAAAATCAGTCATGTGCATTGCTGTTTTGCAGGTGCTGCTGGCAATTGGACGAGATCCATGCACAAGAAGAATTGGTTTGGGCAAAGTCGGAGTGAATATCAATGAAAAGTAAGGACAGATGTCAGTGTACCACTCACTGCTGAGCTTGTGTCATGTGCTGTTACAATGGTAGTGGTGCAGAGACACCCAAAAGCTTTGAGGGAAAAGTTATCCCTTGTACACTTGGATGGGAGACCATGTAGCAGATAACTGCATTTTCTCTCACAGTAATGGTAGTTTGCTTTTTTGTTGCTGAAATGTCAATTTCTAATTCCTGGGGGAAAAAAGTGTCTGTTTCATTCTTTCTAGATTTACAAGTCTATCTTAACTTCATCCAGTGACAGGGTTTTCTGGGATCTGTCAGTTGTTCCTTGTACTCTCTTTTCCCCATCTCCTTGCTTTTATCATCTCTTGAGCAAAAATCTGTTTGTTCATACAGGCTTTTAGAGCAGTGACTTTTGTTTATATTTTAATGTAAAAGCTACTATACATTATTTTGAAAGATAAGGTTCAAGGTTTAAGGTTCCTTAAACTCCCAGGTGTTCTTGATGTGTTTTAGGTTTAGAGGGTTTTATTTCTTGCCTTGAAGCAGCCCTTGGGTATAATCTGTGGCTTCTGTAGAAGAGTATTTGGTGTTTAATGTAGTGAGATTGTTGCACCAGGGAGTGGAGCTATCAGTAATATTTTCAATATTGATAACTAAAGCTACTTGGAGGCATGTGGGTCCTCAGAGATCTTCCCTTTGAAGAGAAGACAAGGGACCATGACCTTGACCAATGCAGTTTTTATATATGAATGCAGTAACTGACATTGTCAAGGGGAACAATTGGGATATTTCAAATTAGTGGAAATTTTGGTCCTCTCAAAATTGGCAGATCATGGCTTGTAGAATAGTATACGTCTTTCTGATGTCTGGACACCTATTCCTAGTTTAACAGAATGAACTATAAAGCTGTTAGCATAAAATGTATAATTTTTAACAAGTGTAAAATTGAGGAAGTTCAATTTTTAACATAGGAACTGCCACTAGTCTCTTAAGTAACTATGTGACTATTTCTGTGTCTGTCTGATTAGGTTTCCCTGTTACGTGTGTTTCCTTTGGTGATTACTGCACTATCTCATTTATTGATAAAGTAGGAAATATTAATAATTAAAAGCTTCCATTAGCTCAGTGCACTTACAGCTAAAAAGCTTGCTGGCTGTCCCTTAGGGTGTGTAACAGCTTAACCTGTCTCTGAGTAGAACCCTGAAGGATAAGTTTCTATAAACAGCTTCAGCCACTGGACTGAAATTTCAGTAGTGGAAAATTTGTTTTGTCCTACAAATGGAGTGGGAGAATGTCTCTTCCTGTCATTCCTGAAAGGTGCCAGTACACAGCTCAGCTGGTGGTAGAGGATGTTTCAGGAAGAGGCTTATGCTTCACCTCAGTGATTCAGGAGATGAACTGCAGCTTCTCAAGCTACCTCCTTATCCAGTGTGTGAAATCCTGTAGTTTTGGTCAAATTTGCCTTATTTTATATTCACGCCTGAGACTGTAAGATTATGAATGTGAATTCTCTCCCTCATACTCCACATACAAGTCTTTCTTTTAAAGCTAAGGAGCCTACAATGTTATTTACACCTCCAGCCTTCACAGCAGAACACTTAGCTCTTTTTTCTTGTTAATTCCAATTGCAGAACGGGAAAAATTCCTGTCAATGATGAGGAGCAGACCAACGTGCCGTACATCTATGCTATTGGAGATATCCTGCAGGGCAAGCTGGAGCTCACACCAGTGGCAATCCAGGCAGGAAGGTTGTTAGTTCGGAGGCTTTATGCTGGGGCAGCCACTAAGGTAAGGAACCAGTTTCCATGAAACACTGTCACTGCTCCGCTTCTAATTGCACAGTGCAAGTCTGCTTGCTTGTGGGAAACCCAGTAGAATTTTAAGGATTAGCTTTGATGATCATTTTAATTTTCCCCTGGCAAAGATATTACTGCAGATGTGTTCAGCTAATTGTGTAGGATGAAATTAATACCTTGTGGATTAAGCAGTAGTCTCTTTCTTTTCCTATTAAGAGGGTTTAGTTTTCTCTCAGAGTATAATGATAATGAAATTAACAGGGATCATTTAACTTGTTTTAAATTCTACTGCCTTTGCTAAAAGTCAGCAGTCTTTCCCATCCTATTAAGTGCTTTAACACCAATTCAAAGGCAGTTTACTAAACTTACCTATGGTCCCTAAATACAGTGGAGTATGAGTTTGTGATGTTCTTAATTTTCAGTGTTACTTTCACAAATTTTTTTTTCACTTCTCACTTGTATGTTTTCAATATAACTTATTGTAGTTGAATGTAGTGGACACAACGGAAGATCAGATGTACCAGTAACTCAGCACATGTTAATACCTCAGTAGTTGAATTAGTGGTTTCAGTGTTCATGTTTTGTACTATTGCAGTTCTGGGTTTCAGCCAGGTTATGGTTGTTCAAATGGGAGCCATGTGGGTACTCATTTTCACCTTATGTTTAAACCAGAAGGAAAGGACTCTCCTTGCCTTTAAAGAATTGTTACACTGATATGGGTGCTTGCCTCACCTTTATAACCATATGGCATGACCATAAAGGTTTCTCCCTTTCAGAGCTTGCTGTGTTCATAGCAAGTTCAACTTCAACTTCAACATAACAAGTTCAGATTTAGAGCTTGATTGAGTTGTTTCTTTTACATTGGCAGGTACTGCAGTAACAGAATTCTGAATCAGTGTGCATAATGTCATTGAATTAGCCAGGCAAGGTTTAGGAAACTGTAGTAGAAGCCAGATTTTTTTTATTGCTGCAATGCTATGGATATGTCTT
Organism: Taeniopygia guttata; assembly: GCF_048771995.1. NCBI lineage: Eukaryota > Metazoa > Chordata > Aves > Passeriformes > Estrildidae > Taeniopygia > Taeniopygia guttata. The sequence continues at coordinate 53,236,486 of NC_133025.1, read as the reverse complement.
AATTTGCATTTTATGCCAGATAAGTCTGTCAAGGTACAAAACCAAAGGAAGCATTCTTATTTAGTGAATCCAAGAAATGAGTAACTACTTTAAAAAAATGGGAGTGTGGCTTATACTGCCTTTGTAACAAATCTGGAGAAGGTGATTGAAATGTAAGGAGGTGTTATGGATAGGTGGGGCAAGAACAGTAGTCAGCGTCTTAATTAATCCTCAGTCACAAAGGAAATTAATTAAAGTTGAAATATGTAGAAAATAAAATTGCTAGACATGAAATGGAGCTGACCAGCCTGCTAGTCTGCAGAATTACTCATTTGATGTATATGGGAAGAGCAAGGGATGTTTGTTTATTTTGAGTCTAGTGAAGGCTTTTGCCACTGTCTCCATAACATTGTCACGGACAAAGGGATGAATTGCAGGCTGGGTAAGTGGCCAGTGGGGTGGGTTGAAAACTGGCTGAACAGACAAGCTTAAAGGGCTGTGACCAGCATTCCAGAGACCAGCTGAAGGCCAGTCAATAGTGGTGTGCCACAGGCTTGGACTTGGGTCCAGTGCTGTTTAACATCTACACTAATGGATCTGGATGCTGAGATCAAGTGCATCCCTCAGAATGTTTGGAGATGATACAAAACTGGGAGAAGTGACAAGCTTTCACTGTGCCCCCAGATGGCTGTGCTACAGGTTATTTTGGCATCACCTAGGCCACAACTGATGAAAAATGAGTTTTGAATGGTAGTGGTGCCCTTGTAGCATCTCCAGCTAAAAAGAAGAAGTGGTTGAACAGGCAAATTTTATCTCCAGTCTGGCCTGTGATTTGGTATGTTTTTAAAATGGGGCACTGAATTTCCCTTTCCACTTAATCAATGCATACTAATGTTAGTGTGGCTTTAAACTGTCTTTTTGTTCTTGCTCTAATTAACACCTCTGGAATGAACAAACACAAAACTGTACCTTAATTTAAGACAAATTTAAAAAAAAAAGAATTTTCAGAATTGTGAATAAGCAAGCTTTTCTTGCTGTGTTTCAGACTGCTGAATGCTGGTTTTATTACTGATGTTGTGTGGGTTTTTGTTTTGTTTTGAATGCCATCCAGTGTGACTATGTGAATGTTCCAACTACTGTATTTACTCCTTTGGAGTATGGAGCCTGTGGGTACTCTGAAGAGACCGCAGTGGAGAAATTTGGGGAGGAAAACATTGAGGTAAATGCCTTAATTTCATCTGGGTTTTACTTTTCCAATTTGTAATTTAAAATAATGTTAACAGTAAATTAAAACAGCATTTTGTGCTCTCATGTAAGGACAGGTGGTGACTAGGTACATTTTTTGTCTTCCTTGGCTGTTCCTAGACATGTTATAAAAATATTTCTCAGTTCCAATAGCTCTAATTGCAGATATGTTCTATTTTTGGCGAAGAGGGGCTTAAAGGTGGAATGTTTGGTAAAAAAAATAGAAAAAGGGTTTCTTTGTGTCTGAAAATACTTCAGGATAATTTTAAACTGGATATATACTGGAAGAAATACACTGGTTTTAATGACAAAGTGGAGCTTTTGAACCTACATTATGGCAAATTCCTTATCATAGTAATTTTTACTTTATAAAGCCAGATGTTACACTCATTTTTCCTGTTTACTTTGACTGTACAAAGAGGTATGTGCTTAATTTCACTCATGTGAGTAATCCCTTTTCATTCCTTGGGATTGCTGGTCAGGAGTGAAATTAGACAAAGATAAGCACTTAGTGCCTGAGGCTGTTCTTCCAAAATGCTGTACTGACCACACTACAGAAAGCATAAGGGGAGGAAATCTCACAATAAACTGAACATTTTTGTCCTACAAATATCACCTGAGGAGCATTATTTACAGAAGTAAACAGGTAAGTGGTAGTGCATGAAGCTGAGAACTTGTTCCACTCTTAGCTGACATTTTCTGATTTTGACTGTGGAGGAAAATAAGCAAATACAACTCAAAATGGCAGTGTGAAAAATACTTTTAACCTGACCAGAGGGCAAAGGCTTAAATGCTTTCCTGCCCACAAAGTTTGTATATACTCAGTCAAATTTTTGTTATTGAGTGAAATTCTTGATGTTATATGTGAAACACTGGGCCCTTTATTTTGGAAAATAATGTGCTTTTGAATTTCAAAGCATTTTATATTTTAATATGTGCACCCATAAGAATTTGTGTTCTGGCTAAGTCCTCATTTGGTGTATTCTGACCTCTTTACTGTATCACCTTATTGGCTTTTTTTTTTTTTTTTTGCAAGCTTCAGTAAGACTATTGAGTCACTTGTTATTCTGTAATTTAATAAAAGCATGGTGAACTGTGTTTTGGAAGTATAATATTCTTATGGCTTCTCTTTTTTTAATTATTGGATGACACTAGTACTTGGTTTATAGAGACTTCTGTCTTTGGCATTCATTAAGGGAAAAGAGTATCATAATGATTTCAGATGTTCTAAATGCTGTGTACATAGCTCATTATTTAGGATAATCTGTCAGCTTTTGGAAGATCATGTTCTCTTCTTGGAAATTTTACAATTCTTTTTTAACCTGTGTTTTATTTCCAGGTGTACCATAGTCATTTCTGGCCACTGGAGTGGACTGTGCCATCCAGAGATAACAACAAATGCTATGCAAAGATAATTTGCAATATTCAAGATAATGTAAGTGCATCTTTCCTTCCTGGGAAAACAATATCTAAATGTTTATCATAAAACTGTGGATGATACAACAGCTATAAATAGGTTGTTTTTAACAAGTTAAAATTAATTTAAATTTGCCTACCTTTTGAAGTATAATAAATATTTATAGTGATGCATATTTCTGTGTATACAAAACCAACTCCCAGTAAAATACAAAATTCTGTCATTGCTATTTGTATATGGTACTTCTTCCATAGATGTAAAATAAGAAGTAGAGATCTTTAAGACTGTTCATTAACTTTGAGAAGTGAGCAAATCAATACATGTAAAAATGGTTAGTAGTTTTATTGGTTTATTCTCTCCTCCCCAGACTTGGACATTCTCTTCTGGGAGACTCTTCTCTCTGAAATGGAGGTCTCTCAGAAGCCATTACAACTTGTAACCTCTCCAAATTCACATGTATTCAGAGAACTCTTGAGCTTGTTCTAACAGGATAATGTATCTTGCCTGCACAAATCCCATTTAGGGTGATAATGCCTGGATTATCCTTGGACTAAGATCAAATGGAAATAATTTCCTGGCCATGGAAATGTACAGTTCCTGCTGAAGCATAAGCAAAATTAGTAGTTTGTTAGAAAAATTGGTGTGCCCATCTCAGAATGATCATCACCTGTTCAATAAAATGTAGTTGATTTTAAAAATATAACTTATTATGAAGAGTAATATTCTATTAAAATGTATTCCTGTTAAAATGGTGGCATAGCTATCTGTCCTATGAGAAAAAAAAAACTTACTTAACCTATATTAATTTTTCTTAGATACAGACTTATCTTCCTGCAGTCTTTCTAAACATCTAGTCAACATTTTGTAAAATTTGTAAACCTGTCCATCTCCTCTTTCTGGTGGAGATTGCAGTAGTGTGGAAGGCATTTTAGAACCTCTGGCTGTGCTCTAATCCAGAGTCACTTAAGAAAATGCAAAGGTTTAATGGTGATTTCAAGTGTTTCATTAATTTATTTTCACTTCTTGTCCTAAAAATTTGAAATGTGTTTAAACATCTAAGGGTAGTGTTGAAAGTTACCCTGGAAAAAAAGTAGTTCAGCATCTATTTAAAGCTCTCATTGCTTTGGTTTCATTGCTGTGGTTTTATTTTGACACATGTCAATATTTTTGAAGGAAAATAAGGGAAATTCCATTTTACTTATTACCCAATTATAGCTTTTCTTATTTAAATAAACCCTGTGGTAAATCTCAGTCCTCAGACTTATTGAAAGAATAATAATCTTTCAGTAGTATTCACTATACCCAATGTATGTGATATTTATCAGGAAGAACAGATACTTTTGATACTCAAGTGGGCTACATCTATGCTCACCAAAAACTGATGAATTCCCTGAAGGCCACTAAAGCCCATAGCAGGTGACTAAATGTGCTAATTTTTCATGTTTCTCTCATCAAGAAAAGCAGGTCAAGTCAGTACAGCTTGTTCTGCTGGGTGTTTTCTGAGGATGTATGTGCAGTGTGATGTGTTCTGCAATTGAACAGGAGTATAGAGAGAAGTGTGAATAATACCTTTCTTGTAACTGGATGGGTTTTTTTGCCAGTCTTTAAGTGTATTATCTCCCACTGAAAGCAAACACTGCCACAGGAGTCATTGCCAGTTCAGTTATAACAGACTTCTTGCCGTGTCTGGCTGGCCACAATTTCAGCTTGTGGTCCTTTCCTGTGAGCAGCTATCAAACTGAAAATTCTTCAACAGATATGGACCCTGTAGCCACCTACCGCATACTGAAAATCTTAATGCAGGGTATTCACCTTTACTTAGGCAAGTATTCTGTTGGCATGAGTGGAATAACTCACCTGAATAAAATTTCAGAGCACAGAAATGTGTAATTGAGCACAGACCATGGGGTGTGTTAAATTTGCATGCTCTTCATGTATTCCTGTACAAAACTTTGTAAGAAAGCTGACTCATGAGTTCCTAGTTAAATCTTTGGAGAGAGAGAACAAAATTACACCATCTCACATCTGTTGGTGCTAATGATAGTTCACATTTTAGTGGTTACATTAGTTTGTGATATGTTTTGAGAACTGATTGAATTATATACTCTGAATAAGAAAACTTTACACGTCGTCTAAAGAGAGCTGAATTCATGACTGTGCTGGTATTTAATTGTCTTTGGCATTTAGGAGAGAGTCATTGGTTTCCATGTCCTTGGTCCAAATGCTGGAGAAATCACCCAAGGGTTTGCAGCTGCTATTAAATGTGGGTTGACAAAGGAACAGCTGGACAGCACCGTAGGAATTCATCCTGTCTGTGCAGAGGTTTGTATACAAAGTCACCTCAAAGCCCAGCTTTCATGCCATTCTGGTGTAAGGCGTTGGAAATGCGAATAACAGAGCTCTATGAAAGAGGTCCAAATTTGCAGGAAGATAGTGGGGAGGAAAGGAGAGGAAATTATCTGGTTTTAATATTTAGAAATCTAACACTCTGGCTTAATCTGGGATTTTGTTTGTTTGTTTGTTTTAATTGTGTTAATTTTTAAAAAGTTTATGGCTTCCCTTAATTCAGTTCTCTCTCTACTGGGAAGTATAGAATTTTTATCCCACTCAAGATTATGAAGGCTTCAAATATTATTTCTGCTAAAGTGGTTGTCAAAGCTAGATTAGTGTACTCAAAATAGGCTTACAAACTGGTGCTGGGGAAGGAGACCAGCTACATGACAATTTTTCTATTAAACTCTCTCCTCTTAAAGATGTTTTCTTTATCCTGTAGGCCTTAAATTCATGAAGCCACACAAATATTTCTTCTTCTTTTTATCTTGCTGTTCCTCTTTAATGAAGAGCTCCATTTTCTCTAGCAGGTGTGGGGCAGCTCCTCCCAGATGTAAATTAGTGATTGATTTTAGCAGCATTAGGACCAGCCTATATTAGCTGGGGATCCCTGAAAGCTTGTTTATGACCTGTGTAAGTCTTTATACAGAGTCTCTGGTTGTGTTAGAAGTAAAGCAGTACAGGAGAGCATCAGAATGCTCCTTTGCAGAAGTGACATCCACCTCTCTTCTTTCCTAATTTCGAGGTGGCTTAGTAAAAGCAGTGTAATAAGGGCTCCATTAATGGACTGCTAGCAATCTGAATCCTCTACAAAGCACCCACAATAGAGATTCTGTTCTTTGTAGCACCATCTAATGGCATTCTTGCAGGCCCTGCAAGGAGGCTAGCAGGTCGTTATCTTCCCAGGGGCCCTGTGGAAGGGGATCTCTGAGGGAGGGAGGCATTCAAACCTGTGAACTCAAGTGGGGTATTAGCATATGCAGTGCGAAGAGAGGATGAGAGTCATAATTTATTCTGGACATCTGAGCTGCTAAAATTGAAACTGAATAGAATGATGATTAGACATAATTCAGGGAGGTAATTTCAGATAATCATATTTGTTTGAGTGGGGGAGGAAGAAATTGGCTCAGGAGAAATATGTCATTTAAAATCTCCAGGGAACAGCGATCATTCTTAGTGACAGTCTTCAAAAGGGTTTTTTATGCTTTTACTTAATTTAATCTCTTGAGCAGTAAACAAAAATCAAAGTGCAAGATGGCACTCTTTGATTAGAAAAATGCTTGAAGACCGGGACTTGAGAGGAATGAGCACATTGCATGCCTAGAACAATGGATAATATCGCTGTTATTTTTGTTACATCCCTGTAAAAGTTAAAGAAAATGAAGTCTGATTTGAACAGGAAAGGGGCAGTGTTACAGGGTCAAGTGCTGACATCTTCACTGGCACTAGTGCTAATTAATTGCTAAGTCTCCTGTGAAACATGGTTTTATTCCACTTGAAGAAAACCTTTAGACCAAGGGTCCCATTCTCACTGCTTACAAATTAGAGCCAGATTTCCCTTCTCTTCTTGGAGCAGCATTTTATTCTGCAGAAAACAGGAGCTCAGAATGGAATTTCTTGCAAGGTTAAGTCCAAATAACTGCAAGCACAGAACTGATAGGACCTCAGCACGACAGAGAATTACATCTTAGCCTCAACTGCACTGTACTGCCTGAAATTAAGGGGGTACTATTGGTCAACTGTGATGAAGAGAAATTGTCTTCTGAAAGCTGGGGTGATTCTTCCAGGCAGCTAATGATGGCTTTCCAGCTATTGGATCTAAGATTTGTCTTAAGTAACAAATTCTATCAAAAAATACATGTTTCCAACAGTTATCCAATTACTCCACCTGGCTTACTAGGGAACAGTGTGGTCCCCTCCCACACCTGGAGCTTGCAGTCTGGCCAGGAGGAAAGCAGATTAATTTTGTGCTTTTTTATCTTGGTCTTTTGAAGTGAAATAACAATAAATGAAGACTCCCGTATGGTGTCAGGCTGTGGATCAGAAATAAAATCTACAAACCCCTCTCTCAAGACATGCACTATATTTTAGATAAGTCACTGTTCTTATGCCATGTATATTAGACAGGCATTTGTCTTCCTGATTTGTGTATAATGCTTTACGTGCTTATAGAAAGTGGAAGAGGTTTATCATTTATTGATGTTGTCCTCTGAAGAGCTGCTAGCAGCCTTAGTGCAGCAAAGCTTCTACTAGAGAAATAGAGGTCTTTCTGATCCCCATTATCTTTAGATACTTCAGTGTTATTTGCATAGCTGAAATGTGTATGTACTTTATTCAGTGCTAAGTTTATTCTTCCTGAGAGATGGCTTTGATGATAACTAATTATTGCAACTTTGAAGCATTTAGATAGCAGTGGTTTTGATTTCCTTTTTTCCTGTCTATATTATACGTATGCAAAACCATGCAATTATTTGCAAAGTAAAGTACCAGTATTGAGCAAATTTTGGTAGAATTTTCCTTCACAAATTTTAATCTGTTAATTTTACAATAATTATTTAGGAATAATATATATATATATTATTTTCTTTAATGTGACTTGAAAGCAGTAAGGACTGGAATTTTTCAAACTAGTTTTACTAAGTGTTTCCATAGTTATTGTCAGAGGACACAAATCCCAGACATAATACCTTCATCAGCAAGCACTTCTATATTTTTATAATGTCTAGAAAGGCACAAAGGCAAAATTCTCTCCAAATGGCCAGGCCTTGAGTTAACTTCACTTTCCCAAGCAAAGAAGTTTTATTTGAGCCATAAAGACACTTATTCATTAGGTGTACAGAAGTTTATTGTGTCTTAGCTTGTTCCCACTATAAAAACTTAGGAGCATTAAGATGAGAGGTGGTATAAAGCCATGTGACTTCCTCAATTCTTTCTTTTCCACTGTAAAAGGAAGAACATGAGCTAAATTAAGAGAACAAAAGTTGTTTGTATGTGTTTGTGCTGTTTAATAGCAAGGATTTTAAATGTATTATTTTTATTGTTATTTTCTTACTTTAAGAAATGGCTGCTGTTTTGAGCATCATGCCCAAATTAATCTTGCAGGAAAAAAAAAAAATTAGCCATACTAAGAGTCTTCTTTCTTCTTTGTCTCAAGGTATTCACCACCCTGTCCGTGACTAAGCGTTCTGGTGAAAACATCGCTGTGAGTGGATGCTGAGGTTAAATTCCCCCATCCTTGCTATTGCCAGAGACTGACTTTCATCACAGTGTCTGACTCCTGCAGTTCTGAATGAAGGTTTTGGGAGAAGTCGCTCTTGGACACCTGCAGAAATGTGTAGAGCTTAACCTGGACCTTCCATTGTCCTAAGGAGAAGAGCTCTGAGGGAGTTGGTCACTTGTGGTGCCTGGCTGGCAATTAGCAATGTGATGGGAATCTTGACTGTCAAGTTGGTGATTAGCAGGGCATTTAGTGAATGCCTCCATGAAGTCATAGCCTGAAGCCTGCATTGTCTGGTGGGCAGTGATGGAAGAACTGCTAGCACAGCTGGACAACAACTGTTTTGGTTTGGATTTATTCCCCACTAGTTTCTTTCCTGAACATTCCCTTCTAGTTCTTTCCAGAACAAAGAACTTCCCAACTCAGAAAAATCCCCCCCAAGTTCAGGTAGTTGTATCAGATAAAATAGCTTTTGTGTTCTGGGTCATAACACAGCAAATGCAAGGTCTCTACATGAGCATACACTTTACAGCTCACATGCCTATGGAGGGCAAGTTCTACATGTTTGATCATGAGGAAGAAAATAGCCCTGGAAAAAGGTTTAGTGCCACCTAAAATAACATATTTCTTGCCTTCCAAACTGGCTCTGTTGTGACTTTTTATTTAGAGAGCCTTATTTGTGAAAACATTCTTCTCAGTGAGAAAGGAAAATAATTTATTAAGGCCTTTTGATACAGAAAGTTATTGTGTTTCTTCCCTGAAATCGTGCATATAATGCAGATGTGATGATCTTAGCTCTCCCTGAGGCTTATGTAATTATAATTAATCTGATTTGGAGCTGACAGAATTCCAGTGTTGAATGAATTGTCCTTCCAAGAACTCTGTGCAACTTTGTTACATTTGAGTAAATTTCTTTCTTTCCAGGTGAGCTGTTATAAGCTGCAGTGTTTCAGGTCTAAACTGGCCACTTTGAACACAAAAGTATTGAGATTTCCTGGAGATTAGTGAGCCCTTAGAATAAAAAAAATTACACAACCAAACAACACCACCCCCCCAAAACAACCAACCAACCAAACCCTCCAGCCAAACTCCAAAAACCAGTAGTGAAAAATCTGTTGTGTAGATAGGGTCTAAAATTCTACTTAGTTTCATGTGCTATGTTTTATATTTAATTAAGAAAACAATACTTTTAAAACAGAGGTTTCAGTGAGAATACCAGATTCCTGAATATCCCTCCTGTGTTGGATAAGCTGTATGTTTACTTGTCAAGAAATGGCAAAAGTGGCTCTTTGTAATGGAGATGAATGTGGTTTTTTATCTGTTTTTCCGTTTCCCTCTCTTTTAGCAGAAAGGTTCGGATTACTTTTATTAAGTGGTTCTTGGGACTTCAGTAGTGCAGCGTGAACAGGGGGTGAATTCCCCAGCCCTGTGGGCAGAAGCCTCATGCCTAAATTCCTACCTAGTAACAAATTATTTTATTTCTACTGAGATTTCTAAAATAGTGTTGTAAATTATTTTTATAAACCCATACATTATTGAACGATTTTTAAACGTGTTTTGTATGGTATCTAGAATGGTCTGTGATGGTACTTTTCTCACCAGTTTAATAAATAAATCGATTTGCACAAGCAGATGCTCCTTGTGATGCCTCTTCCAAGCAGACGCCAGGGGACAGCAAGGCAACTGTTTTTTCAAGGGCCAGAAGAGGGCACCATGATAAACCCAGTTTGATTTGCCTTTGTCTCTTGCATTTTGAAGGTAGATATTTCTCTTAAAAACAGGGTTTGAGACTGTTTCATGTGCATTTGTTTTGCATGTTAAATATTTGAGAAGGACATACTTAAAAACACATTATAATTAGGAAACAAATCTTTCACTATTTGCACCAGCTGTCATCCATGTAACTTCTGAAAACCCAGGAGTGCAGATCCCTGAGCTGCTGGGCCGTGTACCTGCTTGTATTTAAGCACTTGGATAGCAGCATTTTCAAGCAGGTATCTAAGAAAGTCAGGTCCTGAAGATCAGGATCCTTTACTTCCTGGAGGGAGTAAAGAGATATATGAGCTTGGATTTGCAAGGCTGGACTTACACATATCTATTCTTATGGGTCATATAATCAATAATGATGCATTTTTTCTACACTTATTACTTACAATTCAGTAAGTGTTGGGTTTAATTACTTCTATTTTTACTTCAAATTTAAAATAGACTTTTTTGGTAGGGTTTTTTCTATTAATTCTCGATAAGGAAGACATTTTCAGGTGAGTATCTATATCATCTGTGCACGATGACAGAGGGATATAATCTATTATCACATAAGGATTTATTAAATGCCAAAGCTAAGTATTCAGTGTTTTTATCAAATTAAGCATACTTGGGGTACTGCATGCTTTGGAGACACATACTAGAAAATTGACTAAGCTAATCAATATTTATGCTCTGCTTGTATTTATTTGTAATTAACATTTTTGGATGCTCTTACCTGAGGGTTAGAATCATCCTCAGATACTACAGATACAAATGTTGACAGGAAATTTCACAGATTTGAATAAGGAATTTAATAGAGTTTCACTGACAGCTACCAGAATTTTTTCTTTCTCTTTTTTTCCTTTTTTTTTTTTTAATCTCCTCTACCCCAACTGTTCATTCCCCTTTTACCCCTCTCCTCTTGCTGCAAGTTGTCTGAGCAATCCTAACTTTTCTGTAAGTTTTGTATCCAACTTGCATCCCACTTTCCCTCCTTCGAGCCCTGCTGCCTGCCCAGAGCCCCAGTGTAGGAGGCTCCCTGGCTGTGGAGCCGTAGGCTGGGCAGGACCTGTATTGGACAAGGTGCATTTCCCAAAGATGCCGTGGATTGCATGCTGGATGCTGGAGATTTCATGACAGGTTTGGTGTCTTCTTGTGCCGTGTGGGATGACCTTGCACTTGTAAAGCCTGTTACTGATCCTGTCTCTGGCTGTGCCAGAAGGAACCAGATGCCTGAGTCTTTTACACAAGACTTGATAGGCACCTTTCAGGTCAAAACAGGGTATAAATGTTTGTGGTAACTGTCAGCCCTGCAGAGAGTGAAGTTTTGGAAAGCCTTTCTCTTTAATGACCGGCTTTTCTGATTGCTCAGTTGTCCTCGGTGTGGGATGGTGTGAGACTGTTCTTGCCCGGACCTGTTTGGCCTCCAGAGAGAAATTAAACCTGAAAAGTACAAAGAAAAAGCCTATAAAGAAGGCACCAGGGGATCTATGGTAAAATGCTCCTGAAATATTTCCATCCTGGAGGCAACCATTTGTGCCTCCAGGGTGTTTTGGTTTGGGGGCTGCTGGTGGAGGGGTGGGAGTGCAGCAAGGGCTTTGGCATCCATCAGGGAGGGTGGGAAGGATTGCCAGTGTGGAAAGCCAAAAGGCACAATGCAGGTCATATGTGATGGGTACCAGAAAGATTGGTGGGGGGGTATGGCTGAGAGTGCTCCAAAAATTCCATGAGTTTGGGAAATGCAGGAGGGCCTCTGCAGTGAGGGGCTGCCCTTCAGCTGGGCCCGTCCTGCAGGGTTTGTGGGAACCTGCAGATCTGAATGTTTGTTTTCCTTTTATTTGCCAAATTCTCCTGACCCATGTTCTGCAGAGTTTGACTTTACACATATGATTTCTTTTTCATTTAATTGTGCTTTTCATGACTCTTTTCTAGAAGCTAGAAATCTTCCTAGTTACACACTTGTCTGACAGAGTTCTCCCAGAGCATTTTCGCATCTTAAAAACATGAAATAAGCTGGTGCCAAGTGGGGTGTATATCAGAACAGTGAGGGAAGGCTTTCCTTCCCCCTAGCAAACTTCTGTGACTGGCTTTGCTCAGCGCCACTGGTGACTCCTGACCTGCCCCATCAAGCTGGCTGACCATCAGGTGCCAACAAGGGATGCTTTTCTGTCAGGAAGGTCATGCTGTGGCCAGACTCCTTGAGTGAGCCCATTCCCTGCTGCAAGTGGCCATCATGAGCCCAAAGAAGTATCCATCTCCTTCTCTAGACTGCAACAGAAGCCAGCTTAGGCACATAGTGACAAATCTGCAGCTAAACCCCAGATTCTTCTTTCCTCTGTATATACCTATCTCATCAAGTGATTCTTTCCATGAAAATAGGGTTTATCTTAGGTTAGGCACAGAGTAAATTGAGCTCTGCCTTTTCACTTGCTTTAAAAAATAAATGGTAACACATTTAGCCTGAAGATCTTCTTTCCCTCTTAAAGTCATTGTAAATTGACCACCCACGATGAGAAGGGTGCGTATGCCATGCAATGTGATGTGAGGTAGGCAAACGTGGTGACTTGCTTTTGGGTTTGACCCAGAGTAGCTTTTCACACTCTGGAGTTTCTGCACAATTACATATATCTATATGTATATACAGATACCTATATGTATGTACAGATATCTATATGAATACACATGAACTGTGGGATGGGGCAGCTCAAGGTTTTCACAGCCAAATTCTTTGGGTGACACTTTGAGGTTGCTACATGGAAGGAGGGAAGATGCAGAGAGAGAAACTGCATGATGTGAGGTGTCTGGTGGGCCCAACACCACCAGTATATATGAAAATAAAAGCTCATTACTTGTTTTATCTTCCTCTGGGCTGTGGGGAACCACGATGAAGCCACATGTGGAAGAGGGCATGGCAGGTCAGCACCATGGTGCCAGTGCAAGGGGGCATATAGAGCAACCACACCACCCTTATTTATGTTTTTCTTGGCTCTGCAAGCACCATTTCTTCAGCTCTAAAAATAACCATGTTAAATTAATGGCTGACACTCGCAGTAAACTGTTAAAGTTGCACTGGTCATTCCAACATGGCATGCCAAAAGAGCTGCTTATTGCACATTTAAAGCTTATGTCCTCCAGGTTTCTTTTAGCAGCTGAAGTTGGACAGGTAATCCTGATTGTGGAGGCATTTACTTTTTCTTGTAGTAGTGATTTCTTGGAGGAGGGTCAGCTATAATCCAGGGAAGGTAGGAAGGTGCCCATGTCTGAGGTGAGTAATCTCCCTGAGGGCTTCAACAATGCACTTGTGGGATATTTCTGGAGGACATTTGACGAGCAGAACTTGTCCCAGGGCTGGGATGGGTGAAGGCAGCGTGTCGAGGCTATTTCTGCAGATCACCTCCCTCTGAGCAGCTCTTACTGCAGGGCCAGAAGAGGAAGTAAAGCCGTGATGCTGCTAACCCCTTTGAACGTGTTATTTTAATGAGTCTGACAGATAGGTACTGAGCCTATGTTTATTTCTCTGCTGTCTGACATACAATGTTAAAAGAAAAGAACAGAAAATGTATGGCAGCCACAGCTCAGTGCTCAGACAGCTCTTGGGCTCTTTTTAATGCCTGAGGCCAATTAAAGCACAGTTTTTAGGCTGGGACACTCACTGGGAAGTATGTTGGGGTGTGTACATGTGTGCCTTTCAATTTAGGAAGATAAAAATGAAAAATGTGTGTCAAAGCAAGAGTTAGACTCTTGACTAGGCTGGGGATGTGTACATGAGCCATCAGCTGTGTACACTGTGAAGTGCCTTTGCAGGTGAAGTCATGGTGGAAATCAAAGCAGCCTGAAAATAAAACCGGTGGGGAAGTTGCCATAAAGCACCTCAAAGCAGTGCCTGATTTAGACATCCTGACAAATTAGACAGAAGAAAAGCAATGCACTCAGGAAACATGAGGTGCTACTGATTTTCTTAGAAAAAGAGGCATGGTACCAACACCTATTTAAATGTTGCAGAGCTTTAACACTCTGAGTTGATACATACTTACTTTTGCTTTAATCTGCTTGTCTTTCTTTTCCCTTTGTTTCTTTATGACTTTTTTGTTGTTTTAGACTTGTTTTGCGGAGTTCTCTCAGCATGGCTTTAGCAGTCCTGAAATCATAAAATTGTGGGAAAGGCAAACAAGGAGCAAGGATTCACCATTTCTCATAATAGAAGAGCTATGGCTGAAGCAGTCAAGGAGGACTGGGGTTTTCTGCATTACACATAACTAAGTGCAAGTCACTGTCATGGTATGTTATAATCTAAAAATACACTTATGTTGAAAAAGATTAATTGTATGCATACAGAGTGGAGGTTAGTAAAATCTGACTGTAGTTTATGGCGCAGGATGCCCTTACACCCCCAAGTGGTGGAAGCTTGGGCAGGAATCCTACAGGAAACATCACTATATATTCATTATGGGTTTTCTTATATAACCTTTAGCTAATAATTTTTTAGTGAAGTGGTTAGACCTGCAGTTTGCATGAAGGTGTTTTGTCTCCATTTTGGAGTGGTTCTAGTACTGTGCAGATGTTGCAAGGTGTGTTCATACTGCTGATTGAAGAACATTCAGTTCACCTCCAGTGGTGCCATGAGCTGAATCAATGCCTCTGGTATACAAAAATTACATTATCCTGTCTAAGATATTTCATCTGAGAGAGTTGCTAATGCTGCTGCTGTGTGTGAATTCTCTCGTGTATAGCTGCTGTGGAGTCCCTCATGTGTCTGCCCTGGTTGATGACACCAAACCCTGTGGACACAGAAGAATTACAAAAATTGTTTCTGAAGGGTGATTTTTACTGGAGACTGCAAGCTCAGTTACTTTCTGAGCTCACTGCTTACACAGTTCTCTGGAGAAAGGAGCTCTCCCCAGCTGGCCCTGTGTTCATCTATTTTTCAGTTTGGTGGGTTTTCTTTTCAGACCTTCTCCACTTCTTTCCTGAAAGAGAATAAACCCACCAAAACAAACAAATACAATTAATTGGCTAAAAAAAAGAACATAAAAATCGTTAATGAGGAGATGTGTTCTGCCCTCCTTTCTTCTCCTCTGGGATAATTGTCTTAGGTCTGAAATGGCTTACCAAGCAGCCAGATGAGCAGTAGAGGAAGTGATGGAAGGGGAGGACAGGAGAGTAGGGTCAGCTCTTTTGGTGACAGAACTCATTTAACACATCAGCTTGGCCCATCTCACCTCCAGCAAGGGCGCAATTCACTGCCTAATGCCTGCGGAGTGGAAATTTCTTCTTAAACTTGACTGGTGAATTTCCAGTAGTTCCCCAGATAATTTTAGTTTTAAGGAAGATTTACTGTCTTTCAGTTCACAGTGGTTTGCAAGTAAGCTATTAGACTTGCACACTATAACTCTTTGCAGCTCCAGGACAGTATGCATGAACTCTGTAGAGCCAGAATGATGGACCATGGCACAGGGGCTCAGTAGTTAGTTTGTTTAAAACTTCCACACAAATGTATTGTCTCCACAAGGCATAAATCTCTAAATCTGCACACCTCTAAAATCAAACCAAACAGGAAATCTCTGCTGCTTACAATTATGGTCCCATCTGTAATCAGCACATTTATTGTAGAGCAAAGGTTCTCACTCTTGAGTTCTGTCTTCCCACCACTCAAGTTTTCTCACTGACTTAGAGTGAAGGAGGTGGTGGCCCTGTCCCACAGCTTCAAAGAGATTGTGGTGGTGTTCACAGCTGAGGCTGGCCGTCTCTGTTCTGGGGCACCAGGCTCCAGGGCGGGCAGCAACACAACAGCAACTCTGTCACTATAGAAGTTCTGGGGGCATTGCAGATTGGTGGATAGTTGTTGGAAATGTCAACAGTTTACTTGTGACTTCTTCTCATACTCACTGTTAAACCCTAAATTCCACAGGCACAGCCTTTTGGTAGCATTTGGCCCTTTCCTTACAGTGGGTGGAAGTGAAAAGATTCATGGATTAGTGCTCGGGGGGATAGACACAGAGTAAGATGCATCTTGCCCTTGAAGATCTTTGTTGTTACATTTAAAATAAAATTCTATCTGCACTTTACATGATGTGGGAGTTGAGCACAGAGAACCAGCTTTATCTGCCTCATCCACGCTCGCTCCTAATCACCAAACATGATAGCAAATACTCAGTGTAATTTAGTAGAATGTCATACTAAGAGTCTGAAATTTTCTTCTGCAAAACTGTTTTTTTTTCCCCAATGGTACCAGTGGTATAAAACTTACACAGAGGGGAGAGGATTTCTCTCACACTGAGCTGAGTCAGAAATTGAATCAATTTACATGACACCCTTAATGCACATTTTTGTATTACTTTGGTTACAATTGCAGTGTCAGCCAAGACCAAAGCTGGCTTGGCATACAATAGCACCAGAAGCAGGCCAAATTTCTGGGTCATCCTGTGCTTTCTGCATAATTTGGAAACTGCAGATACAAATGCCTGGTACATGTGAGATGTTTTCTGGGCTGGAGATACTGGTATCTTTCCACAGGTTACAGCAGAAGCCATCACTACCACTTAAGATGAAAACCTGCCTTTTTAGTGGCTGAAATCATGAAGAGACAAATCCCACTCTAGGGAATGTGAAGCCTTAACAGAACTGACTGCTCTGGACTGTGATATAAAGATACATATTTATGTGGAGGAGGGTTTTTGTGCTTTGAGTGGAGATGAGACATCTCCACGGATCAGTTACTTAATCCTATTAATATAAATTGAGAATTTTTGTTGTGATGGCACCAATCTTATTCCAGCTGGCATTAAAAGCTGTCACTCTGGTGGGCAGACAAGTCAAGTTAGGAATAGCTACAGGAATTGATTTACAGGAACTGATGTAAGGCAAAACTATGTGTCACAACAGAGCATCATGCAGAAATACTCTGCCTAAATTGCCTCCCTCCCTCTCAGCCTGGGCAGTGTGCTCAGCCAGCCTGGCTATTCTATGCTGCCACCCAAGCCTCAGGCTCTGGAAACCAACTCTAGTTGTCTCCACATGGTGCCTCCCTGTGCTGTGCTCTTTCAGAGCACAGGCAGGTTGGAAGAAGGCAGCCCAGTGTGCTGCACTTCCACAGTGTTGGAAAACTGCATCCTCCATCAGGCAAATCAACACAGTGATTTCACTCTAGCTGCATCCGATAAGGGATCTGACTCCTGCCCAGTCCTGCCCTACTGTGGGTACTCAAAACTGTCACTATACTGATTTCTTCCAGATTTTCTTTCCAAACTTGTCCTTGTAGGGTTTTCAGTCTGTTGTTGTGCATAAGAAATGATGGGGTTTTTTGTTGCTAGTAAGAAATGATGTTTTTTTAATGGACTGTAAAGACATAAAAGAGCCTTAGCTCACATGACTTGTTAATTAAAGTCATAGTCAACAAGCGTAAAATTGTACACAGCCACCCAAAAAGGGTGAGTGTGCCAGTCTGTGCAATTCAACCTGCATTTTAAATCAATCTATTAATAGCCAACTTGTTTACAGAAAATGGACCAGTAGAGCAGTTTAAAACTTTAATAAAAATTTACAGAAACTTTTTTTTACTTTTCCTTACCTTTCCCTTAATGAGTTACTTGGAGCACATCAAAGCTGACATTATTAACTTGCCTGCAAACTGCTGAAAACCACCCACAGTACCTGACTGTGGGATATGTTTTTTATTGGTGTGTTTCCTGGAAGAAATCACCAGTTTAGTACAAGTCCAGAGCATTGCTGGTTACAAATCTTGGCTTAAAGAGAAAGTGTTCTGGGAGTAAATATCCACTGGCTAATAAAGACAGTGTTCCACAAGCTGCATCCTCCTCTTCCTCCAGCTACAATGTGTAATTAGAGGTTTGTTGACTTTTGCATGTGGAATTAAAGCTTGGTTGCAAAATAATTCTGTTGGAGCATTAGCGTTGCAGAATGAAATCTTGTTTTATGGAGGATATATTTGTATCTGTTATAAACAATGTCGCTTTTTGAAAAGACAAAAAATAACATTACTACTCCAAAGTGGAAAATGACATTATTATTCACAGTGGAAAATGTCATTGCTGTGCTGGTAGCTGTTGACAGGTACTTGTCATGGCTGTGTGCTGTGATGTGCTAATTAGTCTGAAGTTCAATCAGATGGCATTTTGTGTTTTCATTTCAACTGTAAAAACAGTATTTGTGACATGTTGACAAGTGCATGTTTAATTGCTCCATGGATATCTTCCAAGCTCATGTGTTTCCTGCTTACTTTGTGAAGAAAGGTGCATAATTAGCTCTCAGCCTACAAGGTAGGTTGCTCATTATTGTATTTTCATTTCCTCTGCAGTGGTAAATCCAGATTGGTGACACATGTGAAAACCCATATTTGATGCTGAATGCTACCTCGACTGGATTGCAAAGGTGGAGAGTTATGGCTCATTTTGCAAATCAAGGTCATGAGCCACCCATGGTAAGAGCTTCATTTCTTCCTCAGCTTTTCTCTGCCTCGCTTCCTTTCACAGAACCTAAAGAAAATGATCCAAATAAATCAGACATTTAAAATGTCATCATATATCTTGGGGACAGTCTTTAGCCTTCATACCGCTACAGATTGTATCTGTTGTCTTTCTTGCTTATTTCCTTGGGACTGTGTTCATTTGTGTGATTGGTGTCAGGGTCATGATGTTCAGTGAGGAAACAAGCTAAACATTACAATTTCTCTAATCCAGCTCAAAGTAAGTGAATTGGGCAGATGTAACTGGAAATAGAGTTGGGCTGTCTCTTAGTCCATTTTCTCTTAGAAAATTACTTTTCCCTGGACTCAAGGGGGTCTGAGTCTAAATACCACAGCTGTTGATTCTTCTGGTGCAAATGTACATCCATGTTTAGACACTGAATTTTGTCCTTTTAGGTGATCAGGACAGATATTTTCTCCATAGAGCTCCTAGTCTGCATCTGTGCAGGCCTAGATTCAGTGACTCTGGAGCTGCCTCATGGTCCTGTCTCTTATGGACCTGCCCATGGCTGGGAGGCAATTGACAGAAAACCGAAACCAGTATGAAAGTTATTTACCATTTTCACCGATGCTGAAGGTCGCCATGCTGGATCCTAGTGAGGAGAGCTTTGAATAAACCTACTAACCAGGATGAGATTTAGGAGAAAAAAGCATGAAGATTATACACCCTTCTTCCCTTGCAAGGATGATCTTCAGTTGCTCCTCATATCGGCAAGATGAAGATGGTGGTCTTAAGGTGCACATATGCATTAGGTTGGCTTTCACTTATTACATGCAATTATACAGAAATTTTAATTGTAATACTTCATTTTGTTGTTTTGTTTTGGGTTTTTCTCTTTTCCAAATACATTATATGGATTGTTTTAAAGACAGACACACAAATATCTTTCCTTTGTTAGAAAATAGTTTAAATTAAGTTGTTTGTTTGCTATTCGTTTAGCAGAGCCCCTAACCAAACCTAGGAGTTGAGGCTCATGAGAGCAACCTGAAACTACTGAAGCCACTGTGCAGCCTGATTTTTTGTCCTTTCAGAAACTGTCTAGACTGGAAGCATCTTTGTCCCTTGCAAAGCGATTCATACTCTTTGATACCCTACGTGACAGGGAGAAATGATGAGCAGGTGGTAAATATCATTCTTGTGGCCTTTCCTACCTAATTTGGAAGAACCAAGCCCATGGTTGTAACTCACAGAACTTTCTCCTGCTCTCCTTCTCTGTACTGGCATACCCTCTTGGCTTGGCTCGCTGCTCTCTGTGGTCCACCTGCCTGTCCCTCATGTGCTCCATCACAAGCAGATCTATTTGAAAGGGAGACTGGTTACTTATGGCTGTCTAAAGGTGGGTGCAGGAGCATGCCTTGTGTTTCTTGTGTGGTGTTCGGTGATAGAGCATTAACAATTTTAGGGTAATTTTAATGTTGAAGTACAGTTCTTCCTCATTAATTCTTGCTATAGAATAGCCAAAGAATAGCCAAAGTGATCAGTCAATCAAGCTGTTCTCTTCTCCCTCTTCCCCTTTAACCTTATAATTCTATGCCTTTCCTTAGATAAAACTCTTATGCTCCAAGCAAGCTGGGAAGCAAAGCAGGGGCTCATCTGAAAGGGGCAAACATTGGGCCTGAATTTCAGTATGCCTTCCCTGTAACTCGATCTGGGGGAGGAAAGGATCTGCTATTCAAATTGCAAACTTATGCAACATCACAATAAGCTTGCCAGGATCCTCCAGCAAAGAATGCGCAGCCATGTTTTAATATTTATAGCCTATATAAAAATACAGGAGAAATTATTTAATTAAAAACAAAGAAAAGGAGAACTCTGATAAAAGGAGAAATAGGACATATTTCTCCCGCTCCTTTCTTGGCTAGTGCAAGGACCAGCCACTGTGGTGTGAGATATCCTCCGTCATCTGAGCCTTCTGCTTTTCTTTTGAAATAACCACCAAGTTATTCTGCTTTTCTGCCTTCCAATGCTATTTCTTTAAACATTTATTTTTGCCTCACAAGGCTAAGTCAAATGGTTTTGATATGTAGGCTCTTACTCTGGTACTTGAGGAAAAATGCATTCATTTGTCTTCATACACTGATGTATTGGCAGCAATCACATTATAGATATAGAAACTATTCCCTGCTCCCCCCTGCACTGTGACAATTTTTTAGTATAATAGCTAGTGAAATGAGTATATTGCAGTAGTATTAAGAAACATGAAAATTATTACCATCACAATTGCCACAACTCTCATGTGGCATGTGCAGTTAAATGTTTTTATCTTGTTTGAAACTCTTTTACAGACTTAGTTCCCTGTCTTGTGTGTTTGCCTGTACTTATTAGGCAAACAAGACAGCAACTCCTGCTATCTGTACACAAGAATGGTTGTTTTCGTTTCTCTCCAGGCTGATGGAAGGAAGCCAGTTCAGGAGCTGCGGACTTTTGCACATCTAGATTTTAATTCATTTTTATACCTGTAAGCCTGTAGATGTCCGATGGTCTTTGAGCAATACTGTGCACAAAAACAGAAAGGCAAAAGGGTACACATACACACAGAGCCAGAACAGAGCCAAAACAGGCAAACAAGCTTGGGATTAATCAATTTTTATGTTGAATGAGCTGCAGGAGAAGAAAATATTACCACTATGTCAGAGCACTCAGGGGGAGCTGCCACACTGTGGAGATGATGGGACAACAGAAACAGATAAATTCAAGTTTGTGTAGATACAGCTTTTGCTATACCTCTTCTGCATATGAATGGAAAGCCTGAGTCCTTGCTCTTAAAATTTTGGCACACTTCCTGCATTTAAATATTATTTTTTCAAGCCTTTCAGCTTTCTAAAATACAGCTACTGCTGTTCTCCTAATGGCTGAGAGATACAGGGGAGAAATGCCTCTCACAACCCATTTTTGTGTCAGCATTTTGAGGTTGTACTGGCCCAAGCACTGATAAACATTTCCCCTTTCAGGAGTGGACTGACTGGTTATGGTCATTCTCCTGTCCTGGCTGGAGTGTTTGAGGAGGAGTCAGTGAAGAAGAAGTCAGTCTGGCCAGAAAGGTTATGACCTGACCTGGCCACCTTCGTGTTGTGAGGATTCAGCAGTCCAGTGATGCAGTGCATGCTCCCCAGCCCTGAAAAGCATCACATCTCCTGTGGATGACTCACACCAATATTCTGTCTCTCTCAAAAGTGAAGGAACAGACATTGCCAATATTCTAAACTGATTGTGGTTTTATTGAAAGGGACCTTTTATTGAAAGGTACCTTTACAGTACAACCTTTAAAGGTAACCCTTGGCCTAGATACAGTTCACTGGAGATACTTCTGATGTTCCAAATCTGGCATATTTGTGTTATATTCTGCCCCACAAATGATTGCTCTGTAGCAACTCAGGGTAGTTACAAATATATCCTCCTAAGATTTACAGGCTTTACCTACAGAGGGTTGGGAGACCTTGCATATTTGGCTGTAATATTTCCTGCCTCATAAATATTTAAATTGTTTGCTTAATGGATGCATCAGCTTACTTTTATCTATATTCTGTTAACTCAGGCTTAACGTGAAAGGTCCTCATTGACTTAGGTCTAGAAAACAATATTTACTATGCAAAGTAATTTGAAGTCCATCCTTGCTTTATCAAGAAACCTACTCGAACTGTGTAAGGGGTTGGGAAGATAATCCAGCTGTATCACACCATGCAAACATTGAAGTAGAAAGATAAACTCAATAGTGGATGTGGTTTGTAGGCAGCTGTAAAATTGAGAGTACAATTTGAGCTGTACAATTGAAGATCTGGATCCTTCCATCCTAAGTCCTTGCAATACAGCAACCCCAGAAATTCTTCCCTCAAAAAAATTGCCAGTAGCAAAACCCAATCACAGCTGCAGTTGAGACTATTCAATAATGGGAGATGCTTAGAAAATGTTATTGAGGCCCAGAGTTCTCAGCTGTGAAATCCAAGCATGGTTAGGTGTTAGGTGTTGAGTGAAAGAAATGGAGTTCAGCATGAACCTAAGCCTGGGCTGTGTCTGAGGGTTATCCAGCTCTTGTCTGTGAACCTACAGCAGACAAGTTTTTAAAGTAGCTGGATTGCATTTAATTAGGAGTAGGTTGTTGCAATTTTAACTTTTTCCAGTCCCATTTTTCAATAAAAATCTTAGTGGCACTTATACTGTCAAGGCAATGTAACATGTTGGATAGTGATAGGAGGCCTGATTTTAATTAATTTTTTCAACTTTCATAATTTCTTTAGTCAAAAACAAAACAAAGATGTGACTAGTAGGACAAAAGATCCTTTGCATAGAAGTAATTTATTTCCCCACATACAATAAATAGCAGGTATGTGAGAACGAGCCAGCCCAAAACTCAATCAAAGGATATAGTTACAAAGATTATGTGGGTTTTGGCTTAGATTTGTGAAAAGGTTCCAACTGAGTAGTAATGGTTTCATCAATCAGATTAAATGTGGGTTATTGTTAATGAAGGTAGCTGGGATCCTTTCAGCCGCACCCATATCTGTTGTACCTCATCTGAATTACTGATACAAAAGCTTGTACTTCAGATGAGGATTCACCTCCCCTTGCTTCAGGCATCTAAACATGTGCTTCTGATCAAAGCTAGCCACCAAGCTCCCTTCTGCAGTTGTTGCAGAGAGAGCAAGAATGAGAGAGACATCTACAAAGGGCCGTTCTTCCCCCTTTTCTTAGACAGATGTCCTAAAAGGGAAGGGTAGGTGAGATGACTTCCCTTATTCTGCTGATGCAGCTATAGGCATCTTCTCAGAATTGGAGCCAAATATAGGCTAAGTTTGATAGAAAGCTCAAGTGTAGCATAAGCAATATTTGGACTGTCTGTCCCAGGCATGAACAATGTCCCAGGCTTTTGAGGCAGGATGACACTTGTGCTGATCTTGTACAAAGTCACTGTTGCTTGCTATTGGGCACTGAGTGCCTCAAGCATCACCTCAGAGGGAGCTGGCCCCATCAGTGAGGGTCAGTGACACATCCATCTGCATATTTAACTTTATTCAGGATGCTCAGAAGTGACAGTGAGGAAGGTCACGAACCTGTTCCCTGGTGTAAGAGCTGGGGAACTCACTTGTGTCCTTTGCTTCCCTTTTTTTTTTCCTATTTTATTCCCATCTTCCCACACTGCACACTTGACTGATGTTGAATACAGCCCATCCCTTGGGGAATGTAACTTTCACTTTTAGTAGGGAAATGGTCTTGCAATCATAAAAAATTGATGGCTGTCTGAAGCAGCAGTTAATCTTGCTTGAGAACTGCATCATTAACCTACAGCAAAACGTACACATTACAGACACATTTATAAATGGGAGAGAGTGTAGAATTCAGTTTCTAATTTCCTTCTTGTGGAGGCTCATAAAACTCGCAGGGAAAACACTGCCTCTGACATGTTGCCATGGCAGACTTCTCCGCTTCTGTAGTTCCTTCCAGAAGAAGGATTGCTCTGTGTGGCCTTGTCAGTGGAGTAGAGCAGAAGAGAAACTTTTCTGCTGCTCCTTTTCCAGGTGGGTGATTTTGACATCTCTGCAGTGATACCAGACATTGTGAGAAATGTGCCCATCACCACGTGCAGCAGCCCAGAGCTGGGTGCAAGCGACCTGAAAGGCTCAGTGGTGTGAATAGCTGGCAACTGAGGCCCAGCCTGTCAAGCTTTGGTCACCAGATGTCTTGAGTGGACCTGGACACCCAGAAAAACACTGTTTCTCATCATCACAAGTTTCTGAGATGCCAATCAACTGGAATGTTGAATCTCCTATCTGACCCTCTCAGCTCTCACGGAAGGCATTTGCCAACTCCACCATCCCAGTCAAATAACTTTGTGAGTTACACCCATGATGTGACCTGAAACAGTAGATGTTCCTGAGCCTCATGTGAGCTCACATCACTAAGAATGGAAATAGAAGGTGGGGGGGCATTTAACACAATGTTAAATTCTGTTAAATGCATCACACTTACTGTAAGCAGTGGTTTAATATCTTCACCCACGGCAGTAAGCCCACACATGCACATCCAGAAGGACCTAGTGCTCTGTCCAGCTCAGAAAGACGTGCTCTGTATGGATTTCCTTGCTCAACACAGATATATTTCCTCATGACTGTCATTGTCCTACCTCTCTTCATGCTTCACTTCTTCATCAGTGAAGAGCAGCAGTTTTTCCTCTGTTAATCTCTTTGTTCAGATTTTCAGATTAAAAAAAAAATTATCATTTATACTTTATGTAAACCTCATGTTAAGCTGACAACTTGGACCAATTTGTTGTAGTCAGTGACTGAGATCTGCTTTTTGTTACGAATTGGTAAACTTTTCTGTCAGGCATTTTGAGTTTGGGCTTTTTATGAGCAACAGATAAACAAGATTTTTTTTTTTTTCTGTGTATTTCAAGCAAATTACATCAGCTTTAAGAAAAAAAATCACCATTTCACACATCCAAGTTCTTAGGTGTGTTTAGTCCATTTCAGTAATTCAGCAGTCGAGACACAGCTAAATTTGTCTAGCTATGAATTCTCTCTGAGACACTCCTGTACCTTTGAAAGGAATTAGAAGGTCACAGCTAGCAGCCTGGTTCTTGGTCACTCCTTCAGTGGAGTTAGGGTTGCTCAAGAGGAATCTTGTAACTTAAAAATTGGAAAATATTCCAGCCTGTGACAAAAGAGGTGGTTGTGTTACAGCTGGGTACCTTAAGCAGTACAATTTCTTTTATTATGGCTGTTCTTCAGAGACAGTGGCATTGGTTGGAACTGTGAAGAGTGAGAAGCAGTAGCTGGAAGCTTACTGCCAACAAACACCTTGTTGATCTGCGTGCATGCATCATTTACATATCACTTCAGAGGTGTTTCCTGGTAAGATGCAATCTGCTTGCTGTTCTCCTAATTTGAAGATTATGGCAACGGTACTCGAGTTATGCTGTGGCTTTATATGCTTTTAAAACACATAGGTGTGTGGACTAAAAAAAAATATTTCCAGGATCTGTTGAGAGCTTGTAATTGAATGTGTTATTTCTCAAGCATACTTCTAAAATTTCCACTCCTCCTTGTACACTCACTATGGAAATTAATTTGGTACAGAAAGGTTATTCTTGGCAAAACAGAAATTTGTCCTTGGGACATTTCATAGTGCAACCAGTCACTAAACCAGACTCTGCTGTACCAGCAGCATACCTGTAAACAACTGGCAGTGAATAGAGATCTCAGAAATACCACTCTTCCTAGTTTTTATTTTTTGTTTAGAAAGCAAACAAACTGGAGAGATTTCTTTGCTCACGAAAGGAGAGGACTGAAAGTTCTGGTGACAGCTGAGCTTAGCACCAGTAGGTAACTCATGAATTACATTCAGTTCTACTAATACCCTGTGTACCTGATGTGAAGAGGCCTGCTGTTTAGCTGGCCCACTCCTAAGCTGCAGGATAAATGTATTTTCCTTACATCCCCAGCTTGCCTTCTTTAACCATTGACATATGTGTCTTAAGGGACTCACATGTTAAAGAAAGAAACCTACAAGGGTGTGCCTACCAGTAAACAGAAGGGAGGGCCAAAGTGCCTGCTCCCAGCACGTGCTTGTCAGGAATATTCTGGAGTCCTGCTGTGGGGCTGATGGTTGTGAGGACTACAATAACACAAACTAGACTGAGTGACTGTGGAGAGTCCTCTCATCCTGCCCTCTTACCTTGCCTTGTCTTGGTCTGTCTTGTCTCCTTTGCAGCTTTTAAGTGCTGCAAGGAATAATAAATACTTTTAATCAAGTAATTATGAACAAAGGAAATATATTTCAATTTATTGGAGTAATGGAGGTTATGGGAGATTCCTCTTTTGAAGCAAGTGTATTAAAGTTCTGTAGAAGCATCAGAAATGTACTCAGTCACTCAAAGGTTAGTGTCAAAGCTGTGCTGGGAAGGCATGTGAAGTGTCACATGAACAGAAGGAAAAGCCCTGAGTGCTGTGGGTTTTTCCCATTCATCTCTGCTTTCAAAGCAGCTGAGGACATCTGAAGCTGGGCTTAACTTCTGTGTTTAAGAGGCTTTGCAGTCTACATCTGTGCAAGTTGTTATCAGAAACTGGCATCCCTAGGAAACGTGGAGGTTCTTGTCATGTGAGCATGTTTTGTGGCCCAGGGGCTTACTCTATCACCATCACAGCTTGCCATCTCTGTAGGGATGGGTCAAGTGCTTTGGGGCTCACTGTTTCCCACTGCACCCATTCTCCACACCCTAAATAGCACAAGAAGATTAATTCCTATTTCATGTTGGGATAGATCCTGCCATCTTTCAGCAGCAGTACAAACTCCACAATCAGATCTTGCTAGGAGTCCAGTCTTGGTCAGATCTATGATGAATGACAACTTAGAGGGTCCTGACTGTCCAGCCTGGATATTCCCTTCAGAGAGTTAATACATTCGCTCTTGGCAAGGAGGGCTTCTGTATTGCAGATAAATATCTGTTAGAAATTAGACTGGGATTGAAGCCAAAAATAACTACTGGAGGTTTAAAGGGAGCATGTCAGGATTTTTCCCTATGGACCTTAAAAAGAAAAGAAAATTCTTACCTCGCTCTGGATGGAAGCCTATTTTTCTTGTTACAAATTAAATAACAATGACAGAAGTCTGACCTTTTCCACTCCAAAATCCAATCCCAAAGAAACAGAGTTACTGGAAATCTAATTTTGCCTTTGAGGCTGATTAATTATTTGATCATGCAAGTGTTGGCCAGCCAAACAGTTCACCTTTCTTGCATGACTGCTGTTGCAGTTAGGAATGTCACCTCAGAGAATAGTCAGTTTTGAGTTTCAACTGAGGAGCTGTAGAGAATTTCACGCATTAAAACTGGATTGACTCCCACACCTGTTTCTTCAGCAAAAGTAGGTGTCTGTATAAACACAAAGAGCTCTTGGAGGGATGGTGTTATAAGCAGCTACCTAGACTGCTGGTAATATGATAGAAATCTTTCTGTGGCAGATATTTTACATGGCATTCCCTGGTTTTAAGCAATGTGTATTTGGGATCTAGTACTACTCAAAATGTCTTGGTGACAGGATGCAAAGCCAAAGTAGCTGCAAGTGCTGAAGGGAGAAGCCACTTCAGGCACCAGTCACTGCTACAGCTCTAACACAGGGTGCAGTAAGGCAGAGAATGAAGCTGGGGGCCAGGGACACCCAGTGAAGCTGGCAGCAGGAGTTGCTACTTGCTCACGTCCTCCCACTGCCTCAGACCAGGTAGCAGACACTGCACCAGCCTGGAGGAGTGCTCTGCATGGGAGCTGGGCTGTGCAGTGAAAAGAGCCACTGCACTTGCACTCTCCAGGCACCCAGCCTATCCCACAAATGCACAGGCTTGTTTGCATCGTCTCTTCCTCCAAACATGTAACACTGGCTGAAATGGCAATCTTTTTGACTTGTCATTATGGTTTTCTGCAGTGCCAACAGAAAAGTGCAGGAAGAGGTTTTATATGCATTTGACATCCTATAGTTTTTGTGCCCAGAGGTTTTGCCAAGGAGTATTTGGAAATTTTGACAATTTGTTTGGAGTTTTGAGACGACCTTCAGGCTTGCTGGATAAAAGACCACGCATCACTGCTGGCCACACCACATACATTATTTCTGTCCCAGGCATTGTGCTTAAATATCTGGAAATACTTGTCCCTGAACCATAGCGAGGCACTCGGATAGATTATTCAGGAAGACAGCATTATCTTCAGTGCTGGAAAGGTATTTAAGAAACATCTAGAAAACCATCAGTCAAGCATGGCATATGCCAAGATCATCCCTGCAAGGATCAGATCCTTTCCAGCTCTGCATGTGTGAATTCTATGTATAAAAAATTCCTACAGCAATGTGGGCATGCCCACTGTAGCATGAGCATTTGTGTTGTACCCTCTCTGCATATAAAATATTCTCTGTCAAGGAATGGCAATTAAAAAAAAAAAAATCCAACTTTTCAGAATAACCCTCTTTGTAACTTGTCACATCCCTCTCAATGGCATTTCTCCATTTCTGCTGAGACAAGGGCTCATCTGTAGTTCTCAGCAGAAGGAGTCTATGTTATAAATACTTCTTTTCCTCCTGCCAAAAGGTAAAGGTGGAACCAGCAAACTGGTTAAGAAAGGCATTTTGTTAAGAGTGTGTTTCTCAGTATGACAACGTGGTTTGGAGAATATTCTGTTTATGAAGAGCGCTTTCTCTCAAAGGGGAGTATCTGCCAGGAAGAATAAAATACTCTGGTGTGGACTTCTCCCACACTCCTTCCCGTGTCCAGAAGCCCCTACATTCCAGTTGTCTATTTTCCCTTCTACTTCTCTCTATTTGTGGCTTCTGGGCAAACCTCACTCATCTCCTCTGAGCTCAAGTTAAGTGTAGCAGGGCATAAAGCTCCAGCACAGACTGGAGCCATTCCTTGTCTTATGCCTCTCTTCCTGATCTCTGCAATGATCCTCTGACAAAAATGCAAACAAGAAAATGTTTTCAAAGGATTTGTGATGTCTGAGGCAAGAAAGAATTTCCAACCAGCTGCCTTCATCCCACCACCTGTCAAAACTCCTCCAAAAAGGCCACAGGGGTGATCATATTTAAATTCGTAGTAACAGAGGAGGTTTACTCTGAAATTACAGAAAATATCCTTTTTCTGTAATTCATTTTTAGAGCAGTACATGTGGTAGGAAGGCCCTTCCCTCTAAAGCAATGTCACAGTACCTGTTAAGGAGTTTGGTAAGTGCCTTTGGTGAGGGACAGCTGAAACATGGTGTTGTGGGCAGTGTACTTTGGCCAAGGCCTGGTCTGAAAATTTATGTAAGCATAAGATAATTGGTGCTGTACTAGTTCTGAGATGCTCTGGTGTGACAGCAAGGAGTTTATCCATCAACATAAAATGACAAAAAGGAGGAGACAGGGTAAAAGAAGCTTTTACTGTAAAGCTTTATTATTAATACACAGGCACCTTCAGTGCAGCATTGTCATCCCACTGCTTTAGCAGCTTCAGCCTTTGTTCAAGTGGAAGAAAGTTCTCAGGTCTTCATTGCTGCAAAATACCACTTTGGTAAAACAAGCTCACAAAGCTCCTGTATCTCTGAAACAAGCTTCAGGTTGTGGGTCATTATTTTGGGCGAGAAGGAGAAGAAAACAGCAGAGATTCCTTTTTCCCCTCCCTTTTTCCTTAGTTCAATCTTTTTGCCCAGCAGTTCAGATTTCAGGAGAAGCTTTCAGGTGAGTGACACTGAAGTACTGGCTCTTTTCTCTCCTTGGAGTGGAGAAAACTTGATGGTTCCACTTCTTGGTGGTGGGACTCATGTGAGTTCATTGTAGGACAGGGTGCCAGTGGCACTTGACCGGTGGTTATCCCACGCCAATGAGTGTCCAGGGGCAGAAGGTGCCCAGCATTTCCTTCCGCAGGCCTTTCTCCTGCACCTCTGTGGCGTCCCTGCCCAAAGCCACCTGGTCACTGAGTAATCCCACTCATGCTGATAGGCCAGTCCTGCCATGGTTGTCTCCATCAGGAGATCTGATGGTGCCAAAAAATATCCTGAGTTGGGAGGGACCCACAAGGATCACAAAGATCCAACCGCTGGCCCTGCTCAGGACAGCCCCAAGGGTCGCACAGTGTGCCTGAGAGCATTGTCCGAACTCTTACTGAGCTCTGCCAGGCTTGTGGGGCGTGTTGCAGCGCCCAGGCAGCTTCTGGGTGGGGAACCTTTCTCTAAGATCAAACCGGACCTCCCCTGGCACAGCCTCAGGCCTTCCCTCGGTCCTGTCAGCGCCCACCTCCGAGCGGAGATCGCCGCGTTCCCCTCATGAGGGTGTCGCAGCCCCTCAGTCCCCTCCTCTCCAGGCTGCACACGCCGAGCAGCCTCAGCCCCTCCCTGTGCGGCTCCGCGGGGCCCTTTTGGGCCGATAACGCCGAAATTCCGCATTTCCCTCAGCGCCGGCCGGGCCGGGCCGGGCCCCAGCGCCGCCAGGTGGCGCCGCCGCCGCGCGGCCCCGGGAAAGCGGCGCGCCTGCAAATTACTGGGTTTTAATTACCAATGAACTCCTAATTCCGGTGCGAGAAAGTACTAGGGGAAAAAAAATACAATAAAAACTTTTCTTTATTCTGACTTACGGGTTTATTCATTTTGCCTGAACATATGTGCTTTCTTTTGGTGCTAGAAAAATCTTGGCTTTCCACATAAAATCTTAGCTTCCACATAATTAGGAACTGATGCAGTGATTCCAAAAGAGCTGTATTTTAACACACGCGAAAAATAATTATATCTTAAATTTTGCGAATGATGGTCAGCTAGCTTCTTTTTTCTATCACAATAGCTTGTACAAAAGATGTTTTTCTCCAAATTTTCACTGACATCTTCTTTGTATGCATCACATCAATGCATTTTGGGATGTGTTGTCTCTCTCCTTGTTCCCGATGACAAAAAGGACATGGCCATATACTTAAACGTAGTATTAAATACTTGTGCAGGCCATGTGCCACCTCCTCTATGCCCCACTACAACTCCAAGGGCAGGAAACCCTGCTGTTGTCTCTGGGGCTTGACAGTAGGAGCAACTTGGGTTTGACTCACCTCCCACTTCTCAGGGAAGCAAAATTCAGTTTTGTCTGTGCCTTAATCTGTTCCTGTCCCATTGTCCTTACAAAGGAGGAGGAAATTGCATTTTAGCAAAAGGCCACCCAGTTAGCTGGGATCCCAGGCCTCCCTACTGGGAGAATGTAGGGGAATTCCAGTCCCAGCAGATGAAGCTCTGTGTAGACAAGAGGAGGGAAAAGAATTTAATTTTCAGGCCTGAGTCCTTCTTTTCTATTCCTAAGAGACCTAAGGGATTCTGTTTTTCATTGTGGTTTTCATTATATGTAGGGCTGGCCCTGAGAGCCTACAAAATCCCAAGTGCCTTAAGGCTATAGAAACACCAGGCTCTCCCTGCTCTGTGGGAATCTCTCCAGTAAGCCAGATTTTGCAGCTGATGTTCATCACCCATTTCTCCCTGAGTTGCACTCAGGACTTCCCAGACCCAATTTGTAAATGTGTATCTGCTTGAGGGCAGAAGACAGAAGCTTAACAAAGAGTTAAATGAGGGGGCAGCACAGATTTTACCTAATCTGGATCTAGCATAGCACCCTCTCAGGCTGCATTGCTGCCCTGCAGCTTTTCCTTTCCCCTCTGGTGGGGGAGAAGGGCAGTCCCTTCTGTCCTAGCCCCCTTTTATCTCGGGCAACGCGATGGCTGCAGCAGCTGCTGCTCTGGGAGCTGCGGTGGCTGCCTGCCCTGGGCTAGGCAGCCTGAGTTGATGTCAGGAATGTGCTGAGAAGGTCCCTTGTGGGGAAGCCAAGACTAAAGCTGTCTGGGGTGTTGTATGCATCAATCTGTGGCTGATGCTCAGGAGAAGAAAGGGAATTAACCAGTCATACACAATGTCTGGAACCTGGAGCTCTGTTACCTAATCCTCATCTTTTACCTGGAGCTCTGTGCATCCATATACTGACACATGGTCCCCTGCACGCTGTCAACCCCCTGGGAAAGGTGCTGCTTTTTCATTCAAGGTGTGTCCAGTACAAGATTTTGTGGTGGCCTTTTTCACTGGTTAGAGACCTGTAATGACACCATGGCTAATTAGCAATGATGGATTGTCTTGCAAAAGCAGAGAGTGCAGAACACATTGAAGAAACATGTTGGAGAGTAGGTGAGACAGACCATCAAGAACTTTTCAGCTGTTACTGATTGTGGGTGATACTCAAACAATGCAAGGAGGAAGGTGACTGCTTCTTGTAGGAGAAATAGCGCAAGCAAGATCATTGGGATGGAAACATTAAAATGCTGTATTCTGGCTTGCTCTCCTGCTTTTGGTCCCAGAAGTCTTCCCTCTTTCCTAAAACATTAGTAGCCCTTTGTGACAGTGCACATTTTGTCTGTACTTTGGAGGTAAAGGAGCTGAAGTACAGAAAAGGAAGCACTGGCCTTACATAGCATCTTCATGGTAGAGGTAGAAGCAGAATAGAAGTCTGCAGGTGACAGTACTAGAAATACCAGCCTGCTTTTCTTCTCTGGGGAAGAAAATACAGCACCTGGAGGGCATGATGGTAACATATCACTCTGTATGAATAGTGCTGTTCCAGAATTGGAGGTCCTCCTGGTGTGTACTGAACATAAATAATTTGCCTGTAAGTGAGGTGGAGAAACAAAGAACTGCACCAGCTCAACCTTTGAAAAATTGCCTTTATTAGACCAGTCTTGCTAAAATTGCTGGGAGTAACAGATTCTAAAATTGAGCTACTGAATTAGTCTCAAATGGAAACTGTGACAGCCAGCCTTAAAGTGGAGAAAATTGGATTTAAGAATTGCACCCTGGGCATAGCAGGATGTCTAGGAAGTTGCTGTGCTGCAGCTGATGAACTAATTTGGAGCATGGATTTCATGCTGGTGATGTAGTAAATGTTCTACAGAAATGTTACAAACCCAGGCTGGAGAAAATCCCTTTAAAGAGGTGACCCAGGAGAGAAAACACTTTGTAGACATCTGCTGTGAGCAAACTGCAGCCCTTGAGCATTACACTCTCGCAATCGTGTGTGGTATGTTCCCAGCCCATGAGGAAGCAGGGAGGAAATGGCCTTTGAAACAGTAGTGAGAGTGGAATGGGTGAGTCCTTTTGCATGATTTCAGCTGTAGAACAGCATTTCCAGGGTCAGGGCTCGGTGACAAGGACTCTTGAAGGAATGCACCTCTGGAAGACAAGGAAGCCCCATGGCAATGACAACAGCTATGCCCTGAGAGTGTGGTAGGTTCTGGCTCCAGGGGAAAAGGTAAGGAAAAGGTGAAGGCAGGTGTAGAAAGTTTTGAAAGGGGCTGAACACTTAAATAAGGTAGGTCTGAAAGGTTTTCTGGAGAAGACAGTAAGCGTTATTAAGGTCTTTCTAATATTAGCCGGCTTCATTCACACAAATGGAAGAAATCCATTACTATTACCCAATTCAGAAATTATGGTTTCTAGTCTTGAAGAACACAATTCTGTAAGTACTTTGGATGGAAGAAAAATCTCTTCGAGAAATACCTGTGAGCAGCTTTGCTTCTCGGTTGGAAAGGGGCCAAGGGTTCAGAGGACTAACACCCACAGGCACTAACACCCAAAAGGCATTAGGCAAAAAAAAAATTAAAAGTCCCCTCCCCTTAGCAATTGTACAATGGATTATCCTACTGATATGGTGTGTACAGCAGCTCTGTGGTATTAAACTTCAAGGCTGTTGCAGGTTTCTCAAAGACCCATACTGCAGTTCTCTAGGATCCTTTCTAGAATGCAGGAGTCATTCTTGGCACTAGATATCAGTATATTCCTTAAAATAAACAAATTAGTTCACTGTGATTGCGTTTTTTAATTCTGGAATATAAATTCCTAATTTCCACATTTTGTAGTTACTCTGTGTTAGAGTCCACATTCATTGGCAAGCCCTGAGCAGAATTCTGGGTTAGATGACAGCTTCAGTGAAGATTTTCAGTGCACCTTGGGTGATTTAACTTAATCCATCTCCCTGTCTCAGCTCCTTATCAGCAAGATGGAGGTGATAACACCATCCCATAGGGGTGACATGGGGATAAATGTACCCAAGAGATTGTGCAGGCATTAGTGTACTAATAACCACAAAATACCTAAGATTTCTTATCTAAATATGAAGGTTAATTGCCCTCTTCATAGGTAGCTAGATTGCATTCTTTTTAGCTGATAAAAAGGAACAAGCTTCATCCAGTTTCAGACCACTCATCATGAATGCAGTTGTATAGTGTTGGACTCCCTTTTAGCTGCAAAATGATTGCCATGGACATGGCATGTGGGTATGTAATGCTCTCCAAAACACCAAGAGTCAGATTTCCAACAGAGCTGCACACTCTAAATGAAGATTTGACATTTTCTAAGGGGTTCATCTCCCATTGAGAACAAGAAGAGACTCTGGGAGCTAAAGTGTTTTTTGGGAAAAAAATCTGGCCTCTGTGCAGGAGCTGAGCTTTCTTAAGACTGAAATAAACAGTTGAAGGGTGTGTGAAATCAAACCATAAATGAGCTTAGAGCAGTGGCACCCTGTGACCTGGCTGGCGAGTGGAATAGTGTGAGCGAAATGTGCACATGGATGGTGAGAGAGAATTATCCCAGAACTGATGAGGCACCTGGACCAGAGTTTCAAAAGGTTAATATGCTTGTCAGAAGACAGAAGTTGGTCTCTACTGGCAGCAATAGCTCTTCAAAGCTCTTCTATTTGTTTTACCAAAGCTGCATGCAGCAGTTTTGTGCTTTTCAGCCATATATGTGGCCTTTAAGTCTTAATCCTGTTCTGACTAGGGTCAAATTCAAAGGCTTCTCCCTGCCCCATACCATTAAGCTTCTGATATGACTTTTATTGTGAGGCAGTCAGGCATTATACCAATTCCTGGGTATAGAAATCCACAGCTACATTTTCCTATTCTGAGAGGCATCCTGCTCTATTCACACACACTGGACACCCTGAGGAAGTTTTCACTTTTGGTTGGATTGAAGAGCTTTGAAATGATCCAAATTATGATTTTTTTTTTTTTTTCTGTTTCTCAGTCACTGCTTTTCTGCTCCTGTTCTGAAGCAGTCTGTCACAGATGTGCACACATTGAAGTGTAGCAGTTGTTCCTTTGTAGTGCTCTTGCCTTGGAGCTCCGCATGCTAGAAAAGAACATGTCCAACCCTCTCCTAGATGGTCTTCTGCAGAAGGAGCCAGCTGGGAGCAGCTGGAATTAGTGTGGTATATTACGCCTTCTGCCAGATAATGGGTCCCTGTATCAGTTTCAGCAGGAATACAGGTTTTCTGTGGATTTTGTCCTCAGATCTGTATGGATCCTCCTTCCAGACACTGCTGAGTTTTAAGGCCATGTATTTTTCAGAGGAATTGTCTCCCATTCCATATTCTGTCAGGCTTGCTTCCAGCTCTGTGTCTTGCCTTGAAATTCTGACATATTAGGCTGTATGGAAGAGTGTGAATCCACAATTCAGTTGTGGATATGTTCCCACATGAAATACCTGTGTCATAAATGGAGGAGGCCTCCAAAACACCTTCCAAGAAGGGATTAATTCTCTTAAACAGTGGTAATGCCTTTCTCATTTCTGTAGGTGAACACCTTAGCATCAGCCACACTGTCCCTCTTCTCCACTCATACCTGTGTGCAACTCCACCCTCTACTGTGCTCCTCAATGTCCATTTCACAGGCAATACCATGGAAGAGAAACCAAGCTGTGGAGAGCAGCTGTAGTCCCTCTGATGTGCAGGCAATCCAGTTTAATCTGAGAGCACTTGTGCTGTGGTTTCTCTTCTTTTCTCTGTCCCAGTCAGGTACCAGCCTCAGGTACATCCCTCGCTTGTGATCTTGGCAGAGGATCCAGCCCAACGTGCATGTGGGGATTCTGACTTCACCTCCATCTCTTTGTAGCTGACAGGTTTTAAACTGAAATGGGAGACATTAAAGTGACACTTATTTGCCTTCTGTCTAGGGTAACTGTAAGATTAATATTTTGGTTGAGAGTATATTTTATGATAAATACAATATTTCACTAGACTTGAAAATATAGAAGAGTTTAAATGGTTTGCTTTTTAGGTTTTACATGCAATAAAATGATGACTGGTATCAAATAGGTGTAATTTAATTTTTATGTGACTGTTTCTCCCTCTCCTATTCTCAAATAAAATGCTCAGCACCTTTTAAAAAGCCCACCTGCACTAAGAGACTGCTTTTTGTTGGCCTCCAGAGCACTAGTTTTAATTTGTTAACAGGAAAATCTCTTTTGAAGGAGGATTATACAAGCTAAGAGACGTTTTTAGAATTGGAGAGAGAAAGTGAAATTTCAGTCAATAAACTGGAAAGAGACTCAAGCATGGGATAAATAAGTGCAGCCCTAACCATGCACCCTCTTCTGCAATGTGTATTCAAAATGTTTAAATTCTGTCCATTTTGCTTGCTGCACAGGGGAGGTGCTTCAGCCAGACCATCCTGCTGCCCCTTGTGCTGCAGCTAGCAAGAAAAACTAGAATTGCTAATGCTCTTTGTAGAGATGGTTTAGATTCTTTCAACCTTTTGGTCCTGCTTGTAGGAATCCCTCTGGCAGATCTTGCTCTTAATTCAGTCCAAGGTGACCTTCCTCCCCTACTTTGTTAGGCAGCAGGCCCAGGACTCTGTACAGAGAGGAGCCTAAACACATATTTATGGAAATGCAGATGAGGGAGTTGTTCTGTGAGTTTGACAAAGGGAGCCTGGTATGCTCCTGGAGCCGCACTTTGAGGGCTACAAGGAGAACACCTTCACTGTGGGGTCTCCAGTGGCCATAGCCATGAAATGAAGTCATGGAAAGGGACAAGAGGCAAGGTGCCTGCCTCTCCTTCAGGACTCTCTGAGAATGGCTCAGCACTCCATTCCATACCAGTCTTGAGTCTGTTCTCAGCATCTCTGAGAACAGGAAGATTCCTCTGTGGAGTTAAAACATCTAATTCCTTTCATAGATTTTCTTCTGAGGAGCTTCTGCTATACAGCTGTGGCAGTATTGTGTTCCTTGTATGTTGCCTGTTTTTCTAACATGAGTATTTGCTAAATGAAGTGTATTTCTGTGCTCTTTGAACAGTAATAGCCTAGAAGCCATCTTCTTTATTTTCAAAGGATATATACCCCCACAACTCTTACCAATATAAATAAGGTTTCAAATAGTTGAGGATTGCTGAACTGAGCTTATAGCATATTACAAATAGTAAAAAAACCCCAAAAAACTTACATTTTTTGTTGCTGTTTAAATAGCTCAAGTACACCATCTGCTTCTGAAACAGCTAATGTATTTCTGCTTCTGGAACTGTTCATGTATTTTTGGATTTGGTTACAAACTGACCACAGCATTGCAAACAGCACTCATCTGCAGAGATACCCATTTTTATACACAGCGTGAGACTGACAAAAGAGATGTGTCTAATCAGTGCTTTAGAAGTCAGACAGGAATGGCATGACTCCAACTGGTACAGCCACGTTCTTGTAATTTCACTTCAGTACCACTTAATTTGTATAAAATAGAGAAAATTTTAAATGAATGTTACCATAATGGGAGAATCTAATGAATCTCTAGTTTAGGGCAAAATAAAGTTGTCCAGCTAAGGTGACTTCACTTTAGCCTCCTATGATTCACATGGGATGTGGAACTACAGCATTTGTTCTTGAGCAGAATTATGGATGAGACCCAAGACTAACTGACAGCTCAGTTATTTCTTCCTGATGCATATCATTAATAGCCCCTGCACCTCTCACCTCTATGAAATTGGCAGCTAGTGAGGTGCCTGTAAGAGGCTAATTGCCTCCAGAGTCAATTGTCCTGGAGCCAATTGTTAATCTCCTGGTGTTAATTGCCAAAAGCAGGGGAAATCAGGGTAGGCAGGAGGCACAAGAGCTGCATGCATATTAGAGCTGTGTGCAGGTGTTCAACTGTGCTCCACGACACCACGGCAGGACTTAAAGAGTTGGAAACAATGAGGGACAAGCTGAGTGTAAATCCTGCATGTTTTGCTGCATTTTTCATTTATCATCTAGATTACTATTCTATGAGGGAGCTGTAAAGCAGGTGGTTTAGAATCTGGCCCCTGAGGAAGTCAAATAAAAAGTACCAAGGATTTGACTGGGGTGCCTGTACTGCCTGATGTTGAGACAACACTAGCAGTGTTGTGATGGGCTGGGAAAGAAAAAGAATGGAAGTGCAACAGTTATATAGTTTAGTTCTCTGTTTTGCCATGGCTTTTCAACGTGTTGTTTCCAGGCAGAGTAGTAAATTTAATCCTAGAGCTAAATGAATCTCTGGAATCCTTTCAGTAGCTTCAGTTGAGTTGATCCATCTCCATAAGGATATGTCTATAGTGTGTTTGACTTGTGCTTTTGCATCTGCTTTTCAAACATTAGATGATTGAGTACCTTCCTGAAAAATAGAGAAAACTGTGTTACTTTATGGATAAGCTAGGATGCATAAACAACTATTAAGTTGTGTAGACTAAAGTCTGAGCCAAAATCTGAGCAAGATATGTTTGATAAGACACCTATTATGCACATAATCTGTTGAGAAAAGCCCTGCTTGGCTCTTTTTTCTGTCTCCCAGACTGGTGACTTTTGAGCATCCCAGTTTACAGCTTATGTCTAGACTATGGTTTGACCTTTTGTTCCTGGTGTCAGATGGTGACTTTCAAGAGCTGGAGTCTGCTGCTGTTGGGCAGTGATGGAAGTGTGTATTCTGCTAACCTGAGCAGCTGGAACATCTGTTGGGGGAATAAAACCATCAGTTGTTTGTCTGGATGTTTGAGTGATAAGACACTTTGGTTGTGGGGCTTTGTCAGCCTGTGGGACAAATGTTTTCTCTCCCAATTTACAGTAGAAATTTTTTAAATAAGTACAGATTACTTTAGATATTTCTAATTTTTTTGGTTTTTTTTTTTTTTTTTCCTACCTGTGGGGAAGAAAATAGAACTCTTCTGTGGCTCCTGTATGTTGCAATGGCCATTTTTCAAGCTAGTGGCAGCAACAATTAAGTTAGCTTACAAGTTCCGGTCTGGAAACTGCCTGCATGACTCAAAGGGCTGAGAAACATTTGGAAAAACAGCCCAGAAGATTTTTTGGATGCTGGTGACATGAGTGGGAAAATTAAATTAAAAAAAAAAGGAGGAGGTAATATTATCACATTGATAGTGTTATGGTTAGTGAGCAGTGTAACAGTAACAGATTTGAAGAGCATCTCTCTCTTGATTTGGTTTTCATGTTGGCTACAAGCTGTCCTTTTAACACACGATGTAGATATGCTGAAGAACCATCTACAAAGCTCTACCCTTCAGAATATTTTTTTTTTCTGTGTAATATAATGCACTAACATATATCGGAGCTGTGAAGGAAAGAGGAAATAAGCTTTGTGACCTAGTTTTATACACAAATTAGAAGGCTTAATTTGAGGCACAATCATTTCATCAGGTGTGTGTTAACTGGCAGGAAGATTGGGTCCCTTGAGAGAGAATTTCATTTTGATTTATTTTCCCCTGCCCTAACTGCAAAGATACTTGATATTTGTTTTAATTTGGCACCTGCAGATAGCACTGCGACAGATAGAGATAGTTACAAAAATTAACAAAAATTTATAAATAAAGTAATGAAAAGCACAGCTAAAAAGATAAAGCTAAAGGTGGGCTCTGCCACTGAACATAGTGATTGAAGAAATAACCTGTTTTCTGTTCTTCCCTCAGCTCTGTACCTTCTGGGCAGTCCAAAACGCTGAGTTATATAACATCAAATCAAAGCAACAAAGCTGCAGGTATTTTAGGGAAATCTCTTCTGTGGAATGGAGGGGAGACCTCCTACAAGGGAGCTTCTCTCAGTGGCCCCAGAAGTGCAGAGAAGTGCTGTCACAAGCCTTTGCTTGCTGCCCGAAGAGGAAAGGCAATCTCCTAGCACGCTACAGGACATTCCCTCCTCCCTGAGGATGAAAGCCTCTGAGATCAGCAGCCCTCAGAAACACAGCAGCGGCTGCCTGCCCTTCAGGACCTGTCAGTGCATCCTTACCACAGTGGCTTGTGCACCTTAAGGAAGACTTTCTGCCTTCAGTGCTGGAAGAAACCTGGGGTTGGCCTTCAGAGGGAGGACCTCTGCAGGAAGCAGCCAGCCTGAGGAACACCAGAAGCACTACTGCTACTCCTGAGAACTTCTGCAGGAAGGGATGGTGTGGCTCTCCAGCCTGGGATTTGTGCCAGTGGCACAGAATGCTACTGTTCGGTGCTGTAAAGCCTCAAATCTCATTTCAGTAAAATTTGTGTTAATGTATATCCAAGCTGCACACACACTGCTAAAATCCACTTCTCTAAAGTGCTTTCTGGTCATGGTTTATATTCTTCTTAGAATGAATCACAGATGTTTTGTTGTTGGGCGTTTTTTTCCCCTTAATCCCATCAGTTACATGGTGGGTGATCATGCTGTGGTTTGAACTAGGTCTGTTTGATTTTTTACTTCACAAACTGGTGGTAATACAGGAAAAGGAGGGGAAGAAAGGTTTATAGTCCAAACACACAAAGGAAGATCATGTCTACTTCCTCGGTGTATTGAACTTTCTTGTCCAGGTCTTGGCAGCAGGAGGGCTGTGACAAGAGACCAGGGGCTGGCCCCATGCTGGATATAGCTGGCTCTAAAACAGATCCACTGCTGTCTAAAGCTGAGCCTATCAGTGAGGCTGGTGGCACCTTGATGGAAAAGTGTTTAAGAAAGGATAAAACATGCTTTGCAGAAGTTGTGAGAGAGAGGAATGAGGCAAAAACCCCCAACAAAATAGCAGCGCTGCAGGCACCAAGGTCAATGAAAAAAGAGAGGGAGGAGGTGCTCCAAGCACTGGAGCAGAGGTCACCCTACAGCCCATGGAGAAGGCTGTGCTGAAGCAGGTTGTCCTCCTGCAGCCCATGGAGGATCATACCAGAGCAGATATCCACTGTGCAAGACACCATGCTGAAGCAGGGAACAGTGTGAGGAGGAAGGACAGGCAGAGAGGAACTATTATGTGGACTGACCATAAACACCATTACTCCATCTCCCTGTGCTGCTTGGGGGAGAGGGAGGCAGAAGAGTCAGGAGGCTGAGCTGGGAGGAATGGGATTTGGGGTGAAGGTGAGGTTATTCTTTTGGATTTTGTTTGGGTTTGGGATTTTTGTTTGTTTGATTTTGTGTGTGTGTGTTTGTTTTTAGTTTTGTTGTTGTTTCTCACTATATTAGTTTATTTCTAATTGGCTATAAATGAATTGGCAGAGGTTGATGTCCTCTAAGAAAATCTCACTCTCCCTAGTAATGCCAACAGCTCAATTACATGGTACCATTTGCAGAAAGGGCAGTCTCTCAGTAGATCACTTCACTTTTCAATAGCCTGAGTTTGAAGCACTGTCATTCAAATGTAATCTCTACCAGTAGCTGTTATTTCAAGTCTGTTTTGTGTCATTGAAAGAAGATGGGTTTGCAGTTGCATTGACAGAAAACTCTTTTTAGGGTCAGCTATATGTTTTTTTGGGAAAAACAATGTGCTTTTCAGGATGCATTTGCAACATTATTTGATTTTGAGACCAGTGAAAAGGGAACTAATGTAGATTTCAAAGTCATCAGTCTTAATCTTCTGCAGACCAAACTATGCATATGCATTCTCTATTTGTTTTACCTAAATACTGACAACAAGAGAATAACGAGGCACCATGAAGCCTCCAGAAAACAGTTCTGTTTTCTAGTGTTTTTTTAGGGTTTTTTTTAATGATGAATCACACGTAGCAAATGGTCATTCTTCTTCCTGTGCAGGGCTGGGCAGACAGCTTAATGGTATTTGTTCCTCATCAGCCTTTGACAGATGTTATAGAGTCAATATGGATATGTTATCCTAGCCCATCTCCAGGAAGAGATAAGCTGTGATAGAATTATGGCTCATGTTTCATAAATCAGATCTGAAACCATACCAGAATGGATCGAGAAAATGTACTGTAGCTGCTGCTGTTGATCTGGAAGACATTGTTAACTTTCTGTTCTGAAGAAAGGTGACATAAATATTCCTTTTTGCCTTTCAGACAGTGGAAGGAAGATGTATCAAACTACCAGAACTGGGTAACCTTTCTAAGTGGGTTAGTTTTTCTTAATATAATTAAACAAGTGGTAAACTCAAACTTTTCTTCTCACACAGGCCAAGGTATACTTTGCTGTTTCAGCCATGGCTTTCCATAGTCTCCTCTCAATAGGGTTTATAGATTCTCTTTGCTGGAGCTAAGTCATGTTCTTCTTCGTAAGCACTTCAAAGCACAGCTGGAATTGTAACTCCAGCCTGGGCACTTCATAAGAATAGGGAGCCACACCAGAGGGCAAAGGTAAGGAGTAACTCATTACACAGATGTGACACTCATGGAGTGATGGATGTGTGAAGTGATTTGGAAAAATGTCTTTTCAGGTTGGATAATATTATTTCAACAGCTGTTGTGTGAT
Source organism: Taeniopygia guttata (assembly GCF_048771995.1). Lineage (NCBI taxonomy): Eukaryota > Metazoa > Chordata > Aves > Passeriformes > Estrildidae > Taeniopygia > Taeniopygia guttata. The sequence continues at coordinate 53,194,089 of NC_133025.1, read as the reverse complement.
TTATTATCTCTGTTTCCTCTCTTGTAAAAATCACCTAGACATCCTTTGAATAGAAAGAGTCCCTGAAGTCGCACCTTTTAATTGAGAAGGGATGGTGAAAGAGAAAAAAACTACCATTTAATTAGCTGTAGAAAATGCTTTTCTTTTAAATGTGTTTCTAAACTACTTGTCATAATCCCATGGTGCTTTTCAGTTAAGCACCTCGTAGCACTTCCCAAGCCTAAGGTCGCTGTAGTTTAGACTGAGAAAAATCCTACTTGTAAGTACAAATTTCTGCCTCTTCAGTATGTTGATTTTTAGTAGTGCAGTTGTCCTTTGGGCATAAACCCGCCTTGTTTTCAACCTTGGATCTCTTTTTAACATCTATACTTCTACTGGCTTCAGTGGATTTTTTCTCCTAGTGCAAATGTCAAAGGAATGAGACACAGGAAAAGCACAACAACATAAGAGGTATGTAACTTTCCACTTAATGCTGTTGACTTGCTGTTGATTTTGGAAATTATTCAACACATTTAAGCACACAATTAAATCAAATATGTGTGTAACTTTAACATGTAGTAGTTATCCCTGTAAACTAGAATAAAAAATTGCATAGAACTCATTTCACTACTGAAAAATAGCAAAGAAATTTTCCTGCATCTGTTGACTTAAAATGGTCTTCTGAACATGTTCCAGGTGTCCAAAGAGGGTATGTGATTGTCTACAGTTTTGGCATAAAGGGAAAAGAAATCTCTATCTCAAAATTACATACATACATACATATACAAGATTTCAGTTCCTTATGATTGCTAGAAAATTGTTTAATACTTATACTGGGAAACATTTTATAAATAAAAATATTTATATTTGTATGTAGTCTGATTTTTTTTTGGGAGGGGGTTTAGAAAAAATCTAGGATAAGAGAGGACATATTATTGACCTCAAACAACCTCTACTGAGATTAACATGGTCAAATACAATGAAAAAACAAGCTCCCATTTTTGACTGTAATGTAGGTGAGAAGATAACAGGATACAAGCTGAACATTAGAGCACAAAACATGAGCTTTGGCAGCATTTCCTTCAAAAACAAAAGATTTAGAAGGTTCTGCTGGGATTTGTTTCACCTAGCTGTATAATATAGGTGTGTGTAGCAGAGCCAGATATCCAGAAGCTTTTCAGTCAGTGGGCCCTTTGGGGGCATGATCCACCTCATTGCACTTTGGATGTCTAAAACGGGGCAAATGAATTGTGTCATGTAAATGTGTTTTCTGTTGACTAACCATGTATTGACATTTGACCAGCTGGAGAGCAGATGGATGGAATATGAGAGTTGGGGCAGTGGATCTACCCTAGGAGATCCACTAGGATCTAGCAGAGAGACAATCATAATGGTTTTGAAAGAAACACTTTACAGAAAATACCAGCAGTTTATTTATATAATCAGAAATAATTAGAGATTGTTTCAGAAGAGTCAAAAAATCATGTAAAAGTTCTTATAAAATCCCAAACACAGGAGATGAGTATGGATTTTTATTTTAAAAAATACAGTCTTGACAATCTGAGTAAACTGGTTTTCCAGTTTCCTTTTTCTCTTTGGGTGGGGTAAATCTTTCCTTGTTCTAGATCCCTCCAATAATAATTTATTCTGATCCTTTTCATGTCTTCTGCAAAGGTGTTTTTGGAGGTTTTTTTAAGTCTGTGTGCTCATTCCTATTCAGCTGGAATTCCCCCCCCCAAGTAACATATAAACCACTCCAACTCTTGCAGACAAATCAATTTGCTCCTGAAAGCATCTTGCTTGAACTTTAGCTGGGAAAATGCTACCTGGTGAATGGAGGGAGCTGCTTGTGTTTTGTAAATTGTATGCAGTTTGTGCTGTTCTGGTGCTGTGCTGCTTCTGTTCACCACATCCTGCCTTCCTGGCTACTGGGCTTCATTCTGACACCCTTGTGTCTAATGAGCAGCAGAGCAGGAAGCCAGCAATATGTTCTGAAGAGCATGAGTAATCCCTGGTGTCTGAGAATAGAATTGGTGTGAGCAACCCTACAAAAAGCTAGTAATTCCTCTTATTTCAGCCTCTCTGTGCTCTGAGTCACACTGCAGATGATGCCCCAAGGTCAGTTGGCAAAGAGATCTGAATTTCAGTGCAACTTAAGGGTGCACTACCATCACTGGAGAAAATGCTTGTCCATTTAAAAGTCTCCTTTCAACACAGACAACTAACTCAACAAGGGGATTCTGTTTGTCTTGAAGCTGCTTTGGCCCTTAAAATTTTTAAGTTTTACTCCACTATTTTACTTTATAAAAATGTCCTTCACAATAGGGAAAACTGCTAAGGAAGTATACACACAGTGGAGGAAAAAAAAAAAAAAAGAGAGCTGAACTTCAATAGAACTTGGCAAATATTTTAATGTCTGCTTTACCTAGGAATTTGTATTGGCTGCTTTGGTTGTAACTGTGGTAACTGGATGCATTGGAATTTTTCTTGGATTTGACTTTCAGGAGAGTGTTCCCCAAGTGAAACCATTTGCATTGCAGGACAAAAACCAAGCTCTACTTAATAAATGTCACGAGCAAACACCAATTTTTTGACAGACTTGACCACTGCTACTTGTTGCAGGGCAAACTGATGTTTCCTCTGAAGCCAGTGGCACCATCCTGGACAGTGCTGGACCACTGGGTTTGATCCATTACAGCTGTTTATTGCAGTGGGCAGAGGTATAAACATTCATTACCTCTAGAAATTGCATCCTTCAAAGGAAAGGATCAAAATTAAAATTGCTTCTATGCCATTCTCCTCCAAGTCTTGTTACTAAGAACTTTACAATTAATATAACAGTGCTCTTACATCAAGTATAAATTTTGCTTGAAGGTCCTATTTTAACCTTGAAATACATCATATATTTCTTCTTCTGGTTGCTTCACAGGTGTATGGGGGGTCTTATTTGGAGGGAAGAAGAAGGGTGCAAGACATCTGCTTAGCTCCAGAAAGGACTGTCTTTCAATTCTCTATGGAGGTGCCTTCCTGGAGGTGTGTGGCCTTTCATTCATGCAGACAGTGAGTTGCTGAGTGAGAAATTTGTGTAGGGAAATGAGCTTTGTCCTAATTCCACTGGAATCAGTTGGGTTAGGGAGCTTTTCACATGCTTTTTTTAATGAGCTCAGAATCAGTATCTTAAAAAAATGTTACCATACGTTAATGGAGTAACATTGCCAAACACTTTTTGACTGACAGGCAATCTCAGGCTGAGGTGGGGAGAGTGTCTGACTATTAACATAGTTATTTATTTGTCTACCTGCCTTCAGACAGCACATTTTAGGGTAGCTTATCAAATGAAAGGTCCATTGACTGCCTGGAATCATTAAAGCAATGAGCTTTTTTCCTTGGGGGATAAAGCCTAAGACCCAGTCCCTTGATGATATTGCTGTTTCAGCCAGGAAAGTTAAGAATTATTCCCACAGAATATAATCAGAAGACACATCCAGAAGATTTTCTCATCCACCTGACTTCACCCTCTGGTGGCTAAGGGTTGTGATGGGATTGGAATCACCACGGTCTCAGGTTAGACAGAATATGAAATGTGCAGTTTCTCTTTCAGATCTGAAGGCAGCTTTCATGCCTAAAGCTTGTGTGTATTTCTTCAACAACATTAGACATTCTGTAAAAATTTCACCTTCTGATTTAAAAGGATGAAGCTTATCAGTATAAAACAAAACAACTTTTTTTCTGAGATTCTTTCCATAGAGAGGAAAAGCTGCACAGACCCTGTTTCTCACAGACACCTCTGTTTTCTAATGGCATTCTGTTTAACCTTTCAACACACTCTTCGATATTAGCCTGCTTGTAATTTTTTTTTTTGGTACATTGCACCCTGTATTTACTACATGCTGTATTTACATCTGTGCTGGTCTTCAACTGCAGTTTTGCAATTTTTGGACTTTTATCAATAAATAGTAATGTGGGAGGTTGTTTGGTTCGTTGTTTGTTTTGGGGTTTTTTTTGGAGGGTTTTTTGGAGTTTTTTTTTTTTTTTTTTTTTTTGTGAAGCTCTTTTATTATACAAAATAATCCACAAAACACTGTCTGTACTTTTGATGTCACTGGCATCTGGTTCTTAATCTCTTAAGTCTTTCTTTCCAGACATCTCTTGGATGATGGTACTATATTTATTCAGAGATACTGAATGCTGGTTATTATGATGGGAATTGTAGGTGATCACACCCACAGTACGATCCAGACTCCCTGCTGCTCTGGAGCTGCTGAAGTTGCCACTTAGAGAGAGGCATACTTTAGAAGTGCCTGAGCTGTTTGTGTACTTATTCTGTAACTTGGCACCCACCTGGAAAGACAACTGTGTTTCCTTATGTTACCTCAGTTATGCTCTTTTTTGTAGGAAAACAAAAAACTGGCTGTCTCAAAAATAGGCTGCTGCATTTCATTGTCCTGACTCACCAGGAAGGTTGTCATAGTTGGAAATTTGCAGAAATGCTGTAAGTATTTGGGTGGATGTTGAGTTTAGAATTGCCAATGTCCATAATGACGCCATTGCTTTATAATTTTCTTTTAAAAGTAAATGGTAACACAGCTGGTGATTTTCTTCTCAATGCTTTAAAACTCACCATTGTTCCATGAGAGGATGATGCTCACAAAAAAAAAAAAAAAAAAAAAGAAAAGAAAAAAGAAGGTAACTACTGTTAAGCCACACTGAAAAACTGTCTACCTTCTCTAACAGCATAAAGCATTTCTCTTCTTGTGTCACTTGGCTGAGTATTGAGTTCTAGGCTTTCCCCCTCAGTCCTCGATGTCTTATCCAGGCTCCTGGAGACAGTCCAGTTCTCTCTGTTAAAATACTGCAGTTGCTGTTGTGCTGCAGCACATGTATTGACAGGGGATGCTGAAATGCCAGGCTCTGCTTCTGGTTGACTTTTGCTGACTGCCTTAACGATCCGCCACTTTGATGCATTACATAGAAATGCTTCTCTTTGTCTAGTGCTTTTCATAGAATGCCTTTTTGTCGTGTTTGCAGTTTGGACTTAAAAGAGAAAAAAAAATTAGTTTCCTTTACATTAGGAAGACTAGAAAATGGTCACTGCATATTAAAACTGCTAAAAGAAGAAATGGAGACAATCTAGAGAAAGTAAGCAAAAGGTTGTGTAAAACCTTCCTTAATGAACAATGGAATTTGTTTCTGATAAAAGGAACTCCAGGCCAAACCTAAATAATCGACTCCTAATTACTGGTTTATACTTGAGGTAAAATCTTTGGCTTTTGCAACGTGGAAATGAAAAACTGATGACTTTGCATGTTTCTGTCACAATTAACTGGGAACGAACACTCATACCTTCTGGGTTTGTTGGCTGGAGGTTTGTTTGCTTGTTTGTTTTGTTTGGGGTTGTCTGTTTGTGGGGTTTGGCTCTTTTGAGGGGACAGGGGCAAGGGTGACAGGATGGAAGTGGGAGGGGTTTTTTAGCTTAAAGTATGTTTTACTCCACTTGCATCTCAGCTTTGGATTCAGAGTGCTCAGGGCTATTTGCATTTTAAAGACCCCTCCCCCTAACTCATCAGAAGAACAGAGAGAAGTGGGAGACTATTCTTTTACACGTGAAGATGGTATCACATTCAGTATAATGATCTTCAGTTTAGCAAAAAGAAAACTAATAGCGAAGTGGTATTTGGATGCATCAGGAGAACAAACAGAACTGTTACCACCGCAGAAAGGTGAATGCTATATTGCTAAGAAAACATTTCCATCCGGCACTGTGCTTTCAACACCTGTGCAGCTCAGAGTGCATAGCCCCAGTTAGGGAGCTGTGCCGTGCGCTCCGCCTTGGGAAGCCTCGCTCGGGACTCAGCCGAGCCGCCGCCGCTCGCAGCCCGGCTCCCCAGCAGCCCCAGCTGTCCCACAGCCGGTGCTCGCCCGGGCACAGCAGAGGCCTTTTGTTCTGTAGCTCGCAGCTCCTCTGCATTCCTCCCACGTACGGGCTCGTATCTCATCGCCTGCTGCTGCTCCCGACTGCCGAAAGGTAGATGCACCTTCGGAGGGCCGACCGCGGGGCAAGGACCTTTTGATTCCACCGGCAAATGAGCAGTGTTAGTTAATGCGGAAAACTTAGCAGTCGCGGGTTTGCAAACAAAAGAAGCCCCTTTCATTCCTGTCAGGCCAGGTGGCACTGCCTGCCCCGGGATGGCTCCCGAGTTGTGTTCGCGCCGCTGACTGAATGAACAGCTCCCGGCCGGGACAGCGCGGCACGGCCAAACACGGCGGCAGGGACCGGCTGCAACGTAACCTGCGGAGCGAGGGGCACCTGCACGGAGGCACTCAGGGTGAGCGGAGCACGGGCACCGCTGGGAGTGCGAGAGGAGAATTTCCCTCCACCAACGGGGCGCCGCGCAGAGCCAGGCAGGGACGGATGCTCCTGCCCGCCGGCGCCCCTGAAGAGGGCGAGAGTGACCCAGAGATGGCCAAGTTCACGGGCAGCAGGCTCGGACGGCGGCCGCCGGACGCCCCCGGGGCGCGGCCCGAAGCCCCCCGGAGCCGCCGCCTCATCCCCGCCCGCCGCCGCCGCCGGGCGGGACCATCTCTGCCCTTGGCGAGGGGGGGGGCGCGCTCCGCCCCGGCTCCCCGCCTGGCCCGCCTCCCCCCCGCGCGCGCAGAGCGCCCCTCCGCCTGGCGCGCCGCGTGGTCACGCCCAGCGCGGCATTAACGCCCCCCGGCGCGGGGCGCGGGCGCCCGGGCATCCTCCGGCGGCGGCTCCTCGGCGCGGGGCGGGCGCGGAGCGGCTCCCAGCGCCAGCCCTGCGCGCTCCGCCGCCCTCTCTGCGCCGCCGGACAACGCCATGAAGCCGGCGGTGCTGGAAGTAATGAGGATGAACCGGGTGTGCAGGATGGTCCTGGTCACTTCCGTGGGCTCCTTCATCCTCGTCATCTTCTATTTCCAAAGTATGTTGCACCCAGGTAGGGCACCGCAACCGCACCGGCATCACCGGCACCGCCGAGGGCAGCGCCCTCCCCGTTCTCCGCCGGCGCAGGTGGCGGCCGCCCCGGGAGCCCTCGCCGGCTGCCCCCGGCTCCAGCTCTCGGCTCCCGGCGCCGCTGCGGCAGGCGCGGGGCTCGGCGGCGGCGGGCGCAGCGGCCGCGGGAAGGTCGCCTCGCCCCCCCGCTGGAAACTTCCCGCGGGAGGGAGGAAAGTTGGTTTGGTTAAGAATTTTGTTATTTTCCGCTTTATATCGTACGTTTGGTGAAGGGGGACGGGAGGCGACAGCGGCTGGCGAGCGCGGCGTGGCTGAGGGGCGCCGGGAGCTGCCCGGTCCCCGCGGGTCCCTCTCGCCGGGAGCGGCGCCCGGCTCCCCTCTCCCGTCAGGGGTCGCGGGCCGGGGTCTTCCCAGCTTTTCGATTTTGGAAGTATCAGGGACACCGGGGCAAGGGCACCCGCTGCCGCCGGCGGCAGCTCCGCGTCGGCTCGCCCGAGTTGTCCGGAGCGGCGGCGGCGGCTGCCCGGCCCGGGCCATCCCTGCCCGCGGCGCTGCTGCCCGGTCCTGCCGTGTCCCTGTGTTCTGGAGGCCGAGGAGCTCCGGGTGGAGCCGCTGGCTGGGCACGGGTGTCCGCAGGGATGCAGGCTACAGAGCGTCGTGCAGAGTGCAGGGATCCACGCTCTCGGGTACCTAATGCCACTTCAGCTTTTCGGTTTCCCTCATCCTAGGGACGGACCTGTACCGGGGGCAGCAGATGTTGGCTCCCAGGGAAGTCCCACGTAGATCAGCTACTGATTCACAAAAAGGTGGGCTTGGGCTATGAAAACTTCATGCAGTGTCAGCTGTGTGCACAGACCCCTCGTGGATGCTTTGTGCAGCTTGGTGAAATTTGTCCAGCATGGCAAAAAAAAAAAATCATTTTGATCTGTCTGTCTCACTTTTTCCCCTTTCTGCCTGAGAAATGACGTGGGAATTGCACTTGCAGTGTCTTTTTGGAGGGATCTGACAGCTGAGCAGAGGAGCGAGGCTGGTAAGAGGGAGTGATACCTCGTAGTGGGCCAACAGCTGTGGCTGGCAGCCTGGGACGCTCCTCAGCAGGCGAGTCTTCCCAGCCGTACCTGTTATTGTCTGCTGCCAGCTCTCGAGTGTCCTGGCTATAGGCATATAGCTGTAGCTGATAAGGGAATTGCAGTCTAGTAAAAAGAAAAAGAGTCGATCTGAATAGATCCTTTCTTTCCCTGTTTGTGGCTCCTATAGTTGCCATGCGTATATGTGGCGCTTAAAGACATACTTTAGTGGTGGACTTGGCAGTGCTGGGTTAGTGGTTGGACTCAGTCTCAGAGGTCTTTTCCAACCTAAATGATTCTATGAGAAGTGATTTTTCCTTAAAGTTTTTGGAGAGTTTTTCATCAAATGGTAGAGGCTTGGTGCACTGATAGAATTAGGAATCAGTAGATCTGCTGTTCTGTGGTGAAGCCAAGTCCTGTTTGGTGTTCTTCTATCAGCTGCCTGCTCCTCCGGAGTTGGTATAATTTACTTGATGAATGTGTTCTTGTATGGTGCCCATCTGTGTTAATACCTGCCAACTTCTTGGAAAAATTAGCATATTTATTCTCTTTCCTGCTGTGTCTGCCCCATGCTTACTGGTTTCACAAGGAGTACTCAATCCTTAGCAGACCTGGACAAGGCTTTATTTCTGGTTTTCAAGGCACCATGCAGAATTATGGGTTGTAACCAATTTAATAGAAGTGTGATATTTTAATTGGTGGGGTTCCACAGATAATATAGTTTGCACACATATTCAGAAAATTTGGCCAAGACTTATTATTTCCCCTTGTTCCAGATGAATTATACTGCTGGAACACAAGCTTAGCATGCAGTAGGTGAAAGATTAGGCTAAATATTCTTCTGTGAATTTTTGAATGTAGAAAAATCATCTTTTAAGAATTTTCAATATGCCCTATAGTTAACTGTTGGAGATTATGGCTTTATGTTCATTGTATTGTGAGGCTATAAATAGGCTGAGATTTTAGTACAGTTCAAAGGATTTAGCATAAACTCTGAGGAGAGAATGCAATGCTGTGAAATCACCGGGAGGATAATGTGCACCCATTTTCTGTGTGACACATATTTAGGTTGGTAGTGTGAGTGGAAATAAATAGATCACAACCTTTATTGTGCCTTTTTCATTATAACTTAATCTCTGGGTGGTTTTTGGTTGTGGGTGTTTTGTTTTTTTTTTTTTTTTTTTTTTTTTTTTTTGGTGGGCTGTTTCCATAGCAGTAACTGCTGGGAAGCTCTCGAGCTCTACTCAAGTCCTGCACAGAGTTCCCCATTTAGGTGTCTGTTATGCCATTGTACTTGTTACCATCCTGGTAATGCAAGTGATAGCTTAATGTAGAGTTCCTGAAGGGTCAGGAGGGAAGGAGGTGGTAGACCTGTGAATGTGGCATACGTTGGGTAGTGGATCATTTTTAGGAATTAAGTAATTTTTTGTAACGTGCTCGTGACGTTTCTTGTGTGTCAGAATTCACTGAAGCCAGATCATGGGCAGAGTGTATGTCAGGACTGGAGGTGTTAAGAGCTTTCAAAATCTTGGTTAATGTCCTTTTTGTTGTTGGAGGGTGTTCTAAATTCTAGTTGGTCCCCACTGAAGCATATCTTTGGATGGCTGCAGGAGGGAGCTGTCTCTCATCTCTGGCTTGCCATTGTCACTGTTGTTGGTAGCTTACCATGCTCTCTTCAGAGGTACTTTGCAATCAGAATTAGATGAAAAATGCCCACCCAAACCTTTTGGAGAGGAAATAATGTTTTCAGATAAGTCCTCAATGAGAAGTGTCAGGTCCTTACTGTCAGTTTCTTGAGTCCCAGAGATCTCTCAGGGAATTTCAGGAGGCTGCTTACAAAGCTTTCTTGTTAGTTTCAGGTGAAAGTGAAGGTGAGAGATGCTAGAAGGCCACCAGATGATGATTCCAACCCACCTGGGTTTTAAATCTTTATTTGTTAGGGGGGATTTTCCATTTTAGGAGATCTGAATATGGAACTCTTTTGGAAGTGTAAGACACAAATTTCTGCTGATAGCTTTTTTTTTTTTTCTTTTGGGGTGAAAAAATAAGAAAGTTACGTAGTTAACAGAAACCTTGTTTAAAAAAGACAAGCAGAAAACCCAAACAACGCAAACACACCCAGTGCCTGAAGCTGGGAAGATGAGCTTAGCCTTATCTTTGCAAAAGAATATGATGTATCCCTTGTTCCGTATCTTAAATACCAACGCATTCATGCTGGAAGGAAATCAGGTGGTTTTCACTGTTTCTTCGCTTTTTGGCTGTGTTCCCATTCTTTGTTGGGAAGCCAGCTGTAAATGTGCTGTTTGGTTATTGCACCTTTGCATTGTGTGAGTTTTGTCAGAGATTGCTGAAGCCTGGGAACCCACCCTCCCAAGTCAGGTTCCCCAACCAGTTGTTGTTGAGGGAAGGTGAATTGTGCAGCTCTCCAGTGCTCAGGATCACTGTAAAGAAAACTTTGGAGATGATCCTGGCTGTTGTGGCTTGTCTGAGGCTATATTTGTTCCTGAGGGAAAAAGTGATAGAGGGGACTTTGATGTGTTTTCCCATTGCCTGTCTAGCCTTTTCTGAAAAAAGCCATGCTGCAGTGTTAGCTATAGCTGGAGATACAGCAATATATAGCTGATTTTCCCTGCTTCTTTTGCTCAAAATATTTTTCCCCTTCACTCTCCTGCCATGTGCTATCTAGATAACTGAGTGCAGGCTTATTATTGCTCCATGCTCCTGGAACTTCTGTCTGCGTAAAATAGGTCAGTCTTGGGGTTTTATGTGACAGCCCAACATAGTTTTATCTGCTGCATTTCCCGTGAAATCAGTTTGCTCACTGGTCTTTAGCCTGCCTACACTTTCACTGATGTGTTTACTTTGTCCTGTAGGCTGCCCAGCTGCAGCGGGCGGGGGACTGTGACTCACCCAGTGGTGGCAGGAGCTGCTCTGCCGGGCTGGGGGTCACACTGGTGGTGTGTCAGGATCCCTCAAGGTGTAAAACTCCTCGCAGAGGCAGGATGTTAAGATGTTAATACTATCTTTATCTTACCTCAGACAGGTTTATAAAATTGACTTATTCTAAACCTGATTCCCTTCCCACACCTCCCACTTGCATTTTTGTTTTTTTTTGCTGCATTTTCCATCTCCTGTTTTAGACTTGCACTGCTCTCCCCTGGATGCTGATGAAGGTCAGACTTGCCTCATTCCATGATCATCTCAGTTACATATGCAACACGGAATGGCTGATAGCCGATGTCTGCCTTTGCTCAAATACCAGAACAACTCAGACCACAGGAGTTTTCCTCATGTCTGAAGACAAGTTCACCATTGGTTTTGATGGCAGATTCTGTTTGAAAATCAATGCAGCAGTCTCCCATCTTGCAATTGATCCTTGCTTTCTCTCTTGCTTACAAAGGAGAATGAGATCTGCGAGGCAGTTGGGTGTGTGGCATTCCTTTGATGGACCCTGTATACTGGTTTTAAATTATTCTGTTTGGGATACAGAGAAATTTGCCAGCCACGAGAAACTGGCCCTCATTTAATTGCATGCAATGAAATCCATCCTCCAGAAACCCTGCTGTGTGCTGTAGCTGTTTGTTGGTGTCCCCAGAAAAGCTTTTCATAGATTTCCATGGAACTGTCATCAGTGTGAACAAACCTGCTCTGGTCACTCTTCTCAAAGAGACTGGTAGTCTGGAACTGCTTTCAGTTGAGAGTTAAGCTTCTCTTTCTATCTTGTGAAAATCTTCCTGGTTAGTGAATATTAATCTTATTAGAAGACCAGCTTTTTCCATTGCAGTGCAAGTGAATGTAGGTTTTTGCAACAACTGCTTGCTGAACTGAAGAAATAAAAATACAACTCTGAATGTGTTCAAACAAAAATTATCTGGGTAATTATGTCGCAGTCATGTCTTATTACATTTTAACTTATCAGAATATTTATTACTCCACTATTGCATTTTCTACTGTGTAGGTTTTTATAAGTTTTTGGGTTTTTTTTATTATTGTGTATCAGTTTTGGAAAAGTGTGTCCTAACTTTCAAAGCATTGACACTCTATTCACAGATATAAAGTGTCATGACTTGGCTTAAGTAACTCTTTCAGAGATAAAGTCAGTGTGCACAGAAACTTTGTCTTGAACTTAGTAAAATAGCATATAGAACTGAAATGCCCCATGCTTTTTATGAACAAATTTGTACCATTGATTGGGTGCAACTAGTATGTCATTTTTATTGCATATTCAGAAATATGAGCATCTTTCTGAATTCTAAAATTGCTTCCATTACTTTTCAGAAGTGGCAGGTAGTTTATCTTATACTGTACCATATAATTAACTCTAAAAGTGATTCAGACAATTGGAAGAAATTTGATTCATGTTACTTTTTCCAAAGCCAGCATTACTGTATTTTGTTTGACTCTGTTGCCAAACGTACTACATCAAATCCTGCCTGACAAAGCTGCTGCAGTTGTCCTTGTGTGAATGTCATTCTAGCACAATTTTTTCCTCTCAAGCCTTTTGGGCTGATGCATATGTATTATGTATCACCTCTGAGTTGATCCTGAGGGACTTAAGGACTGGGATGGCAGACACAATGATTTGAATCTGATGGTTTTTCTTTCTGATTGTTTGTGCAGTTCAAAGCAAACGTTTGAGTTCTGTGTGTGACTTGTTGAAGTGTCAACATACATAAAATGAAGCATAAGATGCGTGGATGAGGGACCCAGCTGAAATCAGTGAAAAGAGGAGTTTTCCCCTTCACATTAAAGGAATGAGATTAAGTTCAGGAATTATGTACTTGTGTAGACCTGGGGTGGGTTACTTAGATTCAGCAGCCACCTACTATCTTACAAGGATAACATTTCAAAGCATGTTTGTGTTTTGTTGTATGTTTCTGTTCCCTGTAGCTCATTCAGAGCTTCGTGGACGAGGTATTTGTGCATTCAGTCACAATTCCAACTGAGTTCAGTTGAGTTCTCATTATTTGCGTTTCAGTACTCAGGTTATAGATATTGTCCTTTTGTTGTGGGCAGAATGCTTGCATGTGACAAAGTGGGGTTTCTGGCGCAAGCCTTGTGCTCTTAACTAGAAGGTGAGACCACCAGAAACTACTGCAATCAGTGAAAGAATTCAGTTCCTAATTATCTTCAGTTAATGCCTCCAGACACATAGATTTTCTTGGATTTCAATTTTGTGAATTTAATCAGCAAAGGATGCAGCATGTTCCCCCTTTCATGTAATTTCTTGGCACCTGAAACTAAAGTCTCATGGATAAACCAAAATTTTACCGCATATATGCTTGGACTCTGGGTTGCTTCTCTGGTGTAATACTTTCATCCTCGACTTTTCATTTAATGCTGATCAATGAATGTGGTTTGTTTTCTTGCCCTCTCCACATGCTCCTTTATAAGGAGTTAGCTGTTGCGGAAATTGTCTGGAATAGATCCATTCCCTTCTGTGAAACTGAAATTGTAGGTTTCCATATGAATGGCCTGTGTTAGATTTCAGCTCCCTCCCCAGTGTCCTCTGGGGATGTCACAACCCCTGTGGCATCACTAGGAATTACCTAATGGAAGGCAACCTGTGCACAGATTAGGAATAAGGAATAAAGCAATGAGGGTGCTGACGATCCTGTGGCAGTGTGCATCCTCTGCTCTGCCCTTTCGGTGATGTCTGATCCCTGCAGGCTGGCGGGGAGCCCCTCGGACAGAACATGGGAACTGCAGGAATGTCTCTGGGAGCTGGTTTTACTGGTTCCACTCTAGGAACTCCGATTAAAAAGCTCTGTGGCAGCAAGCCTCAGAGAGCCACAGTGGATGACAGGACTCTCATTTCTGTGATATGCTAACAGGACTTTGGGTAACAGCATGGTATAAGTAGGTGCAGCACAAGCATTTGTTAATTTGCAGCAAGGAAGCTTTGTGTCCATGGGATACAAGGAAGGCTTCCTTGTATAAAGAAAATTCACTGCCGTATGCATTTAACATTTAAATATCCAGGGTTTTCAGAGGTATTTTAAAATAGTAATGCTTTTTGGTTGCTTTTTACACTGTGCAGAGTTGGCAATGAAAGCAGATGATAGCTTTCCTTTTGGTCATATTAATTTTACACATTAGAGATGAGGTCCTGAATGAGGCATTAACATTTAGGTTACAAGCATCAGAAGGGAATGCTATTTAAAAGAAATAAAATTAGATGGCTGCCACTGGAACATTTGAAGGAAAATGTTCATTAGAACACACTGACTGACACTGAGGCTAGATTTGGAAACTGAGTATTTAATGTCTTTTCCCTTGACAAATATGAATCTGTGCATTAAAAAAAAGCTGAGTATGAGCACTTATAAAATGCTGACTGGAAAAAAAAGAGGGCTATACACACAAATGTGTGTGAATGCACACCCATCTTCCCACCCTTTACAAAATCTGTAGTTGGTGGCCCAGCTAATCCAAATGCAGTGATTTCTGAAGTGCAAACCTTTTTCTCCTAACAAGGCTGCTGTAAGGAATATGAAGTTCTTTGATATTAAAAAAAAAATCCCAGAAGTGTCATGTGCTCCACATAGGTGCCTTTGTTATTTTACTGAGTGAAATGAGTGATAATTGTGGTTTCTCATTTCTGCTGCTCTTTCTCAACTTACACATTTGGAAACATCCAGGTTGAGAGAGGAATGATTTTGTTAATTCTTTGTAGACTGTAGGAGCAAGGATTTTTATAGTTTGTCAGGGTATCAATTTAAACAGTAAGAGTATCTCTTCAAGGTAGCCTTCATTGTGTTTGTGCCAGGCTGTAGACACTGAGGGATGACTTTGCTCTATTACTATCAATCACTGCTGTGATGGCTTCACACTCCTATGAAAAAACGTAAAAGAAAGTGCAGGGGGAAATGGAAAATACAAACAATGCCATCGAGCAGAATTTCTCACAGCACTGTGATTCTGGGGGTTTGGGAGATGGTAGCTGTATCCAGCACATGTCATGGAGGTAGGTGGACTGCACCGTGTGAAATGCTCACATCCTCTAAGTGTTGTCTGCTCTTCCTTTGGCAGGGAGAGGCAGCCTTGGTTTCAAGGATGTGAGTAAAGTGATCCATGTGTGGTTTTGCAGGATCAGGCCCCTCTTTCTCTCTCTTCTCTAGGAGGTAAATGAGCAGGCTCTCATCCTCAGCTGTGCTCAATCTGCAGAGGAACCGCTGCTGCTGCTTTGAGCATTGTCTCAGGCTGAAAGATGCCCTCCTTACTCATCTTAATATCAAAAAATTGTCTCTTTTTATGTGATTTGGCTGAGTGGTAGGAAACATAGATTTTTAATTGCAAAGTGCACATATATAATCCACAAGGAATAAAAGACTTTGTTGGGTTTCAATCCACTTCTTGAACACATTGTACTCTGTAAAAACCAGAGAACTGTGGAATTCTTTTTCCCCCCCTTTTATTAATTTTTAAGACATGGGCACTCAAGATACATTTTGTAGATGATAAAAAGGTGGGCTTCAGGACCCTTAGAGTAATACCTTCTGAGTTCATTTAATAATGACATTGTAGCTATTTTTTTCATACTTTTTTTTTGGCTGATAAATGATTGTATAAAGGAATCAAAAACTTTAAAATTGATAGCTTGTAGGGATTTTGAATTAGGCAAGGTAGACATATAATTAATACAGTGACTGTAAGTGGATCTCATGGATGAACTTTACTGTAATACCTTGTCTTAAAACAAAGAGCTTTAGGTTGTTAAAATCCTTTTAAAGACTATTTGCATTATAGTGCTCTAAAGCTGATTGGTATGCAGGCAGAGCAAAAGTGTCTGCATTATCAGAAGTGACCTGACACGTAACAGCACATTCTGCACCCATGCTGGTGGGTACCAGGAGCCGAATATGTCCTTCTAGTAATCTGTATTTTTACAGATTACTGTGTTGGAAGACTGTGTTGGAAGTGGTAGCAGGAAATTTATAGTAACTGAGGAGGAGGGCCTTAACACTTTTTAAACACTTGGTGATAAATAAAATGTCAGTTGGGGTCATAAATACAAAACGATAAAGCCTGTCTTGATTGTGTATTTTGGTCTTGATTAACTTCTAAAATACCTTTGAGTTTCCAGATGGTGATGAGCATTTTATCTTTAGAATTAAGCATGTATATGTGTGCACGTAATTATGAAGTTGAAATAATTTCTAATCATTGGGGTAATACACCAGTGTGTGATGGACTGCAAGGGTGACTGTGGACACATGCACTCCCAGGCATTGCAGTGTCCCACTTGTGGATTTATTAACTGTGACAGGATCAGTCAGCTGGGCATTGTGCAGAGTTCCTGCCACCATGGCACTGGCAATCCTGTGAACTGTGCCAGATAATCTCTGCCTTTCCACACTCCTTCTCTTCCCAGACCAGTCTTACTTGTTATTTGTGGCAAGGCTAGGGAAGCTCAGAGTGAACATGGCTCCCTGCTAGGCTCTTGGGTTTGGGGTTTTGTTTTGGGCAAGCCATAAGATTTTACTTTTGTTTTGTTTTGTTTTTTTTTCCTGAAAGGTGTACACTCAGTGGCTTGAATTTGCTGGTGGGTGGATGGCACAAGGTCTGCATGATGGGCTGGGGAGACTGCTTTTAGTGGCTGCTTTTCAGTTGATTTTAGTAAGTACCGGGTCAGGTCTACTGTGCTAGAGCAGAGGATTTTGGGTTGCACAAAGGGCATACATTCCCCTTGGATGTAGAAATACAGGACTGCAGGCTTGGGTAGAGCCCTGAACTCTTTGTCCCCTGTCAATCTGGGTCAGTTTGGTTGACTAGGTTAGATCAATTCTGGATCAAAGGTACTGTAATGAAGAGCAGAATTTGTCCCTCTGTGTCTTCCTACAGACCAATATACAGTAGAGCAACAGCTTTGCTTGTCTTTTTTCTCACTTATTTGTACTTTCTACAGTCAAGAGAATGGAAGGTTTTTCTCCTATAGAGGTGCATGCTTGAAGTATTGAGAGGAGTGCTGCCTATTTTCAATAGCTTCAGTAGAAATTACATTAACAGACAAGCTGTATGTAACCATCAGCATGCAGATCATCAATAGGATCAAAGCTTTCTTGTCCTGCTGTAGAGCTTCTCTGTCTCATGCAGAAAAGGCTATTAATATTTCTGGTGCAGTAGCAAAAATGTAATTGCTTTAAAGAAAAAAACTGGGAAGAAGTTGGGGCTTCTAGAGCTATTAACTATTTTAAGATAAAACTCGTTTGAGATGCTAAATTAGCTGAAATAGATGATATAAGACAGACGTGATTTAATTAAAATTGCCTTCATATTTGGCTGTCTTGAGCCAGCTTGTGGGTTTTTTTTTTTTGTGGTTTGTTTTTTGTTTCCTTTTTTCTTTCTCTCCTCCCCAGAACACATCAGTGTTGCTGATGAGACTTTCCTCATTCTGTGTCTGTTTCCTAAACACTTTTAAAGAAAAACTTCCAGAGCAGAGAAAGGAGAATATTTGCAGAGGATGCAAAACAAAATATATATACAGGTCTATTGTGCCTAAATGATTAGTAATGCTTGAAGTCCATACATCAATATAACGTCAGTGCCTTACAGCCTCATCCATCTCCAGAGTGCTATAGCCAGCATGGTAACACAGTACTGTGAGAACTCTTTGTGCAGCTAGAAATGTGTCTCATTCCCCCCAGTGTGCCTGGGCACCAAGGGAAACAGGCCATAATTCTTATATGTCCAAACTAGCTGGGTTTTTTTCCCACTGCCAGTCTTCACAGAGGCTTTCCCCCCACCCCCCTTTTTTTTTTTTTTTTTTTTTTAAGTCTTCAGACCTTTTGCTTGTTTCTGCATTCATTGGGATGTGACCAAGAGATTTATTTCAGGCTCCCATTCCAGCTGTGAGGGGATCTCTTGTCATCAGATTATACCTCAGCCACTCCTACCTTGCCAGAATGGTTTATGCCTGGTGTACATTTTTAGCATTTTGGGGGCCTGTAAGCACTGCTGAGTGTCAAGTCATGTGTGTTGTAAGTTGGTTAATGGTGAGTCTGGGCTTTCCTGCTGTCTGTTGAAGTTGAAGCTTTCAGTGGGAGTGAGTTAGGAACAGCGTTTCTGGAAATCTTGGAGAATTTGGGTCCAAATCTACGGCTGGGCCAGTAATACTTACTTTAATCAGAAAGCTTCAAAATGGTCCATCAAGTAGGTCCATGCTTTCTCTTTCACCCTATAGCTAGGGACACTGAAGCATGGTCAGGAAGGAGGAAGGGTATGTGTACTGGGATTTGTTTAATAGTTTCCCACCAGGCTAGTGGCGCATTCAGGAATAAAACTGGAGTGGTAAGATAGATTTCTTGAGCTTATATGATCTGAGGTTTGCCATCCCCTATAGGTTTGGAATAGACCATAGTGCAAACTAGATAGGAGGCACAACCTGATTCCCATTACTCAGCCCAAGTAACACCTCTGCAGCCCCCTCCAGGTGTGCTCTCTGCTTGTAAGGATGATGTTGAGGATAGTCTTCTGTCCTCTGGAGTGCTCCTGACAGGAAAATGCTCCTGGTGCAGATACATGGGGCTTTGAGAGCTCCTTTTGGGAGCTTCTATACAAAGTGCTGCCTCCATGAGACCAGACTGAGGTGGAGGCCACACCTGTACTTAAAGTCTGTTTTTATTTTCTGGAATAGCAAGTCTGACTTACTCCAGATAGTGTTGTGCTTGAGCAGCTTTTGCCAATGAGAGTTTTGCTGGATCAATATGGGTGGAAAAAAGGCCTGCCTTTTCCCTTTTCATTTTCTTTTACCTCTCTGAACAGGCCTGCTAGAAGTTTTGCCAGCAACTCTAAGTTTACGAAAATAAGGAAGATAAAAAAAAATACATGGAATTAAGCTGTATCGTTTCTGTGGTCTTGCTATGTCAGCAAAGCTTTTACATGTTGATCAAGGCTGATGTGCATGATGCATCCTGGGTTTTTATTCATGCACCAATGTTTAACATAGCTGTAAATTAAAATATTGCCTGTCCATAAAGTATATTGTCCCTGAACTTTGCTCATTCTTCTCTTATTGCAGTTTTAAAGTCAAAGACAGGAAGGTGTCATCACCTATCTCTGTGAGGGGCTGAAGCTGCTGGCTGATGCTCTCCCAGATCCTTCCCTTGTAGACCTCCATGTTTTCTCTGGTGCCTGTGGAACATTGTTGATGTTCATTCCTTGAAAAAGAAAACTTTGGTACAGCATTTCATGAATGTGTTTGCTCAGAGCAGCCTCAGATCTCAATCTAGCATCTTTTTCAGTTCCTGTGAAGTTCTGTGGCATTAGAAATAATCTTTCATGCAGTGCAAGGTGGAGAAATGGAAGCTACTTAGCATGTTTGAAAGGGTTTTTTTTTACCTCAGTCTTGGAAACAAAACATTTCCCATCTGTCTTGCTGAACATAAGTGATTGTTTCCCACAAGTGTACAGGACTAAGAGCTGCAGTGAGGCATTTTGAAGAGATGGACTTCTTGTCATCACTGCAAGGCATCTAGGAATGCTTTTCTTCCTGCCTTTTCTCTCCCCTGCTGACCTCTAAGTTTCTATGTCCCCCTCATAGTCAAACAAGCATTGTAAAAAATATATCTTCTGGTGTTTGTTTGCCTCTTGCTTATCTGTCAGATTAATTTTGCATTGAATTATGAAAAATGTTGCTCTGTCACAAGTTGTGGCTGGTAGTAGATTGCTTGCACACTACATCTCTTCAAATGTTCAGGAGAGAGACCACTTTAAAATTTCAATTATAGCCTAAATATACACGTGATGTCTTTTTTTCACATTTGACTCCCTCACTGGAAATAGCAGGGTTCTGTCATGTTTGTCATGTTTTCTAGGTGCAGGCAGTTTTAAGCACAATGTAGTTATGTAGCAAACTGGAAAAATGTGCTCCCATCTTCCTCAAGTGAGGGCATATGGGAATGGTGTTATGGCCACATCAAATACTGCACACATGAAAAATTACAGGAGCTGGGCTTTGAGCAGACAACCAGTGTTTACGTGCTTAATTTATGTAATAGCCCTTTCAGCTCCCATCCATTCCTGTGCCCTTTGGCAAATGGGTTTGCAGTTTTCTGACATGTGAAAACGTTGTCAAGTTCAGGGAATAAGACTTGGATTTTATTTAATTGCTTCTTTCTTTGTCTGTTGTAATTTGGCCCTTGGGAAGAAAAGGTTGATACAAGGAAGCAGGGAAGCTTTGTCTTCCCAGGCTGCCAATAATCTGTGAGTACAACTCAAGGTTGAGAGGTCAAAGTTGCAAGTTGAGCACTTGGCCCCAAATGTGCCTCACTTTCTCATATGTGAGCAAGGCAGTGGCAAGGGCGTTGTGCTATAAATGAACGTGATCTGAGAACCCCCCTGACATGGCTAAAGTGTGACTGGGACTTCTTGTGAAGAGTGTTGATCCAGAACAGAGGGTGCAAAGATGAGTTCCTGTTGAAGTGGACCAAAACAATTGGCTGTCAGCAAGAAGGGGTTGTTTCCTGCCTTGCTTTTATCTCTGTTCTTGCTCTTCTGCAGTGCCAGGGCACACTCTATCTCTGTGGCTCACCTGAAGCACGGTGTTGTGGCAGGCACAAAGCAGACCAGAGGTTGAGGGCAGGAGTCTGATGGGCCTGACATGCAGTGGCAACAGGGATATGTTTTACAGAGCTTCTCTGAACCTGTACAGTTTAACATATCACCAGCACAATGAAAAAGCAAATTACTGCTGAAAACAATTGCTCGTTACCAAAACTGATAATTCTGACTCATTTATTCAAACTCAAATGTGAGCCTGTGCCTGACCCCAGTTACCAACTCACTTCTGCAATTTCTTTGAAATGGATTTGTGTCAGATACAGGCTACATGAGACCTTCAAGGTATGGGTGGAGAAAACACTCACCTTTTCATTACTGCTGGAGTAAGGATATGTGCAGCCATGTCTGCACATGGTAAGCCAAGCATAGGTTGTCTGTAGCTTCCCACTTGTGTTCTTCCCTGCATATCTTGAAATGCCTTCTACCAACACTGTGCATTTGTGCTCCGTAAGTTGGTCCTGTGGTCTCCTTCCTGGGACAGGCAGTGTCCTGCTTTGTAGAACACTGGGCTGGGCTGCCTCTGTGAGCAGTGTGCTCTCATGACATCTGTGTTGGGATGAGCTGTGCCCCAGCACTGTTCTTGTGTGTGTTGGGAGACTAAGTTGCAGTAAACTGGCCTAATCAGTAAAACTAACCTCCTTCCTAGCATATGCCCATACTTCAGGAAGTGGTTGAGGAGCTGGCAGTTCAACCTAGTAAGCTTCAGGCTTACTACTGAATAATCATGTCTTTGGGCAATGTCAGAGGAACAAGGACAAGCATGGTGGGAAGGAAGGGATAGTTCTGGTGACAGAGGTGCAACTCTAGGAAGGTTGGTCAGGGCGGTTGAGATCTCTTTGTTCCTCCAGGGTCCTGGCAGTAGGCTTGCTAGCTCATTTTTATGATCTACTAACTTACCAACTCCTGAAGAAGCTCTTCTGACAGCCCTCACAGATGGCCTTGTGCTGCAGAGGGGGCCAGAGACAAGTGGTAGGCAGTGAGAAGAATTTGCTGTGCCCGTTGTTCCACCACCATGGTCGTAAGGGTTTCATGTTTTGTGTAATGGCTTGCAGAGTAACCTTGGCTCTTAGACTGTCTCAGTTTTGGATGCTAAATATGAGTTGAGTATACTTTCAGGGCAGAAAGCAAAGGCATAATGTAGGAGAAACAATCCCTCCTAGGGAAATCTATTTCCTCAGGAATACTTACTCAAAGGAAAGCCAGTAACTTCTCAATAAATGGATCCATATAGCCTGGCACGTGTTCACAAAGGGGCAGGACTAGCTTTCCAAGTGTGTGATCCCTGGCAGAGCTGGATGGTGACATGCAAGAATATTGAAGGTCATGGCTTTTGTTACTGCCTCTTCTTCTGCCTGCTGGCCCTTTTGTCTCGCTGTAGTGGTACTGGCATGCACGTTACTCCCTGCTATTCCATGCTGGGCCATTCCTAACAATTCATGTTGATGCGCCTCTTGAGCTGGAACTGCTGGGGAAGCAGGCAGAAGCTGATCAAAGCACATGTCTGATTGGATTTTTAGATTGTTTGCTTTAAAAAATGTGGGATTTTCAAGTACTCCCATTAGTGGGCATTAGTAGTACTGAGGAGAAATATGTCACCAGGTGGGGTTTTTTGAGTCAGAATTTCAGTATAATTATAAAGAGATTACTGAACTTAATATTGTTAAAAAAATGCTTTCATGAAATAAAGAACACCACTGGAACCTCTGGGTGCATGTAGGAAATGTGTCGAGCTATTGTAGGTGTTAAGGCAAGAGAAGCTTTTTTGTAAGTATGGAAAAAGGGAGCTGCTGCACTCTGGGGCTTCTTACTCTGCTCTGTAGAAGGTTCTTCTGGAGGGAGGGAATTGTACTTCTGAACGAGTGAGCAGAAGAAACATATGTGGATTCAGCTGAGAAGTGTCAACCTAACTAGCAACAGATTCTGCAGGTTGTGTTGGAATAATAAACTGATAAGTAAAGTTTTAATTATTAATTTACATTTTTATCCTTTTACCATGTATGCTAGTTAATCTGCAAATGAATGTTCTTTTGCAGTGTTGCCGTGCTTTTCATTCTGACAGTCACCACCTTAGGGCTGGGTTATCAGTGCTAACACATACTTCAAATTAAATTGGGAGGTAACAGAGAGCAGTTTATCTTCAGCAGTAAGGACGAGTTCCCCTAATTCTCAATTCCACTCTGTCACTCAATTCCATTGTGACAGGAATATATTAATCCTTTCTTATGAGCCATTTAGTATGCCACTTTCCTCTGCTAAGGCTTGCATTTTTATGATGCATTATTGATTAATATTGTTAAGGGTTTGTGTTTCACAGCACACTGGTTATTCTTAGCTGTGATTTCTGTCTTGTACTTGACTGCTTTTGCTTTTTCTTGAAATACGTTATTCAGGGGCAATACCTCTGGAGGAGGAAGGTATTTCCACCTGTGCACAGGACTGACTGGGAAGCAGAAGTAATTAGTTGACAGGATGGCCAAGAATGCTTGCAAGCCGTAGAAGAGTTTGTTAGGACTTTTCTAGCAAGATTGGCAGTGGATTTGTGTGGTATTTTTATTTTGATCCTTCCATGCTTGCTGAAGAACTGCAATGGCAGAAGTAGTCATGCTGCTTGGCTTTCCCAGGATCTACTACAGTGCTGGAAGTGTGGGTCTTGCCAGTTATCCTTGGAGGAAGGCAAGAAGAGAAAACAGATACAACACTGACATGAAAAACAAATGAATCTTGTTTTATCTTCATATATCGTCAGCAAAAAAAAAAAAAAAAATCTCCTGATTTACATTAGTTTGAAAGAGACAGATTTCATGGCATCCAAGAGCTAAGTCTGGAACTTGGACTTCCAGTGAAGCCAAACTGTAAATGGAAAGTTTGTCAAGTGATCTGACTGTAAAAATTTAGATTTGTGGAAGGAGAATTTAAATTATATCCATTTATACAGTGTTAATCTCTGCAGAGGGGATCTTAATTGCAAGACTGACAGTTTGGGTCATGTTTGAAATTGATTCAGAGATTGGTCCTTGATAACTTTGGATCTGTTTCCAAAGCTGATTTTTGAGTGGGATTGAGGATCAAAGCCTAAATGTCACTTTGTTTCAAGCTTGAGTGTCAGACTGAGACGTCTTGCTTTAAAGTGGGGTTTTGTTCCATACTTAAACTTCAAGTGAAAAATTCACCATTGTACTGAAAATCTTCAGTCTTTGAGGCTTAAAAGACTTATTGAAGATGAAGGTGACGCTGTTTGTGTACTTGTAAGCATTATAAGAAGAGACCTCAGTAAAAATAAAAAAGTGCAAGTGGCGTAGAGAATTCTGGCAAAAGAGAATTGTTGCTAGGGAGTTAAAAGATGAATGTTTGAAGGCAGTGGCTTTGTCTGTGTTTGAAGTTGTAGCATTTATGAGTAGGGATGTGCTGCCTTCCCTCAGGGAGGAAGGCTGGGCAGGATTTGGTAGCCTTCAGAGGACAGCAGCTTTGGTGGGGGATAGCCACTTGTAGCTGCTGCTGCATCATTGTGTAGAACTAATGTGCTTATGGCTAACAGTGATGAAAAGCCAATCCAGTGAATGTTTTCAAAAACATGCTTACAGGTGTGCCTGTGGCTGTAAGTTACACCTTTAAATCATCCTTACAGGCACAGCTTTCAAAATCAAGTCATTGGCATAGCTGAAGTAGAGGAAAACACTCATTCCATCGAATCATCTTCCTGCCTGTCCTCACCTATGTGAGGTGCTACAGTGACAGCTGGGAGGTGAGGATGAACAGCCAGGAGGTCACAGGTGGAGAGCATAGGGAAATGCTGTGAAAAAATCAAGGGTTAAACAATTGGGTGTGCATTTGGAGCAGGAGTCTCTGTTCATTTGTTGAACCCAGTCTGTATTTCTTATGTTAGTTTTCTGTATGTCACCTGATGTGTGTCACCTGCATACAGTTGTCTTTACCCTGCTCTGCTGCTCCAGCCCCACTGCTCTGGCACCTTGTGCCTGTTTGATCAGGGAGTTCATCAGAACCATGTTTTTTGGAGGGCTGTGTGTTCCTGTGTGTGTCTCAGGCAGTTTTTAGGGAGTGTGGTGCCTTGGCCCAGGTGGTCAGTGTGGTGTGAGAGCTGCTGGGGAGGTGCAGGTGTGAGGTTGGGGTAGGTGACACCATGCACAGTCACAGCCAGGACCTGTCACGGTGGCCCTAACTCAGCTCCATCAGAACTAGAGTTTCAGCATCAGAGTTTCAGCAAGAAGCAGATTTACTGTCATCTCTAATAAGTTTATTCCTACTATTTTCCCTTTCCAGTAAGTGATCTGGAGGGGACTGTAACAGAGCCAGTTAAAGATTGGTACAGGGAAGAGGCACGTCTGTTTAGAAATTGTGGAGAATGCAACATTTGGCAATAACGGCTGTGTCTTTTTTGGCAGCACCCAAAGAGTTCAGAATGCATTTTCTCTTCCTTAGCGATGCAAATTTTTATGATAGCTTCTGTGTTTTGGATGTGTTCTCAACAAGGATGAGATGATTTAATTGCATAAATCCAAGATTTCCTATTTTTTTAAGAAGAACTTATGAAGCTTTGAATGTGGACTGGGTGCTGAAAATGTTCTGCTTCTAGGTCACCTCTACATCTCCCTTGGGCACAGAGAGCACTGAAAGGCAAGAGGATCTGTGTTGGTCTAAGCTGCTTTAGGGTCTGCTGTCAAGTGAAGGCTTCCTGGGAATGCTCTGTGATGTGGACACAAATGAGACGAGAAAGGGTTTTTTCTTTTATTTATATTTAACTTTTTTATTCCAAGTTCAGTGTAAGCTCTCTGACCTCCAACATTCTCCTAACAACATAGTTTTTGGTGGTGCTAGGAAAACTTCATTTTGTTTCAAACTGTTTCTGGTGGCTTTGAACAAGCCCCAGAGTCTTAATTAAACATTTTTGATCAGGCATGACTCCACAGTAAGTCAAATCCTTTGCCTTTGGTGTTTTGTTTTATTTAATCACCAAACTATTTCTCTGTATAGAGCACTGCAGCACTCTCATCAACTTCCTTTGTTAGTATTCCATTAAAAATTATTTTAATTGACCTTTCTATGTCGTTATTTAACTTTTCAGTTATCTATTCCTTCCTTTCCTTTTCCCTATCTCCTGCTGCAAAATTACTTGTTTTCAAAGTTTACTTGCTTAAGGAAGTTGAAACTCTTCTGCTTTACCCAATTGAGATGAAATTGTGTCCCTCAGATGGCTCCCAGTGAAGCAGGGAAAATAAATCTTGTAACTCCCCATTTTTCAGAATGGGGCTCATGGCACTGAGCTGTGGGGATTGGTGTTCACTCTGCCTCGTGAAGCTGTTCTGCTTGGCCAAGGGGGTCAGCCAAAGTGATTTCATGTCCTGGGTCCTCATGCCCTCTCCTTCCAGCACCTTTAATTGCTGTCTTCAATGAACAGTTTAATAGTTTCTTGCTTTCACAGCTACTTTGTGTTAGAGAAATTCAGCAAAATGAGAGAGGAAAAAACTTAAAAGCTCCTTCTGTGTGTGTAAGATTGTGGAAAAGTAATTTAAAAAGAAATCAAAAGAAAAGTTTCTCATTATTTTGTCACTGAGCTACAACAGTCTTTTTATAGCATGGTTTTTTAGGATCACTATCAGCTGGCTGACCTACAGCATCTGAAATTGCCAGTTCTCCATGGGAAAGTTCAAAGTGCTTGGCAGCTCAGTTTTGGGCTCTGCCTTCAGCTTTCCCATTTAG
This sequence comes from Taeniopygia guttata, assembly GCF_048771995.1. NCBI lineage: Eukaryota > Metazoa > Chordata > Aves > Passeriformes > Estrildidae > Taeniopygia > Taeniopygia guttata. Next base: position 53,167,794 of record NC_133025.1, on the reverse strand, counting down.
TGTAATTAGAATTCAGAGAATTTAATATGTAAAATACTTACAAAATACTAATGAGTTCTTAAACTGCTAATGTGTATTATTTATTTAATACAAAATCCATCCACCCTTCTGAAGTGACAACCAGCCCTCCTCCCCAGCGATTCCTGTTTACTCATGTAGCTCTATATATATATGTATATATATATATATACATATATGATCACCTGCTGAGTCATCCTGGTCCACACTGAGCACTTCTCACTTATTTGCATACTTTGCTTGTAAGTTCTGCCACTTGGTATAGCTGTGGTTATTGTTAGGATCTCAGCACAGGGGGAAATCTGTGAGCAAAGTGAGACCTAATTTGAATCCAATATCTGCAGCCACTTAAGTGCAAGATGCTTCCTGCATGTTTTGTTGCAGATGGGACAGAAGTTGTACATGAACTAGTGGAGTAGCATTTTTCCTGGTGTCAGAACCTTCTCAGCACTGTCTGATGGTAGGCCCAGGAGGCTGTACAAACAGTGGTTTAAACTGCGGAATACTCCCAGGATTGCTGGGTGAGGGCCTCATGCTGGAGATATTTGCCTGCATCATTATATTTTACACTTCTATGCAGTGCAGCCCTGTATATTTGGTTGAGATTGTTGCTAAGGAACTTGAAACGTCTTCTAATTTGATGTGAAATAAATGGTACTGAATGATGTTGAGATGAAGAACTAGAATGTAATCCATGTTCATTTTATCAGTGAATTGTGCATGTGATTTCTATATCTAATAAAAGGGAACAACACTAAAATAGATTTGGCATGTGCTTTATGCTGGCTGAGGGGATACAGAGCTTTAATGCTAATTTGTGACAATGACTATGAAGTAATGGCAAATGAGGGTGTTCCCTTTATGAACATGTTTTTCCAATATGCTGTGCTTTTCTTGCTGCATCTCATGCTTCATGCAAAGATGTTTAGGAGGTTATTTGAATACAGGTTAGTGCTAATGGGCTGCAAGCTTAATAAATGTTGTCCCTGCTATATTTGAGAGTTTCCTGTTCTGTCCTTTCTCTGCTTCTGTTCCTGGGTATGTGATCACAGCGACAAATTTTAAGTCATCCATTTTATCCCTCAAGTTTCTTAGTAATTTTGTGATTTTAGGTGTAATTTGGCAATATCCAAGTTCAGTTGCTGGCAGATGTATCAACACAATGTGGGATCTACAGCCTATAATGTCTCCTGTCACAGGGAAAAGCTGTGTGGTAAGAAGCTGATTCACCACAGAACCTTTGGAGACCTGTGGTGAAAAGCACAATCTTTGGCTGTGTGAGTTGAGCAAATTAAGTGGCTGAGATAAAGTTGTGTAGGTGAAGAGCAAGGTGAGTTCAAAATTGTGTCAACCAGGTATACGCCCTGAAAGCATTGAATGGTTAAAAAAAACCAACCCTGCTTGTGGTAGGCTTTGCAGTATGTGATAAAGCACATGACAGATTTCATCAAGGTTTGCTGTAGAACACCAGAAGGGCAATGAAACATCAGTAATAATTAACATCTTCAAGGCTGAATTTTAATGTGAAACATACACTATTAAAATGAATGAATGCTTGAGGGAATGCCTGAGAGAAACCTGTGTTTGTCAAGCAAAGGTTCATTCTTACAGATATGCTGTATATCTCTCGGTAAGTAGATACCAGGTGGGTAGGTGAATCAATGCCCTGATAGTAGTATGTGAAAGAGGTTTAAATTCTGATTTTTAAAAATAATTGACCAGTATTTGAATAAAGAAGAAAATTTAGTGAAGCATAACAAAAGAGGTGACTTTTTTCCCCCTTCCCTTAGTTAATTATTAATGACTTCCCTAACAGTTACCAAATCATCTCTTCCACTGGATGGAGGGAAACGAAGGAATTTGAGTTGCATACCTGCAAGTTGCTGAGTGTATTGAGTGGGGTGGGAGGTCACCTGGCTTTGTGTCCAGTTTCCAGTTAGTGTCAGGGAATTGTTTGCAGAAGACAAGTACTTAGCCATGGCTCGAGCAAAGTGGGTTCTTCACTTTGTTCACTTGTGTGTGTTGTTTGCACTGAGAGAGGTGCCTCCTTTGGAAGTGGAGTCCTAAAATACCACACCATAAACTTTTGGACTTCCCACAGTTTAGAGAGGAGGATTTTTTCCAAAGTTTGGCATCTGGCTGCAATAGTAACTTTCTGCACCAACTTTCTTAGGTCAAAGGCAGGCAGTAAGGAAGCTGTACCAGGACTCTCCTGTGGGCCCCCAGGCTTAGATCATCACAAGAATGGTGACGGCTGCCTCCACAATATCCTTGTTTGAAATCCACAGAGCTCCTTGCTGTAAAGTGCCCAATTATTTTCTTCAGTGTTAGCTGTAGGTGCTTCACTCTGCTGAGGGGAGACTGCTGCTTGCAAACATATTGACAAGAATGACACAAGATGAGGGAAACTTGATTAGTTTTAAAAAGGATGGACAAATATGCATACTTTGGGTATGAATATATTAGCCACCAGAAGAGTTTTTGCAAAGGAGGAAGAAAAGTAAAATAAAGGAGTGTTAAACCTTTAAATACTTTATAAAAAATGTCTTAGAATATGGCTACCTGCAGTATTAAGAAGCAATGATCTGTTCTGAACATGACTCTCTAGAATAACTAACCTGAGTCATGCCTTAATGCACCCAGGCCCTGTGGCAGTCATAACTGCTTTAGTCCACCTGGGAAATATGAGTTTTACTTGAAAGAAAACACTGAATTTTGGATCTCTACTGTTTTGTTGCACAGTCTGTGTGCTTGAAGAGAAAGCACTATTAGATACTTCAGTTCCAGACTCCAAAGTCTGATTTAGATCTGTATGCCACAAAATACATAATATACAAACAAGTGATAACTGCGTGTATTCTTGGGCCTTTCCCATGATGGTGTGGGGTTTTGTTCTATGTTGGTTTGGGTTTTTTTTTTCCTTTTTTTTTTTGTTTGTTTGGGTTTTTGTTTGTTTGTTTTTTGGGTTTTTTTTGAGGAAGTTACCCATTTTGCTCCTTCCAAAAGTCTAAAATATGGCAAGATGATGGTACAAGTCAATGGTGATGTTGCTAATGACTTTCTTAGGCCAAGATCTGTCCATCACAGATTCTCTTGAAGATCTTGTCAACTACAAAGCAGAATGTGATATCAAATCACCCTAATTTCCTAATAAATCAGTTAAATGACCATTTGGCTGCAAATGGCTTCAAACTACTGGATATGGTTGAGCATTCCAATGCTCTGCTGAGCATTCTTGTGGCCTGATCCACTGAAAGCTGATCCCAATTCTTCTTATCCAGCAGCCTGATCAAGGGCCACCGCTGTAATAACAGTGCATTGTTCTTCCCACTAGGATGTGCCCATGAGGCATTAGCTGCTGAGCAAAAGCATTATTCTGTTAAAATTGGTTGTTGAGTTGAACAAGGTAAACTGTAACATTAGCCACTTTTTTCAGAAGTGGGGAAAGTCTAAGAAAGCCAGTTTGATTCAGTAATTCTTGTTGAATCAAATTGAAGGGATCTAATCTAAAAGAAGATACTACTCTGATAGATCCTACTTCTGTGAAAGTGCTTTAGAACAGGAACCACCATTTCTTCCTGCCTTGAGGCTACTGAAATCAGAGCTTCTCTGCCTGGTGGCTGGCACTTCTACAAACAGATAATTACCTTTTGAGTCTGTGTCTCTGTGTTACCTTGACCTTGCAGCTGTCCTTCTGATCACAGACTATGCAGTAGAACAAAAAGTTGTTCTCTGAAGCTGGTGGCAGTTCTCACTATCTGTATGTAGCAGTAACTGAAAGCTGCTTAATGTCACTGTTGGGCCAAAATAAGGCCAGGCTAGAGTGATTGAACTTGAGAAAGGTTAGACTTGAGAAACCTTGGCAAATACAGGATAAAGCTTGTTGTGGTTTGTCTTTTTTCCATAGTTGCTGTTGTTCTCTTTAGTTTTTTTGCTAGTAATGTAGACCAAGTGTACTTTTAAGCATGGTACTGTAAATTGCTTGTGTTTTAAACAAAGTATTGCTGTTGCTTTTGGTTGTGGGAGTGCATGGCTTTGAAACTATTTAGGCTTTTTATTTACTAAATTAAATTAATTTGAAAAACTCCAGGTGAAGAGTTGCTCTGTATAAGACAGTCAGCCTAATTGTTTTTCTGTTGGTTTTGTTGTCAGGCTTTGTTGGGCTGAAGTGATAGGTACCACTTGTTTCTTGTAGAGAACGAGCGAGATTTCTTTTCTTAACTTAGCAGCTCCACTGCAAGTATTTTGGCCCTTCCACTGAAAACTTAGATTTCTTCCATGAAGATTTCAAATTCACAATTGCTTTTCACGTTTAACTTGATTCCTGTGTAATCTCACTTGTGAGCTCTGGAAGCTGGGAGCTGTTATGGGCCTCCAGGCTGGAGTGAGAGGTGGTGGCAGGATCTGGCCTCCTTCTGCTGCAGGCTCTGTGGCTGGAGGAGACTCCAGACTGCAGAGGGGTTTGTCATTTATCATCACAAAGCTAGAGCATCTAAGTAGACTGACTCATCCCCTTGCTAGTGACTCACTTTATGTCTTCTCTTTTCTGGGTAGAAAAATAACTCCTTTGTTTCTAATGGGAATGCAAAGTGACAGTCAGACCATGGATACCACTTTGTATCAGTAAAAGGCAGATACACATTTAGAAGTGTTTTCATTACAGGAGCCTTGGTATCCTAGGAAATGCATGCTCATATGGTTTGAGGCAAGGACTGAGTCAAAATGTGTATTGTTTCAGCAGTTGGGACTGGGAAGGATGCCCTAGCAGGAGTAGCTTTTTCATGATTGTATTGGGTTCAGTGCAGAGCCAGAGAGTGAATACATCCCCCTTGATTCGTCTTTGATCCTGTATGCCATCAGCCATCACACCTGCGGGATATTTCAATCCAGTTTGTTGTTTCTTCTTTGCAGTATGCCAGTAGAAGTGGATTTCTCTTTCTGTATCTCTGATGGTCAGAAGAGCCCCTTCCTGTGTCAGTTCTTTTCTGTTTACTTAGTTGTTTTCTTACAGGAACTCCTACACTAGTCCTCTACTTCATTTATCTAGATCTGTCTCCACTGGTTTTTCAGTGTGACATTGCAGCTGCAATGTCCATGCTCAAATGCTGTATTCTCATGTAATATGTGCACTGAGGAGCTGATTCACCAGTGTCTTACTGTGCAAATGCACACAGAGGCTTCTAGTAGGGTTAATGAAGTCCAGTTTTGTGTCAAACCAAGTAATGCTGTCCAATATCTTCATGGAAGTTTTCTCTCCTGATGTTAAATTTGATTTTCGTGTGTATTTTTGTTTATTAAATGAAACTTTCAGAATCTCAGCACAGCTGTCTCTCTGGAAGAGCTGCTGCAGTCCTTTTGCATTTCCCTGTGACATGAGCTCCCTGGCTCCTGTGTACTGTGGGCACTTAGGTGGCCACCCTCTCTCCTGGAAAGGCTGTGCCTCATGAGCCCATTGCAGGTGCTGAGTCCATAGCCTGGCTGGGGAGCTGAGAGGGTGGGATGGAGGCAGGCAGCTGACAGAAGGCACTACAGTTACACAGGCCAGTTAAAGTAGTTTAGCTTTTGAGCAGAAATAGCTGAATAATTCTGTAGGAGGAGGGTGCTTAAGAGTTCAGTTCTTTCACAATAAATCTGTTTCTTTCAGATAGCTCTAAAATAAAATCTGCTATTCCTGCTGACTCTGCAGTCAGGTCTGCATATATTAGCCCCTCCCACTTACAGCTTACTAAATTCTTTTTTATTTAATACTTACACTGATGCAACAGTGAATGACAGAAACTTACTCCACTGAAATTCTAAGTGTGTATGTGCTTACACGTGGAAAAGGTCACATTGACTGGCACCTGGCATGTTGATAGCAGCTTGGTAGGTCAGTGCCCCAGGCTCTGTGTGCATCACTGGGGCTTGTGGGTTGTGTGTGTGGTGATGGATGTAAACAGAATTTCTGAGGCTTCTGCTAGCTTGCTGTTGCCGTAATTCACTTTTTTCCTTGTGACTCTGCAATGGCATTGCTATTGCTGATCTTCACTTTGAACTACTGGATACTATTTCATACTAGAATTACAATGGGCAGGGCTGCAGGGTGGGTCTGGCTGGGGCTCAAGGAAGATGCAGCCACATCTGATTTCCCAGCTTTACACTCAGCCACTTGTGTCACAGGGAAGGACTAATGGTGTGGGCAGCTTTTTTCCACTCAATTGTTTTATGCTGAGTCTTGTTTTCCGTGGCTACTCATGAAATTATCAGTGTAGTTCTGCATCTGAGCACAAGGCGTGTGAGGGAAACCTCATGTTGCATCTGTCTGGGGAGGTGTTTCATGAGGCAGAACAACATTCCCTAAATATTTTACAGACGAATATAGAGTAGTTTAAACAGGAATAAATAATAAAGGTGCTGTCCAGGCTCTCTTTAGCTAGTCAAGACAGCAGATCCACACTTTTCTGTTTCATCAAAACCACTGTTGTGAAGAATTGCAAGAGAGTTGGATTCAAGTTGTGAAGGATCATGTGATCAGGAACTGGAACAAAAGTCTGTCTGAACCATAACAGTATTTTGTCAAGACACTTTTCCTGGCCTGGCTTTGCATTGCAGGGCTTTAGTATTTAGACAGAGCTGCCTCAAACTGTTCTTCAGCTCCTTTGTAACCTGAATAGTACTTGTCCTCACATACATGACCTTCCAAGTGTATGTGGAATAAAGATAGATGACTTTCAGTTGCAATAGCTTTTTTTGTGTGCTTTGTCTAAATTTTATTGTCTTGAAATCAATAGCTGATTTATTTGAGGTTCACAATGTGTTGTTGATTGACACTTTTCTAAGTGCATAGTTTATTAAGCATTAGAGTAGTCCTCACAGAATATGCTGGGTTTAATTTTGAATTTTCTTGCATTAAAACTTCCTTTCTTTTTCAAAACTTTCTAGAAAGTTGCTAACATCCTTCAGCCCACAAAATCTATATAAAGAAATTTTTGTTGACTCTGAATTTGTTAAACCTACATTAGTGTGAGATATTGCTTGTTTCTAAGACAGCTCTTGTAAATTTGGTTTAAAATGTTGCTCAGAAACAGGAGACGAGACTCTCTTCAACTGGCAAAAAGACGATTCAAGACACTCATCTCTCTTCTAGTGAATGATTGTCAGAGATTGCTTAGAGTTCATCTAAGGAACCTTTCCCAAGTAGCAAATATGGAAATGTAACATATGAAAGAAACATTTTTTAAGAAGGGTTTAGTATTCATTCTTTATTGCAGGATTTCAGCCCCAGGATTTGAGGTTCACTTCTTTTTCTTTCCCTTCTCTGTTCCAAGTGTTCAGATTTGATCTTGGTGGCTAAACAGGGACTAGATAATTTCAAAAGTCCATTATTCATGGAACCTCATTTTAATGACGTTCTTTTGTAAATCTGTGTTCCTTGAGCAACTGCCCCAAATTCTGCTTCTTGACGCTTTCCTTCTTCTAAATGAGCCATGGGGATTTCAGAACATTTTAACATATTCTGATCTTGATAAGTGGCATTTACTATCTTGTTGCAATGAGCTGGGAGAGCTGAAGAGTAGCAAAGCATCACAGTCCTTTCAGATAGCATCAGTGGTAAAAAGTTGAGGATGATCCTTAGATGTCCTGGCTCACAGGTGTGTATTGTAACTGTTGAGGAAAACCATACACTCACCAGGTACTGAAATTTAAAAAAAAAAAAAAATTTTTCTAATCACTGCATCTCTCTTCAAGACCCTCAGAGTATGAAAGTATTGGCATATTTGTTTTGGACAATCCTTTTCAGTTATCCCCGTGAGAGACCATGAACATGTAGGGTAGAAGCTGAAGATTAAATCCTAGTTAAGGATAAATCTAGGATTTGCATATTATCTGTTTTTTGTGTGTATATATTGGGTTTTGTTCTTCCGTTGCTGTTTAGCCCAAGAGGAGGCTGAAGTGCATGTCTGCAGTTCTGTATCCTTTATTCTGCCTCCAGTGCAAACAGTCTCATGATGACAACTGACAGAGGTGCTTTGAGATGCTGTTCCACTGACGTTCTCCCCCTCACAGCCCCCTGAATTATCAGGCTAGCCCAGAGATCCGAGGCTTTGAGGGGAGGAATAGCAGGAGATGGCAAAGATTTCCAAAAGAGGCTCTTACCCTGATATATGTTGGTGCAGCTCTCTTTATTCTGTCATGTCCATGGGGAGAGCGGGGCAGAAGAGGGCGAACAGGAAATGTCAGGGGTCTATATAGACTTTGGACAGGGTGGGCTTTCCTGGCTCTCCGCCAACCCCGTTGGGGCAGGAAGGAGGGTCCAGGGTTATCTTGATCAGAGTCACAGGGTCCCGGGGAAGGGGAAACAGAATGCCCATGAGCACACTGTAACAGTCCACAATTTAATTTTTGTGTTTTCTGGTTATGATGTAGATGGAGGAAGGAAGAAAATGATGTTACATTTAAGACCAAACCATGTTGCATCATTTCTTTCGCAGAAGTGAGGCTTGTGGCGCTTTTTCATGGTACATGGGGTGGGAAGCCTGAGTTGGCTTCTGAATTTCTGGCTCTGCACGGCTACCTCCTGTGGCTGTCTGGCAGATGTGGCATGAGGAGCATCTGGGCTGTGCAGGGGCTCCTGCCACCCACCTGAGCTCATCTGCAGCCCCAGGGTGGTGGCAGCAGGCCTGTCACTGAGAGCAGCTGCCTCGGGGAGAAGGGAAGCTGGAGGTAGAGGTAGAATCCAGTAATCTGCCAATGAGGCAGCTGAAACATTTATCTGATGCTGCTGCAGTCTGAATCCCTGATTGCTGGGAGGAAGAGGGAGGGGAAGGACTGTATTTAGTTTACCCAGGCACAGGTGTGTAACAGGAGAAAGCCGGAGAGAAGACAAATGAAAGGGCAGAATTTCTTCCTAAAATCTAATCTAAACTCGCTCTCCTTCAGTTTAAAGCCATTGCCCCTTGTCCCATCACTACATGTCCTTGTAAAAGGGCAAGCTTGATTGCAGGTGTCCTTTAGGTACTGGGAAGTGCTGTAAGTTCTCTCTGGACCCTTCTGTTCTCCAGGATGAACAACCTCGGCTCTCTTAGCCTGCCCTCATAGTAGAGATGCTCCTGCCCTCTGATCATCTTTATGGCCCTCTGGACTTGTTCCACCAGGTCCATGTCCTCCTTATTCTGGGGGCCCCAGAGCTGGACGCAGCACTGCCAGTGGGGTCTCAGCAGAGCAGAGTGGCAGAGTCCCCTCTGTCACCCTGCTGCCCATGCTGCTTTTGGTGCACCCCAGGACATGTTTGGCTTTCTGCCTATAAGTGCAGAGCTTCTCATCCACCAACACCTGCAAGTCCTTCTCGGGGCTGCTCTTGATCCATTTTCCAGCAGTCTGCATTTGTGTTTGGGATTGCCCTGACCTTTATGCTTTAATGGCAATTATTTTCACGCTTCTCATTTCATGCTGCTAGCATACAGCACTGAGATCTCCTGCAAAGCTCAGACGGATATCTTAATTAAAAAAAAATCTGCTGTACTGTGTATAAATACATTTAGAAGTAATTTAAGGAACTTGGAAAGCTGCTGATCTCTGTGAGGGTATTTTCTGTTTCGAAGAGTTCGCTGCTACTTATGGCAAGACATCTGTTATCTGAGCAGCCCTGCAAGGCACTGAACAATAGACATGTTCTTTGGCAGGTCTTTATAGTCACCAGCATCCAGGAATAGCACGTGGAAGGTCTCCACTCAATAGCTGTTATGCTGATGTGTGCAAGCAGGTGTGTACTTTAATTGTCTGTCATATGGAGTCCGAGACATTAACTGGTACGGTTTCTAGCTCAGGACTACTCTGTTTGTAGTCAAATCCTGGTACACCTTTGGAGAGATAAGTTTTGTCCCTTCTACTCAGATGTATAAAAGCCTCTTGGAACAGCAGAATGCACTCACCCAACACCAGCAGCGTCATGGGGAAGCTTGCTGATGCAGCTGTGGGTTTTGTGCTCAGAGCACTGCCTCTAAACGCCCTCCTTTCCTCTTCCCTGTCAGCATTCCCTCCGTGCAATGTTGACTTTCTGCTTTATTATGAGGGCTAACACACGTGGCAACCTTTTCCTTGTGGGCAACATTGGTAGTCTCTTTCTGCTGCTTATGTTCCCAAGAGTTCCAGGAACTAGATGACTTGTTGATTCCTATGTCATGGTCATTTCAAAGTTGCTGAAAATTTAACAGGAATTGAAACATGCATAGCTAGGGCTATGTCTTCACAGAAATATTGTCTTATGCAGAAGAAGTGTAAAGCTTAGAAGTTTGGGTTTTATTCCAATGCCTATCTTCAGAGTTGTTAAAAACTGGCAATTTCAAAGCAAAAAACTTTGATCTTTGAGAGGAAAAACCTGAGACTGTGTCAATGCAAACAAGAAGTCAGAGACTTGGAGCATTGAACAGTTTTCCCTGGTGCTGCTGATTTCTTTGCAAGTATCCTCTGTGTGTCTGGAGGCTCTAAGACCTGGGGCTTTGAGTCCAGGCTAGGTTTGCACAGGGAGGAAAGAACCATGTATGATTTGAAACCTAGTATCTGTGATTTTTCTTATTCCCTGCACAGGTGATTTTGTTGGGTTTGTGGAGAAGGAAAAAGTCATGTGATAACATGCCCAACACTAAGAGACAATACAATACCATGCCTGGAGTCTTTTCTAGAGACTGGTGAGGTCCCTGGAAAACACCACAGCTATGTATATTCTTGCTTAGGAGTGAGGCATCTGGGGAGAGAGCCAGAAATAGGGATGAAACTTCAGTTCATTTGAGCTGATGTCATTTATGATCAGGCTTTCAATAACAAATCTGGCAAGAACAGACAAGATGCTGTACAGATGGTCTAAGGGAATGGACAAATAGAAGTAGTGAAAACTAACATAAACTGGTAATTATTTTCTTGTGCCTACAGTTTGGGAGAGTATCCTGTTTGAGAGTGGACTTGCTTCTGAGTGCATTTTCCCTAGTAAATGGAATATTTTACAACTCAAATCTGGTCTAGACAGTTTAGCCACAAAATTTTAACATTCTTTTGAGATCATTAAAAAAAAAACTTCCAGCCACATTTGAACAAATGGCTTTTCATTGAGTGCTCACCCCCCATGTTAGCCATAGGACTGAAAGGAAAAGGTTCTTTTTCTCCCTGGTGATGTGGGTGCCAAGGAGGAAAATAATTGTCCTGTGGGCTAAATGTGGGGGAAGAGGAAGAGATAATTTGATAGCTATGTGTTTATTAATTCTCAACCCATTGGCAAGCTGCAGGAGTTCAGATTACTCCTCACTTTGCTTAGGGGCAGAATCTGCCCCTGTGAGTTCCTATATAAATCTCCAGCAGTCCCAATTGCCTCAACACTGAAACTGGTTTAGAAGTGCTTGTCCAAGAGCAGCTGTGAGACAAAGAATGCCTGTCTCAATTTCAGTAAATGTATGTCTTAATCCTTAGCAAAGGTAAGAATGAAAATATGGAAATTGAGTTTAAAAACATCAACACACCACTGTCACAAGAAGCCCCCAGGCAAATAAAACTCTCTGCCTGTTAGCCTTAGATGCTTCCTGTTGCTTGTAGTGAGATGGTTGGTATGACTAAAAATAAGCATCAATTTAAGTGCTTGCAGAATTGGTGCTTAGGAAAGGGTGCAGCCCTCAGAAAATAAGAATATGAAGTTTAAATTTGACTCCTTGTCTTCCCAGCCTCTGTTCTCTGTATTGGAATTTGCAGCAAGGACTGCAGGATAGGGCCTGTCTTTGTCCTGAAAAATAAATCCTTCTTGAACACTCTTCAATGTCAGGCCTTAAGAAGAAAAAGCCAAAAAACTGCCCAATCCTGTCTGATAGATATAGAATTGAAGTTCCAAAGATAGTTTGAAGATGAAAGGCTAGTCTGTATAGGGTTTTACAATATCTTTTTGTTCATTCAGTTTCCATGAACATTATGGAAACCACTGTTGAAAAACAAACTGACCACACTGCTATTTTTTTACTGGTGTTTTTTTTTTTTTTGGTGTTTTGTTTTGACTTTTTGGGATGTTTTTTGTTGTTTTTTGTTTGTTTGTTTGTGTGTGTTTTGTTTTGGTTTTTAAATTCAGAAAGTTGTTCCACATTTTTCTGGCCCAGATGCTTTAAAATCATATTAAGTTAGGCACCTGCTGGCAAAATAGTTCAGTGTGTGCTGGTGATAGGGATTCCTTCCCCATCTCTGCTGGGCAGTTATTGCTGTCCCTATCAGTAGGAGCAGCAGGGGCCCAATTCAAAATTAGACTGCTTTTACTTTACAAAGTAAAAAAATAAATGCTGGAAATGCTAGCTGCTACTGAAGTCCTGTGGTGTACAGTGGGTATTTATATGTATTGCACTGCAGCGTTTTGACAGGCTTTTAAAGCATTCACATGGTTTTTACTGTTGTTGCTGTCACCATTCAAAGCAAAGCTGGAGAGGATTTGCTCCTGCTGCAGTTGCCACTTGTATTTCTGCATGAGCTTTTACTGGGTCTGTACCTGAGTCTGCAAAGAGTGGGAAAGGACTAATAAGAAAGATAGGGACAAACTTCTTATCAAGACCTGTACAAGGGGTTATGGTTTTAAATGCAAAGAAGTTTGATTTAGATTGGATATGAGGAAGTTTTTTGCAATGTGGATGGTGAAACACTGGGAAAGGTTGCCCAGAGAGATGCTGGATGCCCCATACGTGGAAACATTCAAGTCAGGTTGGACAGAGCTCTGAGGATCTTGATCTGTTTGAAGATGTCCTTTGTCACATTAGATAAGTTGGACTAGATGACCTTTAAAGGTCCCTTCCAATCCCCAAACCATTTTATGACGTTGTGACACTTGAGACTTGTGCACTTAGGCTCTTTTATCAATTTCGGTAGTGATGAAATACTTCTGTTCCTGTGCAAACATTTGTTTTGTTTCCAAGTTTTGTGGGCCAGATTTGTTGGCCAGGGAGGTATTTCACAGCCACTGATCAAAGACTGAGCATGGACCTGTCCGAACTTGGACAGCGGAAGGAAACTAAACAGTTTAATGTGAAGTGACAGGAGTACTTGTGCTCAATGAATGAAGTGAAGAGGAAAAAATCCACTTACAACAGTTGTTGCTTTGTGGATTATGCAGAGATTGTTTGATCTCCTGGTCATACGGAGTTAAGGGATGGGCAGCCTTCCCTGAAAAATATCAGACCATTAGAAGATCCTCTGAAGCAGGCAGTTGGAAAGAAATGCACACGATGTGTGAAACTTCCCGTCTTTTGGGGGTTTTAGAGGTTTTGCCATCTGACAGAGATGGGCCCCAAGTTAATTAACTCAGGGGAGGATCCCTGTGTGGGGCCAGTGCTGTATGGGCAGGCAGGTCACTGTGTCCATGTTCCAGGTTATGTCTTATTTGTAGGAGCTGTCAGTCACTGGAAAAGCTTCTAACATGCTTCTGAAGGCATGCACACTGCCATCACAAAGACCCTGGCATGTCCCCACTTAGTGGCTGCAGCCAGCTGAAGTTTATGCTTCTTTTATTTTGGAGCCCACCTGTCTTTGAAGGAGAGTGGGTTCCTTTGTTGCTTCTTACAGGTAATAAATAACTGCTGGGGATGAAAGGATTGCTTTGCTGTAACTGTCATTGTCAGAAAAGTGGTCTTGAAAAAGTAATCTACTCTTTCATATTTTACTAGTTAGCTAATCAACCAAATAACTTTCATATTTACTGATTAACCGTGTTACTTTCATCCTGACACTGTCTTTTTTTTCAAAAAAAAAAAGAATTATTTCTTTCTTGTCTGGAATAAAATTTTCAAAACCAGATAGCAGTATTGATGCTGAAAGCATGGGAAAGTGGAGGGCTTATATGAAATGTTCTGACTATATCATTGGCTTTGCTTCACACATCAAAGCAATTCATCTTAAAAAAAAAGGAAAAGATAATTAGGAAAGCATGCAAAGTACAAGAGAAACATTGTTTAATTAAGAACAAGATTTTCAGACCACTCTGTATGGGGAATTAACTGCAGAGAATTTAGGAAAACATGTTTTTATAATGAGAACTTAAACTAAACATATTGGCTTCTTCATAAAAAAATAAAACATTGGATTGTAGGGTATATATCTGCCTCCACAAGGAGAATATCTCTGTTCCTGGGGGGATTCTTTACTTCCTGTGGTTCTGTTAGTCACCAAAGCTCAATCAAGAGGGGAAAAAAGGATATTTTTAACAGTGAATGCAGTGAAGCAGTGGAACTGATTATCATCGATGTGATAAATCCTCAGTTGCCCACAGTGTTTATTTAAATTGGATGGGATTCCATATAATGTGATCCATGTTAGATGAACGTTGTTGAGCAAAGACAGCTGTAGTGAAAGTGGAGGCTTGTTTTACACAGAAGATCAAACCCAATAACCATCAACCCATTTTACTTTTGCTGGAAACAGAGATCTGTCAAAAACCAGGCAAAGACTGCAGCCCGTGTTTGTTTCTTGATTGAAGCTTCCAGGGACTATTTAAGACCTCTGTGATTTGGTTCTATTTTTGTTCCATAGCTGAAAGCCAAATGCGATTTTATGGGTTTGCAAATCTTGTGGGCTTTTGGCTACTTCTGTTATATTTGACACTAAAGGAGAAAGACTCTGAATTGTCTGTTTGAAATGTTTTCAGCTATGAGGTCACTGTAAAGCTGAGAGCAACCAGGTTATTATTCATTAAAATCACATGGAAAAAACTTGCAGCTTCTGTGGAGTGAGTTGTGGTCAGAGTCACAGATGGAGAATACATTGGTACCACATCTTTTTAATTTATGCTCCACTTCCAGGAGTCTCGGTATTAATTAGCAAGTGTCTTGAGAGGCTTGTATCACAAGGCTGGAGGACAAGTGACCTTGTCACTGTGGCTTCAGTGTGAAGGGGAGCTGCAGTTCTGCTGTGTGTAATGAGAGCTGGGTTGCCCAGGTCCTCAAAGTTGAGCACCCATTCCTCAAAATCAGTGAGTGACAGCTGCCACTCTGCCTTGGAAGGGCTCAGCTTTCATCTCTCCCCACATCAGCTGCTTTCTGTGGAGTGGCAGATGAGACACGCATCAGCACTACCCTGCAGGACACACAGGGCCCATGCTGGGATGCTTTCCTGAGAGGTCCTGCATCACTGGGGGATGTTCTCCAGCAAAGCAGGTCCCTGGTTCTGTGCTGGAGCTTCTGGGTGATGTTACTGTATAAACACTTACCTGGAAATCAGTCTCCTGCACTGCCACAACCAGTGCAGAATTTGACTTTGCAATATTAAACTCTAAGGTTGTGCTACCCATCAAAACAAGGACGCTATAAAATCAGAGAGGGAAGCACGCTGTCTTTGATGCCACTTGGATGATTTACACTATCAATTTTGTGGAACTACACTACTTCCTCTTATAAACAGAGTAAGGTAATAGTAATGGAAATTTTAGGAATAAACAAGTGTTGTGAAGTTGAAATTATTTTGATTCTCTGTGGCAGATAAAGTTATTTTTGTGGGGGACATTAATATTTATTGGGATTGGTAGCGATAGAATTGATTTTGGTGACTAATCCTTGTAGCTTTCTAACCATTACAGGTATAATTTGCTAGCTGTGTAAATACATGATATCAGTGTATGCACAAAATGATAGCCCAGTTAGATAAAAATACCCAACTGTTCCTAGGCATTTACTGTTTATTCAGTGCACAGTTCTATCCATTTTTCTGTTGCAGAGCAGTTACCAAAATGGCCCTATCTTACTCCAGTGGAAACTATTAGAAAAAATGTGTGTGACCTTTAACAGCAGCAGAATCTGTTCCACTGCTAACACTTCAAGTAACCTTTCTCAGGATAATGTACTATGTCTGTCCTGACATTTAGTAGAACTTTGATCTCACCTTTTGAATCTACTATTTATAAAAAGAAAAAAAGCAAAACCAAAAAATATGTGCCTGAAATTTTGAATTTAATTATTTAAATGGTTGCATTTTTTGGATAATGGTGCCATAATGATGGAGGAAGAGATAAAAAATGACAGCCTTTAAATCCATTCTTTTGTAACAAAGGTACATGCTCCTGATCATCCACTTACTTAAAAGTTTAGTATGTCTAGTGTCTTAGGCTTGTTGATGTGTAGGATCTGCAGTATATACAGCAGTGAACTTTAAGTTCAGAAACTTTTTTCAGTTTAATTCTATTGTATATTTCTTCCATGTGTTGATGTTATTAGTCTAAATTGAGATCATGCAACTGACTTATGGTCCATATTACATCTACTTGATTTAAAATGTTTAACCTCAGACACCTCTTCATAATCTATCTATTCGCTTTTTCATAAAGGTGGATCTTTACTGACTTCAGCATGTGAGCCCTCTTGAAAAATAATTGGAGACATTCTTCTGAGTCCTCTAGACCTTTTCAAAACTCACCCTAATTGTTATAAATTTCATGGACACGCATAATGTATTGGAACAGCTCCCGTGTTCACAGAGACTGGAGAGCTGCTCAGAAGAAAAGGTCCCTTTGAGAATATTTGTTCTGGTGCAGTAGCCAAATCTTAGGGAGAATAATTTTTAAATCAAGTTCACCCTACGGAGAGTTTTTCTGTGGTTATAATCAAAAACTGCACTTTGTTCCTTTATTTAATAATTTCAGTCCAGAAAGACAAGTTTGATTGTTACTGTGTGCAGGAGGCATTTCTGGGCTGCTGAGCCAGAAGCAGAATCTATGTAACATACTGCACCCTCTTCTTCTGTGTCCTCTAGTTTTCTTGATGGGTTCATAGCTCAATTTCTGGCAGCAGCAGCTGGAATAGAAATCTTCTCCCTTTTTCTTTTCCCTATTGCCCTTCAGCTCTTTGGGGCAATGGGTGTGCAGAATTTTTTGGCAGAGGGATGTGTTAGAAGAGCAGTCATGTTGTAGAGTCAGAGAAATGTGGAATGAATTGGCGACCTAAGATGTCATATTTTTTTTTACGATTTTTTTCTCCCCTTTGTGCACTGTATAATAAAATGCTGCCTGGAGAGCAGGAGGCTTGGAGGGTAAATTGGCAGAGATGAAAACTGGATTGTAAGAACTGTGATTTTGTTTTTCTTCAACCTTATCTTGACAGGGTGGTTTCTGAGTATTAGGTTTCCAAAGATTGCATATGGAGTTGTACATATGTTCTCCATTAACTGGCAAGGTGAAGCTTTTCCAGCTGAGACCTGTGCAATCTGCCATGGGTTTTGTTGGATTTGGAGGTCCCAGGAACTACATAACAGATTCTTGAGTGCTGTCTGCTGGCTAATTACAGATGTACAGACAGGGAACAGAGGCCAAAACCAAAGAAGGGAGGCCCCTGCGGGGCTCAAGTCTGAGCTGGGGCTGCACATCCCACATCTGCAGTAGGGAGCTGCAGTATGGCAGCAGCAGGCAGGGAGGGAGATGGCCTTGCCATGGATATCTGTCCGTGTGGCTGCCCCTTCTTGCCAGTCTGCCAGGGTTCACATGGAGAAAACACCAAGTGGGAGCTGGGGCTGGATGATGTTCCACAGTGTTCAGTGGCAATGTTTGCTGTTAAGCCTGTTTTGCTCTTCTTTCTACTTTAAGTTTTCTGTTCTTTGAAAACAAAGCCAAGGTACTGTTTTTAAGGATCCAGATTACATCAATATTGAAAGCCTGATACTTCATAACCCTTTTATGAAGGGTTTTATATAGTCTTTTATAGTCTTTTATAGTCTGTTACCCTGTTCAGATTATACCTTTTAAAAGTGTTTGGTTAGGGGATATGTTGAGTAGAAGGGACCCATCAGGATCACTGGGTCCAGTGATCCTCCTGACCCTGCACAGGACACCCACCCTACAAGTCACACTATGTGCCTGACAGTGTTGTCAAAATGCCTCCTGAACTCAGGCTTGGTGATGTGGCCACTTCTCTGGGAAGACTGTACCATCCTCTGAGTGAAAAACCTTTTCCTTTTGATTTCACCCCCTGCATGGTAAAGCCATGTGGCCACAAAGCATCTTGGGTTTAAAGTCCACTAAATGAAGCAGGGCTTCTACGGGGTATCTGTCCTGGCTGTGACCCCTCCCAGCTTCTGGTGAACCTCAGCCTACTCACTGACAGGGTGGGATGAGAGCCAGGAAAGGCCTTGACTCTCTGTAAGCACTGCTCAGCAGTAAGGAAAACATCTAGTGCTAGTGTTACTAGCAGTGTTTTCAATAAAATCCAAAACATAGCCACTGTGAAGAAAAAAAACTGTGTCTAGTGGAAACCTGTGCAGTGTGGCTGGGGATGGAGTCTGAGCCAAGCAAAGGTGTGGAGAACAAGGCCTGGCTCAGTGCTGGTGTTGCCTGCCTTGTTGCAGCTTGCTCTGCCCCAGTTGGAGCAGCTCATGGGTCAGCCTCACCTTTTAAAGACAGATTTGTGCTTTTGTTCCAGATGTAGACCATTCAGAAAGGACTATCCATGAAGTGATCCTGGTGGTGGAATCCTCCAAGAGCCCTTCAACTTGCTTTTACAAAACCTGACATTTTGTCCCACTTTTGTGTTGACGCGCCGTTGGGCGCAGATATAGGTGCGTTAAAGCTCATAACAATTATGTTACTGAGGCCTCTTAGCATCAAATCCCTTCAGTAGCTGTAGGGGTTGTATAACACCACAACATAATTTTTAAGAAATGCCAGGGAGACATCATCTTTGACAGCCACTCAAGAACTTGATCCTGTGTGTTTTGCTGCTTTTCTGAGTGAACAAGTCCAAGCATTGCTGGGCCCTGTAGGTGCAAAGATAGGTGCAGGGGTTTATTGCCTTTAATATGCTTTCTCTGGAAATTACAGCTTTTCTTTCAAACATTCTAGTGAGATGCTGGTGGAACCAAAAGAGCTGTTTGGGATGTTGTAAAGAGGGAATGGTCTCCCCAAGCCAGGGAGGATAAATTGGATCAAAGGCATATGTACTAGAGATCTTTCTCTGTATGTATAGCTCATGTCAGTCTAGGGGAGAAAACTACAGCTTTCTGTAGTGCCTGATTGCTTGTAGGTGACAGTTCAGGGTACCTTTTTATAGGTTGTTTACTTACCCATGGTCTCGAGAGCAAAATTGCTTGGGACTCCTTGCTGGTATGAGTCTTCCCTTCCTTGTTTCTCAGAGACTAGTGAGAGATAAACATTTTCCTTCAAACTAGTTGGTTTTCCTACCTAGTGCTGTCCTGTGTTCCTTTGTTTTCCTGTTGAAGCCCTCAGCAAGACACTGTAAATTCCATGGTGCTTAGGGTGTCCTCTGTCACCCTTATATTGGACATTTATCCTATGTTACTCTGCTTTTCACCCAAGGTATTGCAGGGAGCAGTGGCTAAGAAAAGGTGTCAATAAGCCAGGTATAAGATTCAAAACAACTCTTAATAGAAGTACAGGAGAGAAAAGCATAGAGAAAAGTGATGTGAAAATTTCTTAATAATTCCTGCATTTCTAGAAAGACGGATGGAAAAATTCTGAAGAAACTAATGCAGAGAAACTGTAAAGACTTGCCACAGGAAAAGGGCTGTGATACTGAAGATATTTGTTGTTATTGGAAGATGAAAGAGAAAAATCTGTTCACAATTTTGTTTAACATTGTGTTTGTTTCCATAGTACTACTAATGCCAAAAAAATATGGGCATATTTAAGACCATAAAACATGCACATTTTGAACAAAACCAAGACAACACACAACAAAACACTACTGGAATATGTTGAATAAGCACTCAATTATTTGAAGTGGGTCTTGTGAATGTTTATCATCTTCCTTTTTTTTGTGGTGTTGAGGAAATCCGCCTCTTGGTTTACGTAGCTAATTCTGTGATGTCCTATGGAAATATCCTCTGTAGATTTACCAGTCCTTTTCAGCTGTAGCAACTCCTGCTCTGTGCCCCAGTTAGGAGCTGTGAGAAGCCTCTTTTCAGACAACTGCTAGCTAACTTTGCTCCCTGACAAAGGCAGCAGCAGGACAAACTTCCTTCAAGAGTACTGATTAATTATAAATTTTAAGAAGTGTCTTTTCTTTCTAGAAAAAAGCTAGTTTGTACTTGAAAAAGCAGAAGTGTGCCAGTTGTCGGAGATTTGCTGACTTCATGCTAAGCTGCCAGGTAGCTGTAAAGAATTTTTGGGGGGGGACTCTAAATCTCTTTTGCGATCTGTGATTGGCAAGATAATTCTTTATCTGTTGCGTGCTGTATGCCTGTGCTGCATTTTATGAAAATGTGGCTCTGAACCTACCTGAGAGACCAGTTGTACTTGCCAAGCCACAAAATGGGTGACGGATGAAAGATGAAATAAAAGCCTGAGCAACATCACCCGTTGTCTGAGAGACAGAGCTGAAGCAATCAGGTGGGCACATACAGGGAAGCTTTCTTATCCAGGGGCTGCTTTGGCAGGGCAATAGCTGGTGAGAAAGGAAGCGTTTTATTTATATTTGAGGAAAAGAGCATTATGTATCTGTCAGCTGTGCAGTGCAAGCATGCCATCAGTTGATATCATTCAGCATCATAGAAAGGCACTGTATGTGGTAAATGGTGTCAAATGATGCCACTTTCTTGTTCTGGGGAAAGTGGAATCCACAATGTGCTTTTCCTGACACTGTCCATAGAAGACATTTAAAAGCCCAGGTGAAGGGTGACTTCCTTCTCTTTTTTTGGAAAAAAAATATCACCTAGCGATTGCTATCTTCACAGACTGAATGTTTTATAACTGCCCTGATCTGCCAAAAATGACCCTGTCTCCCAAAACAAGCAGTAAGAGTAAAAGGCATTAGGCACTTTGGCAAAAGGTGCCCTCGGGTACCTTTCTGAATGGAAACTGTAGCCCTACAACATGTACATAGTTTAGTGAGGCAAAGTAGTTCAGTTACAGAAAACCAACCATTGATTTTTCTGCCTTTTCTAACTAATAGTTTCAGGATATCTTGTTTTAAGTCTCATCTTTCACCTCAAACAAGTACTTTAGCTAAGGGGAAGAAAAATCTTATTTTTCTTTTATTTGAACTATCTGGAGTTATTGACTCTTAAAATTTTATTCATCCAGTATCAAACCACAGTAAAAAGCCAGAACAAAGTGACTTTAGTATTCCAGCCCTCATGTTGTAGAAAAAAAAATCAAAGTCACAGGAAGGAGAGTATTCTAGTTATCTGTGTGATGTCCTCATACGCCTGAAGCCGCTGCTGCAGCACTTCACAGCTGCAAAGAGCTGTTTTTGGAAAGTTTGGAAATTGCCAGTTTATGCAGAGAGGTAGCAAATCCCTCAAGTGAAAGTATGTTCAACCTCCTTTCTAAGTGATGTTTTCAAAATCATTATAATTCATCTAATTAACTAGCATATTCTTTTTATGTTTTTGTGTCAGTAAGTGCAGTATCCAAATTGGCAAGCATGTGGGAATAAAGTAATTTTTAATATTTCGCCCAGAAGATAAAGTTGGCCTCAGAGGCTCATTGGGGAAAGTTGCTAAGATTGACTCGTTTTGTGGACCACACGGCAATTTATTTCCTTACACTTTTCCTTAAACCCCCCAAAATAAAATCTCTGATCTAGAAACACAGTAAGCACAGTAAACAATAATGACTCCTGCTTCCTTTCACCCCAAAAGTAAGGTTAACAGAGCCTGGGAAATTACTTGAACCAGATGGTGAAGGTTAAGTTGCAGAAGCATGTACAAAGTGATGAGAAAATTTTTCTTGAGAAATTAAATCCTTTCTGTGTAATGTCTTCCCTTTCCCTGAGCAAACAGTAGCTGTGTGTCCTGCAGCTGTACTTTTAAATCACAGCCGCAGCTTGGTGTAAACCATTGCCTCAAAACTGGAGTATCCCTCATTTTAAAAGCAACGCAAATTTGAAATAAAAGTAGTTGAGCGTGTGCACATTAACACTTGTATTAATCCTCCCATTTAGCAGGCCCTCAGTGCTGCTTTGATTCTTTGAGGAAAAAAATGTCTACACAAAAGCAACCTAAAAGGTGATTAGTCTGGCTTTACTTGGCATTTGATTAGTTCTGTAATAAATATTTATATTTTTATCCAATACACTCATACTGTCTTTACACTGTATTAAGTGGTGAGGCAATATTTCATTTTATGCAAGACGTAAGCAAAACATGAAGTTAATGAAGTTTACATCCTTGCCAGATAGCTGTCAGGGATTGGTGTTTGTATTTTAGCCAGTGTAATGAACGGATATCTTGTAGAACTGATTGGTTTCTAACAGTTTGCTGCAGTTTAAGCAGCTCTTTAAGATGGAGGGATGTGGTTAACAGTCTTTTAAAACATAAGGTGTCTATTAGGAAACCTAATGGAAGTTTGCATTTGTTATTATTTATCATTGTAAGATGTGTATTTTTTAAATGGATGCATTGTGTGTTCTGAAAATGGTGGTTTTTCCAGAGGATGTACACCACCTCCCCTCCTCGTCCCCTGCATGTGGAAATTGTTGATGAATATTTCAAAGAGCTGCACCCAAAAGCACAGCAAAGTCAGTTATTAATGTCAAAAGAACAGAGAGGCTGAACTGTGGTGGCATTCAGGACAGGATTTAATCTGTTACCAGAGTCCCTTGCTGTAATTCCAGAGGCGAGCTGACCATCAGTGTTCACCCTGCTCTCTCCTGATGAAAGCATCCTGCTGACCACCTGCAGAGATCAGGCAGGGACTGGCAGTGCTCCCTCTCCTCTGCACTGAGTGCCCAGAGGCTGCAGGAGGGAAAAACGGGGCCCGTCATAGGTGCAGGTCCCCTGTGCAGTGCAAGGCCTCCATATCTGTGCTTTCTGCTTTTTGGCTGACAAGCTTCCTGTACGTGCAAGGAGGGCTCCCAAAAACCACAGGGCGGAGCAGAAGTGCTGAACCACACCAGCTGGAGATTTTTGGTTTCTATACAGAAGCCCTTTGCCTCCCTTCCTTGTAGGATGATGAGGTTGGTGTTGGAAAGGTCAGAAGTACAAAAGAGCTTCATTGGAGGAAGGTAAAAAACAGGGAGAGAACTTTACAGCTAAGGAAGCTGTAAAGGAAAGGCAGCTCAGTTTCTCAAGTGTGATGAGAGAGGGGACACAGAGAGAATGCTCAGTGTCCAGTGGGACTTAAAAACCTGGTTTCGGGGTTTTCGTACGAAAACTACATCAGAAATAGCCTTGATGTGGCCTAATTCTGGGTGTGGCTACATAGGATTTGTTATTAAGAGTCTGCATCTATTATCATTGGCAGTTGAGGGAAAGAAAACAGAAGTTTTCACTGTAGTTTTGCCATCAAGGCTGGAAAAGCAATTTCCATTTTAGTGAGTAAGTGACCAAGCATGAAAAGATGAAGCTGTTTCCCTACTTATCGTGTTGCTTCTCATAGGTAAAATACCGTCATATTTTCAAAGTTAGATTTCTTTGAGCATGCTGGTCAGAGCAAGGCTGCTCCCCAGCCATGTGCCAATGCCTGAGCTGTGCTCAGGTTCTGCAAGGGTTCCTTTCATCTGCAAAGAATAACCTGAGAAAGTTAACAGACTAGTAAATAAAACTGACCTGGAGGCTGTAACTGACTTCAAATTCAAAAATCGAAGCCTCTCTTAAAAAGCAGCTGTTCTGGAAAATAAATAACCACAGAGGAATGAGACAATTTAGGTAAAAACTAGGAAGTAGTATTGTGATAAGAAAGGTAGAGAGTCAGTGTGAGCACAGAGTGAGTTCTTGAGCTGTTAAGTGACATTATTGGAGGTGGGTAGTCTGGGACCAGGGCTGGCACAGCCTCATTTGACAGAGATCTGGGCAGATCTCTGAAAGACACTTGAATAAATGAAAGTATGAGCAAGAATGTGTAATGAATTAGTGTGTGGAGAGTTTTTTTAGCCTAGAAGTAGACAAGAAAAGATCTCTTGATTACAAGGAGAAAAAATTATGTTCTTTGGTCTGACCAGGTATGGTCTTCGTTTTGTCAGAGTGAATTTAAATTGTCTAAAAGAAATTGTTTGAAGTTAAAGGATAAAAGAAATGGTCTACCATTGTTCCTCACAGTGATTTCCCTTGTAAAATATGTAAAGCTTAGGTTGGTTATGTAATGATGCAATCACCATTGGAAGACCATGGTGGGTGTTAGGACATTATTTTCTCTTTTGTGTTCAGCCAAGTACCAGATGTTTAATTGAATACTTTCTGTAGAAACATAAATGGGGCCACAGCAGGCTGTGAGATGCTTAGATGGATTAATTATCTTCTAGAGCAAATTTTATATTCCTACTCCAAGTTTTTGCCCTTGCTATTTATTCTTGTGTAGTTTTCCTACACTGAATTATGGCATGGAGATGATGTGAGTCTGCATCTTCCACTTGATTTTTTTCCTTCTCAGAAAGCTTTTTTTTCAAAGGTAATTTTGATTGCTAAAGCTTTCTCCTTTATTTCTCCTTTGTGCCTCTGCCCTGCTCTGTGCTATCGGGTTTCCCAGACTGCTTCTGGCTCTGTACCCTGGCAGCATCGCTCTGCCTGTATCCACCGCCTGTCCTCTTTTCATCCGCGAATCCAGCCTGTGCTTCCTCCAGTGTTTTGTCCCAACATGTCTTGTCATTCCTCTTTAATAACAGCTGCCTTTTTTAATGTTTCTTTTTACTTCTGGCTCCATTCAGTGCTTGTGATCGAGCCAATCTGAGAGCACTTGCCCTTTCTTTGATCCCTGTGTGTTCCCGGGAAGTGTCCTTACCTACCTTTGTGTGGGATCTCAAGTCCTGTCCTTTATTTTGCTGCCTAAAGGCTTCTTCACCAGTTACCACAGTCCTGGATCCCAGCTGTAGCTGTAGCTTGATGCTTAGCTACCTAGGTCTCCTCTCTCCTCTTTTCCCTTCTTACCTTTGACCTTCCTTAATTTTGGCAGTGTAAGTCAAGAAAGGGATCTCTTGTGTCTCCTCTGTCTTTATCACAGACTCCTGTTGTAGTAGTTGAAGTTATATCCAGATTCGCAAACTGCAGTATTTTAAATGTCATAATTGTTGATTTTTAAGAAATAAAACTACCATAGAGACTATTTTTTCTGTTAGTACTTTGCATCTTTTGTTATCCAGTTTTCAATGTTATTTCTATTTCTTATATTCAGTTCATGTACTAAGGGCACAGTACTGTATCTTTCCATTTCACTTCAATAGCTTCTGCTATTCCAGTGTCAGGTTTTAACAAGGTAAATTAAATCAGGAGAAATCAAATATTTTAATCCAGGTAGTTTTTTTGGTATAGGTTTAGAAGATTGGAATGTAATTTTAAAGTTCCAGTTTTTTGTGCTGTCATTTGTTTTATTTTTATTACATAGAGAAAGAAATTACAGTATTTGTCTAGTTATGCCCTGAATCAGGAGAGGAGACAGAGCTCCACGCCCTGAACATATTTTAAATATATCCTAGTTTAAAACTGTAGTCAGTTCCAGTTTAGACCTGCATATCCCAGCTGGGTTGCTTAGGCTGCAGGAGAATGTGCTGCTAAAAAAATTAAATGAATAGTTTTCACTTTTTTTAGCCTAAATTAGGGAGGAATTAGTCCAAGATTCAGATTTTCTATATATACTTTTGCATTGTAAGGATGCCTTTAATAACTTCTGCTTAAATATGGTTGTTTGTGTATGGCCTCTGTCTAGCTCGGTTTTGACAGTACATATGGTCAATGTGGCCCATATTAAATACAACCACAGGGACATCACTCCCTTTTTTTGAGACTTGGATAAGACTCCATGTGGGAACAAGCCCAGACTCTGCCCTGCTGTGATGGAGGTGCAGCTACCTTGTGGCTCAGTTTTCAGTTCGATGGCCAGAGCTGGCTGTCATGTGGGTTGCTGGCTCCAGATCCTTCTCTGTTCACCCCAAAAACCCAAGTCAGGGTGTTTCTGCAGGGGTTTCAGTGCTGGCAGCTTCCCTGTGTTGTCCAAATGCTGTTCCACCACACCCCATTTCTTGCTCCATGGATTTGTTGCTCTGGTGTTTTCCTGCAGCAGCTGCAGGGTCTCCCTCAGCACAAAGGGTTTTGCTCTAATGCTTTCAGCATTCATGTGTACACGTGCAGCCCTATTGATTTACACTTGCTTGTGATGCTCTGTCCTTTTAAAAAATATGATTTATATCATCCACGTGTGACTGAGTTATTTAGGGAAGCTGTAGTTACACATTTTACAACACATTCCTGTGAGGCTATGCTTCTGTCAGGTTTTCAGTGCTATTTAGGGGTCTTTGTGCTATTTTCAGTGGCTTTTCATTTACTATTGGGATCCTGTTTTGGAAATAACCAGATGTTTCAGCAGTTTGTGGGATTTAAAAAAAAAATTGTATTATCTTTTTTTGTATCATATGTCTTCCCTGCAATTGTGGTTTAGTAGTCTTTCAAATAAATTATATATGGTCTTATATAAGTTATGTTTTTAGAAAAGGACACATTTTGTGTGCTGTCTGTAGTACATTATTATCCTATATTAGTAATAATGAGTCAATAACAATTTTGATGGAATCTGTGTGACTAATATTTGACTTCAAATAGCTCAATATTTTTTGGTTTGTTTTGAACATTTTGTTCTTATATAATGACTGTTGCATTTTTTCTGGTTTTGCTTTGTCCAGAAAACTTAAGCACAATGGCTGCTTGCTTCCAGTAATGAAAGGTAACTATAGGAGTGGAGGCAGCAGGGAGTATTTGCTTTTATTTTAAGCAGCATGTAGTTTTTTCTGTTAGGTTTGAGCACATTTTTGCCTGGGCGAGTAGAAACCTAAGTCGGTATTTTCAGTTTTGTTAGCGGCAGTCACTGGCTTTTCAAATGGGAACCAAAATTTAGGGTGTTAGTGTTTTATTTGTAATTGTTAAGATCAAAATCTCAACTGCATTAGATTGGTGTAGTGTTGTCAAAGTCAGATGTATCAGATGTACATGTGCTCTGTGTTTTTTGATAGCACTAGAAATCATTAAAAGAACAAGGGAAAATCTTTGTCCTTTTTTTTTTATTTTTAATCACAGTCACCATCACTTTTCTTTCCTCAATTGGAAAGAAAGCTCTGTTGGCTCTGAGTCCCATTACGTGCACATTGAGTGATCTCAGAGGGTTCCTCGGTTCCTCATGCAGAGACTTTAATCATCCTGCCAGGGTGATACTTCCTTGCTCTGTTTAATGAGTTGTTCAGGAGAGACTCGGCAAAGGAGCTGGTGGAAGAGTGGAGCACTTGCACAGATTAATCACTCAAGCTCTGTTCAGTAAGGGTTGATTAAATAAACCTTTTTTATCCATCAGCTTGCTGACCCCACACTGTCTTTTTCTTCTCACCTCATGGGACAATGTGTAACTTAGACTGAAATTCAGTGAGAAGGGCAAAGGAGTGGAAACCCACCAGGACTTACTACTTGTGCTAAGCTTGTGTTGGTGGGGGCTGGAAAAGACATGAATTAGGGCAAGTTTAAAGAGAATTTCCATGGCAGGCTTATGCAGTGGATACATAGTGGGTAACCAACATTACCCTGATAAATACTGCTCATTGTGATAATGCTTTGATATCTGTATTTTATCAGTGTCACATCGATCTCTTGATCTGTATCCCTGATAGATAAGTCTGTAGGGTGAACAAGTGGATTAAAAGTTAGTGAATGATTAATTGCAACACTGAAACTCTTGAAAAGAGTTCTTTTACCCAGGCTTATTTTCCAAAAGCTGGTCCTCTGAGAGGTTCCTTCAACGTGACTGAAAAGGAACCTAGTATTGCTATTCAAGCTTCCTTGATAAAGATATATCCCTTGTCTCTGCATAATTCTTATCACACATATTACTGATGTAATGGGTATGGTCATAGTGCTCACAGTGTTTTGATGGCTGGGGTTTCAGTGGAGGTCAGAAAACAAACACAACTTTCTCTTCAAATCCCCTAGTGTGGCAGTTGTCATCCCGTGGCACTACTTTTCACCTTGCCTGTCTCTCTTTACAGTGAGCCCACTGACCCATGGAGTCATTGTGTGGGTATTGCCGGCAGTAATTTATCCTGTCACGCGTGCAGTGAGGAATTCATCATCAGAAATGCGGACTGTTACAGATTTGTGAAGTGTCAGTTTGACAGAATTACTGACAGCTGGCATCCTTCCAACAGACCAGTAGTTGCTTAGCTGTGAAAAATGGCAGAAGATGGACAAATATATTGGAACAAGAAAATCTCTACAACACAGAAGTGGTGCTAATGTGATATAATTCATAACTGGTTGCTGCTACAAAGAGTCACCTTCAATTCGAGTCCATTCTTACGTCTTCTCTGGCAAGTGATTTACTTTGTGACAGGTAGCTCAGCGAATCAGATTGTTTCTTACCTTGTTTGGTCTTTGTCCCTCTTCTTTTGCCCATATTTTGAGAACAGGATGGAGCTGACCAGGCTAAATGCATTTTACAAATACTTCTGTCAGGTTACGGAAGAGCAGCTATTAAACATTAATTTCTAGTGAGGCTGAAGTGGGATTTTAAATATTTAAAGGAGTAATTTATATAAAGGGAATTCCTACCATTTCCTAAAATAACGATTTCTCATAATTTGGGTTTGGATATCCATTGACAATTAATCTAAAATTTCTATGGCTTTAGTTTTGCTCCTTTTGCATTAGGTCTTTATATAAAAATGTGTTCTCAATATATGCCAGCAGGCCTGTATTTTAAGCTAATTATGATTGTCATCCTTATCATACTTGATTACTTTTTCCCAAGGACAGAAATTGTTGGGCAAGTGGCATGGGGGTGGAAATTGGAGCCCAGAGCCATCAAATGTAACGATGACAGAACTGGGACGCATTACCTGATCACTGATATGACTCAGACCACATGCAGATGAATTGTTTCCCTTGTTAATTCATGCAAACGTGGCCTGCAGGTTAAAGGAACTGATCTTCAGATCAGGAGGTCTCTTCTTTATTTCCAGCTCTGTCACCAGTTTGTTTTCTGACCTTCAGCAAGTCATGACTGTATCAATATACTTACATTGATTTTCAAGTCATATGCATGATATGAAGCAAGGGCTTCGGTATACTGATGAATTTGAACTGAAATGGTACCCCCAAGGTTACACAAGAAAACACTGAGGGAGCCAAAAGTAGAAGCCAGAAGTAAACTCCAGTGGGAGATATCAGTTGGGGGATACCTTTGCTTCCTGGGCAAGAATTTTGGCCCAAGACTTGAGTCTTGCCTGTGGACTTCGATAAGTGCATATCTAGATTTAAGAACAGGACACAAGGTATGCAATGAGGATGATGTGAAGGAAGGTTATGATGGGATTAGGCACTTCTCAAGCTGGATTGGTTAACTCTTGCTAAGTAAATAAGTGGTGTTCTTTAGCAATGTTAAATGGAGACAGATAATGACCACAGAGTTACGGAATATCCCGAGTTGATATGTAAAGGTTGTTTTTTTTCCAGTAGAGAATGTGAAGTCTGAGTAGTTTTTCCAGCAGGGAATCTGAAGTCTGTGTATATTTTGCTGAAGCTGTTCTTGAATGCTCTGTTTCAGGCATGGTATGTTTTATCATCAGCTGTGCTCTTTTGTTTTTCAGTAGCTGCTATTTTGCAGTTTAGTCAGTCAAAAATGCTTTGGTCCAAGAGAAGAGTCACTGAAATCACTCATAGTGGAGGGGAGGAAGGTGAGAGGGAGCCAGTGCTGAGTGATCTAAGTGGTTGTTGGTGTCTAAATTTGAGAACGACAACAGATTTGCTGCTCTTGCTGATTCCTGAAAAGAGTCATAGTTTTTCTCTTTCCTTCATAGGGAGTTCAGGTTTCACACATTGAAAATTAATGCTGTCTACCAATGACTAGTTTGCGTATATCTTCCAAATAGATATAATTCTTAATATCATCTTTTGCCCTAGTGGCATTGTTAGGTCTATTCTGGGTCTTCCCCCATGTTCTTTTGGCCCAGCCTCACACTGTTGAAGTAAGGGAGGTATTTTTCTCCCCATTGCTGAGAGCAGAGTGGTCAAGCTTTGCTTGTGGCCGTGCTCTTCCTGCCTCAGACCTCTTTGTCAGTCTCTGCTTTCCTCTGGGAGGGCTCTGCAGTGTGGGCAGCGGCAGTGGGAACCAGCTGGGCGTATGTGTGGCCCAGTCTCTCCTCACACTCACCCAGGGCTGTGGTTGGGACCCCTGGCAAGGAGCCACACAGCCTTTCTGTGTACCTCCCTTCAGCTGGGTGCTCCTTCTCACTGCGGAGCACGGGCAGCAGCTCACGTCAAGAGAGGCAGGTGATCTGTAACTGTGCTTTATTTTTATCCAGTGTAGCCAAGGCATTGGTTGTGTAACTCAAAAGAACAACCTAATAATAAATCTGAGTTTGCATTCAAAATTCAGGCTGTGTCCCTGCTTTGCAGTCACTTCTTGCTGCTGCTCTCTTTTGAAGGTCTGGATAGACATGGGTTGGTCATGCTTTTGGCTCCGGTTGGTAATGTGCTACCAGCTCGTATTTTAGGAAATGGCCATAATTCAGGAAAGCTGTTGTGTTCAGCACTGGATTGTGTAATTTGTATTTTTAATAACCTTCTGGGTGTGACTCCATGTAAATTCAGTACCACTGGTGCTTGTGCAGTGACAGCAGTCAAATTATAGAATTGGGTAAGAAAGTGTACAAATCTTTCCTGTAATGGCTGTCATAGCAAAGAGAAAGATAGTAGAATATGGTTAGGTTTTTTAAGAAACTTAGGTTGTTGGTTTTTTTTTTGAAGCTTTTAAAATTTCTTTTTATTTGCCCCAAACAGGCACAGCTTTTCATTAATCTTATTTTCACCTTATCATTTTCTTCACGTTTTTTCAGGAGAAAGTCTTGAAGAGGAAAGAGGTGATTTAAGGAGGAAGAAGTTTTTGTTCTTGCTGTGTTCTACACTTCTCAAGTCAAGCAGTAATGCTGATTGCTGTGATGCCATATCTGTTAGAAATAGATGGCATCGCAGTAATGCTGATTGCTGTGATGCCATATCTGTTAGAAATAGATGGCATCATTTGTGACCATTAGGGGTGGCCTGCAGTTTGTCCTGCTCATCTCCTCTCAGTGTGCTTTGGGGAGCAAGATGTCTTTAAATGCTTGTTGAGGTATTTGCCCAGAGACAGTGATTTTACCAAGTGACAAGTGGTAGGGCTGGCTGTCACCCTGTGTGTGTTTAGCTTGGCACCCAGCCTTGCTGATTGCTTTTAATGGCTACTTTTTGCTGGGAAGCTGAAAATCTTCCTTTGGCTTTTATAATTTCCGTCTCACATGTTGTAGTTGATGTGGCCAGTAAAAGGCCTGTTGTATTTCAGACATTCCCTCCCCTCTTTTAATCCTGACCTAAGCTTTGTTGTGAGGAGAAGAAATGGCATTGCTGGGAGGGAAATTCTGGGAAGGAGATTGCAGAGCCCTGAGACTGGTGTGACCATGTTGTGTCTGGATGCTGGGGAAGAAGAATGCTGCTTGGGTTTGGAGGAAACGTTTTGGTCACTTGTTTCTCAATATTAAAGACTATCTGAGTATCTTAATCTCAAGATTAAAGGGAGGGAAGAAGCCTGTGTTTTGTTTTGCCTGCTGTGAGCTAACAGATGCTGTTTGAAAAACGTAGGAGAAAGGAAATGAAGTCTTGTGGTTTCTTTCTTCAGTGTTGTCCTATGGATAAAAATCCATGATTGAGCTTGTTGATTTTTTATTAGACAAATAGCTTTGGGAAACCCCTGGTGCTGGAAACCCTTAGTCATGTGCCTAGCTTAACTCTGTCTTTTGACTGTACAAAGAGCTAAAAAGTGGTAGAGAGAAACCCTAAGTATTTGGTTGGGGCTTGCTGTGCTTGCATTTTACTTCCCCTTTTCTCTCCCTCCACTGTGAGTTTTATTAGGGGTTTACTTAAGGATAGGGAGGACTTGACTGCCAGCTGTTTTTTGTGGAGAGCAAGTTAGGATGGGCTTCAACCTACCACCAGCCCTGAGCACCATCCAAAGGGTGTGCTGAAGATTCAGCTCCCACACAGCCATGAGGAAGCTTCTGAAGCTTCTTTGCATGGAAAATTGTGGGAATGTAACTGGAACATTTCCACCCTTTTCCACACGAAGAAGCACTGATGCAGAGAACTGCCTCAGACAGGGAGTTTGTGAGGCAAAACAGGTTTGGAAAGAGATGGTTGCTATTGCATTGTCTAAATGGAAACTGGTGTTTAGCTGTAGGCATGATGGGGTAGACGTTTGGAAAGTTGGATTATGCCATCAGATGTTTTAGAGAAAGCCACAAGTGGAAGCTTATGGAAGAGTTCACACCAAATCCCAAAGCACATATTATTTCTAAGGCCTTGAACTTTAGCCTAAGACAGTTGATTTGAATTTCAGTACTTGCTAGCATTACTGTTTACAAGGGCATGGAGTGACAAGACAAGGGGTAATGGCTCTAAAGGGAAAGAGAGTAGATTCAGATTAAATATAAGGAAGAAATACTTGACTCTGGACGTGGTGAGGAGCTGGAACAGGTTGCCCAGAGAAGCTTTGGATGTCCCATCCATGAAGTGTTCAAAGCCAGGTTGAATGGAGCTTTAAGCAGTCTGGTCTAGTGGAAAGTGTCTTTTCCCATGGTGTGTGGGGGTTAGAATTAGATGATCTTTAAGGTCACTTCTAACCCAAACCATTCCATGATTCTGTAATTACTAGGATGGCAAGATGACATGGGTGACATAGGGAGAGCGTCCTGCTTAAAGGGATGTTCCACAGTGAGGCATGAGGTCCTTGGTGCTGGGGCTGGGCTGATGGAGGGTGCAGGCTTCAGGGCTGTTGTCCTTTCTGAGAAGGGAAGTAGCATAGTTGCAAGAGAAACAGTGAAATTGTCTTACCATGGTGATCAGAGTATACAGCAAACTACCCTGTGTTTTAATTTCCTCATAGGATAAGTAGGACACAAACGAACATCTGCAGGGCATGGAATTAATCCTGTTCATGTGGGGAGGATCTAAATGAAATCACTTGTTACCTTCACCCTGCACTCTTTACTTATATTGTAATTATCTTGGGGCCATCAGAAGCACTTATTTTTCAGTTCCACTCATGTCCTCATCTACAGCCTTTGTATGCCTCATTATTTGAGCAGTGTAAAACAGTAACAAAATAAGGAGATAGCTAAGTTCTTGAGCAAAAATAGTTGGTGCTAGTGGTTTGAATTGGATTTTTTGAAGTATGCATATTCAGATGTCCTTTGAAATTAGCACATGTTTTGTGGTAGCCACAAACACATTACTACAAATGCAGTTTCTACAAGGTTAGTGACGATGGGGTTATCAACTTCTGGTGTTCTCATTTTCTTTTCTATTTGGGGTCCCCATTACAAAAAAACATTCATAGCTGAGGTAGAGAAAATAGGCAGTCTTCATTTCTAAGGCTATTTGTATTTACCTGAAATTTTTTTCCAGCACTGATTTTAGCTGGAGCACAACCTTGATGGGAAGAGTAAAATTCTCATGCACCCTATCAGAAAGTAGCATATAAAGTCTCGGACTACTTTCCATACTCACATTGTCTGAGGGATGACTGCTCCTTACTTAAACATTTGGGATAGAGAACTGAAAGTGAATATGTAAAAAGCAAAGGAAAAACTGCTGCTTGAGAAATGGGAAAGCACTCAGCAACATCGCCACCAACCATTTTGGCTGATTGTGCCTTTGTGTTCCTGTGACAATGCTCCTGGCCTTGAACTCTGTCATCTTTCTTGACTGTTTTAACTGCAAGAAAAACAAAGCCTTGAGTGAAAACTATAAATAAGACCAGTAATGCCTCCTCACCTAGCTGCACTGTTGCTCTCGGCCTTGTAATTTCCC
Organism: Taeniopygia guttata; assembly: GCF_048771995.1. Classification (NCBI taxonomy): domain Eukaryota; kingdom Metazoa; phylum Chordata; class Aves; order Passeriformes; family Estrildidae; genus Taeniopygia; species Taeniopygia guttata. The sequence goes on along the minus strand of NC_133025.1, from coordinate 53,134,044 downwards.
TGCCTCTCAAGCCTCTTGTTCATTATTTTTGGTTTCAGCAGATGCTGAGCTGGGAATGGAGCACCGAGGTAGTGCAAGAAGTCTGCCAGTCTCAGGGATGGGGGTAAAACCTGAAAACCTAAGGGGACATATGGTAGAGAGCTGGTTTCTGTTTCCTCTTGAACAGCTGAAGCTGAGTCCCTGTGCCTTCAGCACCTCTTCTCCTCACCACCCCTTGCTCTGTGTTGAGCAGGACACAGATTCCTGGCATAATGGCCAGATTAGGGATTTTTCTTGGCTTGTTGCTTTAGAGGGTGGAAGAAGGGAGCCAGATTGTGGTGGAAAGATGAGGGAAGAGAAATAGTTAGCTGGGAAACAGCCTAAAATATTGGTAGAGGCATGTAGGGGTAGCAGCAGCAGAGTAGCAAAGGGAATCATTTAGTGAGGGGAGAAAATAAAAGGTCAGAGAGGAATAAAGAGAGGGTAAAGATTCCAAAAAAATAGAATGGGTTTTGACAGGAAAATATTATATCAAGAGCTTGATTAAATAGAATAGCTGAAAAGTTGTATGTTCTGAAAAAGAAAAGGTTATTAAATAGGAGACTACTGTTAAATGAAAAGTCCACATTGCCATTTTCTCTGAATATTACTTAAACTTGCATTCTGGGAGTCCTGTAATGAAATGGAGAGAAGCAAAATAGAGAATGGAAAGAAGAAACCAAAATAAACTGGCATTTAATTGTTGGATTTGAATAATAGAACATAATGCAGCATGTTACAACTTTTGAATATTGTTTACAAAACAAAAAAACAAAACCCTGCATCTGGCAGTGGGTTAAACATTGGTTTGCTGTTTCAACATCAATAATACAAGTATATACTCACTCATGTATGGGTGTAATCTAGTTACTCATATCATACCTGCACCAGTAGCTCCATGTAAGCACACAAATGGTCCTTCCCAGCTGAATAAAATGATTACACTGCTTTGCCTGCTGAGGACTCAGGCAGTCAATCTCAGTAAATCTTCCTTTCACCTTTCACAGTTCAGGTGCAATTCCCAACCATGCAGAAGAAAAGAGATCTGTTTCAGTTCATGGAACTGAAATGATTTCTCTCAGCTTGGAAAGGGATACTATGTGACAAAGCCTTATTGTAAATTTGAAATAAAATCAGCTTTTTTTTTTTTTTTTTCTTCACTGTGTTCTGTTATTTAACACAGCTTTTACATATAGTCCTTGGTAAAGGCTGATTAATATTTAATTAAGACAAATGGAGTTTTCAGAATAAAATGTAAGAATTGCCCCAAAAGCAGCACCCATCTGAGATAAGAGTGATCAGGAGGGAACAATCTACCATTCAGCTCTGTGGCTGGAGAAAGCATCACTTTGACTGCAATTTTTTTTCTGCTCTATATTTTAAAGCTAAAAGTGTAAAGTACTTTCAATTAAAATGCAGTTTCCATGTTTCAGCTTTCAAGAATCTGTGATAAAATTAACCTGTACATAGTTGAGAGCAAAGCAAGACTGGAATACATCACAGAAGCCTTCTCTGCAGCTTTGGAAGGTTAAAGACAGGCAATGAGCCTAAATATCTTCTCAGAAATAAATGTTTTTAAATTAATTCTCCAAGCTGGTAACCATCTTTGTTTTAATGGTACAGTATTTGAATGTTAGAATTACTGCTATATACAGGTGATATGGGAATGAACAACCCAAAAGTTAAATTGACAAGTGAATGCATGTCAATTTTCCACACGTTACTGATTTTAAAAACTTTGAACAGTTTTTTAAAATAGCTGTGACTGGGAAATCATCACTAAGCAGATACATTTCTCATGGGATCCCTGGGAGACCAGATTTTGGGCTGATGCTTGTTAAATATTATAATTTATCATCCAGATCAAAACATACTTATTTATTGATCAGATTTACGGAGGATGGAAAAGTTAGGGCAGTGGTAAATGGAGAGGAAGAGACCTGCAAATCATTAATGCAGAATTGTGAATACCCAGTGACTTGGGTGGCAGCCTGGTTTTAGTCATCTAGCTGCAGTGAATGCACAGAGGAATAAAGTTTAGGTGATGCCTACTTAGTAGAGGACCCTTTTTTGTTGGAAGTGAGGTCTGGAAAGGGCTTGAGGGTGATGGTTCACCAGCTGGCGTGGCTGCTGCCTGGCACACAGGAGAGCACCTGGGGGTGGAGGACAGGGCCAGCAAGGGGAGGTGGCACTTGCTCCTCCTGTGGGTCCTGCCACAGCTTTTGCTGTGGTGCACCCTGGTGTCAGCAAGCTGCAGTGTTAGCTTTGGGTGTGTTCAGAAGAAAGGAAGGAGTGATGAAGTGCCCAGAAAACTTGTCACAGAATAAAGGGAAGTTAGAAGGTGCCTTGATCATAAGTTATGTGCATAGAGGTGAAGAGACAGATGTACCACAAGATCAAGTGGCTGGAGGGTGCAGATACATCACATCAACTTAGCAAAACGGTGTGGCGGAGGAAAATTTTACATCAAATCAGTTTCTCAAGTGTATTTTCTGGCAAATTTAGAAACAAGATGAGTTGTCTTTCTGGAAGGTGAACTGTTGCTTAGTTGGAAATTATTTTAGGAAAATCTTCTGAAAAGGGTGCTTTCATTTCTTTCCTCTCCTGCTCTTTTTGTCCTTCTCTGCGTGAGACATCACAATGGCAAGAACGACATTTGTTGCCTGCAGAAGAACTTTTTGAGTCCATGGCTCTGTCAAGCAGTTTTGTTACCTGTCTCCTTCAGAATGATACTGTCAGAGAGATCCTGGATTTTAGCTATTTATTGGTCACCAGCTGCAACACTAACAGTTTCTCAACACAGTTTGCAGGCTATTTTACTGAAAGCAAAGCTTAGTATTTTGCATGCTAATTATTAAATACTGTTATTACCAGTAGAGGTCACATAGGTATCCAGTGTTCTGGAGCCTTAGAAACTACATGTTGAAGTACTGTGTGATTCCTTCATTCACATCTAATTCAGAGGAAAACTACTTGCATAGTGGCCTCATGCTATTTGTGCATGTTGCTTTTATATGCATATAGTATATCCATATTATTTTGGAGGGAGAGTCCCAGTCATTTTAAAATGTTTAGTTTATCCTATTTGTCAGTGATACCAGAATATGTATCTTTTACAGCTGCTGTCTGTTCTGGTTCCCCTTTGAGTGCTCTCATTGAATGTAAAACCACTCAGTTTTCCTCTGGGGTGTGCCTTCAGGAGGTGGAGTTGGTATACTTGGCTCATCCACTTGTGTATGTGTGAGGCATGGCTGCAGTTCCTCACTGCAGACGAAAGATCATCAAAGGATTTTAATTAAAGTCATTGAAATGATGGGGGCAGTGGAAGGAGGCAGATGAAGGGAGGAGGACCACATAAAGATAAGCAGGCACTGAGACCTCGAGCATTTGCCATGCTGAATGGCTTTCTTCTGTTTTGAGAATTTCTTCTCAAAGAAAGACAGATCCAGAGTGCTCAGTGCCTCACCCGGAGTTGGCTGTAAAGCTGGGCTCTGTAATGGAAATACAGATTATGCTAATTGGGATGAAGTTTTATAGTGCTAATGTGTATTTTACTCTTCTGAGTAGTGAAGTGCAGTCTGGTCTGAGGGAGCTGACAATATCTTATTCATATGTAAAACGCTGTGGTTTGGGGTGTTTCAAAAGTGCCACATGAGGGGATTCCTACATCTGAAAGCAATATTATCTGTGTACACTCATTGCTGATGGAGAGAAGAGCGTGTGAAAGCAGCTTCCCAGCCTCCGTGTGCCGATCCTGTGTGGATCCTGCTGGAAGAAGGCAGGAGCGGTGAGAACCTCGTGGTCCAGTGGGGCAGGATGTGGGGCCAGCATTGCTCTACAGACCTGGAGCTGTGCTGATCCCAGTCAGCTGAGGCAATGAACAGCTGCTGGGAAAGTAAAAGATCTTGCAAAGAAACCCATTGCGTCTCTGTGCCTTGGGATTACTTGGAGTTTAGAAGCATTAGACAGAATAAACTCTTGGAATAAGGCAGTAAGCCCAGCTGTGTATTAATTATTAGTGTGGACAGCTTTCAAATCACAGAATCAGGCCTTTGCTGTCTGTGATAATTTTTTCCTTTTAATATCAGCATTTGGCCTTCACATTGCCAAGGGAGATGCATCCTTAATTTGTGAGAGCTCATCTGCTTATCCAACAAGCTGCAGTCATAATCCTCTTTGCCATAATGAATGACTGCTCTGGAAGCGATTACTGCAGGATTTCATACTTTCTTTTCCGCTTATCGAATTCTTTAGTGCTTCTTTTTTGTAAAGAAAATTGTTGCTCATAAATCACAGTAAAGTATCGGGGGCCTGTGACTGCACTAAAATACCGGGGGCACTGCTTCAGAGGTGGTAAATCTTGGTCTATCTGGACATGTTGCTAGGACAGGAATGACCTGAGTCCCCTGGCTTCTGTTTGTCAGGTCAGGTGTGCATATGTGTGTGAGCACTGCTTCTGCCTCAACTTCAGATACCACTAGTTTGAGCCTTTCATTGCTCTACGTTAAAAAGACTGCTGCAGCTCTATTTTCTATTCTGCTTGGCTTGTGAGAAGACTTGCTGTGCATTTCAGTATATCCATTGCAAATATGATTTTGTGTTTCATCTTCTGTGCACATCTGTTAAAGAATAGCAAAGAAACAGTAGTTCAAATAGACTGCAGCTGCAGCAGCCATCCTTTTCATTTTGACTGTGAGTCAAGATAAATGCTTTTAAAATTACAGCTTTCTAAAGGAACCTTCCTCCTTTAAAGGTTTTTCTCTCCCTCTTTTTTTTTTTTCTTTCTTTTTTATTTTTTTGTGAGCTCATAAATCATTTTTGTTAAGTAGACTGGTACTACCAGTGTGATGGAAGTAGTAGATCTGGAAAATTTAGGAAAAGAAATACAGCTTCTTATTACATTAGGACACTGTAAATGTACAGCTTTTTTCCCCCTGGACCTACCTACATTTACACAGTTTTCTTTTGAACTTACATCAGAGAGATGGGATATAACCAACTATCTACAACCTTGAAAACTAGGCTGATAAGAAAACTAGAGTAGAAAATTTAGCTCTTTGCTATGATGACAATCCAGCAGCAGATACGCCTGCTGATGTTGTTACAGTGAGTATCTAGAAACTGGAGGAAGGCATATTTAGAAACCTGTAAACCTCATAAGAAATCTTCCCACCTTCCCAGATTATTGCAGTCTCATTTGGTAAAACACATGCCTGACTTGTAATGGAAAAGTAGGAAAAAGTGTAATGTCCAGAAAGAGTTTTTATTTGCATTTGGTGTACTGGATCCACAGTGTCCTTTCATGCAAATTCATAATGCATGTGTTTGTTTGTGAAATACATATATTTCAGGTCATAATTCCTAAGCTTCTAACTTCATTTGTAGAAAGTTGCATTTGAGATGGGGGAAAAAGAAACAAATTCTTAAGTTGATGTAGATGACAAAAAAAAAAATTATTTATGAACATTTAGAAGTACTAAAGCAAGAAAAGAAATATACTATTTTGATCAATATTTTGTGACATCTGGCTTTGTTAATTGATGACATAAATTACAGCATTCTCAGAGGTGAGCAGACAGCTGAGATGGTCAGTGATCTATCCAGAATGGACCTGTGAAATATTGTGATGCCCCCAGATCTGCATTTCATGCCAGAGAAAAGGTTGTATCAGAAGAGTTCTGACCAAGTCTAATATAGTTTGTAGTTTGCACCCACAAAAACTTGCAGCATTTAAAGAAGCCTGTGTATTTGAGATAAACACAAGAGAGCTCTCTCATGGGAGTACTAAAGCCTGTGGAAAAGTCTCTTGATTTAGGTTTGTGGATAAGTTCTTGAGACTTCTAAAGAAATGCTGTATAGATTAACATTTTTTTTTAATTACTGGAAAAAAGTTTCTCATTGTTCATTAACAGGGAAGATGCTGTGCTAATTTATGCCACATGCAATGTCCGTAGTGTGACCAAGGATCTAAGTCTCTGCATAATTTCACCCAAGGATATTAACTTCCCCACTGTGCCCAATTAAATTCATCCCCATGCGAATCTGAGAACAAACAGGATAAAATACAAATTTGTTTCTGGAAAATTGTCTAAAGAAAAAAAGGAATTAAATATTTCTCTATTCTTTGGAGGGCATTTACAACTTTTGTAATTAGCAATTAGAGCCAAGAAACAAATGTTGAGATTCAATTCCTTACTGCACCAGGATTTATTTAACATAACCTCAACCATTTAGGATTGCTGGTCAGTGGAAAGGAGAGGAGCCAGCTTCAGAGCTCCTTGGGGTGGCACATCTCTGCAGGTGTGACTCTCCGTTAATTGTAGGAGCTTAAATTTGTAGTTTATAGAAATCTCACTTCCTAATATGAATTCAGAATGTAGCAACTAATTGGTTTGGTGGAAGCTTTTAGGGTCTTTGTCTCTACTTTTCTGACCTGGGAAGTAAGGACTGTTACTTTGCTGGTCCCTGGCCCCGTATCTGGCAGCTTTCCTGCTCTTCTCAGCTAGAATAATTTCACTAAGGTGCGATCACTTCTTTTATTTTTTATCCTTTGCTTTTGTTGTACTCATTTTTGTTTGTTTCTCAAGCTAAGTAAACCCTTGTTTTTGTAGTTAGTGTCTGGTGTAAGATAAAATCTGCTCTCCATTGATAAACAGAAGAGTTGTCACATTCTCTGGGTTTGAGACTTCGGCATACTTATATACAATGCCTAATCTGATTATTACTTTCTAAAAATAGATCTCTCAATCTCCAGGGAGGAAAACTGCAATGTTGCCTTAAGAAATCAAAAGAGACCAGACAAGAGTTTAGTCATAAATCCTTTTACCTGGGGTCTCCGGATGAAGGATCAATAATTTAGTCTAAAATCCTGAGCTGAATGCAGCAAAGGCCTCAGATGTCACAAGATGCTGCTATCAATCCATTGATCTTTGTGAACCCCTGCTGAAGGATTAGTGTTCATAAATCATTGCCTGGAGAGCTATCTCAAAGTCTCCTTACTCAAGCTTTTGCATTCACTCATGTTCCTGGTTGCTGATTAAAAATTAACCCTTTCATACCATTTCATATCCTTAGCCTGATTACTCAGTACAAGGGAGCATAGGAATTTTAATGACATTTAAAATTAGTTAGACTTCTTGTTGCTGAGTTTCCTATTTTGCCTGTGATTTAAACTTGGCTGAAGTCTTGCAGAGCAAATTGTTGTAAATTATTATGGAAGACTCATTTTCCTGAAGCAGAACGAGCTGTTTACTAATCACAAGCTTGTTCAGCATGATTTTAGCTAACTGTTGGAAACGTATGAGGACAAGATGTTTCAAATTGAACAATAAAAAACTAAAATCAGTCCCAAGCCTCTGATGAACTCTGAGAAAGGACTACTTCCTTGGGTCACTTACTTCAACTCTGCCCTGAGTGTTATCATGCTTCAAGAACATTGGATGTGCAAAATGTTGTTGGATTGAACCTTGCTTGATTTGTGTTTGGATATGACCAGCTTGCCTTGAGCATAATTCTTGCCAGTGCAGACAGAGCATTGTTTCATAATACCATTTACATGTTTACATGTTTACAGGTTTAGATGTTTACAACTGGGCTAGGGATGTCTCACTGTGGTTAAGGTATTTGGTGTAATACTTTAATATGTATTCCAGTGCTTCATCCCCTATACCAAATAGAAGTGATTTTCTGTTCTGCAGGGGTCATAGCAGACATCTGTGCAAGAAAAACCACATCCAGGTCTTTAGCTGAAGAAAATCTCGGAACTTTCAGCATAGATGTAATTATATATTTTTGCTTTGATTTAAAAATCCAGGAAGTTTAAAGGCAGTAGCTTGTGTAAACATGACTAGAGATGGCAAAGGTGTAAGCAACCATTTTGGAGCTGCTAACTTGCCACTACCAAGTGGCTGTGATTTTTCTGTCTAGGTTGGGTAGGGAATGTTTAGATGAATGGTCAGCCCTAACCCAGTGGGTTACAGCCCAAGTAAAAGCTACTATGTTATGTACCCACTCTTTGCTGTCCAGAAGATGTTCCATGGAATGCATTAACTCTGACCTGAAATTAGGTGTAGTTGGGCAGGAGGAGAGCTGATGGATTAGCTGGAGAACAGTGTACTTCAGCCAAAAGTAGCAACCATTTTCAGCCTCTCATGCAGAAATCAGACCAAAAAGAAAGAGCAATCAAACCAAAAAGAGGAATATATTTGGCTTATTTCTTTCAAAAAAGAGCAGGATTTGATCCTCAACCGGAGTCTCGCCATACTGCAGCTGGTGCATACTGTTTCCTCCTCAGTAGGAAAACTTGCATCCCAATAGGAGGAATGAATGATGTATGTCAGCTTTAAGCAATGCTGTATTAGGGAATTTTGTTCTTTGTGCTTTAGATCAGTGTAATGAAAAGTTAAATATTAATATGTCCTCAGAACCTTTCTCAAATATTTGTAATATGAGACTTAATTTAAGAGGCAGTGAACAGAGGTAAATTTTTTCCATTTGGCTTTTGTTATCATTCCAGTAATTAGAGTAGTCCAAGAAATGTAAATTAAATGTTGCCAAGTAGGGAAGCAGTTGCTAGATAGCAGCCAGGTACCTTTTAATATACAGAAGTCTTGGAAACTGAGGCTCAGACATCTATGAGATAGTAGAATGGTAGTGATAGAGATGGCTGCTGAACGCAGGCACCCGTCCTTGAAAGGCCACTTGTTTTTCTCTCTCAGTGCTGAGGAAGGAGCAGCAGTTATTTTGTGTGTCTCTTCCAACAAAATCTCCTCTGGGACTTAATTCCACACAGACTTGTGAGAATTGTTTGATTTGCCCTTCTGACACTGTAAGAAGGTCACCTTTATTGCTTTCAGTCTCCAAAACTCTTGGTTCCCATGATTTCTGTCTGACCCCCTTTCACTTTGTCTGGGTAGTTGCAGTGCTCACATTCATTTTAGGCCAGTAATCTCCCAACAGAAGTGTTACCATGTCCCCATCTCAGTTTTCTGTAGCTCCTGATAGGGAGAGGCAGAAATTGTATTTATGCAGCTTCTTATATTCAGTATTTTCTCCAGAGGTCTCCAGTTCTGGGATAGGGTCTTTGAAGGTTACCAAGTGCATTAGAAATGCCTTCTTGCCAAGGAGAGGTGACAGATTAAGCCTGGCTCACGTGTGCATGTAAATGATCTTCAGTATTCTTGTCCTAAGTGTACTGTAACTCAAAGGTCAGATTCCTGCTCTTGGTACTGGTGGATCTAGATGGAGTTTTCTGGAAGTTGAAGCTGTGCACAGATGCTTCTGTTCTGAGATAATTTAAAGCCTACACACTCCTCTCTATGTATGCACAGCTGATTATTGTGTTGATAGTAGGGCTGTTTATCTTCCTCTTTTGAGAAATTGAAATTTGGTGCCTAGATAGCATCCTCTACAAACTGCCTTATTAGATTCCTAACTTGTGGTTCCATACATAGTTTAGCAAGATAGGCCAAGGCTGCATTTTTGACAAATCATTCCTGGGGATGGAACAAAGGTCTTGTTTTTACACCTCTTGTATTTAAGTAGCAAACTCATGATTCATCCCGTTGCTCACACTCCTGGCTAAATTCAGGGGACTCATGTTCTTGCGGCACTTGCAGTATTAACATTACCCTTGAATCATTAAAGACACTGAATGCTGCTGATCTTAAAGGTCTTTTACAACCTAGACAATTCTAAATTTCTTTGTCAGCTGATTCACACTGTTGGTGTGCATGAACGTGATCTTTTGAACGATTCTTGGAGCCATGCATATGCAGTACTTATCATTAGATTATAATTAGTCATAATTATGTATGGAGATCAGCCCAAGCCATAAAATGTAGATTTAGATATTTACTATGCTAATAAGATTTGGTGAGGATAAAGGGCTTGATTTTTTTTTTTTAATTTTCACTTCCACAGTGGTGTGACAGATCCTTAGCAAAAGTGTTTTTAAAATTAGTAGAGCTGCAGTTACCCCTCCATACTACAGTTCTTCTTACTGCAGATTGCTATAGGTTAGGTTCAGGCCCAAAAGGTTTTGTCATTGGCATAATGAAGCACTGCCTCAGAGAAGCTGAGATGGTAGAAAATGTGTTGCAGGAGCTCTGAGAGGTTAAGTGTGTCCACAGACATGCCAGAAAGTGTTTTGAACTATATAAAAACATTCCTGATAGTTATTCACTTAAGGACAGTTGTACAAACAGTGCAGGTGGGATTTCTGCTGAGGAAAGGGGAGTATTCACCTTTATTTTGATGCTGCAGTAAAATTCCAGGCACAAGTACTTTCCAGGTGTGCACAGATGTGCTGTGTACAGTTGCACCAGGGAGTGCTGTTCCTGCCATCAATAAATAGGAAACCAAGTGCAGTGTTGTTATGCTAACTCCAAAGTCTGATTCTAAAGGCTTTATTGAAAAGACAGAACAAATTAAGTAATACTGGAAGTGATAAAATAGGCTTAATCGCCTCTATGATTAAGGCTCTACATTAGCATTTAGCTTTTGCTGGGGAGATAGCTTTTTCTACTATCTGTTTACATCTGGAAACAAATCTTTCATGTTGTGTAAATAATTTAATCTTTATTACTGCTGCTGCTGCATATAAAGTGTTGATACCTGCTGGCTAAGTGAAGAAGAAAGAGATGGATACACTTATGCACTGTACTTTTTACTGTATTTAATGGAAATGAAAAGTGAAATAACAAGTTAGGGAACACCACCCTAGAATTGTTATTTTTCTTCATTTAAGAACAAAGAATCAGTGTTGCAGGACCTCAGTTAATCGCAGTCTAATGAGCTGGATATGCTGAAATGTTCCCCTCTTCATTTCCCCCTGCTGTGGTGTTTTAATGTGCATTGCTCTTGAGTAGAAGGCTTCATTTCGAAAAGGTTTCTTTGTTGAGGAAGGGGCTACAAAATTACTTTGTAAGCTTCTCTGGACACAGTTCTGGTACAAGAGCATGGAGGGGGACGAGGTGGACAGGAGCTCTGTAATTAGAATGGCTGCTGGATGTTTCACATCCTCACTTGAATGTTTTAATCCTAGAACCACTTCCAGGCTGTGGAAACTGATGTTACTGTGAATTTTTTTTAAAGTTTTAACTTTTTAAAACACATTGTAAGTTAGCTTTTAAAAAGGCACATTAGAACAGAAATGGAGGAATCGCAAAACTTGTCTGCATGACTAGAAATTCTCAGAATTTTATCAGGTGTTTAAATGGGTCAAATAAAATTATTGCCTCTACTAACATTACTGTCCTAATTGTGAAGAAAATTGAAGCCAGTTTGTTTACTGAGTACGTCTGCCTCCTGCCACAAGACCTGTGGAATCTGTCTGCTTAGGAAAAAAGCAACTCAGCATGTTATTAGATAATTACCTCCTATTGAAAAATAGATATGAAGTGAGTGAAGGAATCAATTATGTTTCCAGATTGGACTGTGTACAGTTTTCTGTGGTTTATATTGCTTGATGTATCAATTATGATATTAGGCCTCAATATTAAAACATTACTGGACTCTTTTCTCTGACTTGGCTTGAAGCCCACGATGTCTGCAAGTGGTGCAGCTCATTGTTCTAGGACACTTCAATAGTTTCTGGTTACAAAATGTGGCAAGAGGTGATAAAAGCATGCCTGACTCGGCTTAACATGATGTTCCCAGCAGGAACATATCTTTTTTCCCTTTTCTTTTTTTTGGTTATGTCTTAATCAAACGTTGATGAGACAGATCTTCCGCTGCTGCGATGCTGGATGTGGGTGTCTGACAGCCTGATGCTCCTTCTGTAGTTCCCAGGGCAAACTGGGGGCAGGAGAGTGATAGCAGAGCATGACATGGCCATGTGAGATAAGAAGCACAGCAAGCTCTTGCTTTCCTCCTGACTATAGAAGGTAGAGCTGAATGTCTTCTTACTGGTTTTTATGGCCACAGAGGTCTAACTTGAAGCTGATGGTCTGCATCCCTGCTGGGGCTCAGGCCAGCAACTCTCCTGAAAAATTTGTCATCCAAAATGCTCCTTGATCAGGCCTTTGACAAAGCCTTTGGTTTGAAAGCCAGCTGGTCTTTAATGGTATAACACAATGCATGTTGTTCTGTGGATCAGTCAAATTCCCAGTTGTAATATGTAAAGCTAAATTGTGGCAAGAAGGGCAGCAGTGTTTGATTGTATGGTATTGTGATATTGTAGTGAGTGTGTTGTGTACTGATGAGTATCTGTTCTAGGAGAAACAGAAGAGTTAGCCCAAAAGCTTTAAAATAATGCAATTTAATATGAGGTTTCTGTGTACATCTGTGTTTAGGCTGAGAGAGGCTCAGACATTGGCTCTCAGAGGTGCTGATTACAGGAATCCATTCAACCCCTTCCTGGTAATCAGAGAAGCAGGTGTCTGGCACTGCTGAAAATTGGCTTGCTTTGGTCCTCGTGCTTGAATTTTTGTGCACCCAAACTGAGAGTTGTTGCATAACAACTTTTAAAAGGGAGCTTTCATTTTCAGTAACTTCCACAATAAAGGATTAAGCTCTTGTAATGGCTAGGGAAAGGAAAATCAGGAGTTAAGTGACAACACTGTCTAGAATCCTATGACCTGTCAGAAAATCTTTTCTTGCTGTATTGCAATTGCTTTCTGCTACCCAGTGTTGCTAACCTGTACTAATTTCAATTTCCCCTTGCAGTAATGCGTAGAAATCCATTTGGGATGGACATTTGCTGTCGGAAAGGATCCAGAAGCCCACTTCAGGAACTGTACAATCCCACCCAGGTGAGTGTCTTCTGGCTATAATTAAGCTTCCCAATCCAGCATCCAGTCTCTTGATAATATTTCGGTCTGGTTTTCTAACTTACATGCAACAGCTGCCTTCATTCGGGAAAGCTAATCCCGGAACCGGCAGGGTTTAGCTATAACCTTTTACAGTTTGAGTTAAAAGTCTGATTTTTAAAGGCTTTTAGGTATCTTAATGATAACAAAGTTCATATAACTAGTTCACATCTTGGAGATGTGAACTCCTCCAAAATATTTTCTTAGGTACCCAGAAGCCTTAAAAGGATACCTAGCTAGAAGCCGAGGCATTGTGTTGACACAGACTGGCAGGGTGGGGTGAGAGAATGTGACATGATCTACATGAGACAAGGAGTGCAGTAAGACTGTAAATTGCAATAATAATACATGAATATCATTTATATGCCTTTCAGGTAGCCAGCTGCCTTTCCTGTCCTGGTCCATGGCTTTTATGGAGTCTAGACAAACTGTAGCTCATGTTCTTCCTTACACTGTGTGCTGTTCAGCACCTGACTGTCTTGATGGGAGCTTAGGACTTCAGAGCAGTAACCTCAGTTATTGCTCTTCTTGTGACAAGCGGCATAAGAAAACTACCTGAAATTCATGTTCCTGTTTGCTCCTCTAGATCAATTTATTCCCTACATGTGGGCTGAATTGGCACATTCAGGAAAAGCATTTCCTGTTGGCAGCTGAGAGGAAGTGCTGCCATTGAGAGAAAATGCCAGCTGACTATTAAACATATTTATTAAAGTTTAACAACCACCTATTATATATTTATCCATCAATGAATACATTGAGTTTCACTAAATTGGCTATTAGGGAAAGTGACTATCCCAGTAAATCTAACTTGTTAGATTTAACAAGGCAATAAATGTTTTAAATACTATTTGATTATGAAGAGACTCACTATATACTGTGCAAAACGAAGTCTGAGGGATTTAAAGTATTTACATAAAGAATTGACAGCAACCCAAAGATATGTGATATCGGTTATAAAGCGCAGTAAAGCTCCATTTGCTTGTTAATGTTGTTTTTATGAACACAGGCTGACTTTCTAATTCAATTCAAATTCTGGGCATGGCTGGGAACATAAGTTTGTCATTCTGTTATACTGCCCTTTATTGACCATTATGGGAGTCAGCGTTGCATAAATGGGAAGTGCATGCAGAAGCCCTGAAGAAGAATAATCCAGTGCTGCAAAGGAAAACTATTAGCATTTGCAGGTCAAATTTGAAGACTCTTTGCAGATGTTCAAGAGGAGAAGGTAAGGGAAAAGAGACTAGCTGAGTAATTAGTCTCTCTGGGGTCTGCTGTGTGTCAGTCAAGACCTTTTGCCCTTTAACATTAAAGGCCAGGCTGTAGGAAAGAAACATCCCCGTCCACTGAAGGGCCATAATCTCAGAGCCCTGGCAAACTTGGACAACTGAAAAGATTTCCTGAACTTCTTGAAGCAGGAGACATAGCTGGCAGCTCGTTCCTTTCTGTGTACCCTGACCAAGTGAACCATTAGCATCCTTTTTCTGGGCTGACCTGTGAGCCAGCCAATGTCAATGCTTGAGGGAGTTCAACAGTTCCAGCAGCTGATATTGAACTAAAGATGTTTGTTGTTACTGATGTTTTTTATGAAGAAGTGTTGCCATCAGCTTGTTGATACCCATTTTTATGAAGCTTTAATTTTTGTTTCTTTCTTTGTTTTTAGTCGGTGCTTGATTTTGGAAGGGGTTTTGTATGCTGCCCTCAGTACCAGAGGAACAGACAAATGAGTGTATGCAATCTGGGAAAAAGTAACAAGAAAAGGCAGTGAGTAGAGGCTGCCAGAGGAAACAAGAAGTTGGAGATGACACCTAGAATAATACTTCATAAGCTATATGGTTCATCTGTTTTGGTTTTTGTTTTTTTTTCCATTTGTGCCCAAAGTGGTCTCACCTTTTGTAAGGTGGCAGATTAGATAAACTGTTGTGTATTTTGGCTGGAGGGTGCTTGTTCCTCAAGAGGACACCTGTACTTGCAAGGGTGGGAAGATGGAGATCAGATCTCTCATGTTTCCTTGCTGAAGCAGTTGTAATCAGCCTTTCGTAAAGTCAGCTCAGGAGTCAATATATAATTAATATTCAAGAAGAAAAGGCTGGATGGAAGCTCTAAGGGAAGGTATCCCTGCTCATGGCAGTTGGAACAAGATGATCTTTGAGATTTCTTCCAGCCAAAACCAATTTTTGATTTTACAAAGACATTTTTTGCCAAAATTTCTCTCTTACTAATTTAGGTGATGTGAACAGATCTTTAACTTGTGACTATCAGAACCTGTTGGACTCCTGATGTTGTGAGTTCAGATTTCTCTCCTGGGTGCCAGTGGCTGTGTGTGTCATCACAGAAACTCTCTGGCACTTAGCTTTGCTGTCTCAGAGCAGCAGCAGAGCTGATTGAGCAGATATTTGAAGTTCTACGTAATATGTGCAATTTAAACACCAAGCTTAGGCTACTGAAAGATGCCCTGAAGCTATGGTTTTGGATTACTACAAGCTAGGTGTAGCTGTGATTTTTTTAAAGGGTAGGAAACTTTAAATTTGAGATGTATTAAGGGCCCATTCTGCCTTGCATTCTGTGTGCTCCTGGCTGTTCCCTGCCTGGGGAGATGAGAGTTTGGCCATTGATTGAAATAGGTGTCAGATAGGGTCAATACCCACTGGGATTTCAGTTGCTGTAGTTTAACATGAATAAGGTTTTTCTACTCTGTGTTTAATATCAAGTTGCACTGCCCTCATAAAACCAGATGGAGACAGGTTGATTTACACCAGCTGAGAGTTTGACTGTGGTTATTTAATATGTTGACATAGAACAGCCTCTCTGATGCTGGCCTGTTGTTTCCTTCTATGGAGTTACTTGAGTTGTTTGCAGACACCATCATTTGTCTCTTGAATCATTTTTTGGCCTTGTGAATAATTGTGAAAAGGAAAGGGAAAAAGAAGAGAAGGAAAAAATAAAAAATAACAATAGTAAAAAAAAGGCAGACAAAGTTTTGGCTTCAGGAATATCAAATGTAGCAATGATCTGAAGGTGACTGAATGGGTAATTTGGTGATTTGTAGGAGCTGAATGTTAGGATTGCAGTCAGATTTTCAGAGGGCTAATTGTAATTGTTCCTATGTTGAGTGGAGAAAGAGAGGACAAATGGATAGAGATAGCACTTAAATTAGGACTTGAGAAAATGTCCATGACAAAGCCCATGTGGGATTTATGCCTTAGCTGGGTGTCTGGCCTTGTGATTATTGTAAAAGTAAGAATAACACATTTGCTCTTTTGCCTGTGGTAATAAAGCAGAAAATGGGAAGTGCATTTGTCTGTGGAAAAAAGATTTCTTCTCTAGGGCTTTCACTGCAAGATTTTTCATGGGCACTAATATACCATGAGGGAAAGAAAAGTCAATATAACTGAACTGGATTTACACTGAGTAAGTGAATTTCCAGGCTTCCTCATACACAGCAGGCGATGTGCAGCACGTCTTAGACCCTGTTATCTGTTGTTTTGTCTTTCATTTTTAGGTGGAGGTTTAGTACTAAGCTGCAGGGAGACCAGTGGCAAATTTTGAGGGCTGAAATGGATTGTTTATTTAATGAGTTTATTAAAAAGCCATGTCATTATAAATGGAAAGAGGAGGATTCAATCACACAACAAATAGCAAAGGAGAGAATCTAGATGTAAATGAACATAGATGAAGGGCCCCGCAGGAATGTGACACAAGCTCACATTTTATCTTGGGTAGATTTAGTGGGGTTTTTATTGAATATGAAACCCCAGGAATTTAAGAATGTGGGTGAACTAAATACTTGCAAGACATATTCTTAGAAGACAACATATACAACTGTGTCTTATAATTTATATGGCTGTGTGCAGCCCCACTGCTCCAAGAATAACAGATAATTGTGGGTCAGCCCATGAGCTGGAGTCACCAGAAGCTCAGAATTGGGTAACATTGCTCACACTTTCATGGTTAACATTGATCTATTCAGTGCAGAGAGTGTGCTGCTGTATTATAAGAAGCTTCAAACCAAAATAGAAATATTAGAGGAATGAGAAATAATAATGTTAGATTTTTGTCTTTTGGTTGTAAAGATGAACATTTAATTCTCATTAAATGCAAGTAGCACCATTGCTTAGTCTTAATTGTCTAGACTTTTGAGAGGAACACAGGAGAGATAAAGTTCTGTATCCATCAGATACAGATGGATCAAATACATCAAATACAAGGATGAGTTTGTTCCAGTTTCTATTTTGACATTGCCAAACTCATGAATCCACCTGACTGTTTTGCTAAATGTTTTCCTGTTTGCCAATTTCTTTTTGTCAAAAAGAGGTGTCTGTTTTTGCTGTAGCTGTAACCAGGTCTAGTGATTTGCTAAAACTGGTGAGCCAGAGCTGTGACCAGGTGTTTGTTGCCTCTGCATTATGAAATTATTGCAGTCATTCCAAAATGACCCATTGCTTTTATTCTATTTTTTCCCCCTTCTCTCCTTCCCACCAGGAGAAGGGAACTAAGTGAACTGTTGCCTTGCAGACAGTGTTTATACATCCTCAGTCTCTTCAGGTCACAAATGCTTTTTGGGACCTGCCTTGTGATTATCTGTGGCTTAGACTGCCTGGATAGCACCAGCAAATCCCAGCCTAGTTCAGCCCACATCACCCACCTGGGTTGTAGTTTGCTATCTTCCATTGATTTCCACTCCCTAGGATGACTCTAGGGACTGTACCCATTCCTGGACAGAGGTTTGTGGTGAGCTTTGTGGTCTGAGCTCTGTGTACACATCATCCACAGCACTTTGTATCACAGGTTCCAGGGCTTAGGACCTGGTATTTCTGTCCTTGGTGAGCCTGAGGCTCTGAGCACTGTGCAGTTTGTTTCAGTATGCTCTGGCTCCTTATTCTCCTGAACAAACCAGTCAAAGAGCAGGTCATTGAGTAGGATGAGAGGTCCAGTTCACCTGGTGGTTTGTTTTCAGCAGCAAGTGACCAGACTGCGAGAAAGATAAAAAAATTAATGATACTCTTCCAGGGCACAACCTGTGGATCATGAGTGTCCTGAGCCGTACTTGCATTTTTGTCAGCTATATTATGCAAGAAAAGCCTGTGATGACTGACAATTACTATACCAGTCAGAAAGGGCAGGAAAAAAAAAATTAGATCTCTAGAGTTACTTGCCAATTCCAGTGAGACAAGAAAATTACACCAGCACTGTGCACCAGTGCTGTCCATTATTTTTTTCTCCAGTTTTCATGTAGATATGTTCTGGGTTTCAGATTTCTTCCTTGCGACAGCCATATAGCCATCCTGGGAAGTGAACTTTTGAATCTGAGAAATAGTGCAGTTTATCTAAAGAACAGTATGGTAGAAGTTACTGATGCTTTGCAACCGAGTCATAAATATGTATGTGTCCTTTTCAAGGGCAAGAAGTGGCCCAGAGTTTCTACCAGTACTGAAAACAAATGTTGTGTGATTGATGCTGATCTTTGTAGGCAAATCTATGTAAATGATAACAGCATGGTAAGTACAGCTCATAATCACAGTATTTGATTGATCATAGATTAAAAACTCCTTAATAGGAAAGGTACAGCATGGAGACATAAGGGAGAACAGTTGACGTGCAATGCCAAACTTTATGCACCTACTCCTGTTGGTAAACAACAACTTCATATGTAATTAGCCTCATTTGCTGCAGCAAAATGCCTGCTGATGAAAGAGGAGATAATTGATTTACTCCGTGGATGACTTCTTATGCAGAGACATTACTTACTGTCGTGCTTGGAAGTCATAAAACAGCAGCTGGCCTGGGATGAAATATTACATTAACCTTAGCAGAAAAATTGCACTAGTGAGAATGCTTTGCTATTAATTACTGATTACAAACGATAAGAGCTGGTTTTAGATGCTGAGGAAATGACTTGGGGAGGGGAAGGTTTCAGGTATCGTGTGTTTCATAGATCATTCACTGTGACATGATGGATACCTTTGTAAGTCAAGAGGAATTAATCAAACAAGTATGTACAGTAACTACCAGCACTCAAGGCTAGAATTATCCCCAGGACATGTTCATTCAAGTTCCTGCCGTGCATTAGGATGAATTTTTGGGCACCTGTGTTTAATAAAAGACTTGTTACCTGCACGAAATGAAAGAAAATAGTATCACTCAAAGTAGCTCCGATTTCCAAGATAGAAAAAAAAATTAATTTCTCCAGTCCTTGATTTGTATTTTATTCTTTTGAGAGCATGTGAGTTTTACTATAAAAGATTTCTGGAAGCATAAAAGTATAAGAGGAAAGGTTTAATAATACAAGAGATGTGGCCAAAACCAAAAGGGTTTTATGTGGTGGAGAACAAAGAGGATAGCACAGCTTTTCAAAACTCTTTTAGACAAGAACTTGGACAGCTGGGTGGAGAGAAGAGCTGGACTCCAGTACTCCGACCTGGTGCCATTCAGTGGCTTTTTGTGTTTAACTGTCTCCAAATCAGACCTCTGGAGACTGAACCATGTTGGTTCAGTCAAATGCTTGCTTTGAACTCAGTAATATTCAGATTGGACACCTTGCCTGCCTCTTTCTCTGCATGAAATTCCTCATTTTTAATCCCCATTTTTAAGTTTTGGATCTGAAAAACTGGGTAATCATACTTCAGAATGGAAGGTGATATGGCAGTTTGGAGGAAGCAAAGGGCAGTGGGAGGACATCTGTAATGAGCACAGATTTCATCCCCTGATCCCCGCAGAGCAGAGTGTCTCTGTCTGTGCTCCAAGCATCTGAAACCATCCCAGTACTCCAGCATCACTGGCTAAGTTGCTGCATCCCAATGTTTACAGCCTAGACCTTGTAAGCTGTAGTCTCTCTTGCTTGTTTTTGGTGCTAGTAGTTTTGGGGTAGCTTTCTCAGTTGTCTGGAGGGAGGTAGCTGTGTTTGGTTAAACATCTGCCTTCTTTTCCCTGTGTTGGGTATTTTTTTGGTTGAAGAGGTTTCTTAACTGCAGCAGAGTTGTTGCCCACTTGTGAACGGGCCAGATGATCTCTTTAAATCCTGAGAGCCCAGCTGTAACCTCCCTTTCCCCTGAGGGACCTTAATGTTACAACAGATGTAACTACAAAAATCAGAGAATACAGACACAGTCTGTCTACTGGTGCTTGTAATTCTTATTTATTTTAATTTTAAGGTGGGACAGAAGAAGTTGGTAAATTTGCAATTAGTTTCAAGAGATTAGGTTCCCCAAGTCCCATTTTTTCAGACTTAACTGTATCTAAATGCAGAATCTCAAGGTGTGTAAAATGGTCTGTAATATCCATTGATATTGTATGTAATGTCAATATGTACTATTCATTCACTTTTTTACTTTGTACAATATGAATTAACCTCAATAATGTAATGAGCTGCACCTTACCAAAGATTTCTTCAGTAGAAGTACAATAATCTGCTTGTCTATTTATGCTGAGAGATTCAGGAATGTTTCTGTGTGAATGCCACAGATGTAGCAAGATGAACATAACATACAGCCCTTTGAAAGACGTGGCTGCAGGAGCCAGTGTGCCTTTTGGGATTTCTGCACTAAGGAAATTCGTGGAGACAGGCTGTAGAATTTTTGTACAAGTGTGTAAATCATCAAATCAAGCACAGATTATTTAAGGACACTTTCTAAGACAGTTTTCTTTTAGTTGAAGTATGTGGGGAAGTGTAAGGTGGGTCAAACCAGGTGCTGTAGTCCAATCCATACTTATTGCACTACAAGAGGTGGCTTCCCCTGCAGTGAGTCTGCTCTTCATGGTGTTATGGACAGGGCTGAGCAGAAAGGTCAGCTGGAAAATACAGGCTGGATAAAAGCAATTGTGAATTTGGACTGTGTTCTTCCAATTGTAGTAGGTGGGAACACTTGGTTTGGCTCGGAGTTAATCTCACAGGGGTGGGTGTGTGTATGTGTGGGCAGTGATGGACTTGAGGTGATGCAATTGTGCATCCCACACTGGGCAGGTCATGTATCCAGGTGACACAGTGCAGAGAGTGTCTTCAGTCTCTCCTGTTCATCCTGCCATGCGTTCTGAAACTAAACAGAAGAAACGAGCAGGATTTCAGGCTGGCAGGCTCTGCATTAAGCCTCTGTCATCAGGATGATCTGAGGATATAATAGAATAACAGCCACGGCTGATTTAAGACCTTGTGTGCTCATCTGTTGATCTAGAAAAACAAGGAGAAAATTGTGCTTTGCCCTGACAATCTTGTTTGGTGACATCAAACCCTTGTGACAGCAGTAATTAACAGTACACTGGATCCAGGGTACAAACTGGAGGCTCTTGGGCTATTCCTGCCAGTGTTCAGGGTGCTCTCACAGAACTGGGATCCAAATCCCTGCAGAAGAGAACATGTGCCCCATGCATGGGAAACACCCAGCTGCTGGTTGTTGGAGTTGTCCTTATATTTGTTTATTTCATTATTATGTTGGTTGTTTCAGTAATCATCATCTGGGCCAGCCACACTTAAACTGCTTTTATTCACTAGTTTTCAGACCTTGCTTCTTGCTCATATGGAATAGGTGTGGAAAGAAAAGTAAGAAGTATTTTTACAAGGTAATACCTATACAGCATTTGAACACAACATAAAAAAAATGTTTGTATTGTGTATATCTTTTTTTCCTCTATCAATAACATAGTACCTATCACACTGAGGCCACTCAAGGAGGTCATTCTTGGTTTATTTACCTGTTGCAGTTTTATATTCTAGTTTGGATGCAATCTTGTATTTGAACCATCCCTATGTTCATGAGGCAATGGCAAAATGTGGGAGGCAGAATAAAAACAAAATTTTATTTCCTTCACAGTAATTCCTTTGTGTAGTTGCTTTGGAAGAAGGAATAGCTTTTTATTCCAGGTTTTCCAGCATGCTATCAGTGTAGATGTTTCTATCAACTTATAACTTTGGGAGAAAAGTGAAACTTGATCTATTGAAAATTGATGGCAAAACTCCTGAGGTCTAAAGAGGCCAAACTTCAAGTTAAAAGATCTCATCTAGGGGATCAGAAAGGAGCTATATTTGTGAGTATTTTTTTATCTGTATTTTCATCATTCCACACATTCTATTGCACTAGGAAATACTGAAGGTCTTGTGCCAAAAAGATTTTCCTTTTTTCCCCCCTCCCTGGTAGTGGCATAATAAATACAGCCAAACCAAAGAGAGTTGGAAAATTTACAGTGCACTGAAATTGATGTGTATTTCTGGTGCCTGGAAAATCCAGGAAGGAGTGTTCCTTTCTTTTCAACCTCAAATCAAATCTGAACAGTATTCTGAGTGTTGTTCAGCACGGGGCTAAAAGCAAAACATTACATCCAAATTTTAGTAAAAAATCACAATGTCCCCACAGTCAGATCGCCTGGCTGCACAGCAAATTAGCAACCTCTGTAGCTCTCAAATTCATGCCTTAATATAAATCTTTTCTCCTTGCAAATGTGGGCTGTGTCTTAGATAATTTCAGACAAGCATCTGGGGATTAGGAAGAGGAAATGAATATTAATTCAATTAGAGGACAGAAGATGAACGTACAAGCTGGCGTGAGGAACTGACATCGGGAGCCCAAGTAACAAAGACATCTCTATAACTAGGAGAGGACAGTTTCATCTGTTCAAGTCAGACTTGGCTTTTCCCTTGCATGTATTTTACTTATGAAATAGTGATTGGAGGAGTTGTATTTACATAACAATATAGTTAGTGTCACATTTTGTGAACTGAGCCTGGTTGACAATAGATGGATGAAAAATCTAGCGAGCAGATGCACAGTGGTAGCTTTCAGTTCATTTTGATGCGTTAAATATTCATAAAAAACTCAGCTGAAGGAGAAAAAAATGTTTAGTTGAACCAGTAAGGAAAAGCTGAAATCACTGATACTTCTCTGAAAGTGTAACGTCTTACCTAATGTAAATTGAATGAAGGTTCCTGTGGGGAAGGTGAGATATGCAATATTAGGCACTGGTTTCTTTCTGTAAGAGATTGTTGTGCCAATGACATCTCTCTATAAAGTAATAGCCAAAAGTCACTATTCTGAGCACAGAAGAGGTTTTTCGTTCTTTAATTTCCATAACTTTGGACCTAAAAAAGCATATCCATGCACTTCCTTATTCTTAAATGCCATGTATTTACAGCCTGGAAACAAATCCTTCACGCTGCATTTTCCAGGCAGGAGCACACTGTCACTATGGGAGTACGCCCTGTGTCTGTAGGCTTTTCTCACCCCTTCTGTGACACTCTCATTTGAGAGTGAGTCTTCATCTGAAGAACATGGGCACTCTGCTCAGCTCCCTCTGCCTGATGCACAGTCAGGGGTCTGCGGAGGTGCTTTGGTCTCTGTCCCTGCGCAGTTTCTAGCTCAGGTTGGGCTTGGACTCCGGCAGGAACTCAGGGGTTTTGGGGTAATGCTAAAAACGAATGCAATGTGCATATACAGGTGTGTGTGGTTGTGTGTATTTGGTAGGAAATGTCACAGCACAGAGAGCTCTGCACTGACAGAGCGATGGAGGAGTGCAGCGCACATGGTGAGCATGTCCAGCTCCCAAACAGCCTCGTGGGGCTCAGTTCCTCTGTGCAGGGTGTCTCACTGGAGGGATAGGAATGATCCTGCTGCTTTCTCTGCAGCTGCTTTTTTCTTCTTTATTTCATGTAAACTTGGGGTAATAAACTGTTGCTGAATTTGCAGCTGTGTGCAGGAGCGTAAGGTCATCTTCTTGCCAAGACCTGCTTCTCTGTTCTTTCCATTCTTTCCTGCTATTTCCTCCAGCCCTTAAGTCTCCTTCTCAGCTTCAGTCCTTCTCAGACTTCAGCTCTGCTCAGTCTCCCTCTCCCATTTATATTTTTTATCTTACAAACATGAGTATATATTTTATATTAATTACTATGCAGATTTATGGTCATGGTTTTGTCAGAAAGTGGTGGAGCCACACAGTGAAAGAATGACTTGGAGACACTTCTCCCTCTGAAAATTACACTTTATTTGTTTATTTTAGGTTACTAGTGCAAAAACAAACCAGATAAAAGAAAATATTATCTGTTTGCTGGCAAAACTAACATGAAAGCGGGTCACCAAAGTAATGATAGGCCAGGTGTTTATGAAAATGGAGGGAGCTAGAAAACAAGTAGTGCAAGACCTATGGTTTCACCTCCAACAACCACTAAAGAAGTCATGGGACACTAGGTGTGAATGCCTTGAAGGGGTTTGTTTTCAAAAGGGATGTAACAGATCTCCCCCCCATCCTGCTTACGATCCCTGAATCACACAGCCACTGATCTGTCACGGGAATATTGGTGGACTCTTCAAGCATCACCTTCATGCCTTGCACAGAGTATCATATGCTGCTCCTCTTTGAGAGACCCACTTCAATTTTCACTTGGGCTGTTAAGTGAGTTACTATATAAAATATTGACATGGAAGGAAGAAAACTGCCTTTTTACCCAAGTGTAAATGATCTTGAAACAAAATACGTGGGATAAAAGAATGATTTCTTAGGCAGGTTTAATGAATAATTGATTTTTGCTTTCATGACATTATTGGTGTAATTAAATCTGTGGCTAAAGAAGTAAGACAGAAGGTATCAGCTGCTAAGACACTGAATCTCTTTATCCCACCACTGGCAAAGTCCTGTCATCTGTTATTAAAGGCTCTCCTGCAGCTGTGTGGGTTCAAGATCTGTCGTGTCACTAACAAGTTGTTCTTGTGCAAGAACCAACATAATAAAAATCCATGTATTCAATCTGTTATCTGCATCCAAAAATAACCTAAATAAGCTTCCTTCCCTGCTAAAGCTGCTCCTGCTTTGGAAGCTGTACATTGAAATGATTCTTGCTTTGTGCAGATGGCTTTGTGCAGGGTCTGTGGGTATTGGTGTGTGTTTCTGGTTGACCTGTCACAGAACTATGGGTGGTCACTAACTTGGGTCACTCACCAGGCCCCACCAGATGGTTGCTGTTGTGATTTCTTTTGCTCTGTTAAAAGCATGTTAACAAATCAGGCCTGAGGAATAAAAATAGGGACAGGAAAGTAGTCTGAATGCAACTGGGCTTGGCCAGTGTGTATATCTTTAGAAATCATACTTATATGAGACTGTGGTTTCTTTACATGGGTTCTGTCTTGGAGAAATGGGGCATGGAGGGTAATTGCAGAGGCCAAGCAAGGATAAAACTAAAGGCAAGGGCTCAGTCTGCAGTTGCAGACACTGAAAGTGCGCTGATTTAGAAATTGAGAGTTATATATCTATTACACTTGTCAGCCACTGTTTCTTTATTTTGCAAAATTATCTCTGAGAAGCAGTTTTTGACTTTCCTCCAAGTAACATCTCCTGAACACCGCAGTGGTCTCCTGGAATAACTCACTCCCTTGTGAATCCTCACACATCAGCCTCGGATCTCTTACACAGTGAAGTGCTAGACTGTGTTTCATTGCAAAGCTACAAGTCCACATGGAATATGAAATCTAAATACTGTACTGTATGGTGGGTCAGCATGTAGGTGGTGACATGGCCTGATGCATTTTGAAAGTCAACAGAGATTTTTTTCCAGATGTCAGAGCAGCCCTTTGTATCACATGTAAGAGCAGTCTCATTTAGCGGCTACTGAAGTCAGCAGAAAGACTCCCCCGTGGCTTAGTTTGCCTTAGGGACAGTCCCTTCGTTTCAGAGACTTGGGGAAATGCTCCACTCCCATTGTTAGCAGCTCTGATTGTGTAATAAATACTCCACTGAGCAACTGTTCCCAGAGAACTCCCGTTTGTTCAGCGATACTCAGCCCTGTGTCCTGCAGCAACACAAGAGCTTTCCTTGAATCACCGTCTAAATGATGATACAGTAATCAGCAGCACATCAGGGTCGCTGCAGCAGCAGCCTGGCAAGGTGTAGTTCTTGTTCCTGCTGTGCTGCAGGATGTCCAGCAAGTGCCTGAGCTGGTTTGCACCATCAGCTCACCAGCATCCTAATACTGGCTGTGCCATTAGTGCTTTTTGTCATCAGATCGCTGTGTCTCTGACACACTTGTTCTGCCTGTGTACCTCTTTCTCAGGGGCACATTGGTGGTATAATTATTGTCTGCATAGTGTTTTGATCATAAAAAATGACAAGTACAATTACTGATTACAAGGTAAATTGTGCATCTATCAAAAGTACACAGCTGCCATGTGATGTACCTTTTAAATTCCTCCCTTACTTGACGGCAAGCCAAGTATTTGCTCCTTTCTCTAATTATCTAAGATGTGCCCGTTTGATTTTTCTGACATATCTCTTTGTCACTGCAACCTTCACCAATATATACTGAGTCTGAAATGTTCATCTAAATGACTTCAGGGAGAACCGGTGTTTGTGTGGAAATCTTTATGGACCAAGGGTAGACTGCTTTCTCTTGCACAAATACATGAGCATGAGTGTGTGCATGCCCCAGCTGCTGCTGAAGTCTATGAATTGGGGATGGGCTGAGGCCTGCCAACAGCTTTTGTACCAGTCTTGAATAGGAATGGTTTTGTAGGCCCAGTGTTTCATTATGCATACAAAATATGCATTAGCAAACCTGTGTTGTGATTCCACAAGATGTACTTGCATGACTGGCTATAGATGGCTTTTCTGTACTCCAGCTGCTGAGCTTTGAGCTGAAACAAGTATTTCTCAATGGGAAGAGTAATTGTTTCTGCTCACAATTAAGTGGCTAATCATTAGGAATTCAATTGGCATGAAATGCACAACATTAATCATGATGCACTAATGTGTCAATGATGTGGATGTAGGGTGTGTGCTCCACTGAAATTTGCTAATTGATATATCTGGTTTTTATTAGAAGGTTTCATGGGGGCTCTGTTGTTAAGCAGGATATGGGAGTGTCCTGCAGGGTTTTTAAAGAGACTGCCCTGCTCTTAGAGCAGGCCAGAAACATTAGGAAGTGCTGAAACCCTTAAAAATGTACTTCCCCCTCCCCCCCCGCCCCCCAAAATCTGATATTAAAATTGACACCAAAGTTGTATCTTGAATAAGGTACTGTCCCTACCTTGAGTATCCCTTATGCCCTGACAAGGGAGTCCCAGCTTGCAGCAGGAGTAGGGATCAGAGGCGCTCGTGCTTTGTGTAGACCTGATCCAGTGTGGAGGGGGGCACTGCCACCTGCCTGACAGCTTTCAGCAGCAGCCTCAGCCCCCAGAGGCAAGGGCCAGCTGTGATCTGTGTCCCAACAGGCTGCAGAGGACCTCTGCATCTCAGTCCCAATGCCAGAGAGCCAGAGTCCTGCACCTGGGGCTGTTTCTGCACATTCTTGCTATTGCCTGTGTTACCCTGAAATGTTTTTGATATCTGTTCTGAAACAGAGGCTGAAAATATGATATTATAACAAATGTTGATGAATATTAAGCTGAATAACATCTGGCATATTCTAAATAACTTCAGATAAAATGTTGCTATTTCCCAGTGTTGTGGAAAATTCCCTTCTTGCTAACCAACAGTTACGGCATGTCTCTGAAAAAAAAATTATTCCGTGTGTTCATTTGCTTTTCAGCCATGTGAACTCCCATGTTGAGAATTAAAAAATGTTTAATGCCCGAGGGCACAAATGTAACCTGTTCCAGTATCATTCTTCAATTATCCTTTGAATCATCTGCCTTCCAACTCTTCTCAGATTCCGTAAAATGCCCTTCTGACTACCTATCAAAAAAATAGTACATCTGTTCTTTCAGTTCATTTCCCTAAACTGTAATCAAGCATTGTCTGTGCAATAAAAATGAAAAGGGATGTCTATCTGGAACAGCATTCTTCACTTTTATTATTGGAAAATGCATTAATATTCCCTTATCAAACATATCCATTTAACAAATCATTCCATTTCCTTCTATATTCAGCTATTTTTAAAAGAAAAATGCACAGAAAGCCATTCTTTCCTGATCATAAAGGCCAAGCTTGATTTATTTCTTATTCTTGTAGTTTCACAAAACCTAAAAATATATTATGGTAAATAGCCTATTGACCTCTGTTTTGTTGAAACATAGCTATAAAATTATAGGCCCTTACCAAATCAGATATAAGCTGCCATTTATATTAAGACAGTGTAGCACAGATTGTTAATGGGAATTATATTTAAGCTTGGGGTAAAAACTTCTGTGTCTTAGGTTGAAGTCAGTTTCCAGCCTGGTTACTGCAATTAGAAAAGTGTGTGATTCATTCAGGTTTCTGGTTGTTAAATATTAGGAACAGGCACTCAGGCAGTTTAGAAAGTGCTTCCTTTTCTGTTTCCACTCAGAGGAAAAGAAACAGAGGAAGCACTTCAACTACTTGACTTGGAGGCTTTTTTTTTTTTTTTTCCCAGTTGCTGTGGTGGCTTTATGAAGTTCCTTGAGTAGGGAAGGACTGCAGCCCAGGTGCCTTAGTCTGCCAAATGCAAACAGCATCATTCTGCATCCACTCTGCCCACTTTCCACTGGCACTAGGTTCAGGGCAGAGGAGGGTTGGTCTGAAACAGTCACAATTGGGTGCCTTCTTGTAGGTCCTTCCAAGGCAGCAGCAATATCCAGATGTGTCTGGCTGAGGTTTGCTTTTGGACAAATTCCAGCTGCATCTTTCCAGTCAGGATCTGTCCAGCTGCAGGAGGTGCTGCTCTGTGGCCCAGCTGTCTAAAGTATGAAGAGAAATGGTGAACACCCACCTTCCCCAGCAGCAAACATGGGCTCTCCAGGGCTCCATCCTGACCCTGTGTGTGCTGGCACTCAGGAACTGCTGCTGTGCTGCACCAGAGAGCTAAACAGTCCCAGGGCACCAGAGGATCTCCTTCAGTGATGGCCAAGCACCATTAGAAAGCTCTGTATTGGGCCTGAGGTCTGTTTAGCTCAGGAAGAAGGGGAACATCTGTTGGTTTTAGAATAATTAGATAATTAGAGATAGTCACTTGGTGCTGGTTTTCCCAAAAGACTGATACCATGGGTTTTCTGAGATTCCCAAGTGCCTAGGATGTAGGCACTTGAAAATCTTACTCAAGGACTCTAGAAGGCAGTTAAATCATTCATTAACATCAGTCTTGGTGGGCACCCAGCAATGTTAAAAGCGAGGCCTGGGATTTGGGGCAGTCAGAAGCACCCAGAGTTGTATGCAGCCGAGTTGTTACGTTGGCGCATGAGATGCTTGGTCAGATTAGCTCCTGCTCAGCCAGAGCCTATGAATACATTCAATTAAGTGAAGACAGCTGTATGTTCATGTTCAAGGTAGTATTCAGCTTCATGCAGTGTTTGGCTCCATGAATTATCAGCTTTTGAGTGTTCTTGCAAGTGCTGAAATCCCAAGGAAAATATAAGGTCCATTAACACTCGCTTCTTCCCCAGGCATACAGACAGCACACAAAGTGCAAGCACTAGGATTCCCAAACTGGTTCATTTAGTCTTGAAACATCACGTGTACTTGTTTTAGTATGTCTGTAAAAAAAAAAAAAAAAAAAAAAAAAAAAAAAAAAAAAACACCCCAAAAAAACAAAACAAAAGAAAAAAAAAATCAAAAAGCCAATCACACAAAAGGCTCGCAGTTTGGGAAAAATAAGATTTTGGTGAAATGAAGAGGTTTTTTGAGCGCTAGCATCTAGTAAAATTTAAAATCCATGATTATTCAGTAGGTAAGGAACATAAAGCCATGCCAGGGAGAAAAAAAAGTCCTGCTGATTTGCCCTTTTAGAACAGAGCTAACATCAATAATTCTTGCTCTGTGCATTAAGTTTTAATGTGTAGACAGGCACTCTGTGCATAGCAGGGTGTCTGTGCAGTCATTAGTGAGAGCTAATAAATGCCTGTCATATGAAGAATACATTACAGAGGGAGCCAAGTTAAGTGAATCATTTAGTTACCATTAGTCATTTTTCATTAATATTTTTAACTGTAGTATTATCCACTGTGCATTAGGTAGGATAGAGAGGATAATGCCTGTGATGTACTTTAT
Organism: Taeniopygia guttata; assembly: GCF_048771995.1. NCBI lineage: Eukaryota > Metazoa > Chordata > Aves > Passeriformes > Estrildidae > Taeniopygia > Taeniopygia guttata. The sequence continues at coordinate 53,104,312 of NC_133025.1, read as the reverse complement.
CCTAAAAAACAGAGATTTCTTCCAAAATTGTGTGTTGTTGGTGAGGATCAGGATGAACATTTCAACTGTGATCTCAATGGTGTCTTTTTTGTTTATTTAAGGCTACAGGAACCCAGATGGGAAAGGAAATAATTTCATCACATGGCTTGGCATTAACCAGCCCTGGCCATTTACATTTATGGCAATGGAATAGTAATAACTGTGCTGGAAATGGAAATACCTATAAGCATGTTTAATACTGGCTATTAAAAATAGCATTGGAAAGGAATTTCCACAATAGCAAATGCATTATTCCAATCTGGTGTGTTCCATTCTGGGATATGCATCTGCTCCTGTGATCCTGTTCAGCTGTGACCTTTGAAGCACAACCAGACTGGGACCACTGGGGACAGAGGTGGGAGAGAGCAGGGAACTGTCCGTGTCCATGTTCAGGTCCTGCTCTGGCCTTGAGTCAGTGCTGGGCAGAACTCCCTTTTCTGACACATCTTTCACTTGAGGGCTGCATGAAGCTGGGGTCCTGACAGTCAGTCAGCATGGAAGAGTTACAAGAATAAATATGTTGGATCTTACTTATGCTCATAAATTTTTCCGTAGGATAATGTTTCTGCCACTTTACACTTTTTTCTTTTTATCTGGGTTTTTTTTTTTTTTCATTACTGACTGTTCTTAACTCAAGAATTCTGATTTCTAAATGTAATAATAGCATGGTTGGGCATACATATGAAGATGTATCCTTCCCAAGATCCCAAGCATTTAACAGATAGAGAAAGAGGTACACATTTGAGGTGTGATATAAAGGCTCATTAGCATGGATTTAAGATTACTCTAAAATTTGCATCATTCTCTACTTACATCAGTAATGTTCCACTTCTAAAACTACTCTCCAGTAGTCACAGAGGCTCCAAGGAGACAGGGAAGAAATTAAAATAAATTTTAGAAACTCTTACAAATTACTTTGCACAGCTTTTTCTCAACTGTGACAAAATTGAAAGTGAAGTTTGATAGTTCAGTATCTGTGAAAGTTAGAAAGGGATGTTGTAATTCTCTTTGGAAGAATGAGATGCTGCCTTTTAAAGCATCAAAAGGTTTGGTCTCTGCTTTTGATGAGTTGTGAAATATCAGCTCCAAAACATGTAATTGTCTTGGAACTAAAATTTGCACATATTCCAACTCAGGCTATTATCCAGTGGGGAATGAATTTGCACTGTAGAGGGAAATACACACAATTTTTATTTGTGAAGTAAATTACTCTTGCTACTATTATCATTGTTAAGTGTCCTAAATTATTTTATTCTATGTGTTCCAAAAGTAATTTATTTGTACGTATGGACATGAATTTTTTATTTCTCTGAAGGATGCAGAACTGTCAGATGTGGATTTAACCACAAATCAGATATGTTACAGCCTCTGTTGCTGTTCCCTTGGGACAAGCACACAGGCAAGAACAGTATCCAGCCATCAGTTCCTTGCAGTAATTTTCTGTGACTGAAATAATGCTGTCTCTGGAGGATCAGAACGTGTGTTCATGGCAAGTGGGGCTGCAACCATGATGTTTGCTTCTATGCACCACTGAATGACTCCTAAATTCTAACACTGTATCTGGTGCAGAACTAACCTTTGTCTTTACTGCTTGGTTTTAGAGTAAGATTCACGGGGGTGATGCAAAGAATCCCAGTCAGGTACTGTTGTATGAGCATTGTGGCCCTGTGGTGGAAGGCAGTGCTTAGGACATGGCTGTAAATCTGTAGGGCAGGTAAATTTAAGAGATGCTATCAAGTAGTAGCTGATTTGCATGTCAGATGAATCTCAGGAAAAGTGATTTGGACACATAAATATTCCACCTTTCTGGGCTGTGTCTGTATGCTGACTATAAGCACCAATGGCGTCTTTAATGAGTAGAAATATTTCACTGTTTCACATTCTCAAGGGCTTAATTTTTGTAAGTGAAAGTGAACTGCTGATTCAGTTCTACCTCACAAAATAACTCAGTTTGGCAATAATTCAAGGCTAAAAATGTGAGCTGTAACTGCCTGCTCTTTATCAAACAAACAAATACACAGAACAGTGCATCATTCCATCAAGCAATGTTTAAATTCTTCTAATTGTGTTGTAGAAAGTGATGTCTCCTGGTTTTGCTTTTGTTCCTCAGTGGCTCCCAGTACCCTGGCTGTGGGCAGCCCACTGTGATAGCGTTTGCTCCTGGCCTCTGCAGGCTTTGAGGGGTCAGGGTTGGTGAGGAAATGCTAATGCGTTTTTCCTGTTACTGAGCTTATAGATTCTTCAACCAGATTGAATCATCTGACTGGGTCTTGATCTGCTTTCTGTATCCTTTCCCTCATTTGGCAGCCACTCGGCACTAAAGGTTTGACTGGAGCATTGCACGGGGTGTTTTGTGTATCACGTTCCTACCTCATCTATGTATCACTTGTACTTCTTCAGGTCTTACATAGAGAGCTGCAGGGATTTACATAAGATCTAGATTTTTGACCTTAAGACTGGGATGGACCACTTTATCATCAGAGACCCGTTTAAGATCTGCACATCTTAAATTTGAAAGCCAGCATTTGTCTTTGTTCAGCCCCATGTTTTGGTGGTGCTGATGATAAGGTAAGAGGGCCACTGAATTCAATGGTGTTTGGATGGGATACTCTGCATGTGATGAGGGGAGCCTGTGCTTCCCCTGTGTGCTCATTTTTGAAGCTGTGGTGCAGGACAAGAGGCGAAGGTGTGCTTTCCAGGACTGCTGTAAATGCTTCAGGCAGCCAGCAGCGTGGAGAATTTCAAAGTGCAATTCTGACATAAAATAGCTGCTGCACAAAAATGTTACATATGTGGGTCCTGTGCTCTCAGCTGATGCTGGGAAGGGCTGCTTGAGTTTCTTATTTTGAAGCTTCATTTGGGATCTGAAAACTGAAAAAATTTTCATTTCTTCTTTTCTCCTGCCCCCTCTCCCTGCTCCAAAATGTAATGAAAGAAAAAAAAAAAAAAGGTTCAGTGGCCCAAATAAAATCCACAGGGAGGCTGGTGCAGACTCTAAAATTTCCATGCAATAATGGTCTATTTTTGCCCTTGTTCCCAGTATCTCAGAGGTAGAGTGCAATAGCTTGGCTCAGCTCCTTGGTTTTGGTGTGCTAGTAATTGTCTGAGTCTGAAAAACTCTTAACAGGATTGTTTCATGGTGGAAAAGGAGAAATAGGGTGTAAGCTGGGTGTTTTTTAACAGGACTGATTCTGAAGGGTTGTAAACAGTAAAATCCTGCAGGAAGTCAGATGTTAGAGCTTGGGCTGTATTTTCAATCACTTGGCATTGTGTATAAATAAGCGGGTTTGTGAAGTAGAGTGGTGCTGCATTTGCACGAATGCTTTTCAGAACTAAGGCATGTTCCAAAGAAGAAAATTGTCAGTTTTATCTTCTGTAAAAGCCTCATAGTGGTTTCATTATTTAGGTTGATACACAGTGATCAGCATTAAAAATTTGAACATTTGCTACCAGTTCAAGGCTAAACCCAGACACAGGAGTTCCCTGAATTTGGAATATTTAATTGCGAGTTGAGATACTGTGAACTGATAAGCAGTGATCTCTGTAGATAGCCATATAAATTAATATCTAAACTCATATGGAAAACATGTCCTTCATAGATAATTCTGTATCTTTTGATAAAAGCCTTGAAAAACACTAGCAGAATACAATTTATTTTGCTTGGTTGTTTTTCCTTGTTATTGCAGACATCCTAATGAACCCAAAATGGAAGTCCTAAAAATTGCATTATGCTGTCAACCCATGTCACAGCAGTACAATAGTTATTTTATCATTGGCACTGCTTCTGAAAGTAATGACTTCTAAACTATACCCCTACGTTTGAGCAGTGTGCAGTAAGTCATGTATTCTAAATCAGTTCAAAATGGAACAGAGATGAGATTCCTGCCTGTTAACATGGGACTAAGAACAGAAATCAATTGCCACTGCAATCATAAATAAGGTTTATAGTTCTGTCTTCCCCCCACATGGTAAGGAGCCTCTGGTACTTGTGTAATAATTTTCAGTGCAGTAATTTTCGGTCTTATATAGGATAGAATTATATTTACCAGGTATTGTTCCTGCTGTCTGCTTCCTGAACTCTCTCTTTTGACCCTTTTTTGATGAGTTGACTGCTTGTGAGACACCTCTCCATTATTGCTATTTAAAAATCCCATGCTCACATTCCCAGGTTAGGAGCCTTGGTGACATGTCATGAGCTGTTTAGGTGCATGCAACAGGTAAAAATTGTGATATAAGGAGGGCTCAAGTGAAAACCAACAGTGAAAGCCCTTCTACCTTCTAGCAACACAGAGCACATTTGAATATATTCTTAGCACATTTGAATATATTCTTGAATAAATCAAAGAGCTTGGCATCACCAGGGTGCTGTTCAGCTCTGAGGCTCTTCTAGCTGGATTGAGGGAGGCTCTAAGTCAGTGTTTTAAGGATTATTGCACCCCTCACCACAATTCCTGGACTCTGCTGCCTTCTGTGTTGCCCTGGCTTCATGCCCTGCTGGGTGCTGAGACCTTCATTCAGCAGAGTTCATAGTCAAGTGTGAGCTTGACTTGTATGGGGAATGCTGTATTACTAAATCTCTGTCTTTTTTACATAAGATATTAGCTGCAGTTGCCAACTGCCAATCTGACAGTGTGGGTGAATGTTGGAGAGGCAGTGATTAGGGAAACTGAACTGTGTGGTTGTTCTTCCTCTGCTCTCTTCATTATTCATAAATTCACAGTTAGTGTCTCTGTAGTTAATAATTCTCTATGCTCCTGTACAGCCTTCAATCAGAGGATCTCTAGTACTGTGTGAACATCAATGAATCAGTGTCCTCTCACTTTTCTGTGGGCACTTTTAATCCTGATTCAGTGTCTTGCCCAGTGTGCAAGTGTGCTCTGTGCTGCCCTTGGGGCACTGAGCTTTAATTTTTTAAGATCATTACTCCAGTGTACTAAAAGGAGCCATCTAACCTTCTCAGAATCAAAGATTGGTTTGAGTTGGAAGGGACCTTAAAGATCATCTAGTTTCAACCCCCTGCCACAGGCAGGGACACCTTCCACTAGACCAGGTGTATCTACCAACAGCACTTGTTTTTCAGGGTTGGATTCACAATACTGGCAGAAGGAGAGTTACTGGTGGGCTTCCCTTACTTGTAAGTTGGTGCTTGTAGCTAATATTTCTCACCTGAAGCATATAATGTCAGGTCTGTACTTAGAATTGTACAATAGTTTGGGTTGGAAGAGACTTTTAAAAGTCATCTAGTCCAGCCTCTTCAACTAGGTCAAGTTGCTCAGAGCCCAGTACAACCTGGCCTTGAACACTTCCAGAGATGAGGCCTCTACAGCCTCTCTGGGCAGCCTGTTCCACTGTTTCACCACCCTCATTGTAAACAAAAATTGTTAGTCTAAATCTGCCCTCTTTCAGTTTAAACTGTTCTCCCCTTGCCCAATCCCTCCATGCCCTTGTTAAAAGTCCCTCTCCAGCACTAGGACACTTTTGGAATTAAGGCATTTAGATCTAATTTCCACTTGAACAGATGTTGATTATTTGTATGAAATTACACCACAGAGACCAAAGAGGCTACAAGCATATTGCCTGATAGCTGAGCAGTGAGTGAGTGTGAGAGAGGCAGTACCACCACTTGTCCCACATACTGCTCACTGCCCTTTGGGGTAAAATGGCACTTCATTTTTCTGACTGTTTTGATTTTCTTTACATGTGGTCAGAATTGTTCCAATTCTGTGCTGGGGAAATAAAATAATCTGGTTTGGTTGAAAATGTCACATTTTGCACTGGGCAATAATTTGCATATTTCGGCAGATGTGTTTCAACAGCTCTGGGTGTTTGCTATTAATGTAGTGTTATAAATAAAGCAAAGGGTGTTTGTAGCACATAGAGAAGAAAGGTTTTGATCTAAGAGACTGAAATAAATGAAGTCTTACTTAGGAGAGAATGAAAAATTAGGTCAAATGAGTATCCTTAAAGTCATGGAAACCTTAATCTGAATTTGCCTCTGGTCTCCTGATTTGATCAGTATGCTAGCAACCTTCCTAATGAAGTTATGTCTTATCTAATACACTTTCTAGGCTTATTAGGCAATGCCTAAGTTTTAAGATTTGCAGCTAAGAAGGAGAAAGCTCAAACCATTAGAAATCTCTCCAACAAAGTTTCTGTAGCACTGAGCAGACTCGGAGTTGGCAGGATTTGAAGTGGTCACGATATTAAACACTGAAAAGGGTAGTTTACAAATGAAGACTATTGCTTAGAGAGGAGCTGCAGGAACAGTTTTGGCAGTATAAAGATTTGATTTTAAGGTTTGATTTTCAGCTTCATCTTTGGAGGACTTTCACTTTTCCCTCACACTGGATTTTCTTCATCAGCCTTTGCACAGTGCCCTTTAGTGGGATAGTTTCAATGCTGCTCTGGCACGAACCTACGCATGCTTTCATCAAGTTTTCTGTTTCTGGTGACATGTTCATTGAAACCTATCCCCATTTGCCTGATTTTGATTGCATTCAGTTCACAAGGTGATGTGTTGCATGATTCATTAAATGCCTGGTACACGCTAGGCCTTTTCAAGATTGACAAAATAGGCATGGTGAAAATGTCAGTAATCTTCCCCAGAAATGCCAGTCATTTTCTTATCAGCACGCTTCTGTACAGCTATTGTGTTCCAGCTTTTCCACTTTCTTCCTACTCAGCTTTCATAATATAAAAAAGTTGCAGTGGTAGCTATAGGTAAGTCTGCTGCTTCCACCCTAGAAATTAAAGTGTCACAGAATCTTCTGTCTCTCCTCTCCCTCATTCCTTGTCAGTGCAGCAGAGCACTTGATGCTACTAAGTCAACAGGGTTTTGTATACAAAGAGGTGGAAGAATGGGGCTGTTGAGGTCAAAATCTCTTTTGTAGTGATATGTACTAAATTTGAAAAGGGGCTCAGCTGGTACCCTCTTCCTCAAGACTGCAGTGTTTACCAGCAGGAATCAACTCCTGGAGCAGTTTCAGTGCAGAAGGCACAAGTGGAGATGCTGCACATCATGCTTTGCTGTCTCCTAAGCAGTTCTTTTTGTGAAAGGAAAATTCATTTATAAGTGTAACAGCTGAAGCGAAATGTATTTGTAACCTATACAGTGTTCTGAAGGAAACAGCAATAACATTTAATGACAAACCTTAATGTAAATTGTACTTGTTCACTGGAGTCCTCCTTTAAAATCATCATCTTTACATAAATCTGTTACTAAGAGAAACATGCAGGAATAACATGACTAGTAATAGAAGCTCCAGAGGTAGCAGAATTTTACAGCAAAAGCAGACAGTGCCTGGAGGAATATAATTCTTCCTGTTGTACATACACTTTATTTCTCTTTAGAACACCGAGTTTATATTTTAACAGAAACAGAACTAGTCCTCCTTTGCATTGGCTCTATAGGCTTCTTCAAGTCAGTGGAAACATTTCTGGGAAAGTAGAATTGGACCTCTTGTGTTTTCTGCTTCTGTAGAAGTTAGTCTAATGCGAATTTGTCCAGAGGCAAGTATTAAAGGCACCAATTTTTCCAGAAACAGGACATTAAATATAGACTGTGTTGGTGACACCTGCAAGGTTTGGTATTGTGTTATCTGTCATCAGCACATAGCAGCCTGGATGTTTAAGGAGGTGGAAACCTTTGACTACAAAGTCAATTTCTTGCTACTGTATTTGTGTCCTGTTCACCTTGTTAATGCCTCCAGAAGAGGCATTATATATAGCAAAGAGGGGAGACCTGTCTGCCAGGCTGGGGTGGCACAGGCACTCCTTCCATGCTTGCCTTTGGCATAACTTACACCCTGCCATATTTTCCTGCTTTGTTCAGGTTGCTGAGGGAAAAAAAGCCTACTGGGAAAGGATAAAGAAGTATCTTTTGAGACTGGATTTATCTGAAGCATGGTAATGTTTTCAATTATTAGCCCAGGCATAGCTCTGAAGCAGGCAGGCTGCATGGAGGGGATGTTGGAGCTGAAGGCTCCTCACTCAGGTTGTAGCTGAAGACAGTGAGGCTGCACCTGATTGACAGAGTAAGTTGGTATTATTCAGGCTTGCAGTGTCAGGGGGAAAAAAAGACAACTTAAGCAAGAAAAAACCCATCTTCTTTGGCAAGGCTCATTGTAGCAGCTCATTATGGCTGGAGTGCTTTATCTGCCGCAGCCAAGGTCTCTGGGTTGCTTCAGGGGATTCCCAATTCCCCATTTGTCAGGATTGTGGATATTCTGTTTGGAAACACCATTACTGAATGTACTTCCCCTTTGGCTTATTAGGAGCTGCAAAAGCTCTTCCAAATGTGCTCTCCACATAGTCTTTAATTTGTTTGGTCTTTGTGCTGTCCAGATAGCACACTACATGGTTACAGTTGCCAAATTGTTGTAAAAATGATAAAAAATACTCGTATAGTTTTGGGAAAATAATTCTTTTTTCTTTTGGTGTCTTAATCTATTTCAGAAAAAATCATCCTTTAAGTCAGGATCCCACTTTGTGGGGTTTCACTTAGTCTACTCTTAATAAAGCTTAGATTAACATCTCTAGACAGCATTTAGCCTGTATAATGTCACTGTTCTCTTTTGCCTCATCCTGTTTCAATTTCTACTCTCCACCAACAGCAATCTTCATCTCCTCTACACCTGAAGAGAGAATAGAGAAAAGTAGACCTCCCAGCTTAGCCTGTGTGCATTAACCCTTCTTTAGCACAATCAATCCATGTAAAATAAAGAAAATTATATTAGGCAAACATTGAGAGCTTATTCAGATGGATGATAGAAGTATTAAGAACAAAAGGTCAAATACTTAGCCAATTAAATAGACATAACAGAACTGCATGCTTCTCCATGTGACACTTGATACAGAATTTGACCTCTGCTTTTGTTAATATTTGCCCATCTCCTGCTGCTTCTGAGAAGATAAGTTCTTTCTTCTCATTCTGAAATTGAAGAGCATTATCTGTCCACCTAATAAAAACAATTTAAAAAAATTATTATTATAATTATTATTAAAATTATGTATGTACAATAGGGCTTAAAAGGTGCAAATTGGGTAAAAATTGTGTTAGTCAAGAAAAGCTGTGTTGCTCTAGTGGATCAGTGGCAAAACTCTAGTAGACTGAGAAGTGGTGTTGGAGGCAGCTTTGATATTTCAACTTTAACTGTTCCTCTAAACTTTATATTTGCATGAAATATTTAATGCAAGTCCACAAGACGTTTGGTTTCAAATGACAGCTGTTTCCTTTTAATTTACACAATGATATTACAAAACCCAGAGGAATTTCTGTAATGAGATTTTTAAATCCCTCCTCTTTTCCTGGATCTCCCAGTGAAGATAACAGTTATTGCCTCTGTTACTGTGCAAAAAAAAAACAGATGATAGCTGAGCTGTAGAGAATTTATGGTTTAGTCTAAAACACGGACTTGAAGAAGAGGTTGTTTTTAGGTTTTCAGTCATGCATTTAAACACATGTTTAGGAGCCTCCAAAGCTGAGGTTTGCACTCATTCCCTGGCTGCTGGCACCCTTCTGGGGAGGGGAATGGCAGCAACCCCTGGGGCCTGACAGCCACTGGGATTCCCTGTAGGGACTTAGGGGGGACCAGACTGAGGAAGGTTTGGGTGGCTTTGTTAAACCACACATACATTACAGGAGTTAGTTGGAAACGTTGTGTGAAGATCTCACCTCGTAAGTAGGTGAGGCAGATGAGAGGTTCCCATCCCCGTTTTACAGGTGGGGAAATGAAGTGTAGCGAGATTACAGGACTCAGTGGAGATCACAGGGGCAGCCAAGGAGAGAATAACAATTGAATCAAGGTCTCGGGAAGGCTGTTCTTCGCCTTTAATTAGTCTGTCAGAAACATGCCATAGTTTCTTATACAGTGTATCAGTAAGTACAAAAGCATACACAGCAGCCTGTGTTTGGAGGGTTGCCCAGGCAGGAAAACAAAACTGTTTGTTGAGCAAGTAATGGGATTTTTATGAAGGCATAATAAATGAAATTTATATGAAGGTAGCTTAGTAGATACATGGTGCAGAAAGGCAAGGTCTACTCTGTGCAGTGAGAAAAGGCAGTAGTTATCTTCCTATTAAATTACAGTGTGAATATCCCTACTAACTTCTTAACAAATCTGGTAGTGGTTTTCAGTGTCTGGAAACATAATTGGAGTCACTGGCAGCAAATGCCATATCTGGCAGTGGAGAAGAATGTAGCACCTCTTGTTGCTGTGTTGGGGCAGAAACGGAACTGTGTGCGTGTGGCTTTGCTGTGCAGAGGTGTAGGTGGTGTCTGTCTCCAGGGCCATGCTCATCTCACCCTTTTCAGGCAATCAGGCAAAAAGAAAAGAAATAAGTTAAAAAGTAAAGAACTGTTACAGAACCTGTAGCTTTTGGTAAGGAGGCTGGTAAGAACTTGGACCAACACCTGTTCTTCTCAATGTAATAGGTATCTGAGTAGAGTCTCTTTCTGTTTACCCTCCAGATGGGACTGCCTTACTGCAGGTCTTAACTGGCAGCATTATTTGGCATTCTGAATTTTGTAAAGATCATCCCTTAAAAGCTGAGAGAGACCAGCTGATGGCTTTTTCACTTGTCTGTATGGCAAACATCATAATAATTTTGGTAGATTCAATAGCTGTCTTAATATTTTACATATTACTAATGATGGCTGGAGCTGTGATGGAAGTGACACACCTGTCCAGATGATCTGAAGGACACATGGAAGTGTGGTCAGTGGGAGCTAGCCTGTCTTTAACCTGTCCCTTGCCATGTCCCCAGTACATCTGACCACAAAGACTACACCAGAGTAACAAGGCTGAGCTCAGGCTGGCCGTGGGTTTTCCATCTTGCAGCTGAGCCATGTTGTAGCTCTGCTCAATGAAATCTGGAGAAACAGTTTTGCTGGATTTCTATGCAGAGATGAGACCTTTCCTAGCTGCAGATAGATATTGACTTTGGTGCAATCATCTAAGGCTTTTCAATAGTAATTTCCTGAGGGTTCTCTGAAAGCCATTTTCCCATTCAGTGTCATTCCCATACATGACAGCAGCCTTCTCTGAAGGAACACCCTAAATTACTAGGAGAGTTGACTCATCTGTTGCTTTCCTAAAGAATAATCTTTAATTCATTATCTATTCACTTGTGGGCTGGGTGCTACTTAGCCTGGATTTGAGAGGGAGTTGGGCTTGTTTAAATCCTTCAATATTAAGCCCACTGGGTTTAGCTGAATGTTTCTTGGAACATAAAAGCTTGGGAGACTGATAAGGCACATGAGTTCTGTATTAGTCTATTATTTCTTTTAAGACATACTTTTGTATGTGATGCAGTTGTTAAAGAATAAAGAGACAAGCTACGAGCTGGCCCACACCTCTCTAGAGATTGCTGTAATTCTGCAAAATCAGATACTTAAAGGATTAAACAGTTAATATTGTAGCTGATGATAAGAAGCAGGGCTTGTTTTAAAACCCCATTAACATAAATAGAAATAGTTCTTGTTAACTTCAGGGGTGGACTTTTCTGCAAGACAGTGCATATATTTGAAGTAACCAAACTGGACAGTCCTACACATGGATTGTCTGTTGCTAACAGTGAAAGTGCTGGAGGTTCACTTAGAGAGTATCTCAGTTATTTGGAAGAATGATGGATGCAAGCTGAAGGTCTGGAGGTGAAATTTTATTTTCTCTGAAAGCTCTCAAAGTATTCAAAAATGTCTCTCTAGTTTGTGCTGCCTAACTTCCTGGACTGGTTTTTTTTTCAGAAAATAATGTTGGGAAATGAACACACAGACATATTGTTTGGATGTGTTTTTTCCTTGCCAGACCTAGAGAAACTTGTTATTGATAATATATTCCAGCATCTTAGGAGACTGCACTGTGGTAGGCATAGAAGAATTGTTTGTGTCATTAAGCCCCCATGAAAAATGACAAATTGGATTTTAGAAATCCATTTTTTTCAAATGCTTACATTGTTCTTTAAAAACCTCCAGAACTGTTCTAGTGTGTCATAGTTGGGAATCTCCTAAGTGAACAAAAACGAGTTTTGTGTGAATCTCACTAAAAATATTTTAATTGTTTTCCTTCCTACTTTGACATCTGAGTAGAACTCTGCAAGGGGTAAAAACAACTTTCATGGTCTCATTCTCTGTGGGATACCTCAGGAGGCAAAGAGAAAAGACAAGGGTGTCTGCAAATGAGCCTAAGTTGGAGCCTGTGCCCTGTAACCGTATCTCCTATGTCTGGCTTGTGTGACTGCAGGGTGAATACCTGCATACAAAGCAGCTGGGAAGTTCAGACCTTGGTCCTAAGCCTAGATTTGGATTCATTAAGTGATTCGCCTTCTATTGTATCTATTGTTTGTACCTAAAGTGCGCTGGGACCCACCAGAGTCAGTTAGGGGTTTTATGATAATTGCAAGACCACCCCACACCGTACATGACAGCACAGAAACGAGTGGCTGCTTGTTCATCCCACAGCCTAAAGGAGAAAACAAAGTCTCCTGGATGAAGCTCCAAATCCCTCTTCAACCTGCACAGCCTAACAGGGGTGGAAAAATACCCTTTTTTATTATGTCTGTGCTGAAATGTGCTGTTAAAACCAATTTCCCCAGAACCAGCACAGTTTAATGGTGATTTATGCACTGAAGCAGGTCTGGCATTTAGATCCCTACTTAGTTCTTTATTATATTGTTATCACTCAGGCCACCTCTACATTCATGGAAAAAAAAAGACTTTCTGACTGAAAATAAATTTTTGAAAAGGTATTTCAGTTTTCATCAGTAATGTTTGGGGTTTTGTTAAAAACAAAGAACCAACTAAAATCCTCAGCCCAGCACAGCAGTCAGACGGTGAAAGACAGCTGCATGTTTGTAAGCCTTTGTATTTTCAGCCCTGGAAGGGAAAATATATACACCAAGTAAAGCAGAGCACCGTGATCCATGCAGCAGCTTCACATTTGGGTGATGGTAATAGTCAATCACAGAGCTAGTCAATTTATTCTGCCTGGTAGCAGAGAATGTGTTGTAGATATACCCATGACTGAGATCATTCAGAACAGCTGTAAGTACACGGGGAGGAGAAAACTATATTCTGACAAAACAAATTTCAACAAGGTATGCCAGGCACTTTCTAAAATGGGTTTCTGGGTGTCCAAATAACTCATGCAAAGCCTTGAAAGTTTCAACTTTGACACGTGGGAAAGGGTCTGTTAAAAAAAATGGAAAACACTGTGAGAGTAGTTTGTAGTTAAGCTGCTGGATGCTGTGGAAATCAGTAGCATTAGTCCATTCAGTCCTACTGTCCTTGGAAATTTTCAGTCACCCAGTGCACGATGAAGTGTAGCTCTGGTGTGGATGTGTTGACAGGGAGAGCTGGGCATAATAGCAGGCATTGTATCCCCATCACGCATTCAGCAGCACACTGTAAAAATTATCAGAGGGGTTTGTCAGCAGGATGTAAGCATTTGCTAGTCATCTGTCTTTTGGGATTTCTGCCTGGCAAAGGCCCTCTCTGACATATCTTCTCACTTCCCAGTATCAATACAACAAGCATTTGAATATTTCCATATAATTTGTTCCAAAGGGAATACAGAGGATGCAAGAGAGTGAAAAGAGACTGAGATTTCTGTTTTACTCAGAACTGGGTTCCACACCACCCCCCCCACCCCCCCACCCCTATCTCCATTAGTATATTGAAAAACACCATCAGCTAGGGGGAATGTTTGATATGAAACAGTAGTGAAAATGTCATTACAGCATTTTTCTTCTTCAGAGCTCTGCCCACTGGGGCTCATAATCCCAGCACAGAGGGATGCTGGCTTCTTTGCTCTGCTGTCTCATGTCAACCACTTTTTAAAGGATTTTTTTCAGCACCTGGTTCACAGCACACTGCAGAAGAATAGAGGTGAGATCCAGGTATATCATGAAACACCACCTGAAGATGAGTCCCTGTTTTCTCCTACTGAGAAGCATCTAACATCAGTGAGGCAAGGCACAGCTTCCAGCACAGACAGTGAATTGTGCACTCTCAGGGAATGAACTGCATAATCAGGGAGTCTGTCTCCATCTCCTGCTGCAATCAGCAGTGTTTTAAAGGCTCCACTCAGCACTCCAGCACTGACTTCCTTGCTGCAGCTCACAGCACATGCCAGGCTCCTTGGGACAGAAATGGCTGGTGGTAATCAAAGAACTGATAAGGAAGTATCTCATGAAAGTCCTTAGTGATGTGCTTATGGAGGAGAGCTATCCCTGGCATTCTTAAATAAAGAAGAGTTTTTTGTTACACAAGACCTCTCAGGGAGAGGAGGAATAGGAGTATTTGGGATCGGATGCTTTCTTGACTTGGTATTGTTTGCTCAAGTTTGGAAACTTGGCAACCTCAGGCTTTCATTAAATTTTGATTTTTGTGTATTTAGACCAGGCTACAGGAAGAGGTAGAGCAGTTGTGGGTCTACCAAAGCAGTTTTGGTAGAGTTTTCATGCTGTTTATTGACTGTAAATTTTAATGTGTGCTTTATGTTTTTTGTAAGGTAGGAAAACTTAGTGGCTCTTCTTTGCCTCTAAGTCTTTTGCTTTCCACATCTTTTCAGGTTATTCCCATTTAAGTATTTTTGTCTCAAAGAGCTCATGCCTCAACATTGCAAATGGGCAGAGGGCTCAAACTCACCGTACTGTTTTGGGGAGCAGATAAACTTTTTAGGTTAGACTCAGAATCGTACAATGGCCAGGGCTGGAAGGGACCTTCAAGACCATCTATTTCCAGCCCCTGGCCTGGACAGGGACTGCCACAGTCCCTGATGCCAGGGGACTGATCCCAAGGCCAGTTGGTTGATGCTTGACCAACTGGCCTTGGAGTCAGTCCTGGTGTGGAAGGAAGCCTTTGGGATTTAGCAGCTTTGTAAGCCACAAGCAACTTAGCAGCTGCTCTGCTCAAGTGCTCTAATTTTAAACACATACACTTCCATATCTCTCAGTACCATTTGTCACCTTGCAAAGCATCTTTTAATCTTTTCCTGGTTTCAGAGTGCCAGGTTCTTGATCACCTGTTGCACACCTTAACAACCCATAAATTCCCATCTTCTTGTGCCTTGTCTTCTGGAAAGCTGTCAGATATCATCACCTTGCCAGGCAGGCTTTGCAGGCAAAAAGCAGCAGATAGAGAGGAACTTGAGTGAGGTCACTCAGCTTTGCTTTCTCATTTGTTCCTCTGGTTCCCTCACACTTTAAAAGTCACAAGTGGTAACCTATTTTTGTTGAGCCCAATTATAGTGAGATTTTTTTTAGAAATCCCTGCAGCTGGATGTTTATATTGGCACGAAGGTATGCTTAATGCATATTTTATAGACCAAAGAGCTAATTTTGGGAATCTGCTAGCAGCATTTGAATGCCCCATTATAATGCTAGGATTTGTAAATTGAGGCTTTGAATAGGTTTGGCTTAAACACTAGGGGAATGAGATGGTCTTTAGACCTTGCTGCAAGTTTAGCATCTAATACAAAGTCAGTGGAAAATCAATTCGTCTTTCCATTTGCTTTAATGGACTTTTGGATCAAACCCATGTTCTTAAAAGCATTTGAGTGCATGAATAGTGTCAGGTTTTTAGACAGGTTTTTAATTTGCAAGCCTGAGTAGTTGTTGGTGGAACCCTAGGTATGCAGACATCTGCAGATAGGGCCTTCTGCTTCTGAGTGACTGTACCAGAGCCTGTGTTTGCTTGTGTCCAGAAAAAAGGGAAGCCTTGTGCAGCCTGGTCTAAAAATTCAATTACTTTTTTTTTTTTTAAGTAATTTATTAGAGAATTTATACTTCAGAAATATTAGTGTAAAAAGACAGTTAACTGACATCCTTCCTCAAGGAATGCTAGATGTTTGGGAAAAAAGGGCTTGCTCTGAGCCAACTAGTGCAAGCATATGACTGCCTTCACCCCACAATGGCTGAAAGAGTATGAGCAAAGCCCTGTAGAAGACAACAGTGAGTTTCCTTGTGTTAAAAAAAATTATATACAAAAAGTAAATCAACAGAAGCACTACTAATCTACATCATTATGCTGTAGATCCTTCAAATGCAAATGGTTTATTACTTTGCCTATACAATAAATTCACTGCAAAAACAACTCTTCACATTCCTTATGCTTTTAACCTTGGCCTTGACTGCTGAAAATGTTCTTTTTATTTAATGCTTCAATGTTCCTACTGCTTGGCAAGCTTCTGGTTCGGCACATAAGGGGAATTTGATTGAAAAGCTGTGCTACATTTAGGATCAAATCCTCAGGGGACAATTCACTAAGGGTGCAGCACAGCTCAGTGAAGGAGCTGCTCAGGTTTGTGGAAGCTGAGGTTGGCTCTAACAAAAAGCAATTGCCTTTTTAGTCAGTGCAAATTGGCAGGAGCTTTCTCCAGCAGATGCCTTGTTGATCTTGCCCTGCAGTTGTGTGAAGCCCTCTGTAAGTGTGGTGGTGCCCCCAGGACACACTGTGAAGCCTCTCAGAGCTGGGATCTGTCCATAAGGTGTGGGAGGGCAGCTCTGCACACTGCATCTTGCACCTCCTGTATATGGATCAAGGCAAACACAAGATAATACAGTTCTGCAAAATGTCATGGAAGTCTTAGTGTCCTCCATGGTGCATGTGTGCATGCCCAGGGCATAAGCATCTGCCATTAAATACTTAGTGAAGGTTCTTCTGAGCTGGGGTCTTACATGTGAGTTTGGTTAAGTCCAGTCTGACTGCTCTTGGATGCTTGATGGTGTTGTCTTTTCTCCATTTCTCCCCCTCATTTGTATGAGCTTTATGTCAGAAATCAGGAATAATGAAACAAAGAGAAGATAGAGATAATTACATTAAGAAAGTCAAGGCCATTTGAAGCTTCTTTCCTGACTTTTATATTTCCTTTCATTGCATTTGATGGTTTGCCTTGAGGCAGGAAAGGGAGGTAGGAAATTTGCATGAAGATGGAATTACTTTAACGCTTTCCTCTTTGAATTTACATGGGCTACTCAGTTTTTTATTGAGGCCTAAGGGGTAATTTTATCAAGGTCCACTCAGGCAAGAGACAGCACATGAGATCAGCTTTCCTGATGTTGTGTGTGGCTTCAGTGCTGCACTAGGCAAAAAGAAACCACCCATACTTCCCTGCAGGAATGCAGGAGGAGTTGTCTGGGACTTGGATGAGATTCTGGCAAAATGAGCCAGCAGTCTGGCTGCTGGGGGAGGAGGGCCTACCCTATGTGTAGCCCTTGGAGAGAGCAGAGGAAGCTCTATCCCAGATTACTGCCCAGATTACCCTTCTGAGAAGGCCCTGGGAGTCCTCTCAGTCTTGCTATGATGAAATATTACCTTGGCTCCCCTCTTGGAGTGCTTACATTCTTTTCCAAATTTGAGCTATAAGCAAATAATGAACCTATGTAACAGGCATATTTCTTCTCATCCTTAATCATTCTTGTGTATAAGAGCTTTGGTATTATTTGGATGGAAAGTTCCAGCTGTAGAGAGCAATCCTTGCTCTTATCAACAGAGTGTTTGCAAATCCTGTCAAACTTTTAATTTAGGGTAGTTTAAAACTACCTTGTTGTCCTTGTTTGAAATCCAGAGAAACTAAGCACTTTTGAAAATGCCTTGCTGGACACAGGAATCCTTACAAATTTCCAACTGGCTGCCCAAGTGTGTTCAAAAAACTAGCAGTAGAACAAGGAATTTTACCCTCCCCCCCATCGCCCCCCATTCCATATTATGTCCAGAGAGCTGCTTTAGCCTTTCTGTAACTGTACAGTCATGGGGAGGAAAAAGCAAGCCCTCTGTAAACTGCTATTTTAAGAGCAACTTGTAACCTTATTACTCAGTTGCTTCTTTCAAGTTAGCAAAAATCTAACTTTGAGTATAAGCAAGGTTCTCAGGAAAAGGTGCACAAGAGTGCTCCATGGCCAAATAACCTTGAAATTCTGTAGAAATTGGGTACTTGAACTCCTTCCGTTTCTTCTGAAAATCTCAGCCTTAGTCTCTCCATTGCAGTGGGCTTTTCTGCAGTCTGGTGAAAAATTACTCCCTTTCAGAGCTAAGTAAATCGTCATGATTTAAAACCCATCTTTTACATGTGTTTGGGGGTAAGGGGGATGTTTGTTTATTTATTGTAGAATACACTAGCTGGCTGTCTGGCTTCCACTGCCATGGAGAAATGCAATGAGAGACCCTATTCAAAACCAGCATTAGCTGCGGGGAGCAGCCTGAACAGGGAAGCCTGCCCGGATTACCCTTCTGTACTCCTTTTTTTTCCTTTGGCATGCCTCTTTGATGAAATTTTGGACAATTACATACATTTTTGGTCTGATTTTATGGTTTTCTTCAGAGTAGAGATTGAGAACTTCACTGTGAGTGAATACGGAGAGCAAATGTGGGTATTAAAGAGCCACTTCATCCTTTGTCTTGTCCCTGAGCTAAACTGTATCTGGATCATTTGAGAAGAAAAAGCCCTCAGTGATCAGCATCAGTGCTAAGTTCACTTGATTTTTGCACATTTCCCTTTTGCAGCCCACCTTACTTGCAGTAAAGGCTTTTTGTGGCCACCCTGCCATACAGCATGCAACTAACTTGCACACTTTTATAACGTTTTTTTTGTAAAAGCCATGTCTTGGTTAAGGGTTTCCCCCAGTTTTTTGTTAACAGCTATTTAATCTTGCAGAAAGCTTTGGTTTTCGCTGCTGACAATTAAGACAGTGACTGAAAAAACACTTCTGGAATGGGTTTTGGTATAACAGAGATATTATGTCTGCAGAGAGAGGGGGAGCAGATCCTACTGGGCACAGCACCACTTGTGGACCATTAGGATCCTGCCTGTTGCCATTGAAGCACCACAACCCCAGCCTCATGGGACTAGCACAGTTTACAGCAGCCTTTGCATCCTGCTGGGCTCAGATTAGCTGACTACTGACCAAGCATATGTCAGCCTTCCCAGGCTGAATTGCTGGGAGCACCTGTAGGGCAAGGACAGAAAATCAGGGAACAGTTTGTCTGAATGGATTAGTTCAGACTTGTCATGCCTTGTTTGTGCAGTGTGATGCCCAGCTGTGCCATCTCATTGCCTTGGGGACACAGGGTGGCTCAGGTGGCAATGATGTGCTGCTGAATCCCAGCTTTCAGAACAGGGCCCAAAGCTTAGGTGAGTGCTCCCAAACCCCCTCATCTTGCCACCCACTTAGTCTTGCATGCAAGTGCAATGTGCCCTGCGGTCCTGAGGCTGACTTAGTACAGGTCATTTCATTCACTCATTTCACGAGTGCACTGTGAGTAAACTCTGTAAGGCTCCTTCCTTCACTGTTGCCACAATTTTTTTTCCTTCCTGAAACTCCAAGTCATTGCCACCTTTTTCTACCAGCAAAAATCAGTTGACATCCTCTTTGGGTAGAGGGAGCAGCTCTGAGGTCAGAGAAGCCCAAGGCTTGGAGGCTGGCCTGCCTCTCTTTGCCCTCTGGCCTCCAGAGAGGGAACATTTACTCTTTTGAAATTCCCACCAGAGGCTCTTCGCTTCTGCTTCCTTTCTAATCATTAATTTACAGAAATTGTCTTTTCAGAAAAATCTGCAGGATGTGCCCTGAGCGCACCTATGTATTTTTAAAGAGCTTTTAGCTGATTCCCCTGGTGTGAATGATGAGATTGATTAGGGGAATAAAGACCTTAAAACAGAAGTAAGAGGTCATTCATTACCCTGTACCACCTCATATTGCCTGGTTTCCAGCTATTAAGAATACATGAGATACTGGGCTGTTGGAAATGGACACACAATCCTTACTTTTATCCTAAGGTAGACTCTAGCCCATGTAATTTAGCAGTGTCCTAAAAGTCCAGCTTATATTTTACAGGCTCACGCTTTGAAGTGTGATACTTTTAGCACTCAGGATACGACAGGCATTAAATTTCAGTACTTGTTAAATTACGAATAATTGTCTCCACTCTGCTCAGTTTTGTGTAAGGAAAGAGCCAAGCAAGATTTTCACATTAACCATCTGAGCTCAGTTGTGCCATGCCTGTCAACAAGTGGAACATGCTCAAGTTTCCCATTGCATTTCCACCACTTTCTTGGATTTGTAGGTATTTATTCTTGGCTAAGGAAGTTTGAGGATTTCAGGGTAACCTGTTGGAAATGTGTGGGAATGTCTCTCAATAAGCAATCTGTGACTGCTCTGGCTTAAGGTAAAATTTAGCATCCAGGCGAGCCTGTAGAGGAATAAAGACATGCTTTCTTTCCTCCTGCAGTGCACAGAGTCGGGGCTGGGAGGTGAGCGTGGAACAACACCGACAGTGTTCCCGGACACCCGGCTGCCTCCCCTGCTGTAGTTTTCCACAGTGGCAGAGGGAGTCTAGCAAGCTGCAGAGGCAAGGCAACCCTTTAAAGGAAAATTATGTGCACAGAGAAAAAGAAAATAAGGCAGGGTAGTGACTCCCAAGCCAGCATCTTTGCTGCTGTGTGCGTTCAGTCAGTCTCCAAGCAACCAGCAACGTAATAAGGACACAATGAGTCAGACTCAAACAGTGCCGCCTATGCACCTTCATATCGAGGTCTGTATATATTCAGTGTCTACGAGCCCAGTCTTACCTTCCTCATCCGTGCTAATTTATTAAATGTGAGGAGCTGGCAGGCAGCTGGCCCCCTGCATGCTCGGTGCAGCCTCCTCAGCCAGATCTGCAGCTGGAGTGGCTGGGTGCAGGTCATCATGCCCACTTCTGCCAGGCTTCCTTGCAGCCATCTTCAAAGCCTACAGTTTATTTCCCAAGGACTCCTTTCGTTTTGCAGCTTCTCTAAGCTTTGGACTGAGTCTGTTAGTCCTCCTGCTGTAGATTTGCAGCTTGCCTGGGCTTTGAAAGGTGGAGGTGCATGGAGATGGGTAGTGACTTGTCTGGGAAAAGAAGCCCCTGAATTTCTGAGCACAGAGGGAGTATAGATAAGAGATGCACCGTGTGTTTGGATTTATTGGCCCTGTCTTAGTGGCGATGTTGGCTGTACCTGTGCTTGGCACAGGTCATGGCTTTGCTGAATGCCTGGCCTTGGTGCCAGCACTGCTGCAGACAGCACAGCTTGGTGTTCGGACACAGGAGAGCACACTGGGGTAGTTTCATCTATTTTAGGTGCGTCATTGGAACAGGCTCAACACAGATATAATAAAAGCACACTTTGTAGCAGAGAGGAAACTACTGAAAGAGAATACTGTTGCAAAAAAAGCATGAAGGAAATTTCCACTGATCCCAGAAACCCAGCTAGGTACAGCCTCCAGACCAAAACTCCTTCAGTCTCCAGTGCTATTCTTTCAGATTAAATCAATATTTATGATTTTTTTTTTTTTTCCAGTTAGCACACTCTGGAGGTGATTGATAAATGTAAGAAATCATAAATGCATTACTTTGGGCCAGAAAATTGTTTAACAGACACATCTGAAAGTGTTCAAGGCCAGGTTGGATGGGGCTTTGAACGACCTGATCTCCTGTAAGGGATCTCTGTCCATGGCAGGGGGTTTGGAGCTAGATGATCATTGAAGGTCCCTTCCAACCCATGTTCTGCATTCTGTGGTTCCATGACAGCCCTGACCTGGGGTCCATCAGGGAGGCTCCCAGATGGGGCTCTCCGTGTCTCCTCAGGTCTGGCTGCTGGTGCGGCCCCCTCTAATTCTTGTAGCCTTAGTGCAGAGACCCAGGGAAGGGTGTGCCCCCTTAAAGGTGGGATGTTACACCTGATCCCATCAAAAAAGCTCCAGCAAAAAAGAGTAGGGGAAAAGAAAAATATAAAAGCATTTATTGTTTGGTTCAATGCAGTAGTCCTTTTGGGTTGGCAGTAGTTGTGGTGGGCAAGTAACAAAAGCCAACCCAAACCAACAGCACTGTGGGACTGGTAATTTGTAATAAAGATATTAATCCAAGCACTTGGATCCCCTGCAGAATTTTTACTGTCATAAAAAGCTCCTCTTCACAACAAGTGTTTGCCCTCAGCTAATGAGTGGAACACAGAAACCCAGAGAGAGCCCTGCCCCAGCAGCATGAGCCAGGCCCACTTCATGGCACCCTTCCAAAAGCTTCCTGGTGGAAAAACTGTGTGTAGTCACAGGCTCCCATTCCCCTGAGAGGGGAGATGGGAATACTTTGACAAAACCTCAGGATTTTGGCGTAGGTGACACCCAAGTCTGGTCTCTGTGTGGGACACACCAGTGTTGCTGTGTGGCTTTTAGTGGAAATTAATGGTCAGATTCTTAGAGTAAATGCAGTGCTAGACTGTCCCAGCAATTAGAGCACATCACCCCTTCTGAAGAGGAATGTCCCTTTCCCATCAGGGGTTTGAGCAGCAGTCTTAATTAAAGCAATCTCTAGGTCTGTTCATGATTGTGTTTTCACCCATCTGGCTCATATTTGTCATTTTCTTTTCTTTAGTGATGCAAATCTTTTTTTCTCTCATCTTGGGTGGCAGTAAAAAAAAGGCTTTTCTGGAAAATAAAACTGCCTTTTGAGGAAAACAACAACAACACAAAAAATTTATGTATTAAAATAGAAAACTTCCTTTAAAAGACCCAGCTGTGAGGTTGACTCAAAATAGATTTGTTAACAATACAGTCTTGATCCAAACCAAAGATTACACTTTGTGGATAAAGATTCACTTTTACTTTGTAAATTCTCGTACATGTTCTTCTAATTTTCTGGAAGAAAATTCATTAATTTATTTTGCTTTTCTCCACTTTGTTTCCCCTCACCCATTTTTGTACATCATAATCTCCATGATCTATAAAAATAACCCTGATTTTCCTCGGCTCTGGATAAACCCATAGCTATTACAAACTAGAAGAAAAAGCCCCTTTCATATTGTTGCTATTGGATGTTTGTTTAATTTCAGTGGGGCTTTCTAAAAGTGTAATGGAAGTAGAGTTTATTACTATTTGAGGCTTTAATTGCTGTAGTAATATTTTTTTACAGCTCCTTATTTTTATGTTTAAGGGTCCCCAGACCCTTTGATTTATTGGCATTGGCGAATGATTGATAAATGATTGAGGTTACGTAGAAAAACTGAAGGCATTGTATGAAATAGAAGTGGTGCCAGAATGACTGTGCAGGACCCACCAGTGTATTTAATGTGATGCATACTACACAGCTGCTACAAGCTGCAGCCAAAGCTTTCACAAATATCAACTGTTCACTGGGAAGATACTAAAAAATATAAAAGCAATAAGGGGGGGAGTGTGTTTCTTGCTAATGAGGAGAAGTGTGGTGTGTTCTCTTGCAATCCAGCTTTCCGTTTCAGTGTCTCAGGGTGTTTATTTCTGGAATATCATAACCAAAAAAGAGAATAAGAAAAAGAAAGGTAACAGGCAGGGTTTTCACAGGACCTAAAGCAGTTAGACACCTAATTTCTGTGACATTTCAATGGGAGTTCTTATTTTTCCCTCATAAACTCCTTTGAAATAGCAAACAAGGATTTCTGTTTCAGGCTTGTGAGCTTCATCACTGCTTCTGCTGTATCACTTGTTATTCTGTTTGCAGAAAATTTTGGGGGGTTCAGGTACCTGGCAGAAACTGTATTTTTATACTACTTGTATAGTGACCCTAAATTCCAAACAGTTTACACTTATCAGAGTAAGAAGTAATGGGTGCATTCCTGGATGAATGCAGAAGACATTTGCTTTAAGAAAATGCTTCTGCTGATAGCACTCCTTGTGTTAAGTCACCCCAGGTTGTTTTTTTTTCCTTGATGTCTTAAAATGTTTTGAAAAGCTGGTTCTTTAGGAGGAAAAGCACAGAGATAAGTGCAGGATGCCTGTGTTGGAAATTGAATGGTCAAACGGCGCAAAAGCTGAACAACAAGCATTGATTGTTGCTCTTGGCTCATTTCTTAATTCCAGACTTTTAAAGCTCCTGATATTCTTCCCACTGGAGCACACTTTGGTAGGCAGCAGTGCCTGGGGTGGGTGGTGGATGTTTCTGCAGGGTCAAGGCCCTGCACAGTGGAGAGGGAGCCCTGGTAACTTTGCATTTGTGGCAGTGTTTTGTGGAGCCTTGCAGGTAACTGGACACAGACTGTCCCCAGTGTCTGATCTAGGAGCAGATCTGATCCAGGAAATGCTGGACAGGACAAGGAAACCAAGACTACCTGCTTTGGCTGGAATCCCCTGCTGAACTGAACGAAGCATGACACAGAGCTACACCCTGACAGGCGCCAGCTGACTTCAGCTGGGAGCTGGAGCAAGCCCAGCCACCGCATATGTTCGCAATCAAAAAGTCATTAAAAATTCACATAGACAAGTTACTCGGTTTGGAGCCTGTCTGTGAAACTCTGCATTCCAGCTGATGCAGTAGCTTGAGCTCGATGCTCCTGGTAATCTTCCCTAATCCTGTGAATCTGTGGGAGATGGGTGAAGGGCACTTGCTCTGGTTGGATTTTCATTTTCTTAATCTTAAGGGAATTATTTCCCTCCCATCAGCCTTGGCATGGATGTCTTCTGAAAGGTGGATCTCTGAGCATCATCTTCCTTGGCAGGCATTCTGCTGAAACTCAGCCTGGGGGAAAAAGAAAGGAGTAATTCATTTTATCCCTGTGTTAATTGTGTGGACTAATGGAGTCCTCTGGTTTGGATCTGATTTTGGTTGCTAAATATGAAAGTCATTAAAAGGGTTAAAGTGTGAGCCCTCCTCCTACTCAGGACGCTGCTGTAGGAAATCCATAGGAGCAGGTCATCTGTAGGCACCTTAGAAATTAAGCGAGGTGCACTGTAAGATGCAATGAGTTAGAGTAAAACAAGTTTATTCTGGGCTTATACAGCACTCTGGCAATGAAAAATAGTTTGATACCAAAAAAGCAACAAATTAGAGGCCCTGGTAATTTGCTGTTGGCAGCCACAGTTGCTCTTGGGCGCGGCGTGATTGACAGGTACTGCAGGCTTTCCACGAAAGTCACTGCCACTCAGAAATGCAGTGGGGCTCACCCTCCTCTGTGGGAGGAGACACTTGCCATTAAATATTTCCCTTGGTCCTGCCCTTCTCCTGAAGCCCATGTCCCAGGTGGCTGCTCTCCAAGGGATTGGACTCTCTCTGGTGGTCTCCCATAACAAATCAGTAGAGATTGCCTTCTGGCTTCCTACACAGCAGCTTTCACTGAAGGTGAAGATGGAACTGAAGTTTATGCTGTCCTACTTACCAAAATTTCAGTGCCACACTTCTTTCTGTCACTGCTTTTTCAAAGGTGCAGACAATCCTTGAAGGAAGCAGAGAAATAGGAGATGATCAAGAAGTCCACTTTTATTATATCGCAGGGAGAAATCCAGCCCTAAAGCCATTGCTTAAGAAGCCAAATTCTTAGCAACTTCTTTGTGGTATGACAGTCTTTGGAAAAATGAAAATCATTAGGCAGTCAGTCCTTGCTCAGAGTTGAGCTTTGGATAAATTAGCAACTCTTCAAGGGACAATTTTGTTAATCGCCAACAATTACATACTTTGTTTTTACATTAGACCAGCTGTGGTGAAAGTTCCTGTGCCTCTAGTGCATTTTCCATTTTTTTAATGGGCTTGGTATTAAGCCTCAACAATCAGGAGCTTGTTTTAATGTTAGAAAAAGTTCTCTGTGTAATCCGTAAAATTAACCGGGTAATTTTAGCTTTTTTGTTTTATTTGTAGAGTCGTGTTTATTTGTTTATGAATCTCTTCTTCCCTCATTTTAGTTATTCAAGTACAGTCTTTTTGCCTTTGAGGTTATTTTTACATGACAAACACTTGATCTCAGAAAGAGATGCTTCTTGTTTGGATTAATACAAGTCAGAAAAGCTTGGCTGCATACTTTCGGAATATCAAACAGTTTGATAAGGTATGAAAATATGTTTTTAATGTTTATTTGCAGATAGTTAAATGCAGTGTAAACCAATTTCTAAGTTTATTTGCTCTTATGCATTTGCCCTGGAATGCAGGCTAACCTCACTTTTGGGATGTGACAAGGACAAACACAGGACTGTGTAGATTAATGGGTGTGTTTGCCACAGTTGAACATGTGGTTCCTAAAGTTCAGGACGTGTAAAAATACAGAATAAAAACACTGATGGCTTGTGCCAGGCAGACACTGTCTCTGAAGGGTGGAGCTGTATGGCATTTCTTTCCTTTCTTTTTCCTCTTGAAAAGGAAAATTGTCACAAAAGAAAAACTCTCCTCTCCCCTTTTTATTAAAGAGAAGGCGTGCAGCAGCTGAGGGCACCATGGCTGTAAGGTGCAGGCTGCTTTCAGGGGAGAACTGTGTCACACAAACTCAAAACATCAATATCAGGCTCTGCAGGGGTAAGATGGGCAAAGAGGTCCTCAGTATGAGCCAGTGTCAAGGCCAGAGTGACCAAGCAATGACTTCTGCTGTCCACATCAGAAATGGAGGGCTGAGATCCTCATGTGCCAGACCCATCGTGCCTGGATGGGAATGGGG
This sequence comes from Taeniopygia guttata, assembly GCF_048771995.1. Lineage (NCBI taxonomy): Eukaryota > Metazoa > Chordata > Aves > Passeriformes > Estrildidae > Taeniopygia > Taeniopygia guttata. The sequence goes on along the minus strand of NC_133025.1, from coordinate 53,077,877 downwards.
TGAGATGTCCTGGTACATCCCAGGCTTGTTAGGCTGGTTCTTGGACCTCAAAAAACCTCAGCTGTGTCTGGCCAGTATGTCTGTGTTCCATGAGGTGTGGAAAAAACTGTGGGTAATTCCTCAAAGTACCAGAGTAAGCAGATCCAGGAAAGGGCATCCTGGAGCTCTTCCAGCTTCACTTGGTGATGGGATGTTAACCAAGGATTGTGTTGGTTGGACTGACTAACTCTCTGGAGCTGTCACCAGCAGAGATATGGTGACATTCATGAAGCGAGTTTGGGTGCTAGTTATCGCAGCCATGTTAGGTGCTAGCTGGCTCCTTTGCCAGCTTGGTCAGGACAGAGCTTGCTGGGGTTAGCACCTCCTGATAGTGGTGA